>NC_079321.1:35797661-37090242 GCF_029931775.1 Euleptes europaea
CTGATCTTCTTCTGAAATTTTCTCATGTACTCCGGTAACAAATGTACACTTACAATATGATCTATAGTACCTCTTCATTTTCTGAATCTAGTTGGAACATCTGGTTATTTCTTGTTCCACATGTAGTACCAGTCATTGTTGTAAGATTTTGAGCATCACTTTACTCATGTGAGAAATTAATGCAATGGTCTGACAGTTGCTGCAGTCTTTGATGTCTTCTTTTTTTGGAATTGGAATGTAAATTGAGTTTTTCCTGTCCGTGGGCCATTGTTTTGTTTTCCATATTTGTTGGCATATTGTTAAGATTTTGATGGACTCTATTTCTGTGGGTTGGAATAGCTCTAGTGATATCCCATCTACTCCTAGTGATTTGTTTCTCCCAATTGCTCTCAGTGCAGCTTTCACTTCACTTTCTAAAACTGTAGGTTCTTCTTCAAATGTTTCTTCTTGGAAGGAATCTTGTCATCCTTTCATCTCCTCTGTATAGTTGTTCAGTGTATTGTTCCCATTTTTTCTTTATTTTGTCCTGTGCAGTTAATGTATTTCTGTGTTGATCTTTCAGCATGTCTAACCATGCTTTAAATTTCTCTTTGATTTCTTGGATCTTGTGGAACAGATCTTTTGTTTTTCCTTTTTTGTTGTTCTCTTCTATTGCTTTACACTGGTTATTATAATGATTCTCTTTGTCTATGTGCAAGTCGCTGGAACACTGCATTTAGACTTCTGAATCTATTTCTGTCACGTTTTATTTTTGCCTCTTGTCTGTGTTTAACTATTTTAAGAGTTTCATCAGTCACCCATCAAAGATTTTCATTTCTTTTAGCTACAGAAATAGTCTTTGTGAATTTTTCCTTGATAATATATCTGATTTCACCCCATAGTTCTTATAGTTTATGTTTACTTGAACTTAGTACTGCAAATCTGTTCTTTAAATGGTCTTTAAACTTATCAGGAATGTTGTTTACATTGTATTTTGGCACCGTGAATGTTTTGGTGCTTTTCCTCAGCTTTATTCTGATTTTCATTGTTAACAATTCATGGTCTATACCACAGCCGGCTCTAGGCCTTGTTTTAGCAGAGAGAACAGAGCTTCTCCATCTTCTGCTTCCAATAATGTAATCTATTTGATTTTTGTATTGGCCATCTGGTGATGTCCACACATACAGTCATCTGTTTGGTTGCCTGAAACACGTGTTCACGATGAACAAATTGTTGTCTTCACAGAATTCTACAAGTCGCTCTCCTGCTTAATTTCATGCTCCTAGTACCCAAATCTCCCAGCAATACTTGATTCTGTTTTGGCTCCTACTTTTGCGTTCCAGTCACCTGATTATAAGCATAACTTATTTAAGTGTGTGATCAATTTCTTCCTGGCACTTGCATAAAAGCTTTCAATTTCTTCCTCTTCAGCATCTGTATTTGGGACATAAAGTTGAATGATGGTTATGTTGATAGGCTTTCCATTAAGTCTGATTAATATTATTTGGTCAGACTTTGCATTATAGTCCCTGACTCCCTGTGTGATATCTCACCTTTCTTCTCTGTCATTCACTGAGTAATTTTCTGACTGCAAATGTCCTAATCCAGTCCACTTTTGTTCACTCATCCCCAGGATTGCAATGGATAAATATTCAATTTCTCATTTTACGATTTCGAGCTTATCTTGATTCATACTTCTCACGTTCCATGTTCCTATTATATGTGTCAAAGAGCTTTGGACTTTCCTTTTGCATCCATTCACATCAACAACTGAACATCCTTTCAGCTCAGTGGCCCCACTAAACTTAGCGCTAGTCGTACTTGTCCTTAGCTCTTCCTCAGTATCTGATTGAGTGCCATCCAACCTGGGGTTGTTTTCCAGCACTATATCTTTTTAAATTTTGGATTGTCTCATCATAGGGTTTTCGAGGTAAGAGATGGTCAGACGTGGTTTACCGTTGACTTCTGCGCAGTACTAACCAGGGTTAGCTGAAATGCTGCTGCTGTTGTCCACAACAGTTGCTCCACCCGTGTCACCTTCCACTACTGCTGCTGCCCAGTAGCTACCCTTCAAGGATTCTTCTGCCCTCACCACTATTGGAACTGTCCGTTTTCTTCTGCTGATGTGGCTATTTATCCCTGAAGGGGGTGGGCGCATCTTAGTCTGCTGTCTCAGCTGTGACCACTCTGCCTAGTGACTCTGCTAGAGGTTTAGCCTCTTGACAGAGTATAAACTCCTTATAGAATTGCTCTCAGCTTCACTGACACACACAAACCCTTCACCATGTTAAAGTGTGCATCCAAGAGGGGAGAAAATTATAATATTCAATTATAAATGGAATAATGTATGAATAGAATGAGAATGCTATTTGCTTGGCACAGAACCAGATAGCTGTTCAGGTATGTTTGGTGAAGTGTACTAGAAGATGGGTGCCTGTTGATAATGCTGATAATCTCTTAGGACTCATTTCCTCGGAAGCAAAGGCTGAGAGAAGGGCTGCTGTTGTCTGCCCTGCAGACAAATGTGCAACAGTGAGGACGCCTGTTCAGTCTTCTATGAGTCGGACAGCCTGCTTTTGCTCAATGATGACCTTTGCTTTCCATGTAGATGAGCAATGGGCCAGCATGGGTTCCTTCTTCGTGAAGATGGCTTGCAGAAGGACCCACTGGAGGAGGGTGTGTGTATGTGCATGTGTGTGTGCTGCAAAGGTATTGAGAATTTCCTCCCTCCCTGGGACTGCCTCCTCCATGTACAGCAAATGGATGTGTCTCTCTGCTAGTATGAGCAATTAGTCATTTCCCACCCAGATTTCAAATGGTTCAATCACTGTTTTAGGCCTGCGTGGCATTGGTTTTGGATGAAGTAGTGAACAGAATGGAGCTAACAAGTTTAACCCTTGACTCCACAGTTTCATATTCATTGTTCTGGTTCCTATGAATAAGGATATAATAATGCTTGCTTGGTAATATGTCTTTTGAAAAACTGAACTGATGTGCTCTAAGGTTCCAGATGCAAATCCCACAAGTGCTGTGTGCTAGAGAGAGGTCAGATGACATCTAAGAGAGAGGTCAGATGACATCTAAGAGCTAACTCTCTCCAATTTATTGTGGAATATGGAAACCTGTCTACCTCCAGTTTGTCACAGAACATGCAATTCCCACAACCCAGTTGGGAGAACCGTCCTATTCTAGTCATCCTCTCTCTATTGGTCGCTAATGGCAAATCTTGGCATTCCGTATTTTTTTAGGTGGAGTAGCAAACGTGATCCCAATACTTGTATTGCGATTTTAACTCTTTACTGTAGTTCCCTTTTGCCTGTGCCTTCCAGTTTAAATGAGAATAGTTTTGCTGAGGAATATCATATTTCTTGGTTATTGCCTAGATTTTGTAATTCTTTAATGCTTTGCACAGACCTTTGCTAAGAGTGTTTAAGTTCAACCACAACATTTTAATGTATTACTTACAGAGCTCACGTTTCCTAACAAAATAAAAAATAACAAGATCATTTAGACAAAACAATGGAAAATAAAAAGTAAAAATCCTGGTTCTGACTTGATTTTAAAAAATTTTTTTTTAGAAACCTCTATTTTAGAGGGCAGCTGATGAAATCCTGCTGATATGCACTGTCAGTGTAACTTAATAAAAATCCTGCCGCCTTCTGTTGGCTTGGTTCTGAAGTTAGAGCAGACCACTTTGCAAGAGGATGAACATATGAACACATGAAGCTGCCTTATACTGAATCAGACCCTTGGTCCATCAAAGTCAGTATTGTCTACTCAGACCGGCCACGACTCTCCAGGGTCTCAGGCAGGATGTTTCGCACTGTGAAACAAGACAACCAGTGGCTGTTCAATGCTGTGAGAGTGGTAGCTGTCAGCTAGAATGGTTCCACACTCAAATGCTATGTTTGTTATGATTAAAGCTCAAAGGTGAAAAGTTCAGTCACAGGAAGGAGGAAGGGCATTCATTTCAGCCTTTTGTGTATCCCCAAATGCTGCTCAGCAAAACGGGCACATAGATTTGGGAGGCCATCCAGGCTGACCAATCACAACACTTTGCAAGGTGGCAGTATTCACTGGATCTAAACAATTACTGTAATTCCCCCACCCAGTCTCTTCTAAGAAAACCTCTAGAAAAGGACTGTTCCACAACTACCTAAGATGTGCTAAATTGCATTGATGTTTAGAATATTTTTCCTGCAAGGTTTAACCTAAATGTTAATTTGTAGATTTATCAAGGGGTTTCAGAGCATCCTCTCCTTCATTATTGTGATGCTTAAGAGTAGAGCTCCATTCTAACCTACTTTTTGGTCAAGTTCCGGAGATATTTTTTTGTATAGCCCTCTTCATTATTTATAACATGGGGGAAATGATGATGATGATGATGATGTAGATAGATAGATAGATAGATAGATAGATAGATAGATAGATAGATAGATAGATAGATAGATAGATAGATACGGCCTTAGCCAGCAAAGAGGATAAATGACAAGTCAGTCTATGACCAAGGTGCTGGGTGTGTAACGTTAATGGCATTAATCCATCTTAATAAGCGCCTAAACTGTGGCACAGATTCCATAAGCAGAACAGGTAATAGGGATCTATGGTTTGGTGGAACAGGAGGGCAGTGGCTTACACTGCAGCCCATATACCGTACTTTGGGTGTACTCCTGTCTGCTTCTCCTGTGCTGTGGCCCACTCTGTGGGTGAGAGACAAATGTGATTTGTCACAGTTTTGTTCCATTCCTCCTTCAAGGACAGGGCAGTTTACATAGTTATTCCCTCCATTTCATCCTCACAGCAATCTATGCTGTAAATTAAGAGAGAAGGTGACTAGCCCACGGTTGCCTACAGAAGCCACTGCATATTTCCAGTGACAATCAACTCCCTAACCTCTACACTACACTGATTCTTACCAACAGACCACACTACATGTAGGCACACTAAGGTACCACAAGTGTACTCTAGAGTGACACAACATCATATTTTTGGCTTGAGCTGTGACACAACTGACAAAATGAATGGCCTAGTCGGTTCAGGCATATTCTTGAGATGGGCAGATACATTATGGGATAATTAACTGAACACAGAGTAGCAGATAATATCTATTGTAACAAATATTCCCAAACTCAAGCTATGCAACTGAAATTCTTCAGAAGGAAACATGAGAATATGACATATATTATGAGATGCTGCAAAGTTGTATATGGGAAGAAGGAGCAGCAGCCCAATGAATATATTTCTACCTCACACACCATGAAGGTACATTGGCATCCCCTTTTAGGCCGCCAATCTTCAGGTGGAGTTGGAATTACAACTATCTCCAGACTACAGAGCTCAGTTCCCCTGGAAAAAATGGCTGCTTCAGAGGGTGGATTCTGTGGCATTATACCCCAATGAGGTCCCCTCCCCTTTCCAAACTCTAACCTCCTCAGGATCCACCCCCAAATATCCAGAAATTTCTCTACCTAAAGTTGGTATCTGTGATCACCTTGTATAAAATAACTTGTTGACAAGATGGGCCCTCAGGGACACTTAACCCAAAGTATTTCTTCCTTATATGTTTTGACTGTTAACCAAATGTAAGCTGTTATTAAATGTTAAAATGATCATTCTCTGACTTGAAAAGGATTCTAATGTACAGTTAAGCGTGTGTGGTCTCTAATCAGAAAAACCTATTCTTGGAAGCGTTGGTTGTTGAGCTCATTTGGGAAAAAAACATATACTTGCTTAAATGGAGTAACGTTTACCACTTAAAGCAACCTGGGACTGTCTTTGTGAGAGGTCAGGAAGAAGTTTAATAACCATTTTTACAGAGGATGTAAACTCTTCAAGATACTTCCTCTTCAAGATACATCCTCTAGTTGAGGCAAAATGTCTTAAACTCCATTTTTGACCACACCTTTAACTTACAAAAAAGGTCTCCTCCTTCTTGAACTCTTCCATGTGGAAAATTTCAGTCTTGAAGATATGATTTTTTAAGGTTGAGGTTTTTTGAAAGCTGTTTTTTGTTTTCATGCCCCCTTTGAAATGCTTTCAGAGCACTATCTAGCCAGATGTAGGCACTTGTGCTCTTGATTTCATTGTGGCAGTTCTAAGAGTTTGAAACTTTCCCCCATTTAAATCAAAAGGACTTTAAAGTGTATAATCGGATTGTACCCTTTTTGCTGTAAAGATCTACTGTTTTGATTCCTTCCAATGCTAGTTTGGAGGACAATTTTGCATGTTCAAGGTTTTAAAAATGTTTCAGGAAATTGAAAATACTGGCAGTATTTCCAGTTTTAGAAATCTTTGTTAAATCTTTGCTAAAAGGAATACTTGAGGACTGTATTATTTATTTGATAGATGTTTCTCATGCTCTCCAGAGTCTACTAAAGGTGGATAACAACATAAAATTCAACAGTGAACAACAATAAACAAACAATTCAACAATAAACGAACAATGTTAAATTTAGTAGGCTAAAACAACACCTGCCATTAGCAGTATTTTAAATAGCAAACAATAAAATCAAACATAAAAGCAACAATATAAAAGTGGGGAGACAACAGGACAAAGGGAAGAAGACAAGAAAAGTTGGTTTGTATATGCTGATTTTCTCTACCTTTTAAGGCAGGGGTGGGGAACCTTTTTCCTGCCAAGGGCCATTTGCATATTTATGACATCATTCAGGGGCCATACCAGGTGTAGATCTCCTGGTGGGGGGGAGAGGCTAGGGTTGCCAGGTCTCCAGCCACCACCTGGAGGTTGGCAGCCCCAGGGGAGGCCACACAGAGAAGGCCTGCAGGGTGCCCCCACTCCCCCCCCTCCCAGGCGGGAGGGCAGCCAGTGGTGGGCCCGAGCAAACGAGGCGCCAGGTGGGCACAGCCCACAGTTGATCGGGAAGGGAGGAAGGAAAACAGAGAAAGAGGAAAAGGAAGAGAGGGAGAAAGGGAGAAAGAATGACAGAAGACAGGCAGCGAGAGGGGCTTACAATGTGCCGCGGCATTCCTGCACGCCATGGCTGTAGGGGGCAGCCTTGGGGGAAGCATCCCTCCCCCTCCCCTCTCCTCTTGCCAACCAACAGCCAACAGTCGGCAAGAGGAGGTCCAAAGGGCACCGCAGCGCCCCTTTAAGCCGCAGCCCCAGGAACACCCTCGGGGAGGGCTGCCCTGCACCCCGCCTCCGCGGCAGGGCCCCGGAGCTCCCGAGGGCCACAAAAATGTCCTCGGGGGCCGCATACAGCCCCCGGGCCTGAGGTTCCCCATCCCTGTTTTAAGGAGAATCAAACAGGCTTACAATTGCCTTCCCTTCCTCTTCCTACAACAGACACCTTGTGAGGTAGGTGAGGCTGAGAAAGCTCTAAAAGAACTGTGACTAGCCCAAGGCCACCCAGCTGGCTTCATGTGTAGCAGTGGGGAAACCAACCCGGTTCACCAGATTCGAGTCCACTGCTCATGTGGAGAAGTGGAGAATCAAACTCTGTTCTCCAGATTCGAGTCCACTGCTCTTAACCACTATACTACACTGGCTCTCACTTTGGAACAAAAATTCATCTGAAAACTTGGGAAAATCAAAACTGGCCTGGCACCTCTAGTATGTAATAACATTTCTCTTTCTCAAAAACACCATCTCTGAAAGCTGCCTCTTCCCGACAAAATTTCTTAGCCAAATTGTGTCTTAGTTTGCTAAATCGGGCACATGCCCAGGATATAGCTAGTGTGTCGCTGCCAAAGCTGTCAGTACAATTCATGGTTGCTGGAGGTTCCCATGTCTGTTGCTTTCTTACAATTGCATTAATCCAGCATAAATCAATGGTGGTACCCCCCCAACATTAATATACATTTGTTATGTATTGTTGTTTCAGTAAATCACATGTGTGATAGTTCATTGATTAAGTCCATCTCTGTGTGTGGATATAGAGAGAGAGAATATTGGAAACTTGTTCTACCTAATGAGAGCAGTGGTTCATAACCTTTAATCCACTGCTGCACACTATTACTATTATGCAACATTATCACTGGATGCTCCCCAAGTGAAATAAGGACATAAAAAACCACTCTAGGCAAGGAAACTCTCATATCATATTTATAACATATGCATACAATACACAGATCTCAAGCATTTATTATAATTGTGCCTGATGACCATCAGGTAACTCCCAAATGTTGGGTTTGATTCCTGTGTGTCACTTTTTTAAGGGCCTGGGGGGAGAAACCTCAGACTTTTATCCATAGGATGGGGTGAATAGTATAAAACAGCTTTTCTCCACTGGCTATCAAAAGCCAGATTGTGGGGAGGGGCTGCCCAAAATATGAAATGCTCCCATCTGTCCCTCCCAATTCCTAATGCCCCTCACCTGATTTGTAGACTGCACTGTGGGGGGTGGCTTAGGGACCCCGCCATGAATCCATACTCCCCTCTTTCTGATTTTTGCATGTTTTTTCATGTTTGCTTAAATTGACTGCTAGGTTGACTGAGAAGACTTCCTGTGTACAGAACGTTTCATAACTGCAGCCTCAACAATTAAAAATTATTTTCCTGAATGCAAAGTCTTTGCCAAATTTATACCACAAATGTTCTGAAGTAAATTTCTGGTGAAGGAAGCAAATTGAATAAATCCTCAGAATAAACTGCTGACACAAGCTATGTGACTTAAATGAAACTCATGCTGACAAAGGACAACTGACTTGCCTATTTTGAAATGCAGCAAATTGTTTATGGATTGTAGGCAAAACTGGTTGATATGAATTTTAACATTAGGTATCAGATCTTGTGCACAATTTCCCATTAAAACTGCAAGGAAAGAAGCTTTAAGAAACTGAGGAAAATCATTATAGCATTAACCATTCTCTTTAAACTTATCAGATATGTAAACCAACTGAATAATTTAAAGGATCCTTCAGAGGTGAAGTTGGTAACACAAAACCGCACATCTTTGGAATGCCCTCCCCCTTGAGGCTCACCTGGCACCTACGTTTTAGGAAAGTGTTTTAATTTTAATTTAATTGCAGCCTAAATTATCTGTTTACTGTACTATTGTATCCAGGTGGAAGGGGGACTACACATCAGATGATATTAACTTAATTATCAAATTAAATCTAAAGACTTAGATTTTCAAACCTCTAGTTTATAAGTAAGTTCCAATTATTTTTCTTATGATACTTTCACAAAGTGTTCCTTAGGCCTTCTCCATACAAAGGGGTTTGAAGACTGCAAGCATACTGTCCTGATCCATCAAGGGAGATTGATGCGTCAGTACACAGTCAATGAGAATACAGTGCATCTGTACCCACAGTTTATTTCAGCCATGCAGAATGAATGGGATGTCTCTTTTGATGTAGATAGAAATGCACATCTCCATCCAAATTAGACAAGATTAATTGCATATTGTGCCCTGACCTGGATGGCCTAGGCTAGTCTGATCTCGTCAGATCTCAGAAGCTAAGCAGGGTCGGCCCTGATTAGTAACTGGATGGGAGACCACCAAGGTATACCAACGTCGTTATGCAGAGGAAGGCAATAACAAACCACCTCTCTACGTTTCTTGCCTTGAAAACCCTATGAGGTTGCCCTAAACCAGTGGTTCCCAAAGTGGGCAGTACCACCCCCTGGGGGGCGGTGGCATTACCTAGGGGGGCACTAAGAGGCAAGAGGGCAGCAGGGGGCACTAGAGGTGGGCCCCTTCAACTGTCGTTCACTAATTTACAATAGATCAAACTATGGCACCATGCTGGCAAATTTGGTGAAACTATCCAAACATTTTTCCAGACTTTGAAGAGCTGGTACCACTGGATCAAGTTTATCAGTTTTGTTGAATAAATTTCAACTAAAAAGTTTGATTTTGAATAGATGCGCAATTCATTGTTACTGTTTTGAAATTTTATTGTTATTATCTTCTTTAGTGAGTCATGTAAACCCCTATTTTGAATAATGCTTTTTATAGAATAGGGTAGGGGTGCTGGGGTTGAATGTGTGGAGCCAACGGGGTGGTGGCCCAAAAAGTCTGGGAACCACTGCCATAAGCAATGCATTATATCTATATATCTATATATAATTAGCTTTGCTAATTAGTATATTATAATAAAGCATGATCATCTTTCCTTGTAATAAAAAAGAGGAGGCTTTTTAAAAGGAATTGTGGCCTTGGGTCATAATAGGTTAGAGGAATGCCTGTACAAATGTGTAGTTTATGGGATTAAAGGGAACTCGATTACAGTATTTACAGTAATTACATAAAAGCTCCCTTTAGAGTTGATTCAAACAAATAGCAGGCATGAGGATTGTTTCATTTTAAAACTGACAAAATTCAAAACTCTTTTATTATGCAGGTGGAGGAAAGATGAATGGTGACGCCATAAGAAACAGAAGATCTCATTGAAGCTCATATGCAAGTATATTGATGCCAGCTTGCTGACCAAAAAACCGACTTGATGGGGGATTGCTTTTCAAAATATTCTGAAAATGTACAGTACTGCAGTTCATTTATTCCACTGAAATAACCATAGAAATAAATTTTGGAATGACTATAGCTGAGACTCTCTGACCTTCACAAAAAGGGACTTTTCCCAAGCACTTTGCGTGGAAGGAGTACAAAAGATGCCATCTATCACCAGAACTTCAGGTAGCAGGACCATAAACTAATGTATTATTATGATAATCAAATGGGCTGTCAATTAATACATTTTAAGTGATTAACCATGCAATCCTGAAGGGAGGGCTGAAAGGGGCGAGGAGGCGGCGTAACCCCTGCAGTGGCACAGGGGAGACGTACGGCTGGATCTTGCATGGGCGCCAGCACAGCTGCTGCTGTCACATTTTCCCAGTGTGGGGCCTCGTGCCTGCATCGATGGGGGTCTTCCCAGGGGAGGAGCTGCCTTTAGGCAGCTTCTTATGCACTTTTGGGCCGGGAATACCCCCTCTGCCAGTAATCCAGTTTACACCACCAAAAATGGTGGCATAGCCCCATGGATTGCTATGGAGCAGTTCCATAGGGCTTGGAGGAAAGGGCAGGTTTTTGGTTTCAATGTGGGGCTGGAATCCATTTAGGAGGAGGTGCTGCTTGTGCCATGTAACCCCCCCTCCCCCCCCCCCAAGAATGGGCTGCCTGGCTGCAGTCCTAAGGAAATTTTCCTGGGATTAAGACCCACTGAATAAAATGAGATTTACTTTGGAGTACACCTGCTTAAGATTGCTACCTAAATTCACTCAAGATTGAATATATCTATGTCCCCACCTGATTAAGCCAGCGTGGTGTAGTGGTTAAGAGTGGTAAGACTCTCATCAGGAAAACCAGGTTCGATTCCCCACTCTTCCACATGAAGCCTGCTGGGTGACCTTGGGCCAGTCACAGTTCTCTCAGAACTCTCAGCCTATGCAGAGGCAGGCAGTGGCAAATCCACCTCTGAATGTCTCTTGCCTTGAAAATCCTGCAGGGTTGCCATAAGTCAGTTGCAACTTGATGGTGCACACACAGACACCCCCGCCCCGGTTGAGCACTTCTGATAACAAAGACACAGTGGTTTCTTCCTTTTAAAATAATTGTCAGATTGTGATCCTGCCATTTTTGATGTTTGCATCAGGGAATAGACTTCTTTTCCATACCTGCAAAATTGTTTTTAAAAAGGACCTCAGCCTACTCCTTCAACACAAAAAAGTACTGTATGTGCTTCCTGTACTTCCCTGTCTACCAGTGGGTTATGGAAGGGAACCCCAGAGCATGACTTAAAACTGCCTAGGAAGCGGGAATCCTCTTTACTGTCTCCCGGATTCTTGTGTGCAAGAATCAAAGCCTACTACATTAATCAGAAGGGAACTCCTTATCACAATCACTTTGAGCAATTAATCACACTAACGTAAGAAAGCAACAAGTCTTCCTATTCTTTTTCTGTTATGCCCCAATAGTGGAGGCTTGTTTGCATGGTTTGTACAAAATTACAAACATCACTCAGCCCACTGTCAAATCAGCCTTAGCTTAATGGCAATATATCTCTAGGATGGGCTGGGAAATGCTTAGGCAGACTTCACGGGAAATTTGGACTTCGATGCTCTGCATATGGTGTGCGTTTTCAGGCCTCCCTCCCCATTCATAGATGATCCATAGATGACTATAGCAAGAGGGTGGCACCCGGTGGAGTGTATCAATTGATGGTTCCTAGAATTTGTACCATATTGATTTGCTGCTGGCTTTTTGTCAGAACTGGAAGCCATTGTACAAAATTTGGATCTGTAACTGGCACCAGCTCTTAAACACATTTGGAAGGTATGACATTAACGGGGCTGAGTTTGGGTATTTTAATTGCAATTCCTGACTGAGCTTTTCAGTGTCTGTGAACCGTGACCAGTTCTTGGAAACCCTTACAGTGGCGGTAAAAGATTCACCTATAATGTGGGGGATGGATGGACTTGTGCATGCTCTGAAATATATGCATCAACTGTTTTGTTGTGTGATTAAACTTAGTGCACAAGCCACGAACCAAACTTTGAGGTTAATTCTCAGGAATCATGCATAGGCTGCATAACTGCACTCTTATTTGGTAATAAGGTCCATTAAACTAGGGATGGAACTATTTTACTGTATTAACATGTGCAATTGGCCTTTAGAAATAAGATATAAGCACATCAGCTCCCCATTGAAGAGCATGGTCATTAATTGGAATTCAGCATACAGGCAAGTTTCTATTCTCCAAGGGCTCTGCACATAGGCATTAGAGAGTGAGGGCAATGTATTTGCAATCCCAATGGGGACTCAGTTTTGTTCTCCACTCTTCCTTTTATCCTCAACAACCCTGTGAGGTAGGTTTGGCTGAGAGTCTGTGACTGGCCCAAGGTCATCCAGGGAACTTCCATGGCAGACTGGGAACTTGAACCTGTTTCTCTCAGATCCTAGTATACACATGAACACATGAAGCTGCCTTCTACTGAATGAGACTCTTGGTCCATCAAAGTCAGTATTGTCTACTCTGACCGGCAGCGCCTCTTCAGGGTCTCGGGCAGAGGTCTTTCACATCACCTACTTACCTAGTCCCTTTAACTGGAGATGTCGGGGATTGAACCTGGGCCCTTCTGCATGCCCAGCAGAGGCTCTGCCACTGAGCCATGGCCCCTCTAATACTCTTGACTACTACACCCTGTGAAATCTCAGAAGCTAGATGACTGTGCAAGCTTACCCAGGGTCAGAACACTGGTTTTAAGGGCCTTGCTTTTTCCAAACCAGAAAAAGCAGAATAAATTATACAAGTGTATGCAGGAGTGATTCATGTACAGAATTACATTTTTCTTTGTGTAGACTGTTGGTTATCTTGGCCCCAATTAAATAGTTCTCTGTTAGCATTTAGGGAAGACAAAGGCAGTGTTGGGCATGTGGGAGCTGGATAATTGTTGATCCACTGAGTAATCATGGGTCGCGCTGAGGAAATGAAAATCTGTGTCGCGGTGCTGCAAAATTACGTTGAAAGAGTTAACCAAAAAAAAACCCCATTGCCGGTTTAATCCGGCCTCACCTCGCTATGGAGCCATTTGACTGTACTTTAATCTCCTGCCGCGCCGCCCAGGGAACCTCCGCTCCGATCCAACGGCCGGGTGGCTGCAGATAAACTCTACCCCGGGCACGGTTCAAAAGTTCAGCGGCGAGCGCTGCAGCCGCCCCTGGTGTCGCCGCCACGCCTCGCTCGACGGGCGAGGACCCGTTGCGGAAATTGGCCAAGCGAGCAGCTGAGCAAGCAAAAAAAAGAAGGGGGGGGGGGAGGCCCAGGGTGGCTTGGGGAAGTGCAAAGCCGCCCGGAGGGGGGAGAGGAAGGAGGCCGGGGAGGACCTGGCCGAGCCGTCGTGCAGCCCGAGGCGCGGCCGCAGCACTCAGCGCTGTCTTGTGTCCCTCTTTCCCCCAGGTGAGAACGGGAATGCCAACGAGGCGAAGAAGCGCTGCGCGGAGCCGGAGCCGCCGCTAGCCTCGCCGGGGAAAGGCGCGGAGGGGAGCGGCGTCGAGCCTCCCGCCGCCATGGAAGGGCGCCCCGCCGAGGAGGAGGGGGAGGAGAACGGGGGCGGCGCGGGGGAGACGAGCGCCCCGCAGCGCCCCTCGCCGGCGCCTTGCGGCCCCAGCCCCTCGCCGGCCTTCAGCTCGCCCGCCGGCGCGGACAAAGGGCCGGAGTCCGACGCCGCCGACGCCTCCTCGTCCTCGTCCTCGGGCAGCGGCCGCGTGGTGCAGAGCCAGTGGGAGCTCAACGACGCCGCCTCCGAGTCGGAGGAGGAGGAGGAGAGCAGCGGCGGCAGCAGCAGCAGCAGCAGCAGCCAGGCGGCCCCGCCGGGCGCCGGCAGCCCCCCGCCGCCGCCGCCGGGCCCGTGCGCCGCGCAGGTGTCGGAGGAGCCGGACCTGGTGATCGAGGCGTGCGGGCGGCGGCTGCGGGCCCACAAGGCGGTGCTGGCGGCGCAGAGCGACTTCTTCCGCGCGCGGGCCTCGCGGGACGTGCTGCGCGTGAAGGGGGTGAGCCACGGGGCGCTGCGCCTGCTGCTGGAGTTCGCGTACACGGCGCGCATGGGCCGCCTGCGCCCCGACCAGCTGGCCGAGGTGGTGAGCGGCGCGCGCGTGCTGCAGATGCCCGCCGCCCTGCACTGCGCCGCCGAGGCCGCGCGCGCCCAGCTGCGCCTCGACAACTGCCTGCCGCTGCTGGCGCTGGCCAAGGCGCAGCGGCTGCCCGAGCTGCGCGAGGCCGCCTACCGCTTCATGAGCGACCGCTACCTGCAGGTGCTGCGCGAGCCCGCCGTCTACGGCCGCCTGAGCGGCGCCGAGCGGGACCTGATCCTGCGGCGCCGCCTCGACGCCGGCCGGCCCTGCCTGCTGGCCGCCCAGGTGAGCGACGCCTTCGAGCGGCCCGGCGCGGGGAGCCGCCCGCAGAGCCGCGAGAGCAGCCGCCCGCAGAGCCCCTCCTCGTCCTCCGGGGCGTCGCTGGACGAGGGCGCCTGCCTGCTGTACAGCTACCAGGCGGCGGCCAAGGAGTGGCGGGTGCTGAGCCGCCTGCCCGAGGAGGCCAGCGCCAAGGGCTGCGCCATGTGCGTCCTCTACAACTACCTGTTCCTGGCCGGGGGGCTCTGCGCGGCGCCCGGCGAGCAGCGGGCCCGCCTCTCGGCCAAGGTCTTCTGCTACAACCCCGCCACCGACACCTGGAGCCAGGTGAAGCCCATGGGGCAGCCTCGCTCCCAGCTCAAGCTCCTGGCCCTGGACGGCTGCCTCTACGCCGTGGGGGGCGAGTGCCTCTTCACGGTGGAGAAGTACGACCCCCGGGCCGATCGGTGGACCCCGGTGGCCCCCTTGCCCAAGGGCGCGTTTGCCGTGGCGCACGAGGCCACCACCTGCAGCGGGGAGATCTACGTGTCGGGCGGGTCCCTCTTCTACCGCTTGCTGAAGTATGACCCCAAGCGGGACGAATGGCAGGAGTGCCCTTACAACAGCAGCCGCCGGCGCTCGGCCGACATGGTGGCCTACAAAAACTTCATCTACCGCTTCGATGTCAGCGGCAGCCGTGGGGAGCAGGGGCAGGCTGGGGGGGTGGAAGTCTTCCGCTACAACACGGTGGCCAAGTGCTGGAGCCAGTGCGCGTCCTTGCGCCCCGGCGGCAGCCCGGTCCAGCCCTTTCGCTGCGCTGCCTTGGGCACCACCATCTTCTGCGTCAACCGGACTGGCATGCTGTGCTTCAACCTTTCCCAGAATGGGGAGGTGGAAGCCGACGGTGGATTGAAAGGCACCTTTGACACGGAACTGCTCAAGGCCCCGTTGGATGCTAAAGGGGTCCTCCTCCCATTTGTCCTTACCCTGCCAGAGAGAGAGAAAACAGTGGAATCAGAGAGCCTGCTGGCATTGTGAGAGGCGGCCCTTCCAACACACAGCTCACGCTAGGGCCCAGTCCCATTTATGGATGTCGGTAGTGCAGGAATGCCACCAAGGGAAAGATCAGAGGGGGTGAATGTGGTCTTGTGTTCTCCAAAATTCAGTGGTGGTGGGCTCTGTACAGGCAGCAGAGGCAAATCCAGGGGGTGAAAAGTCATCTGTGCATTCCTTAACACCTTTGTAGCTACAGAAGCTAACTGAAGGCCGTTGTTAGATGTCCTTAATTCGCACAATGCATGCACTGCTGTGGAGGCTTACTGTGGCATCCCACCTAAAGTGTTGACCAGCTGGCTGCAACCCTTCTAAGCTTCCTAGCATACTTTCGGTAGAAAAGAAGTCACCTCTTAACACGTCTAGAACCAGTTGGTGAAAAGCTGCTAAAATAGATTTATTGTTGAGCAACGTCTGTTCCACTTTCAAATCTAGAGGTATTCTGCAGCTGTCTAAAATTCTGGAATGAGAAAGCTTTTTAAAGGAATTTCCATGAAGGGATTCTTTTGTACATATGCATTTGGATCTAGCTGGCCACTTTTGTTCTTGGTTTTCTGCTCCCTTCTGGATCTTAGCAGATGTGGAACAAACCATAGGGTGGGGGGTTCCGGCTACCCTTTTAGGAAAATTAACAGGATAAAACAGTATGTATTCTCTGCTATAAGAAGTAGTGGAGGATCCTCTGGTTTACATTCTTTTTCTGTTGACAAATTTAATAGTCTTTAGCGAAGACATGGCATTGTGCATCCTCAGGAAGTTGCAACTGCAGTGCATGATTTAACAGAAGTCAGACATAAAGAGCTGAAACTAGTCAAATGTTTGCCATACGTACATACTGGGAAGAGAGGAAAACTAAAACAAAAGGGGGTGGTTTATTCAATTTCACTTCGCTTCAGTTTTTAAGATGTACATTTTTTTCAGGCACGGTCTATCAGAAAGATATGCTTCACTTTGTTCTTGACATACGCAGTGTTGTTTCTCAGTCATGGTTTTGCTTTGTAATGCACAAGTTCAGATCTTGACAAATTGGTGAAACTGAACATACCAGAAAATTCATGGTAAAAAAAAAAAAAGGTAAAGGTCCCCTGTGCAAGCACCAGGTCATCCCTGACCCATGGGGAGACGTCACATCCCGACGTTTTCTAGGCAGACTTTGTTTGCGGGGTGGTTTGCCAGTGCCTTCCCCAGAAATTCATGGTAGGGGAGATTTTCTTTTCCTTAAGTTCACCACTGCTAACTGCAAGTCAATGGAAACCAAATGTGGTTTATTTGATGCGCACAAAGAAATGCTCCAGTTTTATCAAGAGATAGCTCTTCCACTGTTCACAGAAAGATCCAGGGGGTATTATTTCCATTCTGTGTTAGCAGCACCCAAAGTTGTAAATGAGAGTAATTAATTGTCATAGATAATTCACTTGTCAAGTTCGTTACATGGGCAGGACATAAGACTTTTGTTTCCAGTCTAAATGTTTTCCTGATTAATTGCTTACCCAGCAGTACATTCATTTATAGGAAGTTAGGGCACCTCGCTTTCCACATTATGTGAAGCTGGGATCAAAATGAATAATTACAGTTCACTTCAAATTTGGAATGTTCACATATGGAAACAAGAATCCAAAGAGCAGCTTAATGGTCCCGCAAGAGAAGTCCATGGCCCACTGTACTGTCCTTTGAATCATTGACCCCCCCCCTGCTCCCAATTCTTTATTCTAAACTGCTCTTGAATGTCCCCTCACTTCCAAAAGTCATTTTCTCTGCAGGAAGCGGCAAAACAAGCCTCTCAGTGTGATCCTAAGAAGACTTTTCTGGGTATAAGCCCCATTGAGTAGACCTGAGTAGATCTGCTAGGAGATAGCACTGTTAAGTTGCACTCCTAAGGGCCCTTTCCTGGGAGTAAGCCCTGTTGAATTAAATGGACTTGCTTCTGAGTAGGCCTGCCTAGGATTCCTCCATAGGCCCCTTCATTTCCCTTCCCCCCTCGGCTTATGGTTCTTTGGACTCTAGATGTGGATTTTTATGTGGCAAACTCTGGTATGAGTTTATATCCAAATGATCTGAACCTATGGCTTGTTACTGGGAAGTCCCACTACAGCAATTATTCCCAAGTTAATAAGTGAATAACAATGACTTTTGAAATACATTCTCATTTCCATCTCTTAAGTGTGGGCTGATAACCTTGTTAGTCTGAAGCAGCAAAATAAAACAGATGTGCAGTGGAATACGTTTTGCCAAAGTCTCTAAAGTGCCACTACAGTTCAACTCCCAAGTGTATGCTTTCAAACAGAAAATATTAAAAAGGGTGTTTACATTTGTTTTATACATATTAACTGAATAGATTAATGTGTCATATTGATTTTTTTAAAAATATTAACACAGATAAACAGGTTTTATTTTTAAAACAAGATTTGAGGGGCATGATCCAGTTATACACCAGGCACTGTGCTCCTGTGAATTCAGTAGAGCTGTTTTCCCACTCCCTCTGTTTGTGCAGAAGTACAAACACATACTGTGCGATGGAAGCTCAAAAGGAATAGGGCTACAGAAGGTGTCTGCTCATGTGTCTGTCCTGCTTCCCCCCTCAGCCTGATACAAGTTATTCCTGCTCATTAGAGGAAAGAGGGTAGTCTGGATTGAGGTGGGGGGGGGGGAGGTACACAGACATCTTGTTTCTTGTGTGGATGCCCGTGTGCAGCTGAAGAGAACAGGAAGGGGAAAAAAAGGATTCTGTTCAATCTGGTGGGCATCCTTCATGCCTGGGAATTACACTCACAGTGCAGTTGGAACATGCCAGTATTTATACTAATGATGATACAGCCAAGATTGGACTTTGGTCCTGCTGCTTATAGTGCATAGCAGTTTTAGTTCAAAGAAGAGCCATAGAAGGCATTTCATTCCATTCAAATATGTCACTTTTTTCCTGCTGTCAAATCACAGCTGACTTATGGCAACCCCATAGGATTTTCAAGACAGGAGACGTTCAGAGGCGGTTTGCCATTGCCTGCCTCCGCGTCATGACCCTGGTATTCCTTGGAGGTCTCCCACCCAAATACGAGCCAGGGTCAGGGCTGAGAGTGTGTGACTGGCCCAAGGTTTCATGGCAAGAGTGGGGATTTGACTAGTCTGATACCTTAACCACTACACAACTCTGTCACCTTAGCACACTGCTTACATTAAATTTGGTTACTTCCAAAGGAAGTAAGCAAATTCGATTACAGAAGACATCATTTTAGTAAAGGAGAAATAACCTAATCTTTATTGTGATGTAAAGGAGAAATAACCTAATCTTTACCCATTTTTTTAAAATACACTAATAAATTATTAGCACAGCAACAAAATGTTTAGGCCTACAGAACTGTTACAAACTGCAGGACCAATATCGGTTGAGTCTGACAAACAGGAAATGAATGGACATTTTGGAATTGGGTATATATTCGGTTTTGCCCTCTCAGTGAAGTTTAAAAACAATGTCAATAACCTCCCCCCCCCAAAAAAAAAGTTGAGGGACAAATAAAATTTATTGCAAGAATATATATAATCCTAGTAAAACAATTCTGCTTTAATAAATATGCAAGATATATATATATAAGTTAAAAAGGATTCAGAAGTAAAATTTACACACCAAAGTGAGACAATAGCTAGATAAAAAAGTGTAGACCAAACGGGTTTCAAGAAAGCAGTCTTTAGTGGCTTCTAAAAATGGTATTCATTCATAAAAGTACACATATAAGAAACTGTCAAGAATATAAATACAATATATAGATGGACGAAGCCCTTTCAGTCCCAGATGCCAGGCCCTACCATCGGCTGTTTTAGAAGGGAAATATAAGAAGATCCCTAGATGAGAGAGGTTTGTTAGCTTCCTTGGTGGCCCCTTGTGAGGACAGAAACATGGGATATAAATTTTGTTAAATAAATAAAGCAGTGGAATTAAGGGTAGAGAAAAAGCCCTGTAGGCACTAAAGTTGCATGCAGATATCCTAAGTGCCACCCATCCCAAAAGGCCTGGACCCAAAATTGTGGTTGCTAGCTTTCAGGTGGGAGAAGAAAATACCTATGCTGGAAATAGTAGAAACTATAATAAATGCCACGTGCTGCCATTTATTATAGTTTTCAGGTGGGGCCTGGAAACGTCGCAGAATTATAACTGATCTCCAGGCAACTGAGATCACTTGGCCTGGAGAAAATGGCTGCTTTGGACGGTAGACTATGTAGCATTATATCCTGTTGAGGTCCCTCCCTTCCCCAAACCCTGTACCCCCCAGGCTGTGTACCCTAATCTCTAGGAATATCCCAACCCAGAGTTTGTAACCCAATCCTAAATAAATGTTGTCAGTTTAATCAAGCATAGCCTCTAAAGCAGGGGTGTCAAACTCAATTGTTACAAGGGCCGGATATGACATAAATGTCATTTGGTCTGGCCGGGCCATGCCTCGCCAGCCCAGATTTAGAATGGGGTTGGGTGGCTGCCTCTGCTGGCTCGTGGACTGGATAAGAACTCTCAAGGGGCTGGATCTGGCCCGTGGGCCTTGTGTTTGACACCCCTGCTCTAAAGGGTCTCAGTGCTAAATGATCCTGTGGAGAGCTAACTCCTGGTACTTGTATGCCAAAGGGCTCAAAAAAACAAAAACAAAAAAAAAACACTTTGAGATTTAAAAAGAAGAAAATGCATATGTTTTTAGAAATTAATTTTAATTAAATGGATACACTGAAATCAGGTGTAATCAAATCCGTCTATTAAATGCAATCATAAGAGTTATAGCCCACTGAATTCAATAGAAGGGTGCATTGTTAGACACCTATAGTTGATCCAGTCCCTATACATGACTCCCCAGCTGTACTGCTGTATGCAAGAGCTTCTTGCTGCCTACTCTTTCCCACTGGCAGCTTTTCCATGGACTGAGTACTACAAAGGGCTGAGTGATTCATAATGTACATAGAAGACCAACTAGATTGTCCTCCAAATGTTGTCATTGAAGGGCCCCAAAGAATCAAATCCACTTATTGAAAGTTACATCCAATCCATTTTTCGGCAGGGTGACAGAAAGTTCTATACCCATCAGCTAAGATTGATCTATGTACTACTGATTGCTCTGCATCACAAGCAAAAAGGAGAAAACAAAATGTTCTGTAGGCCACGGAATGCATTTTAAAAATAAAAAACATGCCCTGCTGTACATGGAAGGGGAGTGAATGACAAAATGTGGTTTCCTGAATATTTCAACATAGTGCCTGATATAGCACTTTGTAAAGTTCTGCTAAGGACATTTTCAGAGAGCCAGCATGATGTAGTGGTTAAGAATGGTGGTTTGGAGCGGTGGACTCTGATCTGGAGAACTGGGTTTGATTCCCCACACCACTCCGCATGAGCGATGAACTGGATTTGTTTCCCTACTCTTACACATGAAGCCAGCTGGGTGACCTTGGGCTAGTCACAGCTCTCTTAGAGCTCTCTCAGCCTCACCTACCTCACAGGGTGTCTGTTGTGGGGAGGGGAAGGGAAGGTGATCATAAGCCGGTTTCATTTTTCCTTAATTGGTAGAGAAAGTCAACATATAAAAAACAACTCTTCTTCAACCCAACTTGGCATTATGTTTTAAACTGTGCTGTGCATCAGGACCAGGAAGTCACTGAAATGATTTCATTTGTTGAACTGGTCCCCCCCCAATTCCCCAAAGCCTTTAAATTATGCCCCTGCCCTGCCAAGTAACAGCCTTCCTCTGTACATTCAGCAGGCATTTGTTCAATGCCCATTCATAAAAAACCATATATTTAAGCAGATTGGATCAAAAGTTTTACAGCTATTGTTTCTATCTCCACGGTTTCATACAGTCCAGAAACAGATGTAAAACTCTAATGCTGCAGCATGGTTAAAGTTGCATTCTCTTTGAAGTCAAAACACATGGAGTAAGTGTTTCCCATAGCATAATCTGGACTTAATTACAAGCCATTAAATGCAGTTTCCCTTATGTGATATCCTCATAATCATACCCAGATGATTGACTTTTCAGACAACATTTGGGGCACCTTTAAACCGATTTCCTGCTTGGTGCCCTCATTTTCTCATACACAGACCCCAAATCAAGCCTGTGGAGTTTTTAATTTCAGTTCCAAGCCTTTCGACCACACATTAACAGTCAATGGAAACCCCAATGGGCGATTAGAGTAAATACACTTATGGCTTCAGCATCATTTCATACAAATCCAGTTAGCCCCATGAAACCTTTCACAGGAAAAGCTGGGAGAGGAATGACGTTATATTGGATCTATCAAAGACTGCTCATGAAATTGAATGGGAATGATGCTAATCATACCTGTTTAATGAATAAAACTACTATGTGGTACCTAATGAATATTCTATGCACATTGAACTCTCTTGTAAATAAACACCTGATACAATTTTAGGTGCTTAAAAAGAATAAAGTATTCCCATTAAAGAAGCATCTCTCCCCCTCTCCCTCTCTCTTCCCCCCTCCTGCTTTTGGTTAGCAATCAGAGGAATTGCTTTCTGTTCCCTTGGGCCTTCAACTCATGACTGGTTTATTATTGCTACGTTTATTTCCCCCCACAGTGACATTTGATTTGAAACAGTGACTGACTGCTCAAGTTAGAGGAATTGTACCCCTGTCTCACCCACATGCATTGGTGTGCCGACGGACTCCCAGAAGTGTGAGACAGGAGGTTATGCTGGCATGGCATAGAAATTATGCTGGTGTCACAGAGAGGTGCACTGGTGCAACTCTTTAGAATTCAGGTGAAAATTAAGAATACTTTGTGTGCTGTAGCTGCATGTTAGGATCTGGCATGAAGCAGACAAGACGTTTTACCTAGATTCTTTCAAAACAACTGTCTCCTGGCTGGAATTGGGGATGGCTACGAGGTAGACAGAATGATTCAACTGATCCTGCTCATGGACTGCTTGATCAGCATTCCCATGGGGTGAAAGCTACTGAACAATGGTTCCTACATACCATTGCAGAAGCATTTGAAGGGCACAGACTTTATTTGGTAGAAGAAAGCAGTCGTCTTTAAGGACAATACCCTGCCTTTACTCCATGTATCAAGCTTGTATTGGGCTGCATTATTTCCAGTGTGTAAGCACAGTTGAATGGTGACACGTATGCATGCCTAGGATAAGCAGAGAGCAGAATAGGGCCCAAGCTGTAGAAGAATGCCTTGTAAAGGTCTATCCGGATCCACTGGAAAACATTACTTATTTCTAATGTGGAAAAGACTGCACTTGTCAGCCATCCCATGAAAAGCAACAGTACAGCAGAGTAAACAGCTTGTGAGTTATTGACCTGCAGGAAATTCAGTCATAAAGGATGTCATTGATTTCAGTAAAATTTCAGTGTGGGTTTTTCTGGAATGAGTTGGTGGTTTCTAAAGCCACAAATGCAGCTGCAGTCAAAAGAACAATAAGGGCTGTCGGTATGTGTGTGTGTGTGTGTGGGAGGAACCTCTTATCCCCTCCTCAACAGTATATCACAACACACTACCAAGGTGCTTTTAAAATTTTGAAGCATTTATAATATAGTGTGCAATGTGTGTGGAAGTCTGTGGGGAGGGGGAAAAGGAGTGCTATAGGGGATATAAAGGAAACCCTCTGGCCCTAGTATAAAGAAGGACGATGTGTTCAGATACTGTGTATTTTACATTTAAAAAGTAAAGTTTCCATTAATATTTTTGGAAATAATTTGTGTTAAATTCACCAAGAACAAAATTCATAGTCTAAAAAGTATGCACGTGGTGTAATCTGCTATCAAGAACTTCCAGAATTTTACCAAAATCAGTACTATATCTTACGATTTATCAAATCTCACACGCTGCATAGACTTCAGCATTTTATCAATCAATAGTGAGAATGAAGTCAGAGTAAAAATGAATAACCTTTCATCCTAGGAGAGATAAATTATAAGTATGATGAATAAGCCTCCTTTCCTGTTCCTATTTTAAATATCAAAATAGTAATGGGTTGACAAGAAGAGGTAAAAATTGGCTGTAAGTATCCAGCAAGAATCTGCAGTGTAAGATACTGAGTTAGAGTCAGCGAGCTTTTTCATTCATTCTTATTTCATTCCCCTACTTACTACAGCCCCTGCCTACTTGGCTTTTGTAGATGTGGGTCCCATGATTCTCAACATAGTCTTTTTAGGGTTTCCTAAAAAGCAGAACTCTGGTTTGATCCAATCCTTTGTTCTCCTTCTTTCTTAATCCATGAATAAGATGGGCTGAAGGTACCCAGTAAGGGTTACCAGCTCAGGGTTGGGAAATACCTGAAGTTTTTTGAGACAGAGCCTGAGAAGGGCAGGGTTTGGGGAGGGGAAGGACTTCAATACCATAGAATCCAATTGCCAAAGCAACCATTTTCTCAAGGAGAAATGATCTCTATCAGCTGGAGATCACTTGTAATAGCAGGAAACCTCCGGTTAGTACCTGGAGTTTGGCAACCATATACTGAGTGCACCATGGCTTTTTTTTCCAGAGTGCGTTGACCATCTAGTCCATTATGTGTTAGACTATTCAGACAATCATACAGTCCCTTTCAACAACTTCTTGAGATAAACATTGCATGCTAGACTGCTTAGGATGCCATTAGCCAATTGTGTAATAATTGAAAAAGTCATTCCATAGGAGTAGAAAAAGAGTACAGCCTCCTCTCCACCATCAGTCCTATGAGACTGTCTTAACAATGAGACTATTAACACATTAATTGGATGCAGGACTGCTGCCAAACCATGCCATCACAAGGCCCGTTCTCTTCCAGGCAGTTCTGAGCACTTGACCTGTTTTCTGGCACAATCCAGCCAGTGTTCAACACATGACCGATACACTTAAAATAATATTTTAATCATTGTTAGCCCTACTTCCCCATCGCCCTCCCTCTCCCTTTGCCTCTCTCTTTATTGTGATAAAATCACATTTTGGATATTATACAATGTTTCGGGAAGCTGGTTTGGTATTTTGTAATCACTGCATTCTTAATGGGAAAGTCTGGATAAATTCTCTCTCTCCCCCCCCCCCCGCCAGTGACCGTGTTGATGCTGCCACTAATCACCAACTCATGCAAATGCTTTGGACTCTGTGCACAAGTCAAGTAAACAACACACAGAACAAATGTAATTTGTTACCAGTCTGTTTTTAAATGCACAAGCAAAACAAATCTCCATAAAGCTTTTTATGTACTTTGGCCTATGCTGTACTGGAATAAATACAAGCAGAAAGCAAATGCTCCTTCATGGAGGTCTGCAATTGTTCTGTGTCCTTTCTTAATGTGCCATACTAACTTCTTTTGCGTTTTCAGGTCATACCTTAGAAAATTGTGCTGTTTCAAATTTTGTTAACTTTATCTCTTTCTTTCCCTTTATTTTTTTAAACTGATCTACTGGGACTAGCATTGGGACATTGGAGCGTTGGACCAACCATCCCTGTTGTCCTGCGCCTAGTCTGTCTATCAATTTTTCATGACTAAAGGAATTTTTACAGGATCATGTGAGTGGTTTTCCAGTGCCAAAAGAGGTGCATGGCCCTTAGTGTTCTCTTTTTCCTGGCCTGAATTATCCTATGGATGGGTTTTCCCTGTATTTCCTGGTGACTGAATGGAGTGGAGCACTCAGAAATGTGATTGGCAGGTTTACCAGAAATCAAATCCCCCATACTCCCCCCTCAATGTGTCTTTTTTTTTTTTTTTGGTGATGCCTTTTGAACTAGCAAAGGGACATTAATACGATGGAATGACGCCCCCCCCCCCCCATTTACAGGTGCACATTTAACTGAACACTGCAATGATTGTATGACTGATTGGGGGTGGGGGGCACAGGGAGGAATGCTAGCAGTTGGTACCATGGCATCCATTTTTATTTCATTAACATATCTCTATTAGGCCTGTGCATATCAATAAACCTGAACTGAAAATAAACCCAAAATTAACAATTTCGGTAAATTTTCAGTTCGGGTTTACCGAATGCACAAACCTGGGGAGAAAGCTAAAGCTGAATAGGCAATTCCAGAAATTGTCCTGGGGTGCATTTTTGAGGTAGAGCCCCCAAATTCACAGCGTAGGTTGAAGGGACTCCCTTTGCATGACCCCCAAAGTTGGGTGAAGATTGGGTCAGGGGGTCTGTTTTTATAGGGTCCAGAATGGGTTGTCCCTCCCTCATCCATAGAGAAATATTGCGAAAAGCGGTCGCCCTCCCTCCTCCATAGAGAAATATTGCGAAGTTTGCAATATTTCTCTATGGAGGAGGAGGGTGACCCCTTCCGGACCCCATAAAATTGGACCCCCTGACCCAATCATCACCAAATATTGGGGGTCGTGCAAAGAGAGTCCCTTCAAACTATGCTGTGAATTAGGGGGCTCTACCTCGAAAAAGCCCCCCAGGAGAATTTTAAAAATACTTACATTTTAGACTTGTAAGTAATGTCCGCCGTCTGCTTCCTCCCTCAAGACACTAATTTTCCCATGATTAATTGCAGTTACAATTGATTATGGGAAACTGAATTTTCCTATGACTCTTAAGAAAGGAAGGAAGTGGCCATTACAAATGTGGGAAAACTCAATTTCCCATGATCAATTGTAACCCTGCAATTAACCATGGGAAAATTAGTGTCTTGAGGGAGGAAGCAGACGGTGGCTATTACTTACAAGTCTAAAATGTAAGTATTTTTTACAATTCTCTCGGGGTGTTTTTTTTTTTTTTTGAGGTAGAGCCCCCTAATTCACAGCATAGCTTGAAGGGACTCTCCTTGCACGACCCTCGAAGTTTGGTGAAGATTGGGTCAGGGAGTCCCATTTTATGGGGTCCAGAATGGGTTACCACCCTCCATAGAGAATCATTGCAAACTTCGCAATATTTCTCTATGGAGGAGGGAGGGCGACCCCTTCCAAACCCCATAAAATCAGACCCCCTGACCCAATCTTCACCAAACTTTGGGGGTCATGCAAGGAGAGTCCCTTCAAGATTTGCTGCAAATTTGGGGGCTCTACCTCAAAAAATGACACCCCTCTCCAGTGCCGAACCTTTTCAGGAAACCTGAAAATAAGCCGAATGCCCATATTTACCAGTATGGGTATTTGGCTTATTTCAGGGTCCTGAAAAAAATCAGGCCCAATAAACCGAAACCCGAAAATTACCGATTTTTTTTTTTTTTTTGCACACCCCAATCTCTATTCAACATGTCGGATTGGATACATGTGTGACAGAGAATCACCATTACCCAAACTTTCCCAGAACTCCCCTTGGGGTCAGCAAGTGACCAGTCGCGGAGGTCAACATAGGCCTTGCCCAACCTGAACAGGTATCAATGAGTTCACAGCCAATCAGTGTTCCTTCACACCAATGCTACTATGCATGCGTAAAAACAAAGGGGGGGGGAAGGCAGAGGAGCATCCGCAATGTAGACATGACACGGTGCCCTCCCCCCACCCCCCGTGGACCTTATTGCACTATTTTGGAAAGTGCAAACTGGTAATGAAACGTCTTGGGAACAATAAATAGTCTGGCAAGAAAGGCAGAGTGCAGTCAGGAATTTTGAACACGAAACCAAAACTCACAGACTGACCACAATGATAATCAGCTGTAATTGCTTGGTGTGGTAATGGCCTAAAGGCTCCTTCCCTTGCTTTCCTACATTCTGTGTATACAGTCCAAGCCATGCATTGCTTGACCTGTGGGTTTTTCTGCTAAGTGAATCGCACTCCCATTTCTTGTGAAATGAAAAAAGGCCCCATTAAAGGCTTCTTGTGATACAATATGTCTGTGGTTCAGATACATGTGCTTTTTAATAGATCCATTTGTTTACTTTGTAGTGTGATGGTTTTGTTTTGTTTTTAGAATGGAGTGAGCCTGATTCTACCATAAAAAAATTGAGCATTTTTGTTCAAAATCTGCAAGAATGGTTAATAAATGTTTTGGAGGTTCAGTGAGTCATTGATGCTACTCGGGTGGGGGAATATCCTCTTCAGAATAGAGACTTGAAAACAGCTTGGCAGTGACGCCCGCTTGGGCAGACTGAAAGAACTCTCGACTAAAGTTCAGCTGGAATAGTTTGAAGTGGAAAGGGGGGAAACAATTGAATGTGTTGTGCTGTCTTCACAAGTACTTATCCGTTGATACCAGAAGTTCTGACTCCCAGTCTTTCTTAGGGCAAGCATATGAGATGTAGTTTTTAGATGATGCCAGCTTTCCCCTTTGCAGTGAGATTGTATTTCCCTGTCCATGCAACTCTTCCAGGAGAGCATAGTGAATGTAAAGTGATTCTGCCAAGCTGGTGAAATCCTTTCAGGGCTTTGAAGTGTAGAACATTCTTTGTTCTTTTCTTACTGTGGTTTCTTTTTGCAGGGCATAAAATAAAGAGGAAAGACTAGAATCCCTTAATAGCCTATAAAATAGCATTTGCCTTTTATAGAGCCAGCGTGGTGTAGTGGTTAAGAGCGGTGGTTTGGAGCAGTGGAGTCTGATCTGGAGAACCGAGTTTGATTCCCCACTCCTAATCTGGTGAACTAGATTTGTTTCCCCACTCCTACACACGAAGCCAGCTGGGTGACCGTGGGCAAGTCCCAGCTCTGTTAGAGCTCTCTCAGCCTCACCTACCTCACAGGGTGTCTGTTGTGGGGAGGGGAAGGGAAGGTGATTGTAAGCCGATTTGATTCTGCCTTAAGTGGTAGAGAAAGTCGGCATATAAAACCAGCTCTTTTTCTTCTTCTTTTAGCCAGAATAAGAAAAAAATGGTGGGCTAGATCTAAAAAAACTGAGTGAAAGGAAAAATATCCACTAGCATTTTGCAAACACCAGTGAAAGAGGTCATACAATGTTGTAGTCTAGAATCTCCAACCTTTATTAGCCTGCAGGCACCTTGTGGGTGCTACCTCAAAATGGCTGCCACTAGAGGTGGAGCCAGCCACAATATGGCTGCTGCAGAAGGTGAAACCAACCAAAATATGTCAGGGGTTAGGCTGTGTCATGACCCTCACTGAGCTGCTCTGGAGCCAGAGACATGGCCGGAGAAGAGCAGAAAACTCTGGAAGACCCCTGCAGGGCAGGTGCCCTGGCACATCTGTTTCAGAACTTGCCCCGAGGAACCTGCAGTGGGAGATCCTCTGCCAGAACTTCCCTCTGGGAAGGTCCTGGGACAATTAAGCACCAGTCCAGGGCTCAGTCCACAAGCCCACCAGAATCCACCTCCACCTGGCAGGAACAGCAAAAGTTGAGGGCTTGTGCCAAAATAGCCCAGCAAAGACACAGTGCCCCGCTGGCAGCCCATGTCCCACCTCCTGGGCCAGATCATGGTGGATGTAATCCATTACAGGATTCTGGCCCCAGTTAAGCCTGGCAAGATGGGTTCCAGGTGTTGCTTCCAGACCAGGTAGAGTTGCTGTCCTCTCAGCCTATTTAAGCTGGGAGGGGAAATTTGCTGGATCAACCATGTCCCTGTTTTAGCTCCTTGTTTTCTGTTCCTGTTGACACTCAAGCCTCACTGTCTAAGCCTGAGAGCACTGCCTCTGAAAGAGACATGACTGGCCCTGCCTGCGGAATACAGGACAGAATCCTAACATTTCAGGCAGAAGCTTTGTTTAGCAGTATTCCTTTTTAAATGAACATATTGTTTTAAAATGTCTTCTTGCAAACACACAGCTTATCAGTCACATGGGTCCTATGATGTGGCGGCAGCTGCTGCCAAAGCAACACTTTTAAAGATCTGTACAGCCAACCAGATCTCTGGTAACCAGTCGGAAGCCCTGTTGGACAGTAGCCTAATCTGATCCTGTCTACTTTCTAAAAACACTTGGTGGGCCCCAGGAAAGGTGCCAGTGGGTGCCATGGTCCCTACAGGCACCACAGTGGGGATCCCCTGCTGTAACTGATAACTTCGACAGCCATTTTTCCACTTCTACAAGCAGAATATGATTTAATTTTGCTTTTCTTGTGCAAGGTTCTAGTGAAGGGTAAACAATGCAATGAACAGGTGACCTTTGGATACAACCTCATATTTCGAGGCTCATCACATTCACTCAAGCAACATGGGTGTATAGATGGAAGCTACTGGTATGCTAACTTAATTGTATATTCACTCTGAAGCTCAAAGTTTATTAGTAGTATGCCAGCTGGGCTTAATATGATCTGCAGAGGGGACATGTATATCACTTGGGTATGGCCATTTATTCTGTATTAGCCAGAATGCAGAGAGGAAGGTTCCTTTCAATTCTAGGCAGTAGAAAGCAAGAAGTTCCTACCCCTGTATTTGGCATTGCATATATGCAATGTTCCTTCTCTTCTCTGATGTAGTGAGACTTGTTTCCCAGCATGAAATGATAGGACAGGGCATATCTAAAAAGCTGAGCACAGGCATGCATTTAGGAGAGTGGTAGGTGTCATGATTTCACTTTCTCCTCCCAGCTCTATCCCTTATTGTAAAGAGGCAAGCAAACAATGCTTGGCTGGGGAACTTCCTCCAAGGCCTGTCCTCAATAGAACGGCTGTCTCCCCCTTGCTCCCAGGAATGGTGTTGCCCCTTATACAGATGGGAGAAAATGATGCAATTCTCATGCACACATACACAAACATAAAATCAAATGGCCACCTGGCCTGTTGAAAAGCTTGAATGCTATACTCCTCCAAGTTAACTGAAAATGTATTTCTGGCAACCAGAATTTAATCCAAAATCTAGCCAGGCCTATAATTTGTGGCAGCTGTATGATCTTCCATACCTTTTCTCAATGGATTGTTGCTATGAAATTGAAATCCTGTTGCAGCCATCATCTAAAGGGCATTCTGCAGGGTTTGGCCAACCCCATAAGGAAAGGGGCCATGACTCTGTGAGGGTGGAGAGAACTTAATCTGCACTCAAAAGGCCACAGCCTTTGCAGAGACCCTGAATCTTGCACTTCCATTTTCTTACAAATAGGAAGCTGCATACCCAGTGTGGAAATATTCGTGGCTTCTCTAAAAGTTCTGCACATCATGATGTGGATTGGTTTCTTCTCTGTCTTTACCATTCTTTAATGTAATTTTAGAGCTAACGGAACAACTGATCAATGGATCCCACAACATCATTAAAACAAAAGGCTTTTCTCTCCAATGTGTGGGTAGCTATTGCTATTAGCCATTTAAATTCTTCAGGCAACCTATATCTACTTAATTCCCACTACCTTGCAACTGCAGAAATCAACAGGGGTGTGTGTGTGAATCTTATTGTCTAAATTCATCCTTAGTTCTGGAATAATAAGTGCCACTTATTTTATAACTGCTGAGGTTAGGATTCCCCAGAGGTTTTTGTTTTAATGTGGCAGAAATGTTTTTTTTTTTTTGTAATTCACCCTTAGTGCTGCAAGGTAGACATGACCAATGCTAAATGGGGCAAAACAAGTGGTAGATGAAATTTCCTATCAAGGTGTAATTTTAGTCTTTAGCAAGAACTTAGACAGCAATTTTATTATAAAAGCAGTACAGGCAATTTAGTTACAGAAATCTAATTAAGAGAAATTTCACATCCTCTCACTGAAATGGAAGTGCAATTCTCCTCTATTTGTCTCTATCACTTAATTAAATGGAAGATCTGAGTCAGTCAGTAAAGCCAATGTCAGATCTGAATTCAGCTATGAATTACTGTCATGAGATTCCCATCTTTCCCCATAGCATTCTAGAGTGGTTATGACATCTTTCCTCTCTATACCAAGCCACTGTGATGAGGAATAGATATTTATTTATTTATTAGACTTATAACCCGCCCTTTCCAGCAAGCTGGCTCAGTGGGGAGGATAGGAACAGTACTTCTTTTGTGGGTTTGAGGTAACAATTTGGCAAAACCAAACAAAAGGGCCAAAGCTTCCCCATGGATTAAGTATTTGTTAAAGCATGTGGTGTAGAGGAAACTAATTATTTTATTCATTTTTTAAAAAGTCTTCCTGAACACCTGAGATCCTAAAGATTAAGCTTCGGACCATCTACATGCTTAACATGTGCTCTGCACTAAGCCACAGTCCCTCCCACATATTTGGGATGATCCCAGATGTGAAAAAAGTTAAAGACTTGTTATTTAATGAAAGTATGCTGACTAACCATACCACACATTTCCATTCTCAACCACTGAAGTAAAACACATACAGTAACAAATGTATTGGAAACAGGCAGGCCTTTTATGCATGGATAGTTTCTGCTGGATATTCTGCTCTCTCGATGCATAGTGTTTGAACTCGAATTCTTAAATCACTATGCACAGGGGCTTCCCACCCTCCCCCCGAAGAAATTCCCAAAGTACTTGGGGTTAAATTTATGCATCACCAGGGAAGTGAGCTTCAGAACTTCTCACTAGCGTTCTTGCTAGTCGCAAATGGAAAAAACCCTGTTCAATCAGTCTGAGGTCTGAAACTGATGACACTCACTATGAAACGGACCAAATAAGCAGTCTCATAGTATCCCAACTTCAAGGGGAGGGGTTGGATGAGGGGAAAGACTAGTGGGAGGGAGAAGCAAGAATGGGCATGGGGAGAAAACCCCAAATTGACGAGTATGTACAGGACCAGCTTTCGATTTGGAATCGAGGGAGACGTTAAACTTGCGATAATACAGCATCCACAAAATGCAAGGAAAATGTGAGGGGAGAGTGAGGCGACTTCTAAGAGTCGGAAAATACATGTATAATTAAAACAAAGCCCTGAAATACTTGGGGCTTGACCACAATGAAAACAACCTGTGCATAAAAGGTCATCGTTGGGTTATGGAGAATGATGTTATAATGTTCAAGAGTGGCAGACTCTAATCTGGAGAACCAGGTTTGATTCCCCGCTCCTCCACATTGCTGGGGGACTTGGGCCAGTCACAGTTGTCTCAGAATTCTCTCGACCCATGCAGAGGCACACAATGGCAAACCACCTCTGAATGTCTCTTGCCTTGAAAACCCTACCGGGTTCCCATAAGTCAGCTGTGAATTGACAGTACTTTCTAGCACCACACAATCAATTTAGCTCAGCTCATTGTTTGTGCTATTTCATGAAGAGGAAATTCTTGGGTGGAAGGATTTCTATTCCCCCTCCACTACCATTGATTTTGCCCAATTCCTTATTCCTTAATTCAACCCTTACCTATGATTCCATCAATCCCCCTTTTACTTACTCCCATTTCCATCACAGAATATCCTGCCTACTCCACCTACATCCCAGATACAATGAGATTGGAATGCTCTGAGGGAATCAGCAGGATGTTGAGGTGGTTCCATGCAGTGTCTTTTCCATTTCTTCTTGGATGTGCTGGAACCAATTGCTAACATAGTTGGGTGTTCAAAAGTAGAAATGTGCGCTTATTTGAATCAACTAGAGAAATCCTATTCTGGAGCTTTTGGACTCTCCTTATGAATATTGCTATGCAGTTTGTATTACTTATCTGTGTGAGGATCAGACTAGCCTCAGTCAGTGGTGGACCTACATTTTTGGGGCCCTGAAGCTTGAACTGTTATGGGGGCCCCTTCGCAACCAGCAACAATAGGATAACATCCAACAAGGCCCTGGCCCCAGCCTGATGGAATGTTCTTCCGAGTAACATCATGGCCCTATGGGACCTTCAGAAGTTTGGCAGGGCCTGTAAAACAGCGCTTTTCCACCAGGCCTACAGTTGAGGGCAACCACAGGTTGTCATTGTTACTGGCCTCCCTCTCGTCTCTTGGGGCTTCTGATATGAGGATTTGGCTGCTTGGCCGGGCCTCCAATGGCCCTGTAATTATACGAGTACCATCTTGTTAACTGTATTGAATGGTTTTATGAATTTTATTGATTACTTATGAATTTTAGATACATATGATTTTATTATGATTGGTGTTACCTGCTGTCAGGTAAGAGAGAGGAATGGGGATCTTCAGTAGCTGCCCCATTCTGGTGTGAGCCTAACTCAAGAAGGCCCAGAGCACCCTGCCTGCCCCTGGCTGCTTCTTCTCCCAACAGGGTATACTTTCTAGGTGACCAAATGAGGCATGAGGACCCAGGGCAGAGTAACAAACAGTTTATTAAAAAGGTCTAATAAGAATGATAACTCAAGCCACAATCGGACGACAAAACCAGTAAAGGCAGGCAGTCAAACAAACAAAACCCCTAACACATCTATCTTTACTGTCCCTAGCCGTCTCCTGGCACTAGGCCTCAGGCTAACTCACCCCTTCCTAGATGAGGTATCCCTCCATCTGCAGCAGACTCTCCCCAGCCCTGCTCCCTAGGAGTGAACCCCTTCCCTTTTCAGGCAAGGCATTTTATTCCTTCTACCCAGGCACCACTCCCTTACCCCTAATTGGCCCTAGCCTTCCGTCTAAATCCTCTTCCACCAATCACAAGGCCTGGAGGGTACCTGGGAGATGAAGGCCTGGTAACTACTTTAATATAGGCCTCCCTAGGGCCTGTGGGCTGCACTTGAGGCCTAGGATCACGACACCTATCCTGAGCCCAGCTTTAACCAGGAATGAGGGTGGGCTACAAATTTAACTAATAAATAATATTAATAGGGAGGGGGTCATCAGAGGGGGGGCATTAGGATAAAGAGGTGAAAATCGGATCTTTTGGTGTTAAAATGCACAAGCAAGATGAATGCAGCCTGAATTGAGAATTCAGATGTCTTTTTATGATTCTAATTGGCTCTAGCCTAAGGGCTGAGCTATAGAATTATTAAGCCGTGCACCAACGAAGGATTTGAGGATCCAGCTGCCAAAATGTAGGCTATGAATAGATTCTGGTGAGCTCAGTGAGCCCTTACAGCTAGGTGTTCAAGCACTGCAAGCCCTCAAGAAAATTTTGAAATTTGACCAATTACAAGGACATTTTGAGGCCATGTGAAATGGGTATTAGAGCATATTCTAAAATCAATATTAAGTACTTCAACCCATTGGCTTATGATTCTATCACTAAAAAACTCCATCGATTTAGTAGAGAAATTCACTCATTTAAAAAAAGTTGCTTCGGGGCCCCCAGGATTGGGGGCCCTGAAGCTTAAGCTTCATTAGTTTCACAGTAGATCCGCCTCTGGCCTCAGCTGCTACACAACAGTCAAAGGATGTCTCATGTATTGCTTTTGTTTTCTTTAAATGTACCATGGCAGGTCACAATTTCCTCAACTCAGTGGGATAGCTTTACTTTGCCTGTAGGCACAAGGGTGGTCCCTTAGCAACCATTTCGCACATCTGACAGCAGCAGCTGTGGGGGAGACAGACTGATAAGGTAAAATGGAGGGAAACGGTGGTTAAGAATGGGCAAACTACAGCTATATATGTGTCCGGTGCTCCCACATGCATCTTAACACTACAGCAGTTAAAAAGAAGCAATGCCAAACATGAAGAAAAAAATGTGGAAATTTTCTAACAGGATGAATCTTGCGCTTTAGTTTAAGAAGTTTGCATACGTGGATTGTATTCCTGTTTATATCAAAGGCTTCCAGTTTAAAGACCTTTCAAGTTATTTTTGCTGATCTATAAGGGAAGGAAAAGGATGCTTGTAAAGAAATTAATCCATCATCTCTTTGAGTATAATTCAAATGTGTTTTGACACTAAGGGTAGATTGGAAACCCATACAACCATGTATGATTGTTTACGTCCTCCACAGGTGGCCTGTGATCAACACCAGATGTGCTTATTCAGTCTACGAGTCTTGTCTCCTTGTTCACTGCTGCCACAACCCCAACTCTTTTTGGTGCACAAGCTGGAGTACCAGGCACTGCCACAAGAATTGGGGAAATGAGGTACATGTAGAGACTGAACACTGGCATGTCAGGATACCCTGCCACACAGCTTAATTGTGTAACAGATCTGATGGAACAAGAGAGGAGACATGAAACGACTGGACCGAAGACAGATGGCTTACCATCATTCTGCATAATATTGTTATATACACTGATTATAATTGTATTTAATCTCATGGCACTTGTAGAACCAACAAAACAGGGGTCCCCATTGTGGTGCCCATTGGTTCCATGACACCTGCTGACAACTTTCCTAGTGCCCACCAAGTGTTTTTAGATAGCAGGTGGGGTCAGGTGGGACTGTTGGCCAGCAGAATTTCTGATTGGCCACTGGAGATCTAATTGGCTGTGCAATTAAAATGACGTTTCAGTGGCAGCTGCATCAGTTGTCTCTCTCCCACTCCTCCTTCCCAGTGTACGTTTGCCCTTCTTCTCCCCTGCACTTTGGCTTTCTCTGTGTGAGTCTCCATGCCTCCTAAAAGGTAAAGGTATTCCCCCGTGCAAGCACCGGGTCATTCCTGACCCATGGGGTGACGTCACATCCCGCCGTTTCCTAGGCAGACTTTGTTTTACGGGGTGGTTTGCCAGTGCCTTCCCCAGTCATCTTCCCTTTACCCCCAGCAAGCTGGGTACTCATTTGACTGACCTTGGAAAGATGGAAGGCTGAGTCAACCTTGAGTCTACCTGAAACCAACTTCCGTCGGGATCAGACTCAGGTCATGAGCAGAGCTTGGACTGCTGTACTGCAGCTTACCACTCTACACCACAGGGCTCCCTATGCCTCCTGGGGGAACCATTTTTAGTTGAATCTACCACCCTGTATCTGAATTCCCACAAGTGCAAATAGGTGGGGGACCCCAGCAACAGCACAAATTAAAATCCAGTTAGAATGGTGCAGGCCATTCGATTCCAGCTGATAGAACCATAGATTTCAGTACATCTAAATGGGCATAAAATTTAATGCTATTTAACTGGTTTCTGGATCTGTTTCTTGGATAGATCCTATGCCTCTTACTTGCATTTTAACTACTTCCTTTTGATTCTCTAATAGTATCATATATAACTATCTGGAATATTTTCTGCAAATGTTGATCTTGCTTGAAAAGAATGTTTTATATATACCATCTGCTCTGGAAAATATGCAATGTATCTATTGCAAAGAGGAATCCTAGAACTGGAGGAAGATGGCTTTCCACAAGCTCAGGATGAGACTTTGAAAAGAATACGCCTCCAACTAGGTAACACTATCCAGTTTGGTTCCTATTATCTCTAGTTCACTACTGAAAATTAATTTCCCTCTTTTAATCTCCATCTTTGCTGTTTTCTTCTGCTCGCTGCCTTGCCAAGGGACTCATGTTCCAATTAGTGTTAGAGAGCCATCCTAAACAGGCCTACTCAGAAGTGTCCCATTTTATTCAATGGAGCTTACTCCCAGGAAAGCGTTCCTAGGATTGCAGCTTTAGAGGCAGATCGGAATAACTACTGGCATTCATATTTTCAAAGGGACAGCAGCCACTGCTCCTTTGCCTTGCTTTATGCTGCACATCTTTTTGCACCAGGCATAGTATAGTCTATTGAAGTCTGCAGAATACTTCCCAGATTCCATGTTATGATTTTAACATACTGCAGACATGGGCATTTTGCTATGCCCAGCAGTGTATCCCACCCCATTTTTGTGTTCTGTTTTGTTGCTTATCATCCATCCTAAAAAAGAGTTATGGTAAACTCAAGAAGCAAATATTGCAGCTCTGCTTCTCTGTGCAGCCTGTCCAGGGATGGCATTGGACTCTCAGCCCCCACCCCCCATCGAGGCTGTCTCCACAGGAATACTGGCTGCGGCTTAGCCTCAAGGCAGCACCAGTGAAGCACCAGTAGCCACAAAGGAGGCTGGGGCAGTGCTGGGAAGAGTCATCCAGGTGCAGCAGCAGCCTATGCGCTGAGACCTGGGAAAGGCAGGACCAGGGGAAATGGGCCTATTCCAGCCAGACCCAGGGCACAGACAATGGGAGGGGTGGCTGGAGAGGAGGAGGGAAAGCCGGCAGCCTTGTAAAGTTGTCAACTCTGGGTTGGCAAATGCCTGAAGATTTGGGGAGGGGGTGGAGCCTAGGGATGGTGGAGTTTTGGGAGGGGTAAGAGCTGAGCAGGTATAATATCATACAGCCCATCTGTTCAAACTGCCATTTTCTCCAGAGGAGCTGATCTCTGTCATCTGAAGATCAGCTGAAATACCAGGTGATCTCCAGGCCCCACCTTAGGGTTGCCAGCTCCGGGTTGGGACATACCTGGATATTTTGTGGGTGGAGTCTGAGGAGGGCAGGGTTTGGGGAGGGGAGGGACTTCAAAGCCATAGAGTCCAATTGCCAAAGGGCCATTCTCTCCAGAGGAACTGATCAGTTGTAATAGCAGGAGATCGCCAGCTACCACCTGGAGGTTGGCAACCATACTTGCAGGGGGAAAAGAAAGAGGAAAGGGCAGTCGCCACATTCCTGGAATAAGCCAGGTAGGGTTGCCAGGTCCCTCTTCACCACCGGCGGGAGGTTTTTGGGGCGGAGCCTGAGGAGGGCAGGGTTTTGGGAGGGGAGGGACTTCAGTTCCATACAGTCCAATTGCCAAAGCAGCCATTTTCTCCAGGTGAACTGATCTCTATCAACTGGAGATCAGTAGTAATTGCAGGAGATCTCCAGCTAGTATCTGGAGGTTGGCAACCCTAATTCCAGGTGTGGCTGGGAGGTGGGATTGGAGGATGGTGGTGAAGGGTGGGGATAGACAGCCTCTTTTAAAAGGGCTGCTGTAAGAGTCTGAGGAAGAAAGGGCACAGCTCCAGGCTTGAGAAGAGCTGCTGCCGTGGATCACAGAAGGAATCAGGTGAAGCAACCCCATTCTCTTCCCATTCTGAGGCCTGGGGAGACCCCCCCAGAGTGATCCAGCAGGATGGCTGAGGGCAAGCCAGCAGAGCTGGAGAAGGAACAGCCTCACACAGCCTATTTTAGTTTTCACATTTATAGTATTGTGATAGAAAACTGTGTGAGCCAAAACCCAGTTTTCTTTAAGGTGGTACTAGATTGTTTGTGATTTTGGCTGCAGCAGACTGTGGAAGAAAGCTTATGAAGGTCTACTCAGAAGTAAGGTCACTTTTATTCAGCAGAACCCAGGAAACAGCACCACAGCTTACTAGGTACTCTATAGGGTTTTTATTTTATTTTCTGTGGCTCTCAGCCATAAAGCAAAACAGCAAAAATAATAATAATAATAATAATAAAAATTCTACACCACCCCCTCTCACCCTTGAGCATCTCCCAGGTAACAGAGGCTTCATTAGGATTCATCTGTTAGTTTCACATTGTGACTGTGAGTTAGCTTACAATAGTACAATGGGGTGGGGGAGTGCAAGCAAATTAAACAATCCGTTTAATTCCAGGTCTTGAAGACATTGGGTATGTTTACACATTATAAGACAAGCATGGACTTGTGTTGACATCAGCTTCCTTTTCCCATTTTGTGAAGAGTACCTAGAAGGCTAGAGGCTAACCATGTGGCTGGTGGATGTGTTTGCTTGAATAGAATGTACCTCATGTAGCTCTACATGAGCGGCGGATGCTAATCTGGTGAACGGGATTTGTTTTCCCACTTCTACACATGAAGCCAGCTGGGTGACCTTGGGCTAGTCACAGCTCTTAGAGCCCTCTCAGCCCCACCTACCTCACAGGGTGTCTGTTGTGGGCAGTGGTGGACTGGCCAGTGGACTGGCCATTGTGTCAGCTTGCCTGATGGCAAGTGGGCCCTGTGGGCCCCTGATGAAGTGGGCCCCCTTAAAAGTTAGACAATATGTTAAAAATAAAAATTAATAAAAATTAAATGATAGCCTTATAGTTGTGGGTGGGCCCCCATTGTCTCCTGGCAACCAATATTTTTAGACCCAATCCGCCACTGGTTGTGGGGAGGGAAGGTGATTTTAAGCTGGTTTGATTCTTAAGTGGTAGGGAAAGGCAGCATATAAAAACCAACTCTTCTTCTTCTTCTTCGTGTTCTTCGTCTTCTTCGTCGTCGTCTTCTTCTTTCTTACAGCTCCACAGTCGTGAGTGCCTGAGTTGGAACAAATTTTAAGGAGTCAGCGAAAACAAGTATTAAATAGCTTGTCTTTGTTCAAAACCCAGACTTTTCCACATTTAATGTTCAGTTTTCTTTTACCAGCATTACTAACTGCTGTGTCAACAGCCCTCCTCTCCCACATATTGTTTGGGAAAGTCGGTCTAAGCAAAGCAATGTGAGCAATTTGGCAGACACGATGGAGGTCAGAGGGCACACTCTGTGCTGTACTTGAAAGCGTCAGCGAGCACTCCACTCACGTTTGAAGACAAAAAAAAGTAGCTTGAGGGTCATATTATTGGGCAGGCATCCTTAGCTGTGTTGTATTCAAAGTGCTTTTCTTTAATTTTATCCTGCGGCTTTCAAATTCTGCTGGAAAACAAAGCATCTTTCAACAGCATTTTTAATCCCTTTGTGATGCACTGAAAACCGCCAAAGCGGGCTGGATGAAACAAAAATAAATCACCAAAGAGGAGAGAAACTCTGTTGCAAGTGGTGGAATTAACACTGGGGATTTCGGCAAGCATTGGCAAGCTCCCCTTTTCTCTTCATTGCAAAGATGTCTCTAAGAGAAACCACAGGTTTTCAGGTCATTAACAATTCACAAATTAAATAAGAGTTATATAAAAACATAAGAGCCCCATGGCACAGAGTGGTAAGCTGCAGTACTGCAGTCAAAAGCTCTGCTCATGACTTGAGTTCGATCCCGACAGAAGTCAGTTTCAGGTAGCCGGCTCAGGATTGACTCAGCCTTCCATCCTTTCGAGGTCGGTAAAATGAGTACCCAGCTTGCTGGGGGTAAAGGGGAGATGACTGGGGAAGGCACTGGCAAACCACCTCGTAAACAAAGTCTGCCTAGAAAACGTCGGGATGTGACGTCACCCCATGGGTCAGGAATGACCCAGTGCTTGCACAGGGGACCTTTACCTTTATATGAAAACATGGGCCTTCGGAAGGCTGGCTTCTGGAATACAGAGAATCATGGTTTCTGAAAATACTTGTAGATCTCTTATGGCTAAACCCTATAGCTCTGATCAGTTGTCTCTGTCCTTGGATGACTGTGTATACTGGCAAGATTTGCAGGGAGCCACAGGTGTATACAAGTCTTAGTATTAGCTGTACGCATGATAGGGTCCCTGTTTCCTGTTGCAATGTTCTCAGGTCTTTATACAAAGCCTACATGTGTAGGTACATAGGGCTCTCTACAGACTTATGCCTGGGTGCAGAGATGCCTGAGGGGCAGGGCTAGTGGGTTAGGGTTGCCAACCTCCAGGTACTAGCTGGAGATCTCCTGCTATTGCAACTGATCTCCAGACGATAGAGATCAGTTCACCTGGAGAAAATGGCCACTTTGGCAATTGGACTCAATGGCATTGAAGTCCCTCCCCTCCCCAAACCCCACCTTCCTCAGGCTCCGCCCCAAACACCTCCCGCTGGTGGCGAAGAGGGACCTGGCAACCCCACTTCTTTCTAAGAGGGCCAAAATACACAATATGCTTGACACTTGCTGGGTCATGGGAGTCTTACCCAACTTGCAGTTAGACATACACTATGGAACTCATCTGTGCTCATTCGCACAGAGGGAGGAGGTCCCGGTTTCCTTTCCCACCCTGCATTTGCCAGCCGAAATGGCACTGGTAGAGGGCTTTTCGCCCCTTTTCTGTGGCTCAATGTGCCCCATGAAGGACATGTAGAGCCAGAGAAATGGGGGGGGGGGGAAGCCTGCCCTGCGGCTGTTTGTGCTGACAAAAGCAGGGCGGGAAGGAAACTAAAACCTTCTCCCTCCATGCAGCACCAGGCGAATCAGTGCTGTTAAAGGCGAGTCCCACCCAATGTCGCCTGATTGCACGATGGGTAACTCACCGTGACCCAACACGTAGCCACTGTATTGTGTCTTTTAGCCCTGAGTGTAGCACGCTGGATGACTGAACCAGACTCCTATTACTTGCAATCAGGGGTAAGAAAAGCCAGAGAAACAGCATCAGGATGAGATAATATTTGAGTGGAGAAATACTGCATGCCTCCCACACTCGAAATCCCAGGGATCAACCAAATTTCTTACCTGGGTCTGTTTTTCTTCTGCTTATGTTGGGTTTGGGTCATGACAGGTACGGAGCAGTTCTTTGTTATGTCAGCACTGCTACCTAAACTGCCTAAGAAAAGAGCCTTCCCCCAAAGCCTGGAACTGCCTGGAACTGTGGAAGGGCTTGCATGCCCAGACTTCAGCAGACACAATCAAGATGAAAATGAAACAAACAGGAAATCAGCAGCAGTAGTTGTGAGGGTCTGTAAGGAAAGACGTAACCGGGATACTGAATGACATGGAGCTGCATTGAGTTAGTGGTTCTGGTCTTGGTTTGACTTTGTGGGACTTTCAAGAATTGAGAGACTGGGTTTTTTTCCTGCCACGTGGAAAACCTAGAAACTGAGCACTTCTGTGTGACACTACTTCTATTCGCTCATTTACATCGAGAGTGGCCTTGTTTGAATTCCTCTCAAGCCCTTCCTTCACAACATATACATAATTATCTAGTGGTTATTACTTTGAATGAATATGTCTGAAAAACCAAGGGAGCAATGTGCTAAAAAGCTATGGTATCTTGAAGAAGAGTTGGTTTTTATATGCCAACAACCGGCGAGATGGGTCCTGGACCAATGGGACTGGGGGAAAAGGTCTGGGGCAAGGTGGGGGAGGGCAGAGGCTGAGTTGTGGGAGTGGGATCTGAAACTTGGGGAGTCTCATAAGGCACCTGGGTTGAGCCATGACATTGGCAATTCCTAGGAATGAAGAGGAAGGGTGTTGCTGCAAGGAAAGCGGAGCAAGTGCAATCTCCCCCAGTTCAGTGGCATATTGTTGTCAATAACAAAAGACTTTCCAACATTGTAGACATCAGCCAAGGATGTTGCTATTTCATTAACCAACTCCCAGTTCCTCTTCTTCCTTTTTTTACTCAATCAAGAAGGGGACTCAAGTTATTAATTTGCCCTCCATCCTGTTTCGGAAGTTACATTGCGTCACCCAGGCTTTTGTGTCCATGGAGATCTTCAACCTCATTAAAGTAGTTCCGTTCAGTTTATTTACTGTCATTTGACCAGCAAGTATCAGTACAAAATTTACAATTTTAAAACCCCAACTGAGGACCTCCGAATCTTACTGGCTACATAATAAAACTTTGCCACTGAGTAAGAGATAAAAGCATCTTTATCTTCTAACCTAATTAAAATACGTTGATCATGTTGCCTCACCCAAGCGTTTTGTGACTGTGCAGATTTGGCACAAAATAGTGTAATCAAGGAATTTCTCCCCAATTTTTACTGCCAAAGTTTTACAGCAGTTAACTTTAAACCAGCCTGGAGTTCTTCTGTCCATAAAAGAAAGATCCTCAGACCCAGCAAATGGTTCCTCAGATCTTCGGTCAAGATCTCTGCTGGTCAGAACTCTGGTTTCTTTCTGAGAACTCCTGCTGCACTCCACGGGTTTTTTTTCCTCCTTGCTTTAGCCGGCTGCAAACTCTGCTCCTTGGATCTCCACTGCATCTACCCCCAGACCTCTCCTGGCCTCAAGCCCCAGGATTAAGGTTGCACGTTCATTCCCTAAAACTTCCTAATTTCCTCTTATCTACCTTTAGTAACTGTGCTCTCTTGTTGGCGTGTGTGTGATTACTTAGGGAATTAGTTCTCAGTTGGCTAGTGTAGATTCTTTACATTTTTATTTCTTTTTATTTTATTTTGTACACAATAAAGTTATTTATTTGTGCTTACAATTTCTCTCTCTCACTGTCTTCATAATTTTATTTTGGGGTCCCCCTACCAAGATCCACCCTGGTATGCAGAGGCCATAAGGTCTTGCATTATTCCTTACTGGAACCCTTCTAAAGCTAATTTTCCCTTCTCTGGGTCCAGTTTGGGTAACAAGGCCTGAGGAAGGTTAAGGGTGAAGAGCCAGGCCTATCCTACACTGTTGCGGGAAAGGTGTCTGGCTGGAGAGAGAGGGCCCAGGAGTTCAGTTAACCCCCCTCCTCTCTACAGTCTGAGACTGACACCAAGGCCTGGCTGACCAAAAGAGGGTCCTGGAGGGAGCGGTGTCCCAGGACCATACCCTGGGGGAAGAAGAGCCAGTCAAATATAAAAAAACCCTACACTAATAGGTTGGCTCTTCATTTGTGGAAAAAAAAATCCTTGAAGAATTGAAAGGATTTTCTTTCCTATTTCTAATGCAAAGTAAGGGAAATTTCAAATTATTTCAACCTTACTGACCAGTAAAGTACAGTAACTGGAATCATAGATTTCTGTGAAGATATTAAAGAGTACCCGATATTAATGCCAAGACAAATCTTACTGAATCCAGCCTAAACCTTTCCTTTGTTACTTTTGTGTCCGTGAAAATCACGCGCGTACACACACACTCACACTTCACTGTCTGGAAACAAACAGTACCCACACACACACATTCCACTGTCTGAAAGCACAAACAGTACATACACTCACACACCCAACCCGATTAGAATGTCTCTGCCCAAGGACAGAGTCCTCCCTCCCTCATTCCTTGTTCCAGCACACAAGGAACTCTCTGGCCTCTATAGATTGCTTTGTTCCTCTATGAGAACGTGAATGGCTAGTTAGGCGCGCTTGCGCATAAGAAATTGCTGACTTTCTATCCTTAATGTGCAATGATGCTGCTAAAGACTGTATGGTTAAATGTATCTTTTACATTTGGAATGTAACCGCCTTCATGGTATAAGAAGTACTGTTTGCCCCTTGCTTGGGTGTGGCAGTCTCCCGACTCTGTTTGGTTTGGAGTCTGCGCACCCGGTTCTATTGCTTTGGCCAAAATAAAGAGCTGTAGTTTACCCAACCTCCTCCTTATTGTCTTCACTGGACTCTATGACAATTGCAGTCACAACATTACCTCTCTGTCAACTATGGCAAACATCACTGGGTTTATCAGAACGTAAAAATCAAAGAGTCTTTCCTCCATTTCCACCGGTTATTATTAACCCACTGTCAGTAATAGAGATACATCTGCAGCCAGAACTGTTAGAAAAGTGGTTGTTATGAGACTGGCAGTTGAATTGTGCGCTGAGTTTTTGTGTTCTGAAAGAATGTTGAAGAATGGAAAGACTGCTGTGAATCCGTGACCTCCAAATACCAGAACGTACTGCAGTGTGTCCCCACCAGGCGGTTGTTCCTGCTCTCTGCTGTGGGTCACTGTGTAGAAAAGTGCTCGGTTACAGGCCCATCAAAGACTATTATGCATTGTAAAGGACAGGAAGGTGGAAATCCACCTCCCTGCATCGCTATCAGACAATTCAGAAAAACAGTGCAAGCACATTGTATAGTATTTTTCACACAAGCACACCAACAGGGGAGACGCTGATGAGTGTTTTTAAAAGTGACTCAAGTTAATTAGGCCTATAGTTGAACTTTTAGCTGGAGAACAGCTATTGCCATCAAACTTTGCTTGGTATGCTTTCCAGAAGTACCAGAAGTAGCTGTTCTGCCATGGAAGCAGATGAATGTCTTTCTGTGTACCTTGGGGAAGGGGCTGTGGGTGGAGCATCTACTTAGTATGCAAAATATCCCAGGTTCAATCCCCAGCATCTCAAGGATCAGGTAGTAGTAGGTGATGTGAAAGACCACCCCCCTGAAACCGTGGAGAGCCAGTGGCAGTCCAAGTAGACAATACTGAATTTGATGGACCAATATAGTCGGATTCAGTATAAGGCAGCTTCATGTGTACCTTCTTCTCTACCTACCTGAGTCCACACTTCAGTGAGAAGAAAGGTGGTATAGAAATTTTAAAACAAAGACTTTCAGATTGTCGGTCAGCACACCATGCCCAAGGCAATTTATACATGCTGTTAATATGAATGCGAACAGAAAACCAGCAAATCGGCCATCAAAATAAATCAAATCAGAAGCCATCAAGCCAATTAAAACAGGGTAGTGGGGAGGGGCAGGAATCTTTTCATGTTCTAATCATGTTGTATTTCCTGCACCAGTGAGAAGAATAAAGTGAACTTTTACAATATGCAAATTTGTGTCCAATCCATCAGACAATGTCAATTCTGCAATTCTATTTTAACAAGTGGGTGGGAGGCATCTCATCCCCTCCCACTGTTTCCTCTTTCTCTTTCCTAAAAGCCCCGCTGTGGGCAACCGGTGCGGGGGGCAAAGAAGACACCAGGACGATCGCCACTGGGTGCTTTTCGCCCGCCGCTTACCAGAGTTAAGAAAGCGACCCCTCCAGTTCGCTTTTCCCTCCAACTGACACATCTCCATGCCTATTTGTCCAAGTTGTGACTAAAGCTAGGTAGGGCGGATGGGTAAAAAGGAAAAAAATGGAATGAGCTGGGGGCGGGCCGTCCTCCCCACTATATACTAGCGTGGGAGGGGTAGCCCCGCCCACCTACAGCTCCCGCCCATAACCCCCATTGGCTCGGAACCCAAGGGTTGCGGCCAATGGGAAGCTGTTGCTGGGGAGGCGGGGGCCGGCACGAGCCCAACGAGCATGCGCAAAAGCACGTGTCGGCCTGCTGGCCATCTTAACTCCCCGCTCCCCGCGCGCTCCGGCTTTCCTCCGGCCGCGGGCTGCAAACCTGGCTCCCGTTTAGGCGGGAAACAGAGCTTCTTCCCACCCAACAACCTACCTATCTTTAGCTGCCCCTCTTAAGCCTCTGTCTAGGGAAACTGTTGCCCAGTTGTGTGGTGCCAGCCACTGGGCCAGGTCCACTTGCATGGTAGGAAACCCTTATGGACTTGTGGGCTGGAACCCCACTTTCCCTGGATACCCCTCCCTACACTATTTTCTCTTTCCCTCCCCCTGTCAACCCCGTAATCTCTCCCCTTTTGATGCCCCATTATCTCCTCCTCAGCCATTCACCAACCTACCTTTTATCTACCTCCCATAGGATTGCCAGGTCCCTCTTCATAACCAGCGGGAGGTTTTTGGGGTGGAGCCTGAGGAAGGTGGGGTTTGGAAAGGGGAGGGACTTCAATGCCATAGAGTCCAATTGCCAAAGTGGCCCTTTTCTCCAGGTGAACTGATCTCTGTCAGCTGGAGATCAGTTGTAATAGCAGGAGATCTCCAGCTAGTACCTGGTTGGCAACCCTAACCTCCCAGCTTCAGCTATATTTATTATTTATTTACTTCATTTATACCCCACCTTTTTGCATAGTGAGGACCAAAGCAACTGACATTCTTCTCCTGGGATAAGCAACAGAATTTTCTGCAGTGGCCACTTCCTGTCTAGATTTTTCTTCCTCAGTGTTCAGTGCGGCTGACTCCCAGGTAAGTGTGTATATCAAACCCACAGATTTTTTTGCAGCGTGTCTTGGTTTTTTTTTTTTTTAAAATGTCCAAGTACTTAGGGTGTATGTTTGTTGCTATGTGAGAAGTTTTTGCAACAACATTAAGGGAAAATGTTAGTCTTGTGCCAAACTTGCAAATTACTACTTGCCCATTTGTCTGAGGCAGAACTGGCTCCCTGGCAAATAAAAATTGTCTCCAAAGCCAGACTTGCACCTGGTTTCCAGCAGAAGGGCGAAACCCTTCAAAGTAGGGTTGCCAGCCTCCTGCTATTACAACTGATCTCCAGCCAATAGAGATCAGTTCCCCTGGAGAAAATGGCTGCTTTGGCAATTGGACTCTATGGCATAGAAGTCCCTCCCCTTCCCAAACCCTGCCCTCCTCAGGCTCCGACCTCCTCAGGTTCCACCCCAAAAACCTCCTGCCGGTGGCGAAGAATGTCCTGGCAACCCTACTTCAAAGCTTACCCTAGACACCTGTAAACTTACTTTTCCGTGAGTGAGGAAAATTTCACGCACATAGGGATGCCAACTTCCAGGTGGCATTTGTGCCTGGACTTCTCTCAGAATTACAACTGATCTCCAGACTACCGAGATCAGTTGCCATGAAGAAAATGGCAGTTTTGGAGGGCAGACTGTGGCATCACAGCCTTGCGGTGCCCCCTCTATTCTCCAGCCTTTAGAACCCCCAGGCTTCACCCCAAATCTCCAGGAATTTCCCAAGCCAGAGATGGCAAGCCTACATGCAGGAAAATTAGATCGCAGAATAGATTGAACCGCCAGAAATTGCAAGGGTTAGATCCCAGCTTTGAATGTTTCTTGGCACAAACAAATCTCCACTGAGAATAGAAAACTAGCCCAGGAATGCGGTTCTACTCTCTATTGCCGTTTGCTATGCTGGCTTTCTATTTGCAGGGAGCTTTTAAACTTAAGGGAACTTTTTAAAATGTGGTTTTCCATTTGGAGCCTGCTCTACCACCTCATTCTGCTTAATATGTGAACTTGGCCTTGTATTCCTGGTGTGACCTTTAAGAGGCAGCTATGTCCTTTGAAAAAGGCTAATGGTGAAAGGAGCACGCTCAATATAGCTGCTAGTAAGCAGTACACGTTTCAGCCAGCAGAGGGAGCAGGCTTTAGACGTGTGAAAAAAGTGGAAGTGGAAGGGCTAAATCCCCTTTCCCCTCCCAGCACTGCCCTGAGGCAAATTGAGGCAGCAGGAGCTTGCAGTTTGCATTCTATGGATAATATGAAACGTGTCTGTTTGAGTCCTTTAGTGGCTTTTGCAAGTGGTTAAATAAATTCATGGAGAATAAATCAATCAGTGGCTATTAACCATTATGTCTAGTTAAAACCTCTGCGTTCTGAGTTGGATGCTGCAGTAGAAGGCTACGGCCTGTATATCTTCTAGAGGAAACTGGTTCATCACTGTGCAAGACAAGAGGCTGAACCAGACGAACCTTTGATCTGATTCAGCAGGACTCTTCTAGTACTAAGTACAAGCTAGTACTTTGTGGTTAACATATTACAACATTGCACCATTTCCTGGAATATAAGAATAAATTATTGGACTCTTCCCACCCTACGACTTCATCCTAAACTGTACAGCGGCATTTGAAGGAATCTGGTTTTCAAGTTCCTCTTTGGAAAAAAAAAATGACTTCTCCTCTGTATTAGTTGAGATGCTAGAGTTCCTCACTGTATCGCAGATGACTGAAATGCACTAGTGTCTGATTTTAGATAAAAGGTGCTCTGTTTACTCATTTCTTGGTGGTAAGAGACTGCCTGCTGCAGATCCTGAAAAACAGAAGAGATGTGTTTTCATGGGTTTTCTTTGTGTGTGTTTGAAATACTGCCTGTCGGTCTTGACAATAGCCTCTGTCTCATTTTGTAGTCCTTGAAACTTAAAAAAAAAAATCTTTCCTATTCCCACTGTTCCTCTGTCTGGAAGCCATTCAGCAACAGAACAGGAGAACCATGTATTCTCTCTTCGGATGTCTTTCTTTCAATAGGCAGGAAAGATTTTCACTGTGCGAAAACTATGTTTAATTAATTTGCGGGCCTATTTAGTTTTTTCCGCCCTCTAGATGTAACCACTAGGAGCATTTATAGCATTGCTTTTAAAACAGTGCATCTATTCATGAACTGAGAATGCAGATCAAAAGAAGACACACTACGGTGGATTTGGTTGCAAGCCTTGCATTAGTTATTTCTACTGATTTCCAGCAGGACAACTTAGGTATACAAATCCAGAATAGCACCAGCAATTGCTTATACTCAATGTCTGTATTATTTTCACAGACACCCAGTTTGGCCACTGATTCCGAGCTCCTGTGCCTGAACAAAACCACCTAGCAAAAAGAAGGAAAATGAAATTGAACAAACACAACTCCTTTACCTCTAACAACCACCTTCTGAAGTATGCCAGTGACTGTATTCCTATGAGAATGAGCTTGGTTTGTTTCTCCTTGCCTTACTCGTGGAATCAAGGTGGAAGACTTGGTTGTAATCTTCAAACCACGTGCTTCAGCAAACTGGGGTTTATTTCTTGCTGACTAACCAAGTTTTTAAACCCAAGTCTGTGGTCAAGAATGAAACCCTAGTTCATCCCTCTTGTCTTTGGCCTTTTATGCATGGCTCTTGTGGTCAAACCCCCCCCCCCAACTACTTTGGGGCTTTACTTTGATTATGCATACATTTTCCGACCTTCAGAGGTCAATGTGCTCTCCCTACACATTTCCACGCGTTTGCCCTGCGTTTTCTGGATGCTGGCTAAACAGCACCCAGAAAATGCGGGGGAAACATGTGGAGAGAGTGAGGTGACCTCTGAAGGCCAGGAAATGCATGCATACTGTTGCCAACCTCCAGATGGTAGCTGGAGATCTCTCGCTATTACAACTGAACTCCAGATCAGATCACCTGGAGAAAATGAGAGCTTTGTCAATTGGTCTCTGTGGCATTGAAGTCCCTCCCCTCCCCACACCCTGCCCTCTTCAGGCTCCACCCCAAAAATCTCCAGGTATTTTCCAACCCAGAGCTGGCAACCGTATGCATGTATAATCAAAACAAAGCCCCAAAGTACTTGAGGGGGGTGATCGTAAGGGAAACAGCCATGCATAAAAGGCCTTAGTCAGTAGCCACCATCACTCAAACTCCACCCTTTCTTTCTCTATCCACAGTTTGAGGCATGTGAGCTGCTAGAGACACCCTCTACCCTGCAGATTCACTGTCCTTACCCCAGTTGGCAGTGTTTGTTATAAGTGCGGACAAGCAGCCAGATGCCCTGGGTGAGATCTCTGAACACATCCTGTGATCCTTAGATGGGAAAAAAGATCTTTATTTACTAAAATACATTTTCTATTCACTAGAGCACAGGAGCACTGGAGAACTATATCAAAATATTAAAGCAATATTACAGAACTAAGAAAAAGAAACAAAACATTTGGCTAAGCCGGTTTGTAAGCCGGTTTGAGTCTCCCTTAAGTGTGGTAGAGAGCCTCGTGGCGCTGAGTGGTAAGCTGCAGTACTACAAACGCTGCTCACAACCTGAGTTCGATCCCAACGGAAGTTGGTTTCAGTTAGCTGGCTCAAGGTTGACTCAATCTTCCACCCTTCTGAGGTCGGTAAAATGAGGACCCAGCTTGCTGGGGGTAAAGGGAAGATGACTGGGGAAGGCACTGTCAAACCACCCTGTAAACAAAGTCTGACTAGTAAACGTCGGGATGTGACGTCACCCCATGGGTCAGGAATGACCCGGTGCTTGCACAGGGAACCTTTACCTTTACCTTACCTTTAAGTAGTAGAGAAAGTCGGCATATAAAAACCAACTCTTCTTCTTCTAACTAACTTGTACTAATTCTATTCTGAGAAATAGGCACAAGCAAACCTGGAACTTTGAAATAGAGACTGGTCAAGGAAGACCATCTCCACTGTTCCATCTCCACTGTTCCATGGATCTTGGCATGTGTCCTCTCACAAAGTGTGTTAAACTTTTTAACTCTTAGCTTTCCAGCTGGGAGGGTTTCTCCTGACCTTTCCTGGAATTGGATTTGAGCTCCCACATATGATGCCCTCCACCTTTCTCCAATCCTCCCCAGATTCATGTCCCCAATCTTGTATGGTCAATTCAGGATGTCCCAAAAGCAATCTGGCTTGCCTCTTCCTGGCAAGTGGGCAAATGGTTCCATTGATCTGGCTATTTGTCACCATAAACAGGAAACCAATCTCCTTTCTGCCTGAAAGCCAATCTGTGTATGACTTTGCAGGGCCTATAAGGTGTTGATCAAGGCATCCTGCATTTGTTCATCATAAAAGGTGCTTGGTCAAACTGAATGTAATTTCTCTCCTGCAAACCAGAGTTCTAAGTCATGAGTAGTTCTCCTTTCATGCAGAGTACAAATGAAGAGGAAAAGAGTTTGCAAGAGTAAGGACAAGCCCGGTTTGTGTCTATCACAGCTAGGCACTGGTTGCATAGGAGGTCTGAAAAAGAGCCACAGCTATTGTATTGCCTTGGCTGTTATCAGTTATCTGGGGAAATCAATATACATTTATTTCATCCTCTATCTTGTTTATGTTTGCGTTTTGGTCAATCCATGTAATGAATCAGTGACGATGTGCATTGATCCCAAAGTAGTAAATCTTGGCAAGGGAAGTATAAGTGAGGGCTCTCTTTTTGTTTGGATCCATTCCACTCTGGTCTCAGGCCTGCGTATGGGACAGAAATGGCCTCGGTCCCCCTGGTGGATGACATGTTCTGGGCAATGGACAGGGGGAATGCGACCTTGTTAATTTTCTTGGACCTCTCTGTGGCTTTCGATACCATTGATCATAGTATCCTTCTGGATTACCTTTTGGGACTGGGAAGCATGGTTCTGCAGTGGTTCCAGTCCTATCTTGAGGGTAGGTTTTAGAGTGTGGTGCTGGGTGACTGCTGTTCTGCCCCTTGGCCTCTGGCCTACAGAGTCCCCCAAGGTTCCATCTTGTCCCCCATGCTTTTCGGCATCTATGTAAAGCTGCTGGGAGATGCCATCCAGAGATTTGGGCTGAGTTGCCACCAAAATGCAGATGATACTCTGATACTCTGCTGTATCTCGCACTACCAGCAGATCCCAGGGAGGCTGTAGAAAATGTGAACAGTGCCTGGAGGCAGTTTTGGAATGGACGATGGCTAACAAGCTGAAACTTAATCCCAAGATAAAAAGAGGTGTGACTGGTGGGGGAAAGGTCTGACCCAGGAAATGGATTATCCCCTGTTCTGGATCGGGTTGCACACCCCTAAAGGAGCAGGCTTGTAGCTTGGGGGTGATCATGCACCCAGGCCTCCTGTTGGATAAACAGGTGGCAGCAGAGGCCAGGGGTGCCAGTTTCAGATGGTGAGCCAGCTGTGGCCCTTCCTAGGTGGAAAAGATCTTGCCTCTGTGGTGGTAACATCTAGAATGGATTACTGCAATGCATTCTATGTGGGGCTGCCCTTGAAGACTGTCCAGACGCTGAAGGTTGTACAGAATGCTGCAGCCAGAGTGTTGACAGGAATGGGTCATACGGAACATATCATTCCAGTCTTGTTCCACCTACACTGGTTTTCAATTTGCTTCCGGGCTGAATTCAAGGTATTGGTATTAACCTTTAAAGCCCTGTTTGGCCTGCGATGAAGGTACCTTAAGGACCGCCTTCTCCCATATGAATCTACCCGCTCACTCTGGTCAACTTTGGAGGCCCTGCTTCAGTTGCCCCTGCCATCTAAGGCTAGACAGGCGGTGGCCCTAGAAAGGCTTTTATTGGTCATGCACCAAAAATAGGATCTCCATCCCCAAGGAGGTTCATCTGTCTCCCTCTATTGGTGCCTTCCACCAGCGAGTGAAGACTTTTTTTTGTTTCATTTGGCATACCCCCAATAACAATTATTGGCCCTCCTCTAGTCTTTTTTTTTTTTAAATGTGTTTTTAATGAATTGTTTTATAATTGTTCTGTTGTATGTGTGCTGCCTTGGGTACCCTGAATGGGTGGAAAGGTGGCATAAACACGTTTTAAATAAATAAATTATCTGGCATGTGAAAAGAAACTGAGTGGAGTCAGTGTCCATCCGCAGGAAAGCACCGTGACTTGTAAGTAATGCAAAGTGCTGTGGAATCCTTTCTTTGTCAAGACTTTAGACCTCGGTTTTCAGCTGGATACAAGAAGCCTGTGCATTTTGATTGTGTAAATAAAAATGGAAACTTGAGCAACTACACCAGAGCAAAGCCAGCGTGGTGTAGTGGTTAAGAGCGGTGGTTTGGAGTGGTGGAGCCTGATCTGGAGAACCGGGTTTGATTCCGCACTCCTCCACTTGAGCGGCGGAGGCTAATCTGGTGAACTGGATTTGTTTCCCCGCTCCTACACACGAAGCCAGATGGATGACCTTGAGCAAGTCACATTCTCTCAGCCTCACCTACCTCACAGGGGGTCTGTTGTGGGGAGGGGAAGGGAAGGTGATTGTAAGCCGGTTTGATTCTGCCTTAAGTGGTAGAGAAAGTCAGCATATAAAAACCAACTCCTCTTCTTCTTCTTCTTCTTCTTCTTCTTCTTCTTCTTCTTCTTCTTCTTCTTCTTCTTCTTCTTCTTCTTCTTCTTCTTCTTCTTCGTATCAAGCCAGTGTTGCAGCCGGTTTAAGGAGATTCATATATTTAGGACTGAGATCTAAAGGGTGAGTGAAAATGACTCATGTTTCCACTGTATTTGCAGTCAATTAGATGATGTAGGGGGGAGGCACTACGAGATAGGATTATTGCACTGTATTTCAAGGAGGTTTTAGTCTTGCTGGGAGGCAGATGGCTGGGAAGAATGCAGCCGGTGGTTAGGGAAAGCAAGTTTTGCACTGACACCACATAATCTCTTTGTTCTCATGCTTCTGGCCTTTCAAAGTGCTGGCTGACCTAGATAGGATGCTGCTTTTTTGAGGATGATGTGCTGAAGACTGAGCTTCCTTCAGCATAGCAACCATTTCTGCTGGAGCATGCTTTCTATGAGGGTGTCCCATGTGGGGATGTTTTTCACTGCAGGTTTGGCAAAGTGCACTTGTTCTATTTGTTTAAGTCCTTTTCAGATACAGGGTGCATACAGGGTGAATGCTGGGTTTTTAGCATTGGAACAAATGCATAAAAATCCACGCATTTTACCCTTTCAGACAAAATAGTAATCGTGTTCATTATGGATGGATTAATATAATTTTAGAGTAACACAGGTTTATCCATTTAGAGTGGTCAATAGGATACCAAGCTACATTTCCAGGAGAGGGATAACACTTTTACTCTGATAGATGGGGGGTGGGGGAAGAAGAAGAGTTGGTTTTTATATGCCGATTTTCTCTACCTTTTTTAAACCAAGAATCAAACCATTTTACAATCTCCTCCCCTCCCCACAACAGACACCTTGTGAGGTAGGTGGGGCTGAGAGAGTTCTGAGAGGTGTGACTAGCCCAAGGTCACCCAGCAGGCTTCGTGTGGAGGAGTGGGGAAGCCAACCCGGTACACCAGATTAGAGTCTGCCGCTCATGTGGAGGAGTGGGGAATCAAGCCCAGTTCTCCAGATTAAAGTGCACTGCTCCACAGGAGTGTCAGACCAGGAATCAGATTCCAATGTCTTTCATATAGGGACAGGATTTTGGGGTTTCCCCATTGCTGATGCAGCTGCAGATAAAGAGAAGCAGCAATGCCCACCCGACACGGGAGGTTTCCCTGCAGTTTCCCTGCTCCAATACCCTGGAAGTGGCCCATTGAGACTTTACTGTGATCTTTCCCAAAACCTAGGAGCTAAGCAGGCTTGAGAAAGATTGGACAAAAGCCAGAGAAACCCCCCTAGAGGTGCACAAATGCACCATGGTGCTGTGGAGAAGCAGAGGGGAAAGGCCCGCTTCCCAAAAGCAATAAATTCAGGGCAAGGGTAGCCAGGTTCCTCATTGCCACCGGTGGGAGGTTTTGGCGGCAGAGCCTGAGGAGGGCGGGGTTTGGGGAAGGGAGGGACTTCAATGCCATAGACTCCAATTGCCAAAGCAGCCATTTTCTCCAGGTGAACTGATAGGGTTGCCAACCTCCAGGTGGTGGCTGCAGATCTCCCGTTCATCTGCGTGGCTTCTATGCAGTCCCACATTGGGACTGCGCAGGCGCAGGCCAGCCACGGATAAGATTTGTCAGCTTCTAGAAAAATTGAAAGTGAGAGTGCTCCGCCACGGAGAGAGGACGTGTCTATAGCTTCTCTTCTACTGTTATTACTGAATGGAGTCTAACAAGGCTCTGCTTTTCAACCAAAATGCGAAGACTTATTGCCACAAGGTTTGCCTCCTTTGCCTGAGGGAACACACATTTATTCCACCCTCAGAGCACTGAAGGCTCGTACTGATCGTCTGAAACTCTTCGTCTGGAAACCGGGGAAGGCACTTCTAAAAAGGCTTGGCCCTGCAGTCTAAGCGTGCTGTCGGCGTCATTACGCCAAATCCTCCCAGCCCGCAGGCGGAGGTGTCGGTGCTGATTCGGAAGTCCACGTCATCTCGATGCCTACACTCTTGGCGCCTAGACTCTCGACTCCTCTCGACGCCTAGGCTCTTGGCGCCTAGGCTCTCAAAGCCTACGCCCTCGACGCCTATGCTCTCAGAGCCTACATTCTCGGAGCCTACGGTCTCGGCGCCTATGGTTTCGGCGCCTACACTCTCAGAGCCTACACTCTCGGCACCTACGCTCTCAAAGCCTATGCTCTCTGCGCCTAGGCTCTCTGCGCCTAGGCTCTCGGCGCCTACGCTCTCGCGGCGCCTACGCTCTCGCGGTGCCTACACTCTCGCGGCGCCTAAACTCTCGGCGCCTATGCTTTCAAAGCCTACGCTCTCGGCACTTAGGCTCTCGGCGCCTACGCTCTCAGCACCTACGGTCTCGACCTCTACGCTCTCGGCACCTAGGCTCTCGATGTCTACTCTCTCGGCGCCTAGGCTCACGGCGCCTACACTCTCGGAGCCTACAGTCTCGGCACCTACGTTCTCGGCGCCTAAGGCCTTACCAATCCAGTTCGTCATTTGTCGACCTTTTACTCTGGGTCCAGGCGGCGTAGAGGGACCCGTCATAGCAAAGACTCCCCCTGGAGGTTCTCCCAACCAAGGTCTCCTTCTACATTAAATGATATGGTCCATTCTGAGTCCAATGTGACAGCTACTCAGGTCTCTGACTCAGAATTCCGCACCTCACAACCCTCACCTGGAGACATTGCGGGGGATACTAAATCACATCCCCCTCGGGGTGATGTGAGATTATATGTAGAATTGATCCATCTGGCTATGGTGCTAATATATATTCCCTCCCTGACGTCTCGGATGACGACCATCATGGGTATATTGCATTCCTCAGAGGCAAGTCCTGCGGCCCTTCCAATGATTACAAGCATTTGGAGGTCGTCAATTCTAATCGGACCAAGCCAATCTTTCGTTCCCTCTTCACCAAAAGAGTTTAGAACCTTTACAAGATCCGTTGTGAGGACACTGATTTCTGTACTAGTAGCCTGTCCCAAATTCTATGGTGGCTGAAGCCCTGTCGGGCAAATATGGTTCGTGTTCACTTCCTTGCCCCTAAACTGGGAGGGACGCAGGCTGGATTCCTTACCCGGGAAAGTCTATACTTCCAGTGCCAGTGGCGTTCACATTTCTCTTTCATGGCAATCATGGCCAGATACTAATATGCCTTCTGGGATGGAACTCATCCCAAATTAGTATCCTACCAGAGGATCAACACCCATCAGACTAAACTGCTCAGAGCATAAACATGACCCTAGACAGACAGCAGTTTATTGTGGCACATCACATTGCAGACCCTTCCAGCAAGGTCATGGCCTCATCCATAGTCCTTTGGAGGCATGTATGACTTAGCTAGTCCAACCCTCCGTATGACACTCAGTCGTGTGTCTAGGACCTTGCCCTTGAGGGCACCTCCGTATTGGGAGCCCACCCTTTGAGGGCATCTCGCTCTTCAGCGATTAAATGATGCCTTCTTAATCATCTCATGAAGAATAACCGCTAAGTCCTTGGGCATCGCCCCCACTGTGCCGGCTTATAGCCAAGATACTTTGGCAGCCAGTCTCAACCATCCTGCCTATACAGGTACCAAGACACCTTCCCCCTCCAATCTCATTTCTGCCCAGCAGGAGAGGAAGCATTTGAGCACACCTAGACCCACGAAAGGTCCTAGCCCATCTCTCAACTGCCCTACAAACCTAAGCAGGCGTAATTAGACGCTCAAGTGCGTTTCACAGTCCAATGGTCTCGTCGTTACAGTATATGATGTCAATCACTGATGATACTTGGGTTCTCAAGATAGTAAAGCATAAATGCTTTGTTGAGCTCAAGACGCTGCTTCCCTTCCTCTTCTGGTTTGCACTACATTGCCGGCTCCCGCCCAACCCCTACAGGAGGTTCAGGAACTTTTGGAAAGGGGCTGTCCGGGAGGTCCCCTCTGAGGATTGGGACTACGGGTATTATTTCCATCTCTTCCTAGTTAACAAAAACAGGGGGAGCGCCCCTCTCTAGACCTGGGAATTGATGACGCTGTCGAGATCCACAAACTTATATGTTGCTCATATGTTAAATACCCAAGGTCCTGCCACTCTCAGATGAGCAGATGCGGTTTGCCGTTGGGCCGGAGTGATGCATATTGCACATTCCAATCCACAAAGACTGCGGACGCTGTTGCGTTTTCTCTGCAAAGGCAAGCACTATGGATATGCAGTTCGCCCTTGGTAGTGCTTGTCAGCCCTTGGCCCACAGAACCAGAAATCACCACAAAGTCATATAGAGTCCAAGCAGATGGCTTTTACTGGTCAAATAGGCATACAGTGCAAACGAATAAAATGACAGCTATGAGAGACTCACTAGCTGGGAGATAATATAAAGCAGAAAAGGCGGGAGATTACAAGCATAGGCTGAATACAGTTTCCCAGGAGCTGAGTTCCCAGGCCTAGGTATGCGACCTTGAGGGCCAGACAGTACAGCGCAGAGACACAGGCAATAACGAAACCGAGATAGCAGCCTGACATTCTGCTCCCCTCAAGGCCCCCTCCCAGTTCGCAAGGGGGCTGGCTTATCTGGGTAAGCAATGTGAAAGGCGTTGACGAGGTCGGGGGCGGAGACATCCCATGCGCGCACCCACTCGTCATAGGCAGGGGGGAAATGTTTCCAACGGACTAAATACTGCAGGTTGCCACGGTGAACACGGGAGTCAAGGATCTTGGAGACTTCGAAGTGTTCCTCCCCCCCCCACCATGATGGGTTGCGCAGGGGGTGGATCTGGATGCCACTGTGGAGAAGCAACATGGGGTTTGAGGAGGCTAATGTGGAAAACAGGATGCACACGCCTCAAGGTTTTGGGGAGAGCCAGTTCCACCGTGACAGGGTTTATGACCCGGGTGATGGGGAAAGGGCCAATGAATTTAGCACTGAGCTTATGGCACGGACGGGTGGAACGGAGATTTTTGGTGGAAAGGTAAACCAAAGCACCCACTTGCAGATCACCCCCGGGGGAGCGATGTTTGTCAGCTTGCGCTTTGTATTTACGCTTGGCCCGGTCGAGGTTGCTAACGAGCCAGGGCCACGTGGTACGGAGGGCGTGTGCCCAGGAGGCAATGTCGGGGTTCCCCTCCCCCTCTACATCATCTGCAGGAGCAATAGGACTGAAATCTTGTCCATATACAGCAAAAAATGGGCTAAAACCTGTGGATTGATGCATGGCATTATTGTAGGCATATTCTGCTAAAGGTAACAGTTCCACCCAGTCATCCTGGTGGTAGTTAACATAACAGCGTAAATAACATTCAAGTACAGCATTGACACGTTCAGTTTGACCATCGGTTTGAGGATGGTATGCACTAGACAACCCTTGTTCCACTCCCACCAACTTGAGGAAAGCTTTCCAAAACTTAGAAACGAAACCACTTCCGCGGTCACAAATTATCTTACGCGGAAACGAATGTAAACGAAAGATATGCGTCACGAAGAGGCGGGCCAGTTTCTGAGCAGAGGGGATCCCTGCGCATGGAATCAAATGTATTTGTTTAGAAAACAAATCAGTAACAACCCACAACACAGTTTTACCCCCACTGAGAGGGAGATCAGTCATAAAGTCCATAGCAATCACTTCCCAAGGTTTGCTGGGCGTTTCAAGAGGTTGTAGCAGTCCCGGGGGTTTGCCCTGCGATCGTTTCGCAGCGGCACAAACGGGACAGCTGCGGATGAAGGAGTCAATGTCGGAACGCATTCCCCCCCACCAGAACTGTCTGCGCAATAAGTGAAGGGTTTTCAGAAACCCAAAGTGCCCAGCTGTTTTGGCTCCATGAGCTAAATGTAAAACGTCCTTCCGGAGAGCTTTGGGCACATACAATTTCGAGTCCTTGTACCAGGACCCTCCCTGTTCCAAAACACCAGGAGGTAGGGTATGAGCGGAGCGTTCTAAAAGGCACTGGTCCCGAAGGACATTTAAAAAGGACTCGGAGATGGGGATTTTGGAGGGGGCCCCCCCGTCGGCCATGGTGATCTTAGAAACAGGTATGGGGCTAGTGCTTACGTGCGGCGGCGCGCAAACTGCAGGCGGCTGGGCGGCCGGAGGGGTAGGAAGGGCGGGAACGCCGGTCTGTTGCGGTGGTGGCTGGGCAGCCGGTTGGGCTGGCGGAGCTTGTAAGTTGGGTAAGGCGTGCTGATGCTGGGATCGAGTTTGCACAGCCAGCATAGGTAGGGCTCCACGTTGCATAGGGGTGAACAGAGAGTTGGTGGGTCTCTCGAGTTTTACCGGATATTGTGGTAAACGGGAGAGGGCATCCGCGAGAACGTTCTGCTTCCCAGGGACGTGCTTCAGGGTGAAACGGAACTGAGCAAAGAACTCCGCCCACCGTTGTTGTTTCGCCGATAGCTTATGGGACCCCGTGAGGGCAGCTAGATTTTTGTGATCGGTCCAAACCTCAAAGGGGACTTTAGACCCTTCCAAGAATTGCCGCCATAGAGTCAGTGCATGATGAACTGCTGAGGCCTCTTTCTCCCAGATGGGCCAGTTTAATTGAGCGTGCGCAATTTTTTTTGAAAAGTAAGCGCAAGGGTGAAGAAGACCATCCGGTCCTTGCTGAAGGAGAGCCCCTCCCATGGCTACATCGGAAGCATCGACTTGCACAATGAACATTTGATTTGGGTCTGGGTGCCGTAGCACCGGCTCCGAAGTGAAGAGGCGTTTGAGGGCCAGAAAAGCGGCTTGGCATTGCTCAGTCCATAGGATTTTTGCGGAGGGCAAGGCAGCCGAGCTTACTTTTCCCTTAGTTTTCAGTAGGTCCGTAATGGGTAGAGCCACCTGGGCGAAGTTAGGGATGAATCCCCGATAGAAGTTTGCAAATCCCAGAAATTGTTGTACTTGCTTACGGTTGGTGGGGGGAGTCCAATCGAGGACGGCTTGGACTTTGGCGGGGTCCATGCGAAGACCTTGGTGGGAGATGATGTATCCCAAAAACGTGAGTTTGCTTTGATGAAATTCGCACTTAGCTAGTTTTGCGAAAAGTTGATGGTCACGCAGGCGTTGCAGAACTTCCCGGACCAGAGCCACATGCTCGTTCATAGTTTTCGAATAAATGAGAATGTCATCTAAATAGACCACCACCCCACGATAAAGAAGGTCATGTGGGATTTCATTGATGAGTTGCATGAAGACCCCCGGGGCCCCTTTTAATCCGAACGGCATCACAAGGAATTCATACATTCCGAAACAGCTAGAGAAGGCAGTGAGGTGCTCATCCCCTTCGCGGATACGGACTCGGTAGTAAGCTTCCACCAAGTCTAATTTAGAGAACACACGGCCTTCCTGTAATTGTCCCAAAATATCCGATATTAATGGGATAGGATAGGCGTTGGTCTGGGTAACCGCATTGAGCTTTCTGAAGTCAATGCACAGGCGAAGGTCGCCCTCTTTTTTCCGGACGAAAAACGCGGGGGCCGAGTTTGGGGCATTCGAAGGGCGAATGAACCCTCTGGCGAGGTTTTTGTCCAAAAAGTCCCGGAGGACAGTGCGCTCGGAAGCGCTCATAGGGTAAATCTTACTCTTGGTTAATGTGCAGTCCTTTACCACTTCAATCGCACAGTCTGAGGCCCGGTGGGGGGGTAAGGCATCACATTCCCTAAGGTCGAAGACATCTTCAAAGTCCCGGTATACAGCAGGTAGAACCGGTGGTGCTGGGGTAGTAGAGGTTAATGCTGGAACGGGCGGATATAGCAGAGCAAAGTTCTGCCGATGCTGGTCGCAGGTGGGACTAGCGAAGGAGATAGTGTTTGTTTCCCAATCAATACTGGGACTATGTCCTTTAATCCAGTTAATTCCCAAGACCACTTCAAATCGGATAGGGGCTATAGTGAAGTCTATTTGTTCCCAGTGGGAACCAATTCCCATTGCCACCCCTATGGTGCGGTGATCAACTGGACCCCCCTGGAAATGGCTTCCGTCCATTTGGGCAAATTGGACGGGGGCGGGTAAAGCCTCAGAGTCGGCTCTGAGTGCAGCAAAAGTGGCTTCGCTTATGAGAGTGCGACAGCAACCGGAGTCAATTAGTGCTTTGACGGGTAGTTGTGGGCCACCGTTAAGGTGTTGTAAAACTGCATCCACGTAGACGGTGGAGTCCACTTCTTTGATTTTGGTAGGAGCATTCGGTTTGATAGGAAGATCCTGAGAGGTCTGTGGAGACGCTCCATTCACCACAGACCGGAGCCGTTTTTTGACAAGTCGAGGGGAGATTCCAGGTTTAAGGCTGGAGAATTCCAAGGATTTTCCTCATCCGAAGAGGGAAAGTTGTCCCCCAATGGGGCACTTGTAATCCGAGACCCGGCGGGGTCGTTGGTAGTAGGCAGGGAGGCTGGGTCCCCGGCATGGAGTGCAGAGGGTGTGGGTCTTCCCGGAGCTGCGCTGCGGGTGGCCGCGGTGCCTCTGCGTGGTGGACGACCTCGGGCGCGGGTTGTCGTGCTGGGACGAAATAATTCCTGACGGCGCGGGCAAATGGCTGCAAAGTGGCCCATTTCTCCGCAAGTAAGACAGGCACCCCTCTGAAATCGGGCTTCACGTTCCTGGGGCGGACGTGGGGGATTTCGTGGGACGAGCAATGGTGCCTTGGGTTGAGGCTTTTGGGTGCCTTTTTCCTTGTGCTTTTGACGGACGAGAGAAATAAAGCGTCGGCGGCTTTCCACTTCCTCGGCTAATAGGATCCAGTCTTCGAGGGTATTGGGATCGCCCCGCATGTAAGACCAGTTCAGAATGTCAGGATGCAAGGCTTCCCTGAAATGATGGATCAGGGTGGTCTCGGGCCAACCTACAATTTTACTTGCCAGTCGTTGAAATTCATCGGCAAATTCTCGAACTGTAGCAGAGCCTTGTTTTAATTGTAAGAGTTCCGTTTTGGCTCTTTCCCCCAGGAAGGGGTCCTCAAACCTCCTTCTCAGGGCAGTCATGAAGTTGTTGAGGGAACGAATAGCACGAGAGCGGGTGTCAAACTGGAGGACCATCCAGTCAGCCGCTTTACCTGTCAGAAGGGAAGCTACGTAACGCACCCGGCTATCTTCCGTGGGGAAAAGTTGTCCTTGTTCTCGCATATAACTGTCCACTTGATGCAAGAAACAAGGCAAAGTCTCGAGAGATCCGTCGTACGTAGTCCTCAATTTGAGTTGCTTCCAAGGGCCGGGCGCAGGTTGGCCCGGTTGCACGGGTGGTCCGGGCGGAGGAACAACAGGAGCTCCAGGAGGCAAGGGTGGAGCAGGCACATTAGCGGGTGGTTGGGGTGGCTGTACGGGTACCCCCTGACCCGGTATCGGAACGGGCTGTCTCTGAGCTATCAGGGTTTGTTGTAATTGTCTGTTCTCCTGAAGCATACGTTCCATTAGTTCCTGGAGTTGATCAACACGGTCGGAGAGCTCCCGATTCTGGGCTCGTAAGAGATGAACCTCCTCACTTGGGCCACCAGTAAGATGAGGTTTACTGGTCCGGAAGCTTGTGGCCCATTGAGAGCTATCCCCATATAGATCCTCGTCTTCAGACTCTCCTGAGTCTCGACGTCGGTCAGCCAAACGGTGTGCGCGTTGGGTCGCGCGCGATGGGACAAACGCCGGGGAGAAAGACAGACCTGAGAGCCCTTGTACATTGTCCTTGGGGCGCGTGTCCACGTTCGCCCGATCCCTAATCCTTGCTGCAGCCGCCCTGGCTGCTTCCGCAGCTTCTCTCTCTCTTGCGACCTTAGCCGCTTCGGCGGCATGCTGATCCGCAAGAACTTTGGCGTTCTCAAGTCTTAGGGCAGCCTCTGCCGTAATGCGCGGCAAAAGTTCTGTCTCCAGGAGTGAGAGTATGGGGTCGGGTTCCCCGCCCAGCAGAGGTTGTACTCGAACCGCCAGTGCGGGTGCCTCGGCTCCAAAAGTCGAGGTCAAAACTTGAGCCAAGGTGGCTACCGGGGTGTCCTTTGTACATTCCACAAGGAGAAGAGCGGTGCTAATAGCGACTCGCTTGGCCTCAGCCTGACAGCTGGCTGCATCCGGGATCAGGGAAAAACCCTCCGGCGGGGCTCCCGCCATGGTAGAGAGAGTTTCTCGAGAAATAAGATTATCCAAAAGTCCAGTTAATATTTGTAAATCCTCAGTTGCCAACCGGGCATCGTCCAGTAATTGATCCAAGTCTTGAAGATCTAAACGAGTATCAGTATCCTCCGACGTCAACATCCAGAGAGTTCCTTTAAGAGATTGCCACTGTTCCTGTACCAGTCCCCTCAAGCGGCAAACCTCTCGGGTAGTCCGGAAAAGTTCAGCGATTAAGTCCTGTAACAGAGTAGGATCCTCAGAGAAGGGCTCCAGGGTAGTAGATCACCTGGAGAGCTGCACAGCTCCCATCCAAGTGGCAGGCGAACCCTCCTGGGCTCCAGCCTGGCTAGTAGAATGGTGAAGAGATAGCTGTCATAATGTCAGCCCTTGGCCCACAGAACCAGAAATCACCACAAAGTCATATAGAGTCCAAGCAGATGGCTTTTACTGGTCAAATAGGCATACAGTGCAAACGAATAAAATGACAGCTATGAGAGACTCACTAGCTGGGAGATAATATAAAGCAGAAAAGGCGGGAGATTACAAGCATAGGCTGAACACAGTTTCCCAGGAGCTGAGTTCCCAGGCCTAGGTATGCGACCTTGAGGGCCAGACAGTACAGCGCAGAGACAGAGGCAATAACGAAACCGAGATAGCAGCCTGACAGTGCTACAGCAACTCACGCCTTCAAGAAGTACTTATCTTTGGGAGTTACACACCTGGCCCTGCAGGGCTGTGTCAATTTCCATACTTAGATGACTGGCCAATAGCCAGTTACTCAGAGCTTGCCTTTGCTAGTCAGGTGGAAGTTTTATTCTCCGTCCTAATCGACCTGGGCCTCCTGGTCAACTATAAAAGTCCATTCACCTATTCTAAGGCCATAGATTTGTGGTACCCACCTGCACTTGGCCACAGCCAGAGCTTACCTTCCAATACAGGGAATACGCTCCATTGAAAGTTGGTTAACCTGTTCTAGAAAAGATTCCAAACGACCCCTGAAATTCACTACTTGAGACTCATGGCTTTCTCCACTGCAGTTGTTGCCTTTGCTCGTTCGTGAATGCTCCCCTTGCAAGCTTAGTTTTTCTGACAGCATTCCAGCCAAACATTGACCATCAATACAAAGAGCTGTCGATCCCTACATCGGTGATTGCCTCATTGGACTGGTAGTCCTCTTGGCCGGTGTTGCCTCTCAAACACCTGCTCCACAGGCTCATTTGTTCCTGACGCCTCCTTATCAGGATGGGGAGCTCATTGTATGGCCCATGGTGTATGGCCTGCTCAAGTGTCTACCCTGCACATTAACTTTCTTGAGCTTCATTCTATTAGGCTTGCTCTCTGTTCCTTTGCAGGGGTCTTTGAGGATTGACATGTTCAGGTCACAATGGACAGCACCGCCCAGCACAAACAGGGCGGCACAAGATCCATTTGCTGTGCACATAAGCCATGCAGTCTCAGGCTGGCCATAACACATGGCTCCACTGTCACTGCCATTCACATCGCAGGCACAAGTAACATTCTCGTAGACTTTGTAAATTATCATCCTGATGATTCTCACAGACTCTCTGTAGACTCATGTTGTCTCCGTTATCTCTTCCTAATCTGGGGCACCCCACAAATGTTTCTCTTGTGGCTCAGCACAATTCAGTGTATCCTCAATTGTGCTCCAGAGCAGGGGTGAGCCCAGGCTCCATGGGGGACGCATTCCAAATGACTTGGTGGGTTCCCCCCCTTCCCCTTGCTGGGCAAGGTTCTGGCCAAGATCTGGGCGGACAGGACAAGTGGTATCCTGGTAGCACCATCCGGCCCAGGAGATCTCAGTTTACGATTCTAATGCCCCTGACCTAAGGGAGTACTGTCCCTTCCCAAGATATTTCTCACATTCCTTCCAGAATCAAGCTGGCAGCATGGAGAATTCTATGCAATCTATGGTCAGATAGGGTGGCTCAGGTGCCGCTGCACCCCATTAAGTTGTCCACGAGACGTTTTTCTTGATGCCGAGCGGAAACGTTTTTCCCTGTGGGCTGCTGACAATGGTTTGTCCAGAGCTGCTTCTCTCCTGTCGTCAATTTTTGACTACCTCGTATGTTTAACGATGCTGGACTGTCCAATCCCTCGACTACTGTTCGGCCCTTCATGCTGAGTTGGACTCTCTTTCTGTGTTTTTTCACACCCAGACTCACAGAAGTTTTTGTACGGGGACATAATCAACCTCTATCCCCGGATATCTCCACCTGTTCCTAAGTGGGGCTTTCCCTTCATGTTGTCCCAACTCATGAAACACTGTTTGAGCCTTTGGCCACAGGGGGCCTCTCTTTGCTGTCCTTGAGACTGCCTGTCTGGTCACAATCACCTCTGCCAGTCGTGTCAGAGATTTAGCCGTTCCTCACCGTTTACTAAATTTCACGCTGATCAAGTGGTGTTGAAACCCAGGCTTTCTTTCCCACACTAGGTCTCGTCTTACCCGTGTCATTGCCAACCCCTTCTTCCGATACGGAGGGGGCTCTATTACAAAGAACCTTGTTTGCAGGGAAAATATTAATATGTTATTGCTGTAGTGACTGCCGTAGGGGGCACCGAGCTTCCCAGCAGACTCTGTCCAGGTGGATTGCCTCAGCCATTAGACTGTCTTATGAGAGAGCACATGTGGATTGGCCAGATATGATCAAGGCGCACTCCACAAGGGCTTACGCTGCCTCCGTCGCCTGTTTGTCTAAAATTGACCTCCGAGACATCTGTCGAGCGGTGACGTCATGAAGCACTATGCTGTCGACGTGGATTCTTCTAGAGAGGCAGTAGTGGGACATGCCGTCTTGCAGTCATGGTTTCGGTGACTGTCCCACACCCACCATCCGGGGAACCGAGCTTGCTACTCTCCCAATGTGGGACTGCATAGAAGCCACACAGATGAAAACAGAGATTCACTTACCTGTAAATGTTGTTCATCTGGTGGATTTTCTATGTAGTAACACATCCCTCCCTCCTTCCCCGCTGTGGGACCTCTCCGCAATCATGTGGTTATTGGTTCCGTGGTGGCAGGTTGGCGAACTGGAGGGGAGAGTGCTCCCTCCCCCTGGGTCATGTGACCGCTGGGCGGGAAGGCTGCATGCCCCGAGGGGAGGGGGAGCACTCTCTTTTTAGATTTTGCTAGAAGCTGACAAATCTTATCCGTGGCTGGCCTGCGCCTGCGCAGTCCCAATGTGTTACTGCATAGAAGATCCACCAGATGAACAACAGTTACATGTAAGTGAAACTCTGTTTTATTACAACTGATCTCCAACCAATAGAGATGAGTTCACCTGGAAAAAATGGCTGCTTTGGCAATTGGACTCTATGGCATTGAAGCCCCTCCCCTAACCCCGCCCTCCTCAGGCTCCGCCCCAAAAACCTCCCGCCGGTGGCAAAGAGGGACCTGGCAATCCTATGAACTGATCTCTAGCGGCTGGAGATCAGTTGTAATAGCAAGAGATCTCTAGCTAGTGCCTGGAGGTTGGCAACCCTACTCAGGGCTGATAACATGTGTGGGAGCTACATGTGTGGGCGACATCAGGGACTTTGCCACTGTCTATGCAAACCATTTTGGCTGTTGGTTGCCAACAGATTTTTTAAAATGATTTCAGACACCACTGTTTGTGTCCCATATGTGGCGAACTAAGGGTTAATGTCTGTCGGTTCCTATGTGAGAGGGACATACAGGGAGTGTGCGGCGCTTAAGGGAGGAGACTCTGAGCTGCTGGAAACAGAAAGAGTGATTGGCATATGATTCATAAATGGATGTTAATGCTGTTTACAACCTCCCTTCCCACATCGCTTTAGACAGAATTGGGGCAGCACCAGAGAACAAAGGGTTAAAATGGAAATGAGAATGTGCCCATAAGGAGAGCCTGCTGGATCAGACCAGTGGTCCATCTAGTGCCGCCTCCTGTTTCACGCAGCGGCCAATCAGTTTCCCTACAGAACCAAACAATCTGGGCACAGGGGCCGAGGCCTTCCCTTGCTGCTGCCTCCCAGCACTGATGCTCGGAGGTATGCTGCCTCAGTAGATGGAGGCTCCCTAAGTCACCTTGAGACAGTTACTCTCTCTTAGCCTACCTCAGAGGGATGTTGTGAAGACATAATGGAGGGAAGGAGAATGACGTAAGCAGCTCTGGGTCCCCGTTGGGGGGAAAGGCGGGGTCTGAATGAAGTAAATAAATCAAGCAAAATTGCTAGACATTACACAATAAATTAAGAAATAAGAAAAACCTAGAGCAAGAGATGCATTTGTGTGATACATCAACTGGTCTTGACATTGCAAGTTTGTTTTTGAATGCTGTTGTACATCCGAATAGGGATCAGTTTGAAAACCAAAAGGCTGTTCCTGGGCGAATTTGTGATCGTCACTGTTACCAGCTAACTATCAGCCAAAGAAAAGGGGAAAAGATGCATCCAAGATTATTTTTAGGGAACATTAATTATTGAGAAGGGACAGAGCTGAAATCTTCAGCCTCTCGAATTGCATCCCTGCCTCCTCTACTTCTTCACACTTGAGAGAGAGATTCCCCCCATCTTTTGCATAAGATAGAGCACATTGGCATCAGGATCAGACAGCTGTGCTTTAATTACGGAAAGCCTTATTTAGAACAGTAGTTCTTTTTCGGAAGGTTTTCTTGCACTTGCTGTCAATCTTGAGGGGGAAAGACATGGATATCGCCTAATTCCACTTCTTGCTGTTAACAGCAGCTTGCATCTTTGATGTTTTGTGGCACCATCTAGTGGAGAAAAAGAGGTAACACTCCAAGCTGCTTCTATGGTCTTTACCATAGAGACTAGGGGGGAAAATACACAGGGTCATTAAGTCCTTTATATCAGATTTATTAATTGAGCCAGAGATTCATAATGATTTCAAAGGGAGCAAATGAATACAAGAGTTGGAATTTTGCTCCATGCTGTTTAATATTGATTTTGGTGAAGTAAATGGATAATACCACTCAAGTCTCTAAAAGCTTTATAATGAATCTCCTTGACTGCATAATTGAACATTCATACAATTATAGCTGCTTGCAGCCAGACACATTCTAATGAGCCTGTAGTTTTCGCCCAAGTTCATACAATGTGGTTTTCAAACTTTTTTTTTTCTAAACTACATATGCGGTTCTAGTTAGCTGGGCGGGATGGGAAATTTATAAGGAGTTAAAAATGACATTCACACAACTGAGTGAATGTGAAGTGTGAACATAAGAACATAAGAAAAGCCATGCTGGATCAGACCAAGGCCCATCAAGTCCAGCAGTCTGTTCACACAGTGGCCAACCAGGTGCCTGTAGGAAGACCACAAACAAGACAACTGCAACAGCACCATCCTGCTTGTGTTTCCCAGCACCTAATATATTCGGCATGCTCCTCTGATCCTGGAGAGAACAGGTATGCATCATGACTAGTATCCATTTTTACTAGTAGCCATGGATAGCCCTCTCCTCCATGAACATGTCAACTCCCCTCTTAAAGCCTTCCAAGTTGGCAGCCATCACCACTTCCTGGGGCAGGGAGTTCCACAGTTTAACTATGTGTTGTGTGTGATCTTCCTTTTTTTTTAAGCTGACATCTCACAGATTCCCTGCTGTTCAAGGGACAAGGGAGAGTGAATCCACTCTTTAGTTCTCTGCCACACCTCTTCTCCTGAATAGGGGACGGGCAGAAGTCTAGCCTCTTTATAAAAACCTGGTAAAGCTCCCAGACCAGATCGTATGCCTGCAGGTTTTTTTAAAGTCAAACCTACCTGGTGGGCTCCAGTTACTGTAACATTATTTACTTTGATCGATGCACCCAAGAATATCCCATGGACTTGGAGGCAAGATATTGTTATCCCACTTTACAAAAAAAGAGGGGAGATAAAGGGGGATCCTCAAATTACCGCTCAATTAAACTTTGTTCTGGATAAGTTATATGCTGCCTGTGTGCTTTTGAAGCTTGAAAGGTGGATAAAAGAGTTTTCTGACTTGGGTCCTGAACAGGTTGGATTCAGGACAGGAAGCTCCACATTGCATCACACATGTTCTGTCCCATCTTGCGGAGTACACAGCCCTGGCTGTTGGGTTAGGCTACAGAATCTCACAACCCACACGCATTTACATACCGCAGTTCCTCATTCACATAGCAATGTGCTAGAGAATCTTACAACCCACACCCATTTACATAAGAACATAAGAACAAGAACATAAGAAAGGCCCTGCTGGATCAGACCCAGGCCCATCAAGTCCAGCAGTCTGTTCACACAGTGGCCAACCAGGTGCCTCTAGGAAGCCCACAAACAAGACGACTGCGGCAGCACCATCCTGCCTATGTTCCACAGCACCGAATATATTTGGCATGCTCCTCTGATACTAGAGAGAATAGGTATGCAGCATGACTAATTTCTTTACATACCGCAATTCCTCATTCACATAGTGATGTACGTTTTCTTGTGTGTCCACCTTCCACATGGATTGGAGCAAAATTACATAAATGTATTAAAATTATTTATAATCCCATCAGTAACATATAGGCTAAAGTTTTTATAAATTTAGCGTTGTTACAAATATTTCAAGAAAAACTTTGAGATGCAGCCTGATCCTATTTATACTTAGAAAATCCCAATAAGTATAGGTATATACACTACAGGTAACTTGGAAATGTCACTGAAAATGGCAATACCATCATCAGTTGCCACCGTCAGCATCTTGTCACTTTGGGAGTTTCCACTGCTTCACATATTTGACCACTGAGAAACCCGGCAGTATAATATCACAGTGGGGGCATGGAAGAGAACACGGTGATACTGTTTTAGGGAGCATTCTTGGGTCATTGGGAATTGTTCCCAAGTAACCTTGATCGAATTGGAGCCCCGTTAAAGAAGCAACACTTCCCTGCCACCACTGTATCCACACAGTGTAGGCCAGTGGAGCTGTTTCAGGTGGTCAGAAGCCTCTTGGGATCTGGCCTATAGGAGAAGGTGGACTGCTCAGTAGCCCGCTGTGACCGTTTTGCTCAGCACTTTGCAGATAAAATCTCTCACATTCTGTCTTGCACTCTATGTTTCCAGTGACAGGGTCAGATGGTGCCCGGGTGCCAACTTGTCCATTGTTTGGGATACTTTTCAGTTTATTCAGTCTGAGAATGGGGACACGATCCTTTTGAGGCTCACCACCTGCTCGTATGACTTTGCCCTTTCTGGTTACTGAAATCTGCAAGAGGAAGAGGCTGACTGGGCCTGAGAGGCAGTTAATGCTTCTTTAAGAGAGTGGGTCATTACCCCAACCTTGAAATAAGCTGTGGTGCATTCATTTCTAAAGAAGCCTACCCTGGACTCAGGAGATCTCAATAATTATCGACCAGTCTCAGGTGTTCCGTTCTTGAGCCAGGTGATTGAATGGATAGTGGCTGGACATCTTCAGGCTTTCCTGGATGAGGCAAATTGTTTAGATCCTTTCCAATCAGGTTTTAGGTTTGGTCATGGGGCTGAAATAGCCTTGGTTGCCTTAATGCCAGGAGATGGATAGAGGGAATGCAACTCTGTTGATTCTCCTGGACCTCTCAGTGGCTTATGATGCCATTGATCATAGTATCTTTCTGGATCACCTTTCTGGGTTGGGTTTAGGAGGCACCATCCTGCTGTGATTCCTGTCCTACCTGTAAGAAAGATTTTAGAAAGTGGGGCTGGAAGACTGCAGCTTAGATCCTTGGCCTTTGGCCTATGGGGTCCTGCAAGGTTCCATCTTGTCCCCTATGTTTTTTAACGCCTACATGAAACCCCTGGATAAGGTCATCGAGAGATTTGGGCTGGGCTGCCCTCTATACTCAGATGACATTTGGCTCTATCTTGCCATTCCAGCTAATTTCAGGGATGCTGTAGAAACTCTGAACTGGTACCTGGAGGCAGTTTTGAAGTGGATGCGAACTAATAAACTGAAGCCTAATACCAACAAGGTGGAAGTGCTACTGGTGAGTCTGGCCTGGGGTTTAAGGTGTCACCTGTTCTAAATGGGGTTGCACTCCCTTGAAGGAACAGGTCCATAGTCTGGAAGTACTCTTGGACCTGGTCCTACTGCTGGCTAAACAGAAGGCAGCTGTGGCCAGGAGTGCCTTTTACCAGCTTCAACTGGTTAGCCAGCTGTGGCCTTTCCTAAGCAGAAAAGATCTGGCCACTGTGATTCATGCCCTGGTGACATCTAAATTAGATTACTAGATGAGTCTACATGGGCCTGCCCTTGAGAAGTATTCAGAAATTTCAGTTGGTATGGAATGCTGCAGCCAGGATGTTGACTGGAGTGGGTCATAGGGACTATATCACTCCAGTCTTGGCCCATCTATACTGGTTCCAGTTTGCTTCTGGGAACAATTCAAGGTGCTGCTGTTAACCTTCAAACCCTTATATATTTTGGGACAAACATACCTGAAGGACTTCTTGCTCCTTATGAACCCACCTGACCACTATAGTAATCTTTGGAGGCCCTGTTTCAAGTGCCCTTGCCTTTTGATATTATGTGGGCAGCATTAGTTGGGAGGGCGGGCTTCTTGGTCATGGCACCAAAGCTCTGGAAACCTCTTCCCAGAGAGATTAATCTGTCTCCTTCTGTTGCCATCTTCCGCCAGTGGGTGAAGCCCTTTTTGTTCCATTTGGCATTCATAGAATCATAGAATGCCTTCAGTGATCCCTCCTTCCTGCTAAATGTTTACATTGTTGTTTTTATGTCTTTGTGTGTATTTTAGATCTTTTTAAAATTGTTTTAATGATGTGTTTATTTTTGGTGGGTGGATTTTAATGGTTTTTAAATTTGATTTTATTGTGTACGTTTTAATTTTTAGCTGCCTTGATGGCTCTTGTGAGGATACAGGTGGGATATAAATTTTGTAAATAAAATTAAGAAATGAGAAAATATTTGACTGTGGAATGGTAGAGAGTAGGAGTCAATTTATGGTCTGAATTCTGAAAGCTTATTTTAGAAGTTCAAAGAAGTGAGTATTCCTTGTTCAGTTTTTGGTTCACTGTTATGTGTTCTTTTAAAAGTTCTGTATTTAGTTAGTTGCTTAATGACCTTTAGATGGTTGAGAAGAATGGACAAACAGCTCAGCTAAGTGCAGCCCAAATGATGACTGTGAATTTAGTGCTGAGCCCTCGTTCTGATTCTGTTCTCTTTTAATTTACCAAGGATTTAATTCCGTTTACCACATGGCAGGATGATACAATCAGTTCAACGTCTGTTACAAACACGCTGTTCAGTTACGTGATCATCTGTATCCATCCTCTGAGACCACAAAAGGATCCTAGGAGAGGCTAAGGAGTCCAGTTCTGCCTTTTTCTGTAGAAGCACCCACTGTGCTGCCCTCCGCTGCTATAGCATGTGTGGCTTGTGAAACACTGCCAGGAGCTGTAACCAAACAGGCTCTCAGTGTGGGATGGGAGGACAGCTGTCCCAAGCATTCCAGCTTTACATTCTATGAGACTGGGCCTTCAAGACATTTCCTAAGTTGGCCAGAAGCCATTGGGGTGTGGGGGAGGTCTGAAACTCTGCCACCTGAATATTTAGCTATGTTTATACTTAACTGTTAGGGAAGAACATACAAGCAACTTGAATATGTCTCTGTGAGCAAGCCGGACTATAAATCATAAGGCATATGTATATCAAGGAGTGCTTTTGTGGTGCTTCTTGCTCCCTAACATCTAGTTGGTAATGTGGTTAAAAGTGGGCATTCTTCATGGACTACATGGAATGCAACAAACAAATGTAGAATTCTAAAAGTCATACTGATGGGTTAGTGGCATGGGAGTAAGATACAAGCAACCCACTAGATGTGTGCATGAACATATTGTTTCATTTTTGTGCCAAGTGCATGGAAGATGTTTTTCAGGGGCAGCCGTGGTGAATCAGGCCTTCCTGAGCATGGCTGAAGCATATTAAGGGTTGACAAACGTGCACTAAGTAAATGCGATCATGTGCCCCCGAGTCTTGGCTGTCATGAATGGATAGGCTCCAAAGGTGAGCTTGCCCGCAGACAGGCAGTGTGAAAAATGTGTGGGAGTGACAACACCAGCTATTGCACAAAGTTTATTTGTGTTATGTGTTAAATAAATTGTACCCATAAGCCTTAAAAAATTACTTACCGTATTAGGTATTTTGTTTGAACCCACCACTGTTTTATTTGCATTTACAAGCAAAATGCTTGCTGTCATTACAGGTGGTGTGTGGGTGTGGAGGGAAGGCTTGAATATTTTAAAAACCTTGGAAGGGGGTACATTGGATTGGGCCCAAACTCCTGTTCTGTAAGCCAAAGGGCACTTCCACTTATGTGGAAGGGACAGTGATTTTTTACCAGTTCTCTTTTTTTTACTGTAGCCCACTGCATTACATCCCATGCTTTTCTGCAGGATTCACCAACCTCTGCCAGCCACATTTTTGGAGTGCAGTCAGTTTCCTCAGGAAGAAAAAGGAAAGATCCATTTGGTGAGTAGAGTTCTACTTGTAGAAGAAGAAGAGTTGGTTTTTATATGCCGACTTTCTCTACCACTTAAGGGAGACTCAAACCAGCTTATAATCGCCTTCCCCTTCCCCATTACCCTGTGAGGTAGGTGGGGCTGAGAGAGCTCTAACAGAGCTATAACTTGCTCAAGGTCACCCAGCTGGCTTTGTGTGTAGGAATGAGGAAACAAATCCAGTTCACCAGATTAGCCTCTGCAAATTCAGTTCACCAGATTAGCTCATGTGGAGGAGTGGGGAATCAAACCCAATCAGACTCCACCGCTCCAAACCACTGCTCTTAACCACTACACCATGCTGGCTCTCAACACCAGTTGTTGTATACAACCCATTGAGTGTCTGTATGCCCTGTGGGCCCTGACCTGGATAGCTCAGGCTAGCCCAGTCTCATCAGGTTTCAGAAGTTTTGCAGGGTTAGTAGTTGGATGGAAGACCACCAAAGAAGTCTAGGGTTGCTGTGCAGAGGTAGACAATGGCTAACCATCTCTGAATGTCTTTTGCCTTGAAAACCCTATCATAAGTTGGCTGAGACTTGAGCCCCCTCTCCCCCCAAGCCCTGCAGACAGACTTGTATCTTTCAGCAAAGCCCCTTTCACTAAAACTTGAATTGTAAGGTTTTTAAGTTGGGGGCAGTTTTGCTCCCACCACAATACTGTTCTGAAGTGCATGAGAATCGTTTATTCAGAACACAGAAAATAAGTCTATGCATCTGGGGAATCAAGAGAGATGGGAACTAAACCTCTTCAGAATCCTTGCAAAAGATTGCTAAAGTGCATTGAAAGTGGACTGAATGTGTATTATTCAACAGTTGTGACATCCTCAGATAACTAGGGTACGAAGCGGATTGACACAGATGAAAAGGGATGGATTTGACTCTCTCCATCACACCGATATTTTCTCTTTTCATCTTTAGTATATCTCATATTGTAAAATGGGCTGAAAACTTTCAGCTGGCAGAATTGGGGTGGGAACAGCAAGATGTATGAATAGGGGCATGAGTTGTTCCCTGGATTGAGTTTAGTGCTTTACCTGTGAAAGAAACTGGGGAGCTGCTGCTAAATATTTTCTGTATCTTAGTTCATTATGCTGTTTGTCATGCTTTTTTACATAGATGCATCACATTTCTATTACTCCACCTACATGGGTCACTAACAGGGCAAGTTTATGCTGTACCTCAGTGGAGTTCACAAATGCACTACTTTCACTTCTGTGTGAAAAAAATAGTGCTGATCTAAGCATAAGCCTAGTTCTCATTTTGGTGGTTAATCTATGCTTGGAATATGCCATATCAGACTGTGACACCCATCCTAATCTTAAAAAAGAAGTCTGATCTAGCCTTTCCCCAGTGTATTTGTGTGTTTGTGTGTGTGTGTGATAAAACATTGAGATGTGGAGGAGCATTCAATTGTGAGCACCTACATATAGTCTCAAATGGGCCGTGCAGACACTGGATTACCTCCTTCCTGAAGATTAGGCAGCTGAAACAGAGGAAAACCTGAACTTCAGCCCTCACACCAGGTGACCTGGCTCTCACTAGTGAGAACTCTGTTGAGGGTGTGATTTTTCTTTGTACACTCTCCCCTTCCTAATGATGGGCACTTCACTTGTTAAAATAAGAAACGGAAAGGCTTAGGCTGTAGCAGGTTGTCTATAAGCCAATATAGATGGAGAATTTCAATTCCCAGCCAGTGGTAATCTTCTATTTGTGTTTATTAGAGTCCTGTCATTTCAATCACATCGTGTCATTTCTCTTCTCTGGTTAAATAATCTTTGCAGACAGTTGAGACGTAAGAGATGACAACCATGTATCTCGGATAAATGTATGTCTCAGAGAGTGACAGACAGAAGAAGAGAATCAAGCCTAAAAGGTGTTAGCGGAGTTAAAACCTTTCCCGTTCTCTTTTGAGAAAGAAGATATCCATGTACCATTCAGAGCCCTGTTTGCACAATGGTGCTCATATTATACATCCTGTTTACTTCAGTAGACAGTGAATGTGGAAGCTCTTGTAATGCACCATTTTATGAGCTCTCTATTGGGTTCTTGGGGACAAACAGTGAGATACCCAAATTTGAGCACAGATGCTGATATGATGGAAAGGTTTGAAGTGACTCATAATAAAAGAACATTAAGTATTCAGCTTTTCTGGATTTTTCAAAAATGTCCAGGTCTATTAAACCCGAACCCGAAAAATACCGGAAAAATGGTGCACCCCCCTAATTAATTATTTCTGTTGATAGAGCTATGGAGAAAATGTCTATAATTAAATACCCAAAAGAGAGAAAAGGGTAGATGGGGGGTTTGGAAATGTTTTCCCCAGTGTCATCCCTAATTTTCCCATGATTTGCTCAGATCTTTCCCAAACCTGGTTTCTGGGAAAGTTTGCAAGCAGTGTGGGTGGGTATATTTTTACCCTGAGCTCCTTGGAGAAACATGGTAAAAATGCAATAGATAGAAATGCCCATGAAAAATTGCGGTAGGGGAAGGGGTGCTGGGCAAAGAAGACTTTAACCCTCAGACTAGTGCTTTTTTCCCAGTATGACCTCTGGATATCCTATTTGCCCCATTTTACTTATTTGTGGCATGTAGTATCTCCATGAAGCCTATCAATATCAGGAAAAGAGCACAAGGAGAAGAGTTAGACCACTTAAGCAGCACCATGATCCCAATCCAATTCCCTGCCCTTCCAATACTGCTATTTAAAGAGATGGAATATCTGACCATGGAAATTCAGCATCTTGCCTGTTTTAATCTTAAGAACTATGGAAATAGCAAATGAAGCAAGGCGTACACTCTTGGATAACCCCTATAATAGATTCTTGATGCTTTGTTTGCGGTCGAGTCACATCTGACTTACGGCGACCCCTAGTAGGGCTTTCAAGGCAAGAGACATTCAGAGGTATGTTGCCATTGCCTGGCTCTGTGTTGCAACCCTGGTATTCCTTGGCGGTCTCCCATCCAAATACTGACAAGGGCTGACCCTGCTTAGCTTCTGAGATCTGATAAGATCAGGCTAGCCTGGGCTATCCAAGTCATGTTGTCTTGATGCTTTAGGCTACTGCTAATGCGGACACAATCAAAAGTATCTAAAGATTAATTCCTCTATGAAGCAGAATTGCATATGATCAGTCCACATTGTAATCTAGTAGACTACTTCTTTGTTGGCAAATACCTTGCAGTAAGCTATCATGTTTCCCCTTTTGCTCATAAAAGAGAAAGGAAGAAAACAAAGTTGCTGGAGTAAGGACAGCAAATTGGAAAGTTTGGTGGAACCAGTCTGTGATTTAATACAGTATTACCGCTATTTGAAAGTTTTATCAGTTATGAAACCAGATGGCAGATGGAGTTGTAGAGAGAGAGAGGGAAAAGATTATTTTTGTTAAATTCAATTGGAAAGCTATTCAGGGGGTTTGGAAACCATTTAGATAAAGCCCCATAGAGTATTTATTGGCAAGAAAGCTAAACCAATCTAGGCAATTTTGTCTGTGGGCGTGTGGCGTATTTGGGAGGTGGTGATGGATGAAATTGTACATGGAGTTTGCTTTAGTTTTCCTTTTAAAAGAGAGCCTGTATGGTATTGTGGTTAGAGTGTTGGACTGGAGAGGTTTGGGTTCAGCTATGCACTCTGTCATGATGATCACTGGGTGACCTTGGGGGAGCCACTCTTATTCAACATAACCCATTTTACAGAGTTTTTCTGGAGGAGCTATGAGCACCTTAGAGGAACAGTGGGATAATGTAGTAGGTAAAAAGGGAAGATAACTATTCTTGGTGGCCTCACAGTCTTCCCAATTTGTAGTTTTGAGGAGGGACTCAGGGAAGGACAGGGAGTTGCTGTTTGACAACTCCATTCATGGTACTGAGTTCTGTAAAATCTATGGTAGTGTGTCATTTACTAAAATGAAATTTAACTGTCAGTGATATGGCTAACTTAGTTGTTACTGGCTGCTATATAACTCCCCCTACTTCTCTACCTCTCACTGTTTCTCCACCCTGCCACCCCTTCTCTTACTGTCTCCCCCATGCCTGCCATTCTCTCTTTCTGCCCCCACCCCATCAGTCTCTCTCATTTCTGCCTCCCCAGCACTCTCTCTTTCTGCCTCTCCAACCCCATCACTCTTTCTTTCTTTCTTTCTTTCTTTCTTTCTTTCTTTCTTTCTTTCTTTCTTTCTTTCTTTCTTTCTTTCTTTCTTTCTTTCTTTCTTTCTGTCTCTGTCTGTCTGTCTGTCTGTCCCACCACCCCATGACTATTTCTCTCTCTCTCTTTATGCTTCCCACCCTAATAACCGCCATTGCCGCCATTGCAGGGCCCAATGAGGCTGCTCTCAGAGTCTCACCTGGCACGGCTCCAGGCAGCTCAATCAGGTTTGCCTCCCACTATTGCTGCTCTTAGTGTCTTACCTGGCATGGCTCCAGGCAGGCCCACTGAGGCTTTGCCCCCCTCCATCATCACTACTTTCAAAGGCTCACCTGGCATGGCTCCAGGCAGGCCCACCGAGGCTTCCCACCCACCATTGCTGCTCTCAGCAGCTTGCCCAGCATAGCTCAAGACAGGCCTGCTCAGGCTCCCCCCCTTCATCACCATTCTGAATGGCTTGCACCACAAAGCTCCCAACAAAGGAGCAGGAAGTAAAAGCATTGTCTTTCAGATTTTTTGGTGAACCTTTGACATCTGGGACACTTTCTGGTGGCTTATTAAGGAACCGGTGTAGTAATTAGAGGGTAATATTAATATCTGGAAGACCCAGTGCTATGTCCCTATACCCCATGAAGCGAACTAAGTTATCTTGGGCCAGTTATACACTCCCAACCAAAGTTACCTCATAGGGTGATTTGAGGATAAAATAGGAAAGAACCATATATGCTGTTGTGAGCCCAGTTGCAAAAGAATAGGCTAAAAATGTGCTAGGTAGATTAATACCACACAGCCTGCCCTTGTATTTCCACCAGATGTGATTCATACAATTATAGATCTTTTGCACTCCAGGATCAAGGAAGGATAAACTTACAATAAGAATTCTTCCCACTCTACTCCACTTCCCCAGTGGCATATTTTGCAGTCCACATAACCTCCTCAGAAGAATTAAGTTCATTTTCAAATGTGCCACATTTGCTGGCTGCTGTGGATCACAAGGTTGACTGACAAGACCTTTCTGAATCAGTTCCTCTTTGCCCTTCATAAGAAGAGAGTATAAATCTCTGGGGTGGGATCCAGTGATCTGTCAGTAGAAGGCACTCATGATTGCAGCTCTCTCCCAAATGTGATCTCTAGCTGAGCTTTCGGTAATCAAACTGATAGTTTAATGCAAGTCAAAGCCTTGATCAAATCACCTCTCTCTTTTGCTTAACATTTGCATTGGATGCCCTTTTGAGCAGCTTTGCATCTGTCTGGTTAGTTGCTTACAAGGCTTTTTTGCATACATTACTTAATATGCTACATGGTCACGGCAGGTCGAGCCCCGGAAAACAAGCTGTATTTTTATCTTCAGGGTTGCAGCTTGCAGTAGCTTTTATGTCTGTGCAGTCAGTATACAGAACCTTCTCAATCACTGGTGAAGGCACATACCCCCCACTCAGTCACAATCAAGGTATTAAAGTAACCTATTGAGCATAAATATGCATCTACACAGTCACAATATATCATATAAATGGCGACTAGAGTATATGCTGCTTTTGTGCTTGTGCACCCATGATTTCATCAGTTGTGCATCTATATTGAATCAATTAGATATCACCTCTTTTTTAATGTTAAAACTCCTTTTACAGTGACTTGCACAGATATGAGGTATATCTACCTCTTATGTTTACTTAAAAAAAATTACAATTTGGACTCTAGAGTGACTGTTTACTGAATCATTTACGTTTGTAGAAACTACCTAATATTTTTTAAAAGTGCTGATAATTATTTTATATTTATGTTTCATCACAACAGTTTCATCAGGCGCCATCCCCAAAACCTCCCACTGGTTGCGAAGCAGGACCTGGCAACCTTATGTACAATCCAGGTACAGGATACACTTGATTGTTCTTTATGTGTGTGTTGAGTAATTCTCACGTTACAGACAACACATGTACACCTGAATGTGTGACACAAACTCCATTTTAGCCTGGTACTGGTCTTGAAGTGCCCTGGTTGTCTTATAGAGTCCAATGAACACAACTAGGAGGAGATTAAAAAGAGCAACAGTTCTTTATTTAGCTAAACACAGACCTGGGGTGAACTAACCCACAAATAAGATGCAGAGTTACTCACCTGAGAAACAAAGGAAGCTCAGAATTATTTATGCATTCGCATGGGGCAGGCCCATGGCTGCTGACAAGCAGATTGATTCACAAAAGCACCAATGCACATTAGGTGTCTACTTCACTCTAATTAGCATAACCTATAGATATTGGCCAAAGGCTGTCTCTAAGCAAGTTCTAGGTCTTGTGATCTTAGTAACTAGAAACCACATTCCTAAAGATGAAGGTAATTCAAAGACACTGTTTTCTCTACTGGTGAAAGGCTGTACCAAGCACAGAGAACATGATTGTTGGTTCATGGCTCCCGGATGCCAACTTCCCAAAGCGTCCATGTGTGTGCATATGAGTACATAGTATTTTATACCAGCCCTTATATCTGGGCATTACAGTCTCCAGTTTAATTTGTAAAGCAAATGCATGTTGGTTCCTTCTTACAAACAGCTGTACAGGGCCTAGGGTTGCCAGGTCCCTCTTCACAACCGGTGGGAGGTTTTTAGGGCGGAGCCTGAGGAGGGCGGGGTTTGGGGCGGGGAGGAACTTCAATGCCATAGAGTCCAATTGCCAAAGGCGACTATTTTCTCCAGGGGAACTGATCTATATCGGCTGGAGATTAGTTGTAATAGCAGGAGATCTCCTGCTGCTACCTGGAGGTTAAAGTAATTCGGGATAAAGTAATTCCTATCATTTTATGCGGCTTATGTGAATGAACTATATATCTTGGCACAACGTACTTCAATCCTGAAGAAGTTCATTCATTTTGAAATCCACTCCGGATTTTCATGTTTGCTCTGGAGAGCTGCCTGCCTCCACACTACAGCCCCCTTGCTAATTGCATATGTTCTGTAAATGTTACAGAGGGTTGAATTGCTAGTTATTATTATTATTACATAGATAAAAGGATTTTCTGTACATACACAGTGTGCTTTCAGTGCTTCACTTTGTTTGTTTAGCTACCTGGAGGTTGGCAACTCTAGCAGGGCCTGTAAGACAGAGCTATTCCACCAGGCCTGTGGTTGAGGGGTCCCTACCCTACTCCACCCTACCTGAATGCTTCCGTCTTACCTGCAGGTTCTGCATCTTACCTAGACTACCAGCAGGCCCTACTGGGCCTAATGTCACAATTAAATGTGCTATTCTCTCTAGTGTCAGAGGAGCATGCCTATTATATTAGGTGCTTTTGGAACACAGGCAGGATGGTGCTGCTGCAGTCGTCTTATTTGGGGGCTTCCTGGAGGCACCTGGTTGGCCACTGTGTGAACAGACTGCTGGCCTTGATGGGCCTTGGTCTGATCCAGCAGGGCCTTACTTATGTTCTTATGAGATATATATGATTTTTAATGATTATATAAGGCTGGTTTTAATTATTGTTTTAATAATTTATGATGTTTTATTGTGTATTTATATTATTATGTGAGCTGCCCTGAGCCCGGCTTTTGCTGGGGAGGGTGTGCTATAAGACTAATAAAATGAATAAACAAACATACAGGCAGAATGTACATACGTTCACTGTAACATGTGAACCGAGCTACTATGAAGTAGCATTACACAATTTGAGAAAAATTCAGCGAAACATTTTACGTACAACAGTAATAAAGCTGGATTATGAAATTTGAGGACAATTTTAAAATAAAGCTTAATACACACAATGAAGACCACCTTACATTCCACAGATAATAACTACATTAATTACAACTTTATTCACTTTACATAAATCCCCCCCTTAAAGTTTTGTCTTACATTCTATTTTTTCTCATTCTGATTAAATTAATGCTTTAAAAATACTTGACCAGATTTGATCAGGCAGCTAACAAAATCATTTCTGATGCTTCAGAGGGTCAAATCTATCTCCTTCTTATGTATTTAAAATCTTACCATTACTTCCTGCAAATGAAACACGCTGGAGTTTTAAAGATCTCGTATTTGAAGACCTTTATTACCTGTTTGTTTTTTTTGCTTTTGCTTTTGCTTGTCAATGCATTTACAGCTGACCTTACAACACGGGGAAGAACATGCTGTACAGTTCAAAAAAGAAATGTGTCCTGAGAGCTACCAAGGAGCTGGGAGGAAGAAGTGAGCATCGTGGTGTACGGTTCCTTGCAGGTGTCTGTTGCATCAACCTCAAACAAGTCAGTATGACCCTTTTGGGCATGTACTCATTTCCTGATGCTAGAGTAGTTGAGTATGCCCATAGCTATGGTTGTGGAAGGCATGAATGCAGTTGAAAACTAGCCAGTGTGATGCAGGCACATGATAGGGCAACATAATATAATGGCTTACGCTTAAAAACCTGTAATAGACTTAATGATAAAATCATGTATTCAGATGATGCCACTGATACAAGTGTTCTTTTTCTTTTCCTTCAAGAGATATGCAGATACAGTTCAGCATCAATTAAGCTGGCAACAGCCAGTACATGAAATGTGACTTAATTACCTGGAGTCATAAAGTGCTATGTTGGCTGAAGTCCTATGTTATTTCTGGGAATATATAGAAGATTTATATTTAGAACAACATGAAGAAAATAGGGTACAATATATGAAATGATCTTCCCGTCCTTCAGTGTTACTCCTCTGAAGATGCCTGCCACAGCTGCTGGCGAAACTTCGGAGAAAATACCAAGACCACGGTTACACAGCCCGGATAACCTACAAGAACCAATGAACTCTGACCGTGAAAGCCTTCGACAATATTTAGATCTTCCCGTTGTTGGCAAAATATCCTGGCTGGGACTCAGTGGATAGAGTTAGGATATTGTTAAGCTGTCACCAAATATTGTGCTGTGATTATGAAGCTTTGTAAATCATCTGCTTAAATGATGCTATCTGCACTTACTGTGCCTCACTCCACCTTGTTTTTTTATGTAAAGTGTTCTTAATATATATATATATATATATATATATATATATATATATATATATATATATAAAATATATGTTTTTTTTAAAGCCGCTTTTATATTGTTCTTGCTGAAGTTTATTGCTGTATAATTTTTTACTGGTCTGACTGACTGTATTAATAAATTTGAATTTGAATTTAGGGTACAATATGGAGAGAGATAGACTTGTATAACCACATATTTTCCATTTCAGGCAATTTCTCCTTTTTGCTGTGTTTTCATCCTGTGTTCCTCTTTGTTTACTTCTACACCTAAAACTCCAGAGTTTGGTGGCGTGTGTGCAGACATTAGAGATAAATAAGAAAATGGGTCATGGTGAAATGGCTTCCATCCGTCTATATGGCTTGGGCCTCCATGTTAAATAACAAGTATACACTGAGGCATGTGACTAGTCGATTGTTTGATCAGCAAATGCCTACTATTATTTATACTGCCATGTGCAAAATGTTGCACAGAAGCTGCACAACACATTAAAAACTCACGACAAAGTTACAACCATAGTATTTCTGTCAACAAGCCACAGCATGCCAAGAGAGCACAGAAGCTGTTCATTGTGCACTCCAAGATTTCTATTTTCTCACCTCACTTTTTAGCACTGTTTGGGGGCTGCTGTCAGCGTTCTCCTGCCTTTTGAGAGAGGTTTTATTGAGCAGTGTAGCAGACAGTGGAGGGGTTTCAGAAGCTCTGCTGCATGACCAAAGTTCACATAGGCTTTGGATCATGGACCATAGCCTTGGCTTGTCGGTTCTGTGCTTAGTAAAAAAAATGTGATGATGGCCTGGAATTGCCTTTGCCATCAATGATATGCAATGTCCAATGGAGCTGAGAGCTTCATTTACATAGGGTACAAATGGCTGCCTGTGTTGTTTTCCTCATCAAGTTTTTTTTTGGGGGGGGGATAGTATATGGCATTATCCCAGCGACGGGCTCTAAAAATTTGCTCCAAGCATCATATGTTATCAGCTGTAACTTAGATTGTGTAAATATAAATGGAGTGGCTCAGTGATAGAGCCTCTGCTTGGCATACAGAAGGTCCCTGGTTCAATCCCCGGCATCTCCAGTTAAAGGGACTAGGCAGGTAGGTGGTGTGAAAGACCCCTGCCTGAGACCCTGGAGAGTTGCTGCTGGTCTGAGTAGACAATACTGACTTTGATGGACCAAGGGTCTGATTCAGTATAAGGCAGCTTCATGTGTATTCATTTTAATTTTCAAAGAAAGCAGTTTGGTTTATGCTGGATACCATAAACTCTTGAGAATATTGTTGTCTTTCTCAACCCCTCCTTGAATCTTGCCTCTACTCCCACATTAGTTGCTATGTTATCTTGTTGCCTTGAAATCAGAGATTTCTTCTTACTCTCTACTGTGGAAGTTTTACCTACCACAGGATACACTTCGGCTAGACTTCTCAGCTTTTTAAAGTCTAATGTTTGATACAGAAGAGTTGCTCCCCATACCTTGGTTTACTCACATTTAAGTCCCTTTGACTGCAACTGTACTTGCTTCTGAATAAGTTGCTTTAAGAATTTCAGCCTTAAGCACATGGTTAAATCTCCTTGTATTTTTTTTTTTTTGGTAGTATTCTTTCTACACCATTTTTGACACTGTTTTGTGTAACAGACCAAAAACTTCATTCTATTAGCAAGTGCACAAGAGCTATACCAAAGACCAGACAGTCGACACTTTGGAAGCAGAACGAAGCAGTGATCAGAGAAGCTGGCTTTGATTTCTTCCCATGTTAACAAGGCTTTTTATAACTTAGATGATATGGCTTCACATATGGCAACAACATTTTTTTTATAATCCAGGCAGCCCTTAAAGAGACTTTGGGGAGGATCAGTTTACAGCTCAAGGCACCAGAGAGATCTCATGTCGGCACTAATAAGATTTTTAAAACTTAATGACCCGTCGTGGGTCTTTTTTAACCGTTATCACTGTAAATTCGTCAACTGGATAATAAGGGCATTTTTTAAAAAATCCTTTATTCTTCCTCAGGACAATTTTTACATATAACACAGAATACTAATTTAAGCATGCCAACAGAGAATGCTTGTATTTATTGCTCATTCCACCATAAGAGGGTACCAGGCTAACATGTGTAGTAACCTGGGGAATGTCCTTTTACTGAAATCACACTTTAATGCTTATTAGACACATCTCTGGTTTGTGGAAGCAACTCAATGGATTCTATATATAGCATCATGGCTGCCCATAAATGGGAGGGCAGGGGCAGTAGCCTTCTTTTAGAGTTGGACATTATTTTTGTTTTCCTCAGCCCCGAGCTTGGTAAGCTGGGCACTGTTCTTCCTCTCTGCTTTGCCTCTTTGACATCTCGCTGGCAGGTATGTGTTCATTTTAAAAACTATATCCATTATTCAATGTCAAATGAAATGCTTTTTACGAAAGTACGCATACTGTATTATTCCTGTGCGAAATGTCTTAAATATGTATTGACTTAATGGTTCATTTTACCATGAGGGTCTTTAAGTCATCTTTCCCTCTTCATTTTGCATCCATGAATACCACAGTGCTGCATGCTGGTGGCTGCTTAAATCCTTTCTGAGTCAATGGGATTTAAACAGATTAATTATGAGCTAGCTTGCAATCTAATGGTATGAGGGGATCCAGCTCTATTAAAGTCAATGGGAACTTAACATAAGAGGCTGTATGTTTTTGCACACAAAAGGCAAACAAAATTTCTTCCCTCAAGATAAACATAGGAAAATGTATGGATGTTTGTGGCTTATTAATTGAATAATTGCTTCCTTTATAATATAGGTATTTGAATGGGCATAAATTTATAACTTGTGTCTGGCCAAGGAATTATGTTTAAGGAACAAGTGAAAGAAGCCATAGGTCTTCAACACATGTCTTCAAAACACTTAAAAAAAGAAAAGAAACCCAGATTCTCCCTGTCATGTATTTTGAGTCTTGCTTTATAAAAAAATGATTTCTGATCTTCTGCTGTTGTTGTCTTCTGTTGATGCTCGGTACCTTTTAGTATCTTTTAAAATTCCTGCTTTGATCCTCTTGGTGGAGTTTGGAAATACTGTCTGTGCTCTGATGCCTGATAGAGGAAGAAAGCAAAATTGGATGAAGAAGGCATAGCTAGGAGCCCATGAAAGTGCTGTAATGAAGGCTAATGGAAGTTGGGACGGCTGGAAACAGATCCCTTTTTTGTTGTCTCCTTGCTTAATTTTCTTGGATGTCTAGTGAAAAGGATAAGGGAGTATCTGGGATCTCCAGATTTAACAAGGCATCTGCAGCAAATCCCTTTTGTATGTAAGGAATTGGATGGGTTACTTTTTTAGACTAATCCAAATTAGTCTGCCATCAATTTGTGGACCCAACTAGCCTCTGGGCCCCTATTAAAGTGTATGCAGTTGAATAAAATTGGTGCCATTTATAGCATTTTGTCAGCTTGTATTAATGGGGTCTTTTTTGTAGGCCCCAAGAGAAAAATAAAAAGGTCACTTCTTCCTGGCTCTGTGTAGTGCATAAAAATGCCTAGCACTTCTGATAGGAAGTACTGTCTCTTTTCCCAGACCTATGGCTCCTATGTTATTATTAAAGGGACTTATTTAAAGAAGATCTTTATCTTGCAAGTGGATTTGGTAATTTTGCATACCTGTAATAGAATGGCTCCAGGCCCCATTGCTGCCTCTTTGGGGGCATTGTGCCACATTACCCTGCCCATAAGTTGGCAACATCTCATCTCAACTGTTATTCAGCATCAACATAACAGCATATTGCTCAGGGCCCCCCCCATGTGATCGATCAAATGGCTCACTATTTTAAAAGCTGGCATAAATAGAAGTGTTTTTGAAAGCTTTTCCAAGAAAATGCAAGAATGTTACTGAGCCCATATATATATATATATATATATATATATATATATATATATATATATATATATATATATATATATATATATATATATATATATATGGGTTAGATGGGGAGGGTTTGTTCAGTATCCAGTGAGTGGTGCCTATGGGAAGTGCACAGAGACTCCCCATCCATTGCTTTGGGGGGCAGGTTGGTTGAGCATGCTCCGCCCATGTCCATGTACAAGCTGAGAAATGGAGGAAATAGTGATAGGCATAGGTGTAAACTATAGGGTGTGTGTGCAGGGGCTCGATCCCCCCGCCAAACTTGGAATGGGGGGGCTGAGCCCCAACCGGGAACCAGTGCCCACGCTAGGGGCTCAGTTACATTGGCAGCTGAAGTATAAATAGAAGCGAAGGCTGCCGATGTCACAATGAGAGCAGAGCGTCAGGTCTGGCCGTGGAGAGCATCGTCTGCTGCAGCTGCAGGAAATGGTGCAATGGGCAGCCCCAGCGCCATGCTGCCTTTGTGCAAAGTTGGGGATGCTGGCTTGCATTGCACACCCTGCGTAAGGAGCGGTGGGGGATCCTCTGCTCCCCCGCCTCATGACCCCCACCCTTCCCAGCTCTCCTTCGCTCGCCAACACGTGTAGTTAGCAGCCTCTCCCAAAGAAAGTTGGTGCAGGAGCGGCTGCAAGAGCGCGGCTTGGCCCCGACCGAGTACAGTCTTGTCCTACCCTCCTGTTGTATCATAGCTAGAATTTTTTGAAAAAAAGACCTTTGACAAAGTCTACTAAGCAAAGACTGCTAAGCAAACTTCATAGTCATGGGATAAGAGGACAAGTCCTCTTATAGATTGAGAGCTGGTTGAAAAACAGGAAGCAGCGAGTAGGAATAAATGGTCACTTCTCCCAATGGAGGGATGTGAGCAGTGGGGGTCCCTCAGGGATCTGTGTTGGGACAGGTGCTTTTCAACCTGTTCATCCATGACCTGGAGTTGGGGGTGAATAGCAAGGTGGCCAAGTTTGCAGATGACACCAAATTATTTAGGGTGCTTAAAATCAGACTGCGAAGAGCTCAAAAAGGATCTGTACAAACTGGAAGAATGGGCATTAAAATGGCAAATAAAATTCAATGTGAGCAAGTGTGAAGTGATACATATTGGGGCAAAAAATCCCAACTTCACATATGCACTGATGGGATCTGAGCTGGCAGCGACAGACCAAGAAAGGGATCTTGGGGTGGTAGTGGATCGCACAATGAAGATGTCAACCCAGTGTGCGGCTACTGTGAAAAAGGCAAATTCTGTGCTGGCCGTAATTACATGAGGAATAGAGAATAAAACTGCTGCTATTATACTGCCCTTGTACAAATCTATAGTGAGACCACACTTGGAATACTGTGTACAGCTCTGGTCACCACATCTAAAAATGGATATTGCAGAGCTTGAGAAGGTGTAGAAAAGAGCAACCAAAATGATCAGGAGATTAGAGCAATTGCCCTATGAGGAGCGGTTAAAACGCTTAGGGCTGTTGAGCTTGGAAAGAAGGTGGTTAAGGGGAGACATAATAGAGGTCTATAAAATTATGCATGGTATGGAGAGAGTGGACAGGGAGAAGATTTTCTCCCTCTCTCATAATACTAGAAGGCGGGGTCATCTGCTCTAGCTGGCGGGGGAGAGATTCAAAACAGATAAAAGGAAGTATTTCTTCACACAACACATAGTTAAACTGTGGAACTCCCTGCCCCAGGCTGTGGTGATGGCTGCCAACTTGGAATGCTTTCCGAGGGGAGTGGACATGTTCATGGAGGAGAGGGGTATTCATGGCTACTCGTCAAAATGAATACTAGTCATGATGCATACCTATTCTCTCCAGGATCAGAGGAGCACGCCTATTATATTAGGTGCTTTGGAACACAGGCAGGATAATGCTACTGCAGTTGTCTTGTTTGTAGGCTTCCTAGACCCCCCTGGTTGGATACTGTGTGAACAGACTGCTGGACTTGATGGACCTCTGTCTGATCCAGCATGGCCATTCTTGTGTTCTTATGTGTCATTTAAGTGCAGAGTATTTTGAATTGCTACATATTAATGAGTGGGTTGTACCTAGATGATGCAATCTCTATAGGTTTACCACTAATTATACCAACACATGCCAATTATTGGGGTGGGGAGGTGAAGGGAAATTGGGAAGGAGAGGTGGAATATGGCAGGAGAGGATGCTTGTGGGAGCAGCAGAAGGCATAATAGGGGATTAGGAGAACACTTGATTGTACTGTAATTTTGAAAATATAAATAAAGAAGCAGTTTGCATTGTTAATTAAAAGTTAAAGTTGTATTTCAGCTTTCTGAAGATCATTTGTTGAAGCCCCCCTAAATTTCTGGGGAGCCCCTCCCTAAATCCCCCATGGTCCTGCCTCGATAGATAGTGGAAAAGGAAGCCCCTCCCTGTGATGTCACTGGCCCCTCCTTATGATGTCATGTTTTTGGCCAAGCCCCAGCCCCCCCTGGAAAATCGGAAAGTCTACGCCCCTGATAGGTGCTTCCCTTTTCACTTTGTTGCCTGAGGTAAGTGGAGAGAAAGATGAGAGGGCAGATTCCCTTGTGTGTGTGTGTTTGTGTGTGTATGTGTGTGTTTCTAAGGGAAGGGCTTCCTTCTTCTTTGTGCCATCCAACAACTCTATTCATATGTGTGTAATGAAATATATGCCTGGGAAAAAGATAAGCAAGAGAGGAGCAAAATAATTTTTCATCCTTTCATCCTCACCACCCAGATATCATGATTTAAGTGTATGTCTATGTGGCATACATTGGTGTGTAGATTTTTTTTTTTTTTGGTTTTTTAAAGTTGTATTTTTTAACAAACACAAACATAAAAAACATTAAAGTATAAACACAATATAACAATATACGTGAAGCTTACCATTCAAAATTACAACCATGGGATACTCTTTCCTTCTTCTTTAATTGTTTCCCAAGTTTTTATATTCCCTTGTTCGTCCATCATATTTTCATAAGTTATATAGTCCATTTTCAGCCATGTATTACTATATTGGTGTAGAGATTTCAGCAACCCTTTTGTTTATTCTTATGGTGGATTGAATAGGCTGGTGTAAATCTTGTCCTCCATCCCATTTATTACTGGCCCATGTTTTCAAAGTTGTTGTTTGTTTGTAAACACAAAAATACCAATACTTATATATAAAGCTGCACTGATTGCTACACCCCCCCCTCCACTTGGGAGAGCCCTGAAAAAGAGGTGCCAGTACTCAGTTATGGGGAGTGGTGGAGAAAAGCGCCATCAACTTGCAGCTGACTTATAGCAACCCCATAGGGTTTTCAAGACAAGAGACATTCAGAGGTGCCTCTGTGTCGTGACCCTAGACTGCCTTGTTGGTCTCCCGTCCAAACACTAACCAGGGCCAACTCTGCTTGGCTTCTGAGATCTGATGAGATCAGGCTAGCCTGGGCCATCCAAGTCAGGACTTTGGTGAGTACAGTCACAAAAACCCCTGCCTGTTTGTATATCGAAGTTAGTTTTAAAATCAGACATACATATACATCAGCTATGCTGAGAAGCTCTGCATTAGGATAATGGGTTCCAGTAGATTTCCTGTGACATGAATTATCATAACAAATTGTCAGCCATCCCGAAGTGTCTTGGTATCCATAGAGTTTGACTCTAGTAGTCTACTGATCTTGGGTCACAACTACCCAACTGACTATATTCTTTCAATTAGTTGGATGCACAAATTCATCCATTATTGTCAATAAATGCATTCTGTACATGGGCAGATCATATATCGAGTTTTCCCTATCACTTGTGAATCCTTTGAGTATCTCAGAATGTACTGGGAAACCATTGGCTATGTCCAGTGTATTTCCTATTAAAACAGTGGAGATATTTGCCTACCAGAAGCTACCATTGGTTCCTTATACTATACTTCTTATTGAACTACTGCAACTGGTGACTATTTTCTTCACATTAACCATTGTTGTCACTGGTCCAGATTTGATCCTTTCCAGTCCTTCAGAGGCTGACATTTCATAAATAGAAGACTACTGGATTGGTTGTCTGTCCCCTCTACCAGCATGGGATGCCCTTCCTACAAGTCCTGCCTACAGGAGTATCTCAAGTAGAAGTAACCTAAAGACCATCCTAGGTCATGGCTTTGAGGATTCCCAGCTGGGCTTTGGCATTACATCATTATGGCCTGCACTGAAAGTACATACTTGGCAAGGGGTGGAGATGCTCCACATATGCACCTGCCCCAGGGGGTGTTCTGGCACTACACTACACTAGCTGTCTACCATGTCCATTGCGCACAGGTAAGGGGCAAAAGGATGTGTCACTGGCCACCAAGATCAAGTTAATTCATGCCATCGTATTCCCTATTACTATGTATGGGTATGAAAGCTGGACACTGAGGAAAGCTGATAGGAAGAAAATAGATTCTTTTGAAATGTGGTGTTGGAGGAGAGTGTTACAGATACCATGGACGGCCAAAAGAACAAACCAGCGGGTTATAGATCAAATCAAGCCTGAACTCTCCCTAGAAACTAAAATGACTAAACTGAGGCTATCGTATTTCGGTCACATTATGAGAAGACACGAATCGCTGGAAAAGACAGTCATGCTAGGAAAAGAGGGTAGCAGGAAAAGAGGAAGACCCAACAAGGGATGGATTGACTCAATAAAGGAAGCCACAGCCCTCAATTTGCAAGATCTGAGCAAGACTGTCAAAGAGGACATTTTGGAGGACATTGATTCATAGGGTCGCCATGAGTCGGAAGTGACTTGACAGCACTTAACACACACACAAGGAGCAAATCTTTTTTTAAAAGGATTTACATAAAACATTTTAAATACTACATTTTAATTGGTATGACTTTTATTTCAACTGACTTCTGACATATTGATATATTTTATTAGAAAATATGCTGATTCTGCAGTTACTAATTTAAAATTGCATTCTTCTATGCATGTATATGTCCTTATATCCTTAACCTTGAATAGTTAAGGATTTAGATCCTAAAAATCTCAGCAGGGATACATCAAGGATCAGTTGGACTGTGATTCTCAAAGCAATTTGTGAAAACATCCCCCGGATTTCCTAGTCAACTCAATCTCTTAATGTGGTTCAGTATAAAGCAAATGCAGCATATTGTACGCTGAAAGCACTATTATTTTATATAGATTTGCTCACATTGTGATGGTGATATTCTCAAGTAAGTATAGGCTTCGAACTAAAGGAAAAAGTCATTGTTCTCGATGGCAATAACGTAGTGGTGTCTTTTTCCTTTAGTTAATGTAAACCTTCTCTAAGTTCCACCAATAGAACATACTCCAAGTGTCTCTTTTGAGAAAAAGTTTTGGGGGGAACTAAGAGGCAGTTATGTCCTGGTTAGAGTAGTAGCTAGGGTTGCCAACTGCCAGGTAGTAGCAAGAGATCCCCTGCTAATTCAACAGATCTCCAGCCGATAGAGATAATTTCACCTGAGAAAAATGGCCGCTTTGGCAATTGAACTCTACGGCACTGAAGTCCCTCCCCTCCCCAAACCCCGCCATCCTCAGGCTCCGCCCCAAAAATCTCCCGCCGGTGGTGAAGAGGGACCTGGCAAACCTAGTAGTGGCCTAGGACTGGGAAAGCCTCCTATTCCTACTTTAACATGAAGCTTATTTTGTGACCCTGGGATAGTCTCTCTTTCTCTCCCAAACCTAACCTATTTCACAGGGTAAAATGGAGGGGGGTGAGGAGCCTTGAATGCCACATAAGACATGGAGGAAACCTATGGTAAAAATGTAATAGAATTTAATTAGGGCCTGGAAGTATGTCTCTTAAACATGTTGGTCCAGCAAAGAAAAAGGACAACCTGTAGTTAAGGTTGCCAACTCCGGGTTGGGAAATTCCTGGAGGTTCAGGGTGGATCCTGGGGAGGATGGGATTTGGGGAGGGGAGGGACCTCAGTGGGGTATAATGCCCTGGAATTCACTCCCCAAAGCAGCCATTTTCTCCAGGGGAAGTGATCTAGGGTTGCAAGGTTCTCCCCGGCCACCGGCAGGGGATTGGGGGTGGGGTTAGCGTTGCTAGACCCAGGTTGGGGAACTCCTGGAGATTTGGAGATGGAACCTGAGGAGGATAGGGACTTCATTGGGGTACAATGCTATTGAGTCCACCCTCCAAAGCATCCATTTTCTCCAGGGGAACTGATCTCTGTAGTCTGGAGATAAGCTGTAATTCAGGGGGATCCCCAGGCGCCACCTGGAGATTGGCATCCCTAAACTGATCTCTATCTATTGGACATTTTTTATTACTTTTGAAATCTCCAGGCCTCACCAGGGATTGTCTATCCTTATTGTGGTTGCATAGGCATCAGTGCAGTGTTTCAAACTGGCACTTGACGCTAATTGGGTTTAAAGATTTGGTTTAATATGTTAATAGCATAGCTATACAAAATGGCTGACTGCATGCAACAGACATTTCTTTGTAACTAGATACATCTAAGAATGTCTTTTAGATATAAATATATAAATCCTTAAGTTGAATGTTCCTTTCTAACTGAAATCTTCGTATTCAAGAAAATGACTAACTAATATTCCCTCAAGCTAGTTAGAAAACCACAGATGTGAAATATTTGGGGGCTCAAGCTAGATTATTATTGGGCCTATTATTTTCATGCAGCCAAGGCCAAAAACTCTGTGCAGTGGTTTAAAGAAAAGTCAGTGAAGGTGTTAGGACTTCTCTGTTTCTTTAGGAGGCATTTTCTTCTGCAACTGTCTGAGAAATGTAGTTGGCATTACATCCCTCATTAAGAGATGACTATCATGTTTCTTCTGTACACGGTGCAGAATTTTTAGTGGAACCAATGCACCAATGTCATATCCTGATGGAAGATGACCTAAGGGAAAATTCCCAGAGTTTCTTTCCAAGTTTGAAATGGGCTTGGGCACCAGAGTAACAGTCACCTTTAGTGTAGTCTGTCATGTATGCTCATCTGCTTATGGCAGTGCAACCTAGCTATTTAGGACTAAAACCGATGAACTAGCAGATCCAATTACAATTTTGGTTGAATCTAAATAGGTAGAATGTGATTATATAATCGGGATTTAAATCGATACCTCCATATTCAACCCCCCCAAAGGGATCGAAAGATTCTGTCATGAATTGAGTCCTTTTCTCAGATGGAAAGAATCTTTGTCCAATGGCAAGGAGTCTTTGGTTCCCAGCAAAAGGATTTGGATTTAACGCACACCAATACTGCAGTCAGATTCCCTTAACACCATGTTTGAGAATTAGTTTAGTTCTGATTCAGTGGGAAGCCTGCCACCTACAGAAAGCAGTTAACATTGATCAAACCAAATCATGCTTTATGATGATGGTGATTTATACAGCACTTTAAGCTAAGCACTTTACATGGAATTTAACAAGACCTTTTCAGAAGGCTCATATTCTAATTATAGATGAGACTCAGGACAGAATCAGGCAGGGAAGACAAAAGGGAACATTAGAATATGGGAAGTAATGCATAATTTATAAAGCATGGCATCTTCATATAAGTGAACATTTGTTACAAAGTACAGAAGTTTTATCTTTTTTGGAGGGAAAAAACCTCTCTGTGAATTCAGTGGCTAGATGACAGGAAGGAACAGTCATTCATTTGATCTGCAGTGTCCTCTGGGCTAATATGGTTATTTAAAGTCCAGATTCCCTAGCTCCTTTCTCCAGTAGGTGGGAGCAGAAGAAGATGCAGGTAGACTCTGGGACTGGCCAGTGACAGGTCTCATTAGATAGCTTGCCATAAGCGTTCCAATCAGGAGAAAACACTGTTAAATGAGGGGCAGAACAGCTGTGCAGTGTCCCCCCCCCAGATAAAGATTGTTCTGAAGGATTTTGGAGAAGTTAGAAAATTTGTTCTGTGTGACAAAGAATGTGAGAAAATTTACATAGCAATCACTCCTGCCTGGACAACAGGTGATATATGGCAATAGATGAGAAAATAAGGGGATCATTTCAGTAGAGGATCATTTGTTAAAAAGCAGAGGTGGTGACTGGTTGCGGAGAAGAGGAGTCTGGTCATTCAGAGGTAATATATCTCTGACTGCCAGACTCCAAGAACAAATAACAGTGAATGGTCACCGATATCCCAAAATAGCATCAATAATACAACATCGTGAAAGCAAAGTAAATTGCTACAATATTTGAGAAGAAAAAAAATCTCATAATACCAATTGTACTCAGAAAAAGTTCCCAAAGGCTCCTAAATAATGACCTTATTTTCTTTCTCAGAACCTTTGTATTTGCACTGGCACTTAAGCAATGCATTCCACAGAAATCATCATCATTGTCAATAAACATGTATTTCTAAAAATGCATACAACAGACCCATGCTGAAAAGAAATGAAATCGAACAGAGTTCTTACAGTAGCATCACAATCTAAAAATTGATATATTTGCTCATGGTGCATCTGTGTCATCAACATACGAATTTCTGCATCATCAGAACGATAAAACCTGTTAGCATTATGCATCATCTGCACAGAAAGCACTTTGGGGAAAAAGTGTGAAAGCTATGGACCCTTGCATCAGGCTAAATATTATTTCTCTATGTTAAAACTATGTGATGACATAAGTGAAAAAGATATAATGGGCCTCATTGATTTATTGAAAGTTTTGTACCTTGCTTTTCTCCTCAGAGGGATCCGAAATTGACCCAAACAGCTGCACAACACCAGACGATATATTGTGGTGGTCCTGGAATTACACACTGGCTTTTCTGAACACCTGGGCTGCAAACCAAAGGGCTGAGAGATGTTTGGTTCTTGCCCTGTGGCTCATGCCCATGCCTTTAGCCGCACCCAGATTTTATCAGTACTAGAACAGGAAGGGGGAAATTATCCATAACAAGATGGTACAGCTAGTAAAGGCATTTCTCCATGCTTTCCTAATGACGATGAACCGAACTTGGTGTTAAAGACTGATAGTTCCAGGCATTTTTTTTTTCAGAGATGAAAAATTGTCCGTTAACGCTGTCACAATCCAACTAATTGTGAATTATGTGCACGCTGCTATGTCAGTCTTTTGAATGGGACAGGCCCTCATAATGAATACATTTCTCCTGATGAGGTTTATCTGTCACTCTAAGCGGAAAGATGCTCATGAGGCCATACCTCTTTCTGACACATTGGATTAAAGTTGTAATGCCAATCAAGCAATGACTCTCTGCCAGAATATAAATATAGCCTGCATTTGGAACTGCATTTAGCCATTTATTGAGAATGTCACTCAGCTTATAAAAGGTGGTCCTGCTGGATCACACTCATAGATTTGTAGACTCACTGTCAGTTTGCTTGTCTGTTTCTTTCTATGTCTATTTTCCATAAACATTGCACCCTATGTTTGTGTCAGAAATCTTTGCTCTGAAAAAAGCCCCATAGCCTTTTTTGTTATTCATGAATTGTATGCCCTTCAGGGGTCACCGTGCAGCAGACATACACTTGTTCCGCGGTTTCAGAATCCTGTTTTATCGCAATTTAAAATGTTGCCCCGGACCCACCGTGAAGCAAAATGAGGCAAAATTCGTGAATAGTCACCATTTCGGGTTTTCTCTTTCCCCGCTCATTGTCATTTTTGCGGCCCTCATCCAAGTCCTTCCAAAGAAGACATTTTAGTTGGTAGCATAAATATCTCAGTAATAGAGCCAGCTTCCCCTCTCTGGCGGCAAGCCCCAGGATTATTTATTTTGCTTTACTGTGCTGATTTAATGATATAATGCTTAATTTATTAATACTTTAGTGATACATGCATGAATACATGAAGCTGCCTTATACTAAATCAGACCCTTGATCCATCAAAGACAGTATTGTCTACTCAGACAGGCAGCAGCTCTCCAGGATCTCAGGCAGAGGTCTTTCACATCACCTACTTGCCTGGGCCCTTTAACTGGAGATGCTGGGGATTGAACCTGGGACCTTCTGCATGCCAAGCAAATGCTCTACCACTGAGCCACAGCCCTTCCCAGATAGAGATAGAGAGAGATAGAGAGAGATATCGCTAGGGGTTGCCAGCTCCAGGTTGGGAAATACCTGGAGATTTTTGGGGTGGAGCCTGAGGAGGGTGGGGTTTGGAGAGGGGAAGGACTTCAATGCCATAGAGTCCAATTGCCAAAGTGGCCATTTTCTCCAGGTGAACTGATCTCTATCGGCTGGAGATCAGTTGTAATAGCGGGAGATCTCCAGCTACTACCTGGAGGTTGGAAACCCTATATATCGCTAAAGTAGTAATATATTAAGTAATATATAATTACACCAATGGAGTAGAACAAAAAAAATGCTGTGGCTTCCCAGTGATTTTCAGCAGGAGCGATTTTCAGCAATCATGCTGAAAATCTCCAGAGAAGAATGACTGTGAAGTGAGCGGAGGGGGGTGGGATTCCACATTTAGTATAAGTCCTGGCTAATTTAAATTCTGTGGCTTCATGGGACTAAGTCATTAGGTGGCTTTGGGACTTTTGACTCTATTATCAAGCCATAATATGCATTACTGTATTATGTATCATAAATTAGTCACCAAAACCCTTATATTTTTTGGCATCAAGTCAAACAGTATTTTTCAGAGAAGACATTTTGTGTAAGTCATAAGAGAACAAGGACCATTTCACAGGCCTTCAGTATCAGTTCCCTCCTGGATTATAAATTTGCCATGTCTTATGTTTCGTCATATGCTGAACATCTTTAAAATAGCATACTAACAGTGCAAACCTAAATGGATTTACACCCTTCTAAATCCATTGACTGCAAACGGTATGACTCTTTCAAGGAAGCACTGCAAATCTACTTACTCTGTAGTAGGGTTTTATGCTCTTAGCATAAGGACCTAACTATTTAATCCATTCAACCATCATGTTCTTGTTGTTATATGGACACAGTGATGGGCACTCCGGATCTAAGCCACTTATTTTTGGAGGTGCATCCCACTTCAGTATGGAGTTGTAAGGGAAAACAACAAAGTGGCTTTGAAAGCCTTGGCTAAATAGAATTGCTGCTGTTTAATTTATAGGTGCTGTAAGCAGCAACAGATTCCAACATGTCATCTAGGAGACTGCCATTCTACCAAAAGAGGCACAAGCACTTTGATCAATCCTATCGCAACATTGAGACACGATATTTGCTCCAGGAATATGCAGCAAGGAAGTAAGTACTACACTTTTTACCCTTCTGGGTAAACGACTTTTCAGAACTCTGTTTGGCCTAACACAAGCCAATTTTTGATGCATGAATCCATATAAGAGCCACCAGCTATACACAGGGGCTCACCTGCAATGTGATAAACCTTCTTTTTTCATGGGCTGTATGGGACTTCAGCCATGACATGTGTGTCTGTGCATGTGCACACACATCAGAGCATGAGTGGTCACAATTCATGACTAGTAGGCTGCATTTGGCTTGATTGTCACAGGTTGTGCATGCCTTTGCTAATGTCCCAACTGATCATTGGCACAAACTCACTGGGTCATAGGATTTCGTTTAAGGGTTCCAGTACTGTTGTGCCACCCAAGGTTACTTAAGTGATGCCTGGATGCCTTGCAAAGGTTTTTATGCTCAGCATTGATGGGAGAGGGAAAGAAACTGGACCCGGCTGACCTGGATGCAACACCAACAAGGTCACTGAATAACCCAAAAGCTCCACAATTAGCAGGGCCCGATTAAGAGATGCTGTGGCCGTAAAAGCTATGCCTCGAGGCCCTATAGCATAGCATTGCCCCCCAAAAGGTAATTTAGTATTTTGTTCATAATTTTTGTCATGCTTTCGTGGGAGAGAAAGGGAGCCTTGCTAATGTTGGTGTCATATCACATACTTGAGAAGACACTTTCGTCCTCATCTGAATAGTTCAGAAGAGCTAATGGAAAACCTTTTCCCATTGAGATGTCCTTTGTGACCTTCTGCATATTCTACATGACCAGATTATTTGAACAATATTTCTTTGCTGGAGAGGAGCTCATTAAGTTCTCAATTCAAATTCAGGCTAACAAAAGGATCTCTTTAGCTTCTCAATTTAAATTCTGACATCGTTAAATGAATGTAGGCCCTTTATTCATCTAAGCTGACTGAGATAGGGATGCCAGCCTCCAGGCGGGACCTGGGGATCTCCTGTATTACAGCTCATTTCCAGACTACAGAGATCAGTTCCTCTGGAGGAAATGGATGCTTTGGAAGGTAGACCCTGAGGTCCCTGTCCTCCCCAGGCTCCGCCCTGAATCTCCAGGCGTTTCCAAGCCAGTGGCCAGGGGGGACTTGGCAACTGTAGTCTGAGATCACTTCTTTTACAGCTGTAATCATTCTAGATACCTGACCAGTTTTTTCCCTCTTCTACATTGCTGAGCAGAGGAGAATTCTAAACTTGTGCATAGACAAATGAACCTATGACTAGTATTCTATGAGCCCAGGAAGAAATAGAAACCCCAACTCCAAATTACATTCAGTTGCTATTTCTTTGATTTTTGAAGGGCTGCTTCTAGACAGGCAGTTTCCTATGACACATCTTCCAGCCTAGGAAAAACAACCTGTCGACTTTGTGCCCGGAGGTTTCATGGCTCATCTGAAGAGTCACAGGAATACCAGAAAAGGTAATACTTATTTCAGCAATGCTCTTACTGTAATGAACTCAGAGTTTTTGTCATGGGAGTGGTGATGAATCATCTGGCAATGATTGGTTGAGTTGTCTTAATGTCACAGGGTGGCTGGTAGAAGAAGAAATCTCTGGCTGGTTGTCACTGTCTAAGCTGTTCTTATTCTAAAGGGAAATAGTAGGGGCCAGAAAAAGAAGGAGAAAGGGGCCCTTGAAAGCCAAGAGAGATGCAGTGGAACGAGGACAGGGCTAGAAAAAGGCGAGCTCTAGAAAAAGGCAGTTCATCAAATGAATGAGAAGGCCAGAGGAAAGAATATCAGAGGAAAACGGAGATATAATGGGCAGAGGAAAGAGACATTCATGACCATGAAGCTACACAGACTTTTAAGAGCTGATTTGAATTTACTAGACAGAATTGACCAGACAGCACATCTCTGGTTTCTTTAATTTCAACACGGAATATCATTTTATCTCTGTAGTCCTGGAGAATTATGCTGTCGTACACATCACCAAATCTATACCGGGACCATTTATAGTGGCTGACTGGAGGACAACAAAGTCTTCAAATCTAGCCCACCTTAAAAAAAATCTTTAACATTTTTCTGAAAGTTCAGGGTTACTGGCAGAGTTATCAACATGATTGTGTGTGTGTGAAGTGCTGTCAAGTCACAGCCGATTCATGGCAACCCCTTTTGGGGTTTTCATGGCAAGAGACTAACAGAGATGGTTTGCCAGCGCACAGCAACCCTGATATTCCTTGGTGGTCTCCCATCCAAATACTAACCAGGGCTGACCCTGCTTAGCTTCTGAGATCTGACGAGATCAGGCTAGCCTGGGCCATCCAGGTCAGGGCATCAACATGATTAGGCACTTCTATTTTATCAGGTTCTTTATTGATGTATTAAATCTGGGATACCAAAGCATTGGATGCGTCATAAATCTCATAGTGACATATGCCAGTACTGAAAAATACTTTAAAAAAGTGGAGCAAAAAGGGAATCAGTGCTCACTGCAAGCCCCCCCCCCCCGCCTTCAGCAAACGTACTATGGTCTTGCTAAATGCCTGAACCGTATATTTCGGCAACTTACTCATAATATAGTTATCTCCCTCACATCCTATTTATCACCAGGGGGTTTAAAGTGACTTCTCACTTTCAGCCAAGAGATGTACTCCTATAATAAATATGCTGACAACACTACTCCAGTTTTGTGAGTGGCTGTATGCCCACTGACGTACTGTACAACAAATACAGCAGGAACACGAACACTATGTATTATGAAAGGTACAGTTATGGAGACATCATCATTTTCCCCCCCCCTTCACACAAGTTAAAGATCTCAAATTACCTATTGGCAAAACCAAGATTGTAATGAATGGATGGCAAATGCTTATGGGGTGGTTTGCCAGTGCCTTCCCCAGTCACCTTCCCCTTGCCCCCAGCAAGCTGGGTACTCAACTTAATTTAGGTATTTAACTTATGGGCCTGATTAACGATACAAAACATGGTACACGAACTATAGGCGAGATGAATTTCCCCTTTGAAGAACTGTGGGGATTTGTGTCTCCTATCTATATTCCAGGTGATTTTTTTTATCACATGTTAGATGTGAGTTGATCTTAGGGGTGCCAACCTCCAGGTGGTGGCTGGAGATCTCCCACTATTACAACTGATCTCCAGGTGATAGAAATAAGTTCCCCTGGAGAAAATGGCCACTTCAGCAATTGGACTTCATGACATTGAAGTCCCTCCCTTCTCCAAACCCCGCCCTTCTCAGACTCCACCCCCAAAATCTCCAGGTATTTCCCAACCTGGAACTGGCAATCCTAGTTGACCTCTACTCTGATCTAGAAATATGTTGGCTACACTTGACTGTTAGACTGCTAATTTAACTCTTGGTGTTTCAGAAATCTGAAATTGTATTTTTCAGTAACCTGTAAAGGACTCATGAGGTCTTGAAGTGATTCCAGACTCTTCGTGCAGGCGTGCCACCATTCTTAGTGATGGCTGTTGAAGAACTGAAAATAAAACACAGCATACATTAGGGGTGCTTAAACCATGTCCGATAAAGTGTCCAAATCCCACTACATGCTCTTACCAGGCTGTCACCGTAAGGCTACCACTATCATTCATCTGTCCTTGCAGAATGCAGACAGACAACCTGGCTTTCTTCAGACTAAACAAAAGGGCTGTTAGTGATAATCATGTTCTTTGTTGATAGGGAAAGAAAATGGGAGGGGAAGTTGAGAAGCAAAGGCCATCTCTTGCTATAGCTTGGTAACTTATTTAGAAGGGAAAAGAGAGGTGTAAGTGAATGAACCCTTTTTGGGAGAGGGGGCTGAAATTCTTGATTGGAATTGTTTTAAACTCTGTTTAACCTCTGCTCGACCCTTGGAAAATGCATACATGAATTAGATTTGGGGGGTTGTTTCTCATGGATGTTTGAAACAGATCCTTAGAGTAGGGCTGTCAAAAAAAAAATTCGGTACAGTTCGGATTCGGCCGAATTTGGCCCTTGTGGGTTCGGTACGTGCCGAAGTCCGAACTCCCCCACTTCGGATCCTTTCAATTCGGCGGGAATTCAAAGTTCGGAAGAAAATTTGGCCGAATAAAGCCATTAAAAACACAATCGCGCCTTTCCGTGGCTCTGGGGGAGCATTTTTGGGGTTAGAGGTCCCAAACTTTTGGCAGAGCTTCAAAGGACGTTTATTGAAAGACTCCCCAAGTTTTGTAAAGATTGGGTCAGGGGGGGCTGAGATATGGGCCTGAAAGGGGTCCCCCCCACCCTTAATGTGCATCTCTCAGCAGAGCTTGCCGCCCATGCACAAAGCTCCCAGCCCCGACAACAGCTGAGAAATTAGCAAAACAACTGCAAACACAACCTTGTTAAACAACACCTTTGCAACACACAACTGAAACCTCCCCCCTCAAACCAGGGAGCGAGAGACTCGAGGGGGAACACACACCCCAGGCAGAACCGACGAAAGCCCCCTTTGGCTTCCCCCCCACCCACAGAAACTGCTCCCTCCCCACACACACACAGACTCTGCTTTCCCCCCCCCACACACACATACACAGGAGAAAAATTATAGATTAAAGCCCCCAAAGGGGTCTTACTGTGGCTGTCTTCTGTTCCATCAAGAGGGGCTGAAGAGAGGACTTGTAATCCAAGATGATTCCAATTAGGGCCGGAACGTTTTGCTCTGGAGAAGATGCACAGGATCTGATCCATTCATCCCAACAGGGAAAAGGGAAAAGGGGGAGAGCCCATATCTCGGGACCCCCTGACCCAATGTTCACAAAACTTGGGGGGTATCTTAAGAACACTGGTCTGAAACTCCGCTCAAAGTTTGGGATCTGTACCCCCAAAAATGCGCCCCCTGCAGCCATGGAAAGAAAAAGGGGGGAGCCCATATCTCAGGACCCCCTGACCCAATGTTCACAAAACTTGGGGGGTATCTTAAGAACACTGGTCTGAAACTCTGCTCAAAGTTTGGGATCTGCACCTGCAAAAATGCGCCCCCTGCAGCCATGGAAAGAGAAAAGGGGGGGAGGCGATATTTCTGCCCCCACTGAACCCATCTTTACAAAACTTGGGTAGTATCTTAAGAATAATTGACTGAAGCTATGCTAAAAGTTTGGGGGCTATATCCCCAAAAAAGCGCCCCCTGCAGCCACATAAATGGAAAAAGGGGGGGAGGGAAAAGGGGGAGAGCCCATATCTCGAGACCCCCTGACCCAATGTTTACAAAACTTGGGGGGTATCTTAAGAACATTGGTCTGAAACTCCGCTCAAAGTTTGGGATCTGTACCCCCAAAAATGCGCCCCCCTGCAGCCATGGAAAGAAAAAGGGGGGAGCCCATATCTCGGGACCCCCTGACCCAATGTTTACAAAACTTGGGGGGTACCTTAAGAAGCTTCATCTGAAGCTCCAGTGAAAGTTTTGTGTCTGTACCCCAAAAAATACACCCCCTGCAGCCACAGAATGGAGCGAATGTGCACAAGCACCCCCCACACACACACACGAGGATTTCGCTCTCTCTCTCTCTCTCTCCCTGGCCGGGTCGCACATCAGCTGATTCCTCCAGTACTCAATCCTGACTGATTGGCCAGAAGAAGACCCAGCTTGCCCACCGATTGGCCGGGGGAGGAGAATGCTGCTTACTGACGGTTATGCTGCTTACTGACGGCCGAATTTGCCGAATTTATTCGCGAACTCCCGAACTCGCTGAATTCGGCCCCCCCGGTTGCCCGCCAGTTTTGAGTTCGGTTCCTCCCAAACTAAAAACCACCGAATCAGGGGAAATTCGGCTGATTTTCAGTTCGGGCCGAACCGAATTGACAGCCCTACCTTAGAGGAACCATATCTCATTTCTGTTGTAAACAAACAAAAAGTGTCTTGGGCCCTAGTAGCATTATTCCAGTCAATACCAGCAAAGGGAAGAAAAAGAAATACAAAGATGTATTGGTCTGTTCCTTGAGTTTTTTGTTACAATATAACAGGAGAGTAAAGTAGTTCATGATACAGGATTGGCATCTCCTTAATGCTGCTAATGGTACTTCATAGCCGTCACCTGATTGCTACAGTATTTCAATGGTAGTATGAAAGTATTGAGGCTAAGTCCTAAATAGTTTTTATTTGGGTCATGCAGAAGTCATGAGCAAACCTCTCATTCAAGTGAACAGAGAAGAATCCGGTTTACTAATGAGCTGGCTTCCTTGGAAGAAGAGATTCGCTCAGCCAGACTTCTTGCAAGAGAACAACTGGATAAAGTCACCATACAGAGGATGGTACTGTAAAATGCATCTTTGTTCCGTGCTTAAGTAAGACCAAACATTCCATGTTAGGAGAGATACTGACTTTCACAGTCTCTTGGTTTCAACAGTATTTTATTGTAATTTCACCCTTGTGCCAATCAAACCCACTAATCTCCATTTTCATGCCATTTTCTGTTACATTATGCTGTTTTTGTTTCACCTTAAATATCCATATTGACTTATTATATGTATAACAGGCATATCACATGACAGTGATTTTGAAATAGAATGAGAAACCCAAATCAATTAGGAACACCAGCACTAGATTCTTAACTGTAAACTGCCTTGAACAGGACTCAAAAGAGGGGACATAGAAATATTCTAAAGAAATAAAGAAAAATGAGTGAGATGAAACGTTTTATCAACACAACAGACAGAGGCAAATAAATGTAAGAAATGCCCTGATGGGTCAGACCAGTGATCCTTTGTAGTTGAACATCTTGTTTCAGAGTCTTGCTATGGGATGTGGAACATTATGGAATAGGGCTCCCCTGACTTGCAGTCACATATATCATTGGGGCACTCAGCTTACCAGCTGCTACCACACTTGGAGTGGCTCCATTTATTTACTGTTCAAAGACCCACAGTTCACTTGGAGTGGTTCTGAGCGCTACAAGCGTGGAGCTGCATTGAACCACAGAGCCATTTGTAAGGCGATTCCCCTGATGGTATGTGTAAGTGTGAGTTGGCTTTCCTCACATCTGTTGTATAGTTAGGCCCTCATACAGCAGCCAACCACTTGCCTTAGAGAGCCAGAAAACACTCATAAAAGCCACGGCCTCTTCCTGATCTTGCCTTCTAACACTGGTGTTCAAAGGTTTACTGCCTCTGAGAGACAGCGTGGTGTAATGCTAGGGTTGCCAGGTCCCCACTTACCTTGGGCAGGAGCTTCTTATGGGCAGGGCTGGGTGGAGGGATTCCTGCGTGCTCCTGATTCCACTTTTGGTTTCTAAGCCCCACTGTGTGCGCGCTCTGGGGAGCCAGAGAGCACACACAGCAGGGCTAGGAGGACGGCTCTTGCCTCCTTCTCCAAGCTGCAAGCTGGATCAGGACCGATCTGGCATGCAGCTTGGAAAGGGAGGCTGGAGCCTTCAAAGCCCTGCTATGTGCACACCCTGTGGAGTCAAAGCGTGTGCACAGCAGGTCTTGGAGGGCTCTCGCCTCCTTCTCCAAATGGCAAGCCAGATCTGGACTGATCCAGCAGGCAGTTTGGAAAGGGAGACTGGAGCATTCCCGGGAGCATGTGGGGGGGGATTGCTCCTCCCTTTCTGCTTCTGCCTGCTGACCATCAGCTGGTCAGTGGGCAGCCCGGTTGATTGGCGGGCAATTGCCCACCGCAACCGGGCAGTTGGCAACCCTATGTAGAGCTTAGGAGTGGCGGACTCTAATCTGGAGAACCGGGTTTGAGTCCCCACTTCTCCACATGAAGCCTGCTGGGTGACCTGGGGCAAGTCACAGTTCTCTCATAACTCTCTCAGCCTCACCTACCTCACAAGGTGCCTAGTATGTATGCATGCAAGGAGGCAATTGTAAGCCACTTTGGGACTCCTTATGGTAGAGAAAAGTGGAGTATAAAAACCCATTCTTCTTCCTTTTTGTTACCATGGCTAGTAGCCACTGATAGACCTGTCCTCCATGAATCAGTCTAACCCCATTTTAAAGCCATGCATGCTAGTGGTCATCACTCGCCCCACTGGCAATGAATTCCACAATTCAATCACTCGTTGAATGAAGAAAAACATCCTTTTATCCATCCTGAAGCTATTGCCCATCAGCTTCATTGGGTGCCCCAGTTCTAGTGTCATGGGAAGCAGAGACAAAATTCTCTCTTTGCTTTCTCCACTTGTTGCTAAAATGTTGAAATCTGTATCTTGTATCCCTTAGTCATATTTTATCTGAAATGAAAGTCCCAGATCCTTCAGATTTTCCTGATAACAGGGCATATTTCTAAATCTCTATTTTAGATCAGTTCACTTTCAGGCTTACATAAACCCAACAATTATTTGTTTTTCTTTATCCGTAAATCACAACTAACCCATTCTCTTCCATATCTGCTTTATTTTTGTCCCTGTTACATCACAGGTAGAAGAAAAGATGGCTCTGGAAAGATATGCTGTGGAAGAGACAATAAGCCGAGCCCCGGAAATTTTGGTACGGCTCCGGTCTCATACTGTTTGGGAAAAGATGTCTGTGAAGCTATTTTTCACTGTCCAAGGATTTCCCACCCCTGTTGTACAATGGTAAGGCTTTGATCCTTTCCAAGAATCTCAAAATGCTGTTAAGCTTTGTTCATTTGGTATCTGTAGCTCAGCTATTCAGTGTCACATATTTAATGGCTATGTTAAAAAACCTTTTATAATCCTCCACGGAATGCTGAATGGCTTCTGTTGAAACTGCAGTTAAAGGAGCAGAAGGTTTTTTGCTGCAAACTCTATGCTGCAAACTCACACTGGATATTGCAGAACTCTTAACTTAAAATATCAACACTCTTGAATTCAAATGTATTTCACGCTAATCCAATTGCCTAGGAAAAAGCAAGAGGAAGTGTACCATACAGTCTTTCAAACAGCATGTATTCTAATGTCTTACATTACTTCTAAACAAATGAATAGGCAAAACTACTATTAATTTTAATAAAGGCAGATAGCAGCCAAATATTACTGTATCTGGTTGAAAATATGAGGATAAATGCTGTAAGTCTATCTAAGAAAATGAGATTCAGTTGGTATTATTGGTATTGTTTATAGAGCAGAGGGAGTTAGTAGAATTTTTCTTTCTTTCAGTCTTGTATAGAAGTGGATGAGATCTGGTGTGTCCTTAAGTAAAACAGATCTTAATAAGGAATCTTTATAAATCTCTCCCTCCTCAGGGCAAATACACGTATGCCTATGATGTCACTCAGTCCCTGCAGCATTCATGCAGTAATAAAGGGCGTGCATGAAATCGGCCTTCGCAAATCAAAGGGCACAAGCTCTTTCAAACATCTTTCATGCAGCACCAGACATTTCAAATACTTTTCAATGGAGCAGTTTCATATTTGTTGATCAGGCTTTTAGTGAAAGGACATCAGTGATGTATATGCATGTGTGAACCTGCCCAACCTCACAAGGCAGTCCTTAGGACAGATCTTCTTTCTTGTAATTACTTAGAATAGGTGACATCTTATATTTTCTATTCTAACCTCCCACATAATCTAGGTAGCAGTCTCTCATTCAAGTGCAAAACGTTCTGTTCACTTTCTCTCTCAGTAATGACCTGTTTGTGGCCTTTATCACTTAAAAGATCATGTGATAGAAATTCATTAAGCAAGTGTACTGTCTTAGTGAGGCAGGAGTGATGGGGCGAAAACGCATGGTCACTTTGTCCTCCTTTAATCCCTGTTTCAGCCAGGATTCAGCCAGGATCGAACACATGCATTTCGCCTAATGTGGGTTCGATCCTGGCTAAAACAGCGATTAAAGGAGGATAAAGCGACCATGCGTTTTGGCCCATGGACTTACATTATGGTTTATAATAACAAATATAATACCTCCTGTCTGACCTGTTATTGACACTGTATTCCTATTCCTGTAAATTCCTCTGAGTGTATGGGGGGGGGGTAGATATTGTTTTTTAAGCACCCTTACCATGCTATATAACTCTGGTCACTTCCCCGCCCCCCCGAAAGGTGTCAGACAGGGAGGAAGAGAGGGAATCCATGAATCCAAATAGAAAGGATCCTTCTTGATTACTTAAACTTTAGAGCCCATTGATCCGGGCAAATCATGTGACCTGTTTTCTTATGATGTATAGGCTGGTTCTTGGTTGTGAATGAGAGCCAAAAGGAAACCTTTGTCTAGGGGCCCATGGTGGCTGTTGAAAGCCCTGACTGTGTTGGGCATATAACCCCATGGAGAGGTAATTACCTCAACTGTCTGCCCATGAGGCTATGCTAGGGCTGCCATGTCTGGCCTGGCAACCAGCCAGAGACTGGGAAGGGTGGGGACATGGGGGCAGCTGTCAGCAACAGTATTATGTCACTTCTGGGAACAGCTGGAAGTGATGTCATGCCTCTCTATAACTAGTCCAAACTCCATGGTTTTATCATAGAGTTTCTGGCAATTTCTAGAGAGACGTGATTTCCCCTTCCATGTGAAAATTCACACAACTACATGCAGTGCTATGGGTGCAATTAGAAAGAACTGTACCTTTACATGCAAAGAAGAGGTAATTACAGCAGGTAGAGGTTTGCCATGGAAGGATAAGCGCTGACCCTGTTGAATTTTCTTTTCTACACAACTATTCAAGCTACAGAAAGCCTAATTAGATTGCCTTGTGAGGGACAGTCCTGAGAAAAGGGCCAGTAAGAAGAATTTTACAGTAAGTCATCATTTCTTCTCTGTTCCGATAGTGTCATTTATTTTCTATTCATCCACAGAAGGTCATTAAAAGCTGAGCAAAGAGCCTGTGTTCTTTTCCTTTTGTGTCCAAACAGCACTAATTCCACCTTATTTACTGTTGCCATTTGTTTACCAGCACAGTGTGTTTTCTATTCCTTTGTCAGGTATAAAAATGAAGAATTGATTACCCCTGCGAGTGAGCCCGGAAAATACAGAATTGAAAGCAAATATGGAGTGCATGTGTTGGAAATAAACAGGTAAATTATTCTGAGATATTACCAACCATTACATAAATAACTGACCTCTGTAAAAATAGTGCACCGTGCAGTGAAAATGTGGGGCATAAGACTGTATGACCCTGTTACTAAAACAGAAAAATAATTCAATATTGTGTTAAGCAAAACAATGTAAAGTAATAACAGTGCAATCCTAAGCAGTGAATCCACTGAAATAAATGAGTTTAGAAGTGTGAAACTCTGTTTTGGATTACCTTGTAAGTACATATCTTTTTTTCTCACCTGCACAGACCTGTCCTTCTGCTTCTTTTAGGTTTGCCAAATACCCCCTGGCAACCAGCAGGGGAAGGGGTGGATGGGTCTTACTAGGCGCAAATTGAGGCCTAGGCCTTGATGCCGTTGGCGTGTTGATCATCACATTGCCGACGATGAGGGAGATGCTATAGTATTTGAGCAAAAACTCTTTAGAAGAAGCTGTTTTTACCATAGAGTTTTGCCCAAATATCTGAGAATCTCCCATATTGTCAGTGCCATTATGACAAGACTTCTGGAAATGACATCAGTGCACCAACAGCGTTGAGGCCTAGGCCTCATTTTGCTCCTGGTATAGGGTTGCCAGCTCCGGGTTGGGAAATGCCTGGAGATTTTGGGGGTGGAGTCTGAGGAAGGGTGGGGTTTGGGGAGGGGAGGGACTTCAATGCCATTGAGTCCAATTGCCAAAGTGTCCATTTTCTCCAGGGGAACTGATCTCTATCGGCTGGAGATCCATTGTAATAGCGGGAAATCTTCAGGCACGACCTGGAGGTTGGCAATCCTAACCTGTTAAGACCCTTGTCAGTGCCGGGGAGGGGGCCAAAAGTGGGGGATCCCCGACCCTGTGTTTTACCAGTAGCCCAGCTGTTCCTAGGAATAGCTTTCCTTGGGGATGAGAGGGTGTACTTTATAGGTCTTACGGTGCTTACCCCTTCTTGGATGGAAGGAGATAAGGTTAATGGTTAAGTATTCTTTGGGCAGCAAAAGCTGCCACATTTAGAAAACATGAATGATTTTTGGGCCAGCTATGTTTATTTTTAATAATCTGGCTGCCAGCCTTGATATCTGGCAGAAGTTGTTGCAGGGGCTTAAGTAGCCAGACAATAAACAAGAACTCAAAAAAGTTCTAGTAACTCCTGGAAATTGTTCTACTTTTAAATGCAAGAAAAGGCTAATGATTCATCCTTGATTGGAAATGAAAGCCACCTATTTCTTATCAGAAATTTGTCTAACAACAGCTTGGGCCTTGGGCCACAATTATTTTTGTGTGGTCTAATGACAGGACAGCTGATTGCCTTCCATGTTTTTTTGTTCTGTTCTGTTGAGCCACTTCTTGGCTACCTCCATTATCACTCTTCCTTGCTTTTAGGCCTGCTGGAAAAAAGCATGCAAATAATCTCTAGAAAGGCCAGTGAATTAGGAGCTTGGATATATTTGGAAAACTTAATTTTTTTCAGGGTTTCTTTGATTCCAGTGAATGGTGTCTGCATGACTGACCTTATGAAATTGCTTTGTACCATATCAGACATTGGTTCCTCTAGCTCAGAATTGTCAGATTTGATTGACAGGGCTGTCCAGGTTTTCAGTTTGAGAAAGATCTTTGCTGCTCTATGAGATCCTTTAATTGGAGATGTCAGCGATTGAATTTGAGTGCATCTGAGTGAATTTGAAAGTTTCTGGTGGAGTGTGGCATTATTGGGAGTGCTTGAATAGTGAGATGACAGGAGAGGTGTTAGTGGAGAATTTTCTGAACACATGAAGCTGCCTTATACTGAGTCAGGCCATTAGTTTATCAAGGTCAGTACTGTCTGCTCTGACTGAGAATGGCTCTCAGGTAGAGGCTTTTAAAGTAACTTCCTAGCTGATCTTTTTAACTGGAGATGGTGAGAATTCAACATGGGACCTTCTGCATACAAAGCAGATGACTCCCCCCCTTGAGCCACTGTGCCTTCAGGGTATGTATATTTGGGTTTGAGTGCTACTTATTAGTGAGTTATGTAACTGAATGCAGATAATTACCAGTGAGCAACTGGGTAACATAGGCACCTCTGAAGTTGAGTCTGTTCACTTCATACAACCTGAGATTCTTAGGGTGCGTTCTTGTGCAGAGTTACTCCATTCTAAGCCCAGTGAAAGCAATAAATGTGGACTGGAGTAATTTGGCAGAGGATTACACTGTAAATCTTGGTTTTAAACCCAGTTTAAAATACCCATCTGTGTGGAGTAAACAAATTCCAGTTCATCGAGGGTGCCTGCCTTCCGACGTCAATCGGAACCTCATCAAGTCAGGAAGCATTCAACCAGGATCCATGCAAGAGGTGCACATGAGTACAACAGCAAACTGTGTTTACACCTGATCACTGTTTAATTGCGGCTTCTTATGATACCTGAAAGTAAAAGGTTCATTTTCCCCAAGCATACTTTCCAACACTCATACTCAACTAGACTCCTAGATTACATTAACTGAAAAAGTGGTCCTCTGATTCTAGAGCATTGCTTGATGACCATATTAATATATTTATCCATTGTTTCCTGGACCTTTTTAATTACAGTTAATTACCATTGTGTCCTGTTATTACTTGATAGATTAAGTTCTACCAATGTGTCCAGAAGGGCACATACTTTTACTGCTGCTTTTTAAAAAGTGTTCAAGTTGTTTCAAGTTTCAGCGATCTGTTAAGACAGCCATATACGATAGGCCAGTATTGTTATCACCATTCTACAGAAAAGGTCCTGAAACTGAGTGGGAATATTTGGCCAGGAAATTGAAGTCTGAAATCAAGACAAGGACTCATATCCTTAGACGGAGAAACAAAGGATATTCAGTGGCTGCCAGGGATGTCGTATCTGTGCTTGCACAATGTAATGCAGAATGCATTCACTATTATCGCCAATGCACCTCTTGATTTCTAAATAGCACACAATTTACTCCATGCCTTTATCCTCAGACATGTGCTAGTATGCTTTCACTTCAATAAGTCCTTTTTCTTTCAACAACTCACTGCTTTTAAAAACTCACCAAGAGGATCACAATCAAATTAAGCGATTTCCAAATCAGATATATGCAATTTACTTGAATGACATTGCTGCATGAAGTGAAACATTACTGGTGGTTTCTTTCCCTGTAGGACTGGTTTGCATGTACTACTGGACTTACAAAACCAAAAAGAAGTAGATGATTTGGACTTTTAGACCTGTATTTTATCGAGGCCTAGAAGCTTGCTTTCCTTCAGGGGGAGGCAGAAGGTGTTGCTGGGTAGCAGACATTTTTTTGGTTAGTTGTAATTATTGGCAAGATTCAAATAGTTATATAACACTAGTTAAAGTGTTTAAAAATTTGGTTAGGATTCTCTACCTATTTCTGTATTCTTCTCAGCTGTTCATACCAATATGCTGAGCTTCAAGTCATCTGATACATTACCACGTAAAGCAGCTTAGGAATTTCTTGGCTGTCATCTTAGCACTTCTCTGAAGCTTATGCAGAGAACTTTTCCTTCTGATGCAAGTGTGACATTTATTCCTATGAATATGCTGGGTGCTCCCTGGCTCCAGTGGAAAAATTCTTGAGGAGCCAAAGAAGTGGCAACACCCCATCATTTTAGAGTTGCAACTGGATCCTATTTCATTTGTCCATTTTCCTGTCTCAGAAGACTCATGCATCTGCACAAGAATCAACAAAATATTGATGGGTCAGTTTTTTCTCTGTTGTCATTTTTTTTAGCGTCAAGAGCCATGCACTCTTGGTTTTCATGTACCTTGGTTTTGAGCATATTCAAGAAGCAGTAGTGACTTGTGCAACAACTGGTTGGTAGACCACTACCTTCAACCTCTTAATAGGAGAAAGGGATCCAGTGCCCTTAGTGAAGGCCTTCAGGATACAGAAGAGAGGCACTGGGCTAGTTTAGCACTCTGCAGAAAGGTTGTTGATTGCATTTATATCCCACCTTTGTTCTATCATGGAACTCAAAGTGGCATGAATAAACTTCTCCAAAGATTTCCTGTCTTCTTTCAGGGCACTGATCAGACCCATACCTGCTGTACCATTGCCTTTAACCATTCCCTGAAAGATAGCTGCTGGATAGGTAGCAGCTCCTGGCATGGGCCAGTAATGTTGCCTCCAGTTCCTTGTTACATGCATCTTTCCACTTGGCAGTCTTGCTCCTGTCTGAACCGAAGTGGCAGCTCTGATGGCTGTGCTACCATCTCCTGAGGTCCTCTAGTCAGGGCTCCAGAGCACTCTTATCTATTCAGTCAGGGTCTGAAGCTAGTGTTCCACCAGTGACCTGCCATATGAGCTGCCATTAATAACAAGTGACTTCTCATTAGGATTCTTTGGTTTGTAATTTTCCCCACGTTTGTACTTCCTTTTGTTGTCAGCAAACTGAATCCTGATCTATTCAGTCTCGAATTATATGTGAGATTTCTGTGCATGGTCTTTGTTTCATTCCAATATGGTTTCCTAAGATGTGGTAATATCCGGGTCGTTATTATCAGGGGTTCATCCCAAAGATGCCTATGAGGAGCTTCAAGGATGACATCTAACATATGCACAAAATCTGTGGTAGGCTTGCACAATTTAAAACCAACCATCAGCTGAGAAACATGGTCTACCTGGTACTTGACTAACTACAATCGGACAATTTTTTGTCTCCTGATGGATTGTTTTGTCTCAGTAGGTCATTTTTTTTAGCTTAATTTATATTTCTCTCCCTGATACCAGGGGCTGTTGCTCAGTGGTAGAGCATCTGCTTGGCATGCAGAAGGTCCCAGGTTCAATCCCTGGCATCTCCAGTTAAAGGGACTAGGCAGGTAGGTGATGTGAAAGACCCCTGCCTGAGACCTTGGAGAGCTGCTGCCGGTCTTGAGTAGACAATACTGACTTTGATGGACCAAGGCTTTGATTCAGTAGAAGGCAGCTTCATGTGTTCATGTGTTCATATCACATAGCAGCTGAAACAAAATGTCTTTTCAGCGAAAAGGGGTAGTACTATACATTCCAATTATAGAATGAAAGAATAATAGAAATATAGTGATGGAAAGGACATCATGGGCCATTATATCTAATACTTCTTAACATTCTGTTCAGAAAAAAAGCAAGAGGACACGGTCATCTCTTCCCCTTTGCCTAACCTGCTCTATTCCATCACACCTCTATGCAACCTTATCCATCATTCTGTCCATTCAAAAGGTCTTCCAAAACTGTATTCAGATTCTTACTTTGTGGTTTCCACCATATATCTGATATCCATTTATCAAGTTCCCTCTGAGTTTTCCTCAAGAAACCCAATCCTTTATGTCTTCCCTTCTATGCCAAATTCTCCAAATCTTTGATCGTTTCTATACATAGATTACGTTCAGGTCTTTTCATACCTTTCTTGAAGCTGGGTGCTGAGAATCAAACCCAGTCCTCCAGTAATGAAACCTGTGGTGTGTGGCATATGTTGTGGTATAACCTTCAACAGGCCTCAAATGAAATAGGGAGGCTTCGGTAACTGGATTGTCCCTACTCTTACACCACGGATCACTGCCTGAGCAACTCTACCTCATCCCACTGTTATACACTGTTACTGACTCTTCTTTTCTTGCTGCATTCCTTTGCTCTGCAGTAGTTTGTTTTTGAACTGGCTTTTGAGGCAGGTGTGTTAGTAAACCAACCACAACCACACACACAAATAGCCAAAACTCAAATACATTCAGTAACATTTATTATCTGGACAGGGAATTATGGAAGTGTGGGGAATTGAAATAAATGCACATTAACATCGTTCTCCAAAAAGGTGCTTCCAAAGTCTTTCCGAATACCAAAACAGGGACAGTTATCAGAAAAGACTGTAGCTAAGAAACTGGCAAAATTAGAATATGCTGGATGGTAATATACTATTTACTCATATTCTGCTTGTGTATTATGCTCTCAAATCCTTTTCCACTAGGAGTATGCATACTGGGTTAATCGAACTGAAAATAAACCTCCCAAAAGGCCTTTTTTGCTTCTATCAGGTTTAATTTCAGCTGAATATTAAAACTGGGAATAAAGCCTAAAACGGATAGCCGATTGACAAAAAAGCTGAATAAGTATTTGGCCTTTTTCAGCTTAGACTTTTCCCTATGGGGATTTGTTGAAGAACTCGTGGGGGGGGGGCATTTTTCAAGACAGAGTCACCAAATTCCCAGAGTAGCTGCAAAGGACACTCCTTGCATGACCCCAAAGTTTGGTAAAGTTTGGGACAGGGGGTCCAATTTTATGGGCTCCCAAAGGGGTTGCCCCCCTCCTCCATAGAAAAACATTGTACATTTTACAATGCTTTCCTATGGAGAATGGGAAACCTGGAAATAAAGCTGAAATACCCATTTACCGGTATGGGTATTTGGCTTATTTCAGGTTTCCCCATCCAAAAATTGGGTTCAAGAAACCTGAACCCAAAATTTATCAGAACTTTTTTTTTTTTTTTTTTGCACAGCTCTATTTTCCACACCACCTTTTGCTTGCCAGATATTCCCTTCCTTGTGCTATAGGTTGTTTGTACTTTAGTGCACAAGGATTGGACAAATTCTTATTGAATTTCAATCTCATGAATTTTATTCTCCTCCCTTCTGCAGGAGAACTCTGATTGCCCCCCTAGACTTCCCCTGGAGGGCCGCCATTCCTCAGGAGCAGCATGTTGTGGGGTATTTTGGGCTCCCATGGGAGAGGAGAGAAGACAGAAATCACCCATCCTCCTTGCACCCACAGAAATTCCAGGAGGGATCCAACCTCATGCTTTAACATTAGCGTGAATGCTGCTGGAACATTTGAGCTGCTTTTTAATCACTATAGCTGAGTAGAGCTCCCATTTACAGAGGTAGCATACCACTGGGTATGTTGGGTAAAATATTTCTGTGGCCCATTGGGGAAATTCCAGACCACACCTGCTGTAGGGATCAGAATGCTGGACTTGATCTAGATCAAGATGTTGATCTAGCAAGGTGGTCCTTTTCTCATGAGTAGTCTGACTTCACAGCAGCGTTTATGGCAAATTATTAAATCCGAATAATATGTCAATATTGACAGCTTTTCCTGTATTGTGTACAGTTAGGCTAAGTAGAAATGGGATGCAATATATTAAACAGACTGCCTTTATCTAACAGAATTCAAACCCTCCTAACTGGATAATATAGCAATTTAACCCATTTGTTTGTATAGATCTGGGAACAGTTTGAATTATAGTTTGTCCTTTTCAAGAATTCTCTGTGAGACCTTCTGGTTTAATTGAAAGTTTTTTATATCTACACAGAGCACACAGCATCCCCCCCCCCCCAATGCCTGTGTAATACACTTTTGTGGTAATGCACAATGTACTTTTTTCAACTGCTAATTGTGGTGTTATTTAGCATTTGCAATTATCTGCCTCTAGGAGGAGCTGTAGTCCTTGCACATCGCAAAAGCAATGCCTTTGCTAGCTCCACAGGTGTACTGTTTTTCACAGGCAAGTGATTTAAACAAAGTCACATATATTCCACCTTTTGAATGATGGGTGGCGTAGTCCACAGTAAGTGTTCTGGCTGCAGCTCTGTCCCTTTTTCTCCTCCTCCCCCTCCGTCTTGATCTTTTCCCTCATGGAGCAGAGCAAGGCTGTGACATACCTATCTGCTTTCACAGAAAGCAAACGGCAAAATCTGCCGCCCCCGTCACGCTCGGTCTCCAAGCTCTCTGTGTGCCTCAGTCCTTGTCTGTTGCATCAAGGGTTCATAACATCACAGGCAACTGAAAGCATTATTTGTATCCCTTTCACCTGACTTTCCCAAGATAAAAGACAGCCCATCTTTGAAGAGGAAATCTGATGCAGGCATGCTAAATGTTCGATTACAGACATGGAAACTTCAAAGGGGCGGCCTCTGACCCTTCTCGGGCGGAGTCAGAGGGGGGTAAGGATTGAACAGTTAGGATGAAACTGGATTTTATGCAAATATTCTGGAACCTATCATCACAGAAATATTTTTAATAGGTGAGCAGGGAAGATCAGTTTTTAAAAGTGTTCGGGAGAGTTTGATTTGGCGTCTGCATCACTCTCTGCCTGCTTGTTGGTCACCCTGACTGAACAGATTAGTGGCATTAGCAAGTCTGTGCTAAAAATGCTAAAGTTACAAATATATAAATTTTAATAAGGTGCACATGTATATTAAAAGCATAAAATTCCTAGTAAAGGCAAAAACTTGCACATTCAGTATATACAAACATAAACAACTGCGATGTATAATCTTTCTTTGACCAATGTGAGATCCAAAAAGGACCAGATGCGTTTCAGCCTGGAAAGGCCTTCCTCAGTGGTCAATATAAAATTATAACTTATCACACATCCTAATATTATAACCATAACATAAAGTAAGAAATATCTAAAAGCCCTTCTAGTACAGTGAAGCTCCTGTGAATTTCTTTATTTCTTATACGCTAAAACCTGGCTTCACTGTCTCAGCTTCTGTTGTATGTCGGGCTCTTAAGGATGTGGATACATCTAGCAGTGTATTAGGTCAAAAAATTTTATTTGTTACTCCCATAGTAGTTCTACAGTATTGACACAAGCAAGAAAATACTCCCACCACTGGTCCTGTTGCTATTTTAAACTAACCATTATGTAGGTATCTTGGGGTGTTACATGATTTTGATCAAATTCTTTTTTAAAAAAAGTAATACTAATAAAGTTCTTGAGTCCATTCTTGTGCTGGATTAGTATAGGAGATATAGAAGCTGCCAGCGCTCTCCACTAGGGAGTTGATGAAGCTTTCTTTAACATCTGTCTCCACAAAGAATTCATCAAGAGTGTACATAAAGATAAAAAGCAGCAGTTAGTCACTGGCTAGGCGTAGCTGGTAAACAGTCCTTCAGGAATCATTACAAAGGCATTCATGTTTTATGGCTGTCCCATCGTCCAGCCTGTAATGAAATTAGAACCATTGCAGCAAGACAAAACTGTGTAAATCTAGGCCCCTTTTCATACAGACTATTGCCTGGAGGCAGTGAGAACATGTGGTTTGTAGAATATAGGGTTGCCATCCTCCAGGCGGTGGCTGGAGATCTCCCGCTATTACAACTGATCTCCAGGCAGTAGAGATCAGTTCCCCTGGAGAAAATGGCCACTTTGGCAATTGGACTCTATGGCATTGAAGTCCCTCCCTTCTCCAAACCCTGCCTTCCTCAGGCTCCACCCCCAAAACCTCCAGGTATTTCCCTACCCGGAGCTGCCAACCCTAGTAGAACATCATCACATGTAGATCACCTTCTTAGCTAGGGCTGTCATATTCTTTCCAGGACGAACCCTCAGTTCTGGGTGAAGCAAAAGCTGCAGCACTGCAGATCTTTGAACACATGAAGCTGCCTAATACTGAGTCAGGCTACTGATCTATCAAGTTGGTACTGACTAGTCTGATTTGCAACTGCTCTCCAGGATCTCAGGTAGAGGTCTTTCAAATCATCCACTACTTGACCCTCTTAACTGGTTTGAACTATGAAACAATATGGTCACCTTAGGGCCAAAATGCTCTGAGATGTTATTCTGGGCAACCCATGACCAGATCTTTCCAATTTTTTTAAAGGCTAGTAGCTGCTGACCCTGATAGCCAGAGTAGTCTGATCTCGTCAGGTCATGGAAACTAAGCAGAGTCAGCTCTGGTTAGATTTTGGATGGGAGACCACCAAGGAATACCAGGGTCACTATGCAGAGGCAGGCAATGGCAAACCAGCTCTGAACTTCTCTTGCCTTGAAAACCCTATGGGGTTGGCATAAGTCAGCTGTGACTTGATGGCAAAAAAAGTAACTGCTGTGCTTACTGCAGCTGACAGGAGTCAGGAACTGAAGGTACAAAATTCCCTGGGTTCAGGTTGCTTCCCAGATAGAGTTGCCAATTTGGGATTAGGAAATTCCTGGAGATTTAGGGGTGGAACCTGGGGAGGGCAGGGGTTGGGGAGAGGAGGGACCTTAGTGGGTTATAATGCCATAGAGTCCACACTCCGAAGTCTCTCCAGGGAAAATTTCCTCTGTAATCTGGCATTTACTTGTAATTCTGGGAGATATCCAGACCCCTCCTAGAAGTTGGAACCATACCCTCAGGGCCTGGGAAGTCCACTGGCCTCATTTTGATCTCTTGCTCACCCATTATGATGCCTGTAATTTTGGGGCTTTGTCAGTAGGAGATAAAGAGAGGAAAGACTTACATAGGTACAGTCAAGGGAATAATTACATAGGATAAAATGAGAAGTGAATCCCGTATTGCAGATTGGATTTAAATATGGGCCCTGGGTTTGGAATGGTCTGAGTGCTGTGATGTTAACTCATTGCCCTGGCATTGTTCTAAGGTATTCTAAAATTCAGTTGTGGTGTAGATATCCCAGCAAGGCAAAGGAAGCTACCCATAATGTCAAAGTACAATCACTAGAATGGGCTTGTCCAGGTTGTGATGCATTGAGCTGAATACTGACTACTAGCTATGTACTGGAGTATCCAAGGAGCCTGGAAATCTTAGTGTTTTTGAAGTACAGACAGGGAACAGGAGAGGGGTTATTTATTTATTTATTTACATTATTTATAGTCTGCCTTTCTCACAGGGACTCAAGGTGAATTACACAGAGTGAGTCAGTACAGTCAACAAAATGGGATATTCAATAAAAAATGCACTTGGATTGTAGAAGTCTGGAACAAACCAGAAATCTAAAATACAGAGTTGAAGCATAGCATAAGTGTTAACATGACACATAAAGCAGGGCAAAAATTATATAATAGGATCCTACTTACAGCAAGCTATACACAGCAATATAGACCACAGTCCATAATCATTTATCTGAGTAAGTCTGTAAACCATTTGGTACACTGCAACCCTATTGCCTGTGCAAAATGCCCTCTTGAATAATGTAGTTTTGCATAGTTTGTGGAAAGCCAGGAGAGTGTCTGATTGTCCATGACTGGGAAAGTAAAGGTTCAGATTTAGGCATCAGCAGATGTTAAGCTAACTTGAACAATTGAGATGAATGTGAAGTAGCTGATGCTGTAATGGTAGATAAGTAACCTTTCTTTACCACCATCACTGTTGCTTTGCAGGTCCTACAATGAGTTGTATAGCATGATCTGTCAGATTCAGTATGATTTCTCCACCAGTGCCATTCTAGGTATCTCCCAACCCTTTTCAGATCTCCCAGATCCCTGGGTGGGAAAGGTTGACAAGGGGACAACCTTGTTGATAGCTTCAAGGAGCTTCAAGTTCCACGCTTCCTCTGCAGCCTCAACAGAATGCATGTCTGGAATCCTAAAATTCCCCAGAGCATTCTGGAATCCAGTAGGATTCATGAACTAGGGCAGGCCATTTTAACTGTGCCCTCACTCGTGAGGAGTGTTGGAGCCACATTCACTTCGACTTTAAATAGGTAGTAGTCAGACCATAGTTCAGGGTGAATCTCCAGCCCTGAAACCGAACCTTCCCTCAAAGGCTCAGTGCAAAAGATTAAGTTCAGGGTGTGACCTCTTTCATGTGTTGGGCCAGTCACAATCTGGGAGAGACCCAAAGCAGTCAAAGAAGCTATAAAATCCTGGGCTGCCCCTACAAGTTATCCTCAACATGAATGTTGAAGTCCCCCAGTCTAGGAATCTCCAGCGCCACATCTGACAGTACTTCCGCCGAATCATAGAAGGTCAGCATATAGGGATAGTGAGTTTCGTAGGTTAGCAGTTGTGCTATGTTGCACGCTGATTTTTGATGTGTAAGTATTTGAGTGAGAGTCTAAACAATTAGGATTCTCTCTGTGTGTGTTTCTCACTCTGTTTAGATCCAGCTATGATGACACCGCTACATATTCTGCAGTTGCAACAAATGTACATGGACAAGCATCCACCAATGCTGCTGTCATTGTGCGGAGTAAGTCAGCCTTGGAAACATTTTAAGTATAGACATCCCTGCAACAATGCTTTTGGGTCTTATATTACACTTGTCTTTTTTTTTTTTTTACAGGGTACAGAGGAGATGAAGAGCCATACCCTGCCGGAATATTCCCCTTTCGATGTAAGTTCACTTTGCAGTTCACAAGGGGGTCAGAAAACTCAGGGGTACTTAATCATAGAGATGCATCTGGCTGTTGTTTTACTACTGTGCCCAATTTAGAAAGCTAGTTTAACCTGTGAACTTTCCAACAGCCTGCAAACTGCACATCTCAGGAACACCCAGTCGCTCTGTGCAGACTTGTCGGTCCTCTTTGGTTTTCAGGAGGGACCAAGCTATAGGTCTCCTGTCCCTGACAAATAAAATGTACAGGAACTACTAATGCCTTAACAAGAGTAGCCCAAGTCTTTTGGTATTGTTACCTAAAAATAAGCCACCAATTTGCAATGTTTTTTAATGTTCCTGCTAACAAGTCAAAACTGCACCGGTGTTAGTGAATAATAGTCCCCCCCTTTTTTAAACAACCTTGTTTTTCTAAGGCTTATTATGGCACAGTCCACTTTAGTCCATGAAAGCTCATTCCCTAATAAACGTGATAAACTTTAAAGTACTCCAAGACTTTTTTTTGTTTTTGTTTTGCTGCAATTTTGTTCTGCTGCAATTTGCTGCAATTTTGTTTTGCTGCAATTTAACTCTATGTGGATTAGACTAGACTGGCTGGGAAAAAAACCCATGGATGGAACAATTAAAAAGGCCTGGATAAGGGAGGGTGTGAAAATGCAGATAAATGCAGTCTGAGCTGTTGTTGTGTGATTTCCCCATTCCAGTTTGGTGAGGATCAGTACATTGATTTATTATTATCTGACAGTTATTTGAGTTGGCCAAAACATACGTGAGAGAGAACGCAACAGCAACTTCAGCAGCATCCAGGCTATAATATGTTACTTAGTGGGGACAGCATTTTTTTGGAGACAGAATAAAAGGCTGTGTCATCGTGTATTGAAGCACACATCGTTTTGTCAATCAGCTTTGCCCAAACAGGTTTTTTAGGTTTTTGAAAACCTGCAGACTTGTCTACCAAAAGTGCAATGAGATCAATGCAGGTAACAATTCATTCCAGCGTGGTGTAGTGGTTAAGAGTGGTGGTTTGGAGCAGCAGAGGCTAATCTGGTGAACTGGATTTGTTTCCCCACTCCTACACACAAAGCCAGCTGGGTGACCTTGGGCTAGTCACACTCCCTCAGCCCCACCTACCTCACAGGGGGCGGCAGAAGGGAAGGTGATTGTAAGCTGGTTTGAGTCTCCCTTAAGTGGTAGAGAAAGTCGACATACAAAAATCAACTCTTCTTCTTCTTCTTCCATATGCTCTACTTCTAATGCTCTTTTTAAAAAGACTGCCTGACTTTTGTTTTTATGCTTGCCTTACAATCTCCATGGTATTATCCCCAACGCACAGTAAAAAACCATATCTGGTCTATTTGTCTTATTTTATCTCTTCCGTTCTACTCCTCACTGTCCACATTGTTGCTTTGCACCCAGTACCTCTGCCAGATGTATGCTTCACCCATTTCGACGTTCATTTTTTGGAGAGGTTTGGTGTCACCTTTGGCATGGAGGGTGAAACTCTCGCCCTTCGATGCAGTCTCCTGGTCACGCCAGAGCTGACTCGTCTCCGGCCTCGTGCTGAGTGGTACAGAGATGGTAAGTTTTCTTTGTCTTTAGAGGAAGTGTGTGTGCTTGCCCTTAAATTGGTTTTGAATTTGTCAAGACTCACAGTCTAGTTTTATCACTTTGAAGCTTCTCCGCAGGGGTCCTTCACCTTTCAGAAAACGGCAGTCATCTGGTGCTTGTTTCCTATTGCTATGCAAATAAGTAATGGGCTCCACATTCCATTATTAATAGTGTTAGACAAAAAGGCCAGCTGAAAAGTAAGTAGGTTGCTAATGGGCTGGATCAGATACATATTGTTCCAAAAAGGCTCTGATTTTAGAGTGCTCGGTATAGAATTGCTTTGGTTTGCATTTATTATGTCATACAAGTCATGTTTCATTTTTTCCCCTTTGTTATTAAAATCATCTTTTATTTTTTCCATTTATCTCCTTTTTCTGAATATGCTTATATGAATGATAAGGTGCTGAGATGGATGTGTGTGGTTTAATTCTGCTAATTAGACACCTGAGAATGCAGTGCTTGTTCCAAATTATTACTTTTTAAAGCATTTATTACCTATTAAACTCTGGAGGATATGTTAACCGTGCAATGCAAAACAGAGTCACATTGTTTCCCAGCCCATTGACTTCAATCGCTTTAAAAGGGTTCCAGATTGCGCTGCTAGCCAACCAAGTCAGATTCTATGGGTTGGATTTCTCAGAGAGTTTCTGCTGACAGAAGGATTTCCTTCAGTGGGATGTGGGATGTTTTTTCTTTACGTTGGAAAATATAATAAAAAAATTATTTAAAAAAATGCATTCTGGAAATAGAAGGAAACATACCTCAGATTCTGGCTCCGTATTAAAATTCTTGAAGTCCTGTACCAGAGCTGGTTCCAGGTTTTGGTCAGCCCTGGGCAGAAAGTGCCTGGGCCCCCCCTCTTCTCCGCTCTTCTGTACATCCACTTGTACATCCCTGCCAACCTGCCTGCATTCTCCTACCTCACTGCCCATTCATGCATTCTTTCCCCACCCACTCGTTCATTTGCCAACCCTCCCCATGCTCTTACACGTTCCCCCAACTGTATTGGGCAGTGCATGCAGCGGGAACACTGCTGCTGGGAGTGTCTTTGCCATTCACCTCCTATACACCCTTCCCCCAGCAGTACTGGGAAGTGCATGCAGACAGCAATGTGGGTAGTGGGGGAATTCACAACAAGCAGATGGGTAGCAGGAGAGGTGAGTGGGTGGGGACAGGTGGCAGTAGGCCTAGGGTTGCCAGGTCTCTCTTCACCATCGGTGGGAGGTTTTTGAGGTGGAGCCTGAGGAGGGAGTGGTTTGGGAAGAGGAGGGACTTCAATGCCATCGAGTCCAATTGTGAAAGCAGCCATTTTCTCCAGGTGAACTGATCTCTATCGGCTGGAGATCAGTTGTAATAGCAGGAGATCTCCAGCTAGTACTAAGTAGGCCCCTTCAAAAGACTTGGGCCTTGGCAGCTGCCGCATCTCAGGGCATGCTGATACTGGCCCTGACCTATGCCCAAACAATTGATAAAGGCCCTGGGTCTGCTAACAATGAGGTAATTGGCAATCATGATCATCAACGAATACATTGTGTACGTGCAATCCAGACTGCTGGATGGACTGGGAAAACTGGGGGAGTTACCGCACTTGTATTCCCAGTGATGTATTAAGATATTGTCAAAGGCTTTCAGAGTTCATTGGTTCTCGTAGGTTATCCAGGCTGTGTAACCGTGGTCTTGGTATTTTCTTGGTATTTAAAAAAAAGAAAAGAAAATACCAAGACCACGGTTACACAGCCCGGATGTATTAAGAGTTTGAAAACATTATAAAAAATACTGTACTTAGGCTAATGTTCAGACTAAAAGATTCTAAACATTTAGGTTCCACTTTACGGGTTGGATCTGGCCAGCTTTTTCACTCAGTCTTACTTAACTCCCCTTCTTGCTTCAGCCACTATCCCATATGCCATTTGTCCATGCAGGTTTCATGATCCCAAATGTAGGCATCTTGGTGGTCAAAGGGGACCCCTTCTTCCCTTTGTTCCCCAGTAGAAAAGGTGCTGGATCCAACCCTAAAGTCCTTGGCTGGTTCAAGCTAAAGAGTCTTAAGTATTTTGACTCCTCTTTAGAGAATATTTGTCACTAAATACCTTGCAGTAATTATAAGTAAGCATTAGGGTGAGTGCAAACCCGGCCTCAATCAGTTGCTGGGATGTTTATGAGTATTCCTTTTCAGCTGCTAATTATTTGTAATATTTATGTTGTCATCACAGTTGTCAGAAAAAAATTAATAGGTCTTTGTCCACTTGCTTCTCACTAGGCATTGAGTGATTCCTGTTTGCATCAGTTAAACCAAAAAGCCTTTTAACTCAAGTAACTAATAGGAGTTTCTAAACAAAAGGACAAAGAAATCATCAATGACTTCAGATACTAGTTATTCAAATAGTCATTATGTTTTGACAAATTTGCTAATTCAAGGGCACTACAAGAGACACTGTGCCAAAAAGTTGCAGTTTAATAGTTATTCTGAACAATCTCTCTGAAAAGAAGTATCTTCGTTGTTTCATTTTTACAGGGGAAAAAACCCTCCTACTCATATCATAACAGCTTTGAGTTAATTATTACCAAAAAGCAATACAGAATTATTTTAATAAATAAGGACTACAATTAAATTATGAAACTGCATTTGTTGGGTTACAATACAAACTTTATAAAACACCACTATATAAAAGAAAGAGGGAGCAAAATTTGTGAAAGGGTAGTATTTCTGGTTCTTCTGCAGTGCAGAGAGGGTAGTTCTTGCTGCTAGACCACACAATTGGGTTAGCCTCAAACTATGATGGTACCTTGATAGGAAATCAGTCTGTAGCATTGACCTTTCCTTCACTTACCCAGGACTCTGCCCATAATTTTACTACAGTCTGGTTTCCATTTTCCTAGGTATGGTATCTATGCAGAGTTCTTGTAGTCTATGCCCATTGATTTCTGCATAGGATTGCTCTGTTAGAATGCCAGTTTGAAAAGATGTCACTGGACTTAAATAAAGGAAAATTATACTTGATCAGCATTCTACAAGGCCAGAAGCCCTGGCTCTCCTCATCAAGGCAACAGGAGTACTCTTACTTTTTCTGAGAAATCACTCAATTGATTAAAAAAATTCAAATGACTTGACACCTTAACTTAACTTTCCAAAAACCGAGGGGATGCTATGGTTTTGGATCTAAAGGCTCTTTTCTTTTAGTGGAGAAGCCTCCCTGCGGTGCAAGGAACCTTCTGCTGGTGGAATATACCTCTTCTGCTAGTGGAAGTTTCCTTGCTTTGGAGGGAAGACTCAACTATGATCAGAACAGAACCTTTACTACATACTTTTCTAGTAGACTGGCTCCCTTTGTAAGTAACCAAAACATCTTTTAGAAGTGTTTTTGGCTATCCATACTCATTTCTTCAAGGTGTCTTCTACCTTAAGATGTTTTCAAATGGGATTAAAATGACTTTGTAGAACATGAGCAAAAGCAGTGAACGCAAACAACACAGCAAATATTCAGATCGGGATATGACTGAGAGATGGAAGGTAGAGCCATTTACAATGTGAAGCATTTCCATGGGGCGGGGGAATACCACAGGAATTGTACAGGTGAGACAGTAACAGATTCTTTTAATTTACATATGGAAACAGTTGCTCCTCAACACCAGCCTTGTTAGTTGAAAATGTGGCATGTTTGTCAGTTACGAGTGCTTTATCATTCAATACATCTAGTTGCTGTCCAAAATGCCCAGCCAGTAGCTTTTTAAATGATTATTTTGTATTTGTATCAGGAACTGTGGAATGTTCATGTATGGTCCTGAAGTGGAAAGTTCATTACAACAAGATGATTGTTGATTAGAATAGATCTGTGCAGAACAGCTCTTGGGACACACTCTCCTCTCGGGCAATAGTAATACTCAATTATTAAGGTAATAGGTAGGAACAGGTAAGAACTTCTTCGGCCAAGAAAAAATATTCTACACATTTCACAGCACCAATTGCACTAGTCAATCAGATTTAATTTACATTAATCAGATTTAATTTACATTAATCTTGAGTCACAACCTTTCACCTGTGAGAAATTCAGACTTAATTTGATTCACTGCTCAGCAGGAATACCCAGCAGATTTTAAATTACGTGTGTATTTATAGCAAGTTACAGATTAAACTTCAATCTGGCCTTTCTCCCTCTCTTCCCAGCTTAATCTGACATACGCTTTGAATAGTGAAGTTTATTAAAAAGGATCAAAAGTGCATACCATGATAACTCTTGATTAGGGGCACAATCCAGCCAAAGTTAAGCACATTTCATCAATTTCAGTGGAAGAGCAAAGTACATGTTTAACTCTGCTCTATTGAAATCAATAGGATTTTAAAGTGTTTAACTTTATCTGGCTCATGCCCAAGATTAGGTTCTTATGACATGGCTTCTAAAGTTTCCCCCCCTCTTTGGATGAAAATGGTGGTGGTGAAGCATCCAGTCATTAAGTCTCTGAGGGACAGCATGGAATAGTACAAAAATAGAGCACATACATCTTTATATAATCAGAGGTGGCATAAATTTGAAGCCTGACAGTTCAGTCTTTGGAAAGGTAGAGTCTTCTTAGGCTTAAAGTCCCTCCTGAATAAATGTGCCCTAAAATGGCTGCTTCAAAGATTCATATGGGAAGGTCAATCATCATGCCTGCTGACTACAATGACAGATGCTTAATCCCAATTCTCTTCCAGATGTGCTAATTAAAGAAACCAAATGGACAAAGCCCTACTTTGGAGAAGGCCAGGCAACCTTGTCATTCAGCCACCTGAACAAGGATGATGAAGGCTTGTACACACTGCGCATAGTGTCAAGAGGAGGAGTGAACGAATATGGCGCATTTTTGTTTGTGAGAGGTGGGGCTTTTATTTATTTTTTCTTGGTACAATTCTGCTCCATTTTTGGCATTTGATTATCAGCATTAAAGATAGTGGGTTGCTGATCTACCTTTCCCCAACACCATCACCACTGAAGTTAGGAGATAGGGTTTCGGTAGTTGTGCCTGACATCTTAGAGAGGCTGGGGCAAAATCTTTGTGTACAATGTCCTTGCTCACCAGAAAATATAGAAAATGAAAGGAAACTTTGCTTTTTAAAAAATGCATATATGTAGATGAAAAGGAGGTGAATATGTGGAAGTAAGGAGGGTTATAAGTTGACCTTACATTTGTATTCACAGTTCCCCTACAAGAAAGAATAAGGTTACAGAAGTCCTTATGGAGAGAAACTCAGCATTACATTTCTTTTAAATGAGCATATTTCTGTATGTGCAGAATTTAGATTGTTTTAAATACTTCAGGCTGAACCTTCAGCGTAGTCTGCCAAATGCAAATGGAATGGGGCTTGGTTATATTCTTTGGCAATTGAGCCCTGATCATAAACACATTTACTTGTATCTAAAACTAACTGAGTTCCAGGATCATGGTCTTCAAAACACTGTAGCTTTCGTGACGACATAGCTTAGTCATTTCCCACTACTATCCCATGAGGTTATTTCGGGGGGTGGGGGGTTGGTTTCTCATTGAAGCATGTTACCATTATCTCTGCAACGCAATTGTTCACCCTGATGCATAATCTGAAAGAGAAAATTCTGTCTCACAACAGTTAAGATGGTGGGAAACAGGACAGTGAGGGGGAAGCTGGATATTCATGGTGACTGGTTCTAAGTCTGGTTCTAAGTCATATCCACCAGCAAATCTCTGAACTGATGGGTCTTGGGGTATGTTGATAATTGATCTTTGCCTTTCTCCTTTCTCCTTCCTCCTGACCAGACAATTTAGAAAAATTGTGATCTTGATAGTGAAGGGCGTCTCTTCACAAAGTCCTTAGCTTTGAGATTTTAAATGGATCCAGTATAATCCACATTAAAATTACCACATGTGTCATTAGGCAGGTTTTTTTGCACTAGCAAGCCATGATATGTAGTTTACTGAAATATCAGCCCCTGAAATTTAGGATTTAACTTTCAGATGCCAGAGATTAACTCCTCAATTTAGTTAAACAGGGTTCTACAATTAGGCACACATCAGTTCTATAATGCCATTTAAATTAGGAACACCTAATTAAATCTGGATGTTCCCTTGGTTTTAGATGCTGATACCGTGGTAATTAATGCACCTGGAGCACCAATGGATGTGAAATGCCATGATGCCAACAGAGATTATGTTATTGTTACTTGGAAGCCACCAAATACGACCCACGAGCCTCCAGTTATTGGATATTTTGTGGACAGGTATGGTTCTGGTGGGATAGATATTTGGTTTGATATTTGAAATCTTTGAACAATAATGAAAGAAATTAAACCTTTTTTAAAATCCTGGGGGTATTACAATAGGCCCCCAAGGAATAACTAGACCAGTACCTTCCATTGCTGGTTTTCCTATGTGTTGTTTTTTTGTTTCTGTACAAGCAGCTGGTCTCCAGCCTTATTTCTAGGATGGTGTGAGCTAGTTCCCACATCCAGTCTCATCACTTGATGATTCATATCTGAATGTATTTAACTCCATTTAATATTTGAATGTATTTAACTCCAGCCTTTTCGAGGACATGCAGTTATATTGTGGTTTATGGCCTGTGGTAGCTCATTTTTAAGCGTGAGCCACACTTGAATATTGCAGTCTTCAAACAACAAACATGAATATGGAAACAATCCTTCCTATTATGTCCAGTTTAGGCAGACTTCCTTATTTTGTGGGGCTGCCACATTTCCGAGTGGGATTTCAAAGGAATGATTTGGGCGGGGGGGATCAAGGGTTGTAGACAAAGTCATTTGCCAATCAACTCATGTGTTTCCGTGCATTTTAGTGTCTCTGAATAAGATTAATTTTTTTCCAAAACTTTTGCCTCCTGTAACCACCATAGTTCCAACATAGTTGTGGAGCTCCCTGCTCCAGGATATGGTGATGGTTGCCAACTTGGAAGGCTTTAAGAGGGGTGTGGACATGTTCATGGAAGATAGGGCTAACCATGGCTACTAGTAAAAATGTATACTAGTCATGATGCATACCTATTCTCTTCAGTACCAGAGAAGAATGCCTATTATATTAGTTGCTGTGGAACACAGGCAGGATGCTACTGCAGTTGTCTTGTTTGTGGGCTTCCTAGAGGCACCTGGTTGGCCATTGTGTGAACAGACTGCTGGACTTGACGGGTCTTGGTCTGATCCAGCATGTCTTTTCTTATGTTCACTACCTCCCACAAATAAATAAGAAATTCCTGAAGTTGCCTCTTATCACCTCAAAGTATCTTGCCGTCTTCACAGTCTTAGTTGCTAAAGGGAATGTTTTCTTTCAGGATACCTTAAGGTCACCTTGTCTGAGCACATCAGGTGGGTAGAGGCTGGGGTGCTATCATTTTTGGAGTTAAACCCCCTTCTTTTTAAAACAAGGTGGGGTTTTTTTGTATTTTAAAACCAAACTCTTTTTCTTTAAATTCAAGAATTCAAGAAAATGTCATGTATCTAAAAGATTAGTGAGTGTAAGGGTGGAAGTGTGCGTGCTTGGTTTTTGCCGAATTTCCTCCTCCTCACTTCAGCCCTGATGCCACATGGCACTTCACTCATGATGATTCCCTGACTCTCACTGGAGGGTTTTCAGGGTCTGCTGAGGACTTCCGGGGGAAGGAGTGGATGGTCATCTTGAGTGAACTCCTTCCATTTTCTCATCTGTAGGATCCAATCTTCTGGCATTCAATATACTGGGTAAACCCAGTATAATTTAATTATCCAGACATTCCTGGTCTCAAACTGTTGTAAAGAATTTTCTGTTATTAATTTTTTAAAATGTTATTAATGTTAATATTAATTTTAAAAAGTTGATCAGCTTTTTTTTAATCCTCTTCTGGTCATTTTGCAACCAGGTGTGAAGTAGGCACTGAAAACTGGATCCAGTGCAATGATGCTCCTATCAAAATCTGCATATATCCAGTGACTGGATTGTTTGAAGGGCGTTCCTATGTCTTCCGTGTGAGGGCAGTCAACCAAGCTGGTATCAGCAGACCATCTAGAATCTCTGAAGCTGTGGCAGCACTTGACCCTGTTGACTTGGAGAGGTTACAAAGTAAGTCACCAGCTAAAGAACTTTTCAGTATTTATTAGGCAGTACAGAACGGGAGGGAAGGCAGCCTGATATAGCCCAATCTAGTCAGGTCTTGGAAGCTAAGCCGGGTCAGTATTTGGAAGGGAGACCACCAAGGAAGACTCTTCAGAGGAAGGTAATGGCAAACCACTTGGATTAGTCACTTGTCTTGAAAACCCCTTGCTGGGGTCACCATAAGTCGCTGTGACTTGACAGTTCACACACATTCAGAGTTGATCAGAAAGTAGCTTATTACCATCTGGTGGTAGGTAAGATGTCTTTCCCCCCTTACCTACTATTACTATCCATTGCCAACTCTATTGAAATATAACCTTGATCACACAATGATAATTTTAAAATAAATGCACGGAGACCCATCAAAACAGCTAATCTTAATTGCAAACTTCAGTTACAAACTAAATATATTATTTCAGCATTATAATCCACTTTTCAAACACAGTCCTCAATTCATGCAGCAGAATGGTTTTCTATACCTCCCAGGTGCCTCTCCTATCCTTCTCTTTGACACTGTACCCAATGAGCCTCAGAAGCCCTTCTAACAACTCTGTATTATGGACAATTAGTTGCAGATTTGTCTGTGAATGGTCCTTATGCAATTTGTGTGATGTGTCAAATTTTTGCCCAGACATCTAGGACTCAGAGTGACTTTTGTACACATCACTTGAACTCCATTTTGGTCCACCATACAATAATAACTTGAATCCATAAGGAAAGTCAAAATGTCCTTTGTAGCCACCTAATTAAACCTCTTCATCTTGCAACATGTGTAAACTATTTAAATCTCTACATGCCAGCATCAAGTCTCTCACTTGGTTGGATGGGTATCCCTTTGAAGGGGTTTGATTGAATGAGCAGTCTGAGGGAGTGGGAACCCTGTTTAGATTGTGATATCTGTTGAGATCAGATTTCCCAATCGTCTCTACCAAATAGCAAGTAATAGATCCATCCTTCATGACATTGTCTAATCCTTTCTCAAATCTATTTGTGCAAGCAAACCTTCACTGTGAATGCCATTTGCAACTAATATGACGTCTAAAGGAGTACTTCCATTTGTTCTTAAATAACTACCAATTTTGATGGATGATTCTTCCATGTTCATATAACATTCAATGATAGTCTCACTGTAGATAATCTTTTACAATATTTGATAATGATACATAATAGATACATAAGAACATTAATTGTTTTTCTTTAAATGTAATTTTCAGAGTGTGCATTAATGTCTAATATTCTATGTTTGTTTCAGATTTATGTAAATCCTAGTCCTAGTACATTACTTATTAGATGTCTCATCCTTTTGATTGCATCTACTTACACTGTGTAATCCACCTTGGTTGTCAGTGAGAAAAGTGGTCTATATACATAGTAAAATAAAATAAATAGCACAGAAATCTTAAATACAAACTATTAATTTTTGGCTTGGTTTCTCAGCTATTCATTTAGATGGAGGCAAGCAAATTGTAATCTATCAAGATGACCTTGAAGGTATGTTTTTATGTCCATGATTTCACCTCCATATGTCTCTACCTGTGTTCCTTTGTTGCTGTTCTCCATGCTGTTTTTGGCTCTCTCCTCAGTTTTCGTCTGCTCTTCTTGGTGCATTTTCTTTCCATACAGGCTCCCTCCTTTTGGTTTCTTGAAATGTAAAATTAAACATGCATGTCTATGTATGTAATTAAGATCTTGGGGGTGAGGGTTTTGGGAAAAGGAAATGGGAATCCTGATTGTCTGTAATTTTGAATGCTGGTAGAAGTCTTGTGTATGTAAGTAGCTACTGCACTCAGGTTATGTTTAATGCTTCTGTTTTTGTGGTTTTCATCAAAGAATTCTGGGAGCTGTAGTTTGTCAAGGCTCTTAAAGATTTTTTATTCCTTCCTCTGCTGCATAGAACTCCAGTTCCAAGGAGTTAGAACAATTGACATCTTTAGTATCATTTTTCTGTTTCCTTTCTGCCCTTCCCAGGAAGTTCTTTGCTGCTGCTTTGAATAAGGAACCATTGTTCCTGACAGGTATCTTAGAGTTCTGAAAGGAAGCGGGAGCAAAGTTTTCCCACAATAGGGATCATGTGACCCCAATATTAGAACAATTACACTGGCTACTTGAGCCCAATTCAAGGTATTGGTTTTGACCTTTTAAGCCCTACGTGACATAGGACCTGGGTATCTAATGGGCCATCTTCTTCCATGTTTCTGGCCAGGAATTAAGATCACAGGGAGAGGCCCTCCTGACTGTCCCATCAATCAAAGAAGCTTGTTTGGTGGATATCTGAGGAAGGGCCTTTCTTTAGGAGACAATTGAAGATAGTTTTACTTAGGCCTGCATTTGGTTAAGTTCTCAAGTAGTCCTGAGTTATGATTTTAAATTTTGGCTTGTTATGTTTTTAATTTATTTTATTTTATATGCTTTATTTATCTTGTAGACCACCTTGAGTTCCGTGAGGAAGAAAGGTGTCTAAAAAATGTTTTAAATAAGTAAAATAATTTTTTTTAAAAAAAGCAGCATCCCCAGTAGAAGTGCAAATCTTTGGCAGGGACCATAATGACCGAGGACTGTATTTAAATGTTTTCCAAAATAAATGCAAAGGACACTGGGAAAAGGCACTATGGACTGCAATTGTGTTTGGTGAAAGTATGCTGGCGTTCCAATCGCCTCCCTTCCCCTGAATTAACACGTGAGCTGCAAATACAGATTGACTAGATTTATAAAAGACTGCTCTGCAGGATTTGTTAATCAAATTTATTAGCATATATCCCACCATTCTAGCATGTATCACTGTCTAACAGGTAGCCTATGTAGTCTGCCTGTATGTTGGGTAACCCTCCCCTGTCTCAAAACTAAGCTCAGCTAATACTGCTGTGCCATGCATTTCGTCACTGACACCCAGCCATGTGCCGTGGTGCGCCTAGCCCCACTTGCTCTTCCCCAGCTATGGAGAACAGCTATGGGTCAGTTGAGGCTGACCAGAACCAACAGAGCTCCCTTACCAAACAGCCGCTGCCAATAAGCAGCTGGTTAAGATGAGCTCCCTTTATTGTTAGATGCCTCAGGGTGCTTGCTAATATTCCCCTACTTAAACAACAGTGACCCATACGAATCCTGCTTCAACCCTGTACAACTGTTCCTTATTAAGTTCAGAAAAATAAGCCCAGATAAGACAATATGAAGTTCGCATATAAAAAGTCCCCCCCCCCCCCATGGCCAATCTAGTAGAACCCTCAGAATTCCTGCTCAGCCCATGTGTGACTAGCTGATGCCAATATGTCTTTCCCTGGGTTGGGAAGGCAGGGAGATGCCAGGCAAAAAAGTCCTGCCAGTGACGGGTGGCATTCCCTTAAATAGTGATGCTGTTCCCCTCATCCATTGGCTGCAATTCATGAGGCAGTTCCAGACAGCTTCCTTTATGCAAAAAAATGCCATTGTCACCCTCTTAAAGGGGATGTGGCCAGACGAAATCTGCCAAGTGTAAAGTAGTTCTAAGTTTTGCAGTAAAAGACACGTCAGTAACAGAATGATCAGGCTGGAATTAATCTTACTGAGTTTTGGGCACCACAGTTCCAGAAAGATGTAGACAAGCTGGAACATGTCCAGAGGAGGGCAACAAAGATGGTGAGGGGTCTGTAGACCAAGTCCTATGAGGAAAGGTTGAAGGAGCTGGGTATGTTTAGCCTGAAGAGGAGAAGACTGAGAAGGGATATGATAACCACCTTCAAGAACTTGAAGGGCTGTCATATAGAGGATGGTGCCAAGTTGTTTTCTGTTGCCCCAGAAGGTCGGACCAGAACCAACGGGTTAAAATTAAATCAAAAGAGTTTCCATCTAGACATTAGGAAGAATTTTCTAACAGTTAGAGCGGTTCCTCAGTGGAACAGGCTTCCTTGTGAGGTGGTAAGTGCTCCTTCCCTGGAGGTTTTTAAGCAGAGGCTAGATGGCCATCTGTCAGCAATGCTGATTCTATTACCTTAGGCAGTTCATGAGAGGGAGGGCATCTTGGCCATCTTCTGGGCATGGAGTAGGGGTCGCTGGGTGTGCGTGGGGGAGATAGTTGTGAAATTCTTGCATTGTGCAGGGGGTTGGACTAGATGACCCTGGTGGTCCCTTCCAACTCTATGATTCTATAAGGATGCAAAGTTGTCTCCAGAATCAGTTGGCTTTGTAACTCCCCCTTCCATATGATCCAATAATATAAAAGAGATGGCATGATGCTTTTGTGCCTGCCATTTGCACACCCTGCTCCACTTCATAGCCTGCTGTTTCTGGGGATGGGAAACGCAGAGCGTGATGATGTCACACCACACATTTTCTATTACTAGACTGAATGAGTTTGCACAGGCTCTCCTTTTCAGAAGTAGCCAGTCTTTGATAAAGACTAGTTCCAGCCTGACATGGAATGAGGGGCAAACTGTGTCAGCCACTTAGGTTGTTTCCAGAGTAATTCAGGCCAGCTGAGCTGATATAGACATACACCGAGATGCTCATCCCCTCTCCAGTTTCCCCCAGGCTACAAGATCTTGAATTGCTACTTTATGGTGATTTGAGACCTGAGGTGGAAAGATTATTGGAGTCCTTCATTCCTATGGTATAAATGCATTGAGCTGGATCTACCATCCACAAATGGAAGGGGATTGCATAAGAAGATCTTCCCCTTCACCTGCAGCTTGATTCACTGATAAACCTCTATTGAGGGTTGTAGGACCCTCCTGGACAATCTGCTAGATATTGTGAAAGATTGCCAGAAGAAGGGAGAATAGTTCAAAATGCCCCCTTCTTCTTGGACCTCTGCTCCAAGGCTTGCTGTGTTTATGCAAGAGGCAAAGGGCAATTTCTCCATTCCCCACTCCTTGTAGCAGCAGAGAATCCCATGAGCAGAGACTTTGGGGACACATAGGGTGCTTCTAGAAGAAGGTAAAGGTGGACAGGAGAGTTTTCTTCTATGATTCACGTGTTTTGTTTGTATTGTTCTATAGCGAATTGCTATGATCTTTCATGAGCATGCTTTTCCTTGCTCGTCTTTCAGTGACAGACGTTCTCGGTCCCATATCTTTGATCAGCCCTTTCTTGTATTTGCATAAATTGTGAAGGCTTTATCAAGCCATTTAGTAGAACAGATTAAAGTGATTCCAGTGTGATCAAAGGAATACAAAAACAAAACAAAAACCTGTTGTGAGATGAATACACACTTTTGCTTTGGCTGTGAGCAATCAGTGCCCCCCCTTTTAATTGGCTTGCGTTGGTTTCTCAAAATAGAAATGGGGCAGCCTTCTGAATAAACTGCGAAGATGATATTAGAGCCCTTTAATAGCTGAGCAATGCACTCTAGTGAGGGAGTTCAGAAAGACAAGCTCTCTCATAAGCACTGACCTGGGAGGTTAATCTGGCATTTAACACTTACTGAGTTTATTACCCCTCTAGGCGAAGTTAAGATTCCAGGACCTCCCACCAATGTACATGCTTCAGAAACCAGCAAAACATATGTTGTACTCAGCTGGGATCCACCTGTTCCCCGTGGCAAAGAGCCATTATCATATTTCATTGAGAAGGTACTGTGCCATGTAGTTGCAGTCAGCTGTAAGGCATTTCGTGGCCACATACCATTTTGTTTCAAATCGTTCTCGGCAGAGGCAAGAAAAACAATAAAATGAGCAAATCCAAGGCTATGTAACAGGAGGATAGAAAAGGCATGGGAAGTTGGGTGTTTGGTTGCGTTATTTAATGGGTGTTGAAAAACGAGGCACGGCAATAGAGAGATCTTTCATGTTTGGTTACTTTTGTGTGGCATGAGAACAAAGCAGAGGTTGTACTGTAGGAACCACTAAGAAAATGTGACTCTTTGGCGTTCCTGTTCCAAAGAAATAGTGGAACCATATGGTAGGCTTTCCTGAGTGAGTAACAGTTAGTGGGCATGCTTCACAAGGGGTAATGAACAAGACTCTTTTTGATGAAGCTCATATCCCATCTACTGGGACAACATTGAGCCTTAGCCCAACTTTGGTACCTGCTGTTTATTTTCTGCCAGCATGGAGCAACATGTGTTGATATTAGGTGCAATAGGACAAATGAATAACAAAGCTACTTGATTCTCAAGAATGATAGTAAATTAATATCTTTCCTAAGACAAGGAGTGCTCAGAATGTAGTTCATTCTCAGTTTTCTCAAAACAGTTTAAAAACTCTCAGATAAATAATGCCTGCTTAAATGAGTATCTAGTTCATAAGTCTTTAAAAAAGAATATCCTTGTATAATTCATAGAATCATAGTTCTAGACTTTGATCGACTTAAAGGTTCTTCAGACATAAGCAGGGCTGAATTTTTCTGATCGTCCTCTCCCAAGGAAGACTTCTGACTCCCACCCAAGCTGTTCCTGGAGATCCCCCATCCCCTAGGAGCAGACTTTTTAAAGGCATTTGGAGTTCAGTGGGAGGGTGTGGTGGGAAAGTTACTCTCTATGGGCAGAAATCCTACATTTGGGGATTTTTTTATAGCAGGAGTGAAGCCATAAAATCCTAGATTTGGAGAGGGCCTTATAGGCCATCTAGTCTAAACCTTGCACAATTCAGGAAATCAAAAGCTGGAGCATTCCTGACAGATGGTTGTCCAGCTTTTGCTTGAGGACCTCCAGTGATTCAGATCCTCTCCACTAGGTTATGATTTCCATTTTCAAACTTGCTGTTACCATTAGGAAGCTTCTTCTGTTTATTTATGTTAAGTTTCACATGGACAGGCAAGTGCAAGATGACATAAAAAGGTCATTTTATGTTGACTTTGACTTAGTGATCTGACATCATACTGACAACCAAGCAGATAGCTAGCAGTCTCCTCACAAGACAGAGGAACTTTTCTGGCAACACTTACAAAACAGTAATAATCTTTCTTGTTTTTATAGTCTGTTGTTGGCAGTGGAAGCTGGCAGAGAGTCAATGACCAAGTGGCAGTGAGATCTCCTCGCTACGCAGTGTTTGATCTTGCCCAAGGGAAGACTTACGTGTTCCGAGTTTTGTCAGCGAACAAGCACGGGATTAGTGATCCTTCTGAAATAACACCTCCTATTCAAGCACAAGAATCTATTGGTGAGGCACTGTTATAAACCTGGGCTAAATAAGACAAGACATTCAAATGACGCTAAAAGCAGGCAGTTCTATCAGTGTATTACATTCAGCTCTCTCTGTGATTGACAACATACAAAAGAAGCTGGCAATACTGTAGGTAATTGTTGGTGGTATCAAAGTCTGGAGTTGTTTGTATATTTATTCAAAACATTTCTAGGCAGTCACTAGAAATGCAGAATTCCACAAACGTAATAGTCCCTAGCAACCAGCACTCTCAAAATACATCAGTCTAATGAAATAGATGCTTCCAAATTGAAGTTCTGCCTTTTAGCTGTATTGGCAAGTGTCACCATCTTCTTAGATCAGAGGTATAAAATATTATCAGGGAGCCTCAAATGTGTTGAGTGTGTGGGCATTTTTTTTTTGAGAGAGAGGATAGTAAGTATCACCACAAAATGCCACAAGTCTTGCTTGCTTAACACACTGTTTCTATCAGTGTCTTTCTGAAGAACCATAATAATATCACTTTAATGCCACAGGGCACAATATGAACATCAGTGTAATGTCTCAGAGGATGATTCTGTCAAAGTTAAATATTGTTAAGATCTCAGTAGAAGTAATAAGCACATAGTCCTTTCCATTCAAATCAGTTGGGCTTAAAGCTGCCCTGCTTTGGCTGAACTGTATTAGATTTGTGTTGTTTCAACAACTGGGGTATCCTATTCTAAGAACTTGTTTGCTAGGACAAGTAGTTTTATAATTGGTGAGTAAATGGTTATATGTTGTCATAAATAGCTACAAATGGAGTAAATGCTTCTTTCTATGTCATAGTTGTTCCATCTGCTCCGGGACGCATAGTGGCAACAAGAAATACAAGAACCTCTGTTATTGTACAGTGGGATAAGCCAAAACAAGAAGAAGATCTGTTTGGCTATTATATTGACTGTTCTGTGGTGGGTTCGAATCACTGGGAACCCTGTAATCATAAGCCAATCAAGTATACCAGGTACAGAAAAATCTTTATATTTTTTTTACTTTCTACATTTCCCCCCCCCCAAACAAAATTCAGTGTCTTTTTTGTATAGCTTCAAATTTGGTAGAGCCAGTCCCCCTCAACCCTTTTCATCCTGCAGTACCTTGAATCTGATCCTTGTTTTTTTTTCCATTCCAGACAAATTTGTTTACTTGTCTCTGCCAGTTTTCCAAAGTCTTTTCTTCTAGTCCAACTGGTAACATCTGAAACAGGAAATTAAGCCTTGGTTGAACATTCATTTTAATTGTGGATATTCTCCCCAGTCAAGAGATTTTAATTTTGTCCATCTTTCAAGATCCTTTTCTATTTGCTCCCAGATAGCTTTATAGTGATCTTTAAACAAAGTCTTGTTTTGCCCTGTGGTTTTTATCTCCCAAGGATTTTACTGCTTCACTGTAACCTTACATCCTGAAATGGTTTCAATCTCATCTTTTTCATTTTTTGCCATATTGTCCAATATTATTTTCGTCTTAGTTTTATTTATCTTATCACCTGAGTACTTTCCGAATTCTTCTATTTGGTCCATCAGGTATCCTATTGAATTCTGAGGGTTAGTGATAGTTAAAACTATATCACCCACATAGCATTTCATTTTAAATTCTTCATCATCGACTTGTAAAGCCATAATTTTAGGATCTCTTCTTATTTTGTTCTCCAATACTTCCAATACAATGTTAAATAATAAGGGAGATAATGGGCATCCTTGTCTTGTGCCTTTGTTAATTTGAAATCCATCTGTTAGTTTTCCATTGATGAATATCTTTGCTTTCTGATTTTTGTAAATACTGTGAATCCAATTCACGAACCTGTCACCACTGTTTAAGATATTCATTGTTTCCAACAAAAATGTCCACTAGATGTTATCAAAAGCTTTCTCAGCATCGAAAAATGTAAATGCTGTTTTTTTTTTTTAACATGCTCTATAGCACTCAGTACAAAATGTACATTTTATCTCATTTGTCTTTTTGGTATAAATCCTGTTTGGTCTTGATGAATCAGTTTTGTAATCTTTTTCTTTAGTCTTTCCACAAGTATTGAAGCAAACAGTTTATAATCCACATTCAGGAGTGAACTTGGTCTATGTGACTGTGTAATAAAGGGTCGTTCCCTTCTTTATAAATAAGTGAAATGTAGGCTTGTTGCCATGATTGGGGAATATTGCTTCTTCAGTTATCTCATTCATAACCTTTTGGAGATTGATTGCAATCTCTTCTTTATAGCATTTATAATACTTTGCTGTTAGTCTGTCAGGTCCTGGAGCCTTGTCTAATTTCAATTTTTCAATAGCATATGTCACTTTCTGTATAGTTATATTTTGATTCCAAAGCTCCTTGTCATCTTCTGAAAAATACTTCATTGTTGCACTCTTAATATTTTTCTCCATCCCCTCTAGACTATTTAATTCACTTTGATACAATTTTGCAAAAAAAGAAAGAAATTGTTCTTGAATATCCTCCTCCAAAAAACTTGTCCCTTTGTCTTTTTTGACTCATATTATTGTCCTATTTCTATTTCCTTTCTTAAACAATAAGAAAGATATCTGCCTGGTTTACTAGCATGTTCAAAAAAATCTTTGCTTCACAAACTTGACCTTATTTTGTAAGTCCTCTGTATCTAGCATGTCCAATTTGTTTCTCACCTTAATTTCCTTTAAGATGTTCTTCTTATGGGTTTTAGCATGTTGTTCTTCCAAATTCATTAAACTCTCTGTCATTTTTTCCTTTGTTCTAATTTCTGTTTTCTCATTTTCAAGTTTATTGCAAATAATTTACCCCTCATAAAGGCTTTACCGGCAACCCAGATTGTTTCACTTGATACATCTGGTGTGTTATTTAGCTTGAAGAACTCTTTTAGTTCCTCTCAACATTTCTCCATCACTTTTTCTTGTTGTAGGGGATCCCCTCTGGAACCTTTTGGTTATTTTACATTATCTTGCTCTATTTGTAAGAAATATTTCTAATAATCTAATCAGAAACTGTATTTGTAGTGATCTTTGGGCAAGTCATTTTGATAAGTAAAAATCCAGGCTCTGAAATAGTGGCATGTCCCCATAGTTTGGCCCTTAGATTTTATTGTCTTTCTGTCTTGTACCCATTTTACTGGAGTGGTATCCACTTCTGATTTATATGCATAATTCTCTCTGTGTAATATAATCCAAGGAGAAAAAGGACGAACAAGGTGCAAGATAGAGCAGTTAATTTTTTTCTTTAAAGGTCAAATAAACTTCTCTACCTTGTACCTTGTTCTTTTTTCTCCTACCAATGTGGCCTTTTTTTCTTCCTAACATAATCCAAACACATAAATTGAAAGTGAAAAATATCCTTTCTATTTCTTTTAGGTTTGCAGTTCATGGCTTAGACACAGGAGAGAAATACATCTTCCGTGTAAAAGCTGCAAATGCGGTGGGAATGAGTGAAAATTCTCAGGAGTCTGAGCCTATAACTGTACAAGCAGCCCTCAGTAAGTGACTGTCTGTAAGGCTTAAGCTTTGAAATAAAACAGTTTAATAGCCAGGGCCCTAGCCAGCAGCCTTCCTCACTTAAAGGAACTGCCACATTTCCAGGTGAAACTTTAAATAAATTAATTGAAAATCAGGAGATTCCTCATTAACAGAAAACTCTATAATCCATTTGTTAAGCATGAGTCCATTTCAGAGACTAGAAATAATTTACCTGCAGTTTCTTCATGAGCTTATACTCAAACTTTTCTTCTAGCAGAGCCCATCTCTTATTTTTTTCTGCTTAGGTGCTCCTCACCATCACTCTCTTCCATGTGGTTCAACTCCTCATGTGAAATCTCAAGATGTTTGTTAAGATGTATTTGGTTGGGTTGAGACTTGCTTTCACACTTTTTGAATTTTGGAACTTCAGGAAGCAGAGCGCTAATTCCTGCATTTAACGTTCCAGAGGAAAAGTCCTCACAAACTGGCTCGGTCTGATTATCCTCTTTGGGAGAAATCATTCACTCAATTTGAAAAAAAAAAGTTTGAAAACTTTTGCCTGCTGGATTAGCCCAGTGGGCCATCTAGTCCAAATTCTGTTTTACACAGAGGTCTTTTAGTTGTCCTGTAAGATCAACCTCCAGGGGATAGAGACCAAGACCTCCTCCTGGTGTTGCCTCCTGGCACTGGTGCTCAGAGGTTCACTTAGGATTTCCAATCTCCAGTTGGTAGCTGGAGATCTCCCGCTATTACAACTGATCAGGTGACAGAGATCAATGCACCTGGAGAAAATGGCCACTCTGGAAAAGTAAACTCTATGGCATTGAACTCCTTCCCCTCCACAAACCCCACTTTCCTCAGGCTCCACCCACAAAATCTCCATGTATTTCCGAACCCAGAACTGGCAACCCTAGGTTCACTTCTTCTGGATGCAGAGGTTACCTTTAGTTATCATGGCTAGTATCAACTGATAGATTTATCCTTTATGGCTCTGTCTGATCCCCTTTTAAAACCATCTTTCCAGAGGCCATCACTTTGTGTTTATTGGCAGTGAACCCCACAGATTTACTCACTGAGTGATGAATTAATTCCGTTTTTTGGTCCTGAATCTATTGCCCATCACCTTCTTTGGGTGTTCCAGAGTTTTCATATTATGGAAGAGGGAGAAAATTTTCTTTTTTCCTTCTTTATCCACCCCATGCTATTGTATGTTTTTCCTGGCATGTAGATAGCATTTGGGGAGGGGGGTTTCATTTGGATGGTGAAAATAGTTAAATCCAACTCCTTCCATGTAGCAGCCTTGATTTTATGCCCTTCCCTCAGTCTGCTTTTTTAAAAAACAAAAAGAAAATGGGAGGCCTTTCATAGCTCTCCTGTTGTTGTATCTAGCTTGGTCCCCAGTTAAGGGTAGAAACTTGACATTCTTTATATTACCTATTGTATTTCTGGACATTAGTCTAATGTTCTGTCTGCTTGATTTCTTAAAGCTTGTCCATCATATCCCTATGGAATCACACTTCTCAACTGTGATGGGCAATCAATGACCATTGGCTGGAAACTTCCAAGATACAGCGGGGGATCAAATATTCTGGGTTATTACATAGACAAACGAGAGGCTCATCACCACAACTGGCATGAAGTCAACTCTTCTCTTACTAAAGAGAGAATTTACATGGTCAGTATTGTTTCTCAGTTTTAGTATTTTTGTGTGTGTGTGTGTATACTGTGTTTACTTTGTGTATATATGCACTGTTTACTTTGGTGGTTGCATCTGGTCATGTCCAAAATATTTATTGAAGGAAAAGTAACGAAGCAAAGAGTTTCATCCATGTGCAGATTCATACATTGGATGGGATATAATAGCAGCCAGTTGGAGCCCTTAGCCTGGCACAAGTAGAAAGCAACATGCCATTGTCTTCTACAGAATATGCCTGTGCCCTAACCATGTGCTGATTCAAGTAGCCATTCCTACATGGGGTCACAAGCACAGGTTACCTATGTTCCAGCTGTGTGAGTAGCCCATGTGGAAGAGGAAAAATCATTTTTCAACTGCTTAAGCACATACAATATATAGCAGAAGTGAGAAGTGGTGTTTCCGCTCTTAAAAATACTATCTTTAGATCCTAGTGATCTGGCCAACTTTCACCCAGTGTTCAACCTATCTTTCCTGGGTAAGGTAGTTGAGAGAACAGCAGGGGAACAGCTTCAGATTTTCCTGGAGGATACATCAGCACTGGACCCATTTCAGTCCAGTTTCTTTCCTGATCATGGGACAGAGACATTTTTGGTCACCCTCACAGATGATCTCCATCGGCAGCTGGATCGGGGCGGGTCAGTGCTGCTGATCTTATTAGATCTTATAGCAGTGTTCAACACAGTCAACTACGACCTGTAAGATCACTGCCTCGCCAGCATCAGAATTTGGAGAACAGCCCTTGAATGGTTGTGCTTCTTTTTCCGTGGTCAGGGACAGAGGGTAACACTTGAGGAGAAGGTATTGCCATGACACCCTTTGGTGTGTGGGGTCCCTCAGGGTGCAATCCTTTCCCCCATGTCATTCAATATCTATATGCACCCCCTTGTCCAGCTGGTCTGGACTTTTGGGCTGGGCTGCTGTCAGTACACTGATGACACCCACCTATACCTGAGGATGGATGGCCAACTGGATACCAACCCAAACACGTTGGTCAGGTTTCTGGATGCTTTGACGAATTAGTTGAAACAGAGTTGACTGAAGCTGAATCCATTGAAGATGGAGGTCCTGTGGCTGGGCTGGGGAAGGGGGCAGAGGCAGTGTGCCAGCTCCCGGCTCTTTATGGGGTGCAATTAACACCTGCACCTTTTGTCAAGAGTCTGGGTGTGATCCTGGATGCCTCCTTGTCATTGGAGACACAAGTTGTAGCTGTAGCCAAGGTGGCTTTTTTCCACTTTCATCAGGCTAGGCAGCTGGCGCTGTATCTGCCCGTTCCGACCTGGCCACTGTGATCCATGCAATGGTCACCTCCAGGCTAAACTACTGTAACTCGCTCAACGCAGGGCTTCCCTTGAGACTGCTCCGGAAGCTCCAGCTGGTCCAGAATGCAGTGGCAAGGATCCTTACAGAGACCCTGTTTAGAGCACATATTCAACCAGTGCTTTGCCAGCTGCATTGGCTCAAGGTGGAGCACTGGATCAGGTTCAAGGTGTTGGTATTAATCTTTAAATCACTAAACGGTCTGGGACCATTATATCTGTGGGACCACCTCTACTGGTATCCCCCCAAAGAGCATTATGCTCAGCAAACAACAACTTGCTGGCCATCAACATGCCTTTTATAGAAAGCAGTAGTAAATAAAGTAAAGCAATAGAAGCTTTTATTGAATTGTCATAACTATGTACCAGTACTTCTCATGCAAGTTTTGGGCTGTGTGACACACTGAAACTCTAACTGAATACAGCTTTATGACTTTATAATCCCTGTGCACTGTATGACATTGGGTGATAAAAGACTCTGTTAGTAATGGGAAGAAAATGACAGAGGTGCATACAGTGACTGTACAGCCTTTTAAAAAATGTACTGACCATTAAATGGAACTAGGCTTAATGATGATATTTTCTAATACAGGTCCATTAATTAACATTAACAATGTTTCAAATTGAGAGGGGAAGGGAGGGATCCAATGGGGAAAAGGAACCACCATGAAGTGGATCCTGAATTCAATAGCATCAATTTCTACTCCTTTCCTTTCCCACCTTTCTTCTCATGTTTCATAACTGACAGTCTGTGGGCATGACTCCATCTGTGTGTATATATGTGCACATACATATACAAAGCAATGAAGAATGTGGCAATGGATTTATTCTAAGATGAACTTGTGTGGACATCTCTGTGCTGTTGCCTATCAAGGCTCATATCTCAAAACCTACCCATTTAAGTATCTACGTTACTTTTTCTTTTTTCTTGTTCTTTTTACATTGCAATAGACCAACCAAACAACCCTTATGGAACTTGTCCCAATTTTTATAAAAGCAGTTAGAGCAAGACCTTTTCCCTTGCACATTTGTCTGCAAATGGCATCGAAGTTAAATATGAATAAATGTAAGGGTTGAATATTTTACTGCTATTAGAACAGACACAGGAATATTGTCTACATTATTGTTTTCCTCTAATGTCAACTGTTCTGCAAAGGTAGAGGATTTGAGAGAAAACACATATTATGAATTCAAAATTGCCGCTGCAAATATAGCTGGCGTGGGACAGGCATCTGAACCCAGTGACCATTTCAAATGTGAAGCTTGGACAATGCCAGAGCCGGGTAAGTAGTATGGCTATTCATAACGTTAATGCAATTAAAAAAAATGAATTACAGTTTTACAGTTGTCAGGCAGTGGCAATAATTAACACATTAGATTTGTATCCACCATTTGCACAGTCAGTTTGTTGGGGCAGTAATTCCATAGGGTTGGCTACTCTGTGGAAGGTTTGTCAGAAGAGTACTGATGGGTCAGATAATTGAATATCACACCTATGATGTCTATTTATTGTTTGTTTATTTAAAAGGTTTCTATCCTTCACTTTCTAGAGACTGCTTGAGGTGGTTTATCCTTGGGTTATCAATAGCAAACTAGTTGAAGTCCTACTCGATCCTATGAAGTAGGCAAATTGACTTTTGGATTTTGAAATGTTACATTTTCAGTTTGATACAAACAGAAGAAAAATGGAGCATTTGCTGAGTAATGCATTTTTGTTTGCTTGTTACTTTTCAGTGATGTGTTTTTTTTTTAGCAGCAAGGCTTTGGTTTTTCATTCATTTTTAAAGAATGCTGTGGTTCTCATGCTGATAACAAGGGAATTGTTTCTTAGTTCTTGGAGGCTTTTCTTTAACTTCCACTTCACAGTCCTTCTGCATGTTTGTCAAACATGCCATGTTTTGTGTGTGTCATACTTTTACATATTCTAAATTTCATTCCATACCCTTAGTCCTTTGTAGTCAGTTACAGAAAATGTTGGAATTATATGTGCTCTTTCCTATTGTTCACTTCTAAAAATTAAATTAAGCATTAAATTAAATTAAGCTCAAGGGCTGGCATAAACCTGCTTTGGTTATTCTTAAATGAGGATATGTGAAAACCAGGGAATAACAGTGAGGATCAGTGCCATCCTAAGCAGAGTTTACACATTTCTAAGACCATTGAGTTCATTGGATTTAGGATGATGTAACTCTGCTTAGGATGGGACTGGATATTTACTTCTTGGTTTACATATGAATATGTAGACATTTTAATACTTTGATTCAAAAATGAATAAGGGGGTATTTTCATACTGTGATAAGACAGGTTTCACTGGAACTGTTTCAGTATAGAAATATAATTGTATAGAAATTTAACTGGAGTAAAACGTCAGATTTTCAGGATGGAAAGACATGGAAAAACTTTCTGTTTGTAGCTGGAATCAAGGGAAACATTGTTCAATAATTCTTTCAGTTTTTTCTCTACTACACCATTTCTTGCTCTCTGTTAACATGAAAAGTACTATTTCACAAAATATAAGAAAGTAGATGCAATGTCTCCTGAAATAAACATTGAAAGCTATTTGCTATTTTGGATAACTTTAATGGAGACTCGTAACTTCTATTTCATGCTTGCTGCTGATGTGGAAACAGCACAATCAATAAAGCTGGAAATGAAACCATTTGCAATCAGTAAAAGGGTTGATTCCAAACTCTTTGTACAGCTTAGTACATCAGAATAATGACATAAAATTTCTTTATAAGTAATCATTCATATCTACCCTCTCTCACACAGATGCTGTTTGAATTCGTGAGTGCGCTTACTATATTTGCTATATCAGAATGAAACTGTGAGGTTCTATTTAGATATCTATGTTCTACCAGCATGTCATACTTTAACACTAATTAATAATTCATACCAAAGGAAAATAACAGGGGCATACATTTGTCAAGTGGCAACTTTCCCTCCAAAGTGCACCCAACCACTTTGTAAACTTGTCATTTGTATTGTACTACCAAATTGTGAGGAAAACTTCACCAATCTTGTTCTCCTCAAGATTTTTGATTGAGTTCAGATTGCTGAAATGTGAAGATGTGTGGTAAAACATTGCAGACAACCAATTTGCTTAGGGTTTACATATAGAATATGATAAGTGATCACCTGGTAAATACATTGATATTCAACCAATATGGAATGAAATTGTGTCAAGAAGGAGATGATAGAATGGAAAATTATATGGGAAAAACACTACTTCTACTGAAGAATGATTTAAAAAATGTAAGGTTTGTGAGGAATATCTTTTTGACTAAATTGCTGGTCTCCTCTATTGATCAATATGCTTTAGGTCCTCCCTATGACCTTACATTTTGTGAGGTCAGGAGCACATCTCTTGTGATTCTTTGGAAGGCTCCTATTTACATTGGCAATAGCCCTGTTAGTGGATATTTTGTGGACTACAAGCAAGAAGAAAGTGAAGAATGGATCACATTCAGTGAGAAACCAACAGCACGCCGTTATTTGAAGGTAGTAAAACATTTTGTATGATATGTTTATTTTTTTTAAAAATTATATTTGTTATACTTAATTTATTGTGCATCTCCTTAAAGGTTACTGAGTTACAGGAAGGCAGCACGTATGTATTTCGAGTTCGTCCTGTGAATGATGCTGGCATTGGCAAGGCATCGGATATTTCTGAAGCTGTGTTGGTTCAGGCTAAACCAGGTATGAAAATATGGACTGGATTCAGCCAGCTTTCCCACTAGTGAATAAGGAAAGACTTATGACTGCCAAAAAGGCTATGTGGAAGATCATGGAACCTGCATGGGCAAAAACCGTGTGGGAATGGAGGCTGTAGGAAGGAGAGGAAATGGGTGACATTGAGTGAAAAAGCTGGCTGGACCCAAGCCATGATGTGACATTCTGTGGGCTGGATAAAAAGGTTTCCTTTTGTTAAATGACTACCGTAATCCTCTGCTGGATGAAGACTTGTTTTGTTGACTCAATCTGTGTCAACCCCTGTGCCATTTAAACTCCTCTTAGTAGTCTCTGCTTACTGTGTCCCCCCAGAAACATTTGCTCTTCTTTAGCTCAGGACTTTCCTACTATACTTCCATCACTACAGAAAAGGGGCCATGACTCAGTGACAGAGCACATGCTTTACTTACAGAAAGTCCCATTCCTGGCATCTCTAGGATCAGGTAATAGGTGATGTGAAAGACTTCAACCTGACACTCTGAAGACACACTTCAAGGAGTAGACAGTATTGACCATGATAACCAGTGCTTTGATTCAGTATAAGTAAAATTCATGTGTGTTCTTGTGTGTCTGAAACACACCTGAGTTGGTCAGGAGGACCAACTCTTTCATAAAAAATCCTCTTTGTTTCTATTGTGAGAACTTTTCAATCAGCCGACTTTTGCTAGACAGACGCAATCTTGAGGAAGTCGGCTAATTAAAAAGTTCTCACAATAGGAACAAATGGGATTTTTTGTAAAGCTCCTGTGGCGGCATTTTTGGGGGTAGAGGTCCCAAATTTTCAGGGTAGTTTTCAGGGACTCTCCTTGCACGAACCCCACATTTGGTTAAGATTGGGTCAGGGGGTCCAGTGTTATGGGCTCTGGAGATGTCGCCCCCTCCTGCATAGACAAGTATTAGCTGATTAGCAAATGAAGAGAGAATCTGACTCTTACCTTCCTGCTTGTGTATGGAGGTGGGAGAGAGAGACCTCTTCCAGACCCCATAACTTTGGACCCCCCCCATCCAATGTTCACCAAACTTGGGGGTTCTTGCAAGGAGTGTCCCTGCAAGCTACCTTGCATGTTTGAGGGCTCCACCTCAAAAAATGCCCCCCCCCAGGGCTGAATTTTTTCAGGAAACCTGAAAACAAACCAATTTCCATATTTACCGGAAAAAATTGGGCACAATAAACCTAAACCCAAATTTTACTGGATTTCTTTTTTGCACACCCCTACAGGGAACTGATGAACAATTTGCTGGGTCTGTGCTGGAGGGGTCCTTCTTTATGGACAGAAGGATTGCAGGGTAGATTGGAGTTTGACCATGCTGACTTTGGATTGGGTCAAGATAAAAAGTTTAAATTTTACTGGCTGGTTTAAAGTTAACTGCTGTCAAACTTCAGCAGGAAAAAAATTGGGGAAAATACCTTGATTAGGCTTTTGTGAGCCAAATCTGCATAGGCACAATGAGCCTGGTTGAGGCAACAGGATTAACATACTTTAATTAAGTTGAAGTGAGTTAGATCTTCAGAGACACAAAAATCTGGCTGTGGTAACCTGATTAACATACTTCGCTTAGGTAGGAGTCAGCTAGATCTGCATAGACACATAAGTCTGGGTGAGGCCTCATATCTCTAGAAACAAGATGGAGAACCAATTAATGACTTGAGTGCCCCTCTTGATTGAGTGAAAAAGAAGAAGAAGAGGAACCAGGAGTTGGTTAATAAAACAGCAACATCCTTTGGCTGGGCAGATAGCTCTGGAGGTATTGGGTGATACCTCCGGCACCGAAAAGTCTTTTGTTATTGAGAAGGATATGCCACTGAGCTGGAAAAAAAATCATTTTTTCTGCCTTCCTTGCAGTAACACCCTTCCTCTTCATTCCTAAAAATTTCTAATGTCATGGCTCAACCCAGGTGACTTATCAAGACTCCCCAAGTTTAAGATTCCCTGGCACTTAGGCTGTAAAAAGGAGTGCCTATTAAAACAACTAAGTCCAAAATAAGAGGGGAACCTCACCATCTAAGGGATCTCAGCTGAATGAGGGTATGGGGTCCTCACATATGTGTGTGGGATCCAAAGAATTCATGCTATAGGCGTATAACAGTATCATCCAATTTGGGTTCTGGCCTGCCCCAATCCTGTGTACTGTGCTGGTGAGTCATCTGACCCTCATATGCAGATGTTGTGAGGAAGGGAGCCTGAAAAATTCTGCCACATTACTGGAAGTGATCTCCTGGTTCTTAGCACTTTCTTTCATGGTTTGAGACTATGATGTACCTTAACATGATAATCCGTGAATCAGCACCCCTTTTACTCCTGTTGAAATCTCTAAAAAGAAAACTGTGGCCTTTTCCTCTCAGCTGTGAATTTGTTCTGTCTACAACATGATGAATAAATTAAAACTGTTCAGACTTTTAGCATATGCTTAAATGCTTAACCGAATCAAAACTAGAGAAATGTGTTTTTCTTCTTTTAATTATGTTTCTAATCATACCTTACAGACACCAAGGAAATCACTGCAGGTGTGGATGAAGAAGGTAATATTTACCTTGCTTTTGACTGCAAAGAAATTACTGATGCTTCTCATTTTACTTGGAATAAATTCTATGAAGAGATAGATGATGAGAAGTTTAAAGTAGAAACAATTGGAGATCAGTAAGTTGGACAATCCTTTCATAGAAACTATATTTTGAAATTATGGCTACTTAGAGCAAACCACTGATATATATATATATATATTATTTTTATTTTTTTAGTTCTAAATTATATTTCCTAAAGGCTGACAAAGATGATTTGGGAACATACTCTGTTGCCGTCAGTGATACCGATGGTGTTTCATCCAGTTTTATTATGGATGAGGAAGGTAAGAACAACCACTTTCTCATTTCAGCTTAGATGCCCATTTTTCTTGTAAAACATGGCAGAGCAATGGAAAACCATTAGTAAACCACCATCCTGAACTCCTTGAAGGAAAGGCAAGATAAAAAAAAAAAAGATAGCACAGGGATAGCCAACCGTTACCTTTCAGCTGTCAGCTCATATAAGGCCAAAGAGGTAACTTAAGAAGTTATTTTGAATCAAACTGCCCCATCTCTATTTCTCTGCTAAAAAGACTTGACTATCAGCCTTTTCCCCTTTCAGCATTATATTGCAATGGTTATTCTTTCTATACATACTCTGTAGGACATGATTCATAGATCTTTTCCCCTGGCACTCCACAAATGAAGACATGAGAAAACAGCTTGGGTTTTACTAGTTTAGTTAAATAAACAGATCTATGTCATGCTATTAAATAAGGGCTTTTCATCCCAACCACACCCTGCTGCATGGCCAATGATGCGCTGTTCCAAATACACCTTCCATCACTCCCAGTGCCTAATGTTGCTTGTTGATCATCCTTACCTATTGTGAGCAACCCTACCTAGGCCTGCCAAACTAGTTATGGCCTAAACAGTCCAAAGAACAGACCTATTTAGACCAACCTCCACTATGATATTACGAAGCAGGCAAAAAAGGTTTCTCATATAACCAATCTAGGAAAGCTTGCTAATCCCGTGATGTGTAGAGGAAGAGTGGATGGGTCATCAGCCAGTGGCAAAAGCCTGACTGGGAGAGGTGCAGTCAAAATATATGCCTGCAAACCATGCCTCCTCATTGGCTAGACCCATCAAGACTTGCCCAGGGAGCCTTGTGCTACATTTGAATGCATTGGGCTAAGGCAGACTGATGCCCAGCCTTAATGCTGCAAATTAGGGATGTGCACCAAATTTCATGGGCCATTTATTCATGGGATATTTTGCCTTGGATTTGCCACTCTCTCTTTTTTCTTAAATTTTTAATGCTTTTATTATATTTATATAGGATACAAAAGGAAAAAAGGGAGGAGGGAAAAATCCACTTCCGTCTGCAATAGGCAGTGTTTTCTTTAGTCGGGTATTATACATTCAAAAAACAAATTTTATACTTATTACAGTTAATTCGGTATACTAGCTTTCATCGTAATCTTATTCAATTCAAAGATTATTGAATTGATTTGCCACTCTCTAGATGCACATTTTTCCCATCTGAAGCCTCAATACTCAGCAATAAACTCCCATGCAGAGTTCTGAGGATTCAGACGGGGAAAATGTGCATCTAGAGAGCAGCAAATCCAAGGTAAAATCTTCCATGCATAAGTGGCCATGGGGTCCCATCTTTTCTCCATTGGAAACAATTGCGAATAGATGGGGCAACCTCTTAGGGGGCCCATAGAATTGAATTCCCTGGCCCAATCTTCACCAAACATGGGTATTCTTTTAAGGAGAGGCACCAGTGGCTACACTGCAAATTTGGTGCCTCTACTTCAAAAACAAAGCCTCCCCTAGGGTTAAATGGACCTGAAAAATCTGAAAAAAAGAAATCAGCATTTTTTTGGATTTGCCTTTTTGGCTCTATTGAAATGGTGCCTCTTTTTTGGGGTTTGGCATATCTGAATGCACACCCCTACTGGGAATTCCACATTTCATTGATTTGTACATATCCCACAAGATCTAAAACCCGCCCATTTCCACCAACCATTGAAAGCCTACTAAAGCTTAAAATGTATGGAATTTACTGACACATAATGTATCTTGGAATGAGATAGAAATATCTGTTTCTTAATTATTCACTTGGTAATTTTGTCTTCTTTTTGTTGCTTGCAAACTTACGCACCATGCAATTAGTTCCAATTTCTGAGTCCTTATTAGCAATTCTAACATGCTAAGTAGGCTAATCTCTGTATCCAGCTATGTAGAACCCAGCCTCTTGCACAAGTTCCAGGAGGATTTTCTGACATTTATAATAGATCTCTGTAAACACTTCTTGTCCACCTGCTTTCATTCCCTTTTGCAATCTCGTCAAAAAAGCCTTTTCAAAATGATGCACTGAGAATCAGGGTCAACAAATTAAGGGAACAGGTAGATGCAGGATTCTTGCTGGATTTCTTAGCGAGTTGTCCTTTGTGCTTTAATTCTTGTGTATTTCCTTATCAACACTTATTCATGCTATGAGCCACATTTTTCAGAATTGTCTAGATATTCTCACATGTTTGGGTCTTCAACAAAAACTGGATTTCATAGGCATTTTCCTCATTGTGCTGAAGATTATTGGCACTTTATGGAGTCCAACAGTGTTGTTAACATTTATTTTGATGATCAGAATCAACTAAAACCTGAACATTATTTGTTTCAGAGCTTGAACGTCTGATGACACTAAGCCATGAAATAAGGAATCCAAGTAAGTAGGTCTTCTGAGTCTAATATTCGGTTCCAGCAGGAATATATTTACACACCATTGATTGGAGCAAAGTAATTAAAACTTAAAAAAATAATAATACATAAAGCAGCTTGCTTATCTTGCTATTAATTAAATGCAAATATTAGTTTCTGTTTAAGAGAGATCTTCTTTGCCACTGCAAATGTATTTGGAGGAACGGATTCAACTTGGATATGTCTAATATTTACTGGATTATGTATTTAAAAGCCCTAAATAGTGCAATCAATACACACTTCAGCTTGTGCTCTGACTCATACAGAAACAGCTTTAATACACATCTGTGCAAATACAGTCGTGATTTTCCTTTTGGTTTTCAGAGTATTTCGCTGTTTGTTGCTTAAAATGTTCAAAAGCTTTAAGCTGCTGGGAATTGCATTTTGCGATGCTATTTCCAACAGTATTCATGTTGGCTTTGCATTTTGTTCTTTCCCTGCAGCAATCCCTCTGAAGGCGGAATTAGCCTATGAGATTTTGGACAGAGGGCAGGTTCATTTCTGGCTTCAGGCTGAGAGCCTGTCACCAGAAGCGAGCTACAGATTTGTCATCAATGACACTGAAGTTGTCAACAGTGATGTAAGTACATACCTGGTAGGAATGTGAATGGCAGGCTTTAATAGCATAACTTTTGTTTGAAAAGGATCAGCCCTAACAGTGAAGGAACTTTGTTTTTAATGCCACATCACGCTATATATAGATGCGGGTACTAAGTCAGATACTGGCACTGGCTCATGAAAACTGTTCCCATGGCAAGACCCTACTTTTTACAAGTGAGGTGCTTCACAAGAAAAACAAAATTAATGTGTTACTTTAAGGAATCAATGGGCTGGTTGATTGGCGGTGAGTAGACATTGAGTAGGCATTATTAAATCTGGAAGGATTTATCTTGACCCAAAAAGAAGGGGGGGGGGAAATACCAACCAAAGAAAACAGGTTAGATAACCCAAAAGGTAAAGGGAAAAAACAGCTAAATGGTTGAAATGTCTGTAAGTATAACCAAACTTTAGTGATATTTAAACAAATTTTAATGAAATTTAAGAACACCCCATCATACATAAAAGTTTAATGTGGCCCCTGCAAGCACTACATAAGGGTGTCATGTACAAAAATAATAAAATAAAATACAAACATCTGAATCATTATAGCATACTTAAATGCTAACACCTGAACATTACCAAAAGAAAAGCCAAAATGGTGCAATTTTGCACCACAAAAAGCCAAGTGTGTTTCAGCAAATAGCATTCTTCAGTGGCACATATTATCAGAAATATGAAAATATTACAGACACACCACATATATAGATAAAATATTTACTGCAGCTTTCTTTTCTATCTTCATGTTGTCCAATGTCTATTTTCTTACTGTTTCCTCTTGACTTACCTCCTGGACAACTTCTAGTGTAGCTGGGTGTGAAGGCAAACAAGCTCATAATAGTCCAGAAATGTACATTGTCCTTGAATTGTTCTTGAATTGTCCTCTACAGGTTGAAGTTCCATATGTACATGTTCTGTGCGGCAGTGTTAAAATACTTAGAGGGCAATCCTGAAGGAGGGTGGTATTAGATCCGGGGGTGCCGGGAGCGACAGAGCTGTGCTGCCTCTTCAGAAGCTTCCTGGCCACTGTGTAGACAAAAAAAAAGCATTTTTAAAAAATAAACTAAAGGGGGGGAAAAGGTAAAATGTCCCATAGCCCAACGCGAGGCTGCACCACCACTCAAGGGGGTGTTCCCAGGGCGAAAGGGCTGTGGAAGCTGCCTAAAGGCAGCTCCACCCTCAGGAATACCCACCCCCATGCCGGCGCAGGCTTTCCCTTCCAGAAAAGCCCTGCCAGCGTGGCTTCACTGGTGGCAGGGGCCAGCAGCACCCAGATGCCAGCATGTTTGCCTCCGCGCTGGCGTAGATGCCACCTTATTAAGGGTCACGGGGTCACACTGGCTCTTAAGGAGCTTCACCCCCTTTCTGGAATGGGCTGTTAGCCTCTGCTTATTTAATTACTTTATTTAAAACATCTATTCTGTTTCTGCCTCTAGAGACTCAATAAAGCTAATACATGCAAGAATAATAAAACCCACTCCCAACAATTTCACAGTGTTTTGCCAAAAATGTAAGCAGAACAGCTTAAAACTGTCTGAAATATTTAATACCCCCCAGTAACATATACAGAGAGCAATAATTGTAGCAACAATAATGGAAGAGGAGGCATATTTGATGACTCCATCCCTCTTTATTTGTTCTTCACTATGATATCTTCTTAATGCCCCTTAATGCCCCTTTTAAAGTCTTTATATAACAAAAACATTCTATAGACCATTTCTGTTTTTGTAAACTCTTACGAGAAAAGCTAACGTCACTGGTTTATATAAAGATAGGCCCAATAGGAAAAAAGTCTCCATTTAGAATATTGTAATTTTTCTTCCTTTATTTTCACAGTTGTGTCCAGGGACTATCATTTTTTTTCTTCTTCATCTGAATGCTCTCTCCTTCCTTCTCCAACTTAGTATTTTTAGCAATGCTTTGAAAGCATTGGCAGCAGAGGTACACTTTTAAAAAGAAACGGAACTGTAATATTATTTTACCTCTTTAATTAGCAAGCCACAGGTGACGTTTACATTTAGAGATGGATGATATTTTTGTGGAAATTCTCATAAAAGCCTTGTATTTATGGCTGCCATAAAACCATTGAACTTCATCTTGCTGCATAATGGCAATAGCTAGAAATCTAATTATATTCTAAAACCAGCCTAGAGACAGACACTGCAGCTGCTGATCATGTTCAATAGACCATCATTCTAGCAAGAATATTATTTGGTTCTCAACACTGGCCAAAAATAGATAATTTCCTTCAAAGCCCTAATTGGAACAACTTTGTCCAGTCTTTCTTAGAAATATGGTTGAAATGAGAGATAATAAAAACAGGACTACATTCACTTTCAAAAAAACTGGCCATTTTATTTGTAGATTTTCTGGCTAGGAAAGGGAAAAAATATTCCAATTGGGGGTGAGCATTCAGCTAAAGCTGGACGGAACACCCCCCCCCCAATACCTTTTTGGTATTTTTCAGGGGTTTTTTAACCAGTAAAAATATTTCCAATCACAGAAACTGCTGGGGGTGTGGCTCTAAACAATGAAGTGCATCTCACTTCTTAGATCCCTGCTCCCAGCAGTTTCTGATCATGCTCAGTGCTTAGACCAGTGGTGTCAAACATAAGGCCCACAGGCCGGATCCAGACCCTTGAGAGCTCTTATCTGGCCCAGTCCGACTAAGTAACATTTATGTCATATCTGGCCCTTTTAACAAATGAGTTCAACACCCCTGGGTATGACTGCTTCTTCCAGCAGTTTCCAATCATGGGGGGTTTGGATCAGCACTGTTTGCTGGCTCCTGGCTTCTCCAAGAGGTTGGAGCTGGCAAGCAACTCTCATCTGAACCTCTGAGTGGTGCAGAACTGAATGCTTGGCTCTGGGGAGCCCAGTTATAATTTCTGAGTCCATGTTTTTCGTGTTCGGGTTTTATAAACCCGAAAAATTTTGACTTTCCAGAAAAGCCAAATGCATTGTATTTGGTTTTTTGGTGTTTTTTTTTTTTTTTAAATTCTGGATTTATTAAACCCAAACCCGAAAAATACTGGAAAAAGCTGCACACCTCTAATTCCAATATGGTAAAAGATCCCCCTTTTGTCCAGTGAAGTACTGAAAACACAATTTAGTTTTCTGTTCCCTTAATGGCTTATCACAAATGTAAACTTTGCCATTAGTTGTGAGTACAGAATGTGGGAACAGCAGACCTGTTGCATCCAAATGTAGATTCAGTTTTATCAAATGTCCTTTAAGCACAAGGAGTTTGCTGAAGGAGATCTTCCCTGTTTTAACCTTCCCCCAGCAACTCCCTGTGCCCCCTCCAGAACAATAGGCAGTACAAAGGGCAGCAGCAATTGGAAGAAGTTGCCTTCCATTGCTCTTGTGCAAGCAGAACAAGCTCCCTGAAGAGAGACAAAGTTCACACAAGAGTGAGGTGTGTGGGCAATTACATTTTATTCTTCTGTCTTGGTGTGGACTCCCATACAACATAACTATAAAGTTTATAATGATACCCCAGTTTTCTGCTTTTGATGGTTGTAGGAAGGGGAAAGGAGTTCAGATCAAATGTGTTTGTACTAATGGTGGTGCTCTTGACCAATTGTGTCAGTCTCAGTGGGTCTTGAGTAGTAGATAGTTTAGAAATCATACAAAACTGGTGCTAAGACTATTAAAGATACAGGGGAAATTATACCATTCTGCAACAATATTAAAGTTGTAGTGCATTTCAGGCTACATTGCCTTTCTTTAGAAGATCTTGAAAATAATGAGTAAAACTGTTAGGAAACTTTTTGATAAGTCTAGCAATTAATAGATCTAAAAAATACCCCATAAAAGAAATAACAATACCAACTCTTATATATATTGTATTTTCAAAACCAGTCTTCAGAAATAACAAAGGATTGCAGGAAAGTATGCTGTAGACATCCATTTCTGGAATGGTGGAGGAATTAGACAATTCTGTGCCCTGTGTGACAATCTTCACAGCTCTTGGGGTTTTTTTAACTGCCTTTAATCTCTGCATTGCATTTGGATGGAAGTAAAAAGACCAAGTCTACTTTGTGATCAGATGGGTGCTATAACCTCCACCCATGTGGGTTCTATGGCGCTACATTGCGCTACATGCAAGGCAAAGCAAAAGTTCTTTAACCCAGAACCTTACACCATACAGATCAATGCAGGAAAGATTCATATAGTTAACACATTGGTATAACAGAACAAAAACGTGCAACACTCTGAGTTTGATTAGACAAAGAATTATGTAAGTGGTAAGCTGCAGTACTGCAGTCAAAGCTCTGCTCACGACCTGAGTCAGTTTCAGGTAGCTGGCACAAGGTTGACTCAGACTTCCATCCTTTCAAGGTCAGTAAAATGAGTACCCAGCTTGCGGGGGGTAAAGTGTAGATGACTGGGGAAGGCAATAGCAAACCACAATAGTAAACATTGTCTGCCTAGTAAACGTCATGATGTGACGTCACCCCATGAGTCGATGACCTGGTGCTTGCACAGGGAACCTTTACCTTTACCTTTGGGTGGATTCACTGCTTGCCTAAAATAGGCTTAGGTATTGAGGCTCAAACATTACAAACCTTGACATTCTTGGGCCAATTAATGCAGGTAAAATTATGGAATCCTGAAAAAAACTGCGTAATCATAACTCTGCTAAGTAGCAAACTGATTTAATGTTTAAGTGGAGAATCTGAGCAGGACAGACATGACAATATATACTATATCTTGTCAGTGATCATAAGAGCCCTGCTGGATCAGACCAATGATCCACCTGATTAAGCATCATGTTTCCCACAGTGGCCAGCCAGTTGTTGGCCTATAAAAAGGGTACAGTAGGATTTTTTTGCAGCATTCAAATTCTGACATTTAGCACCTCTGATCTTGGTGGTTCCATTTAGGTGTCATGACTAATAGCCATTGATAGAACCTATCCTTCATGAATCTGCCTTCTAAGCTGGTGCCCATCACTAATAGGTTCACCATGTAATAGGACTAATGGGAAATGATAATTCCATTTGATCTGGTTTCTAAATCACTGGTGCATTTTGGGAGTATTCTCATCCACAGTAAATCTATCCAGTAAATATTCTCTTGTCAAATCTTCAGACTCACAAAATTAACTGTGACCATTCAACTGGTGTTATTGAGATGGTCATGGACCGCTTTACTATTGAAAATGAAGGTACCTACACAGTACAGATTCAAGATGGGAAAGCCAAGAATCAGTCATCACTGGTTCTTATTGGTGATGGTAAGTTCCCTGACCCGCCTGTCTTAAGCTATAGTATATTTTAAATAGTTCTGAATATCTGAGTGACCAATTTTAAAAATATATATATATATTTTAGCATTTAAAGCTGTGTTGGCTGAAGCCGAGTTCCAGAGAAGAGAATACCTGAGGAAACAAGGTAAAATAAGGATTGATCAACTGGCTTTCCCAAACCCAGGTTCATTTTGAGTTGGGGGTGAAGGGGTGGAGCCATCTCTCATTATAGAACCTTGGTGCTGCTTCATGTTGAACATACATGGTTTAGGACAACAAGTTCAAGTAGCAGAGAGTAATGGCTGATCTTGCATCCTTTCTTATGAAGGCAGTAGTGGTACTTAAGCCAGTGTTGTGTAGTGGTTAAGAGCAGCTTGACTCTAATCTGGAGAACTGGGTTTGATTCCCCACTCTGTTGCATGAAGCCTGCTGGGTGACCTTGCACCAGTCACAGTTCTCTCAGAATTCTCTCAGCCCACACAGAAGCAGGCAGTGGCAAACCACCTCTAAACATCTCTTGCCTTGAAAATCCTATGGGGTCGCCATAAGTCAGCTGTGACTTGACAGCATACACACACAGTGGTACTTACTGTGGTTTTAATGGTTTCTTGGCTCTTCATACACATGACTAGATTAGTTGGGCATATATCTTTACATTCAGATGTAACTTGAATTGGAGTTTGATTGAAAGCTTTGTCAACAAATTTACTTTCAGTTGAGTACCATACACAAAGGAGTACATGAGCAAAAACAGTGCTTGTGGCTTTCAAGGATGGCATCTGAATCTGGCCATCATTGGAACTAAGTCAAAGACATACTTCATACATGATTTATTCCTACAATGAGGCATCCTCATTGTAGAGAGAAAAAAACGTATGCTGCCATTCACAAAGTACAGTAAAGGCAGGAAGATTAGAGATGCAGAGGTTGTTATCTCATGGAAATGGCCTAAATGCATGGCTTACAGCTCAGCGGCGTTGCCTCCGCCCGGCGCAAAAAACCCCAGTGCAACCCTCATAGGGTTGCATGGGAGATACACCACCTAAAAGGTGGCGTATCTCAGGGGGGGAAGGGGGGCGTTCCCAAGCTGAAACGGCTCAGGAGGCTGCCTAACGGCGGCCCCTCCCCCTGGCCAGCGCCATAACGTCCCAGGAACGCTTCCCGGGTCGCCATTGCAGCCTTTGCCGGTGTCTGGATGCCGGCGGCAGGCTCTGCTGGTGTTCAGGCCTGGCGCTTCCGCGCCAGTGGCCGGAGACCAGCGTCCGGCCCTGCATGCCGGCACTGTGGGCCTTTGCACCGGCATGGGCCTTTGGAGGCCTCCTAAAGAGTTTGGTACAGGCCGCCAGTGCAGCTCAGGAATGGGCTGTTATTTTCCATTTTATTTTACCCATATATAATGGGGTGGACCCTACCCAGATCCTACCATACCACTAAGCAAAATTTAGTCCTTTATTAATTCATTTATTAAAATATTTATACCTCACCTTTTATTTCGGCTCAAGTTGGAAGTCTTCCTCCAGTCTATGGAGTCTTCTGTTGTGGGAAGAGCTATTTAAGTTGGAAGAAGGCTATTTAGAGAGTGGTTGGATCCTCTCCATTATTTCTCTGAAGTGACTGAAATGACAGATAATGATTCAATGGCATATATGAAGATCTGTTATATGAAAATCTGTCATGTTATTTAGGTCCTCATTTTCTGGAGTATTTGTATTGGGATGTATCAGAAGAATGTGAAGTGCTGCTTCTTTGCAAGGTAAACATTTTTGTACATTTTAGTAAAACAACTGTATTTCTAAAATGTAAACAAAGCATATTTATAGTTGAGTAGAAATGTGAATGAATTACCATGTTTTTAATAGTTGATGACTGAAAAGTTGTGCTGTTTTTAATTATCAGAAGTAATGAAGTAAAAAAAACTATGGACATGATCTAAAAAAAACTTATGTACATTTGTGAATGCAATCCTTCAGATACTTAGGAAGAAGCCACACTGAAGTCAGAGGGACTTACTTCTGAGTAAGGGTCTGGCGGTATTTCTTGCTGATGGGATAGTCATGCAGGGCCCTTTAAATTGGGTTATTTTGATCAGCATGAGATAAAAACAGATATGTAAAGTATTACAAACTCAGTCATTGCAACACAAAGAGCTTCCTTTAGTCACATAAGTGACAGCAACTTGGAAAAAAGTCACAATGGAGAACTGCACAATCATGGCATATAGTAATGCTTTCCTTTTTCTTGTTTGAAAGGGGTTTCAGTTTTCTTTTTATGCTGCGAAGCCCCATTGGTCACCATATTTAACTGTTTTGGTCTACAGAAGGCTTTTACTGTTAGTAAGATCTATCTCTGCATTGAGTATTCTTTAGTTTAGTTATCCTTTCATGGCTTGCTTAGGAAAGAGAGAAAAACTGTGTAGCAGTTCTCGAAGAGGAAGTTTTTCTGCAACGTTCACTTTCTTGACCTCGTCCGACACTGGAACCACTACACCGTACACACCTACAGACTAAGGGACCAATCCTAAGCAGTTCTACTGATGTTATTCAGTGGGACTTACTCTCAGGAAAGTGTTTTTAGGATTGCACTGTAATTAATGTACACATCTCCTTATAGCTCTGAAAAGCTATAAGCACAAATTCTTAGCTCATGTAAAATGATAATCTGCACTGATTTTATAAAAGATTAATAGCAGAGATTTGTTGTTTCTCATCATAATGTTGTATCAAAGCACCAGAGGAGCATGCCTATTATTATTTTGGGTGTGGTGGAACACGGGCAAGATGGTGCTGTTGCAGTCATCTTGTTTGTAGCTTCCTGGAGGCACCTGGTTGGCCACTGTGTGAAAAGACTGCTGGATAGGGCTATCGAATCGGTTCATCCTGAATCGAAAAACAGCCAAATTTCCCCCGATTCGGCTGTTTTTCGGTTTGGGAGGAACCGAACTCAAAAAAGGCGGGAAACGGGAGAGCTGAATTCGCTGACTTTGGGGGTTCAGTGAATAAATTTGGCAGATTTGGGGTTCCCCCCTGCCTTCACGGGGCTTCCATGAAGGCGCGCTAGGGGCCCTTTAAATAAGCGCAGATCTATTCCAATCCCCCCCCCGCGCGCCTTCGGGGGACCTTTAAATAGATCCGTGCCTTCCGGCCGGGAATAAATCTGGAATAGATCCGGCGTGGAATAGATCTGTGCCTCCCGGCCTGTTCCACCTCCCCCCCGCGCGCCTTCAGGGGGCTCCCCTGAAGGCACGTGGGGGGCCCTTTAAACAGATCGGGAGGCGCAGATCTGTTTAAAGGGCCCCCCACGCGCCTTCAGGGAAGCCCCCTGAAGGTGCACGGGGGGGCCGAATTTCCTCCCAAACTCCGGATCTCGCCCGAATTTCAGGGATCCGAAGCGGGGGAGTTCAGACTTCGGCATGGCCTGAATCAAAATAGGGTGAATTTTGCCGAATCCGAATTTTACCAAAAAAAATTTTCAACAGCCCTACGGCTGGACTTGATGGGCCTTGGTCTGATCCAGCAGGGTCTTTCTTATATTCTTATGTTCAGATTTGCTAGACTTTTTAAAAAACTAGTTTTAAATGATCTTGCACTATGTTTTGCAATTAATGGTGGAAAAATAGCCGCTTCTTCCTTGGCTTGCCTCCCTATTCAAATTACTTTTCTTGCTTTGCATATTTTCTAAATCTTCTAGTGCTTGGTAGCTTATATTGCTGGGGACAAGGAAGCCTATTTTTGCTGCAGCTGTTCTTAATGCTCATATTTTTTCTGGCCTCTGTAACATGACTGTGACAAACTGCGGTTACAGAACAAACAGCAGCTCTTTGATAGACAGCCTGTTTCAAAGTATAGAAGTGCATCTCTGAAATGAAATCATCTTCTGTTCTTTTTGAAAACTCTTTCTAAAATTGCTTCTTTGAAGTTACAGTTTAAACTCGCTCATGGAGTGATATTCCATACGTCAACCGATATGCAACTATATTTCAAGCATAAAGCAGCACTGAAAATACTGTTCTGCTTTGGTATTATACTGAGCTGAGATCTGACTGGTGTTTCAAGAGCTCTTCCTTCAATAAGCTCTTTTTTGCTTTGAAAAATTATAACCTAGACAAGGGCCTTTGACTAGTGACAACCCTGAACCCAAAAGGCCATCTCTGGTCCTTAAGCTGAATATTTTGTAGAATTGTGAGTGCAACTGAATGTATCTAATTGCAGTACCAGAGGTACCATTACAGCAGACCAAGATAAATGCTGTGTATGGATTTGTGGTAGGTTTGGCTTTACTCTGAATCATAGGGTCATACTGGATGAGAGACTGAAGGTCTGTGAATGGATCCCTCGTGCATTTGCCTTGGTAAACAGCAGCTGCTGATTGGACACTGATTTGGATCAAGGCAGTGTGGGGGAGGATGTTTAACCTTTTCTCCCAGAATTCAAATACCTCACCCACTGTTTTTTCCCTATTGGTAAAAACATAGGGGTTATGTTGTGTCCTGTCTTGCTGTTGAAGCTTTTTCTAGTGTCTGATATGCTTTGTCCCATAAAAGTTACAATGGGCAGATTGTGTTGCTTGTTGAAATAAGCAAAGTATAGTGTACAAAAAGAAGAGAAGACGATTCTGTCTAGGGTTACCAACCTCCAAGTACTAGCTGGAGATCTCCTGCTATTACAACTGATCTCCAGCTGATAGAGATCAGTTCACCTGGAGAAAATGGCTGCTTTGGCAAGTGGACGCTATGGCATTGGAGTCCCTCCCCTCCCAAACCCTGCCCTCCTCAGGCTGCGCCCTAAAAACCTCCCATTGGTTGCGAAGAGGGGCCCGGCGATCTTATCTCTGCCTCTACTTTTTACTATCAAGTATATTAATTCCTGAATAAAACTTTATTTACACTGTGATCAGTTTTGCGCACCTCTGTTGCATTAATCAGTCTTGCAACATTTCTGACCTATTATATGGATGACTGTAATATTCCATAGTTTTTTCCCCTCACTGTTCTTGCATAGCCTTCAATCGCTCCAGCATGTTTTTTTTAAACTACCCTATATTATTAATATCAATGACACATCAAGAAATGTGCCAACAAGATCTAATACTTAAAAGATTTGGGTATTCTTGTTCAGGTAGCCAATACGAAGAAGGAGACTGCTTTCAAGTGGTACAAAGATGAAGCTGGGATTGAGCTGGAAGGGTTGCCTGACCTGCAGAAAGAACTGATCTGCATGACTATTCCGAGGGTATGTTGCAGTCACTCCTAAGTGATAAACACAGCCGATCACTTCCTTTCTAATGTTTCACTGAGAAGCTTAAGATCATAGAGAAATGTTTGTTGCAGAAGTGTAGATGTCTCTTTTCCTAAGGTTTTGGTTGATGCTGACATCCCAGGTCTTTATTTCAGTTTCTTGTTAGAGGTTATGATTCGAGAATGTAGATATTTTGTAGGTGGTGTCTTGTTTCCTGTTTACAGTATATATTTACATTCTGACTTTAAGTAGTGAACACACTGTAGATATGCAGCGTTCATGCAAAACAGTCATTACAGTCTGTGGAGGCATTAACTACTGTCGCTCTGACTTCAGTGTATTTAAAGGAATGCTTATGAATTCTGAGCATGCCCACTTGATGTAAACTTGATAGTGAAGGGGTGGTATTGGTGGAATCAGTTAGAAGATATGAAAGCTGGTTGCCACCCAGCCATAATCCAGTGATAAGAAACAACAGTGTAAAATGCTGCAATTGCTCAGGAAGATGCAGAGGGTCTTCTTAAGTAAACATGGTGTAACTTGATTCACAATGAACAAAAAAAGGAACAGGAGGCCTAACATAGCAGTTTTCCTAACCAGCTAGTCCTAAGTAAAACCTGGTCTGGAACTACTTCAGATTCAGGTACTACTTCAGGTACCCAGGAACTATCATAAAACATGGACTTCTAAAAATTACAAACAGAGCAGGAAAATGTCAAATAAGTGACTGGAAAGAGGGCTTTTAAGGAATATAGGTGAAACATAAATATTTGGTAATCAGCAGCTTAGAGTGGCAGCAGCTGATACCAGTTAATTTGGGCTGGAGCCTATAGATTGTGGATGCTCCAAAGCTACAGTATACACAACAACAACAACAACAACAATCTCCTTTATTGGCATAAAATCGAAACATGGGGTGTCTGCATAGAAACACAGAATTATTGCAGTTGAGCATTTCTGAAAAGGATAAAGCATAATAAATAAAAGGATGGCGGAATTAATAAATGCCCTCTACTTAGCATGCTAACGAATGTTCATAGCAAGTCTCAGAAATTGTGCTACTTTCTCCAGTATAGCAGAAAAGTGATTATTCAGCAAGAAAAGAGCTACAATATACACAAATGGTTTTGTGCATTTTGTCATCTGTTGTCACCCAAATGGCCCTTTCAACTTCTAGAGCCTACAAAGGCCTCTCAAAAAGCATTTGGGAAGAAGGGAGGAGGGGGGAATCACGAGGCAAAATACCATGGCAGTGCAAGAAGATGCCCAGTTCTAGTTTTGCCAGGAAAGTTTAGGGATTCCTACGAAAATGCTTCTGCCCCCTCCCAAGTGACACTCTATGCATTTTTGAAGGTAAATAAATAAATAAAAGATTATTCATTCCCAGCTCCTCAGTGGCATAATAAATTAATTCCTTCTGAAAGCTTAGCAAATATCAGTTGAATATGCTTTCTTTAAAAAACATTCTACTTTGTTCATTCATGTCTCTTTATAATACATCTTCAATTGACAGTGCATATATACTTTGTTATATTAAAAATGTTCACCCTTCATGGTGAAGCTGGTGGTATGTGAAGCTTCTTCTAGTCAGCTTTGGCCAGAAATGGGCTTCTTTCTTCTGGGCACCCTCAGTGCATATGCTGCCATGGATGGGGTTGTCCAAGGGTCAATCTAGATGCGACTCTTGAGAGCTCCATTTTAGTGCTTTAAACTTTATAAAGCTAGTTTTAATTTATACAGATTGAAAATGATGTTTTCAGAATAGGAAACCTTGATAGCTTAGTTAAATCTATTACTTTTAGTGAACAGTATAAATGCAATAAAATTACTCATTAACCATGCTTTCACCTCGGTTTCCTCTCATGTCTTTATTGTTCAGGCAACATTCAAAATAAATTCCCTTTATGCTATAGAAATGGTATCACTATTAAATGGCTAGCATTAATTTTAAGCTACACTGTAACTGTGCCATGTTTGATTTCTAGTTGTCCAAAAAGGAGCAGGGTGAATATAAGGCAACACTGACAGATGACAGAGGTCAAGATGTCTCTACTCTGAATGTATCAGGGAAAGGTAAAGCTCCATTTTTCTACACTGAAGTAATGAATGGTTACTAAGCCTTCCAAGACATTTCTCTCAGCTTCTCTAACTGGGGGAAATCTCTCTGCGCAGAAATGATCAACAATTCTGAAGTATTTACAAATGTTTTAGCCCCCTCCCATAAAACAAGCCTGCTTTCATCGACCCCCAATTATACAAGCATCTATTAGCTCTCTGTAATATTGAGAACTCAACCATTACTTTTTAATCAGTTCTTCTTAGCACCAGAGATTCATATGGACCTTTAGAAGAATCTGAGGAAAGACTTTAGGCAAGCATCAAGTAGAAAGGCAGATGTAAGTAGCAGTGTCACAGTGTGTTCTCGAGCGAATGAGGTGTGTGCACATCATATCAGTCCTTTCTCAAAGGAAGCTTGGCAGGCCACTTGCGCTTGCCTTTACTCCTCCCAGAATGTGGTAAGATGAGTAGAATACTCATAAGTAAGCATGTGTTCCTTGAGTAGAAGTGCTAACCAGGAGGAATTCAGGTTCTTTTATCAAAGCTCAACTTAGCTGGGCTGTCCTTGCAGTGCTGTTGGTGAAGAACGGAAGAAGTCTCTCTTACGAGTTATACATTCTCCTGCTGCTTATACAGAGTTCTGTCTGGCAGTCTACAAGGACTGTGACAGATCTGCCAGATAGTGAGGGAGAAACTGAAGCCCTCTTGGCCCAAGGAATGGATGTTTCTTCTCAAAACATCTGCTCTGGAGTTTTGAGTAACATGACAGGAAAGCTTGTTCCTCTTCACTACTGATCAGGATCTGATGTGTACATTACCACCTGTTCCCAGGATGTGAGAAATAAGTGGGTGTGAACACAGCTTTGGTGCCACTAGTTTATATTCTAATGTTTAGTGACAGAAAAGCTCATGTCAGTAGGTAGAATCATAGAATCATAGAGTTGGAAGGACCATCAGGGTCATCTAGCCCAACCCCCTGCACAGTGCAGAAATTCACAACTACCTCCCCGCCCACATCCACAGTGACCCCTACTCCATGCTCAGAAGATGGCCAAGATGCCCTCCCTCTCATGATCTGCCAACGTATTAGCCAACTTATTTCTAAGTTTTTCCTGTTATACAAAAATAGTACTGTTCTTTTTGTTGTCCTTATTCTGATCAATACTTAAGATCCAGCAGTGGTCCAGATTGGCAGTTATCAGTGATCTTTGTATATGCAGAACTAAGAAAAGAGGAATGCCCCAGAGACCTCACTTTCTAATAGCAAGTTCAACTTGCTAAAGTCTGTGTGAGTCATGGATATACAAGGATTCAGATGGAATGTGGGTGGTGCTGTTCTGCTCCTAGCACTCCCGGATATGTCTCTTTCCACTCCCAGTCACTGTGCACTCAACTTTCTGCTTCTTCCATTGTTACTCCCCACTGCTGCCTGCTGAAATGAGTACCATTGCCTTTACTTTAAATGCATCCTCAAGCATAAAATTCAAAATAAATGAGGGAATGAGGCATATCCAGGTCCTCGACATGATCCGATTCTCCATATCCCAGTTCTGAAGAACTAGCTTGCTTTGGAATTTCCTATATTCATTACTAAAATCAATGGCTTGGATCCTACTTTTACTTTCCATTTGCCTACCTCTTTGTCAGTTGAAGAGGTAGTCTTCCACTGAAAAGCATCTCCCACTCTCTCCAGACACTTTGGGGCTTCTTGAAAGACAGCAGAGGACTTCCTCTGCCACTGATGACAAGGAGCACAAGTGGAAAGAAAGTTTAAGAGCCACATGACTGGTGCTAGGTGTTAGAGGCAGATATGCAGGCATGGGCACTATAATAATTTAGAGTAAGCCCTTCTGAAATTACATCCTCATTATTTTTTCCCTGCTTAATGTAATGCCTTGTGAATAATGCAGAATTACTTTTCCTATGTTGATATTTTCTACTGTCTCTCCTCAGTATATGATGATATGATCCTTGGGTTGAGTCGAGTCAGTGGTGAGTAAATGCATTTTTTGCTTCAGTTAAAAAAAATAACATTTCTATAGGCTGAGAGCAAATTCATATATGCTACTTAAAGGGCTTTTCAGCTACTCTCTTGCTATTGGATTTTGTACTCCTGATTCTAGCTTCTGAATTGTTTTCTGGTGGTGCAGGAAAGTTTGCAGTGCCATGTGATTTCATCCTAAGGGAGTTTGCTTGTCATCAAGAATAGTAACTCTCAAGGACTCTGGTGATGCATATCCTTGTGCTGGTGTGTGGTTAACTTTCTGAAGAAGTCCTTGATAAGTTGTTAATTGACATTATTACAAGGAAGGAATTATTTCCCTCCCTGTCTTGTTTGTGTCATTTATTGAAAGAGACTGAGGACAAAGCAGCTTGTTAGGCTTATGATAAGAAGCCACCACAAGACAGCAGGCCTTTGTTCTCTTGGCCATTGGTGCAACTCAGGAGAGCCTTCAAAAGATTAAATCAGTTATAAAATCACCTTGAATTCCGGACTGTGTTCAATGCATTAAAGTAGCATCTTGGATTTGACAGACCACATTGTTTAGAGATTTGCACATTACAGGAAACACTGGAAACTTGGCAAAGTATAATTAATTTTTAAGATTTTAGGAGGCCCAATGGGGGAAAAGTCAGATATGTTTGTGTCAAGAGGCCAGCATTTGACATTTACCTCCACAACATAGTACATGCACTGGAACCAGCCAGCTTTTTTTTTTGCCCTGACTTGGCCAATTCCCTTTGTTATTTCACCCCCCCCCCCAATCTCCATGCAGGTCCCATGATACCAAACATGGCCTTTTTGGTGGTCAAAGGGGAACCCTTACGTTCTTTTTCACCAGTGGAGAAATTGGTTGGACACAGCCCAGTGTTCTTGACCAATAAGTGGTAGAGATGAGGATGGCATGTGAAAATTTATGGACAACAGTCTTGGTCAGCTTTTTGATCTAATGGTACATGTTCAAATTTTCTGACATTTCCCTTGGACCTATTACAAAGTAAATGCTGTCCAGATTTATCATATTTACTATAACATATATCTTTGACATATTGGAAATTCCTAAAAAAAGCTAATTGCTTACTTCAAAAACTTTTTAGATGCTAATTTTAAATCCTAAAGCATAAAAATGGATATAAATGTTCTTTCATGCTTGCAGGTAAATCTGCTTCTGAGCTGAAGATCCACTGTACTCCAGAAGGAATCAGACTTCATTGTTTCCTGAAGTACTACACAGAGGAAATGAAAGTGAGCTGGTATCACAAGTAAGTGAAAGACTGGCTTTAACAATGCAATCTTAAGCAGAGTTATATTCTTCTAAATCCATTTAAATCAGTGGTCTTAAAAGGGTTTAACTCCTCTTCGGATTGCACTGTAAATAGTGTTTGGAGTTTTGCCTAGGGCTGTTGAATTAAAAAAAATTCGGTATAGTTCAGATTCGGCTGAATTCGGCCCGTTTAGATTCAGGATATGCCGAAGTCCGAACTCCCCCACTTCGGGTCCGTGCAATTCGGCGGGAATTCAAAGTTTGGGAAAAAAAATTCGGCCGAATAAAGCCTTTAAAAACACAACTGTGCCTTTCCACGGCTCTGGGGGGGGCATTTTTGGGGGTAGAGGTCCCAAACTTTCAGCAAAGCTTCAAAAGACGTTTCTTGAAAGACCCCCCAAGTTTTGTAAAGATTGGGTCAGGGGGGGCTGAGATACGGGCCCCGAAAGGGGTCCCCCCACCCTTAATGAGCATGTCTGAGCAGAGCTTGCCGCCCACGCACAAAGCTCCCAGCCCCGACAAACAGCTGAGAGGTTTGCAAAGCATTGCAACAGTAATGCAAAGCAACTCGACTGCACAGCAACACAACCTTGTAAGCAACACCTTTGCAACTGTGCAAAGCAACACCTGACACCTGGGAGTTTGCAAACCATGGAAAAGGACAGAGGCAGCTAGCTATGCATAATGAGCAGGAGGGGTGGAATTTCCCCTTTTGCATCGGACCCGGGACCAGGAAAATGCATTCTTTAAGTCACCATTTGAAAACCAGTTTTGAGCAAGCATCCAAATAGACCTAACCGCTCTTATGAATGAGGGAAAACCTGAAGACACACAACTGAAACCCCCCCTCAAACCAGGGAGAGAGAGACTCGAGGGGGAACACACACCCCAGGCAGAACCGGCAAAAGCCCCCTTTGGCTTCCCCCCCACCCGCAGAAACTGCTCCCTCCCCCCCCACACACAGACTCTGCTTCCCCCCACCACACACACACACAGGAGAAAAAGTATAGATTAAAGCCCTCAAAGGGGTCTTACTGTGGCTGTCTTCTGTTTCATCAGGAGGGGTGGGAGGAGGACTGGGTAATCCAAGAAGTTTCCATTTAAGCACGGGACGTTTTGCTCTGGAGATGCATACAAGATCAGCTGATCCATTCATCCCAATAGGGAAAAGGGGAAAGGGGAAAGCCCATATCTCGGGACCCCCTGACCCAATCTTTACAAAACTTGGTTGGTCTCTAAAGAAGGCTTGTCTGAAGCTCTGCTCAAAGTTTGGGATCTGCACCCCCAAAAATGCGCCCCCTGCAGCCACGGAAAGAGAAAAGTGGGGGAGCCGATATTTCTGCCCCCACTGAACCCATCTTTACAAAACTTGGGTGGTATCTTAAGAATGATTGTCTGAAGCTATGCTGAAAGTTTGGTGGCTGTATCCCCAAAAAAGCGCCCCCTGCAGCCACGTAAATGGAAAAAGGGGGGGAGGGAAAAGGGGTGGAGCCCATATCTCGAGACCCCCTGACCCAATGTTTACAAAACTTGGGGGGTATCTTAAGAAGGTTCATCTGAAGCTCCACTGAAAGTTTGGGGTCTGTACCCCCAAAAATGCACCCCCTGCAGCCATGGAAAGAAAAAAGGGGGGAGCCTATATCTCGGGACCCCCTGACCCAATGTTTACAAAACTTGGGTGGTCTCTTAAGAAGGCTTGTCTGAATCCCTGCTGAAAGTTTTGTGTCCCTACCCAAAAAATACGCCCCCTGCAGCCACAGAAAGGAGCAAATGTGCACAAGCACCCCCCCCACACACACACACAAGGATTTCCCTCTCTCTCTCTCTCCCTGGCCGAGCCGCACATCAGCTGATTCCTCCAGTACTCAATCCTGACTGATTGGCCAGAAGAAGACCCAGCTTGGCCACCAATTGGCCGGGGGAGGAGAATGCTGCTTACTGATGGCCCCGAATTGGCCGGATTTATTCGTGAACTCCCGAATTCGCTGAATTCGGCTCCCCGGTTTCCTGCCATTTTTTAGTTCAGTTTGTCCCGAACTAAAAACCACCGAATCAGGGGAAATTCGGCTGTTTTTCAGTTCGGGCCGAACCAAATCAACAGCCCTAGTTTTGCCTGCTAATAAACATTTTCACATTGAGAGTGGGGCTTTGAAGAAAAAGTTAGACTCCCAGTTCTCTTTTCTCACTTGGAAAAAAAATGAAATTCTCAGGGAGCGTTTTCCATAAGAAATGACTCAATCCCTGTTTTTCATTCTGTCATCTGCGCAGCTGGCACTATTGCATGCGAAATCCCCAGTCAGCCCTGAATCATCCCAGCGCTTTGCATAGCAGGGAGCATAAAACAAATCCTAAAGCCAGCATGCAATCATCCACTCATTGCACTGCAGGGAATCTAACTGAGTTTCCATCTTCGAGGTCTGCTCGGTCTAGTGAGCTGAAGCTAGTACAGTAAGGGGGAAAAGAACTAATAACGTTTCATTCATTTTCATATTAGGCTTTTGTCATCATTAGGCCAAATCACCCCGTTCGGATTACTTTTGGGCTGATTAAAGAGAAATCTAGTCTTTGTATTACAGAGTTAAGTGAAACTCCACAGAGAAGTTGAGGTGAGGTTATCAATATTCAAGTCACATATAGTTAGCCATTTCTAAGCTGAAATACTAAAGGACCAAAAACAGATAAATCCACGTTGGGCATTTCCCCATTCCAGTTCTAACTGCATCACTTCGGTATAAATTGGATTCTCAGTGTGTTGTTGTTTACAAGCTGATTCTTTACTGACTTCCCTTCACCCTATAGCTTCCCAGAGCACTGGCAGGTATCCCTGACAGCCCCAAAGTCTTAAATAGAAAAGCCATCTTACAACCTGAAGGGCAAAAGCTATAAAAGAATTAAAAATGTAAAGGTCATGGAGTCCAGATAGTGGAGAAAGATATCCAGAGGTCAACCAACGCTGATCACAAAATCCTATTATACTGGATTTCAAAAATGTAATCTGGGTTCTCCACTCCATCACGAACTTGCCATTGGATTTAAATCTGATTTCTAAGGCTTCTGACAGGGTTCCTGACCAATTTGCATTTCCCACTTCCATTTTCTCCCAGGGGTATTCTTCATGGATATTTGCTGCTGTTTCGACGCTGTTTTGCGTCGGAGGCAAATTTTGGTTATTTACTGCAGAGCCGTGTTTTCCCCCACTGAGCAAAATAAGCCGGTTTAAAAGAGAGGCAATCCAAACCACTTCTGAGCCGTACTTTCCAGTAAAAGAGCATTTTGTTGCTCGGATGCCCATGAAGAAATGTTTGCTTCGCTCCCCGGGACGTCTCCTTTCTCCTCCCCCAAGAACGGTGATTGGCTGGGGGAGTTGCCACTCTAACAGCATCGCACCGGCAGGAGGGAGACCCAAAGCAGACTGGCTGCCCCTCTTCAGAAGGGTGATGGGGGTTTTGGCTTGGATTTGCCGCTCTCAGGATGCCCCTCCCCAACACACACACACATAGGATCGCACCGGCTGGAGGGAGACCCAGAGCAGACTGGCTGCCCCTCTTGAGAAGGGTGATGGGAGTTTTGGCTTGGATTTGCTGCTGTCAGGATGCCCCTCCCCAACACACACACACATAGGATCGCACCGGCTGGAGGATCGCACCGGCTGGAGGGAGACCCAGAGCAGACTGGCTGCCCCTCTTGAGAAGGGTGATGGGACTTTTGGCTTGGATTTGCCGCTCTCAGGATGCCCCTCCCCAACACACACACACATAGGATCGCACCGGCAGGAGGGAGACCCAAAGCAGACTGGCTGCCCCTCTTCAGAAGGGTGATGGGGGTTTTGGCTTAGATTTGCCGCTCTCAGGATGCCCCTCCCCAACACACACACACATAGGATCGCACCAGCTGGAGGGAGACCCAGAGCAGACTGGCTGCCTCTCTTCAGAAGGGTGACGGGAGTTTTGGCTTGGATTTGCTGCTCTCATGGTCCCCCCCCCCCACACACACACATAGGATCACACCGGCTGGAGGGAGACCCAGAGCAGACTGGCTGCCACTCTTCAGAAGGGTGACGGGAGTTTTGGCTTGGATTTTCTGCTCTCGGGATGCCCCCCCCCAAACACACACACACAGGATCATGGGAAGAGTGGGCGGGATTAGGCGGATTTGGAGCGGTGAGTCATGAGCGGCAGCAGATGTAAGCAGCGCAGAGAAGTGCGCTGTTTCTCCCGTGAAAAATTGAGATGGGGGGAGAATCTGCACTGCCATGAAAAAGCTATTTAAATCAGTTTATTATTTGCTCCGATTCGAAACCGAAGCAAAATCCACCGTGAAGAATACCCCCCAGTGTCTGTGGTTATTAGCATCATCAGGTTTTTTTTTAAGTACTATAGGAGCACACTTTGAGGAGCCTGTGATTCAGAATTCATTGGAAAATTGTACTGAGACATTTGATAAGGTTCTCCAGTATCTGCCACATGTGCACACCATTTTTTAAAAGTACTTAATTACATATACAAAACCCTATCCCTGCATGCATGTCGCCCCTAGCCAGATTGGGGCTCCTGAGTATAAAGCAGAGCTTACAGTGTGATAATGGGTTAGCAGTGTGGAGATGTAAAAAACACTTGAGTATGCTAACATCTGAACCATAACCTAGATATCTACAACACATGTTGTATACCTGGCCAAGTGGCCTGTTCTTGAAACTGAAGAAGCAACAATTCAAATTTCAGCTTTAAAGTGTTTTGGAAACTAAAAGAAAAGAATTAAACATGATGGCACAGGGCATTCATACCAGAAATAAAAGAGGAGACCAAACAAATATCTCTTCTGTTGTCGCTTTTAAATCTCATGGCACTTATTCACGTGATGAATTAAAGCCACGTTCAAGGCTTTGAGCACGTGGGTTGGTCATGGTAGGTCCTCAGTAGATGAGGCAGGAGATGGAAGTCTCATAGCTGGAGGTTGCTACTACCCTAAGAACAGTGGGCTAACTCTCTCCACCAGTGCAATTGAGTTACCTTTTCTCCTTCTCTTGGTCACGCTGGCTGCTGCTGTTCTCCTTGGTAACTTTAACAAGGTCAGTCATGACAGTCAGTTTGAAGTGCTGCCAGAGTAAAGTAATTGGTGAAATTTCAGCACTGGCTAAGTCAATGCTGATCTGGCCAATTTACAGTGCATTATGAAGCCCTTCTCAGTCCATCAAAGTCAAAAAGCGTAGAAGGAGCTTAGAAGGTTGTAACTCTGGATTACACTGGTAGCCTTCAATAACTGGAGGAAATGTATGCCTAAACCATGGGCTTCAGTCATAATCATATATGCCTCTTTCCATGGAGCCACATTGGCCTAGATAGCCCTTGCTAAGATGGATCTTGCTCTCATTCTTTAGATCTGCCTCAAAAGCCCTCTTCCTTGGCAGAGGTCTTTCCCCTCTGCCTCAGCGCTGTTTGTGCTTCTGTTCACAAAATTTCAACTAACCTAATCATATAATATGTAATTACTTTTGCTTGCTTTCAGATGGCATACTCTTTTATCTCCCTTGTTCCCCTTCCCTTTGCTGTCACTTCTGCTCGTCTTGTCTCTGCATATGTCTTTTCTTCTACTCTGAGAATGCCATGCACATCTTGAAAGCACTATAAATGATAAATAGCAGAAGTAATAGAACACTCCCTGGGTGACAGATGTTCTTCCTTGGGAAAAAAAGCCCTTTAAATTTCATGTATATTATTAAATTGAAATATGAATAGAGCAAAAATAAGTGTAAAATGATTTCAAAATGAAATAAGGAGAGAGTCAAATATTCTAAAAAGAAAACAAAGGCAGATACTTTGTCCTCCAAAAGAAACACTTCCAGAAGACATTAAAATATCCCCAGAATTCTTTTTTGGGTTATAGAGTTTATCTTGATGGCTCAGAGCCTTCGGACACCTTCTTGTTTTTTTTTAAAGCCAGAATATTAATCAATCTAGGCATGAGAGACCAACATTTCTCTCCACCGTCCCCTGTCTTGTGGCATTATATCAGTTTTCAGGACCATCCCACAGTTGCAAGAAGATCTGTGAAAATGAAGCAGGATATGCTGAATAACTAGATCAGGGGTGTCAAACATAAGGACCATGGGCCGGATTTGGCCCCTTGAAAGCTTTTATCTGGCCCACAAGCCAGATGAGGCAGTCTCCCCCCTCCAGCCTATGCTTAAATGCTTATGTATTAAATGAGCCATATTGTCATTTTCTCTATGAAACTGAATTCAATATTTTTCATTTAATTATAATTTCAGTAGCTGGGATCCAAGAAACTTCCTTAGGCTTGCTCAGAGATTGGGACCTAGGCAGCCAAACCAGTAGTTTTTTTTTTTTTTTTTTTGCTTTTGAACAGGAACACCGTTTTCTTCCACCCAATGGTAAATCAAAGTCTGCTACTGAAAGTCTCTCCAGTTTCAGAACTGGATTGCTATGTGACGTAGATCTGTTGTTTGAAAAACATAAGCCCCAAATCCTTAGAAGGAGAACATAAAGTGGAATTTTGGATCCTAACCAGCATGTTTTTCTTTCACTCTAGACACATTTTAAAAACCCTCTGTTCATTTTTGTAGGGAATCTAAGATTTCTTCTAGTGAAAAAATGAGGATTGGAGGTAGTGAAGAAGTTGCCTGGATGCAGATATGTGAGCCCACAGAAAAGGATAAAGGAAAATACACTTTTGAGCTATTTGATGGAAAGGACGCCCATAAGCGAACTATTGATCTCTCTGGACAAGGTAGGAATCTTTAGCAATGGTACAGCATTTTCCCTACTGTAAAGAAAACAGCTAATATTAGGCCCATTTTGTAGTGGGGAAACTACCTTATTTATTTTTTAGATATTTATTTCATGCTAACAGCTTTCAGGGGTGCTGTATTATCTTGATTCATGCTGTATCTGCCCTTTTTAGCCCTTTGATCCCAGTTCTTATTTCATTTGATGTTTCTGTACCATGTTATAGGTTTAAAAAAAAGGGGGGGGGGAAAGTTCTGTGACAATGTTTTATACCGAGTCCAAGGCAAACTTTATAATACACTGAAATATTTCATTGCAGCGTACGATGATGCCTATGCAGAATTCCAACGACTCAAGTAAGCTTTCTAACTTTTACATTTATACTAATTCCATCTACCCACTGTTGACTATTAATGACATTATAATGTATTGTAATATTAATTTTTTGTTTCCTTTTTTTCTTCTTGCCTTTAGGGCAGCTGCTTTTGCTGAGAAGAGTAAGTAAATTATTTATAGAGGAAGAAAGTTAATTATTATCATGTAAGACCAAGAGCTAGTAATGTAATTAAAAGGCTGGAGGGGATGGTGGTAACAACCATAATATGCTTATATAAAGCCATTCAACGAAGATGAACTAATAAGCCATATAGATGATGCTTTCCTCTAGGCTAGGGATTCAGCAAATTTCTCAGTGAACCTGTTCAGCAGTTCCACTTACCTTGTTCAACACTAGCAATCCGACTGTGAGCAGATCAGGTTTATGTTCAGATTGCATTGAACAGCTGCTGAACGAGTCTGTAGCTGCCTGCTGGTCAGAAACCAATGCATAGCTGATCCATCATCAGCTGGGAGTTGGCTTCTGATGGCTGCAAGCAGTCTGGTTCTGCAAAGAGACACAAACAGGTTGCGACAGCCAGCCAAATCATTGATTAATTAGCTGCCTGATCACCACTGGCAGAAGCACATTGGCAGGTTTTGAGCATCCCTTCTTCAAACCTGTTTGAGAACAAGCATGGTGCAATTTCAGAATGAGTGGCTTGTTAAGTGTGTGGTCTTAGACCAGGCCTGCACAACATAGGCCTTGGGGATCATCCCTACTCATATGGATGCTTGGATTTCCAGAGGTTTCTGCAAATGGATAGGATTCCATCTATGGAGTGTGACTTCTTTGCCTCCCCCTCCCACTGCAGATTCTCCACAATTGCTGCTCCTAGGGGAAAGGGAACCCCTTAGAACAGCATGGGGGGAGTTGGAGGTCTTCAGGAGAGGGGAGAATTGGCAAACATTCTGCTCTCTGTGGGGTTTGGAGAGGGGAGGGACTTCAATGCCATAGAGTCCAATTGCCAAAGTGACCATTTTCTCCAGGTGAACTGATCTCTGTTGGCTGGAGATCAGTTGTAATTGCAGGATATCTCCAGCTAGTATCTGGAGGATGGCAACTTGAATACAAACAGTTCATTGAAATTACAGGAGAGCATCAGAGGGACATGAATGGAACACTTCACACAACAAAACTATAGAGCAACTATAGAATGGAATGAGTGACATTCCTCTAACTATGCATATGAGTGGTACAGAAGAACTAATGGCAAATACAGTTTGGACAATTCACAGTGGGTAGCCGTGTTAGTCTGTTTGCAGTAGTCAAAAAGGGCAAGAGTCCAGCAGCACCTTAAAGACTAACAAAAATATTTTCTGGTAGGGTATGAGCTCATACCCTACCAGAAAATATTTTTGTTAGTCTTTAAGGTGCTACTGGACTCTTGCCCTTTTTGACTACAGTTTGGACAGTTTGCTATTCATCACCATGGGTAACAAGTCCCACAGTTCATCCCCTAAGCATGCACACTCTTTACTTCCATGATGTACACTTAGAATTGCAGGCTAAAATTGTAGTTTCCAGAAGAATGACTGGACATCTTATTCCATCATATTGCAATATTATTTCTGAAGCATTATGATGGCACTGGAGAGGCTAGTAATTTTCTATATTCTCTGGCAATAATTTTACCTGAAATGGTCAGCTCAAGTGTTTATCTGCTGTTATGTATGCAGGACCAGCCAAACCCAGAGAGGAAATAGGCCGCCACCTAGAGTGCTTGCTTTAGTTATGGAAATGTATTGGAAAAAGAGAGACGCTGACTGCACTTTTGGCTTTATCCATTTTTCCAGCGCATAAAATAGGGATTCTAATTTATATGAGTGATAGTGCCCTGGAAGTGGGAAGTGGCATTTAGTCCAGGTCTCAGCTGAAGTGGAATGTAATAATGTGATAATTACTGAAATTACAAATAAGAAAATTGTGTTGCAATTAACTCTTGAACATTCACAATGAGATCTTAAATTGGCCCTAAACCCATCAAAGTAAGTGGGATTAAAAGGTGCAATGCTGTTTAGGATTGCACTGTTTTTAGGCTGTTCAGCAAGGCAGGGCTGGCTCTGTATGGCAGTGGAATTTAAAACATCTTGGTACTTTGAGCCAGGAAAGGTGGGATACCTTGGTTTTTGTACTGTCTTGCCAGTCAGAACAACTTTGCTTTTTGTAGGATGAAACTGGGAATATTGATGTTTTTCTTCATCACGATAAACTCTGTTGCATTCCAGAATGCTAGAAGCTTACTTGTTTCTCACCTCTAACTTTTAGAAACTCACATAAATTGAATGCACATCAGTATATAAGATATTGTAAATGGAAACCATTGGGAAAGCATGAATTAAATTGGGTATGGCAGCAACACAGAATAGGTTGTGCGGTTTGACAACCTGCGCTATATACTTGCCTTCAAATGTTGCAGGGAGATCTCACATTTTGCATTCAGTGTTGGAGAAACTGCTCACTCAAAGACTTTGTTGTCACAGCATTTAAACCTGACCTGCTGTTGAACGCAGGGACACCTTGAACAGAACAGGGTGCCACACACTTATTCTGTTGTCTGAACTCTGTATAATGGGCTCCTTGTTTTTAATTTCATAGATCGTGGTAAAGTAATTGGCGGATTGCCTGATGTTGTGACTATAATGGAAGGAAAGGTAAGGCTATCTTGTGCTTGGCTATTTGGGGAAAGGTGTGAGGCTGAAATGCTGGTCAATGCCCGTGCAAGGTTGCTCATCCCCTGATCCTATGCTGTTTGTTGCTGGGAGCAAGCCCAGCCACCCTGGTAATAGTAGTGCTGCAGGAGTGTAGCACGGAACTACTGCCTTCTCCCAAGTCACCAGAGGCCAGCAGCAAGCCAAGCCCTGAGGACTTTGGTTCTCTCCTGTCTACGTTGCTCTGAGCCCTGATGCTGGTAGAAAAAGGCTATGAAAATGTAAACCTTTGTATAGAAATAAGTTTGGATTCATCCTAAAAGCTACACCAACCGGATGGCCACTCAGCTGGCAAAGTAATACATAGGCATGGGTTCTCAGAAATTAATTGATATACACAACAATTCAGGCCCTGCAGTGGGACTAGCACTGACACTATAATACTACTGCTATAGTGGTTGTAGCTTGGAACTCGGACATGGAAAAAGGCTGCAGCAACTTTGGCCCCATCTTTTCTTGGAATACTAGACTACAAATGTTCCTAGCTGGGATACATCTACAATGCTTTTTCTTGTTGAAAGGATGTGGTTGGTGTTCAGCTTAACTGAGGGGCTGAATTTCACAAATATGACCATACCCTTTGAAAACTGTCTCATGTTTTAGCAGTTGGGGGTGAGAATACATGGAAAACATATAGGGGGTTCTGGATTTTTAAAAAAACTGAAAAAAACCCGCATCAGTACACCACAATGTGGCTTACATGATTTCTCAGTGCATATCAATTAGAACATAGCAACAAGCTAAAAAAACCTAAATGCATATTAGTATACAGAAATGAACTTTTAAAAGGAACCTTAATGTGCATTAGTGAAAGAGTTTTACATTTCACAATTGTTTTTAAAGCCAAATATGCATTTTGCACATAGCAAGATACAACCTCTGTAGCAGTAGTGCTATAGCGTCAGTGCTAGTCCCACAGCACAAAGCAACCGGGGCTTAAAATAAAGAGATTTCTAATGTGGATTGATGTGCACATCAACTCACAACAACTGGGCTGAAAAAAAGGGGGCAGACAATGTCCATTAAATAAGAAAAAATTGGCACACAAGCAGCAGGGGAACGAGTTCTGGGAAGAGGTGTGAAAAGTGCAAAACAGTGGAAGGGAGACTTTTTTCCCCACATGCCCTTCGAAATGACATTTTTCGCATAAAAGAACAGAACATCACAAAAATTGAATTGTGTTGTTTGATGCAGATTGGGCTGTGAAGTGCTTATATTGGAACAAATCAACACAACAAATAACTACCCCAATAACCTCAGTGTGACTCAAATTAATTAAGGCCCCTTGAGAGATTTTGTGTCTGAAATGGCTTGCTCAGTATTCCCAAGTGCTATGCATGGGGGAAACTTCAAAGACGTTTTTAAATGTGTCATTATCTGAACATCATGTCAAGCTAATGGTTTGGTTGGAAGCCTGCTTCGGGCAAGTCTGCAATGACATTCTAAGTGACATCTTCACACAATGCTGCCCTTGGGCTATTATTGCATTGCACTAGCTGGAAAGATGGAGAAATACTTGCATCAAAAAAACAAGTATATTTAAGGAATATGCTTTATGCCTCTGTGTTGCAGTCAGCGCAATTCTTGCATATGTGCAATATTATCCAACCACATCAAACCTATTCAAGGTGCCATTTCTTTTTCATAAACTCCCATTAGGCATTCTTCTTTGTAATGCTTTCTTTATTCATTGTTTCAGTAGCAAAGATTTTGGTTCAGTAAATGACACGTTGGATTGACCCTTAATTTTCTCCCCTGCCCTTTTCCCGTTTTAGACCCTGAACCTGACTTGCACCGTCTTTGGTAATCCTGACCCTGAAGTGGTCTGGTTTAAGAATGAAAAGCTTCTTGAACTTAATGACCATTACGTAGTTGCGCTGGATCAAGGAAAGTATGCCAGTTTGATCATCAAGGGGGTGTCATCAGAGGACTCGGGAAAGTACAGTATAAATGTCAAGAACAAGTATGGTGGTGAAATGGTGGATATCACTGTAAGTGTGTACAAACACGGCGAAGAGTTGCCTGACATTAAACCTGCTGCACCTGGGAAAACAAGGCTAATACCAGCAGACCCAACTCAAGAATCTGCAGTTTCTAAACCTGCAAAAAGTGGCAGGAAGTAGATTTGGGTGTGTTTGACAAATAAAAAGCTAGAGAGAAGCTGTAGGAGTCCCCCCCACCTGATAGTGTTTCTGCAGTAGATAACCAACAATGTCCAAGGAACAGACAAGGTTTTTGAAGTATGCACCACAGTCTCAGTTGTAAAACAGTCCCAACCACACATGTGATTATATCATTATGAATAGAAATGTGATGTGGCTTGCAAACCACAACAGGCCGTTAGGACACAGCTGTCATTAACTTATATTCAAACCATTATTATTTTTGTGGGACACCACTCTGCTTATCGCAACCGACATAGGCAGACGGTTTAGTTATATATGTGATCGGGGCACTGAACCTTTCTTCTTAATATGAATCATGACCCTCGGTGCTTTTTGTAAAACCCCACTGAGTTTGGATGGGCTGCAGAGATGTAAAAGCATTGAGAGCCGTGTCTTCAAATGATTAAGATGAGCTGAAAAATGACCCTCTGAGCTCTCCTTTGTGGCATTGCTGTTTTGTAGGGCAAGCTGATCTTTGGTAGTATTTTACAATCACCGTGGACTCATTTAAACCATAAGTTTCACAGTTGTTTGTTTTTTCCCCTCCCCCTGCTTTGTGCTAATAAAAACTTTAAAAGTCACCTTGTGTTTCTCTATGCACCAAATTACATTTAACTAGTTCTGTTTACTCTCTTTCACTGTTTAATTATGGCTTATTGCACAATTTCACAGCTGGTAGCATGCAGACAATGGACTTACAATAAAGAAAACAAATTATGGATCAATTATGGATCATCATAGTAACTCTATGGCATTTACTACACTCATTTTACACTTTATGGTGTGGTCAGTAAGCTGCTAGGAACTGGTATCAGGGGACACCTATGCCATTTTGTAGTTTCCTCTGATAATTATGCTTCCAAATTGGGTCTCATCCCAGGAAGGCAAAGTCAAAACTCTCAAGTTTCCATAGCCAAAGCAGCTGACTCTGAGCAATGTTTTGCAAAAGCTTTACCACTAACAGATGTATATTTTCAATGGGATTAGCACATGTGTCCTGTATCAACTAGCAGTTGGGTAACTATCACCAAATAACATGCTATTCCTTTCTATTGTATAACCTTGACCGAAGAACGGTACACTCCTTCTATCTGGGATGGTCGTCTTCTTCCACCAAATGCACAGCTTCGGGACACACATGGAGCGGTGAGGGAGGGAGGGGACACCCACCTAGCCAGCCAGATCAGCCGAATCAACCCTGGCAATCAATGGGATGACAGATGTCGCAGCCAGATCGCCCTCACATCCATAGCATGCTATTATAAATGCCACAAATTATGTTCACATGTCAGCAGAGAGTTGCTCTGAAACAGTTCATTTCTAAACTTAGGCTTGGATTCTAAGGTGCTGCTCTGTTGGCATAATGGCAGATCTGATGGAACAGCATGTAGATGAGGGGAGTGTTTCCCCCCCCTGACATCTCCCTTCCTGATGTTCAGTCCCACTTTGCCTTCCACACTATCCTTGGAGCTTCACCAACCTGCAGAAGCATTTGTCTAGAGGTCACAGAAGGTGGAGGTGAGAGACGGAGAAGATGCCTTTCTACAGCACAACTGTGCTCACACTGCTTGGAATCCATGCTTTAGCTTGAGTATGCAGAATCTGCCTGGTGTAGGGAAGATGTTGGATCCAGCAACTTGCCTTAATCATCCAAATATCACAACATGCCTCTGGTTGTCTGTGACAGACTTGAACACAGCTTTTCCCATGCTCACCTTCTTCCTCCTGTCTCCCTCTCCCCTCATGTGTGGACTGTATGTGGAAGATTCTTGGTTTGTAAAGACTTCCATAAAACCCCAGTTTGGCTTGATATATCAATGCACTTGAGAAAATTGGAGTTCTTATCTCTCCACAAACCAGGACTTTAAACTGGAATTATATTATGGTTCAGAATCCCAGTTTGTGGGGAAGGGTACAAATTCCACTTTGCTCAGACACGTGCATTCAGATGTAATTTGAATTGGAGTTTGATTGAAAGCTTTGCCAACCAATTTTCTTTCAGTTGAGCCCTATGCACAATGGAGTACATGAGCACAAACAGTGCCTGTGGCTTTCAAGGATGGCATCTGAATGTGGCCATCACTGGAACTAAGCCAAAGGCACACTTCATACATGATTTATTCCTACAATAAGGCAACCTCTGTGCAGAGAGAAAAAAAATTGTGTGCTGTCATTCACAAAGTACAGTAAAGGAAGACAGAGATGCAGAGGTTGTAAACTGTTGCATGCATTATCACAGCATTACAAGAGAAATTACTTCAAAGTGTTGGGCAGTTCACTTTCCTTGTTTCAATCCATGAGCTTTTTTGTAAATATTTTAGATTACACAGCCACTTAACCACTCTCTTTATTTAAAAAAAATTAAACCTCCCCCACTCAAATAATTCCAATTTTGTATTCAAGAACTTTGATCATGTTAGAATATTTCTGGATGTAGTTAATAAATTGTAGAAGCTGAATAATACAGCGTAGAAAATAAGTTATATTTTGTGTTATTTTTTATGGTCTTGAGTGTACAGGTTATATTTACCAGAGATTCTTGTGTATTGTCGAAGGCTTTCACGGTCAGAGTTCATTGGTTCTTGTAGGTTATCTGGGCTGTGTAACCGTGGTCTTGGAATTTTCTTTCCTGACGTTTCGCCAGCAACTGTGGCAGGCATCTTCAGAGTAGTAACACTGAAGGACAGTGTCTCTCAGTGTCAAGTGTGTAGGAAGATATAGTCAGAAAGGGGTTGGGTTTGAGCTGAGTCATTGTCCTGCAAAAGTAATGTGCTAATCATTGTCCTGTAAATATCAAGATAATGTGCTAATGATGGTGTGGTATGTTAATATGGAACCATTGTATCCTGAAGTGATCTGTTAATGTGTGAAGTCCAAAGCTAATCTCCATGGCTATTGTTGGCTATAGTCTTTGTTAGTCTGGAGGTTTTTAGGACAGGAAGCCAAGCCTTATTCATTCTTAAACTCTCTTCTTTTCTGTTAAAGTTGTGCTGATGTTTATGAATTTCAATGGCTTCTCTGTGCAATCTGACAAAATAGTTGGTAGAATTGTCCAGTCTTTCAGTGTCTTGGAATAAGACCCTGTGTCCTGTTTGTGTCAGTCCATGTTCAGCCACTGCTGATTTCTCAGGTTGGCCAAGTCTGCAGTATCTTTCATGTTCTTTTATCCTTGTTTGTATGCTGCGTTTTGTGGTCCCGATGTAAACTTCTCCACAGCTGCAAGGTATACGATATACTCCTGCAGAGGTGAGGGGGTCTCTTTTGTCTTTTGCTGATCGTAGCATTTGTTGTATTTTCTTGGTGGGTTTAAACACTGTTTGTAGGTTATGTTTTTTCAAAAGTTTCTCCATCCTATCAGTGACTCCTTTAATAAATGGCAAGAATACCTTTCCTATGGGAGACTGTTTTTCCTGAGTTTTCTGATTTTTGTTTGGTTTAATGGCCCTTCTGATTTCATTCTTGGAATAGCCGTTTGCTAGCAGTGCGTGATTTAGATGATTAGTTTCTTCCTTGAGAAACTGTGGTTCACAGATCCGTCTTGCACGGTCCATTAATGTTTTGATTATTCCTCTTTTCTGTTGGGGGTGGTGGTTGGAGTTTTTGTGTAAGTAGCGATCTGTGTGAGTTGATTTCCGGTAGACCTTGTGACCTAACTGAGAGTTTGTTTTACGGATGACAAGGGTATCAAGAAATGGGAGAACCAATTCTTGTGTATTGTTGCAGCTTTTCAGAAGTATCCTTGGGCACCTCAGGCAAGGTTAGACTTATCTTGGCTGTGCCTTTCAGTCATTCTTTTTAGCTAGCTAAGCTCTACCCATTTCCTTTCAGGTATAAGGGAAAGAATTTATGGTGGCATTTAATCCTTTGCTGAAGCAGAGAAATTAGCACTTGCTGGAACGCTATTTTCAAAAGGCTGAAGATTTGTAATAAGCACTTACTTTTTTCCAGCAAGCAAGGCAGCAGAGTTCTTACCTTGTGTGAATTTTAAAAGAAGAAGAAGAATTTGCCAGTAGCAGAGATGTTAGTTAAAGCACCTACTCTTTAAATAATGATTGTTCGGAATATTGAATTATACATGGGTTTCCTGGTCCAGCTGCAAGCTATATATGTGCAGAAGAAAGCTTCTTTGCAAGTATCCCCTTCTGAGGACCAAACTAGATGGTACAGTATCCCCAAACCTACTAAGAGGATGCAGCACCATTTTACAGCCTTTAAAAAAATTGCAGAGGGGGCCCAATCCTGTAAGAGATTGCAGCACAGGCAGATGGGGGTTCCTGTCTTGAGACAAAAGCCCCTATCCCCCTCAGCTGCAGTCCCTGGCAGCATCAGGCCCCCAACATGATTTTTAAACATTTTTAAAAAGGCTCTAAAACGGTGCTGCATCCTCATGGCAGCATTGGGGACACAGTACTGTGTAGTTTGGCCCTGAAAAGTAACTAGTGTATGTAAATGGTTGTAGGTTGCCAAATGTTCTGTCTTTTTAAAAGAGAGAGGTTTAGTGGTATGTTGTTTACTAGTTAATGTTACTTCACTTCAGCTGCACATTTCCACACATTAGGCCTCTACTAAAGAGTCAGGACATCTGTTGGCAACCCTACATTGATGCTGGATGTGCAATTCCCTTTTCTATTCCAATTGTTAGGCCTTATGCACACATTGTCCTTTGGTTTCAGTGTCCTCCTCTTCTTTGAACACATAAGGCTGTCAGACCATTTGGTCCATACAGGTCAATATTGTCGACCCTAACAGGCAGGGAATCTCCAAGGTCTCAGGCAGTGTCCTGAATTAGTGTCTCCACTTTGGTTCGAGGAATTAGTGTGGGAGACTAAGCCTTGTGAGAGCTTGGGTAACCAAGATCTTTGCAGCCTGTGTATAAAGGGATAAGTCCCTTGGGGAAACTCTCAAAAAAGAGGTGGCTTGTCAAATAAAATGGAGTTTTATTATAAAATAGTTTCAAGCACACAATGCAAACACACATACACAATTCATCCAAGAGCTAAGGAAAGTTAAGGATGGAGGGGCGGGATTCTAGAGTAAGGGTTTGGGGGATAATTACCAATCTTGAAGAGTGTCATCTGAGTGAAAGCAGCATTGTAGAGGGGAAAATGAACCAGTATCTTCAGAAAACAAAGTGAGAGACCCTACACACAAGTAAGGGGTGAGTGTATGGATCCAAAGACACACACAGAGACACTATGAATGCCCTGAAAGCTAATATTTATACCCCTAAATGAGTCCTGGGGCAATATTAGGTAACTGGAAAAAGGAAGCGTTTACCAGGGACAAAGAACTTAATTGCTCCTCCAGAGTCCAAAACAAAAGAGAGGGGAAAGATTTAATGTCTCTCAGGAAATAAGAGAATTTTGTGTGATTGTTGAATATTGGTTCACCTCAGTGGAGCAGTGTCCTGCTCTTGTGCCAGCCTTTCATCCTATATGCACGTAATGGCACCCCTGGTAGCTGGAGCAGTCCGGACATTAACAGTAGAGGTCTTTTGCATCAGCTGTTTCCTGATCCTTTTGACTGGAAATGTTAGGGATTGAACCTGGGACCTTCAGTATGCCAAGCAAATGCTTAACCACTGAGCCACAGCCTCCTATGTAAACAGTTGATTGGCAATAGTTTAAATGTTGCTTCAAAGACTACTTGTGAATGGTTGCAGTTTCTCTACTCATACTTTATTGGGTCAGAGCCAGACAGGTTAACTTATGCTGAGTATTAAGAAGGCAGATGGAGTGGCCTAATGCAACTTAGCGGGGTCAAGTGAGATATGTATGAGAGCCAGACTAATTTAGAATGAAGGTCAGGATAACGTGTATTATCTCTAATATAGGAGTGTCAGCCAAACAGCTTGGCTTGACAGTTTTGTAGGGTCTTTTATTTAAAACAAAAACAAACAAACCTCTGCGCCAGTAGCAAATTTGTTTTGTGTGTATCACAGCCAGTGCGTTGGGCTATTTGCCAGAATTTTTTGAGTTGAAATCAGTAGCGACTTACATAGGCTAAATTCACATATATGGCTTAAATGCTGTTCAGCCTCTTTCCTGCTCTTGGTGTCCACATGAAAAATAGAAAAAACACTTTTGAATGTGCTAGTAGCAGGTTTATGAACCAATCAATACCGACCAATACCAGGGGTAAACCTGGAACAAGCTGAATACTCATACTGGTAAAGGGGTATTTCGGCTTTATTCTGGGTTTACCAAAAAAAATTGGGTCCATTCTAGTCCCAATATAGTCCCTATGGAGATTTTTTTCAAAGCTCCTGTGGGGGCATTTTTGGAGGTAGAGTCACCAAATTTGCAGCATAGCTGCAAGGGACTCTCCTTAGATGGACACCAAAGTTTGGTGAAAGTTGGGAAAGGGGGTCCAATTTTATGGGCCCAAAGGTGTCACCCCCATCCTCCATGCTGGAGAAAGGAAAGTAATGTAGTGGCTGAAGTGTTAAACCTAGGGTTGCCAACCTCCAGGTGGAGCTTGGAGGTCTCCTGGAATTACAACTGATTTCCACACTACAGAGATCAGTTCCCTGGATAAAACGGCTGCTTTGGAGGGTAGATTTTATGGCATTATACCCTGCTGAGGTCCCGCCCCTCCCCAAGCACCTCCCTTTCCAGGCTACACCCCAAAATCTCCAGGAATTTCCCAATCCAGAGATGGCACCCCTAGTTAAACTAGATCTGGGAGACCTGGGTTCAGAGTGTGTAAACTCACTCTGTAATTGTGTGCCATTCCCTTTCTCTCGGCCTCACTTCTACTGGGTTGTTGTCAGGATAACACAGAGGAAAGGAGAATGATGTCGTAAGCTGCAGTGGGTCCCCATTGGAGAGAAAAATGGGGTATAACTATCTAAATAGATGAACTTCCCTCCCACTCTCATTACCGCCCTGTGTGCCCCTGAAATTGTGCTCCTGCAGGTCAGTAGAACTGAAAACACTGTGGAAAGTAAATTTGGGTGTCTGCAGCAGCAGCAGGGAATCGGCAAAAATCTTCCTCCCCCTTACCACAGAGGGAAAAGCTGAGGGGCTGATGCTCTGCTGATGAAATAGCACCTCAGGATCCGAGCCCTAGACTCTTTGACACAGTTCTAAGGCGGAGTGGATGACCCCAGAATAATTTTAGACAGTGCATGTCAATAAGCTCAGACTTACCAAGGTGATGAAGCTGTGCTCAACGACAGCACCCTGGCTCTCTTCTCTCACTGAGCAGCCCATGACAGAGAGTTATCAGCTCCAAATTTTTCATATTAGACTAGTTTTCTTTCTTGCTATTGAGCTACATGTTGGGTACCTTTCCTGTTGTGCTTCTCAAGGCAGTCACAGCCTCAAATGGAGTGTGGCTGGCTTCACAGGAGGCAGATAAGAAGTCAGCCGGTTTTGCTGACGGGTGCGATGTTGCTTCTGGCTCTGTCACGTTGGCAGGCGGTTGTGAAGCTGCCTGGCCTCCAAGCACCTGCTTCGTTTATTGTGCCCTTGATTTGTACATCTCCTGAAAACAAGACCTGCTTTCCTCGCCTCACAAAGGCAATTTACGGGGGATGTTTTTGTTTTACAGGTAAAAATGTCTTCAGACCGTTTAGTCCTTCAGCACAGATTGTTTCACGGCTTAGAGGCCTTCTGCACAAAATACAAATGATTCATGTGTGGTTCGGGGAAGAGGGACAAACGTTTCTGTAGTAATGGCACCCTAAATGATGATAACCTCCGGTCTGGGTCTGAAAGGAAACCTTTGAGGGAGAAATAAGGTACCTTCTTTCCAGAGGCAGAGAGTTTATTAAGGCCTCTAGGTGGCACCAAAAGAACAAAATAACAAGGAGGTTTTTTTTTTATAAAAAAATTCTGTCTTTCATATCAATCGTTTCGATGCAAACACATCACTTAGGAAGTGGGAGATTATTAAAAGCATTATGCTTGCGCCAGGGACAAGGACAGGTCTAGCAATTATGGTTTCCAGGAAACCGGTGATTTTTGCAATAATTCAGCCTATTCATCTTTGCATGATACACGCTAGGTGAAATCAAAATGCAGTCTATGAGTTATTAGAGGGATCTTATTACAGTGAGATTTGCGGAGAAGATGACATAAATATAGCATGCAACATATCCACCGTTAATGCTCATGATGAAACAGAAATAAAAGTTCTTTAAAGACCAAAACATACGTTCAGTGTTAGATGGCTCACACTGCCCGCTCGGTTTCCCGTGAATGCTTGCAATGGGCTTGTGAAAAGCTATTGCTGCCCATAGCTTTGTTTGGGCCCATTGCAAGCATTCATGGGAAACTGAGTTTTTCCATGACTCTTTGATCCCGATGCGGCGATTATAGACTATGAAAAGTAACAACTTTTAAAGAGTGGGAGCATTTTTCGAGGTTGAGTCACCAAATTCACAATGTAGCTGCAAGGAACTCTCCTTGCATGAATCCCAAAGTTTGGTAAAGTTTGGGACAGGCGATCAGCTATCTGGCTTCGGCTTTATTCCCAGTTTTAATATTTGGGTTAAATTAAACCCGAAGGAAGCCGAAAAGGCCTTTTTAGGATGTATTTTTGGTTCAGGTTTATCGATATGCACAACCCTACTGGTGCCCCAGGTGGTGGGCAGGAGCAAACGGAGTGCTCTAATATTGTACAGGATTTCTTCCAGTTGAATACAGCATTTGAACTTAGAGCAGAGAAAGCAGCAGCTCCTGTGACTTGCTGCTTGCTGTGCCTTTTTAGCAAGTTTTCATGATGGGTGCAAATTTTACTGAAGCAAGGCAGAGGCAAACAGTTCCCTGGCCACCATAAGATGCTGCTAAGCCCATCAACCAAATCTCTTTTGGAGCAAGGTAAGTCCATCCAGCACAGTTGAAGGCTCCTAGAGCCATAATGGCCAAGCAGCAGCCTGAAGCAAGGTCAGCTGCCTCAGGACTATTTTCAAGAGCACCATCCAATCCTGTCATCAGATCTGCCCCCCCCCCGCCATCTGGAATTTGCTTTTTGATAAGGGAAGCTCAAGACAGACCTGCCTGTGGCTAGGTGCAGTCTATCGCTTCCCCCCCTCTCTCTTCCTTTTATTCCACTCACCATCACATCTTTGTCTGCCCAGCCAGCTCTTGCCCTTTCCTGTTACACCTTTGCCTCCTTCTCTGTTTTCTCCTTCCAACCCTTTTTGTTCTACCATTTTCTCTTCCTTCTGTTTTCCTCTCTCTTCGTTTTGTAATCTACCTTTATTTCTCTCCTTTCCCTTATCTTCCAATCTTTTCACTCTTTCTCATCCCTAATCTGACTGGGGGAGTTAAATATATATTTAAGGCTAGAGCAGCAAATCTCTGTTAATATTATGAATGGTGTGTGTGCACTCCAATCTAATATTTTCCAGCTATCCATCAAAGGATTAAAAGAGAGATTTCTTTATTTATTTACAAATGTTATGTGTCACCTCTCCAGAGACCAGCTCAAGACAGATTATAACTAATAAAATAAACCTAATTAAAACATGGAATTAAAAAGGCAAACCATGAAAAGACAAGCATTGAACATGCCAATGTCATCAAAGGATAATCAATAAAAGACAGGCCAGCACCTTTAAAACAAGCTAGGTAATAGCAAGGTGGTTCTCCCCGTCCACTCTTTACATGTATACTGATGTAATACTAACCTTATTAGATGTTATAAATGTGGAACAGTGAATGCCTTTCTGGATTAAACAGCACTGATTGCAGGTTTGTTGTCTTGAAGATAGGTAACATTCACACATTTGATCATTCTCAGAAGGTATGTCCATTTTTTAGACATAATGCTATTTCACACATAATAGACTACACTATAGTGTAAACAGAACTTATATGCACTGGGAAATAAAAAAAATTCATGTGACTCGCTTTATTGTGATATTCGATTTATTGTGGTGGTCTGGAACCGGAACAGCAGTGTCTCCTAGGTATGCCTGTAAACCTGCTTTTGGAATTGTACAATGCATTGGATATTGCAGTATATACAAAAGCAAATGGGGGTGTAGCTTATGTTTGTGTTTTTGGTTTTAAAATACATATTGTTTGGGACTTAGATATGACATCTTAGATTAGAACTCCTTCTTTCCCCCTCCTGTCCAATAATTAGAAGTGTGTTAATTTCCAAATATCACCTACCTACCCAAGTAAAACATCAATTTTTATTGAATGATTCTGATCCGGAGGTTACTGTAGATGTTGCCAATTTTCTAGTGGATGTGATGAAAGTTCAAAAAACCCAAAGTTTGTAATTTTTATTATTGGAATTTACTGGCTTATGCTTTTATCTTAATGACTGCATATTTTATGAACCTTCTGTAACAATTGTAATATTACTTATGCCATTAAAGGTTTTTAAGTTAAGTAAGTTAACTAGCATAACATGTGACATCTGCAGATTAAGAAGACTTTAGGAGGGGACTAGAAGGATTTGTGGAGGTGGAGACATCTGTCATTAGCCATTAGCAGGGATGGTCTTAGGGATTCTGGGGTCCTGGGCAAAAGTCCCTAAGACCATGCCACTTCCAGCCTCCTGCCAGGGCCAAGCAAGGGCCACCTCAAGCCTTCTGCCTGAGCGCCAGATGGAGAGGGCGTTAGTAGCGGCAGCAGCTTGCTCTTCTCCTCCCCTTCAGAGGTCAGGATGATGTGTGGTAGAGGATCCTCTCAGTGTGGGGCCTGGGACAGCTGCCCCCATTGCCTATTGGTGCCCCCCAGGCATTAGGTAAACAGAATCTCCATTTTCTGAGGCGGAATACTCCCGAATGCCCACTTTTAGAGCAGCTGTGTGAGGTAGCTGTTGTTTTTGTTCTTTGCTGGGAGACTTCCCAGAAGCATCGGGCTGGCCAGTGTGGGAAACAGAATGTTGGACTACTAGACAGACCTCTGGTTTGATCCAGCATGCCTATTTTTTTTTAAGTTACAGGACATGTAATTACCCTGACTTCATTTTTACAGACAGCTAAAAAATACAGTTTTATAATTCTGCCATTCCAAGGCTTCCTTTGTATATTTAAGTATGCTCTTGAATTATTAAGCGTGGGGGAAGAAAGAGGACTGCAGCAATCATGGCTAGAATCTATTTCATTGGCTGCATGAAAGAAATTCTTGGTCTGCAGATATTGCCACACACACGGCAAAAATTGTGAACATTGGTGTTAAAAAGCTATGGAATGCAAGTGCTAGTTAATACTATGACTTATTGTTAAATCCTAATTCAACAATTATCTACATTATGTCTAGGGTTGCCAACCTCCAGGTACTAGCTGGATATCTCTTGCTATTACAACTGATCTCCAGCCAACAGAAATCAGTTCACCTGGAGAAAATGGCATTGAAGTCCCTTCCCTCCCCAAACCCCAGCCTCCTTGGGCTCCACCTCAAAACCTCCTGGCGTTGGTGATCAGGGACCTGGCAACCCTAATTATGTCTGTTAGTTTTGTGGTTCCCCAAACCTTGTTTGTAAGGAAGGAAAGCCATGGCAACACCCATTAAAATGCATTCTGCTATGGAGCAATGATCCTTTGCAATGAACCAATATGATATATATTAAAAGCAAATATGGAAGGCAAACAGAAGAAAAAGCCTACAGTCATAAGAACACTTTCCTGAGAGTAAGCCCAATTGAATAAAAGAGGACTTGATTTTAAGGAGACCTGTTTAGGATTAATCCCTAAAGTTTTGGTCAGAACTTTATCCACACAATGTAATTAGCCCACTGTAAGGTCTTTTGAGGTTAAGGAGTTCAAATACCCTTTATGTTGGCCATGGTTGAGGAGCACTTCCCTGTTGGTCTCAGAAGTTTCATATTTCAGTAGAGGGAATGTGTGATGGATTAATGTCTTGTTTCATGTAGAAGAATGATCACTACTGGTTAAAAAGAGAGAAACAGAGAGTACCCAAGGCTTTGCAACTTTATTCTCATGTCTCAGGGAATTGATTTAAGGATTGTTTCCCCTCTGACCATTCATGAGGCTATTGAATTAGTGGGCTATTTAAAGCCATTGTCCAGTTTTCTGTGTATTCTGTATTCCCATTCAATAACCAGGTTTGTGAAATAGGACAGCTGAAAATGAGCCATTGTTTTAGTTTCTCCTGAGATGCCAACATCATGTGTTTATGTCACTTCCATCAGAAGCTTGATTCTATTGGTTCAGTTCCATACTTCCTGTTCTAGTTACCATCTGTCAGTTGGCGGAGAGGTAGGGATCCTGTCAGTTGACCTTCTAAGAAGATGCTGGAATGGAGGAAAACATGTATCTGAACCATCCCAACGAATAACACCTGCAGTATAATCACAGTTGCATCTACAGAATTTCTTCAGTACAAATGTATTGAATGCAGGCCTTAATCTGAAAGCCTGGGAGTTCTGTTGGGACAATACATTTTTTTTTGCTATGGTAAATTAGAAAGTGTCACTCTGTAATAAACCCAATGTTATTATTAAATAGGCATAATTACATTTGTGGCAGGACTACGTATTTTTGTCAAGGAAAATAAATGCTAACAATAAAGTATTCAACTTAAATGCATATCTGTTTTCTGGTCACAAAAATGTCTTATCGGCACAAGGAACCCTCTTGATTATATTCACTGAACAGTTACTTGCTGCTACAACACACCAGACAAAACAATAATATGATGTACAGCTTTAATGACACGCTTTTATCTGTAGGATGAAAACTCATAAATAAGCCCTCTTTATCTAGACAAATGTGTCGCCCTTCTTATTCTACCCACATTTGTTGATGTGACTGCAGAACAAATTACTTGGTACTAATTAGCATAATTATCGACATTTTGTGTCAGACATCTTGAATTCAAAAAACATCTGATTGAAGCAGTCTCTTTTCTTGACAATATAAATGAAAATGCCTCTACCTTTCAGAAACCGAGATAACCATAGTGGAAGCTCAGCCTTGTGCGGAGAAGCCACCTGGCATACGTACTGATTAGAGCTGCTATTTAAAGTAGACTCTTCTACATAATTGAGACAATACTCAAGTTTGCACTGAAACTGTGTCTTTGGGCATGGTTTCCCCCCCTACTCCAGGTGCTCCGGCTATGATCCTGCAAGGAAGAATGAGTTCTGAGTCATCGGACAGCACTAACAATGAGTGGAGTAGAGAGCCTGGTATAAGATTCAGCATTTCAGCAACTGAAGAAATTTGCCACATTCTCCTTCCCCCTCAGCTGTCCTTTTTGCTCTCTGGAAGGTCGTTTCCTGGATTATGGTTGACCCCCTTCCTTTTTCTTCCCCAATCAGGGCTGTGTTGATTGATGAAGGAGGAAGAGCAATTTCACCCCCTTGTCCTTTCTCCCCTGAGCAGTGCGGCTGTTGGCCCATGTGGGTCCTACGATTCCAAGAATCAACTTTCTGAGAGGTCAGAGAGGACTGCTGAGGGGAGGGAGTTTGATCCTGCAAGGAAGAATATGCCAGGAGTTGGAGGCTGGTATTAACAATGAATGGAGTAGAGTGCTAGTGCAGAACCCAGTGATCCATCAAGGGGAGAAGTGGATTTTTTGTCATGTTCTCCTGCTCCAGCAGTTCCTTCTGGTATCTGTAAAGTTGAGCAGAGGACCTGCACAGACAACTAGTCACACTGGTCTGGGGGTTGCAGTGAGGAAGAGGATATCACTCTCCTCTTCTACCATCATAGTTCTGCTGATTGAAGAGGGAGGAGAATGATTTCACCCCTACTTTCTCCTCATTGTAACCCCTGACCCATGTGGCTGTTTGTTCATATGTGTCATGCATTGTTATGGATGTAGGAAGGGACTATGCTTGCCTGGAACTCCACAGGGGAAAATGGGGTGGGGTTGCAAGGAGAAAGTAGTGCTCAGGAGAAGGGTCCCCCTGCTACTACTTTCTCCAGACCCTTCCTGCGAAAGTTGCTTTTTCCTCTAAGAACAGCCATTGGGGCATTGTTATAGGTACTTGTATGTGTAACCATTTAGTTAATTCTATGAACTCTCCAGCATAAATAAAAGTATTTTTAAATAGAGAGATATTTCTTCAGTGCTTATGCAGAATGTGACAAATTTCTTCACCAGCAAATGTCAGCTTCAGAAATGTTTCTGCCAACTTAGGACATGATATGCACCAATAAAATCTTATGGTGTGATAAATCCAGTGTGCTGTTTTCTTCAGCTTGTGCCATGGACCGCTCAGTATACAGTCTAGGTAACTGTACAACCACATATACCTTTCAAAAGTGTGAGATGTGAGCACACTCCCCTTGTTTTTCTTGCCGGTGCGGACCCAAAGCTTCTTACAACATCATTTCCCCATTCTCTCTTTTATTCTCACAACAATAGCCCTCTGAGGTAGATTAGTCTGAGAAAGAATGATTGGTGCAAGGTCACTCAGCAAGATTACATGCCAGAGCGAGGATTCCGGTCTAGATCTCTACACCATGCTGGCTTGCGCTGCTGCTCTCCACTCACCAGCTGTGCACACTACCTCTGAAAACAGATGGTCTCTGTTAAGGGCATCTGATTGTCATGCCCCTTTGTCAGCACACAGCAGTGGAAGTTGGCAGTCCTCCCATGAATTGCCACGTAAGCTGCTACTGTTATTGTGCTGTGAGCTGTATAGCTGAAGTAGTCCTTGAGACATCTAAGAAGTTACTGAGCCACAGAGCATCTAATGTGTTCTGGAATGCCTGGTTCCACTGACTGAATCTGATGACACGGTGGTATTCCAGCCTGATTTTCATGCAACTATGGAAGAACTAATAATAATGGTTTGGAAATACTCTGGAAACAGGACAGTGGTATTGCTGCGTAATGTTTATTTATTTTTGTCATTATAGCTATTCAGCAAATTCCCTTGACCCTGAGGGCACTTTCACACATGCTGAATAAGGCACTTCCAGTCCACTTTCAATGCACTTTAACGACCATTTGCAAGTGGATTTTGCCGTTTCACACAGTAAAATCCAGCTTCAAAGTGCATTGAAAGTGGGTTGAAAGCATTATTCGGCATGTGTGAAAGTGCCTTCAGTCTAATCCTACCCCTGATTTGCACTCACTGGATTGGGGTCAAATTGCTCCTAAATCCCCCTCCTCTGGCAGACCTCAAAGATACAATGACATAGGAAATCTTTGCCAGCATAGCGATTGCAGTGCCACAATGGTAGGTTACCACCAGTAGAACCTCTTCAGTGACAGGATATCACTGGGACAAGGTTGAAAAGTGGTCAGAGTTGTGAATATGGCAGGGAAGCAGGGAGCTTCATTGAAATGTTATGCTTGTTCAAGGATCAGTCCTGTGAATACATCTTATCATGATATCCATATGAAAAAGATGGCATGGCTAACAATCATCTCAAATAGCAGTTTTACTCCTTTAGCCCCCTAAGTCACAGCGGAGCAAAGGATTCCGGCCAACTCATCAGAGGATTATTTTAGTTTTTATTTAATCAGAGGATTATTTAATCAGAGGATTATTATAGTTACTACGACTACATAAACCTCAGGAAGGGAAAATGCACCAGATCTATGCATGACAGAACACCATATCACCTTGCTCTCATGTTCAAAGAACGGTGAATATACAAGTGAGGAGTTGGTAATGGGGAACTTTGCACAAAGGGGATTCCTTGTCCAAACAACAAACAGCAACAAAGCAGGGAGACCCTTGTGTTCTCAGGATTCTGAGAAGTCATCACTGTGTTTCTTCAATCAACACGGGCTGATTGGTGCCTTTTTTGAATAATCAATATAGGGTGTCATTGTGATTGGTAGATGGTGATGAAGTCGCTGGCTACACTGCAGGGGTACTTGGCGGTGGTGTTTCTTGTTTCCAATGGAAAGTGTGCCAGGACCAGCCAGCTCACATATTGTCAGAGAACTTCAAAGGAAAAGTACGAAGGAAGAATAAATAAAGCGTTGCTTAGCAGATGGTTCAGTGAGGGGGCTATATTCGATCACTATTTTATGCCTGAGAAAATACTAATAACAGGACATAGCTTCTCAATGAGCTACAAGTTTGCACCACACCCTGCAAGAGATGTTGCTTCCAGTGACTGCACAAATCATGTGGGTGTCAGGGTAAGGGTCTAGTACATCAACTTCTCCCTTTCTTTGACTTTTATTTCTGTTTTACATTCCACTTTGCCTGGTTAAGTACAAGAGCTAATTTTGTTTTAATTGCAAAACCCAGATCCAAGAAAGCCCCTTTAGCGGTATCAAAGGACCATTTCATCTGGGAAAATGTTTTAACAGAAAAGCAATATTATTACAGAAAATTATCCTTCAGCACAACAACTCTCCCTCCCGTCACTTGTCTCAGTGTGATCACATTATCACATGTGGAAGCCGCCCGCCTGCTTGGATGCCTGCTTTCGGATGATAAGTATTATCTATTGTATTGCAGAGTTTTCTGTAGGAACGTTGTATGTCTTACAGCTTTCCCAATATATTTCCACGATCTTAACTTTGGCCTTTATCATCTGAAGATAATTGCTATGACAAACTTGCTGAAATTAATCTGGTCAAGGAACTGAAAGCAACATCTGCGGTCGGGGACATTGGTGTGGAGAAGATGTGCGCTGAACTGCAAGGAAACAGGGTATTCTTAGCAGGGAATGTTTTCTTGTCATCTTGGCAGATAAAATCCATGCTGTTGAAGGAACAAATATAAAGCTCTTAGGGCCTGGCAGAACTACAACTCCCCAGGAATAACATCCAATCTGTAAAAGTTTATGCCTGCCTGTCTTTGTAAACTGATAGAATAGTTCTTAACATAGGCAATGCTTAGAGTTCTGGCTACCAGTCTACTCTAGTGGTGTAGAACTCTGAGGAAAGAAAACCCTGAGATTTTTTATTATGAGTTTCTAGCCCAGCTGTTTGCGAAGAAAATGCTGAGGCAGAGTTTCAGAAGGCAGTGGGGGAATCCCTTAGAGGCCTGGTGACATGGAGGCAAAGTTATGGCAGTGGGGAGGAAGACTAATGTACCCTTTAAGAATGTTCCTTGCACTCCAACTTCTTTCATGATACATGGGTTGGATTGTCTTCACAGTGAACAATTCCCTCATAACAGGGATATTATTTTCTGGGCATCCAAAACCACAGGAAAAGACCATAATTCCAAAACTGTGGGTAGGGAATAAAAATATCTGATATATACACATATGGCAGGATGGGTTGGATTCTCTTACTGAGCCATGCATCTGCTAGTGGTCTAATCAAAGAATTTCACTATCTGGAAGGTTTTCTACCTTAACTGGCTGAGAGAGCGGTGCCTTTTTTGCTTACTCTGCATTATGAGAGGATAGGGAGGAATGCAATCTGTTTTGGCCTTTATTACAATGGTCACCAGCCTTGAGACTGTGGGACCTTATGACATCATAGCTTGGTCCACTGATGTAGTGTGGTAGGACCTGGTGATGTCACATTACACAGTATTAATTATAGTACTTCCACACACCACCAGGTTTTTTACCACATGGTATATATGAATGTGCGTAGACACAATTATGTGGCTTGAAAGAGATGGGCTATTTACCAAACTAAATAATAATAATAAAAAATGGAGTTCAACTATGTACTAAATGTAGCTGAAGTGATAGTGCTATATTATGGCCTCCCATCACCAATTTTCATATGCAGTAGTTCCCACAAGTAGGCATAAGCAGGAAAAAGTGATTTGCTTATAATCATACTATGCGTCTTGATTTAATTAATACATCTTTATTATTCTCTTAAGAGATGTTGAAAGGCAAGAGACTGGAGGGGAGTCAGATTTAAATGTATGTATGTTGGAAACAGGGTTATCAACCTCCAGGTAGTAGGTGGAGATCTCCTGCTATTACAACTGATCTCCAGCCGATAGAGATCAGTTCACCTGGAGAAAATGGCCGCTTTGGCCATTCGACCCTATGGCATTGAAGTCCTTCCTCTCCCCAACCCAGCCCTCCTCAGGCTCTGCCCCAAAAATCTCCAGGTATTTCCCAATCTGGAGCTGAAAACCATAGCTGGAAAGCTAAGAGGTGGGGCAATTAATCAATCCTTTCATTTTTTTAATGTTAGATTCATAAGGGAAATCTGCCTGCACTTTACTTCCTTCAAGCTAGAAGTTATCCCTAATACCAAGTAGGTAGAAGTATGTGGTTATTGTATCGAAGAAAAAGCACTGTGCACATAGTCTCTTATCCAGAGTACAGGTTGCACATCAGAAAACAGCTTGCACATGCTCAGAGGCATGTATCTCCCACATAGTGAAGTTATAGCAAGTTGGCTTGCAATTTTTTATTTAAAAAAAAAATCCCAGGTTGATTGAAACTTTTTTTTATTCCTTCCCATCATCCCATGGCCAACTTACTTCTGGGCAAATTTCCAAGTGCAAGCAGAGAAGGCATACCCAAAATAGTACAAATCTTACTATAGTTTTCTGCTCAGTGTTCGCACTTATCACTGTGAACAAGAAGAGAGAAACAAAAAAATAAGAAAGAAGTAAAGAGACCAAAAAGAAAAAGTTAATGAGAGAAAGTAGAATGAAATGAATCTGGTAAGGAAAGGATTAGCTGACCCAGATACAGGTTTCTGGCAGTCTCCCTTCTCCTATTCCTTCTCTGGGAATCCAGGGAAAAACTGTTTTCATATTAATCTTATATTTCCAAAGGGCTCTAGCAAAGGGCTAGAGACTTCATTTTAAAATGAAAGCTGAGAATTCAGAGAGGGGACATGGTATAAATATGCTTTCTTGTATCTATAGGCCTGCTTTCAAGTACACAAGTTCTATATTTGCTGAACTCATGGAATGTGTACTAAAATTGTAGACATTCCCTCAGGGTCTATAGTAATTGTGACCAATTTTTGATCCTATGATCAATAATTTCAGAAAGCAATCACAATTCATCACTCTAGTGCCAAAAGAAAAACTGTAATTTGAGTACAAATTCACTGTATTCAGCAAATGTAGGCAGAATATAACTTCAGGAGCTGGGAATGAATGGTCCATTCCTTGGCACACCTTTAAATTTATTTTCTCCAAGGGTTTACAGACAGTGGAGAGGAGGGAGAAGAATCTGGCACTTAGACATGGTGCTCTGACATCGAAATCCTAGCGGGTTACACCTTTCTAAATTTATTGACTTGAGTGGATTTAGAAAGGTGCAACTCTCCTTACGACTGCTCTGTAAGTGTCTTGAGTCTCATGGCAACCAGGCATTTACAGAACCATCTTTAAGTGCCAGCTCAGATCTTGAACTTGAAACTGGTTGGTCTGTTCATTGGAGTGGGATTCAGTATGAGAGAGTGGAGACCCTGCAAACTCCCGTGTAATCAGATTACATCATCCCTCCCAGACCTGTTTCTGTGGACAGCCTGTTTGTAGAGCTATCTCAAAATGGTAAGAACATAAGAAGAGATGTTTTTGGTATCCACCATCCAGCTTTGGAATTCCTTTCATCTGCTGATTTGTCAAAATGATGAAAGACATTGTTAATGTGTAGAAACCATCTGCTCATTTCAGGCAATATAAATACTCTTACAGGCCTGAAACCAAGTAATGAAGCATCAAGGAAGGGAATTCTGAAGCTCTTCATCTGCCTTCCCTTACAATAATTTCTTCTACGCTTATTTCAGTGACTGGCAGATCAGGACTCACTTGTGGGTTGTGGTGAATTTAGTTGTGGTTTCTCAGTGCTTAACTACTGTTCACCACTAAACATTTTAGATACATATTGTGATACAAACTCCCACCCAGGACCTTTTCTGCACACTCAATTTACTCCTGATTTTCTTGGCTGTTGATCCACAAGAGTTGGAATTAGGTTGAGCGTGGTTGTTCCGCACGTCTGCCCTCCCTGCGTGTTTTCACAGTGGCAGGGTCAGTTTATTTTCTGCTGCAAGTGTCTTAAATAATGAGGATTTCCAAGAAAGGGTGCTGTTGTCATTAGTGTTTTCATTGGTGCCATCACAGGGCCCTCCTTATTTTTTTAAAAAAAGAATAGCCCCTTCCCTTCCAGAGATCTACCTAGAGACTTTTTTTAAAAAAAAAGAACGCTGGGAATTCAGAGAACCTGCTAAGCATATTGTTACAACACTACATTGATAAAGGATATTTTAGGGCCGTTTGAAAACAACAACTGAAACCACTAATGTTCAAGGCAGGGGAAGCGGTTTGACAATGGTGGCAATTCAATCACTGAAAAGTGGGCTGAAGGTGGGTGTGAGTTAGGGTTGCCAGGTCCCTCTTCGCCACCAGTGGGAGGTTTTTGGGGCGGAGCCTGAGGAGGGCGGGGTTTGGGGAGGGGCGGGACTTCAATGCCATAGAGTCCAGTTGCCCAAGCAGCCATTTTCTCCAGCTGAACTGATCTCTATCGGCTGGAAATCAGTTGTCATAGCAGGAGATCTCCAGCTAGTACCTAATGGGAGTTGGTGGGAAAAAGAAAAACACAGATTATGCATGAGCAAGAAGCTGGGTCAAAATTGGCTTCCAGATAAAGGGGTAAAAGTGGATTCAAAAGAACCAGAAAAAAAAACACCTGGGGAATAAAAATAAGTGAAAACTAAAGACACAAAAATGTGTGTGAAAATCAAGGGATAAACCAAAGCAGCATGGGCTGATGGGAAAAAGCCCATGCAGAAAAGCCCCAGAGTTATCACTTATTATTTAATTCCACATAGCTATAGCTGGATCAAGGGCAACATTTTTTATTCTTTAATATGAATGTTGGGAAAGCACTGGGTTTTTTTTTCGTAAGACAATGACTTGGATCAATTATGCCAATAAAGGTTTTCTGATTCTGATTCTGACTTGGATCCACTGGAACATTTCCCAAGATGGAAAGATTTCTGCCCATGTGATTTTCTCACATCCCCCTTAAAATGCTGTTCCTGGGGACAAAGGACCCCCCCCCCCAAGAACTGCATTTCATGGGGAATTTGAGGTTGCAGGGGGTGGGGAAAGATGAGAAAGTTGTGCTGTGCTGGTAGAAAACCTTCTTTCCATAGAAAATGCAGGAGTAGATACTACAACACTATATGTCTTGAGGACAGTTGCTCTATACTTTGCCTGGTTATTTAAATCTTTACTCCACAACCTCAGAACTACTGCAGGCATTAAGCTGGAAAAGTTTCAATAGATAATGTTTGGCCTATTATAAAGAAATTAGTAAAAATATATAGAGACAAGATGTGTTCATCTAGTTAAAACTCTTTATCATATTCAAGTTCACTATTTATTTGTGTGCATGGGTGTGCAAAGAGTCTTAGCTTTGTAAATTAAAATCTGTTTTTGCTTTTGCAGAATCAACTACGCTAAATTAATACTTCAGCTTTTCTTAAATGGAAATGTTTAAAATGCCATTAAAATTGAACAGGACATTTTTCACTTCGAGAGAAACAGAAAGAAGTTGTTTCATTTCTCACACAAGGTAAGGGGACCAATTATTCTAAGTCTAATTAATACTTGAATTATGCTCAAGATGATTTATTCTGCCGAGAGCTGGACTCAAAACATGCAAACAGCATGTAATATACAGAGTTTTCTTTATCACTAGTAATATGCTTTTCTAAAGGCAGAGGTATAGGCTGAGGTTGACTTGGAAGTAAATATGGTTCAGAGTGGGGTTGCCAATCTCCAGGTGGAACCTGGAGATCTCCCAGAATTACAACTGGTATTCAGACTACAGAGATTAGTTTACCTGGACAAAATGTCAGCTTTGGAGGGTGGACTGTATGGCTAGGGCTGCCAGGTCCCCCTTTGCAACCAGTGGGAGGTTTTTTGGGTGGAGCCTGAGAAGGGTGGGGTTTGGGGAGGGGAGGGACTTCAATGCCATAGAGTCCAATTGCCAACGTGGCCGTTTTCTCCAGGTGAACTGATCTCTATCAGCTGCAGATCAGTTGTAATAGCAGGAGATCTCCAGCTAGTACCTGGAGGTTGGTAACCCTATGTATAGCACTTTACCCTGCTGAGGTCCCTTCCCTCCTCAAATGCTGCCCTCCCCAGGCTCCACCCTCAAACCTCCAGGAATTTCCCTGGCAACCCTACTGGGAGCAACCAAAACTGAGAGGGCCCTTCAGCCCCACAAGTCAGTACTGCAGCCAGCAGTGCCAGTGATTTGCCTTGGCTCACCCATTGTCTTGTCTGCAGTAGTAGACAATCTGTGCTGAATGTTGCTCATTGTTCTCTCTGAGCCAAATGACTCCTGTAGCTCAACTGGAACTTGGTGCTGCTTTCTCCTGGCCTGCGGTGGCTCTCCAGGACAGCGTCCCCACAGGGAACATCTCTTTAGGTTAAATAGACTGTCTGCACCTAGTATACAGTAGGTGCTACAGGCCTCCTGGGATGTGCTAGGCTGGGTGAGATGGAGACAAGGAAGGAAGACCATTCACCTCAGCAGCACCTCGGAAGGCCGCTGCTGCCCAAGCCTGGCTGGAGCTCCTCTCCAACAGCAGCTTCACACAGGGCACCTTACAGCAGCTCAGCTGAGAGGAGGCTGAAGCAGATGAAAGGAAGCCTTTTTGGCACCCCCAACCTCCTCTTGCTGCGGAGGCTTCAGCTTTTAACAGCTCTGCTGCCTGCTTGCTCTCCTGGCTGAAGTTTGACCTGCCAAATTGCTGCTAAATCAACTGTGGCAGCCAGAAAATGGCAAAACCTAGGCCACCAATCTTCACGTGCTCTAGAGTTGGCAACCATAACTTCTTTTGAAAAATCTTGTCTTGACAGAGATCTAAATCCATGAATAGTAAGGACAAAGCGGATTGAGAATCCCCCCCCCCGTTGCCACAATAATGTTAAAATTTGGGGTACCCCAATGAAATTAGAAATCTGTATGCTTGAGGACTGTTGCCTCCATGTTGACAGAATTACTAATTTCATGGTGTGTTGGGGTTCACTGTAGATCGCAAGAACCAAATACTGGCTGATATTCACCATTTACATTACTAACAGTGCAATCCTAAATATGCATGTGTGTGTGTGTGTGTGTGTGTTGCTGCTGTCAAGTCGCTTCCAACTTATGGTGACCCTATGATGTCATTAACACCCTTGCTCAGATCTTGTGAACTGGAGCCTGTGGCATACATGCATGCATACTTAGAAGTAACAGCTACTATTAAGCTGAGCAGGAGTTACTCCCTAGTATGAATGGCAAAGATTGCAGCTTAAATAACATCATTTGTGAGTAGGTTGCTGACAGACCTGGAAACAGATATCCTGTCCTTTGAACAGAAGCTTGAAAATGGGCAGGTAGTGATTATCATGCCATGGAGGTCAATAACGTCCCATTAAGTCTCTGCTCAAGGATGTGTGTAAAGTGCTGTCAAGTCACAGCTGACTTATGGCAACCCTGTAGGGTTTTCAAGGCAAGAGACTAACAGAGGTGGGGACAGGGCATTTTTTCCTCTAGTCAGTTGGACCCCCATGAATACATTTAATAATGCATGCAAGACTGGGGTGTCAGGCCGCTATTTTCTCTGCACACTAATTTGGGAGTAAGCGGCATTGAATGAAGTGGGATTCCTTTGGGTTGCACACTTGGGCAGCATTTATCAAGCCTGGCTATACTGTCAGTTAAAAGTGATGTTGCAAATAACATTAATTATGACAACCCTGTGAGAAGTTTTGCAGGAAAAAAAGGGGGGAGTTCAATTGTAGTGAATTCTCTACCACATTTTTGTCCTACTGGAATACTGATGGCTTGAGCTTGGAAGAGCTCTTTTAGGAGGGCTCACCCTTCACTTGCTCCTCTCCCTTCCAGCATTCTTGCCATGGAATGGAGAGCTAGCGTGGTGTAGTGAAGCAGTGGATTCTAACCTGGAGAAATGGGTTTGATTCCCCACTCCTCCACATGAGTGGTGGATGCTAATCTGGTGTACCGGTTTGGTTTCCCCACTCCTACACATGAATCCAGCTGAGTGACCTTGGGCTAGTCACACTCTCTCAGCCCCACCTACCTCACAGGGTGTCTGTTGTGGGAGGTGAAGGAAAGGCAAGCTGGTTTGTAAGCTGGTTCAATTCTTCCTTAAGTGGCAGAGAAAGTCAGCATATAAAAACCAACTCTTCTTCTTCTCATCATGCCTGAACTCATTAAAGTCTGTCTTCCTAAAATCTATCATACATGTCTCGCTATGAACCCCCTTGCTCCCAACAGCAAAAGAAATTCTAATATATGGGGAGTGTCATTTGGTACTTTTGCCCCACTTCAAAAAATGTAGAACTGGTCCTGATCAATGGTGGTACAGTGGTGGCCAGGCTGAAGCCCTGGTAGTGGCAGCCAATACTGCTAAAACTGCAGGTCCTGGTCAACAGTGGTGTGTGTGTGGGGTGGGTGGCTTGGTGGATGGATGGATGGAACTATGCATGCGAGTCTTGCAGTTTTCCCAGCCAGATGTCAGCAACCGTAGGGGGTGGGGGAAACAGTAAGGCATAGGTGGGAAAAATTCTCCCCAATCTTCCATGAGGAGATGAGCTCTCGTGAGAGACTGGAGAGACTCATAGAGCATGTGCAAGTTGCCCAGATCTATTTAAACAGGCAGGGAGGATAGCCTAGGAGGACTTTCATCTTCCAGCTTCCTGCTGCAAGTAGCTGGAGGTGAGGGAAGTTGAAGTTTGTGGTAACCCCCCTTCCAGACTGAGGCCAGGGGAACCAGACCAGGAGGCCGGAAAGAGGAGTAGCTGAGTGTGACAGGCCCCGTTATCTTGGTACAGTTGGGGCAGCCAAGATGCGGGACCACACCACTGACACCTTGGATAACCCTGACACAGTCCTAGGAACTTTGTTCATAGAGATACCAAGGATTGAATCATGGGCTTTCTGTGTGCAAAATAATATAAAACGTTGCCACTGAGAGCCGAACTAGATGTGATGGCATCCTCATGGTTGCCACATGGACGCCAACACCATTTACAAATGCTGTGAGGCTGCAGTTGTCATTCCCTCCACCATATCAAGTGCCAAATCAGCTGCATCCCCCCCCCATGGCTGTTTCAGCACTAGAAAATGCACAGGCGGAGGACAAGAGCACTGCACAAAAATGCCCTCGTGGCATTTTTAAATTACTTTAAAATGCTGGCCATGAGGATGCAGTCACATTTAGTTTGGTCTGAGCTATGGTCTGTCCTCACTATTGCATTGTATAAATATCTACCATCACTATAATTGCAAAGTAATTGTGTCTTTGCAAGTGTACATGTGTACAAGGAGTGGGGGAGAATTCCTAGGGGCTTAGACAGCTACATAAGTATGTAGAAATCATCTACCATGAATGCAGTATCTGGTAAATACAATATAGAATAACACAGAACAATCTGCCATTCAAGACAAGGAGCAAAGAGCAAGAAACTGCCACACGTGCAGAAAGTCCCATGTTCAATCTCAGGAAGCCTATAATGTGAACCATTTCTCCCGGGGAGCTACTGTCAGCAGGAAATCCAAGCAGGTGTCACTGGAGCACGTCTTGCCCCAGGTCCTTCAAGGCCAGGTGTTGGCCCTGTTATGTGCATGTACTTCTCTATGCCCTGGAAGAAAGTTATTCTGCTCCTTTTGGACTGATGGCTTCTTTTTGAAGCTGAAACGATAGTCATTTTACCCATTTTAGAATATGTATTTGTTGTGTCATGTAAGACAGAAAAGTATGTCCCACAGCATAATTTTCATGTTATAAAAGGCAATGATGAATTTAGAGATGTAGCTCTGAGTAATTCAGGCTTTTGTCTCGAGGTTTTTTTTGGGGTTTTTTTGCTGGCTTTGTGTCATGCAGCATATTGTGCAGTATTGATATGATTGAAAATGGTGATTTGACAGTCTTGCCTGGCTCTGTGATCCTATGCAGAATTACTCCAGATGAAGCCCACTGAAGTCAAGGGGCTTTGACTGGAGTATTTGCATTGGGTTGCACCGTGATTATTGCAGATGTGGCAAGAGAACTACCCCCCCCTTTAATATATGCCAAATAATAGGCTTTTATCTTGTAAATTAGGTCTAGAGCCTGGCTAAATCTTGTTCTTGATGGTGGGATTTTGTGCATTCATATTCATCATGCATCAGCAAGGTTTGGTTCAAATTGGAATCTGCTTCTTATTTTGCATATTCAGATGCCTGTTTAGTACCATTAATCAGATGACAAAAACTGCATTTGAAAATGTGTCGCAAATGGCATCTAATATTTCGATTACAAAGAAGACAAAGAATGTGATAGGTGGGCTTGCAGACAGGGATAAATAAAAAAACTTGCAGAGTCCTCTGAATGTCTGTGTTGGCAGGCAGCGTCCATCATGACTATGCCTTGGTTCTTTGTTAACAGAATTGTCATTTTTTTGACCAGCCTCTGGTGCAGTGTCATTAACAACTTCTAGATATGCAGACATTAGCAGATGGATTGAAAACTGCATTGAAAAAATGTCACCTGCTGCTTCCTGAAGGTCAAATGGCACATCATAAATATAAGAATTAACTGCAATATAGGGCACCTGTTAAATAAAACAACCATCTGTAATACTTTGGTTACATCAAGGAATTTTGATTGTCTAAACATTTGATTGAACCCAGCTTGCAACAGGGTGATACTGCTGAAGCACAAAGTGTTTGGGTTCTCTGGGAATAGGAATTATGTCTCATTTTTAGCATCGCTATAGATAATAATGTAATAGCAAAGAATCTTCACTTAACAGCATGCTAATGTCTATGGGGCAAAATAAAATTCTTTTCCACTTCATGAAAAGGTCCTGTGATACAGCTGATAACTCAACATGAAAATGGAGAAATTGAGCTAAGGGGGTTTCACTTTTTTTCCCTTTGAATCGTTGAATTATGCAGCTAATAAGACACTCAAAAATGTATTGAAAGCTTAATGAAATTTACTAGTTTCACACCGCCTTTTTCTTTTCTAAAGGGTAATTATAACAATGGGAATTCATCACTTTGTAAAAAGAGGTTTAAAACAAATTGCCAAAAAAGATACAGAAAATTCTTTGTAGTCTTTAAGAATGAATGCTTTGTCTTGTTACTTTGGAGATGTATTTTGTGAAAAACAGCATCTGCTCTATCCCACCCCCTTTGCCTTTCTCACAGAAAGCTAATTCCTTGGCCTTTCACTGGGTTATAGATTTGAGCTGCTGCATAGCCTGAAGTGGCCAAGGGAATTCATAGCTAGAGTTTAATTTGTAGAGTTGGTTTAATTTGTAGAGTTGTTAGAGTTTATGTATCTCTGTCAGCAATACAAAGGATCCATTTGCCCCTGCAGCTAATTATTAGAAGTGAAGTGGACATTGGATCCATTCTTAGCCTGTGTGAAGTTCACACAGAGTGAGGAAGACCTGTCAGGATTTTTGTAGTAGAGTTGCATCCTTCAGCTTTGTGACAAGAGATAATTGTTTACTTAGAAAACAATCATAGTTGTGGACTTCTCTACTGGAGGGGGAACTCGGGATGTGCTGCAAACTGGTCAGCCTGAAAATAAGAGCCAGGAGCAGAAAACCTCTTTTAATGATGTGTTGATTTAATTCTGGTTGAGATACACAGATTTGGATTTAGTTCCAGTTCAAGCTATTAACAACAAAAGCACCCTGGTAAGTAGCATGAAGCAGTTAGGTCTAATTTGTCATATAAATTTGCTTATTACCAGGACACAAATCTTGATTATGCATGATTAAGATGACATATTAAAGATCATATTAAAAGCCCTGTTACACAACAGAATCAGGCCTGACAGACTCCACTAAGATACTTTCTATAGAGCTGGGGCTTTATTTTGTGCATCTGGGTATATCTGAGCTGGAAAAAATACCAGAAAAATACCTTACTGGTACTTTTCCAGTACTTTTTCAGCCGAATATACATTAGAGAATCCCCCATGCTAGCTGGTTACCCTAAATCCCCCCCCCCCAAAAAAGGTTTATTCAGGTATGCTGAATAACAGCAGTTAAAGGTCTCCTAAGCTGCCCTTTTCCTGCCTTTGGAGGCTTCCAGGTCAAAAGGAAGGAGGGGGGATGCAGTGCTCTTTGCCCAATTACAGAAGTTGTTTCATAGACTGGTTTTTAATCTTATGATTCTGATCGAATGACCAACAGGTCTTAAGCAGGACCACACTAAAGCACAGTGGCTGAAATGTTTAATATATCCCCCTTATGCTTTAAAATAGGCAGCCATATATATATAAATTTTGCAATCTTTACTATCTCAGATTCGTTTGTTATTTAAAAAATTCAGGAAGGATGAGTGGCTTTTCCCCATTATTAAATGACTCAACCAGTCTCTATCAACCTCAAATAACAATGACAAAACAAATGACCTTCAGCCCATTCCTGAGGTTGGGGGCTGAAAATGAAGTGGAGGCAGCGTGACCCCACCACCAGCGTAAGTGGTGGAACAGATTTGCGCCTCCCAGCTGGAAGGCACAGATCTGTTTAAAGCGCCCCCCGCCTGGCTTCAGGGAAGCCCCGTGAAGACGCGTGGGGGGCTCTTTAAACAGATCTGCACCTTCCAGCTGGAAGGCGCAGATCTGTTTAAAGTGCCCCCTGCGTGCCTTCAGGGAAGCCCCGTGAAGGCACGCGGGGGGGGGGAACAGCTGAAAGGCCTTCCATCTTGGAGGCGCAGATCTGTTTAAAGAGCCCCCAGCCCAACTTCAGGGAAGCCCCGTGAAGGCGCGCGGGGGGCTTTTTAAACAGATCTGCGCCTTCCAGCTGGAAGGCGCAGATCTGTTTAAAGTGCCTTGTTGGAAGGCAAGAGTCCCTGGAGCCTAAGTGGGGAGTTTAAAGACCCCCCACCCGGTTTCCCGGGAGTCCCGGGAAAGTGGGCGGTGGGTCTTTAAAGGCTGGAAAATTTATTCGGCAATTGCCCCGAATTTGCTGAATTTGGGGCGTCGTTTTCCCATCTTTTTTCAGTTCGGTTCCATCCAAACTGAAAACCCCCGAATTGCGGAAAATTCGGCTGTTTTTTCAGTTCGGATGAACCGAATCGACAGCCCTACATGCAGCTTCAAAGCAATGCAGACAACTCCTATCAGGGCCATTTTAGTTTAGGAAAATATCAATCAATCAAGTTTTATTTTGGTACAATATCAGATCTGAATAAAAACCAAAGTTGGGTTTAAAATAATAAAATAAAATAATAAAAGTTGAAAATATTGTGTGGGGGGAGAGAAACCCCTTCCCACCCATGCTGTGGTCCCAAGCCAAATTGGGGCCCTGCAGCCTATAAAAATTACATTTTCTGCAGCTAAGTGGCTGTGAAGAAAGCGAGTCCCTTGACTCAGCTTGTTTTAAAAAGATCCTGTGTAGTTAGTTAATTCAAGGCCAGATTTAAGGACCTTGGGGAAATCCAAGTGCCAAACATCCATTCTCTCAACAGAGCTCCACTTTATAGTTTCTGCATTCAGTTGAATGTCCATAGGGCACTTCCCTGTTTCTTTTTGTTTGTTTTTGTCCTTGTGATGTAGCCCCATGGTGCAAGATTTTTGCTATTAATTAAAGGAAGAAGCAGAGACACTTTATGTTTATGATAAAACATTCACACAACTTTGGAGACTTGGCTTTAAATACAGCCATTATTTACTTCACTTCTATAGATGACCAGATGGGTTTTGACTTTTAATGGCACATTCATTATTTGCTGCAGCTCTATTGTTGAGTTGTCTGGCTGTTTTATTACAAGCGTTTCTTCATGAGCAGCTGTCAATAAGTTTTGTAAGGGATTTTTGTTTCTATAGATTTTTAAAAATCCTTGGATGCAATACACCTGAAAATATTAGGTAGGGTTGGACTGCTTTGATTCCAGATCAGACTACTCACCTGGATCCTATGGTGGTAAATGTTCCAGGTATGATGAGACAGTTGGATGGGCTTTAGTGAATGCTGAAGTGGAAACCATGAAAATGAGACTTCTGGAATGTCTAGCTCAATATTGTTTACCAGTGGTGATTATTTAAGATCTCAGACAGCAAGAGATCCTTTACTGCTAGGGATAGAACCTGAAAGCCAGCATGGTGTAGTGGTTAGAGTGTCAGACTAGGATCAGGGAGAGCCGGGTTTGAATTTCTATTCTGTCATGGAAGCTTACTGGGTGACTTTGGGCCAGCCATTCTCTCTCAGCCTAACCTACCTCACAAGGTGGATTTGTGAGGATAAAATGGAGGATGGGAAAATAACATTGTAAGCCACTTTGGTTTTCCACTGGAAAGAAAAGTGGGATATAAATAAATATAAATCCTTCCCAACTCCCAATATCCTTAAAATTTAGATGCCAGGGACTAAACCTGGGACCTTCTACATGCAAAGCATATGTTCTGCCATTAGGGTTGCCAATCTCCAGGTGGTGGATGGCAATCTCTTACTATTACAACTGTTCTCCAGGTGACAGAGATCAGTTCACCTGGAGAAAATGGCTGCTTTGGAAGGTGGACTGTATGGTATTAAGCACCACTGAAGTCTCTACCCTCCCCAAACCCAGGGTGAAGGGCCAGGGAGCTCACCTTTCCAAGGCAAGTAGCAATTGGTACAGGGGCTTGTCCCTCCCCAGGGCTGGATTGGGGAGAAAGGATTGGCTGAGCCCAGGGTTGGCCCTACTTTGGGAAGCATTTAAAGGGCATACCAAAGAGCAGTGGGGTGGGAAGAATATATCTGTTCCAAGGCTGCAGGGAATAGGTAAATGGCAGAGCAGGGAAATTAGGTGAAGTGGAACCCCCTCCTCTTTCTTGATTCTGAGGCCCTATCCTGGGGCACTTGTAGGGCTGCCAACCTCCAGGTACTAGCTGGAGATCTCCTGCTATTATAACTGATCTCCAGCTGATAGAGATCAGTTCACTTGGAGAAAATGGCCCTCCCCAAACCCTGCCCTCCTCAGGCTCTGCCCAAAAAATCTCCAGGAATTTCCCAATCTGGAGCTGGCAACTCTATATAAACACCATCCCTTGGGGAAGGGGGGATGGGATTTCTGTTTATGTAGGCATAGTTAAGCAATGCCCAAGCAGGGCAATGGAATTCTGGTATATCCACAGCCTGGTGGTTTCAGCCAATGGGCAACAGGGTACCTTTCCTGAGCCCCATTATACGGCCTCAGTAATCCCTGGCCTTGCCACCTGGATGGAAGGTGGGACGAAGAAGAACAGACTCCTGTTTTCACTTGCACTTGCCCCGTCTGGAGTTTGGGCATCTGGCTTCTGAGAGCAGATTCTGCCTATCTCACAGGGGCAAGAACCACCCCTTGCTTAGCCCTGGTGGGGGAACATGATGCCAGGGCCCCATCCTGGACTTTTGTCTATGGCCCCAGAATCACTAAGCCTGCCCTTGTGTCTTCTTATATTACTGCACAACCTCTGAAGTCTTGTCACTGGCTGAGAAGCTAATTGGAGGAGGGCCTGTTTTATTTTATGTGGCCTGATACTGTGAATGTTTATGTAGAAATAGATCCCATCGTGTTCGATGTGGCTTCCTCTCAAGCAACATGTATATAGGATCATAGCTGTAGTTTAAATGGATCCAGTCATAATTAATTAATTACTAATGATAATTGAGACCAGGCTTATCTTCGTTTGGCATTTCAAATGCTGAGGCAGCAGTGATCATGTACCACAATAACAGCTGCTGTCCTCTGAATCTGAGGACATGCGGTTATTTTGGAGCAGAACAGTGCAATGGAGCTTACCTGAGTGCTTGGTTTCATTTGAGCATACGGCCTTGTAAGATACGGGGGGCTTGCAGGCCAGGATGTAGACATGATAACAGAAAGATATTTCCCTGTCAAAATTATAAGTAATTTGAAAACCATTGGTGTAGGCAATGAGCAGTATTTTTTGTCAACTGGATATGATGAATCTGTTCATTTTGTGTGAATTACTGAATTAAATCTGAGTGATCAGTAGATTGAATCCAGACTGTCCAGGGCTTAGATTTATGCCTGACAGTTTTTAATAGTGAGGGATAAAACACTTAGGTTTTTTAAAGACAGAAAAAGCATGCGTTATTAGAAAGATCGGTTATAAAAGAATCAATTTGCAATTAATTAGCCGATTACTTTCCAGTGCATTATTTTTCATCAAGCTTGAATGTCACTTTCTTCCTTAGCCCCCCCCCCAAAAAAAACTCACAATTTTGATTAGGGAAAAAAATGTAAAACTGACAGGATATTAGAGAGCATAACTGACAGGTCATGATTTACAGTGTTCACAAGTAATACTACTTTAGGTATATTACTATATATCAAAAGATAGTAAGTTAAGTCCATAACGTATGCCATACTTTTCAGAATGAGAACCCTTTGTCCTCATATTACATTACCATGATGCCAATGTGACTGTTAAGTAAAAATTCCTGGAAGTCTTTAGGGAGCTCGTGAAAATGATTTTTTAAAAAAGATTTGGATGCGAAGGTGCAATTGCACAACTACTGACTGTTGTTGTGACAAATTGCAGCTTTGATTCCCCAAAAGCAAAAAAGAAAAAAAGTTTGTTGTCTTCAGTGTCAGACATTACAACTATATTTGTATCTACATCTATATTTATATCTTTTTATTTTTAAAAAATCCTGTCAGCTCTTACTTCACTGATTCCTGTTCATAATTGTCATTATGTTGAACAATCGCCACGGATTGCAATGTGGATCTTTGTGGCATCCAACGTTCCCTTCTCTCCATTTTGAAAACAGACCATTTACTCCTGCCTTTCATTTCCCATTGTTTAGTTGATTGCTTATTACTTTCATGACATAACTATTCCACTTTTTGACAACTTTGCAATTGGCTTAAAAGCTTTTTTTTTTAAATCAAACATTTGGGGCTAATACGATTCTTATTTCTATAGTGTTTGACACTTTCAGTAATGTTAAGATATGCTAGCATTTATTTCTATTTACAGAAATTGTGCTGACTGCTTGTTAACATTCTTCTGTATCTGAATGTCCATTCATCTTCACTAAATTATCCATTAACAGAAAACATTTTGAAAAACAGAATGGAAATTTTCTACCACCCTCTGAGCTCCCCAAAATCGTCCTTATTCCCCCCAGGAGCAGATCCATGGGCTGCAGTGGGAGGCAGAAAATTCCCATTCTGCTGTTAGAAGCTGCAAAGGTACATGGGAGTGGATACTGGGTTGGAGCCAATTTCCATCAACAGAAGTCATTTCTGCCAACACAATGGTAATTCTCCCTCCAGCTGCTGCTCACTGATCTGATCTTGGGGAGAACAAGAATAATTTCAGGGAGTTAAGTGGGCTGCAGCTGGAAGGAGCAAGCAGAAAATTTCCATTCCATGGCAGAAGTGGAAACCAATGGTTGTAATCGAGGCAATGAGTTGGCCCTCACCTTTTTTTTTTTTAAAGAAACCTGGAGCTAAGATCTAACCACCTCCCTTTGTCCAAAAGGCCAGATTCTAGGGATTATATAGTAAAATAAAAGTATAAACAACTGGCTTATTTGAAATACACTAAAATTAAAATCCATCCACAGAAGATGGAAATGGTTCATTCTCAACCACAAACAAACTTTAATTTTTTGCAACTTCTGAACCTTTCCTAGGTTTTTCACACAAAGGATGAACTATTGATTGGAGCCAGCATGTTTTACAATGATGTACAAGCATTTCCATTGGTACTATGTTATTTCCCTTAGCTGGTGAGTACATACTACGCTTGTTGGAAAGAGGGAGAGAAATTCTTGGATAAAACAACTACCCAGCCTTGTACTCCAGCTTTTCATGTCTGGGAAGCTGCCCCACTGAAGAGAGACAAGCCAAAGTACACAGCAGTGTCTTTTTAACTGTGAACCTCCTCTTTATTTGTTTAGATATTTATACTCTGTTTTTCTCCCTGATGGGGATCCGAAGCACCTTACAAGATTGTTCTCCATCCCTCCATTTTATCCTCACAACAACCACCTATCCTCTGAGGTCGGTTCAACTGAAAGGCAGCTTCTGTGGCAGAGTGAGGATTTGAACCTGGGTCTCCCAGGTCCTAGTCCAACACTCTAACTACTGTTATCTTACTGACTGACTTTACATCTCTAAAATGCATGTGCCAATGGAGCAGTGAATTGAACTGCCTGCTGGGAACTGTGGTTGGCCAAGTGAAGCCTTTTGTTCAGCACAAGCACTTGAAATGTTTGGCTCACTTGTAATGTAATATATAGAAGAAGAGCTCTGCTAGGTCCCAATAATGCCCTATCAGCCCCAGTAAACTCTTTACCACAGGCTTCTCTCTGCCAGTCAACAAGATCGAAGCCTGTGGTCATGTTGAGGGCATCGATGTCTCAGCGCCTTCCTATACCAGCAGCAAAATGCCTGCAAATGGAAGCAATACAATGCTGTGCAAGCTTCTCCCACTGGACCATAGGCATCAGTCAGCTGTATGGAAAGAGCCATGTTGCAATGATTCCCATGCTGATAAGAAAACATGAACAAAAGCCTATGGGTAAGGCAATAAAGCCTGATAGGGGCATTCAGGAATGTAATTCTACATTTCCGACTGTATAACTAGTCAGATCTATCTAGTTACCTTCAAGGTATATTCTGACTGCTCAAAAAACAACAACAGCAGCAACACAACAGTAGCCTATGGTGAGATAATGGAAATTTCCCTTTTTAAAGAGAATACCCTCAAGTCTTGGGACAGCTAGACATGAATAATAATAACAATAAGAGTTGGTTTTTATATGCCAACTTTTAGTACCTTTTAAGGAGAATCAAATTGGCTTACAATCTCCTTCAGTTCCCCTCCCCACAAAAGACACCTTGTGAGGTAGGTGAGGCTGAGACAGTTCTGAGAGAACTGTGACTAGCCCAAGGTCACCCAGCTGGCTTCACGTGTAGGAGTGGGGAAACAAACCCAGTTTACCAGATTAGAGTCTACTACTCATGTGGTGGAGTGGGGAATCAAACCCGGTTCTCTAGATTAGACTTGACCACTCTTAACCACTACACCACACTGGCTCTCTGGTAGAAGTTAGGCAGGAAAGGCATAGTGGTTGTAGAAAGGGGGAAGACTAGTCAATGTTCAGGGAAATTGTGCTCTTGGTGTTTAGTAGAATGAGACAGAACAAAACTGAATGAGGCAGAGGCTTGAAGCAGATGTCACAGAGTGCTGATGGGTAGGGCTGCACACGGTGACAGGAAAAGTGGGATGGAGAGAGAAGAATGTGGGGCAGATGGAAGACCGTGATAAATATGAACCTTTATTAAAGATCTGACCATATCATTCTGAAGCGAGTATTGAGCCACGTGATTCACTCATTTACTTTTTTTGGATCTTTTAAACAAATCTGCCAGAATGCAACACAACAACAAAAACATTTCTCCTTTGTTTTCCAATAACTACAGAGGACAAAGTGTTTACATTAATTCCATTAATGCTGCAGCATTTTCCTTCATACTTGAGAACACACTTAATTGGCTCATATATTGTGAGAAAATGTTGGTTGCAGATTACCACTTAAGTTGAAGAGGGAGACATTTTGTGTTGACTAGCTTACTGTGTTAGCCATTTTCTGAAAGATTCAAATATTGTCCTGTGCCAATGTGTCCCACTTTTTGTTTCTCAGGGTTTGTGTGAATGGAAAGCTAAAATTATTCCCATTATAAGGGCACATGTCTTTTGATAAGGTCTTGCTTAAGCACTATGAGCTATGGGCAGTTGATAACTGGCTTTGTTTACGGTAAGAATTTAACATAACATTATGTGTGATACTGGTTGTTATCAGATCAGACCATTGGGCCACCTCTCTACTTTGATGGGCATCATCTCTCCATGGTCTTTCCCAGACCCTCCTACATGAAGATAATTCACAGTGGGTAGCCGTGTTAGTCTGTTTGCAGTAGTCAAAAAGGGCAAGAGTCCAGTAGCACCTTAAAGACTAACAAAAATATTTTCTGGTAGGGTATGAGCTTTCGTGAGCCACAGCTCACTTCTTCAGATACATGAGATCACTTTTAATTGAATATGCCAGAGATTGAATCTGGGATGTTTTGCATACAAAGCATCTGCTTTGCCATCGATTTAAGAGTCTGTTTCCAAGCTACACTTATGAACATATGCTGAATCATAGTATTGGTTCATCTAGCTTTGTGTTATCTACTCAACAGGAAGTGCTTCTCCAGGTGTCAGATAGACGTCAACACTGCTGCTAGAAATCATTTTAACTGAAGAAACCAGGGATAAACCTTGGCACCCTCTATATATAAAACATGTGCTCTACCACTGAGGCACAGGCTCTACCGTGGCATGTTCTCTCTGTCTCCCCCTAGTGTTATAGAACTAAACAATTTCTCATTATGCTTGAAAAACCAATGAATGAAGAAGGAAAGGGGGGTCACTATGAAAAACACAGGGAGAATTAAATGCCCTGGAATGAATTCCGTGCAAAGTATCCAAAACAAATCTTTTTAAACCTAAAGGGGGGACGACCTGCAGGATTTTGACGGTGAGGCATGTGGTGCCAGAGGAAATGCATTACATAACTGAATACAATAGAACACTACTTATAGAAACCTCAGAAGGATAAAACATCTGCTGCCTCTGAACACAGCATTCACCTTCCAATAAATTCAGAAACAGTTACGGCACTATGGCTCAAAAAATAACAAAGGACTTCACCAAACAACACCAACCCCCCCCCCCCAATCCTATTGTTGTTTCAGACCCAAATGAGAAAGTCTTAAAAAGAAAGTTAATCCTGGGTGTGAAGTACTGTGAACCAAAAACAATCATTAAGAGACAATCCAGGGGGATAAATCAATCGACAGAACTGAAGCAGAAGATCTGATGGTGCTAAACACCAGGGACAGTTCTCTGCTTTCCAGAAGTCAACCCCTGCTTCCTCCAGCATTTTAACACTATGCTGCTGCTAAAATAAAATGAAGGCCTGGAGATTCAGCTGAAGAGTCCCACAGGATTGCCATAGTGGCTGTACAAAGCCCAAATCCTTGTATTTTTATTCTCTCTGAATTCATCAGACTAGCAAGGCAATCACACACACACAGGCTAGAGCATCTCAGTAGCAAAGCTATAATGTTGTCCAATTTGACACAGCTAGCCTTGTGAGAATTTCTTTCAGGACCTTTTAAGCAATGTAATACTTAGGGAAAGGGAGCAGTCCAATAGAACTCTCATCTTTACATGGTTTTTTTTTCTCACCACAGCAGTCTAACCAGGCTTAACTCAAGGCAAGACCTTTAATAGGAAATGGCAAATAATTAGGTTTGCCAACCTCCAGGTGGGGCCTGGAGATCACCTGGAATTACAACTAATCTCTACAGAGATCAGCCCCCCAGACATAAATGGCTTATTTTCAGGGTGGACTGTATGGCATTATACCTCACTGATATTCCTCCTTACCCCAAACCCTGCCCTTCCGAAGCACTACCCTGAATCTCCAGGAACTTCCCAACCCAGAGTTGGCCACCCTACAAATAACTTTAACAGGTGAAAATAGTTATGTGTAGCATTTATATGTCACTCAAGTCAAAAAGGTATTATTATACAGTTGTTTTTTCTGAAGGGAAAATAAGCTGTATATCAGTATTCTGTGGTTTGGATATATTTTATTTCACTGATCAAGAGATCAACTCTCTGTTAAGCCACCTTCTCTAACCATCACCTCTTTGTCGCTGGGACACTTCATAAGCAGGGAGGGTGGGGGTCTTTTGCATTGGTTCCAGGCAGGTGTTTTTGCTGCTTATATGATGAACTGTTTTATTGCTTGTGTTGCATTTAAAATGGTCAACCCTCCGCCTTTTCATATATCCCCTGTAATCAATAAAAATGAACTTTGGAATTCCTTTCCAAATATTGCTTATGAAGCATGCTTGTAAACTCAAAAGATCCCAAACATGAGTCAGTGACTGCATGTGTGGGGGTCACATGCATGCCTCTCCATGGTAACATTGAACATTCATTAAAGTAGCTTTACATGTTCCACACACATCATGGTTAGTATCCTACATGTAACAGTTCTCTATGGAGTACTGTGATAGCATACGGGCCTGCCCAAACCTCCCGGACTGGACCTGGCAGCCCGCTATGTAAGTGCCCGACTATTTTACAGCCGCACGCCCACTCCAAATGCTACTGAGTGGCCGCTGCGCACGCCATTTGAAACTGACATGGCCGCTCTTGCGAGCCCCGTGCAGCCAGCCGCCTGGAAACAGAAGCAAGCACCGGCTCCAGAGGACCTGAGCAACTCCATGTTCCTGTGCATAGCCTGTTCCAGCAGCAGTCATGTCATGAAAAGCATGCAGTCACGTAGTCAGCGCCAACAACCCCCCCTCCCATTGCAACATCAGCTTTAATGGACAATCGGCAGCAATCCTGATATCAAGATGAGTAATTCCTCCAGCTATGCAGCAGCTATCCATGGACGTTTGCAGAGAACACACCCACTGTTCCAGACAGATAATCAATTCAGCAGAGATTTCCAGGTTCTTCCCGGTTTGCAAAAGTCATTGGAATTAGAATAGATTGCCAAATTCTCCATAGCCCACCCCGGTAGCCACAGATTAATCCTTTTGTCACCTTTTGCCACCTGGGAACCTAGGAGGGGTGAAACCCCTCTCCCCGCCTCCAGAGAAATAGTATATCTGAGATGCCCCCAGCCCATTATGCCACCTTAGGTCTTTCCTGGCACCTTTGCCGTTATTCTGTTGGTTTGGTTTTGCGCAGCCTTACCACCTACCTCCCGCCTTGCTGGTCAAGTCTACGGGAACCCCTGCCCCCATCTCGGCTTTAACTTTCACTCTGTCTTTGTCTACGTGAATTTGGACAACACCTCATCTAGATACGGTAAATATACCCCACCAATGATCTCCTGCCACGTTGGCATCTGTGCTTGTACTCCTCTCTTGATATTCCTAGATTCTCTGTATGTTTGTGTGCATCACCGAATTGAATGAAAAAGACATAAACACGATTTAATTTGGAAACCATTGTCTGTCTTTATTCAAGGTCTCATTAAACGGATTCTGGTATAGCTGAGTGCGATCCCGCTTTATAAATACATAGCTACCGATTGCTTAAGCTAATTCCCATATTAAAGAGCAATTCGGCTAACAACTGTGACATGGTTGTTTGCAAAGATTTGTTCTTTCTCTGTTCTGTTCCCTCGTTTCCTCCTGCCAATCATGGTCTGTGGTCTGTTCACACTTCCTTTTAAAGTGTCAACCCTTCCCTCAGTTCACACATGCTCCTTTATTCCACTTTGAAGGCAGAGACAAATGGTCTTCCAATGCTTCACCAGAAGTAAGTAAAGCAAATTTAGCAATAATAATCAAATTGATCCAATCACCCCAACACGTTTCATCTCAGACAAGGCACAATGACAAACAAACGCCAGAGGATCTTTCAAACACAGTTTTCTTAAAAATGTGTGAAACTATTTACTTAAGCAATGATGAAAATTCCTAGATTCATAGATGGGGCTCGACGTGTAAAGTGGTTTGTAGGTATTATCTAAGTGTGACTATTCAAGTTTATCTTGAAATTTCACTCTCTGGGATTTGGTGACAATCCTACTTTTTCACAGAAGCCCCCTCCTTTTCTCATGTATTAACAGTGTAGCAGTATCATCACTTCTTTGTTCGATCCAAGTTTCAGAAGATGTAAGGCATCCTGACAGCCTTCCTGCATTGCAGGGGAAAATTATACCCTCATTAGAGAGACCGAATTTGCAGTTGTAAATTATTTATTCTCAGATTTGTTCCCAATAAAAGTAGTTTCTGTGTTGAATCACCTTTTTTTGTGTGTGCACTTCTTTTGAAACTCAGGACAATTCCCATTTCTCTTGTAAAACAATATCCTTTTAATTGCCTCAGAGATCAAATTTGGATTGTAATGTGTCAGCTACCTGTCACTGGAGTGCCATGGATTGAAATCAAAATCAAATTATGCCTTTGCTGGTATGAGGACACCTTTGATTAAAGGCTTGCTGGTGAATCACTTTTATCCTTCAAAATTTATATCTTTGATTCATATAAAGTCTTTTTCTTTTGTGTTCTGTTGCTTTCATTGAATCGGAGCCTGTGATTTATTAGATATTTATTAAAATAAGCAGTCTGAGAGGTGTTCTTCCCAGAGAGTCTAAAAGGTGACACAATAATCAAGGTGAAGGTTACAGTTTTGCAGTATTGTGTATACTAGTTGTTACAATCAAGTCTATGTCAACAGCCAGCTGTATATGCATTTTTCCCATTATTGGGTCAGAATCCCTTAAGTCAAGTGAATTAAAAAGTTTTACCCATCCTAAACTTCCAGGGAAGAATCCTTGATGTCCATAGATTCTGATTTATGTCCATACTATTTCTTAGCATTTTGTCAATTAAGCCTGCTTTAGAAATGTATTTAGCCCTACTCTTGCTGTACTCCTCATCTCTTTCTCCATGGTTCTTTATGGGAGAACATGGAGAAGCAAAGAACCTTAATAAATCAAAGAAGGGTCTATGTCTTAGTGGCAGAGCATCTACTTTGTATGCAGAAGGTCCCATTTTCAAACTCTGGTGTCTCTAGGGTTGCCAGGTCGCTCCTCCTAAACCTGGAAGTGACTTTGGCATGTTGCGCAGGTTGCACATGCACCAATCGTCCCCCCCATTGGCCCTCTTCCACCCATCAACCAGATGAAGGGTAGCACACAGCTTGATGGATTGGCAGACTTTTGCCCACCCCCACTGGGCAGTTGGCAAGCCTAGGTGTCTCCCGTTACAGGATCTCTGCTAGCAGTTGTTGGGAAAGACCCTGGAGATCCACTGCTGGCCAGAGTACTGAGTTAGATGGATCAGTGATTTCACTAAAGCATTTTCATAGATTCAAAGCTGCAGAAGACACTGCTTCTTTTCATATAGCTTAATGGTTCTGCAAAATGGTGGCAACAGGCCAAGCTTTGGGGGAAATGTGGTTGACTCATTGTAACGCTGCTTCATGTGTCAGCACTCCCTTGTCTGCCACCCTATTTCTCCTTTGTGTTCTATCTACACTCAGTGGTGGCTGATGTATGTGTTTGAACCTCGATGGTGAGGCCCTAATCTTTACAGCCAGAAAGACAACAGATAGGGTTTATTAAACTTCCCCTTCCCATGACTTATATCACCATCATCTCTTTCCAAATGTGATCCCCCCCCCCCCAAAACTGGACTTCAGTACAGAATGTGAAGTACATGGTGTAGTGGTTACGGTAAGAGCGGTGATTTGGAGTGGTGGAGTCTGATCCGGGTTTGATTCCCCGCTCCTTCACATGAGTGGTGGAAGCTAATCTGGTGAACTGGATTTGTTTCTCCACTCCTACACATGAAGCCAGCTGGATGACCTTGGGCTAGCCACAGCTCTCTTAGAGCTCTCTCAGCCCCACCTATCTCACAGGGTGTCTGTTTTGGGGTGGGGAAGGAAAGGTGATTGTCAGCCATTTTCATCCTTCCTTAAGTGGTAGAGAAAGTCGACATATGAAAACCAACTCTTCTTCTTCTTCTTCTTCAAACTGGAATAAAAGCCCTTGGGGAGGAGGGGGAGGGAGAAGCTATAGAGAGGTAAGAAGCAGACACAGAATACGTCCTGTCCCCTCACCTCTGTGACTATTTTCTTTTAGATACCCTTCTCTACTTGTGACTAGGCAGACCTAAAGTTCTACAAGCCCCCTCATGAGAAGTTTGAACTCCCATAAAAACTTGTAAGACATAAGCAGTTTTTACAAGTTGGAATTCCCTTTGCAAATCTCTTCTAAAACCTGTTTATTAAATGTAGATAGAAAACATACGTTTCAAATTGATTTTGACCCTCACTAATGTCTCAGCTTTTCTCAGTTCTGCACTGAAGGTTTCCTACATGTGGATTCTATTCATTTTTTTAAAACTGAGGAAGGAATATCTGCAGTAACGTCTTTGTAACCAAAGGCACTTTTGCTATCTTCAGTTTCTTTGTAGTTGCTGTTGCAGGTGGTAAATTGGCTGTTTGTGTTCGTAAGTAGCTCTTCTTTAATGGTTCTAATTTGTCTGTCCTTTTATGTGCTTGATCCTGTTTGATTTTATTGAGTCTAGCTCTGCATAACTATTTTAATATTTGTTTTACTTTACAAACTGAAATTCAAAAGCAATTCTTCAGCTGAAGCGCCATCAGGAAACACCTGGTCTTCATTTTTTTAAAACGATACTTGTGTTTATTTATGTGCAAAACATTGACTTGACTGGCAGTAACACAGCTCTTGATCCAGAGATTGCTTACAGGTGCATATGCAGGAGTTCCCCCACCAATTCGTATTCTCTGTTCGTTTCAGGGAAGGCATCTGGAATATGCAAGTCAAGGAATGCATGCGTGTATTGGTTCTCTCCAGTGAAATGACTTGGGTCTGCTATATGCAGGGGCTATGGGTGTGTATTTGAGGCAAGGATGGCCCAACTAAATAGGCTGCAAAGATGGCATCTTAGGCTCCAGTGGAGATGGTAGCCCTGTATAGAAACAACCCAGCAGAGACTCATTGCCAGACTTGCAACCCATGCTCCAGCTCTTGAGCCAGACCTTGGTGCCAAGGGTTGTGATCCATTATAGAATTTTGACCCCAGCCAAGCCTTGACAGTTGAGTCCCAGGTATCGCCTCTAGAGCAGGTGGGGCTGCTTCACTCTCAGCCTTGAACCTAGAGGAAAATATAGCTGGATGAACCAGTTCACAAGGCTTCAGCCCTTGTGCTGTGGCTTTGGCTTTTGTACTCTAGTTGTGCTCCAGGTCCAGGCCTCAGGACCAAGGAAAAAACCCCAACCTGCTGAGCCTGGAGTCAGACAATTAAGGCCAAATTGGGGATTATGAGGAACACAGAACTGAAAGAAACTCATGCCTCTGCAGCTTCTTTTTTGGAACATCTAGTCCAACTAATGCCTAATTATTGCACTGCATATCTCCCTGAATCTTCCCAGCTGAATGTATTAGATGGGGGCAAGAAAACACAGGGCACAGTGATATATTAACAGCCCATTCCTGAGCTGAGGCGTATGGGAACGGCAGGCAAGAGGCGCAGCAGCGCCTCTTCCTAAGCCAATTCCCGTACACCGTTAAACAAACAAACAAAAAAGCCGTTTTGCGGCTTTTTTGTTTTGTTTAACTGGGGCCTTTCACCCCATAGGGAATAGCAAGGCTGCGCCTGCTAAAAAGCCTGCTAAAAAGCAGGCGCAGCACCGCCATTCCCGACGCTGGCAGAAGTGGCCGAAAGGGGATAAAGGCCTCCTAACGGGTGGCTCCTCCCCCCGGCCCGGCCCCGGCCCATCCCCCTGTGCCGGCGTGGCCTCTCCATGCCGTTGCTGGCGCCACAGAGAGGCCGCGCCGGCGGAGGGGGGAGGTGTGGTCCCATTGGTGCTTGGCCGATGCCCGGACTGGCCTCACCACCTGCGTGAATGCATGTAAATGCGTGATTACATGCATTTACGCCAGCGGCAAGGTCACACCGCCTCCTAACAACTTTTGGCTCCATTCTCAGGAATGGGCTATATATATATATTACATGTTGGTATATATTAGACGTTGCCCTGACCTGGATAGCCCAGGCTAGACTCGGAACTTGGAAACCAAGCAGGGTCTGCCCTAGTTAGCATTTGGATGGGAGACCACCAAGGCATACTAGAGTCGCTACTACACAGGGCAGTTAATGGCAAACTACCTCTGAGAATCTGTTGCCTTTGGTTGCTATAAATTGGCTGAGATTTGATGGTGTGTGTGTGTATTCCATAGTCCAAATTAAATCATTTTGAATGAAGTATCTTTTAGTAATGATTGCTAACATAGCCTTTTATTCTTTCTAAGACTTGAGTCACAAGCCAAACAGATTCTTTATACTAAAGTACTGTCAATAATCAATATATCTAATTCTGAACAAAGCCCAGTTGTGGATCGCTGGAAATTACCGGAAGCACACAGAGCTAAAGACAGCAATCTCCACATATAAATGATGGATCAGAATCAAACCCAAATAGTCAAATCAGTATTGTGATTATGAATAGATACTTCACTGCCATGTAATGTAGTTTTGGTCAACCTACTGTGTGCCAAAGAACTCATATTCCACAGGTCTTTTTATTACATTGTGTCTAGTTAGTACTTCTGGCAATCCACCAAAGTGACTTAAATTAACCCACCATCTGGTAAAAAATGTTAATGAGTAAATTGAGTGACTTTACTTGTAGGCTTCTAATGTGCTTCAAATTTACTTGTAAGCTTCTAATATCTCATGGCAATATATGTTGCATTATTTGGCAACAATCCAATTTGATCTATTAATCTCTCTCGTCTATTGATCAGAGAGTGGTGGGTTATTTGATTGGTTTCATGCCATTTACACTATTTGATGTGTTTTTGTACATAATACCATCAGTGGGCTCCAAACTGCATTTGCTCACTCAGCTTCACCTGATTTTACCTCCCTGCTCCTGTGCTTCTAAAAGTATGATTCAAAAGCATAACAGGTACTTTCTATAGTAGAACATGCCCTCACCTGGATGGCCCTGGCTAGCCTGATCTCGTCAGATCTTAGAAGCTAAGCAGGGTTTACCCTAGCAAATATTTGGATGGGAGATATCCAAGGAATAACAGGGTCATGATGCAGAGGTAGCAAACAATCTGAATGTCTCTTGCCTTGGAAACCCCACCAGAGGTCACCATAAACTAGATGTGGTTTGATGGAAAAAAAATAGTAGAACCTGTTAATGTGTGTGCAAAGTGCCACCAAGTCATAGCCAACGTTTGCCAACCCAGTAGGGTTTGCAAGACAAGAGACTAACAGTGGTGGTTTGCCATTGCCTTCTTCTGCATAGCAACCTGGTATTCCTTGGTGGTCTCCCATCCAAGGTTGACACTGCTTAGCTTCTGAGATCAGGTGAGATCAGGCTAGCCTGGACCATCCAGGTCAGGGCAGAGCCACTACTACTCTGATGATATTACATCAGCCCAATAGTCATCCAGGGCTACTAGTACTATAACAATTGAAGCCCAATAGTGGTCCTGGGAATATAGGTGCAGGACTATTGACAGAAGCAAATTCATGGATTTGCTGTTCTATCTTCTCTGTTATATGTGAGTGTATCTTTCTTCCAACCTGTCTTCTCTGTGACTCTGTCAGTTAACCATATTTTAATTTACATTATGGCGATACAAAGGTTGTTCTAAATTATTTGTTCTCCTTCATTCCTGACTTTTTGGGAGATTGACTACATAAATAAATATGACCTCTCTTTGAACTGGCATATTAACAAGAATATTAGACACCTAATTATACAATGAATGGTTAGTAAACAATTCTGGGGTGAGACCTCTTATATATAAGAAACTATGCTAAGATTGGTGATTCTTTTACAACATTCAGAATGATTTACATAGAAAATACCATGAAGCCCAAGGGAATATTTTTGCAAAGTAGTTACTAGGGCTGCACACCGTTTTTTGGTATTTTTTAGGTTTGGGTTTAATAAACCTGGAAGTTTTTGAAAAAATCCAAAAAAGCCAAACATAAGGGATTTGGCTTTTTTGAATAATTGAAATTTTTGGGGTTATTAAACCCAAGCCCAAAAAATACATGGCACAGAACTGAATGCTGGGCTCCACATACCTGGCCCCTCCAAAGTCCACAGAGCCCGACAATTAGTTCTGTGCTGCCTGGCTCCTCCAAAGTCCGCATGGACTTTGGAAGCGGCAGGCAGCAGTGATTTGAACGCTGGGGTATTCAGATCCGGCTGCCTCTGAAATCCACGTGGACTTCAGGTGAGAACTCAGACAGCAGGTAAGTAAGGGGGGAGGAAGGAGCAGAGAGAGGGAGGAGGGGAGGGGGAAAATGGCAGTGGGGTTAAAGCAGCCCCAAATAATGCAAAAAACAAAATTTTTCCAGCATTATTTCAGATCTGTTTTTTTTGCTCTCTTTAATTGCCACCATTTTAACCAGTAAACCCTCCCCTCAAAAAACCCCACAGACAAGGTATTTTTGAGGATTTTTTTTTGGTTTGGCTTTAGTTGAATGCACACCTTTAGTAGTTACTGTTGCAGAAAGGGAGGGGAAAGATCATGGAGTATTTATGCATAAATACACCATCAGATAACAATGTGTTCATTTCACCTTCCTTGAGTGTATGAAGGAAGAGGCAACGTTAATACTAGAAAAAAAAAACACAAGAAGACTTAAATAGCTCCCCATATTGTCTCCTGGACTGGAATGTTACTAATAAGATAACTGCAGAATAGTTGGGCTGTATTATGAAAATCCATATTATTCTTAACCTAGGTCACTACTGTGAGCACTTGTTGAATGTGTTCTCCAACTCCCTTTTCTTGCCTTGAAAAAACTAGTATTTAACTTGTAGCTACTTCTATGGAACATGAAGATCATTGGTAAGAGAATGGTAGGTCCTGCTCCTACTTCCAGAAAGGTGCTGTACCTCACTCTTCCTCAGTTTCAAAAGAATACTGTGAGAAATCTGCAAGCTCAGTAGCCCTCAATTCATTCTTCATGTGTCTTAATTTCCTGGGGACCATTATACTGTGATCCCTTCTAAAACAAATTCTCTCTCTTGATATTAATATATTTTTTACTGTTATCTCCCAGGAAACTTCCAGTTAGGCTCGTAATATTGCTCATTTATCTATATGCATATGGTCCAAGTCTTCTCATTTCTTTGCTAAGGATCTTGCTGTTGGATGTAGGCACTTTAATAACCCTGTTTTAATGTGCTTACTTCCTCCTTTATTAGCCTCAATAAATCCAGACGTAATCTGTTATTAAGCTCATTTCCACCTTGAGTGCACACTTCAGTTTTATATTTTTATCACCCTCACTTTCTCAGCTTATTACTCTCTTTATAGTTATTATTTTCCCCATTCTTCTACTCAAAGCTCCTTTTCAGGAATCTACTTGTTATTTCTGATTAGGCAACAAAGCACCATCCCTGACCCATGTTTTATTAACTGCCTTGATCCATTCACAGCAATGGGCTACTATGATATTTGTGCATAGAACATTCAAATTACTGCCAATAACCCCACCATATTGGGGGAGGTGTCAACTGTATATATATACTCTTTTTTTGGCCTCAGGCAGATAATTGGTGCTGACCAGGACTATACGCATGGAGTTACCTGCTGCTGGATGGTGTCAGGAACATTTTTGTTATAAACATGAAGAAGCGAGGGAAAATGGCTCCAGGTCATGATCTGGAGGCATATGATGAAGGAACCTTGTGGAAGCTAAACCATGTGGTCACTAGTGCCTGTAGAAGAGACCTTTGTGAGAACCCTACGCATGTGATGTTGAGCTCTAAAGGTGCTCTGAAGGCGAGTTGTCAATGTAAAAAAATGAAATTCCCAAAGATACGTGAGTTTTGCAGTTTGGATGCTGTGAAAATGTCATAGCCATCATCCCACGAAAGGACTACATTGTAGGTAGCTTGGGTATTATCTAACAGTGGGGTAAGAATCAATTAACATTGGCATGCTACGGAACTACGTGATTCTTAAGGGTCTGAAAATGTCTATCAAGAACAGTGAGCGATGCTGAGAGAGCTATTGAGAAACAAATGAGAATCCTATTAGACTAGAGACCAGTGGAACCATTATACATGATAAACTGTACTTTAATAGGCCTTGAATATTGAGTTAAAAGCTCCTATTGTCTTCTTTCAGTTTGAATCAGGTCTCTAATTCACTTGCCAACACACTGCTAATTTCAGCTTAATCAGATGCCGTGCAGGTTTTGCTAATCAACCCATCAGCAACATACAGAAAGCTGCCACTAATCCGTGATTTTGGATGAGATTTTAACAAGAGTGGAGGAAAAGTACTTTGGGACCCTATAGTAGTTACACCTACACTGTGCTTCAGTGGTATTGGATGGGAAATCAATACAAATTTCACTTATTTGGAGTTATGTCGGCTGTTCGCCAGTAGATTCGTATGTTAATTAAACTCACATGAGTGATTGTTTTAAAAAACCCTCCCAAATTGTATGAGACAATCTGAATTGGGTTATGAACATGACATGTGATCAGATATCTGAATTCCCTAATGCTATAAGGCTCAAATCAAGCTGAAATGATGGGGAAAACTTTTGATTTTTTTATTGAATATTTTTATTGATTTTCAACGATAAATAGGGGTACAAAAAGGAAAAAGGGAGAAGAAAACAAAACAAAACAAAACAGCAATAAATTATTAAAATAGTATTTAGGGGTGCAACACCTAGTACTACCCCCTTACATCTTTTGATTTTTGAGCTGAAAATGATCACACAGCAGTCATTCCTTTAGTCATCGTATCACTTTCATCAGGCAAAGGGGCAGACCTCTCAGTCTCCCAGGACAGTGGGGGGCAGGAGACAGATGTGGTTCCTTCTGCCCATCTCCTTCCTTCTTGTGCCGTCTGGGTTGAGAAGGATCCTAGGAGTGCCACTCACTATGTGTCCAGTAGCTGTTGCAAGGTGGTGGTCCTGTATGTCCATTCAGAAGAGCTGTACCACTTCAACCATGGTTGGGGCCCCACAAAGTCTTCCTTCCATGTACCTTGGTACAACTCGTCTGACTATATGGAAGCAGGCAGCACATCAAGTCACTACAGGGAATGAGAGGTGTATGTATATGCTTCACATTCCAATCTAGCTCTTCCCTCTCTGTATACTATAAGTTACTTGATGGGGCCGTATAGACCCTAGAGGGACCCCTCTGTTTGCAAATGTTGCACCCTTGTCTGGGGAAGGATCATCAAGAGATATTAATCAGCTATATCAGACCAAATGCTGCTGCATATTGTTCTCAGCTCTGCAATGCCCTTATACCCTCCTGTGGTTCTAAATTATTCCTCATGGTAATGAGTTAAGATGTAGCATACCCTTACGATAGGCTCTTTTTTTCCACTCTATTTTTGGGCTACTTACTGCAGTGGTATGGAAGCCACTTCCTTGTGATTGCTTTCAGGGTACTTTGGTAATGTTTAGAATGACCCATACCACTGGTCCTATCTACATTACCCCTGTGTCCAGATTTTACTGGAGTGCTGTGAGACTATGCCATAGAAAAATGGGTATGAACATATGCAGCTGCCTTATCTTGCCAAATCACCATTGGCTATCTAGTTCAATACTCTCCAGCAGTGGCTCTCAAAAGTGTCATCCAAATATGTTCCCCACTCCTGGAACTTGAGATTCTTTTAGCTAGAGATGCCAGGGATTGCGCCTGTGCATTTCTGGATGCAACACATGCCCTGTACTTCTGAGCTTTGTTCCTTATATTCAGTGTAGCACTGCAGTAGAGTGAATTGACCCCTCATCACTTTTAAACCCATCATTTTCTTTGGCTGTCCACTTTTGGAGTCAAGGTACTTGGCAAAAGAGATGCAGTGGACTTATTAAACAATGTAATTGCTATGGACCTCTGTAGCTATTCTTGATAACTCTAAATAATAATGCGAGGTACATACAATATGGTATTTAATCCAATATATTGTTTTTGATTATAGCCATTAGTGAATGTCTAATATTTTCAGGAAATCACAGGCACAGTTTAGACATTTTCTTTCTTGGAAAGTCTGACCTTGCTCAGCCAGATGCCTCAGGATGATTCACCAGAATGGCAAGGTGCTGATATGCATTTCTTAATCCTCAGCAGTTGATAATGAGAGCTATTCCATGTTTTAAATGGAGATTGTGCACCTGGCTATCTTATTTAACATTTGTTGTAACAGGAACATTAAAGCATTAAAACCTTTCCCGGCTTGTAGGATTTTCCTGTTCATTCCAGTAGAAAGCATAAATCCATGACTGTAAAGGCATAGGCATGTGAATTGTCCCTTATCAAAATAAACTGGGACTCTTGTATATACACAGACCTCCAGATTGGGATGACTTCCTTTTATGTACCCATTTTAGAAAGATTTGTGCTAGTGACGGTCATAGTGCTAGTGACCCACATGAGTTAATTTTGAGCTAAGGAAGAAGTAATACCTTTGATTTATCTTAAAGCTACTATCTCTTCAGTGAGTGATCTTCAGGTTGTTTTAAAAAATTTATTGTACAATGGCGGCCACCTCATCTACACGGCATCCAAAGTGCCACCAAACTAGCTACACTGGCACAAGGCTACCCACATAATATATAGTAGTAGGCTTTTAAGTGGTGATTTCTATGCAGGTCTATCCCAGTTGTACTTAGTACATGCTGCTATGGACTTTGTGGCAGCTCTGCTCATCTATTGGATTGGAAAGCCCTGGACATATTTTTCCTGAAATGTCTAGCAGACTCAAAACCAGAGCTTAACTCTTGAGGAAATTTAAATTGACATATTTTACCAAAGTAATCCTGCAAAATCTGTGGATTTTGTGTTGATATGAAGTCAACAAAAATGTAAGGATTAAGAAAGAAAAGCAGTATGTGCGGAGGAGGCAAACATTTGAGGTTCAAAAGGCTTATTACATTAACCCTGTCATGGAAGGAATACTATATTTCAGGGGTGTTGAACTCAATTGTTACAAGGGCTGGATATGACACAAATGTCACTTGGCTGGGCCAGGCCCATGCCTCACCAGCCCCGATTGAGAGTGGGGAGAGGGTGGCTGCCTTGGCTGATTTGCGGGCCGGATAAGAGCTCTCAAGGGGCCAGATCCGGCCCATGGGCCTTATGTTTGACACCCCCAGTGTGAAGAAAGGATATATTGCTACATATAACTGCATTCATTCAGAACTGGATTCATTCAAACACTTCCGAATCCACTGAGGTGAAAATATTTTCCACACTCCTAGCAAAGCTGTAGAAACCGTGCCCACACCATTTTGTTTCTAAAGAATGCTGCTACTGTGTCTGTAGGGGAAAAAATAGCAGGCTGGTTTGGAGCGGTTTGCCTCTGATTTTTCTCTTGTCTACAATTTTCATTCCGCTGCACTGAACAGCATTTTGATTTAAGTCTGCTACCAGGAAAAGCTTCTTACATAGGCATCCACTTCAAAAGTAATTTGACTTGAGAAATAAATGATCTCAACCCACTCAGTAGCCTAATAGAGGAAGAAAAAGAAAAGATTATGTAAATATGTGTGACTTGCAGATAGATGTTCAGTCAGGCTTGTTTACCACCCACTATCCTAACTCCCTTTCCCCTCTATTGAGTTGAGTTGAATTTTTGAGAAGGGCTTGATGGAACTGTACTTTCCCAAATGCACTCTAAGGCATTTGGTCATATACCAACTTGAACTCTTTGTACCTTGCATAATGTGCTTTATGATGTGTTCCGCTGTTTCTATTCAGTCTCCAGGCTGGAGTGATCCCTTCCCTACCATCTTTTCCTGGCTGTTTCAAATCTTGTAGTGCGTTCTGTATACTTAAAAATTTTTCAAGGTAAGACCAAGGCTTTTGTGTGTGTGTGTGTGTGTGTGTGAGATGGTACTCAACAGCACTGAGTACTGGCACCTTTTTTCGGGGCTCTCCCAAGTCCTGTGGGGAGGAGTAAGGTAGCCAGGTCCCTCTTTGCCACCAGTGGGAAGAGTAGGGTAGCCAGGTCCCTCTTTGCCACCAGTAGGAGGTTTCTGGGGAGGATCCTGAGGAGGGCGGGGTTTGGGAGGGGAGGGACTTCAATGCCATAGAGTCCAATTGCCAAAGAGGCCATTTTCTCCAGGTGAACTGATCTCTATTGGCTGGAGATCAGTTGTAATAGCAGGAGATCTCCAACTTGTACCTGGAGGTTAGCAACCCTAGTGGGGAGGAATTGGTGGAAATCAGCACAGCCTTATATAAGAGTACTGCATAGGATTGCCAACCTCCAGGTGGTGGCTGGAGATCTCTTGCTATTGTAACTGATCTTCAGCTGATAGTGATCCGTTCACCTGGAGAAAATGGCCGCTTTGGTCATTGGACTCTATGGTATTGAAGTCCCTCCCCTCTCCAAACCACATCCTCCTCAGGCTCTGCCCCCAAAATCTCCAGGTATTTCCCAACCCAGAGCTGGAAACCCTAGTACTGCCCCTGTTTTGTTGTTACAAAAAACGCACTGGCCCCAGTTATTGGCTTTTTGTAAAGATCATAGTAACTTGTATGGTGGTTGTAAGACCTGCTGAAAAGTGCTTTGCAGTTGCACACTACAATGCACTAATAAATGTTACTGTTGTTATTAATAATAAGAAAAAGAATGCTACAGTGCCTAGGTATGCATGACTAAATTTGCCTATCAAATTACTTTTTGGAAATTCCTTTATTGGAACATGAGGGAGAGGCGATTATGTTTAATCTGTGTTTAGAGATTCAGTGACCTTTCACTGGCTACTCCCCTGATGACCAAGAGTAGGAGAGCCTCTGTCAATGTAGTCAGAGGTCATTGGGACACTGGCACATCAGCTGTTACTGATTGGCATTTTGACACTTCTAAACTTTCAGTGGCAAGATGGCCCACACTGCAGGTAGAGCTGGATGAATGTCACCAAAGTAAGCCACAGCTCGGGGCCTCAGATTTGGGGATGGGGTGGGGGCTTTAAGAAAATTACTAAATTTCATTGTGAGAATAATACACACTTTGGTAGCGTTATGAAGCCTGTTAAACTTCACCTAGTTTAGGGCCTCAACACGTCCTAATATAGTCCTCACTGCAGATTTCAAAAATCAAACATTAAGGAATTTTCTTCTTGTTTGATGATGATGCTATCATGGAAGGAGAAAGCAAATAGGAAAACAGATTACACAGGAGTTGTTGATGTTTGCCTCTGACACTGTTTTCCAAAAAACCTGTAATTCAGGTTATTACCTGAAGCTACAACAGTTTATTTTCTGAGCATCAATCCATTTGAAAATAATGCATTTGGTACCATCATTGCACTGGGTATTGTAGAACGCTTGAAGAGAATTTTTGTTAGTGTGTTGCTGCTAATTTTACATTTTAATTAGCAATCCCATTGTCACTGATTAAATTAATATATTAATCAGCAGGTTCAAATGTCTAAGTCATTAAGAACTTGTTTTTTAAAATACATAGAGTAAATTATAGTTTTCCATCATTACTTTCAAATGACACCTCCTATCCAATTACAAATAGCTATGAAACTGAACCTGCCAAAATAAAGGCCCAGTGATTCCAGACGAAGAGTAAAGCATGTGCTAAGCAGTGCAATCCTAAACAGGTCTACTCAGAATCCTACTGAGGTCTACTTCAGCAGGGCTTACTCCCAGGAAAATGTTCCAAGGATTGTGCTGAAAGCCAAAGCTAAGTGGTAACTTGGCAAGGCCAAGTTCCACAATTTATTTGTGGTTATGAGAAGCCAGGGACACTTGGATACCTTCTTCTAGACTTGGAATAGGATAGGGCTGAGAGTTGATGTGTCACCACCTTGGTCTAAATTGGCATACTGTTTGTAAATTAGATAGGTTAAGAATTAATGTTATCTCATTGTAGTAACAAGGTTATAATTGGTTATTTATTACCGGGATGTGTACATGTGTGAACATGTTTGGAAGACTATATAATCTACTTTGTTTACTGTAGAGCAAGATTTGTGTTCCTTTCAATTTGAACATTTGTACCTGCTGATTAATACAATGATTCAATCAGGGGCAATCAGATTGTTAATTAAATATAGTATTTGCTATCCTTGTATAGTCTCGTGTGTTTTTTTGTCTGCTTTGGATAATATCATATTTAGCCATCCAAGTGGATAATCAAGACTCTTCCATGCAGAGCTTCTATCAGCTACAATGGTGAGAATGTATCTAAGGGCGAAAACATGCCCTCTATTCACTAGATAATAATCCCCAATTTGGTTTCTATTGATTGTATACTTAGCGCATCATCAAAAATTAATCTCCAGCTTTGCTAATGTACGGACTATGATTTACCCCCTTCACTTCTGCTCTCTGCCTTTTCAGCAGCCAATGAGTTTTGATTAGAGCTAGAGCCAGATTCAAATAATGGCTGGCTTTTATATTTTCAAAGGGAAAGAGAGGTCATTTCTACTTTCTCCTGGTATTCCTTTTTGCAAGCTGAGAGGTTTTTTTTCCCAGCAGGCAGAATCTAACCTAATTAACAGTCTTAAGTCCACTGATTTTTTTCCAAAGCCTAACTTCAACAGGCTTAGATTGGAATAACTCTGTGTAGGATTGCACTGTATCTTAAGCCAACTGCATTTCACCATGCCAGGAATAATTTTCATGTGGGTTTTGTAGTCTATGTATCCTTTGGAGCCTTGTAGCAAAGGCAATGTCTTCATATGAAATGTCCCCCATTGAGCACCTTTTCATCTATTTTTGTATAGGTGCCTTGCTACAAAGCACCCTTTCCATTGTTAGGCCTCAGTTTGATTTGCTGAAAGAATAACAGCAATCGGATACCCCTGAAATGCATGTGTGCTAATGCAGAGGAGATGGCCAAGGTCCCTCTTCAAGTATTATAAAAAAGTCAGGGGCAGACCTGGAGATTCTAGGGCCTTGGGCAGAAGTCCAGGATGGGGCTCCAGAATTACTGCCCCCTCAGTGCTGGTCTCAACTGCCAGGGCCAAGCAAGGGATGACCTCGACGTAGGGTTGCCAGGTCCCTCTTCACCACCGGCGGGAGGTTTTTAAGGCAGAGCCTGAGGAAGGCAGGGTATGGGGACAGAAGAGACTTCAATGCCATAGAGTCCAAGTGCCAAACCAGCCATTTTCTCCAGGTGAACTGATCTCTATCGGTTGGAGATCAGTTGTAATAGTAGGAGATCTCCAGCTAGTACCTGGAGGTTGGCAACCCTACCTCCACCCCATGCAAGGTGGGTTGGAGCCACTTCTCCCACTGGAAGCTAGCTGCATGAACCCCAGTTGCGGCAGGTGCAAGTGGTGGCAGGAGCCTGCTCTTCTTTTCTACCTCTTTTGGGGAGGGGGATAGTTGAACCCCCCAGTGTGGGGCCCAGGGCAGCTGTCCTTGTTGCCCATTGGCTAAAACTGCCCCTGAAGGGGGTAATCAGTCAGTGTGCATGCCCTGTTCTTTGAGTGCAGAGTGTAAAACTGACTTAAGTGAAACGGGACAAACGCAAAGCAAACCACAGTTATTTCTCAGGCAGATTCCTTCCACTTTACTGGATATGAGAACACCTGAGGCTTTTGTAATGGCAGTCTCTTGGATTGCTGCTCAGAGTGCATCAGGATGACCGTGTGCTGTCCTGAATGTACTTCTTCCATTTTGTCTGGCATATCTTACATTGAGGAGAAATGTCTTCCGTTGAGAAGCATGAATATCATTGAGCCTGTCACAGGATTGCACAGCATGCCTTCGCCATTGGGCTGCTGCAAGAGATGAAAGTAATGTGTGGCTGCCACTGCTTTGCCTGCAGGGACGTTTGTTCTGCATGGGGCTGGCTCATTTAGGGCTGACAAAGAAGAATAAACACCCTTCCGCTTATTCCTGACATTTTTAAACTTCCAAATGTATCGCTTTATTTCTCAGAGCAGCAAAAGCAAAAACAACTCGGTACTGCATATGTAAAATTAATAAAAAACCCAGAAACACAGAATTAAGATCGGAAAGAGTAGTAAAGAATGAATCCATTTTAATAACTGTCTGACAGAGAAACATTTTTTTCTAAATGCAAACGATGCATTATTATCTACTTGGAAGGTTATATGGCATTTTAATAAAAACTCAATGTACTACATGATCCATCATGTGTTGGATTGTTGTGGTGACTGCCAAACTGTTTACTCAATTCCAGAGAAGATGGAGATGACATTGGTGGTCTGTAAGGTTTGTGCAACAGGCAGGATAAAGTTTCCCAAAATAGATGGGGTGCCGCCCTTGCAAAAAATTAAAAGGCTCTTTGTAAAAAGCTTAGGGGTCCTATTAAATCCTACTTTCCTGTTGAAGAAGCAAGTGGTTATGGTAGTAAAAAAAATGTATGTTTCATCTCCATGTGGCATGGAAGCTTGCCCCTGTCTTAAAGGCAGCTGGTCAGGCCACATAGATCCATGCTATAGTAACCTCAAATGCTGTAAAGAGTTATACACTGGGCTGCCCTGGGTGGCAATTCAGAAATGTCAGCTGGTACAAACTGCAGCACCCCATCTGGGTATATTGTTGCACATCACTCCTGAAGTCCTTGCACCGGCTTCCTATTTGTTTCTGGGTCCGGTTAGAGCACAGGGGCTCACCTTTGAAGCCCTTAATGACCTAGGACTCACATATTTGAAGCACTGCCTCTCCCAACATGTATCCATCTGGCAACTCTATTCAACCCAACAGTGCCTGCTGCCAGCCCCTCCCCTACTAAGGTGAGATTGGCTGCTCACCAAGCCGAAGACGGTGTAACGGATGTTCTTAGGCCCTATAATAGTACAGCCTGAATGTATATGGGGACAAGGTTAGCATCAAGGTTTGTTGCAGGTCTGGTCCACTGTTATTGGAAAGGAGCTGTTTTAGGTTAGGGTGCTGACTGTAAGCAGGGATTAAACAGCGAAACAGCTTTTTGTTGTTGTTGTTTAATGGCGTACGCAAAACAGCTTAGGAGGAGGCGCAGCTGCGCCTCTTCCCCGCCATCTCCATATGCCGTCAGCTCAGGAATGGGCTGTAAACGTATTATCTTGACAGATGAAAAGTAAAGACTTTTTCATAACATAAATCTTTGTCTTTTCAGCTTCAGTGGCTGTTAATAAAATTTGAAAATTTCTTTCCCATCGTATTTTGATCGTTAATTAAATCTTCCTCTCCCCCACTATATGTTCATTTTCTTTTTTGGAAAGACATATTTCCCCATGTCTTCTGAAAATTGAGGTCGTCTTTCCTGTTTTATTGTTGTTATTTTCTGCTTTCTTTCAATCTGCTGTTTGAATAAACATCATCAACTCAGTGAGGATGATATACATTGATTTACAAAAAAAATTCAGCTGAACTCCTACCTATACCGTAATAGGCCCGAATTTACATTTCTATGTCACCTAAATTGAAAAAAAAAGCCTGAGAGACAGAGAGGTACATTTCTGTACACTTGGCACAATGTTTGACTGACCAAGAGTTGATGTGATGATAGAGTTAAGGGGGGCACTGATTGAGGGTGGGATCGACTATGCTCACACTATGTAATAACGTTGTTTTTCTATACTTTATAATTATTATCTCCTTATTGAGTTCTTGCATAAATATTCAACTAATTTCCCTAGCTTGTTGCTTACAGTCCTATAGCATCAGATTAAGTAGTCTATGAAAACCCATGGTCTGTAAATAAAAATTCAGTAAAAAACAAACAAACAAATCAGTGAGTTCTAGATCAAACCAAGCTTGAGCTCTCCCTAGAAGCTAAAATGCTAAACTGAGGCTATCATGTTTTGGTCACATTATAAGAAGACAAGAGTCCCTGGAAAAGACAATAATATTAGGAAAAGTTAAAGCCAGCAGGAAAAGAGGAAAACCCAACATGAGATGGATTGACTGTATAAAGGAAGTTACGGCCCTCAGTTTGCAAAACCTGGGCAAGGTTTTTGAGAATAGGACATTTTGGAGGTCATTAATTCATAGGATTGCCTTGAGTCGCAAGCAACTTGATGACACTTAACACACACAAGAGGGCATGAAAAACTTGTATTTAAGATCCTGGAATAGAGCATAATTTTAGCAGCAGTAGAGTTAATCCTTTAGCCGTTGTGACATTCAAGAATTGGAATTTACTTTCCTCACCAATCGCAAGACATCATTCTTCAGTGTTGTCCCCCAATCTTGATTCAATGTAACTCTTAAGGCAAAAAATACACTCTCAGTCTTCAAGGGCATGATATAAAGTGCATTTTAAAGGGATGTATAAATTGCTTTTTGCTAGATTTATTCACACGTATTGATTTCATTGGGTTAGAAACCTTTTCTGTGAAAGCATTAACAACAGAATTGTGATGCTTAGATTTTTATGTCTGTAATAGTGATGAACTAACCTGTAGGAAGGAGTCTAATTCAAGAACCACAAGCAGCTAATTCCTTAAGTTTGCCCTTCATGGGTCACCTAAAAGCAAAGTCTAAAGCAGAGATGAGAAGCAAAACATAGAAGAAGAGGTTCTCAATAGGTTTTCAAAAGACACCCCAGAGGCCTATCACTTAAAACTCTTCTGTAAGATGCACACAAATATTTTTAAAAAGAGCTATACTTTACGAACAAACCAACAAACCTTGAAATAGATCTATTTACCTGAGAAAAAATGAATAAATGTAACCTCAAAATGGAAAGTTCCAAAGTGAAAGTAGATTCACCAAACCAGGATTCCTTTCCAAGGAACAATTTAAGTTGACTTATACAGCCCTCTTAATGGTATAAACTATCAATTTACATAACTACGATGCAGTTTTGTGCATCATATTATCCTCACAATACCCCTAAGTGTTAGGCTGCCTTAATTTTCTTTTTTGCGTATGAAGCAGTAGGATATGATAGATATATCCAATCATGGTTATGAAATCCCACCTTTTGGGATTTCAAAACCTTTTGCATGTGAGATTATGTGCAATGAAATCAACATGTGTAAAGAAGGAGCAGAGATAGGTACACTGGCCCCATCCTGCCTATGCACAATTGCTGACTTGTATACACAATTGTATACACAATTGCTGACTTGTATACTTATATACACTGACTTGTATACACACATATATATATAGCAGAGTCACTCAAGATGGAATGGTCACCTCTGAGACACCAGACAAAGATGCCCTTAAGGGATCAATGGCCACATCCGCAGAAGAGAACAGGGAGTTCCAAATGGGGATGGGGGCAGAGGAATCCCTGAAGGTTAGCTACTGGGCAGCAGCAGTAGTGGAAGGTGACACTGGCGGAGGATCTTTCGCAGACAACGGCAGTGCCACTATGGCTAACCATGGTTAGTACTGTGCAGAAGAAGGCACTGGTAAACTACTTCTGACCAACCTTTACCTTGAAAACCCTATGATGAGACAATCCAAAATGAAAAAAGATATAGTGCTGGAAGATGGAACCCCCAGGTCAAATGGTATTCAATCTGCTACTGGGGTAGAGCAGAGGACAAGTACGAGTAGCGCTGTTCTTAATGATGCGATTGGACTAAAGCCGATAGGACATTCAGTGGTTGACATGAATAGATGCAAAAGGAAAGTCCGAAGCTGTTTGACGCATATAATAGGAACATGGAATGTGAGAAGCATGAATCAGGGTAAGCTTGAAATTGTTAAACAAGAAATGGAACGTATGGACATTTCAGTCCTGGGAGTAAATGAATTAAAGTGGACTGGATCAGGACATTTTCAATCAGAAAATTACAAAGTGTTTTATTCAGGGAATGACAAAAAGAGAAGAAACAGAGTTGCTTTAATAGTGAGGCAAGAGTTAGCAAAGGCAGTCAAGAGCTATAATGCAAAGTCTGACTGAATAATATCAATCAGACTTCAGGAAAAGCCTATCAATATAAGCATTATCCAAGTTTATGCCCCAAATACTCAGCGCCTAGAGAGCCAGCATGGTGTAGTGGATATGTCTGTTGTGGGGAGAGGAAGGGAAGGAGATTGTAAGCTGGTTTGATTCTCCTTAAAAGGTAGAGAAAATTGGTACATAAAAACCAACTCTTCTTCTTCTTCTACAGGTATAGAAAGTGAAAAAGCTGACTGGCTCCTACCCACAGTTAAACTGTTTCCAGTTTCTCCAAGTGAATAGAAATTCTAGTTACAATGTTTGTTGGGTCAGGTTTCTTTTGGATGAGAAAACAATTGATATATATTGAATCTTTGTTATAGTTACTTTATGTACAACTTTATGGGGAAAACATTAAGTGAAGGTATACAGGCTCTTCCACAAAGCAGCAAATCTGTTACCCCAATCAGATCCCTAGAGACAGACTCTGCAGCCCAAGGTGCTTTCTGTCTCTCTCTCCACCCCCCGCGCCTCTTCCAGAAATTCCAAAACACTATATTTCTATTTCTTTCTCAGACCCACAGTTAGACCACCCCTATCTCAATAACTAAAGGAGTCTCCTCCTCCAAGCTTTCATTCAAGAACACACAGAGCAATCAGAAAATCGAATAACATGGGGGGGGGGATGTTGGTTAATAAAGCTGCCTGATAAAGGGTTTGTGCTGCCTCACTGGGATGGAGTTTTTCCTTTGCTGACACAGAGAAGAGTCTGGGAAGCTTTCTTGATTCAGCACTGTAGCTAGAGAAGCAGATTAGTATGGTGGTTAAGAGTGTTTATTTTTTCAGATTAATATTCTCCTACCAGTTAATTCTCACTGAGGAAATATCCACAACCAGTGAAGAGCATTTACATACTTTTGATAAAGACTTCAGTGATTGACTAGGGTTGTGCATATTGATGAACCTGAACCGCAAATAAACCTGAAATTAGGCGTTTCAGTAATTTTTGGGCTTCAGATTTACCAAACTCCAAAACCTGAGGGTCTCTCCAAAGCCAAATAGGTGATTCCCAAAAAAGCTGAATAAATATTCAGCTTTTTCGGGTTCGGCTATTCGCCTCTGCTCAGAGGCATGGCTCTGTACTTTCTCCCATTTTTCTTTTTTTAAACTGGTTTTATTAGGGCCCCATAGTTGGGGCCCTTTGGAGATGGGGATTGTGTAACCAGAGCCAACTTGGTCTGACCAACCATTCAGCAGATTAATCTGGATCAAGCATAAGGTTTTTTTTTTTTAAAGATGGGGCTCAGAATCAGATTTATTAGTACGGCATATGCCAGTAAAACATTTGTATGAAGATGGGGCTCACCAAGTCCCATCCGAAGGGATATACCCTCCAACTAAAATGAGCCAGCTTCAACAGTTGCTGACCACCAGGCTTCCGAAGGAGATTTCTTCATCCACGTGGATGAGCAATCTCCTTCACACAGCCGGTTCAGACAGCTTGTTCCAATTTCACCCCCCTCCCCACATGTGTGTGTGTTAAGTGCCATCAAGTCGCTTCTGACTCATGGCAATCCTATAGATTAAAGTCCTCCAAAATGTCCTATCTTTGACAACCTTGCTCAGATCTTGCAAATTGAGGGCTGTGACTTCCTTTATTGAGTCAGTCCATCTCTTGTTGGGTCTTCTTCTTTTCCTGCTGCCCTCAACTTTTCCTAGCATGACTGTCTTTTCCAGTGACTCTTGTCGTCTCATGATGTGACCAAAATACAACAGCCTCAGTTTAGTCATTTTAGCTTCTAGGGTCAGTTCAGGCTTGATTTGATCTATAACCCACTGATTTGTTTTTTTTGGCAGTCCATGATATCCATAACACTCCTCCAACACCACATTTCAAAGAAATCTATTTTCTTCCTATCAGCTTTCTTCACTGTCCAGCTTTCACACCCATACATACCTGCTCTCAAACTGAAGGTCGCTCGAGCAGAGACTTTGTTTCCGTGTACCGTGACCCTCTCTTGAAATCAAATTTTTGATGAGCCCAATAAAGGACTGTTCTAAGGAGTGTCCCTTGCAGCCACACTGCAAATTTGGGGATTCTACCTCCAAAAATGTCCCCACAGGAGCTTTGAAAAAATCCCCATAGACTATAATGGGGCTGAATTGTTCAGTAAACCTGGTAATAAGCCGAATGCCAATATTTACAAGTATGGGTATTCAGCTTATTCCAGGTTTACTGGAAAAAAATTGGGCCCAATAAACCCAAACCCGAAATTTACCCCCCCTCATTTTTTTGCACAACCCTATCATTTACTCATTTACAGTAATCAGACAGCAACCTCATAGCAATATATTATAAGCTGGCAATGTGAACAACACAATGCAAATTCTCAAATTAGCAAGCAATAGGGTTGCCAGGTCCCTCTTCGCAACCTGTGGGAGGTTTTTTGGGTGGAGCCTTAGGAGAGCGTTGTTGGGGGAGGGTTTTCAATGCCATAGAGTCCAATTGTCAAAGTGGCCATTTTCTCCAGGTGAACTGATCTCTATCAGCTGGAGATCAGTCGTAATAACAGGAGATCTCCAGCTAGTACCTGGAGGTTGGCAACCCTAGTAAGCAACCAAATGGGTGTGCTCTAAAGAACCATTGCTTACAGTATACATGTATCAATTGCTAATGTCATCTTGTGATCATCTGATCAGGAGTTACAATGGCAAGATCAGTTTGAGACAAAATAGGCATAGTTTGCACAAATTGTGTTACTGAAACAAAGCATCCTTGAACAACGTGCCAAAATGTCATAGGAAGGTCACGATGAAGAGCAATTCATACTTGATGATGATAACTACATGTGCATTCATTTGTTTACTTAGATTTTTTAAAAATATAGGATATAAGAACATCTATTTCAATGTACTGAACAAATAATAGTGTCGTTCAATGAAGTGCAGGTGTATGGATTTTGTATCATACTGTCAAAAGAATCTGTGCTGAGCTTCATTGTCTCGCTGATGTTCAGAAGAGCTTTCATCCTCTGCAGCTTCTGTGAATGACATCTGCTGTCTGCTATCTGACTGTCAAAGCTAAACTGTCTGAAAGAGCTTATGGCAGGAACTTTAGGTCAAAAAAACTTGCCAATTTGGAGGGAGGTGGGAAATCACAAAGTAAAAATTGTTTGAAAGAGTTAAAATTTTGCAACAAGCCATAGCAGCACAGCTTATGTGGGAACGATATAATACTGTTCCTCTGGACAACTCCTCCCTTCCCAGTCTTGGTCACAGTTTATCATAAACTGGAAATGAGAGACAATATAGTGTGGTGCTTACAGCATCAGACTAGGATGGGGAAGACTCAGGTCAAAATCTCAAATGAGCTATGAAACTCATAGGCTGATCTGTGGACAGTCCCTTTTCTCAGGCTAACCTGCCTCACATGGGCAGTTAAAGTGGAAGAGGAAAGGGCCTGTGTATGCCTTCTTGATCTCTTTAGTGGAAGGAATGTAAATGTGGAGTATCCTTACTCTGGATACTTTTCACGTGTGGAAAAAGGGTGTTTTGTTTTTGCTTTCTGTAAAATCTGCTGACTAGCTTGACAGCTTTTAAACATTGTTTTTTCCTTCATATATTTTAAATATGTTTACTTTAATTATTGGTTTTATTAATCTTATCTTTGGCACAGTTGTCCCTAATATGTTGCTCTGCCAGTACCAGCATTTGATTATGGAAGCTAATACTTCATTTTTTTTTTCAATTTTGGAAGATGAGGCAGGGAAGGGTACCTTGCCAAACACAAGCTTTGAAAACGATGAAAATGTGGGTGTTTTTTTTTTTTGGTTTATTGTTTTTTGTTTTGTGGAAAAGGCTAAAGCGAATGTGAAGGACGAGGATGAAACAGCACAATTGTTTAAATCTGGTTTTGTCAGAGGAGGCTTCAACAGCTGGCACATTTGAATAGAAAATGTTAGCTATCTCATGAAAATAAATTTTACCTCAGGCAGACACGGCGCTGCATGGCAGTTGCTTGCCATACTGATTAGCATCACACAAGATGTTTAAATGTGCAGTTTAAATACAATGGGCTAATTTTAATAGAGTTTTAAAAATGCATTTATTCATTTAGGGTGCTACAATGGTATAAAGAGGGTTATAGACTGTTATTTTAATAGATGAGGAACTTTTAAAGCATCTCTGAAGCCCTGTTTGAAAGGCAGACTCCCAAGTGCTCTTACAGCGCATTCCTGAGAGGAATGCCAGCGCTGGGCTTAGGAGGCAACCCAGCGGCATTGCCTCCTAAGGTGGTTTCGGCACTGCCGAAACCTCTCCCCGGCACAAAAAAAAACGTGCAACCCTCAGATACGCCAGCAAAAAGCGGGCATATCTTGACAAAATTAAAAAGCGGCGTTCCTGAGCTGAAACAGCTCAGGAGGCCAACCAATATCGCCCCCCCCCCGGCCGGCACCAGAACGCCCTGGGAATGCCTCCCAGGGCACCTCTGAGCTTGCCGCCTCAGCCTGTGCCGGTGGCTGGAAGCCGGTGGGAGGCAGTGGCTGGGCCCAGCGCTGCCTTGGTGGCGTCTGGGGACTGGCATCCGGGCCTGCATGCCAACGCTGGGGCCACTCACGCCGGCATGTGCCTTCCAGGCTCTGGCAGTTTGGGCCCCTGTGTTGGCGGAGGCCTTCATCCGCCTTTTAAGGCCTTTCACCGCGGCCGCTGGCACGGCTGTGGAATGGGCTGTTAGAGTGCTTAAATGCTATAATAAGAAGATGTAGCCATTCAAGCAGCCCCATGAAGCCCAAATGGCACTGTGGTACTTTTAACAGCCCGGCTGAAAGAAAACAGTAAGGGCTGGGAGAGATGTTGGGGGACCTGCAGGAAGGCAGGACCTTCTCTATCAAAAGAAAGCTGTGGGCTGAAGAAGGAGGGCAACTGGTGGAGAAGCAAAAGCGAGAGCTGCTGCAAGGGAGCAGCGAGAGCGCCAGTTCAGGGAAGGAGGAGGAGGAGGAGGGAGCAGGCTGGAGAGCCAGGGACAGCCTAAGGCCTGAGAGCTGCTTGAAGGCTGGGGAGGATGAGCCAGGGCAAGGTGCTGCTGACATGGACCAGGGCCATTGGGCAGGAGGCCAGGAAAGAGTCAGAAGACCAAGAGCAGAAGCTCTGTTAGCAGTAACCTGGCCAGGTTAGCACAGTTCCTTAAGGCAGAGAGGTGTGAAGGGAGCACCACGAGTAGGGTTGCCAACCTCCAGGTACTAGCTGGAGATCTCCTGCTATTACAACTGATCTCCAGCTGATAGAGATGATTTTTTTTTTAAAAAAAAATCTGGAACCTAAAGCCTATGTTCAGCCTTTCTAGGTTTTTCAGGTACTGTCTCCTGAATTTGATAGTTTGTTTTGTGAGAAAAGTAAGATAGTAAAACAAAGTCATTAAATTGCAATAATTAAAAAACGGTTAAAGCATAGTGATGTTTGGGGAGGATTAAAAGCAGACTTACAGTTTCTAAACTTCACAATGGAGAAACTTTGCCGTAATTTAGCAAATCTGGGAATTGCCAGATTTTCTCGGAGATCATAAGTCAACTCCCAGTTGATCCCCATAATCAGCTGGGAGTTAGCTTCTGAACAACAGGGCAATGGTAAACCTCTTTGGCAGCTGGTCGAGTTGTTAGTTGGGGGACAAACTAGGATGGCTCATAGTCTAATTGCAAGAGTCAATCACAGTCTGTTAAACTGCTGAACACGTTCACTGTGTAATTCACAGTATCCCGAATGATATGTCTATCACCAAATCTATGGAATCTTTTTGGAGGCAATAAAGATATGCTTTGCATGTGTAGAATCTACAGTTTAAAGGCTTTTATGTGGTGAGGCTAGAGACCAGATTTGCCTTGTAGTGCCACTACTACTAGTAGTAATATTCCTTCTAATAATAATTCATGCTCATACTCCATGTGCATACAGCACATTGATTTCAGCAGGGAATATTCTATGCTGCATTAGATACAAGTTCTACAGTTTAGAATGCACCACTCCGTTCACAATTGCTCATAAATTAATGGTTCTAATTGCACAGTTAGTAAGTGAGGCTGCATGCAGTCAGGCTTGCAAGAAAGATCTTAACTTTATTAAGCCATAAAAATCTTTTTATTAAGCTTCCTTTGTTATGTGGATAGACAAGTTCTAGTGTTATGGTACTAAAAGCTATGGTTCTTTTTCTTTCTTCTTGCTGGTAAAACTTCGAGTTAATTCTCTTCAGAGCATAAATTTATTTGTTCTCTTTGTTGTATTTCATTTTCCCTATTGCATTAAATCCCTTACCTGGATGGCCCAGCTAGACCAAACTTGTCAGATCTCGAGAGCTAAGAAGAAGAGGGGCCTCCACCATTGATCATTGCATAGTACTTGCTCATTTGATCGAAAAATATACTAAATACTTGGATGGGAGACCGCCATGGAAGTCCAAGGCTGCTACACAGAGGCAGGCAATGGCAAACCACCTCTGAATGTCTCTTGCCTTGAAATCCCTACGGAGTCACTGTAAATTGGCTGCGATTTGACGACACTTTCCACCACATTGCATAAAATAGCTTGTGGCCTTCATCGTGTAGGATCCAGTGAATTAGGCTGTGTCCAAGAAAGTGAAAATTAAGTCAAATATTATTATTTTTAAAAATGAGTAAATACAGGTCTTAGGAAGCAATTTTAAAAATGTTATATATTTATGCCCTTATTATTGCAACACAGAATCTATGTGATAAAACCTTTTAAATATTTTTACAGTGCAATCCTAAACACAGTTACACCCTTCTAAGGCCATTGATTTCATTGAGCAAAGATGGATGTAACTAGAGGTGCCAACATTCAGGCAAGCTCCTGGAATTTCAACAGACCTCCAGACTGGCTGCTTGGAGGGTGGACTGCATTACACTAATACCCCATCGAACTCCCTCCCCTCCCCAAACCCCTCTCCCTGGGCTGCTTTAATTTAGCTTTGCTTTTTAACTTAATGGTAGCAAAGTTTGATATGGGTTTTGGTTTTGTGCTTACTTGACACAATTTACCTATAAAAGTTACTTTTGCAACTTTCCCTCTACCCAGTAATAACAGATAATTCTATATCACCAGTGGCTCCTGCAACAAAAGTATGGAGATGCATGATTCAATTCTATTTTCATAGGGTGTAAACAACATGATTACTCTTCACTTTTTATTGGTGACTTCATTCAGTCTCAATTGAATCATCCAGCATTAAGTGACGGGGCTAGCAGCAAAACAAGTGATGGGAAAGCACAATACAGATCAATGCAAATGATTTGTTTCCTGGAGATTAGATCAAACAACAGGAGTGGATAAAATGAAGTAGTGATCAAATTAAGTGAGAATCATTATATGAAACATGCTAGTCAAGCGCTCTATGTTCAGCTGCTCACCTGAAAGATCTGGATTAAAATACCAGTTCCACCATATATGAAGTTACCTTGAATTGCATCAGCTCCTTTGTCTATCATGCATGCATCTGATGAAGAGAACTCTGGCTCATAACAGCTCACACTAGATCAAATGTTTTTAGTCTTTAAGTTGTCACTGGACTCATGTTTTGTTTATGTTTTTTTTTGGTCTATCAAGTATTATCTAACCTAATTGGTGGGGAGCTTGGATACAGAAATGTCTTTACCAGCATCTCTTCTGCGGAGATAAGTGGAGATGCCATTGCTTGAACCTGAGACCTTCTGCATGGAAAGCAGATGCTCCCTCACTGAGCTATGACCCCTCCATGCTAAGAAAGTTGTCATCTCTGGGTTTCAGTTTATTGGAATGGTTTCATATTACAAAGTTTATGTCAGACCAAATGAAATCCATTTTACTGTTCAGCTGTGCTTGCTTGGGAAACAAGCCCCAAATTAATTCAGGCATCTAATATGTTTGGACTGAAGGACTAAATGAGAAATTAAAACAGTAGTTTTTCATTGTTTTGAAGCAAGTTCTTTTAGAGGAAAAAGTCTGTGGAAGTTTTTCCAAACAATACAAGACCATCAAAAGCACACCAAAGGACCTTAAGGGATAGATGTAGCCATCACCACAAGCAGTGGTCCCATTCTCATTACTGGAAAAAACACCTTTTACTTAACTCTGAAATCAAGTCCAAGCAAGACTGAACTCAGTATTTACATCTGTGTTAGTTTTAGGAGCCAGATTTCTAGAGCAACTGTGTCTGAATCTCATAAGTTCATGCTTGGTTCTCTTCAAACAAATATGTGCAAAAGCAAGTAGGAGGAGACTTGTATAGTTTTTGTGTAAAGGACATATCTAATCCTTAAAGTGTTCAAGCAACAGATAATTTATGGTACATTTTATGGACAGAGATTTGCAAGGTGCCTGCCTAATTACTCTCATCAGATTTACAATGATAAGTGAACCCAGAGACACAAATTCCCTTATTTCTGGCATGTAGACTTTCACCCTTCTTTAATTTATTGAGGAGAATAATAAGCTAACTCCCCAGATGCCTGCTCAAGGGACCCTTCTACTGGTTACAGCTTTCATTTAAAAAGAGATAAACCACAAGAGCTGTAACCTGTGAACTTGTGCAGAATCCTTAGCTGCTCACTCATACACTTCCTAGAAATCTGTTGGGATGTATGAGCATCTGCAGGTTCTACTTAGTCTGCTCTCCAGTTGTGAACAAAGAGACAACCTCTTAATGGACTGTTCAGCTGTGCTTGCTTGGGAAACAAGCCCCAAATTAATTCAGGCATCTAATATGTTTAGGGGTGTGCACCATTCCCTCCCCCACCCAATTATTTTTCAGATTCATGTTTATTGGAATTTAAAAAATTCAGTAAAGCTGAAAAAAGCTGAATACCCATACTGGAAAATTGGGTTTTTCACATACCCCCTCAGATATCTCTAAAATTGTGGCTCTATTAAAGTCTATGGGGAATTTTTCAGGGCTCTGGGAGGGCTGTTTTTCAAGATAAAATTACCAAATCGTGGTACAGCTGCAGGTGACTCTTCTTAAAAGAACCACCAAGTTTAGTGAAGTTTTGGTCAGGGGGTCCAATTTTATGGGCCTCCAAAGGGGGTGCCCCTTGACAGATCAAGGCCCTACACAGCTGGCCCTGTGCAATTTGTGGATCCCCTATCAACAGTAAGTGTTTCCAGACCAAGGATGTGAGGGGGCACCCATGCTGACCAGCAACCGTGGGCATCCCTGGAACCACCTCCTGTAAGGAGCTCAGGGCAGACACACTGTGTCTAGGGGGCACAGGAAGAGATGGTCAAAGGGAAAGGGGTTGAGATGGCAGCATGTTGGGGCACCCCTCCATCTCTTTCTCTTGTGCCACCTTTAGCCTCTCCTTCTGTCTCCCCTCGGAAGGCCAGCTGGGCTCTGGAGTTGCTGGGCTAGTGCCTAATTGTGTGGGGCGCTCTGGCGAGACCTAGGCCCATTAAGAGTGAGGACCTATGCATACCATAGAAGTGTGATACAAAGACAACATACAACCAGTTTGGAGGAATGGCACAACTTTATTGTTTGCAGCAGCAAGGCATTGGCATGGCATGGGAGCGTTATCCTTCCATCGACCTGCCACCATTGCAGGCCGATGCGCAACACCCAGCCATGCTGGGATACGTTAGAGATGGCAGTTCCCAGGATCCACGAGGACGGCAGCCAGCTGTGTGGTCCCCTGCCACTTGGAAGGAGGCCAACTTGACAGCACATGGCAAGGCCTGCCCCCTGACAGCCCCGCAAGTGTGTATACCATGACGGATGTCGTGCAGCCAAATGTCCATGCCCCAAGCAGACAGGCGCCCCGATTTGCCATGTGCCTTCTCCAAGGTATCCAAGGCCCCATCTATAACTCCATGAACACCAACCATGATATCTCTGGCCATCATCATGTCCCAGGTGACAAACCTCAGCCAGAGTTCAATGCTGTCACATACAGGTTCATGTGGCAAAACGCAGGGCTACTCAGTGCTATGTCATGCATGCAAGAGCAACACCATGCTCAGCCAGACCAACCTACTTCTGGCAAGCCACTCCTCTCTGGGAGGAGTATGCGAATGGAGCTCACCTAATGCCACCCTCGGCTACCCCTTGATGTAGCACTATTCCATGGAGAGGCAAGACCCGGGGTCATCCAGGTGGGCACCCACTGGCCGCCTTCAAGCTGGACATGCCCCCCGAGCTCAGCCTCTTTACATGCAAGGAAGCTGGACCTGAGTGAAAACCTCAGGTCTGGCTGCCCCCCCCCAAGGGAGCCTGAGGCTCGTTTTAACTGGCTCCCGGCCAATTGCAGTCAGGTCCGACGCCGCATTTCCTTGTCACTGCCACCTGGGAAAGCCACGGAGGAGCCCAGGTCCGGCCCGAAGCCGCAGGCTCCTCGCGTTTAGTGGCCGCCCACCCGACCCCAGAGCAAGGGGGGATCCGGCTTGCCCCGCGCCCTCCACAGCCCAGCCCAGTAACCTTGGGCTCCTCGTTGGGGTGAACCAAAGAAGGAGATGCATGCAGCCCCTCCTCTAACTCCTCCAGTATCTTCTTGGTTCCAGGGGTGAGCTCCAGAGCCTCAACATTCTTGTCCCCAAAGCTCACCCCAAAAGACAGCTCAAGCAGCTTCTCCTCCTGCTGCTGAGAAGGCTCAAAAACAGCTGGAGGAAGGGCAGCCTGAGCAACAAACCCCTGCCCAGTGAAAGCATCTCAGGCAGCTGCTTCAATGAAGAGTGCCTTATAGGGCTTCTTTATTGCACCACTCCAGCCAGAGTTCAAGGTGATGGAAGGTGGCTGAGGAGCAGGTCTCTGCACAGGTGGGGGGGAAAGCCATAGCCCTTCCCCTCCCCTCCACCCCTCTAGTCTTCTCCTTCGTCTTTCCTTCCAGGGACTCGCTGCATTCCCTTCCTGTCACTCATTGTTCCTTTGGGCCAAACTCTGGCTAACTAACACAGGGAAGTTAAGTGCCTAGCTACCTGCCCTACAGTCAACCTAACAGACTCGGAAAGCTTTTTAAGACCCCCCCTCTAAGAAAACTAAGGTTTTGTTTTCTAAAATCACCTAACCTAACCTTGCTTCAAAGTGTGGTTTTCTTTTTTTTGGAGGGGGGGTTCTTTAAAGAACAACTACATAGTTACTTCCTATTCTAGAACCTGTCTAAGGTTAACCTGCAACTATCCTGGAGATGGAATGTCAAAACCTGTTTAAAAGTGGAAAATAACTGCACTAAAATTTGTCCTGACTCCTTTACTGCAAGCTCCCCAATTCCAGATAAGTAATAGAGAAGAGCTCCTCTGCAAAGTCAAGTTACAGCCTGAAGTGATGAACTAGTTTTCTAAGGTTGCCTGGTTTCAATTGTTATGAAGCTTAGAACCAACACTGAAAAGGTTTACTGTATGCTAATTAACTATTTAGCAAACATGATCCTTGACTCTTCTTGACCTTGACTCTTCTTTATCCTTAACCACAAGCCTAATTAGGAAGATACTAAAGCCCTACACCTATGTTAAAAATTTAGGTATTTTTTTAAAAAAATCCTATGGTTTTATGAAAACTAGCCTCTATTTAAATTTCAGCTACTATCTTTATCAAAAGGGCTCTAATGAAACCTGCCAGGAGTAAAACAATATAACTGCACCAACTCAACAGAGCAACAATGAGCAGAACCCCCCCAACACACACCCTCTAAACAAATGAACGAAAAACACACACACCCTCTAAACAAATGAATGAAAAAAAGGGCCCAGGCCACCATAACACCTCAACACAACAGGGAATCAAGAAGCAGAAAGTGAAGGGAAAGGGGGGGGGAAGAATCAATACCAAAAAAACCCTGAAAGTGCTCCCCCCAGACCCTTAAAGCCTGAGAAAGAACCCCCCCCCAAAAAAAAACCCTCTGTAACAAGGGTGAGAAATAGGGTTGCCAGGTCCCTCTTCACCACCAGTGGGAGATTTTGGGGGTGGAGCCTGAGGAGGGCAGGGTTTGGGGAGGGGAGGGACTTCAATGCCATAGAGTTCAATTGCCAAAGGGGCCATTTTTCTCCAGGTGATCTGATCTCTATTGGCTGGAGATCAGTTGAATTAGCAGGAGATCTCCTGCTACTACCTGGCAGTTGTCAACCCTAGTGAGAAAACACACACAAAACCAAAGGAAGTACCTGTAAAAAAACCACACAGAGCCTCCCACACAAGAACAAAAAATAAAATAAGTATCTGCAACCAACTAAACTGCAAACAAACAAACAAAAAACACCTCCAAGAATCATACAATCAAACAGGAGAAGACAACCAGTCCCTCAGGCCTTGCAAGGATTTTTGTCCTGTCTTCCCCCCATCCCACACCAGAAGAAGACAAGTGTTTCCAAGCAAAAGACAGAAGGGGTGAAGAAAGCCCTCCCAAAACCTAAGAAAAACAGCTCAGAACCCCCCCCCCCAGCAGAGCCCCCCCCCACACACATGGCCCTAAAAAACAAACAAACAAACAAAAACCCTTAAACAGGGAAATCAAACCAAACTCTAGGCAACTGAAGGGCCTTTAGGCTTTGCTAGTGTAGTGGAAATTGCGGAAAACAGTTGTACTCGCGAGGAGGTAGGTGGTGCTCAATACAGCCCTTCTCCATGTGAGAGCAATCTCAGGGTTATTTTTGTTTAATAAAGCTGCATACCTTTTTCTCCCCAATACCTGCCTGTTGGAATCCATTTTTTCTGAACCGTGGGTAATACAGCTAGACCCTGAGGCCCCCCTCAACCCACCAACAGACCAAAGACTAAAAGGTGCTTGTTGCAAGGCACTGGTTTTGTGGAGCTATTTTGAATTCAGTCCTCAGTCATTTACCATAGGATTGAAAAGTTGCTAAAAAGGTTGTGGAAAGTGGTTGAGATGCTAGCAACTGATTTGTGATGATGACTTTCCCATGGGTCCAACTGCTGAGGTACACTTAGTTCAAATTCTCAGCCTGGCTCATGGAAACTGGCACAAAAGCAGTCAGGTAGGAGGATCAGAATACGAGACCACCTCTGAAATATGTCTTACAGTTTGCTTATCAAAAAGTGTTTCCTATCAAAAGGCCATATATGCAATAACCATCCATCCATATAAAAAGAACGATGGTGAACTAATGATTTACCTGCCTCTTTTTATCACAGATTTCCAGAAAGTGAGCATGTTTTCTCCCTTTATATTCATTTTGATACTGCAGCTGTTTACATGATATTTATTAGTCCTTAGACACAGATCCTCAGGCCATAGCATTCCAAAAAATGCAAGGATTGCCTCGGAGAGGATAAAGCAGACTGATGGATTTTCTTTTTAGTTTCCCCAATTAATCTTTTTCTATACTCTTTGAGTGAAGTGAAACAGCCATCTAACTTCCACTTTCCCAGCTGATGAAGAAGCCTAAGGATAGAATAAGGGCATTGATTTCATAAACAATAAAGATAATTAAAGTCAACCTAGATTCTCTCTTTGCCTCTATCTCTCCCTAACAATGTAGCAGGAAATTGGAATATGTATGTTGGTGAGATGTACAGAATAATAACTACCTGAAATTATTAATCAATGACTGCACAGCTTCATAGCATTTGAAAATGAACTTATTTCAACTATATTAACTCCATGTTTTGTCTGTGATCAAAAGGAAGGATATGCATGCCCAGTGCAGGCAGAAGACAACCACATGATGGGCAGAGGCTTTGTTTCATATTCTAGTACAGCAATTTCTGTTGCTAAAGAGAAAAGCCACACTTCACTTTCTTCATGTATGCTGCATTATGCCACATTTTAGAATTTGCTGCCAAGGATAAAATGCTCTTTGCTCCAGTATAGTTTCCAGTATAGTTTCCATAAAAGAGAAACTTGCAGTGAACACTTATGTTGAGTTGGATAAATGGCAAATAAATAAATAAACCGGGCTGAATTTATGTGTTTTGTTTAATATTAAAATTCTAATGACCTACCCAACAGTGATTTAATTTTGTGATGCCATAGCTGATTTCATATTTTGAATTACTAGAGGGATTTCTTGTTTGTATGATGCCATGTGAGGATGGCAGGAGTACTCAGTGCAAAAGGATCTTAGAGGTCTGATATGTGAATATATGGTTTGGTACCTCTTGGTGGGTTAAGTCATGGTATGTCATTGACTTCAAAGTGTGGTAGGCATTGACCTTCACTCCAGGATATCAATGGAGAAATGAGAAGAAAATAGAATATAGACCTAGAAGTAGACCTGTGTGGCATTATCTTTAGAATACAAAAGGCAATGTCCATGAAGACCAGTCTTTGATGTGATCTACTATTTGTAATTTGTTTAAAATTAAGCAGTACAGATAATTAAAATTGCATTTTATTCTCTGTAGGTCCATACACACCCTGACCTGGATAGCCCCAGGCTAGCCTGATCTCATCAGATCTCAGAAGCTAAGCAGGATCAGCCCTGGTTAGTATTTGGAAGGGAGACCTCCATGGAATACCAGGGCCATGACACGGAGGCAGGCAATGGCAAAGCACCTCTGAACATCTCTTGCCTTGAAAACCCTACAGGGTTGCCATAAGTCAGATGTGACTTGATGCCAAAAAAGAAAAGAAAAGATCTATGAATATATTCACCAAACTAAGCAAAATAAATGTGTCTCAAAGCTTCAGAGTTGTGCCTGCCTGTCTCCTACAATCCCCCCCCACACACACACACATACACCCACGATGGACAGTTGGGTGTCTGGTCCTTCCTCAAGTCATGTACCATTCCAGTCACCAAATTCTGAATGGGTAGAGCCATAGCAACATCCAGCTAGGAGGAAGGGAATGTTAGAATGCTCTCTCTGTGTGTGGGTATGATTTGGGGGGTAACTGAGACTCTGATTGCTGAGCAGATCAGTGGGCTAGAAGTCTGATTCAGGTGGAGCAGGCTGGTTATTTGATTAAGGTTACTATGGAAAAGTGGTCTTAATCCCAAATTTGTCTATCTTCTGACGGACGTAGACTGGATATGCCTGTACTGTTGTGACTGAGGGGTTTAGCTCATTTGAAGAACTCTTACAGTTGGCGCTGTCATATCTTGGTTGACAGGAACAGTGTCAGGTTGAAAGCACATTTCAGTTTCTGAAGAGATTTGGATTAACTAAATTTTACCATCCCCTCCATTTCCCCTTCCGTCCTACTTAACTTCTCCAGGGCTGCAGCTGTGATGGTGGTGATCACAGAGCTGCCTCCAGACTCCATGTGGAGCCAGAGGTGGCAACAACAACCTTGGCAGAGCTGAGAGCCAGGCTTGGCTGAGCTAAGCCTGGCTCTCAGCTCTGTGCAGGCCACTGTCTCTGAGCCCCATGTGGATGTGAAGGCAGAGGCTTTGCAGGGCTGTGAGCCGGTTCCCTTTGAATTGCCACCATTTTGGGGGGAGGAAAACCCCTGAGAAATATCGATAAGGAATTTTTCTGGTCCCCTCCCCCCCCCCCGGGTTGGCTTTCCCTAATGCACACCCCTAGATCTGGGAGAAAATCTGTGGGAAATCACTGGGTGACTTCAGGCCAGTGTTATATTTTCAGTCTGCTTTACCTCACAGGGTTGTTGTAATGATAAAGTGGAGGAGCTGCTTTGGATCCCCATGGTAGAGAAAGGCAGAAAATAAATGAAGTAAATAAATAATAAATATAGCTGAAGATGGGGTGTGTGGATAAAAGGTAGATTGGTAACTGGGTGGGAAGGAGAGAAGGGAGCAGGGAAAGGTAAGGATATGGGGGCTTCCAGGAGAAGGCAAAGAGGAGACAGTGTGGGGAGGTGATACATGGGAAAGTGAGATAACCTCCTCAAAGTCCTTGCAGGTTGCCCACCATGCCACTAGGGCTGGTTCAGCTGAAACCAAGCAACCTGGTCAAATTTTTCCTGGGCAGAGACTACCAGGGGACAGAAAGCTGAAGATGGGGACAGATAAAACTAAAGATTAGAGGAGATAAAGACAGGATGCCTGTTGTGTGTGAAGGAGAGAGGGAAGCAGAAAAAAAGGGAGAGGCTATGTGAGGCTGCCAGAGAAGGGAAAGAGGAAATAGGGACGAAGAAGAAAATGAGATGCCCTCCGCAAGTCTTTGCGGGTCTCCCACTTATAGCATTATATTGGTGGAGTTAGTGGATATTTTAGGTGTGTCCCAAAGATAAATGGAATATGTGGTCTAAGTTCTCGGAAACAAGTTCCGAAGGGTGGTATGGCTGTCAAAGCAGCTTGACTTTTATTGTCTCTTTCATGATGCCTTAGCTCCATAACCTTTCCAGGAGTGCTGAAATAAAGGGAAGCATGCATTATTTTATATGACTTGATGTTATCTGGGTATCTTAGCTTTTCTTGCTGTAAAGTAGTTTGGCAAAGCCGTCGAAAGCATTATTCTATATGATCTTTGAACAATATTTTAAAAATAATGCAGGCCAACATCAGATTTGTGTTTGCAACTGGGCTGTGCAGGGAAAAGACTTGATACCTCACACCACCTGCTTTTAAGTTCTCCTTCACTGTTTCCTCGGGAGATCTATAATTAGACCTGTGAAAGAAACGCTGCTTTCCCCCATTACTGGTGGTATGCGATGATGGATTCAAGAGTGAAGAAATATGCAGAGGGATATCAAGGAGAAGTTTGCTTGAATTATCATTTGAAATGGGAAAAAAGGTTTGATTTATATTCATGCAGACTTTTGTCAATCAACAATATTTATGTGTATCTGTATGGAGAACATGGCCAGCACAATTGTTGGGGGAAGAAAAATACCAGCATTAATATTCATTTCAATCGCACCATTCCCTGTAGCATGGTTTCTCTTCAATGTCCCCTTTCTCTAAGGTTATTCATGATTGTTGTTTTTTAAATTCTGTCCTTACATAAACATTGAAAAGTAAAAATAGGCCTTTGATTAAACTTGGAATCAGTTTATATGCCAGCCTCATGTCAAGAATAGCAGTAAATCAGCAAAGGAGAACCATGAGTCTTAGTTAAAGCTGCTGTAAAGTGAAATTAATGACCTGTGTCATCTGACTTGGTGGATCTAGCGCTTGTTTCTCCCATAACCATTTTTGGACCTACTTCCACAGACTGATGAAATAATTTTGTTAAATAAAACACAGGTATTTATAACATTTCATGAAATACTGGAACTGTGATCCTGTACAAATACGTTGTCATTGCTTTGCGAATCCCACTAAGGATGTGCAGTAGCTAACCCAAACCCAAACACGCCTTATCTTTAGTGTCATTATTATAACTAGTCTGAATTTAACAAAAGTCAATGGCTGTTTATACTTGGTAATTAGCAGAGCCAGACTGAAGTGTCTTGCATATTTTAAAAAATTTCTTCACGCTGAACCGTCATTACAGTCGTCACTGCGAAGCCAGCGCATACCTGCTTCGCATTTCTTAAGAGATTTAACGTGACCTTTTGTATTTGCTATGCCCCCGCCTCGAAGCATTCAGATGAAGAATCACAGCATAGCTTAGCTATGCAATTGTCAATTGCTAATGGCTATGCAAACAAAGGAACAAAGGAGCAGGCGAGTGGGGGTGGAATTTGTTTGACTTTCTCCTCTTGCATTGGGACCGTGAATAGTCATTTTAAAGGTCGGATTAAAAAAAGGAGCTTTGAGCGAGCATCTAAAATCAACCCTAAATGGCCAACGATATTCTGAAACATTTAACTTTTCTTATGAATCTGGATTTTTTTGGCACAGAGTTTAAGAGGGTCAGAGAGAAGGTCGAGACTGAGGAGAGAGTGATCCAGCTCCTATGTAACTGACAGGCATGTTTACCAGTCAACAGACTTGTGCAAAGACGTGGCCACCAAAGAGGACTGCACTACTCAGTGGGTCTTTCCAAAGAGATGTTCCCACCAATCTTGGATGAGACCTTGATTGGATTCTGCATTAGCACAGTGGCTCCTGTTTTCTTGCTAAAGAATAGAGGCGTGCGCACTATGAGATAAACAGGACTGCACCCAACACGGGATTTAGAGAAGTGCCATAGTTGATGCCCACCTCCACAATAGACAATATTTGCTGCTTCTATCCAGAACGAGGAGTATCCTATTATGGAACAGTGCTAAGGATGTGGAATGATTGTAAGCCGAGAGCTACATGGAAATATGCTGCATATGAATGTTAGGAGTCGAAAGGAAACTGATGAAGTCACAAGGCGATATGGAAGATTTCTTCTAGAAGGCTGTTTTGAGAATCCTTTGCCTTTGAGTCTTCAAGGACTTCATATTATCTGTATAATTTATTACCAATCGATGTAACCATAGTTATTGAATGCTGTATATTTAACTGTGAATTTGTGAAGTCACTTCTGAGTTTATACAGGGCTCATTCGTTTCCAGCAATTGTCAAGGATGATTTGTTTAAGATTTGATATTACAATTTAAAACATGGTTGTTTATCACCGTGGTCAGCCTATGTATATTTACTAGTTGGATTCTATCCAGACAAAGGCAGAGACCTGATTTACATATGCACCGAAGCAGGCAGTGCTATAGACCTGGGACAGGGATGGAAAGGAGACAAATGCCACACTTTTATCTCCTTATGATAGATAGCAGGGCCGGCATAAGCATACTTGGGGGTGGGGCAGCTGCTAGGGCCCAGGACTTCTCACTGCCACCACCCACAAACCTCTCATGCTGCTTGTCTGTACATGTGCTCCCGACTGCCCAGAATCATTGAGGAAGGGCATGTGGGTGGTGTGCAGTGGTGGCACTCCTGGTGGTACAGGCAACTGAGCATGGATGGTGGGAGGGCTTGAGAGCAGGAGAAGGATGCAGAGTCAGGTGTGGGGGCATGCAGGTGTGGGGGTGGAAGGGAGGTCATGAGGGGGTACCTGGGCACTGTCTGTCCTGGGCCACCCAAAATCTGGAACTGGCCCTGATAGGTAGCATCTGTCATACCATCTCAATGTTCATCTAACTGCTGTCAGGAACACAAACATAAACTGGGGCCAAACTAGATGAGGTATAATACATCAGTAATGAAGATGGGCCTGAAATCTTTCAGTGTCTTTAATGTTCCCTATAGCAGCTGGGGTTGTGACTCGGGGGGGGGCATTAACTCTACCCCCACTTTTAATTTCCTCAGTACAAATGGCTTCGCACCATTTGCTTTTTTCCTTGTAAGGAAAAAACAAACAATACCACAGGCAGCCCCCATTCAGATGTAAAGAAAGCAGTGTATGCAAACCTATTTTAAAACAACTATGGAGCATGTGGGCAAGTATACCCTCCCTTACCTTATTTTTTGGCCATGGTGATGTCATGTTTAGAGTGTTGGATCAGGACTGGGGAGACCTAGGTTCAAATCTCTACTTACTGTACCATGGAATCCTGGGCTTTGGTAGCCTGACCTACCTCACAGGGTTGTTATGAGGATAAAGGGAGGAGTACATAACTGTGAATGCTAACCTGAACTCCTTGGAGGAAAGAGTTTGCAGCATCCTGTCTAGCCAGAGTGGTGTAGTGGTTAAGAGCAGTGGTTTGGAGCGATTGAGTCTGATCTGGAGAACCGGGTTTGATTCCCCACTCCTCTGCATGAGCGGCGGAGGCTAATTTGGTGAACTGGATTTGTTTCCCCACTCCTACACATAAAGCCAGCTGGGTGACCTTGGGCACGTTACAGCTCTGTGAGAGCTCTCTCAGCCCCATCTAGCTCACAGGGTGTCTGTTGTGGGGAGGGGAAGGGAAGGTGATTGTAAGCTCGTCTGATTCTGTCTTAAGTGGTAGAGAAAGTTGGCATATAAAAACCAACTCTTCTTCTAGCGTCCTTCTGATGTCAGAGCGAGGTTATTTCAAGCACGGGACTAGGGTGCAATGACCGACAGGGCAGGGTTTAGTTACACTTGTGCTCTGTCCCGTCGCATCCCCCATCACTAGGGTTGCCAGCTCCAGATTGGGAAATACCTGGAGATTTTGGGGGCAGGGCCAGAGGAGGGCGGGGTTTGGGGAGGGACTTCAATGCCATAGAGTCCAATTGCCAAAGGGGCCATTTTCTCCAGGTGAACTGATCTCTATTGACTGGAGATCAGTTGTAATAGTAGGAGATCTCCAGCTAATACCTGGAGGTTGGCCACCCTACCCATCACTGAGTTTAGATGTGAACAAGTAGATTCATACAGAGGACCATTCCATCCTTTTTATTATTTTTCCCTCCTTTCTTTCTTGAGTAAAAATGCCTTTAAAGCTTTGACCTTTTCCCTTAATGCTTGAAAGCAGGTGCAGGGCATCCCTTGGGTAAGAAGTACAACACCACAGAATTTCATCTTAAGTGGCTCAGATGTTCTCAGAGGCCGGTTTCCCTGGAAGGATGGCCCATAACCAAATTATACCAAAGTTTATGTTAAAAGGAACACACAGTATAGCACAGCTCATCATCTGTTTGACAGTAAAGCTCTGCTATGAACTGGTGCATACAAGGATGGATGGCGGAAATTACCACTAAATCCATCGTTTGCATGTGTATGTGTATAGAGTATGTATCTTATGGGCCACCTTATGAATCAGCTGTCTTTGCACTCTAGGAAGAATTTACACCATTTCCACCTTTCTAAAGGCCTTCATGAATATGCGTACGCCTATTCACTCCTCTTTTCAGGTACTTAATCCCCCCCCCTCAGAAAACAACTTTTAAAAATTGTTCCAAACATGCTCAGTGGGGAAAGGGCACTGTGTTGCTCTTCACAGATGCTCCTTACAGTTGTCCCCAAATCTCCACATAGCAACTGAAGCAATGTTGGAGCAGGCCTTGTTTTGGCTTTTCAACATTACAGCTGGAGCAGGTGGATAACCTGCATAATTGGATTGATGGCAGGATGCCAAATGACTATGACTATGCTACAGTCCTGCTTTACCAGTCTCATAAAAGCTAGCTCGAGTAACAATGGATAGCTAGAAATTCAAAGGCAGTGGTCTGGATGCAGAGTGCAGCCACTAGGTGGCAATCTTGTTCTATATGTGTAGGTTTCAGATCCTCTGTCCAATAACTGACCAACAGGAAACTTTAGTCTTCTCTGCAGAACTTGGAATTTTATATCTACTATTTTTGGGGGCCTGAATTATGTATGGTGGTTTTATTATATGCACTACCATTCACTAGGGAGAGCATCACCAAACATATTTTCTTTTGGCCCGCAGCGGTTAGTGTCATACTGAGTGAGTGCTATTGATGGAAAGCCGGCAGTGTATGTAGACCGATCCCTTTGTGTTTCCATATACCCAGAAATAATGCTGAAAAATGGTGAGGATTTGTTAGGCATATTAAGGTTATGCACAATGTGTAATGATGGGGGGAGTTAATGTTGGCAGCTTCTGATCAGTGTGTCTGCCAAAGAGAACTCGTAGGAGTTCCTTGATGAGAAAGAAAGATGAAAAATTAGGGAAGGGAGGGGAAATTGGTGAGTAAATGGTGGACACGTACAGTGATGTTTGTATGTGATTATTATATTATCTGTGGCAGAAACCTGCAGGGGGAAAACTGACTAGGATCTACCCAAGGTGTTTTTAAAATCTGAAGCAGATAACCTTTTTTACCTATTAACATGGGCTGCTATCCATTAGCTTGTTTTCCTGCATGAGCCCCTTTAAAATTTTAGACACACCCCTATTCATTCTTAGGGAGTACAGTTCATTGTTCTCTCTGTGTCTGCTGTTTGGTCTCTCTCCCTGTGCCATTCTTGATGTCATCCCAGAATGGACACCTGAGGCAGCCACTCCCCATGGCATTTCACTGTCAGTGAAATCTTTCATAAAGGCATCCACTGGTGGAGAAGAAGAAGAAGAGTTGGTTTTTAGATGCTGACTTTCTCTACCACTTAAGGAAGAATCAAACTGGCTTACAATTGCCTTCCCTTCCACTCTCCACAACAGACACCCTGTGAGGTAGGTGGGGCTGAGAGAGTATGACTAGCCCAAGGTCGCCCAGCTGGCTTGATGTGCAGGAGTAGGGAAACCAACCTGGTTCACCAGATTAGAGTCCACAGCTCATGTGGAGGAGTGGGGAATCAAATTAGAGTCCACCTAGTCACCCCTCTTAACCACCACACCACGCCGGATGGGCTAGATTCAAATCATCTCCTGAGAGCAGAAGGCACACTTGCTTGTGCAAGGAGTGCAAAGATTTGCCAATTCTGCTTCCCGCTACAGAGTCCATATCACACTCTATGCTATCCCTGAGGTCTCTAAGTCCCCAGGTACCACATTTTAATCTACAAGGGGTGGTGGTGGTGAGAAAGAACCATGTCCTGAGCTCCACATTGTTTGCAGTCCTTTGAATCCACTGGTTCCAACCCCATGCTTCAGGCCAATGTGTAGCATTTACAATAGCCACCACATTTTTCTATTACTTTGAGAGCTGCTGAAAACATTCTAAGGTATACATCAGATACTCCAAAGATAAACCATATTGTTCAAATTTATAAATAGCTGCAATCTTTCAGACAAATGATACCAAATGCTAAAATGCAATTCCAAGGATGACAAATATATATATATAGGTATACTCTGATAAAAAAAACTGCACTCTGCTTAAAGGAACCTCTGCACCTGTATAAATCCAAGTGTTACCAAGAAAAATCCTTGAAAAGTATTTCAGCATTTAGAACCTTGGGATTCCTTTTAAAATGTCAAACACATGACATCTTGTCTTGTTTTCTGAGGCCTGAAATAAACTACCTTCTGGTCCAGACTCAATTTACAAATATTAGTAAGATTTCTTTATGGCTTACAGTCCATTTTTGACATTCTTAACTAATAAAATAAACTGGAAATTGAATGCAGCAGCTTAGAGCACATACTTTTAAACACAATTTTGGACATTTGGTTTTTTAAAGACATTTTACACAGTAGATAGCTATAAATACTCATAGATGACCAGCAGTCTGGGTTAATGCTGAGATCCCAATAGACACAGAAAAATACACAATGTAACTCTTCAGTATCAAATTCCAGTAGAATCTTATTACTAGTAAGCAGACACTGCAAAGTTCAGTGTGATATATTGATTGGAGTGTAAGTATAAATCTGGGAAACTCCATCCAACACTTGGTCAGAAGGTAGCTCTACCAAGTCACCATAAAACAGCAACCCTACTGGACTGGTCTAGTTGTCCATTTGATCCCAAATACTGTTTTCATACAGTGGCCAAGCAGGTGCTACCAGAAGGCTTACAAGCAGCACCTGGAGTCCAAGGTCTCCCCTCTTGATATGCTTCAGCCACTGGCATTCAGAGATAAACTATTTCTGAACATGGATGTTCCATACAGCCATCATGAGTCACAGCCTTTTCTGGACATGTCCTACATGAGTTTGTCAATTCCTCTTCAAACAATCTAATTTTGTGGCCATCATTTACATCCTGTGGCAATAATTTCCTTGAATTAGTTACATATTTTGCGAAGGACTGCTTTCTTTCATCTACTGCCAATCAACTTCACTGGGTACCCTCCAAATTCTTCTAGGAAGAATTAAACTACCTCAGCTTAACCTACATCACAGGACTGGAATCAGGGCTGTAGCTAGGGGGGGGGGCGGTGGCAAGGAGGGCAGCTGCCGCCTCTGTAGCAGGCAGAGAGGGATTTGGAACTGCCTCTCTTACAGGAGGAGTGGGCCGGGTAGGAGAGGCAGTTCTGCCACCCTCTCTGCCTGCCACAGGGGCAGCTGCTGCCCTCCTCGCCGCCGCCCCACCAGCTGCAGCCCTGATTCCAGTCCTGTGATGTAGGTTAAGCTGAGGTAGTTTAGTTTTTCCTCCTGCATAAAACTAGAATTTCAGTTACGGTCCTGACTCAAATGACAGTAAAGATTACCACTATGCGTGTCCCTTTGAGTGTATTGGAAGAAGAACACCAGCAATGTAATAGCCTCTATTTAAATTTGCTGTGTGGTTTTTGTAACTCCTAGAGGATGAAAAGGTAATGAGAGCAAGGCCATTTATGCTTGGTAATTAGCAGCACATTCCAGGCTGAAGTGCCCCACATATTTTTTTTTTTAGTTTTTCACGCTGAATCATCAATCAGGAAGTGACTGCGAAGCCAGCACATACCTGCTTTGCTTTTCTTAAGAGCCCCTTTAATGTGACCTTTTTTGTTTGCTCTGCCCCTGCCTTGAAGTATCCCCTCAAGGAAGCATGCAAAATCACAGTCACTTGTTAGCTATGCAAACGGTGGTTGCTAATGGAAGGAACGAAGGAGCAGGTGAGGGGAGGTGGAATTTCTCCTTTTGCATTGGGACCGTGAATAGGCATTTTAAAGGTCTCATTTAAAAAAAGAGCTTTGAGAGAGCATCAAAACTGACCCTGTATAATTGGCCCAAGAGAGAGAATAATGATTCTGGACTATCTTGCAGGACAGATACTGCACCTGTGGTGGTTTGAGCTCTTAAAGCACTAAATGCATGCCATGATTCTATCTGAAAGAAAATAGTTGCCTAGGATGCATGTTGGTTGGTTAAGATGATCCAAGAATGGTGAAATTAAATCAAAATGGCTGAGTTTATGCAGTCCTTTCTGGGTTAGATTCATTTTGTACAGGTCACATACGTGTGGCAGCATGATGAAATGGACATAATTGAGATTCACGTGGCACTTTTTGAAAATTAAGGAGTACAGTGCACCTGATGCAAATCAAATCAATGTTTCATTGAAATCAACCCATACTTAAGTATCTCCTGTTGACATAAATGGAGCTTCAGAGGGCTTACACAATTGTGCCCATTGTAAGCTGTATGCTTCTAATGCGTATCATTTCTATAATCCATTTCAGTGCTCAAGGCAGTTAATATACAATATTTCAGTGTAGGTTAAAAATTAATATCAATGGGCCATTTTGTTTGAATCCATATAGTCACATTTTTCACAGTAAGCATAAAGTAGTCTGATTTGCACAAAATTATCAAATTATTGATTTCCCCTATGATAGTCTCTTGACAAGCAGGTTGTATTTACCCAGCACTTTGATGTCAAGAACTTACCCAACCATGTGAATGGGGAATCAGTAAGGATCATGATCATTCATGTGGTAGTATTTTAAAACCCTGAAGTCCCTTTTGAAAGGCAAGGGAAACTGGATATGTGGTAGAGCAAAGGTACTTTTCACAATTGCTTTGGAAGTCTGGAAATTATATGCTTCCTTTGCCAAGCACTATGCATTAGGCATATTATCACCACATTGCCCCACAATTCTCATTGCCTACTCAATATAGGAAACGGTCTCAGTGGCAGCATGCCAAAGGATTCATTTGAACAAGTACATTTGAAACGGGTTACTTAAACAGAAAAACATAGAATTCTCTTCCACAAGCTGTGTGTGACATTTAAAAGCAGTGCATGTCTTTAACACACAGGAAACATCTCCAAAGATTTGATTTTCATCTACGCTTATGGCATCTACTTATAATAGAAGCTGGATGGGAGTAGATACTTTGTTTGCTTGTTTGAGTAGGGGGATTAATGGGTAGGGGGAAGCTTGTGCAAAGCTCTGAATAGCTTACTACCCTGTTCCCTATAGTGTATGCAGTCACTGAGATCAAATCGTGAACCCTTGCCCAAAATAAATGAGAATCTTTGTAGTTTGTCATGTTTCTTCAGCTGGTCTCTCCATAATATGCAGACAGAATTTATGCAGGCAGATATGTATTATCATCCAGAATCTTGTGTTTCCTTCAAAGATACCTCTCAGATCGCTTCCCTTTGTTACCAAAAAGGAATCACAGCAGTTTATGGACAAGATCTTTAACTAACACAAACTCTTTCATCTTTTCTTCCTGCCTTCTGTGGAATTCCCTTTCCCTGCTGATTCTTACAAGCACCCACCTTTGGTCGATTAATCAGATCCTCTTTGTGTCTTGGCTGCAGGCAATGGGTTGGATCTAAAAAGCTTTTTCACTTTAACCACACACAAAAAATGATACTGGTTGGGAGAGTTATGAAACCTGCATGGATAAAAGCCACTTGGGATGGGGCCTGTAATAAGGATGGAGAATGGTTGAGATAGAATGCAAAAGCTGGCTGGATCCAACCCAATAAGCCCCCTCCCAATTCTTTCTGCACCACCATAACTGCAGGAGTCTCAGACTGGAGAGAACAGGTCTGCATATCTCAGCAGCTGGTCATTTCACCATATTTTGCCTCTGGTGGTATACTGAGCAACATATATGATGGGAGCTTTTCCCTCAACAAACAGGCGTCTGTTTTTTAGTGCTAGAAGCTTCTTTGGATGAATCTGCATATTTGGAGCTACCCACTGTATATTCAGAAGCCTTCAATCAAATCCCATTTTATCTTCCTTTACCTTTAGATCAACCAGTTATACTACTAAGTGATGATTTGATCATTGCAACTAAGATGTCTGAAAATTGGAATTCGCTCACTCGCGATGACTGTTTTCTCACATGTACCAAGTGATCATGTATGATTTAAAAATGAGCAACATTTCAAGTGAGTTTTGTGACTGCAGGTTTTGTGACATCATGACTGACTGGACAATGGATTGGCCACAACTTACTGCACTGCTAGGCTTGCAAATGCTCCAGGGACATCACGGCATGCTTATGGAATGTTTAAGCCAACTTCATTTTGAGTTTATGTAGTCCTCTTGTTCCTGTACAATTGGCGGCATTCAAATTGGCACATACTCGGAACTGACTGGTTCAGACCAGGGGTGCTTGATCTCCTCTCTGCCTGGATCAAAATTGTATCACACTTGTGAGAGGCACTCTCAAACCCACAAAAAAGTTCATTTTTTTCTAGCATTTAAAACCGTATCACAAATACTCTTCGGGTCCTTATTCTTGTACTGCTTTCCCGATCCATGTCCCTCATCTGCCATCTTGGGCATATGTAAAATAGTTAACCAATTGAAAAGATATTTCAACTCTGCTAAGGTTGAGGGAACATAAGAACATAAGAAAAGCCCTGCTGGATCAGACCAAGGCCCATCAAGTCCAGCAGTCTGTTCACACAGTGGCCAACCAGGTGCCTCTAGGAAGCCCACAAACAAGACGACTACAGCAGCACCATCCTGCCTGTGTTCCACAGCACCTAATATAATAGGCATGCTCCTCTGATCCTGGAGAGAATAGGTATGCATCATGACTAGTATCCATTTTAACTAGTAGCCATGAATACCCCCTTTCCTCCATGAACATGTCCACTCCCCTCTTAAAGTCCTTCAAGCTGGCAGCCATCACCACATTTTGGGGCAGGGAGTTCCACAATTTAACTATGCGTTGTGTGAAAAAATACTTTCTTTTATCTGTTTTGAATCTCTCACCCTCCAGCTTCAGCAGATGACCCTGCGTTCTAGTATAACGGGAGAGGGAGGAAAATGTCTCCCTGTCCACTCTCTCCAAACCATGCATGATTTTATAGACCTCTATCATGTATCCCCCCAAGAAAGGTGCATAGTTTGTGTCTCTGTACTAGCCTTGCCTATTTTGCCTGGCTGATTTATGCACATTTATGGGAGTGTCCATGTCCAATTGCAAATACTGTCTGCCACCCCCCTTCATTTGCCCAATGCACTCAACTGGGGGGGGGGTTATAAAAGAAGTGTTTTCCTTGGTTATCTCAGTTCTGCTTAGGTGGGATGGGTGGACGGGGAAGCCACATGACTTGTCTTTCAAGTGTTCCCGCTATGCTTATTTTCCAGCTTTCTTGACTACCAAAGCCAAAGATGTTTGTCTTAATTGCATCATGTTTACATGCTCTTGCACGGCCACCTGCGAAACGTAACTCAATCCAATCAATTCTGAGCATGCACCAACATGATTAATGCCACAAATACCACAAGCACGACTGCACACAATGCAGCTGATTTTAAACAATGCATGACCTGCTCTAGAATAACCTTAGTGTGTAAGAAATCCAAGCTAGCTAATAAATGGTGAGCATGAATCAAGAGTGATGATGAAGTCAATCGGTTTAAAAGGGTGCAACGCTGTATAAGACTGTGATGTCGGCCAGCCACCATGCTGAATGCCACTGCTGAGCAGACGCAGAACAATTTGAAATTGTGAATGGAGGGCAAATTATCAAGACAATCATGAGAGGTGTTTGACTCAGCAGCAAACAGGCATTACAAACAAGAGAAGTTTAATTTTCAAGCACCTGGTTTCCGAATAATCCCTGGTTCAAACTATGGCTCCCTGGCAGCAGAGTGTGAATTCACAAAGTATTTGCAGTTCAATTTATACACTTGATTAACACAAACACTAGCATTTGGAAGTCAGGCGGGCAAAATTGGCAAGAATGAAATATTTAGAGAGTCAAGCCTTGCAGATTCCTCCTGCTCCCTCCCTCATCTCCCTGCAGGATTGACACAACCAAGGAAAGCTCTGCTTTTGTTAAGTTTTGCAAATGCTTTCGGCATGCACATTTTGGCTGGCCCCGTCCTGACCCCCTCCCCACATTATATGTCTGGTGTTTCGAGCAGGTAGAGAATGGGGACAGGGAAAGTAGGTGAATGGCCAAAACATCTGCAATACGATTTAGAACAATTTCTAGTCCCTTAGTTTTTTTTTTTAAGTGAATATTCCTTTTTGTTTGAGGTTGCTTCAAGCAGAGAAGTATTTGGATATTACTGACGGGTGATAATGATACTATTTAGAACTACCTACAGGTTGTTCTTATGCAGAAAGATTGAACTACTGCCATGAGCCGCCCACAAACTGGGAGGCTTTTCAGGTAGGTCATATGCTGAGATTCAGTAAGTGTTATAAGAGTTCTCTCTCTCTCTCTCATGTTCAATTCCCTAGATCTGCTGCAGAGCAGAAATAGCTGTGGCGAAACGAGTGCTGCTTAGAGGATATCTCCCTAATTGAAAATGTATTTCAAACTGCATATTGCTTGCACCAGGCTGAGGTGAGGAAAGAGGGAGAGGAATTATCAGCCACATGCTTTCCTCAAATTGGAAGGAGGGAACTACATAGAAGGCTCAGGGTGATTGTGCTGAGGAAGCCAAAGCCGTCTGACGAGAACCCCTACAGAGCATGAACATTTACATTAAATACCATGTCTTAATAAAATAACATTTAATTAGCGAATGCCGTAGCAGTGCATTCCTTAACCTTTCCATCTTGCTGCTGTTCAGGAGCTTGCAAGAGATATAAGACCTGCCATTAGCTGAATGACGTGCTTCAGGAGAAAAGTGTGGCTTACGACCCCTCTCAAAATGAGAGTGATAAATTAAAGCATGAGCACTATATGGGATTGCGCCTAAAGCTTGTTTAGAAACGCTTGGCTGTGCTCAACTGCAGAAAAGCCTGGCTTTGCCAGGAATGCCAGCCCAGCCCGTGCCCTGCCGGTTCTATCTCAGTTTGTCTTCAGACATTCAAACAGATTCTGATTTGTCTGAGAATCCTCCCCCCAGAACAATAGGAAAATAAGGACATATGTGGTTTTGTATGTAAAGTAAATAAGAGGTTCACGTTGTGCTAGCGAAGGCACAAACCATTCTCATACATACAAAAAGAAGCTGCATTAGAATCAGAACAATGGCCCATCTAATGCAGTAACTATTGTTGGCTATAAACTATCGTCAATATTAAGCAATGCCTCCCTCGTTCCCCTCTAGCTCTCAAATGTATCAAAGGATATGTTTATCTTCCAACACAATAAATCAGAAAACAGGGATCATGTTTCACAACCATGCTGGGAGATGAGGACCAGCCTGCAATCACATGCCTGCAGAGTGCTGACTTAGCAGCCCTTGTCCCGCCCCCAAGATGGCAGCCATCAGGGCTTCAGGAAGGGATGGCACAGAATAAAATGTTTCCGTTCAAAGTTTTTGCCATGATTACTCAGGATGAAGCTGCTGTCACCTCCCTCTCCTGACAATAATGGGGTGGATCCAACCATCCTCCAAGTAGACCTCCTCCAGCCTGTTCAAGTTAACTGGAGGGTTGCCAACTGAAGAGGGGGGTTAAGCCTGCAGCCTACAGCACAACTTTCTGTCATCACTAGCCTTTGACAACAAGAAGCATGCCCATGTATGCACACTGTATGAAGGGTTCAATGGAAGAGGACAGAAATGAAATAGATTTTGAACTACTGTGCTCTTTCCCCACCTTGACTGGTTGCCACTGCCAGAAAATTATTTTTAATTATCCATAGAGTGGGAGGTGTTACTATTGGGTAACAGAGGATGAATAAGAGACATTCACAAATAAGTAGAGATTTTCTTTCATTTAAACCTACTTTGCAGATCTGCAGCCTTTCAGTCACCTGCTATGTGCTTGCCTTGATAAGGTGATTGCTCCCTGTTAAGGAAGGTGATACTCCGTTACCTTTCTAATTTAAAAGGAATAATTTGCTTAGCATCGAGTTATCGTAAGCATACTGTCACCTAACTGCTTTTATCTGGAGTTTATATTGGAACACGAATGGTGAAGCTGTAGATCTTAAAACAAACTCTGTTCTAAATCTTCCTGAGTGTTTTAGCCTTGAAACAAAAGCCAAAGGGAGTTTGAATTTAACTCTTCACTAAAACAATTCAGGTGAATTATTGGTTTCGGCCTATATTTTTCCCCTTTCTTCTCTTGGTTTTAGAATTCCCAGTAAATCTTGCCACCAGTTGGTTTAAGGGATTCCTAGCGAAGCTCTGCATATCTTGGTCATTGTCCAAACCCAGCAGAGGTGGATAAATGGATGAAGTTTATTAGCAACTAAAAGTTGTATGGAAAATGAAAAAAAATTCCTGAATTCTGAATGGGCTGAAACTAAGTAAAATGTAATAATTGAAATGATCAGTTCTGTTGCTGGTCATCTACTGAACTCAAGTATCAGATGGGCTGCAGCTTTATAGTGTTTTTACCCATAAAACCCTAAACAGGCTTAGATTGCTGCCACCAGGCAAGGAAAGGCTCCTGCCTCCCCACACGGACCATTTTCTTGCACAGAAACAGCACTGAGAGGATCCCCCTACATGTTTTGCTGTTCCACATATACAGAACAATCTATGTGAAGCCACAAAAATGGAGAAATAGCCCCCCCCCCATGAGCTGTTTCCATGTGGGGAAATGGGCTTGAAGGAGAAGGCAGGATCCCTTACTCCCCTTGCGGTGGTCTTCCAAGACCGTTTGGGCTCTTATTTATTTTTAAAAGCCATTTTCAACAGCTGCTATGTGGCTGCTGGGACCCTGTATTGGGTTTGGAGAACCCGGACCCAACTCAGTAAAACCCTGAATGTATAGTTTGACCCTGAGAGAACTGAAGAGAGTGGTTGTTTTGTAGGTTTATACTCCCCCCCCCCCGTAAGTAGGTTTTGGACAACAGTGAAGGGCAAGCAGAGAAAATGGGGCAAGAAAGCATACGCACAAAACATATGCAATACAATTTAGAAAAAAAAATGAATATTTCACTAAAAGAGAACTTTTGGGGGAGTGTTGATGTTACTTGTGATTTGTGATTAAACTGCAATTCAAACAGAGGAGTGTTCTCGCATCTTAACTAAAAACTTTAAAAAAGTGAATAATAAGATTCCTTTGATGGTTAATTCCATGCCCCAAATCAAAATATAGCATAGTTATGGCCTACCCAATCTACATTCCAGGCCTATTTGTTCTACCCACTCAGAATAAAACATGAATTAGGTGAAAACTGATCTTCTGAAGTGCCAGTCACAGGATACACACACACACACACACACACACACACACACACACACACACACACACACACAAATCCTTCTTGGTCCCAAAGTGACTGGTTAATCCCATGTTGCTTCAACAGCACATGGTAAAAGCCTTCATGTGGGGAGGGGGAGAACCTTGATATGATGCCACACATTCAACGCCCCCCATAGGCAAGGTGATTAACAGCCCCACCTATGCCTATCTCATGCCTCCTTCCAAGTTAGAAGTGGCAGGGACAACAGTATCCCTGGCCTTAATGGCCATGAATGAATTTATCCTCACAACAGCATTCTGAGATGCTTCATGGCTAGGCTGAGAGAGAACAATTATCCAAGACTAGCGAATATACTTCATGCTTGAGTGAAGATTTGAGCCCAGGTCTTCCTAATCCAATACTTTATCTATTAAGTCTTGCAGCCCAGTTCTATAAATGGATATGTTCACTGCAATCCTATGCAGAGTTACTCTGATCCAGCTCCATTGATTTCAACTAGCTTAGACTGGCGTGATTTGACATAGGATTGTACTGCTAGTATGTTCTTCCAGCACACAGGGTTGGGGTCTTAGTTTTCAATAGAAAGCATACTTAACTTGCCATAAACTAATTTTGTACCAACAGAACTTAACATGGCACAGGACTGAATATGTTTAGGACTGATCCTGTTTATAGAGAAGGGTACTAAATTCTCCCCTTCATTGGTGCAATGTTTTGAAAGGATTAATTTAGGATGAAGGATGAAGTCCCATTCTTTGGCTACATTTGATTTCCTGTCATATTACAAGAAGAAGGCCAGACATGTGTATATCTAGTCTATGATATTTGTTTTATTCTTTTCTAATGCGTGTTTTCCTTTTTTAGTTTTTGTATTTTTTTTATGAAACCTGCCCCAGCAGGTAGTCCCCCAAATGTATCTTACTTTGCTGTGCTGAGATGGTGTAGTGGTTAAGAGCGGTGGTTAGAAACAGTGGGCTCTAATCTGGTGAACCGGTTTGGTTTCTCCACTCCTATACATGAAGCCAGCTGAGTGACCTTGGGCTAGTCACAGCTCTCTTAGAGCTCTCTCATTCCCATCTACCTCACAGGGTGTCTGTTGTGGGGAGGGGAAAGGAAGGTGATTGTAAGCTGGTTTGATTCTTCCTTAAGTAGTAGAGAAAGTTGGCATATAAAAACCAATTCTTCTTCTTTTAAGTTTTTGCATGTTTAAAATAATGATAATGGGCAGGACTGCTGTAAGCCAGCACAGCCTCCCAGACAAAAATTCCCTCTGGGCCCCTTCACATAATACAAAGACCCAACCCAGGGGAAGGAATGGCATGGAGATATCAATTTGGGATGGGCAGGGGAGTCTCTACTGGCTAGAGTTTATGCCCATTAATTTTCAAAGTAAAGATGAAATTCCTTTTTCTAGTTTGCTTAAACAACAGGGAAACCTAAATCAGTCTAATGATTAAAAAAAAAAAACCCTGTTCCACAATGTCAAACATGGTAAAGAAAACCTGATGTCAGATTTTTCAAAAAGAACCGAAGAAGGGATGGGGCAGGATTCTCCAAAAACTAATGAATCCCCAAGGAATCAGAATTACCATCCATCCTAGCAGTCTCTCTCTCTGATTACCCCCCACCCCCACCATAGTATTATTTTAATCTTTGTTGGGCACTGATGTCAACTTTTAGGGCTCCTTTTGAGTTTTCATATTAGAATGTGGCATGGCATATATTCTTTTTTTAACTTCCTCCGAGAGAAGTTGCTTTAAAAAAAAAAAAGCTCAAGGAATTACCTACACTTTAGAGAGATTCATGTATATTTATTAAGCCAATACCTGTGCTGGTTTCTCTTAAGCCTGAATTAAGAATTTATAGTTTCATCTTTTATGCTCCTGAAACAAAAAATGCTGAAGAACAGGGGGGATTTTTGAGCATCCATCATATGCCTTTGCAGCAACAGAAATGTTGTAAAGTTCCAACAACAAAAGGGTATATCGAAGATGAATGTTCGGAGGCTTTGGAACAACGTGCATTTGAGAAAAGAACTTGAGCATACTTTCCTGACAACAATCACACAAAAAAAGTTACCTTATTCTTTTTGTGCAGAAACATTTAGTCTGAAAAGAAAAAACAACAAATACAGCACCACTGTTGCTTTGATTTTCTATTCATGTGCTCACAAATATAGTGTTTAGCCAGTCTCTACTCAAGGGATTTAAAGACGTGGCAAAGATTCTTCCAGAAGAATCATGAATGACAGAGTATTGTAGATTTTGTGAGAAAACTATGATATTCCTGAAAAGATAAATAATCAACCATGCAGTTCTGACTAGTTATTCATGCTGAAAAAGACGTATCTTGATTAAAACATGCAAGGTACTTCAAAGCCAAATTGTAGAGCTGACCAAGGGTGGAAATACAATAATTCCTGCAATCTCTATTCATTGTGAAGCCAGTGCTAAATTCACAGACTTGTTCACAGCGATAATACACTGATTCACTGCTGCAGCATATGGGCACGTTACCATTTGGCATTTGAAGACATTTTGATGGACTTCTCTGAACTGGAAGATGGAAAGGAATAGAAGCAAACGGCGATACTTGCAATGATTTAGTGACACAAAGCAAGGCAATAAAAGTAATTCTCCTGCGAGTAGGATATTGTGCCACACGGGTCTCACAACACAGCTCAATTTGAAATTGGCTGATAATGCAGATCCTAGATTATGGAGTCAGTGCAGTCCAATGGAGAGAGATTGGGGCATAAATCAACAGAACTTCAGTGCTAGTTCCATGGTGTCAGAGTCTTACTGGGCAGGTCACTCTATCTCAGCTTTATTCCACTTCTGTAAAATGGGGATAACAGTGACCTATTTCAGAAAGATTGAATGATCAAAATGAGAAAGCACTTTGAAAGTGAAAAGTGTGACAGAAAACTATAAATAAAAGAAATGTAGTGGTGGTGAAAAAAGACAGCTATCTAACTCAGTAAGGAGGAAATGGTTACTCAAGTGGTATCTTCAGCATAGTTACATGCAAAGATGGAAAGGAGTGGAAAATTTTGTGACAAAGTAATTATAAATGCCTTGAAGAATGTGGATAATATGGTGGTTTTCATGTCACACAGGTTTGATTTTATTATCTTCATCCAGTTCCACTAATTCCCAGACCTTTGTTTGTTTATTTGTTTATGATATTTCTGTGCACCTCTTCAAATTTCTGCTCAAGGAGGTTTGCAATGAAAACGACATAAAACAATTAATAACAATGTTAAAAGGCCATTAAAAGCAAGCTGTTGGGCATAAACAGCATAACATTATCCATAAAACATTATCCATTAAAATGCTGGTAAAATGAAACCATTAATTATATTCTGAGTCCGAACCAGAATTAGAAATCAGAGAAAAGATTTGTGATGGAAAAGTCATAAAATGTATTAATTAATTAATACATTTTATGACTTTTCCATCACAAATCTTTTCTCTGATTTCTAATTCTGGTTCGGACTCAGAATACATTTCTTTACAACTTCTAACTCTGTGGTAGTCAAGGACTATTATTGCTTCAGTGAGGGTCATAGCTTTGAATTAGTGTGTGGAACATTATTGGATCCTGGAGGTTGTTTAAAGAGATTTGCTCCTGAGAATATTATCCCAGACTTCAGTGGCATTAAAATCTGAGCCAGGATCTCTACATGCAGAGAGGAAGAGTGGAGAAGTAGTTTTTCCACATTGGGTTACTAGGGCCATGTTATGGGTGTGGGCTCTTATTAGTAAGTGAGGCCATATACACAGAGAAACAGGTCTAGAGAATATGTGTCCTCCATGATATATGGTTACACTATCCCAACTGTGCTAATGTTCCACACAAACCACCTCTGTGACATATTGGTCTCAAGTAACATCATACATCATACTATCCTTCCAATGCCACAGTTCCGTCAGACTTAAGATTTTGGGAATATGTCGGGAAATCCTAACCATTTATACTCAGAAGAAAATTCCAATGAATGTACTCCCTAATAATTGAATTAATTGAATTTAGGAATGCAACCTTATTCTATGGTACTAACAGTCTAGCCAATGGAACAAGAAAATTAGGATGAGCTTTTTAAAAAGAAAAAGTACTTTGGGATTGGGTGATTTAGAATAGAGAGGTAGCAAGGGATGTTTAACCTTTTAAAACCTTTTGTCACATCTGTTTTTCAGCTACAAATCATTCTGCTGCTTTGTTCTCCACAAGGAATGTGTTTAACTTTTAGAGATTCCATGCATGGGGCAAGAAGTAGAGGGGGGATTTGGAGGGAAGAAGTAATAAAAGTCTAACTACCCCCATGTTTTAAATTGCCCTCTTCTAAAATGTCTCGATTATTTTAAAACATACTATTAGGATTTTGGCAAAATTAGTCATTTTAATCAACATATCATTACCAGCAAATGTCACAAACCACCAGCAGAAAACAGCAAAATGAAAGCCAAAAACATGTAGTTGAAAAACCAGTTTTGTGTGTGTGTGTGTGTGTGAGTGAGTGTGAGTGAGTGTCAGAGAGGGGGGGTCTTTTATGCATGGGAATTTAAGATTGGGCTCAACGCTCTCTTGACCCACACTTTTCTGATCCGAATTCTCAAAATCCTATGCATGGTGGTTGTTTGCCCTGAAGAAATTCCTGGAATATCAAAAGTACTGCAGAATCACCAGCAGAAACCTGGAAGCATCTGAGTCCCTGCCCCTTGAAAATGCTGCTTTGTAATTGACTGTAGTGTTTATTGTTAGAAAAATGTCATCACCACCACCACCGTGCCAGCTCTCCTCTGCCCCGGTGAGTGGCCATTTACAACCTAAGTGCCACCAGAAAACAAACCAAGAAAAGCCAGCACTGCAGCCTGGGGCTCAGCTACCCATCCCCTGCAATCACGGAGCACACAGGTGAGAGAAAGTTAAGCCCTGGATGGCGGCCCGGCAGTTGGCTTCCCCTCTCCCATGACCAGAGATCGTGGGGAAGTGCCAGATTCAGCTACCTGTCCCCTGCGACCAACAGGGACTGGAGAGGTAAGCAGCCATGTGACTGCTAACTTCTCCAGGTGCCCTCTGCCATTTTTTTCTTTTGATATGATGATTTATCATTAATCCAATTAAAATATACTTTAAAATGAAGAGAGAGGCAGCCAAGGCTATGATCTGACACTCCCTCCCCCGCATTTGGGTGATGGATTACCCACCGGGGGGGGGGGGGGCGGCGCTGGATTTTAGCCTCGGCTGTAACTCTCTTCATTTTTAATTATATTTTAATTGAATTAACGATAAATCAAAAGAAAAAATCGGCAGAGGGCTCCCGGAGAAGTAAGCAACCACATGAAGGCTGAAGGCTGGCTGAAGGAATGGAAGGAGAAAACACGACAATGGAGACATGTGGGCCATGTGGGTAGAGAGACTTGCGCTTTGGCTCATGCACAGTAATGGTGATGATTTGACCTGGGTTGATCTCAGAGAAGAACTAAGAATAGCATTAAAAGTGCATCGGGAAGACCTGGAGAGGGTGCGGGCTGGGCGCGAGGTAAACTCTGAGGGACATAAAACTCATGCATAACTCCAAGGAACAACCAAGTCAGTCGGGGGTTAATGTGAGTCAAAGTAACCATGCATAAAAGACCAGAGAGAAAGAGATGTGCCATTAGGTCGCTTCTGAGTTATGGAGGCTCTATGAATTAATTACCTCCAAAGCCTTCTATTGTTAACAGCCTTGCTCAGGTCTTGCAAACTGAAGGCCACAGCTTTCTTTATTGAGTCAATCCATCTCATGTTGATTCTTCATCTTTTCCTGCTGCTTCAACTTTCATACCCATACGTAGTAATGGGGAACACTAAAGCATGAATTATTTGATCTTGAGCGACATATCCTTACACTGAAGGGTGTTTTCTAGTTCCAACTGGTGGCACATAAAAACAGACTTAATGGCATCCAAGCCACCAGAAGGCATGTCAGAACAACCATGGTTTAACTTGCTAGGTGAAAGACAGCATGCAAGAAGGCTGCCACAGCTCCTGAGGGAAGAAGTTCCAAGACAAGGTGCCACCACTGAGGAAAAAAACTGCAGGTACCCATCCACTGTACTGAGAATATGATTAAGACACAGAACAGCACCTCTGAAGAAAACCTAAGTGTGTGCGTAGGTTAATATGTGCAAAGGCAGGCTTTAAGACAAATGTTAGGACTAGGGTCGCCATGTCCCCCCTCTCCATCGGCAGGAGGTTTTGGGGGGCAGGGCTGGGGTGATCACGTGTGGCCATGTGCAACACAATTATGTCACTTCTGGGTTTACCCCCAGAAGGGCACCATCACCGTGGCCCGCTTTAGCACTCAAACCCCCACAATGTTGGCGTTTGGGGGGTTTGAGTGATAAAGTGGCTGCGGTGATGAGGTGCTTCTGGGGGTAAACCTGGAAATGATGTAATCACATTGTGCATGGTCACGCACGCATGCGATCCCTGCTCCAGAGCATCCTGGTGGATTGGTGGGCAAGTGCCCTCTGAAACCACCCACCTGGCAACCCTAGTTAGGACCAGTATGCCGAACTGGGCTCAGGAACAGACTGGAACCAAAGAAGATGGTACAGTATTGGTATGGTCATAAAATCTGGCTCTAGTCAATAAGTAGCTGTTATATTTTGCAGCACCTGAAAGTTCCAAGGATTCTTCAAAGACAGCCCAGAACAAAGTGATTGATGTCATCTAATGGGCTCAATATTTGCGTTTTTCTTTAAACAAATTTGGCTACAAGGACCAACATTTGTATCAAGCTAACAATGATGGGAGCTGTATAAATCTATGTAAAGCCAATGAAAATTTTAACAATACATTTTCTAGATTGTTACTTATTTATGCACTTATGATTAACGTCTGAACATTAAGCTTAAAACACAATGGTATATATTTTACTAGAATAGCCGCTTTTCTTTCCCTCTTAACAGCTCCAGTATTTCATAGAGTACGTGCATTCCAACCATGCTTAGTAATGGAGCCAACTCTTTTATATGTTTACTCTTATATTATGGGAGCTTAATTGGAAATTTGCTCATCAAGCTATGGAGAGTTTAATTAAACTCAATGAAGAAATTACCAAGTAATAAAAGGAACTGCTTTAAAATGGTCTATTTTTGTTCTGATGTCAAAAAGAAATTTTGCTTCCTGATAGTCCTATTTCCAGAACAGTAAAAGCCCACCACAAGAAGCTGTTATTTTAACCAGAATTTCTTTTAATTTATGTGACATGATCACCTTATGTACTAAAATCCTGATAGCCATATATTAATTGCAAAGCAGTTCAGAGGAGAAGATTTAGGGAAGTCTATAGGAGGAGTGTTGAACCTTTTCCCTGTTTGCTGCTTTCAGCATGAGTCTTCCCCCTCCCTGACTCTGAACTTCCTGAGTTATAGATCTGTGTTTTTACCACTATGGGGAATCCTAGCAGGGGAAAAACAACTTGGAGGAAGGAGTTGCAGATGAAAGCAATGTTCAGGGACATGATAAAGTACACCCTTCCTTGTAACAGTCTGCAGGAAATGGATGCAACAACACAGTTTTAACATAGATGGTGCTCAGGCTGCATAATATGTATTTCTGACATTAATACTCAAGCCAAAGAGTTTAGAGATGTTTGCTTGATGGTATTCATATCGGACAAAACCTCATAACTACATGCTTGATATCACTGAAAAGATTTTGGTCTGAGTCTTCAAACATACATTCTGTTTTGGATGAAGCAATGGAACATATGGACCTTGATGAGTAATATAAACTGAACAGAAAAAGGGTCGTTGTTATAGAAATAAATGCTTAGACTTGAAAATGATGTCCATCATACAGATATCTAGGAATAGCATCAGAGCGTGGTGTCTTCAGGCAGCTCCCAATGCCCCAGAGGCCCTGAAGGGCCCACTCAGGCTCTGACAAAGTCACCTCTGTTCCCTGATTCATTGCCTGACTTGGAGGGCAGCTCCTGCTGCCATAAATAAATATTCTTACCTCACATTAATAAACCGAAAATTCCTCCCCAGGGTAGGGTTGTTATCCTGTGTGGTCAAATGACACATATGAAAAAGAAGAAGAGTAGGTTTTTATACCCTGCTTTTCTCTACCTTAAGGAGTCTCAGAGTGGCTTACAATCACATTTTATTCCTCTCCCCACAACAGGAACCTTGTGAAGTAGATGGGGCTGAGAGAGTTCTGAGAGAACTGTGACTAGCCCAAGGTCACCCAGCAGGCTTCACGCGGAGGTGTGGGGAATAGGTTTGTGCATTTCGATAAACCTGAACCAAAAATAAACCCGAAATTAGCCATTTCGGTAATTTTCAGGCTTCAGGTTTACCAAATATCAAAACCTTGGGGGTCTGCCCAAAGCCAAATAGCTATTTGTCTTTCCTCAGCAGTATGGCTCTGTGCTTTCTCCCATTTTTCTATCTTTTTTTGACTGGTTTTGTTAGGGCCCCATAAACCCAAACCCGAAATTTACCGTTGTTGGTTTTTCTTTCTGCGCATTCCTAGTGGGGAATCAAACCTGGTTTTCCAGATTAGAGTCTGCTGCTCTTAACCACTACACCATGCTGGCTCTGATATGCCCTAGACAGATATTTCAAGCTCTGACACATTGTGCTACACCCTGTACAATGTACAGTAATACATCTTACAATGCTGCTTCATTTTGTGCTGCTTTGTTACAACACTTTTCTGTGTCAGGCTGGAAGTGGGGCTGGATATGTGGCTGATGGTGGGTGGGGCAGCAGCCAACCTGTGAGGCTAGCTGTGAAAGGAGGCAGGAGGCTGCTCCTGATGTGCTGCCATGCTTTTTGGCGTGGGCAGGGAACACAAGAAGGCCACTTACTTGCCTGGCAGTGGTGATGGAAGCTGGGAGAAGCAACTGGTCTTTTTGGACTTGGGGACACAATATCCATCAAGGGAAATGGAAAAGGGGTTGGAGGAAAATCCCTTGCTCATCTGGCAGAGACAAGGCTACTGGGGAGAAGCCACTGCTCTTTTGGGACTGGGGGGTGGGGGTAGGAAGGCACCTTACTGATCTGTTGGTGAGACAAATGGAGAGAAACTGCTTTCATGATGATGGTAATATGTTCATTGATTTATGACGCTCCCTTCCATCAGCTGTCTTCAGCCTGAGATGTGGATCCTATCTCTCCTTTGCTTTCATATGTATGCATTTTCAACAGGCCCTAGCTCTCTTGCCTTTGTTTTAATAATTCTTGAGCATTGTTTACACACTCACTTTTAACCCAAGTTAGTGTTTTATTGTGTTTATGTCCCTTCCTTACCACCAATTAGTTTTACATTTCTTCATGCTTCCTTATAGACCTTGCACTTCCTCTTCAGGTATTTAATGTAAGATGGCATGCATAACCTTTGGATGTACATTATTTTACCTTTCAATGTATTCCATTTCCACTGTCTGTCTTTTAACTACCCTGTACTTCCTTTTATCTGCCAATAATTTCAGTGCTCGACATGCTTTTTTGCTAAGGCTGAGCAGTTTGGAATCCATATTTATCTTCCTTTTTCTCTAGCACACATTTTTGTGTGGAAAAGGCCATAGCTCAATGGAAGAGCACCAGTTTTATATGGTGAAGACATCGGGTTCATTTTCTGGCATTTCTACTTAAAACAATCCCTTTAGCATGGTTAGAAAACCTGAGTCCAGAGTCTCTGCCAATCTCTCTGATACTGGCCCAGATGGGCCAATGGCCATTGGTCTGGCTTTATATGTTCAAAAGAGCTGTTTATGACTCATAGAATCATAGAGTTGGAAGGGACCACCAGGATCATCTAGTCCAACCCCCTGCACAATGCAGGAAATTCACAACTACCTCCCCCCACACCCCCAGTGACCCCTGTTCCATGCCCAGAAGATGGCCAAGATGCCCTCCCTCATCATCTGCCTAACGTCATAGAATCAGCATTGCTGACAGATGGCCATCTAGCCTCTGCTTAAAAACATCCAGGGAAGGAGCGCTTACCACCTCTCGAGGAAGCCTGTTCCACTGAGGAACACGCTAATTGTTAGAAAATTCTTCCTAATGTCTAGATGGAAACTCTTTTGATTTAATTTCAACCTGTTGGTTCTGATCCGACCTTCTGGGGCAACAGAAAACAACTCGGCACCATCCTCTATATGACAGCCCTTCAAGTACTTGAAGATGGTTATCATATCCCCTCTCAGTCTTCTCCTGTTCAGGCTAAACTTACCCAGCATCTTCAAGGTGCTGCTGCAGTCATCTTGTTTGGGGGCTTCCTAGAGGCACATGTTTGGCCACTGTGTGAACAGACTTCTGGACTTGATGGGCCTTGGTCTGATCCAGCAGGGATTTTCTTATGTTCTTATGTTCTTATTTATTATAAAATGCAGTCATCAAAAACCAAATGTATCAGATCCCCCCCTTAAGATCGCAAAGGTCAAGTTATAATAAAACAATGGAAAATCAAAATCCCCATATAAAAATAGGGTTCAATAGTATAACCTTCAAGAAAAAAGGACATGTAAGAAGTCTCACTGGAAGGCTATCTCATGATGAAATTCCTTCTTAATAGGCAAGTTGAGCCACCTCACCAGATTGCCTTCATGTTTTTGCTTGATCAGCTTTGTGCATGTGGTACAGCCAGGTAATGCCTTGGTAAATAAGCTACATTGTTACTTGGGAATTGCATCTTGCATCCACTTCTGCACCTGTACAGCTGAGGAACTGGTCACCATAGAGTGTATTCCCTGGGGTCATGGATGTGTTATTAAAGTGACCTATTAGTCAAACCAAAAAAGTCATAGTTCACCTACTGTTTGTGCTAAGAGGTTAAATGACCTAGAGTGAATACAGTGGCTGGAAGAATGTGCATGCACAGATTTATCTTAGTCCAGAAAGTTTGGCTGCCTTAACCTTTTAGTTTGCAGTTCTGGTGTGGTTAGCCAGAACTGCTGCACTAATACAAGTCCGAAGAAATCTTCTTCATTAATCTAAATGCTTTTGATGAACAAGAAGTCTTTGCATACAAAGGGAGATTCAAACCGACTTACAATCACCTTCCCTTCCCCTCCCCACAACAGACACCCTGTGAGGTAGGTGGGGCTGAGAGAGCTCTAACAGAACTGTAACTTGCCCAAGGTCACCCAGCTGACTTTGTGTGCAGGAGTGGGGAAACAAATCCAGTTCACCAGATTAGCCTCTGCTGCTCATGTGGAGGAGAGGGGAATCAAACCCGGTTCTCCAGATCAGACTCCACTGCTCTTAACCACTACACCACGCTGGGAGATATGGATGAGCGTACTTTCACACAAATATCTGGCTCATGCTCTTAACAGAAGGAGGGGGAGACTGCATGCTCTCTTTCTGAAGAATAACCTTAGAAAAGGAATGGAAACCTACCTAATCTCCAAAAGGCGGGAAGCAGGTTACCCACTAACTGTAAAAGGTAAAGGTCCCCTGTGCAAGCACCGGGTCATTCCTGACCCATGGGGTGACGTCACATCCCGACGTTTACTAGGCAGACTTTGTTTACTGGGTGGTTTGCCAGTGCCTTCCCAAAACCCACTAACTGAGGGCAACCAAAAAAGCCAACAAACCAATAAAAAGAAACCACAGTTTAAAAAAAAAAAACCCTCTTCAGAAGCACAGAAAAAGAAAGGCAGGAGATCAAAACAAACTAGAGATAAATCTGTGCAGAACCGAAAACAACAATGAAAACAGTACTTCTCCCAAAGTTCCTCACTCCAGTGACCGAATGTTGCCCCCCTTACTACACCCACTCCAGGGAAAAAGGACAGAGGAAAAGTTAGCTTATAGTAATAAATTATGCATCAAAATGAATCAAACCAGTCTGTCGAGAAAAGAGTCCAGCGCAGTCCAGGCAGGAGCCATCTGTTCAAGGAAGGAGTGACTTCTCTCCCAGAGCACAAGGAGCAGTGCAGCTAGGGTTGCCAACCTCCAGGTGGTGGCTGGCAATCTCCCGCTATTACAACTGATCTCCTGCCGATAGAAATCAGTTCCCCTGGAGAAAATGGCCACTTTGGCAATTGGACTCCATGGCATTGAAGTCCCTCCCCACTCCAAAGCCCGCCCTCCTCAGGCTCTGCCCCCAAAATCTCCAGGTGTATCCCATCCCGAAGCTGGCAACCCTAAGTGTAGCACACACAAGGCACAACATGGCTAATGTAACAAGGCTGCAGTTTAAAATTTCCTCCCCTCCAAGCCTACCTGATCTGATACCAGGTAAGTAGGACAACTTTTAGGGGTCGCAGTATCTGACTGCACATGCCTATTTGCTACCCAGCATAAGGTTTGGCTTTCAACAAGCATTGTTTCTCTGCTGCTTGCCAATGCTGTGAAACTTCATTTCTGTACATAGATGTACAGTACGGATCACTGTGGGTTTTAAAGCTCTTTTCCCATTACTGTTATACAGCCAGTACTTGTGTGAATAGGACTGGACAGGGTTATGTTCTTAAATACTCAAGTGTCTCTCTTGCGTCATTCATTCTTCTTTCACAAATAGAAAAGAGAACATTATATCAAAACAAAGGAAACCACTCGCAGCCGCATTGTGCTGCCAAATGGCTCCTTTTCTTCCCACTATCTGATGCTGTGCTTTATATGCTACCCATATAGCTACAAGCTCATTTCACTTCATTTAAATCAATTACAAATCCCCACAGCACTGCAATTAGTGAAATATACTTAACAAAATCAATTGATAATCATTCCGAACATCTCATAATATCACAGCTAGAAAAACACTCGAGTGCAAACTCTAATTGCCATCAACAACAAAAAATGAAGTGATTCTTACAACTCAAATAGCAACACAGATGCAAAATTAGCTGATATATGATAAATGAATAATTATCCACTCCAAAAAAAGAAACAATGGAATAATGTGGCAGTTTCTCTCATCATGGCTAAACTGAAACCTGGATCTTATTTTTCACTTGCGCACCACAGTTGAAATAATAATAATAATAATTTATTTACGGCTATTTGCCAGATAAAACAGAGACAGACCTTGCAAAGAGTGAATTTACAAACCAAGACTAATCTCAGTATAAAATACCATTTTCCGAATTAGATCGGGGGAATACTCGGAGGCGACGTTCCTTAAGTACCATGCAATACTTAGCCACCTGAGAGTTAATTGGGGAATTATCACCCAACAAACCCCTTTTTGTCCAATCACCTTCTTGTCCAGCCCCCATTTTCTCGATGAGGGGTTTAATAATTTTGGAACGGGCTGTCTTGTAAAAAGGGCATCTGAAAAAGACATGTTCAAAAGCCCCCAGTTCCCCTGAGTAACAGGGGCAGAGTCTCTCCCCCCTAGGGACCTTCTGGAATTTCCCTTCTAGGATGGCAGAAGGTAAGGCTGCACATCCAGCCAGTATATAAGCCCTCCCAGGAGTATTCATTTCCAGGAAGTACAAGTAGGCATCTGATGTTAAAATATACCTGAAATAATAGGGAGCTAGTGGTAAGCTGCAGTACTGCAGTCAAAGCTCTGCTCACGACCTGAGTTTGATCCTGACGGAAGTTGGTTTCAGGTAGCCGGCTCAAGGTTGACTCAGCCTTCCATCCTTCCGAGGTCGGTAAAATGAGTACCCAGTTTTCTGGGGGTAAAGGGAAGATGACTGGGGAAGGCACTGGAAAACCACCCCGTAAACAAAGTCTGCCTAGAAAACGTCGGGATGTGACGTCACTCCATGGGTCAGGAATGAACCAGTGCTTGCACAGGGGACCTTTACCTTTTTATAAATGTAGGGTAACTCGCCAGGTCTGTTTGCCGCTCAACATCTTTCACCCTTTGGCTCACAGTTGAAATAAGTCCCATAGAGGTCAGCGAAGTTTAGTTTTTTTGTCAAGTGGTTTTACAATTACAATGTATTATGGATCATTAATATATTAATGGATTATTGTCACCATTCTGCTCTACCTTGCTCCACTAGTACATCCCAGGGAAGCTGTGGAAAATGTGCACAGGAGCCTGGAGGCAGTTTTGGGATGGCTGAGGGCAAACAAACTACAACTTAATCCTGACAAAACAGAGGTGCTATTGATGGGGAAAGGTTTCACACACAAATTGGTATATTTCCTGTTCTGGATGGGGTTGCACCCCACAAAAAAGAGCAGGTTCATAGGTAAGGGGTGCTGCTGGACCGGGGCTCCTGTTGAATAAACAGGTGGCAGAGGTAGCCAGAAGTGCCTTTCACCTGCTTCAGCTGGTGAGCTGGCTGTGGCCCTTCCTGGACAAGGAAGATTTTGCCACTGTGGTGGAAATGTCTAGATTAGATTACTGCAGTGTGATGCGTGTGGATCTGCCCTTCAAGTCTGTCTGGAAGCTACAGTCGTTGCAGAATGCTGTGGCCAGAGTGTTGATTGGAGCAGATCATAGAGAATGTATCATTACAATCTTTTTCCACCTACACTGGTTCCCTAATTGTTTCAGGGCTCAATTCAAGTTGCTGGTATTGACCTTTAAAGACTTATATGAAGGGTTGCCAGCTCTGGTTTGGGAAATACCTGGATATTTGGGGTGGAGCCTGAGAAGGGTGGGGTTTGAGGAGGGGAGGGACTTCAATGGGGTATAATGCCATACAGTCCACCATAGAGCAGCCATTTTCTCCAGATGAACTGATCTTTGTCACCTGGAGATCAGCTGTAATAGCGGGAGATCTCCAGTCACCACTTGAAGGATGGCAACTCTACCTATATGGCTTGGGACCAGCATACCTGAAGCATAGCCTTCTCCACATGAACCTACCCATCCACTCTGGCCATCTTTGGAATCCCTGCTTCTGGTGCCCCTGCCACCTGAGGGTAGATGCGTGGCAACCCAAGAAAGGGCCTTCTCTGTCACAGCGCCAAAACTTTGGAACTCCCTCCCTAGGGAGATTTGTCTGCCTCCCTCTATCATTGCCTTCTGCCAGCAGATGGAGATTTTTTAGTTTTGTTTGGCATACCCCCCAGTAACTCTTATATATCCTCCTTCCTGTTTGTGGTGTTCACTGTGTTTGTATGTCGATATGTTTTTATTAAATTGTTTAAATATTTTATATATACCTTATTTCAAATGCTGCTTTTAATGTTTTCAGTGTTTTAATGTTTCCCATCTTAGGGACCCTATTTGGGTGGAAAGGCAACATAGAAATGGTTTAAAATTTTTAGGATTCTTCTATCTAGATAAACTCTCTACAATGCAATCCTAAACAGAGTTCAGTGGGTTTAGGAGTACAACATTAGTGAGTCACCTACACTGAATCAAGGCTACTGTGGCATTCCCCTCCCCACAACAGACATCCTGTGAGGTAGGTGGAGCTGAGAGAGCTCTGAGAGAGCTGTGACTGGCCTAAGGTCAACCAGCTGGCTTCATGTGTAGAAGTGGGGAAACCAACCCAGTTCACCAGATTAGTGTCCACTCTTCATGTGGAGGAGTGGGGAATCAAACCCAGTTCTCCAGATCAGAGTCCACCGCTCCAAACCACCGCTCTTAACCACTACACCACGCTGGCTCATTAGGTCCTTATTTGTACTAAACCAGGGATGGGGAACCTTTTTTTTGCCAAGGGCCGTTTGGATATTTATAACATCGTTTGCGGGCCACACAAAATTATCAACTTAAAATTAGCCTGCTGTATTTGGTCAGACGTTTAGCCAAGAGGCACGACTGGAGGCGACTCCGAGTGTCTGCCACATAGAGCGACTCGCTTTTGAGCTCTGCTGTCCCCAGCTGGGGCCAAGAGATTCAGGCAGGGCAGCATCCTTCTGAGCTAGAGATCTGCCAGGACCCATGAAGGGCCAGACCAAATGATTTCGCGGGCCTTATACGGCCCCCGGGCCTGACGTTCCCCACCCCTGTACTAAACCTTACCTTATTTTGACCTGCTTATAAATAAAATTATATTCTCACAATTCTGTAATATATCTTTCAGAATATTGGGTGGGTAGTTTTAAGATTCAATTCCCAATCAGCTATAGCTGAATTACCTGTTGCAAATGGATATAACCTCTGTGGATGTTTTGCTTTCAAACCTGGGAGGTACCCCCTGACACATTATTAAAATACCAGTGCAAATTAATTTGCTTCATATTCAAAGACTTATTGGATTTCCCTCTCAGAATCACTTTGTGAAAATCTTTCCTTTGAGACAGTATGTTTGGCTATATAGCCTTAATTACAAATTAGCTTTCATTCATTATAGTTCTTAGTTTAAAATGAGACATTGCTTGTCCAAGTACAAAACCCTTCAAATTATCCCTCAGTAATACTCTTTCAGAAAGCAGCACCAGATTTTGTGTGAGGGAAGGGGAAAAAATCTGTCGGCACGTAACTAGGGAATGAATTTTCAAATGAGTTCAGTCCCTATTTAGCCAGCATGCTAAGTTCCTTTGCAAATTATGACGTGAGTGCAAATTCGAATGCTTGGCACTCACTGACAGGCGAAATCTCACTTAGGGACCTGAAGGAAATGTGATGTCACTTAAAACATTTGGCCTGCACTTGGGTTCTGAGCACTAGCAAAAATCAACCTCCCAAATGGTTGGTCTGAATACAAGATGATTATCTACTTTAATTTTCTTTAATCCTGCTAATAGACCCTCTTTATCCATTGTGTGTTCTGCATCACATTGTGCAGTTTCTGGGAATAAACATCTCTCCCACCCTCCACTGAATGATTTAGTAGAATAAAGATATGAACATTGATTCTGGTGATATGCATGGTGGCTTTGTTCCAACCAGTCAAGCTCCCTGTACATTTGGGATTGACTTTTGGTTCCCAGGATCCTCTAAGGCGACAAGGTTTTCAGAGGACAAATGGTGGTCTAATAAAGCCATCATTGCCCATGATGTACACACTTATTCTTTTGTCCTACTACCATTAGTTCTGCAGTGGATCACTTGCTTGAATTTGTCTGGTGAAAGGATTGGCAAACAAATGGGCTTTACAAAGGTGTCTTAAAACCCAGACAGAGAAACTATTAATGAAACTCTTGGTGACGGAAAGTGCCGTCAAGTCACAGCTGATTTATGGCGACCCTGTAGGGTTTTCAAGGCAAGTGACATTTGAAAGTGGTTTGCCATTGCCTGCCTCTGTGTGGGCTGAGAGAGTCCCGAGAGAACTGAGACTGGCTCAAGGTTACCCAGCAGGCTTCAGGTGGAGGAGTGGGGAATTGAACCTGGTTCTCCAGATTAGAGTTTGCCACTCTTAACTACTACACCATAAACCCCTACTTTTTACTGTTAACATCCTAAACTATCAATGGAAGGTACTAAAACAGCACTTTTGAAGATGATCTTAATAGGCTAGTGGGTGGTTTAAGTGCTCATTAACATACCTTAGAGGCCATGAAGGATGCTAAGAAACAGTGTCTCAAACTGGGTTCAGAAATTCACTGGGAGTCTGTACATTTAGCTCAGGATTGGTTGGATATGCTCTCACTTGCCAAACCCCTCTAATTTGTAGCTTCTAAGCTATTGTTGATTGCACCTCCATATAGAGCCCTTGTATAGAACACTACACAGTAAATATGAATTAGCGGTTGCAGATTCTCTCCATTTGGAAGGATATAAACATATTTCAGATTCACAAGGAATAACATGAAGGCACCATCTTGTGTCGGCCTTGATAAAAGTGGAGCATTAAATTATCATAAGAGCTGAGAATATTATTTGTTTAAAGTATTGTTACCCTGCTTTATCTCCTCGAACTCAAGGCAGCTTAAAAAAAAGTGGAAAGACACAAACGTCATAAGTGTCCAACAAATTAAAAACCAATACTCAATTAAATACAATTATAGGCTGGTACATATAATTAAAAACGTATAGACACATATAAATCTGATATAGTTTACCCACCTCTAAATGTCTTCTGGGACAGAACATACTTTCTGAATGTAGTGAGTGATGTCATGCAACATACCACTCTGCCTAGGGTTGCCAACCTCCAGGTAGTAGCTGGAGATCTGCTATTACAACTGATCATCTCCAGCTGATAAAGATCAGTTCACCTAGAGAAAATGGCCACTTTGGTAATTGAATTCTATGGCACTGAAGTCCCTCCCCTCCCTAAACCCCACCTTCCCCAGGCTCTGCCCCAAAACCTCCTGCCGGTGGCTAAGCGGGACCTGGCAACCCTAACTGCCATGCCAGTCCAGAGAAATATAGGGCTTGTAATATACATGCCACAGAAAATTCCTGTGACCTAACTAATGCTGAGTGGATTGTCCTAGGTGAGGATATCCCTAGTTTGAAGAGTGCAACTGGGAGATGTGTTTCAAAATGTATTAGGGTGTCAGTCCAAGGAGGGCTTTAAAGGTGATAACTAGCAATTTGAGTTGGGCCCAGAAGCCGATAGGCAGCCAATGCGGTTGATGCAGCACTGGCATTGTATGTCCCAAGCGGCGGACACCAATGGGAAACCCTGCTACTGCATTCTACACCATTGGAAACTTCCAAGATATCTTCAGGGGCTGCACCACACATTGCAGTAATCCAGTCTGGGAAGTTACAGTAGCTTGGATGAGCATGGCTAGGTCAGCAGAGTCTAAGTAGGGAGCCAGGTTATAAGCCAGATGTAATTGAAAGAAAGTGACAACACCAATATGTTTATCCATCTGCAAGGCCTGATCCAGGAACACCGCCAAGCTCTTTTCTGAAATGCTGCAGGGGCCTGATTTGGATCGGGATCATGCCACTGGAGAGGAGGGCCTTTGTCCTTCCCTGTGCTGTTTCCCCAACCCAAGATGGCCCTGCGTGTGTTGCTTGCCCTCGGGGGGGGGGGCAGGGGTGGGATTTACAAGCAATTATTCAGTGACATTTGCTTTTCAAGTAGGGTTGCCAGGTCCCTCTTTGCCACCAGTGGAGGTTTTTGGGGTGGAGCCTGACGAGGGCAAGATTTTGGGAGGGGAGGGACTTCAATGCCATAGAGTCCAAAGCAGCCATTTTCTCCAGGTGAACTGGTCTCTATCACCTGGAGATCAGTTGAATTACCAGGAGATCTCCTGCTACTACCTGGCAGTTGGCAACCCTATCTACAAGCAAATGTGTTGTTTGCTCTACAGGGAGAACAACTACTGTGAGTGACTATGTTTTATGTATGACTTTACGCACCAAACAGCTGCAATGAAAAGAAATTGCTTTGTTGATGGGGTAGGTAGGAAAATGCTATCTTAAAAATCCTATATGCTAGTCACAATTTGAGATCCCTGCTTCCTTCTCAGAAATTATTTGCGTGGTAGGTAATGGGAATGATGCTGCAAGAGAGCTTAGTTTTATCACTTCTCTTTTACACAAGGCATAAACTTGCATGCCTTTCATGTAGTCTCCATCTATTTTGCATGTGACCTTCACATTTGCTGCTTCCCCTTTGTCTGCTGCTAATATTTGATTTGAAATGTTTATGCAGGCGTAGGGCATTTTGCATATGCTAATCAGTTCTCATTTGTTAACGTGCTGGTGTCAGCTTCTGGTCAAAGGTCATTTTCCCTTGGAGAAAAACAGCTATTTGCAGGAGCCATTTATTATTTGTGTACATGGCTTTGTGCGGTGTTATGTTCACAAAGTGTTTTGCTCTTAAATCCTGAAGCACACAGCTACTGTTTAAAATGTAAGCAAATGTATTAAAGTCAGGGGCAGGGAGATGATAATTAAACATAAACTTGAAAAGCTGGCTGTAACAGAAGCATTGCCTTTTGCCTTTTCACTGACTCCTTAACTGAGCGTGGGTTAACCTGACCCTAGCAATAAGTAGATACGTGATTGGAGATTCTTTTCATAAGCAACAAAGTGAATATGATCTGTTCTTTTCCAATTAAGAGAAGAAAATGGTTCCAATCCAAAAAGTGCCCTCAAATGCTGTTCCCGGGGTGGGGTGGGGAGGCTATATCTAGGGTTACCAACCTCCAGGTGGTGGCTGGAGATCTGCTATTACAACTGATCTCCAGCTGATAGAGATCAGTTCACCTGGAGAAAATGGCCTCTTTTGGCAATTGGACTCTATGGCATTGAAGTCCCTCCCCTCTCCAAACCCTGCCCCCCTCAGGCTCTGCCCCCAAAATCTCCAGGTATTTCCCTAACCGGAGCTGGCAACCCTAGCTATCTATAGCAGGAGGGCAGAAGCAAGAAAGTCACATTCTGCTGGAAGATCTTTTCATTCACAGATGTGCCTTATTGGACCCAAGCTAGAGAATGTAACAGCCGATAGTCTGATAAAAACCTAAATCATTTTTGGCAAATTGACCTAGAGAAATAGAGGGGGGAGGATAGGAACTTTTTTTCAGTCTTCTGTAACTTCATGCTCAATAAATTCCGTAACCTTAATGAAGTTGAATTGCCCTGTAGTGCTTCATGCCTTCCAGTTTGTAACTGTTAGCAAATTGCAGTGCATTGCAGTCAGGGACCTTTTTACCTCTCATTACACTGACTGGGAAACTGTAATGATCATATAAGGTAAAGTAGACATGTTCTTAATTTGTATACATTTTCTCACTGATATCTTTGCTGCTGTTCTGTTCCTGTTCAAGAGGAAATATTTGATGAAGCATAGTTCCCCCCCCCTTTTCTTTGCAGGTGGTGTCATGCTCAGTACAACCTCTATGGTTTAATTTCTATGATATACTTATGGTCTATTAAACCTCTATACTGCTTTAGTAAAATACAACTTTAGTTCATGCGGCTACCTATGTTAAGGGTTAGCCAATTTTGGATATAACTATGTTGTAGTGGTGGAAAGTGCCATCAAGTTACCGCTGACATGGCGACCCCATAGGGTTTTCTAGGCAAGAGTCGTTCAGAGGTGGTTTGCCACTGCCTGCCTCCGTATCATGACCCTGGTATTCCTTGGAGGTCTCCCATCCAAATACTAGTTAGGGCTGACCCTGCTTTGCTTCTGAGCTCTGACTACAATTTTGGGAAGACTAAAAGGTCAGCCTAATTCCTATTTTTTTAAACCTCCTGGCTTCAATTGTTTTGAAGCCCAGATCAGGTCAGCCTAATTTCCCCCCCATGCTCCAATTTTAAAAAATAACCCCGCTTGGCTTCTTATTCTGAAAACCTAACAAAATCCTACTTTTAGTTTGGAGAACACTTACTGAACCCTGGCTAACATTTATTTTCTTAAACCCTCACCTACAGTTAACTGTTATTAAAACCTAACCAGAAAGCAATGAAGAAAAGTAGCGGCAATGACATAGATGGTGTTCATCTTCTATCTTTTTAATGTTCTATTGTCTTATTTCTTTATTTTTAAGAAACAACTTAGCTCCTTATTAAATACAATATGCACTCCTGCACAGCAAGCAAGTTCTCTCTGTGGTAAAACAACATCAGGCGTTGATTTTTACCACAGAAAATAAGGGATTTATTCTACTGGCCCTGATCTTAAGCTGTTAGACTCCAATGAGAAGTTGACCTCTTCTAGTTTATCCACTAATTCCCTTTCACTTATAGGTTTATTCTCTGCTGTCACCAGCCATCTGTTTGGAGAATAGCAGTAATTAGGATCTCCTCCTTTATTTTCAGACAACATGAAAGTGGGGGGATTTATTTTAGAAATCTCATTTGTTAGAGATATTATCAACTAAGCAAGCATTCCCTGTTTCTCTCTTATGCTTCATTCAGTATGAGCCAAGATATGAGTCTTTTTCATTGGCTGGGGGACCAAATAACTCCAAATGGGAATTAGACAGATTCATGGATAGGGTTGCCAGGTCCCTCTTCATCACCAGTGGGAGGGTTTTGGGGCAAAGCCTAATGAGAGCAGGGTTTGGAGAGGGGAAAGACCTCAATGCCATAGAATCCAATTGCTAAAGCGGCCATTTGCTCCAGGTGAACTGATCTCTATCATCTGGAGATCAGTTGTAACAGCAGGAGATCTCCTGCCATCACCTGGAGGTTTGAAAAGTTAAGCAGCAATAATGCCGAAAATTCACAATAACTAAGTATATTTAACAATAGTTTGAGTTACAAGGACAACAATATCACAATAACACAATATACACTCGATACATATATCACAGTACCACAATACGTGCTCAATACATATACATACACAAAAATATACACAAAAATATTTTTACTCTTTGAATAGACAGTGCTTTTAAATTGTTTTAGTTGTACTGAGAGTTGGTTGCTATGGCATCAAATTTTTTGTTTCTCTAGTCCCAAAACAATATCAAGAAAAATAGTCCAACCAATCGAATATGATGCGGATGAGCCAAACTCTATGCGCTAACGTTCAAACATATGTGTAGGTGGGTAGCCTTGAGATCAAACTGTAGGCAACGTCGAGCCGCGAAAGTAGGCAGCTCCGACCAGCAATTCAAGGTGTGGGCGAGAAGCCTAGAACACGAATAGTATGCAACGCCGAGCCACTTAGGCGGGCGGCACCAACCAGAAAACCCTACAGGGATAGCAATCAACTCTCAGTACAACTGAAACAATTTAAAAGTACTGTCTATTCAAAGAGAAAAAAATATTTTTGTGTATATTTTTGTGTAAGTATTGAGCACGTATTGTGGTACTGTGATATATCGAGTGTAAATTGTGTTATTGTGATATTGTTGTCCTTGTAACTCACACTATTGTTAAATACACTTAGTTATTGTGAATTTTTGGCATTATTGCTGCTTAACTTTTCAAACACACGTTGCAGCAAGCTAACGTTGTTGTTTTGCATATACCACCCGGAGGTTGGCAACCCTATTCATGGAGGATAGGTCTATCAGTGGCTACTAGCTATGGTTGGTGACTAAACAAAACTTCCCCATTCAGAGGCAGTAAACTTCAGAATACCAATGCCAGGAAGACCTCTACATCCCTGTTGCTGGACCTCCAGAGGAACTAGTTAGCTACAGTTTGAGACAGGATGCTGGCCTAGATGGACCACTTGTCTGATCCAGCAGGGCTCTTCTTAGGTTCTTATGTTCTTACATAATCATTCTGTGGATACAACTACATTCTGTAGTTTGGCATAAAGCCAAACAGTAAAAGACTACATCATCGTTCAAACAAAAATCAAGTAAGTGTAAATACAGAATCCTTTCCCTATAATTATAACCTTATCTCTGTGATGGTAAAGAAATAGGCAGAAAATTCTTACTGGTTCCATATTAGTTGGGCAGACTTCATTAATTTCAGAGTTATCTTTTTCTTTATCCAGTCTGTTGCTTATTTAAAGCATGGCTGTTCTCTTGTATGGCTTTCCCCAAGATTCCCTAAAGCATGTCTGTGAGAATGGCTTTCCCAGAATGGCTCCTAAATAATGGTCACCCTCCCTTCTTAAAGAGAGAGCTTTTTCTTCCCACAGATTCCCTTATGAAAATATGCCAACACAGGGAAAAGAAGACCTTAACAGCGTTTGGTAAAGGTAGCCCTCTGTGCAAGCAATGAGCTATTACTGACCCATGGGGTGACATCTCATCAGAACAGTTACTAGGCTGACTATGTTTACGGAGTAGTTTGCCATTGCCTTCCCCAGTCATTACCCCCAGTAAGCTGGGCACTCATTTTACCAACTTTGGAAGGATGGAAGGCTGAGTTAACCTTGAGCCGGCTACCTGAAACTGACTTCTGTCAGAATCAAACTCAGGTTGTAAACAGCGCTTTGACTGCAGTACTGCAGCTTACCACTCTGGGCCACGGGGCTCCTAAGAGCATTTGGCCAAGCTAGCATCCTGTCTTTCCTTTGTCTTCTCAGGTTGAGTTAATTGCTCTATTTCTGGTTGTATGACCTCTTTTATCAGCTTGGAAAAAAACCAAGATTTACTAAGGGGGAGATTTTCCTTTTAACCAGACTACTTGTTAGGGCAGTTAAAGCTTAGCCCCTGAGCATTCACAGAGTTTAAACCCAACACCCACATAGAAGAGTAGAAAATTCTTAAACTGAGATTTGAGTGAAGTGTCATATCACCACACCAACTGCAAAATTATTTTTTTCACTGTACAACAAGCTTTGGGTCCTTCCCTGGATGTTTTTAAGAAGAGGTTAGATGGCCATCTGTCAGCAGTGCTGATTCTATGACCTTAAGCAGATGATGAAAGGGAGGGCATCTTGGCCATCTTCTGGGCATGGAGTAGAGGTCACTGGGGGTGTGTGGGGGAGGTAGTTGTGAATTTCCTGCATTGTGCAGGGGGTTGGACTAGATGAGCCTGGTAGTCCCTTCCAACTATATGATTCTATGATTCTACAACATGCTTTTTAAAAGTTTGCTCATGCCTTTCTCTGTTGTGGAGGCAGTCCTTGGCTGTACACCTTGTTCTTCTACCGCCAGGCACTTTTTAGTGCAATAAAAGACAATGGTGTTGGGTGAGTAGAAATCGCTAACACCAGATGAACAGGCTCCATTGTAATAGACTGCCTCTGAAACTGAAAAGAGCGCTGCATGAGTGGAGACAAAGCTTAGCATTCAGCCCTGTATGTCCAGCTGCACATTAGTATAAACTCCAAGTTCTGCTGCCTTCATTATTTAATGAAGATGCATATGTGAAGCAACAGCCTTCAACATTTCCCTGTCATTGCTTAAGGAGAAACCAGTCGGATGTCCATGCATCTCATCTTTATCGTATAAGGCTATTCTGAGATATGTCCACTAAACCACTAGAAAGACGTTGAAATACAAGCTTGAGATCATCCCCTGTATGACGCTGGCTGCTGTTTTATTTAGCACCCACTCTCTGTGCTAGGCACTGTGCTGGATAGAAATGGCACCATCCCTGCCAAAAGAACTTACCATTTACATTCTTTCCCTGTTTCTATGAATAGTTATTGGCTCAAATCCTGAACTGAGATTGGCTTCGGATATTGCAAAGGAGTGCGGAAATAAGACGCATGAGCAACGCCAGGGTAATGTTCAAAGGTAGAAATTGTACATCTACACCTCTGCTCCCATCATGAGATGTGTACCGTATATACCCGTGTATAAGCCGACCCGCGTATAAGCCGAGGTGCCTAATTTCTCCCCAAAAATGGAAAAAATTAGGCACCCGCGTATAAGCCGAGGGTCGGCTTATAACCCCCCCCCCGCAGGCTTACCTGGGCTCCGGGCAGCAAGCGGCACGGGCCTGGCGGCGGCACGACCATGCGAGGGCCGGGGCAGCCTCCCTGCAGCTGCAGAAGGCCGCCCCAGGCCGCTCTCAGCCGCGAGACGCGGCAGCGCGGCCGGGCGAGGTCCTGGGCAGCCTCCCTGCAGCCGCCCCAGGGCGCCCCAGGCCGCTCTCGGCCGCGAGAAGCGGCGGCGCGGCTGGGCGAGGGCCGGGGCAGCCGCTCTGCAGCCGCCCCAGGCCGCCCTCGGCCACGAGAAGCGGTGGCGCGGCTGGGCGAGGGCCGGGGCAGCCTCCCTGCAGCCGCCCCAGGCCGCCCTCGGCCGCGAGAAGCTGCGGCGCGGCTGGGCGAGGGCCGGGGCAGCCTCCCTGCAGCCGCCCCAGGCCGCCCTCGGCCGCGAGAAGCGGCGGCGCGGCTGGGCGAGGGCCTGGGCAGCCTCCCTGCAGCCACCCCAGGCCGCCCCAGGCCGCTCTCGGCCGCGAGAAGTGGCGGTGCGGCTGGGCGAGGGCCGGGGCAGCCTCCCTGCAGCCGCCCCAGGCCGCCCTCGGCCGTGAGAAGCTGCGGCGCGGCTGGGCGAGGGCCGGGGCAGCCTCCCTGCAGCCGCCCCAGGCTGCCCTCGGCCGTGAGAAGCTGCGGCGCGGCTGGGCGAGGGCCGGGGCAGCCTCCCTGCAGCCGCCCCAGGCCGCCCCAGGCCGCGAGAAGCGGCGGCGCGGCTGGGCGAGGGCTGGGGCAGCCTCCCTCCAGCCGCCCCAGGCCGCCCCAGGCCGCTCTCGGCCGCAAGAAGCGGCGGCGCTGCCGGGCGAGGGCCGGGGCAGCCTCCCTGCAGCTGCAGGAGGCCGCCCCAGGCCGCTCTTGGCAGCAGGAAGCGGCGTGGGCCCGGCGGCAGCAGTAAGTTCCCTCCTCCCTCCTCCCTCCTCCCCCCTCCCATCCCCTACCGTATTGACCCACGTATAAGCCGAGTTCGGCTTTTTCAGCCCTTTTTTGGGGCTGAAAAACTCGGCTTATACGCGAGTATATACGGTAAGTTGTCTTTGCGTCTGATACTCCCACATCTCTCTCCAAATTAATTTTAATGTATTTTGGGTTTTTAGTTGTCTGATTTATTTGATGCGTTCTTTGAATAACACTATTCGGGAGGGGTGTCCAATATCCATTTTAAATGACATTGTAACCAACAGGGAGCAGAAAGAACGCAGCCGCGACTTACTGAGGCCACCCAGTTGCAGCCAGCTGGGAGGCGGCTCTGCTCCAAAATGGAGCTCCCCGGGGCAAGCGGCTTGCCACTCTCGCCCTTGCCGCATGGCCGGGCATTTCCTGCTCACTCGTTCATGCCTTGCAGCCTATGGCTGCTTCGAGGGTGGGCTGGTCAACATGCGGGGCGTTGGGGTGTGATGACACAGGTACTCCCTATGTTGCCTCATCTCATTCGCTTAAATATAGGAGGCTTTGGCAGGCCACTCGGCCTGTTTTTCCTGGTGACAACAGAACCCACCCACTCTCCGTCTGTTTTATGTTTTTCTCTCTTGCATTTCATCACAGCTTAGGCTGTTTTTGGCATTGGGACAAATCCAGTTTGGGGGAAGACGTGCCTGCGTGCCAGCCTTCCCCCATTTGGGGATTCCAGTAAGCGGTCTTGAGATAGAGTCCTATCAGGCATGCCCTGCTCAGGGGCTGTCAGTAGCTTCACTCCCAGGTGGCGTGGGAACCACTCAGAGATTTATGTCCTTATGGAACCACTGATATGCCACTCCGGTTGCTCCCCCAACTGCTTCAGGGCTTCCTTTTGATTATGCATGCCTTTCCTGACTGTCAGAGGTCGCCTTACTCTCCCCACGTGTTTTGCCCATGTTTTCCATATGCTGTTTTAGCCAGAATCTGGAAAATGCAGGCAAAACGTGTGGGGAGAACAAGGTGACCTCTGACGAGAGGGAAAGGCATTCATAATCAAAAGGAAGCCCCGAAGCAGTTGGCAGGGTGACCATGGGGAAATATCCCTGCATAAAAGGCCCTACTTTTACAGAGTTGTTTTGAAGATAAAACAGAGGAAAGAGAACAATGTAAGCTGCTTTGGGTCCCCACTAAGGAGAAAAGTGGAGTATAAATGAAGCAAATAAAATAAAGTCATGGGAGCAACTGATGCACATGTGTGAATTGGCTTTCACTTGGCTGACATATGAAGCAAAAGCTAGTATACATGCCACTGCAGCCACATATACAATTCTCATGAAGAAAGTGCTAAAAGACAGAGCTGCTCATCAATGGATTATAACCACAGCAATGAGAGTTTCCATGTCACTACCATACATTTCTGTCAACAACTGTTTATAGTATGGGAATTCTTCATGCTTGTAGGGTAAGCCACTCAGGGAAAACTACTATAGGGATGGTGTTGCAAGCAACTTCCACAAATTGCCCATAGGGGGTTGGATTCTGTACAAAATCTTCCCATAGAAAAGCAGAGGTGGATTTTCCCTACTGAAGTACTAAATGCCTCCCACAATGCTGTTCCTAGGGAGGCAGGGGACCCTCATGAACAGCTTAAGGGGGAATCTGAGGTCTGCCATGGGAAGGAAAAGTCAATCAAAACCATCCCTTCTTCTGTCAGTGGAAATTTCGGCTGGATCCAAGCCAATGTCTGAACCCAACCCAATTATTAACAATAACTGGGAAGCTTTTGTTTCTGTTAGATAATTCTTCAGTTTGGGATCTCTGGCAGATATTGGCAAGCCAATGTCTTTGAATCATTCTCAATACAACATTCTCACTGTTTCTGTTTAGACTGTGGTTTCCTTCTGGACATCATTGCACAGACCATGTTGCTCAATTAATCTTGCAGAGGTGAAATAGATTTACTAATTCCTTTAATCTACCACCCTGCTTTCACCCCAGGCACAAGTCCTGTTTATCTGGCTTCCCTTACCTTTCTAATTTAGGATTTTAAATAATGTCAAGCAGGCTTCTTTTTCTTTTTTTAAAGCCTCAACAGTCAATGAACTTAAACTAGTAAAGGAAACAAAATACAACTGGAATTCAATCAGCTCATTCTCCTTTTAGTGCTAATAAAAGTGAAGGATCTTTGCGAAAGGGAAAAGGTGAATGCATCAGCAAACCCAGTTTTGCTGCAGTTAGTAAGAGAGCATTTATTTGGAAAGTCAAAAGCTGGAAGGAGAGGTTCAAGAGCCATTGTATTGTTAAAAAAATACCAAACAGTTTATGTATATTAACTCAAAAAACAATACAACTTTCCAAAAAGGAGAAATACGATTGTTTCCCCTTAATTCTAGCATAACCAGGAAAGATCCATTTTACTGATGTATATATTCCAAAAAAGAAAAGAAAAAGGTTGCCTCTTTCTGAGTATGAAGTATCTTTGATTTCATCGCTCAGACGAAGGTCATAGATAGGGCTGCCATTTTTACACTAGGTGATGGGAGTGGAAAGTGCTTGCAAGTCACAGCCAATTTATGGTGATCCCATAGGGTTTTTAAGGGGAGAGACTACCATTGCCTGCCTCTGCAAAGCAATCCTGGACTTCCTTGGCAGTCTCCCAACAAAATACTAACCAGGACTGACCCTGCTTAGCTTCCAAGATCTGACAAGACCAGCCTGGCCTGTGGTATCCAGGCCAGGTCACTAGCACCTGTAGCTGTATCAAATTGGTCAGTGGCAATTAGACGGTGGTAATAGACCTTTTCACCAAGATATGGAATGGTATGATATAGTCGAGTCTCATCAGAACTCAGAAGCTAATCAGGATTGGTACTTGCATTGGGGACCACGGAGAAAGACTCCGCAGAGGAAGGCAATGGTAAACCATTTCTGCTTCTCACTTGCCTTGAAAGCCCCTTGCTGATATCACCATAAGTCAGTTTCAACTTGACGGCACAAACATACAGAAGTGACGTTTTAACAAAGCTGCTGTGGCCTCAGACTAGGAGCTGGCCTTTTAAACCTGGGCTCCACTCCCCAGGGTGTCTTCCTTGGACTTTGCACTGTGCTCCCCTCCTAGGCCTTCTCACTCGTGTTGCCTCTTAGACTTCAGTCCCCAGGGCTGCCTGTTCACGCCTTGCCTTCTCTGGGTGAACCCTGCTGTCTTCAGTGATCACTGCTGTCTTCCCTTGACCTTCCCAAGGCTTTTCCTGCTGTGGCTGTGGCCGACAGCTGAGAGCTGCTTCACTGATCCTAGCTGTTTCTTGGCATTCCCAGCCCCGTTAGGGTTGCCAGCCTGCAAATACTAGCTGGAGATCTCCTGCTATTACAACTGATCTCCAGCGGATATAGATCAATTCACCTGGAGAAAATGGCCACTTTGGCAATTGGACTCTATGGCATTGAAGTCCCTCCCCTCCCCAAACCCCACCCTCCTCAGGCTCCACCCCCAAAATCTCCAGGTGTTTCCCAACCTGAAGCTGGCAACCCTAAGCCTCGGGCAGGCTCCCAAGCACCTCCTGCTATCCTCTCCGCCTCCCCACTCATCTGCTCATTGTTGCCTTTTAAATGTGCAGCTCACCCACACGGGTTGTGCCCCCCTGCCGGCATCTCCTCCCCCTTGGCAGACAGGTGGACTTGTCTTCCAGTCAGGCTGTTTGAAGTTTCATGATGCTGTTCAGGCCTCAAGGGCCTGCTCTGATGGCCACAGAGCTTTCCCCAATATAATCCTTGGTGAATGATCAGGTGGGATGGGAAGTAGGTATGGCAAGGTCATACCCTCTGGCCTACCACTATGTGACATATGAATCTGTCTTATGCTGAGTCAGACCCCTGATCAATGTAGCATAGGGTTTTCAAGGCAAGGGTTGTTCAGAGGTGATTTGTCATTGCCTGCATCTGCATAGTTCTGTGGCTCAGTGGTACAGCATCTGCTTGGCATGCAGAAGGTCCCAGGTTCAATTCCCAGCATCTCCAGCTAAAGGGACTAGGCAAGTAGGTTATGTGAAAGACCTCAGTCTGAGACCCTGAAGAGCCGCTGCTGGTCTGAGTAGATAATACTGACCTTGATTGACCAAGGGTCTGATCAGTATAAGGCAGCTTCATGTGTTCATATGCCCCTGGGCTCCCATCCATACACTAACTCAGGTGGACCCTGCTTGCCTTCCAAGATCTGACAAGATTGGGCTAGCCTGGGCTATCCAGGTCATGGCATGGAAATAATGCCTATATTTTAGTTATTGTATTTTTTGTATTTTACAATCCACTTTGGGTCCTCTCAAACTGGAGAAAAAAGGCAGGATATATACCAAATCAATTCATAAATATGAAACAACTCTAAGAGTATCTAGTTTTCCCAGAAGACTTGCTTTGGCAGTAATGATCACCTGTTTGTGGAAAGAAGAAGAACATAGCTGGATTTAGTTTTTCCCCTACTAACCAACTGTCATAAGCACCTAAGAACATAAGAAAGGCCATGCTGGATCAGAACAAGGTCCATCAAGTCCAGCAGTCTGTTCACACAGTGGCCAACCAGGTGCCCCTAGGAAGCCACAAACAAGACGAGTGCAGCAGCATTATCCTGCCTGTGTGCCACAGCACCTAATAGAATAGGCATGCTCCTCTGATCCTGGAAATAATAGGTATGCATCATGACTAGTATCAATTGTCTCAGTGCCAAACATGTAGTCAATAGTGCATGAGGACCTTTGCATATGTACTATACCAACTGCTGGAGATAGGTTCCCCTTCTGCTTGATATAAGTTTCCCATCTTCCCACAGCAAACTTAAAGGGTACCTTTGCTTGTTAGAGCTGAATATCTGTACGTATGATTTCATCTGATATATCATTGGGTACTGCATGGTTCTTGCACTGTAGCAATATTTTGGCAACTGGATCTTCAGTGTGGACTAGCAAGATGTGGCCAGCCTCAACTTGTTCTCAAGTTGGGCTAGCATGATAAAGTTTTAGCAGTACCTCCTAGATTATTTTTTTCCTTTTCTCAAAGAGAAACAATGTAGTGGACTTCTGGGAAGGTGATATTTCCACTACACTATTAAGAGATGGGAGAATGGCTTGCTACATACATGTGCTGTAACTAGGGTTTCGTTAGAGCATCACACAGACCATCATGACATGGTGTTCCTTATGTTCATTATTAATCTGTTTTGCTCTTTGTTCCAGGGCTGTTCAGCTTAGCATTTTTTAAGGCTTCTTATTCTACTTTGTGATCAATTCCTATTTTGGCTGGATCATCGGTTAATGTGCTTATTAATCTCTTCCTTTAGAAGCTGCTATCATCTAGTCTTTGTCCCACCCACCCTTTGTAAATGTGTTTGGAAGTTTCCCCATTATAGTTCTTTATTTTCCATTCATCTTATCCTTAAGGCTATTTAACTTGTTTTTGAATTCACAGCTCTTCAATACATTTCAGATATTCTTTGTTACAGGATACAAACTGTATTCCCTGCTGTATCCAAGAGTTTTTTTGACTTTTGAAGCTGCGCTACAGAATAAGATTATCAGGTGTCTCCTACTTTGGAATGCATCTGTTTTATGCTATCCATGCTGATGACATGTAGGTTGTCTGCTTCCCAACATCCACTGAAGCATTTGTTTCTTCTTTGAATACTGATAGTTCTATTTAGTTCCATCCCAACAGTCCAGATTTGGGCTTCTCTGCTAAGACAAGAAGGACAAGAGAATGCTGCCTGCTGATTTCAATTTTTTTGTTATTATTCTGAGAGCAACTTAGAACAATCTAATGCTCTTAGACATGCATCATTTTAAAATCTTTTTTCCGGTATAAAAAGCACTAATTCATTCGTTTGTTCATAAAAAAAAATTAAACATACAAATGCCAATGTATGTACTTCAACAGTAAAGAGATCCTTGTGATTTCTCTCTTATGGATCTGTCCATAAGATATGTGTATTTACCTTAGCATGATACCTGTTTTGTATATACAGAAGTACAGGTGACAATGATGTGCATATAACAACTGTAATTTGCAATTAAGGAACAGGATAAAGAAAACTTGAATGTAATATTCAGGGGTCCATAATGAACTGTACTGGTAAATCTATATATCTAATTCCCACCTATGCCCCCTGGCTAAATACACAGGTAGGAAGCATACTGACCTCCAACAATTTTCTCTGCAGTCTCGGGGGACCCTCTGGGTCTGCAGAAAAATCCAAAAAGTTTTAAAAAATAAACAGGGAGTTTAAATCCCCTCAAAACTAAGTAAAACACCTACCTACCTTTGGCGGCTGCGTCCACCCTCTGCCAGCCCAGAGGCAGCTGCTCTGAGCTGGCAGGGGATGCTAGCAGCCAGGACTGGGAGGGAGGAGGCAGCCTGGTGGCCTCAGTGGAAGGGCCCAGGGCTCACCTGCCAAGATGGGGGCTGGGGGATGGCAGCCTGCTGTCCATTTCTCCCTTTCAGACTGGCGCCTATGCCATCCCATTCCTCATTCTACCTTATGCCTTACTGCTTCACCTCCCCTATCACCTTCTACTATACCTCCTCTCCAGTCTTCATTCCATTACATACTGCCTGTTTCATTCCTTCCAGATGTACTCAGTGTGACTTCTAAATAAACCTGTGCAGGGATCAAGCATTCCTGCTGCAACCCTATGTACACTTGTTTTGAAATACACTCTATTGAACTCAGTAGGACACTTCCAAAAAACCCTGTGTTGGACTGGGCTGAAAGCTTCCCTAGAAATCTTGGACATTCTGAACATCCTTTAGAAGTAGCTCTGTTCTCCAGGCTGATGAAGAGAATATGGTATTATGCTTTCTTTGCTTTCTAGGGATTGTATGAAGAAAATCCGTTTTCTTGCTTCCATGTTCTGAGCTGGTTTCTTTAGCTAAGTGTAAGTAGTAATTATGATCGCACTGTTATCTGGACAGTTCTCTTAGTAGTGGGACATTGAATGAAAAGCCTTGCCAAGGGCATCTCTAGATATCAAAATGCCAACAATGCATCTTTTGTTAAATCTTTTGTGTTTGCACTTTCTGCAAAGTTCTCTTTCCCTCCCACCAGCATTCTATCTTGTCTCTCTTTTTAAACCTCTGATAAAAACCATGAGATAGCCTTTTTTTCTGTACTCTGTGTAGCCAAGTATCTTTTCTTCTCTTCCTTCCATTCCACTCTCCTATTTCTCTTTTGGCTACCTTTGTTGTCATTCAACTGATTCTCAAGTTTTGGCCATATCACTAGGGTGGCCAGGTCCCTCTTCATCACCGGCGGGAGGTTTTTGGGGCAGAGCCTGAGGAGGGCAGGGTTTGGGGATGGGAGGGACTTCAATGCCATAGATGCCAATTACCAAAGCAGCCATTTTCTCCAGGTGAACTGATCTATATCGGCTGGAGATGAGTTGTAACAGCAGGAGATCTCCAGCTAGTACCTGGAGGTCGGCAACCCTACCTATCACGTACCCCCAAGGATCAGTTCTTACATTTAGGCTTTAGATGCACACAACTGTGAGAAACCAGCCTTTACTCTCAGTTATTTAAGTTTTACTTCTTCATAAGCTCATGATGCTACAGAGGGATCCAACCCTCTCAGCATCAAAAGAAAACCAGGCCTTGACAGATTTCCATAAAATATAGAAGCTATACAATCCAAATAACAGAGTGTTGTAGAAAAAATTCAAGTGAATCACAGAAAATATATTACAATTCTGGTAACTCCAGATGATTCAAGTAGGAAGCCCAACTATCCCATGCTACTGGAGAAGCTACAAACTGGGTCACTAGCTAATCTGCTCTAAGAAGAGTGTTGTTCCCATCCCCAAATATGGCATTTGTTGCATGTGAGTTCAAGTCAACAGTAGAGTCACCCTTGCAAATTTTTCAGGCTAATTTCCATGCCACCAAGACTAGTTGCCACAATGCTGCAGAGAATGGGAAAGAAAGGTAGGAAGACTAGACTGTATATATGAGGAGGCAGAGGGGGAAATTACCCTTTTGATGCTTCATCACCAGAGCAGCACCAGAGCAGATACTGCAAGATGTCCATTCTCTACCACTGACTTGAACCAAACGTTGTTCTTTGTTCCAAAAGCAAGGTTCCACAACCCAGTTGCAGCCACAGCTAACTAGTTTGCCTGTAAAAGCTGTTAGTCCTAGATTAAAATACATTTGTCGATTTCTGTGTTTTTTTTAATCATCTAGTCATTTTGATAGAGCTTTGCAAGGATGGGGCTGTCTAAAAGCAATGTACATTTTGGATTGGATCACAACAGGGGAGGCTGTCCCTAGGGTTGCCAACCTCCAGGTACGAGCTGGAGATCTACTATTACAATTGATCTCCGTCCGATAGAGATCAGTTTACCTGGAGAAAATGGCCGCTTTGGCACATTGAACTCTATGGCGTTGAAGTCCCTCCCCTCCCTAAACCCTGCCCTCCTCAGGCTCCACCTCAAAAACCTCCCGCTGGTGGCAAAGAGGGACCTGGCAAACCTAGCTGTCCCTTTAGCACTGATACTGTCTCACCAGGTTCAGCTGCCCCAATCCTCTCCCTTCCTGCTTCCTTATTTGCCATTAGCCCCAAGGGTAGCAAGTTCAACCTATCAACCTTTTCCTTAGGCAGTCTCAGTCTTGTTTTTATACAACTCTGCTGGCAAGCCTCTCCCTACAAAGATTCATAAGCACAACCTTTTTGCCACAAAGGTACAGGGCAAGGAAAGTGTCTCTGTAGATCATGGTAATTTTCCTCTAGGAAGAAATCAGGAGGAGAAATCCTGGGAGGAGACAAGGAAAGATTGACCAGCCTGGTCAATGGATTTTCCTGGAATCCATAGGTCAGTCAGGAACCAGAAGGGTGACAGAGGCTTTCACACTGGCCAGATGCCTAGTATGCTGCTGCCTGCAGAGAGTGGGTGTTCTAGCATAGCCTGCTTTTGCTTTTTGCATGACAAAACAAATCTTTTGTAATTGGGCAAGAGTTCTTCTGTCCCTACACTTTGCTGAAGAAAGGACAGTAAATAGTATGAAATTTATTTTATTATTCTGCGGATTCGGAAACTTTTCCTAGCTACTAGGTTTTTCCTGTTCCTGCGTAGCAATTTAGGGTTAAGGTTAAGGGTTTAGGGTTGAGCGTTGTTAAGGTTAAATCAGCCAGTGCATTATTCACGTATTCACAGAGTATGCAGTGTATAAATGAAAAGTACAATCTGAGAGTGGTTTCACCTTTTATTTATTCTTCAGATTAGTAGTAAAGGATCCTTCTACCTACTAGCTACAAGGTGCAGAAACTGCCATTGGGTCATGAGTATTTAAGTGTTGCTTACATCTGATGAATGGAACTTTCTCACATTGTTGTAGATTCATATGTTTCAACAACAACAACAAGAAAAACTTGTTCTTTTTTCCATATTACTGACCTTTTGGGTCAGTATAATGGAGCAAGTTCATTTTGAAATATAGTTGCCTTAAAAAAATTCTCTCCCCTTTACCTTTCCCCATTACTCTCCTAAAAGAAAATGAGTGGTACGAGTAGAAATGTGCACCAATTTGAAGAGCTAGTATGCCAAGTTCCAGCCTAAAGCACATTTTTACAACTGATTTATAAGTCCCTGAACTGTGCCTGGAAAAAAGGACTTTGTGGTCTGCAATAACCTCACTCTTTCTCTCTTTTTCCCTCCCTCTGTCTGAATTACTTTGTATCTGATTTAGGCACTTACAATGTCCATCTTGGGATTTGGCATACAAAATTTGCACTGCTTTGAAACCATCTTTTCTCCAATGCATATTTCATGACTTCCTTATTCTCTAAACCCCAAGCTCTCTTTGCACAAATTTCTGAAACCCAAACTCTGAACCTCTGCGGTATACTTATCAAACTGGAGATGGTGTCTTTCTTTTTAAAAAAAAAAACAAAACCAAATTGTCCCTGACTTTAACGAGTGATCTAACAAAAAGAAAGAAAGAAAACACTGAATAAAATTCACAAAAGCTACAATGCCCGAATTTAGTGACTGGTATGGGAAAATGTAAGGCTTTGGACAGATGATTACTTCTGTGGAGCAATGACATGATTCCCCTCCTCTTAACTGCTGCTCTGGAATTTGCCTGATTCAGCTCTGGTTCCCAGAAAAGTTTCAAAACATAATGGAGAATTGCATTGAGTCCCACTCAAGACAATGGAACCGTGAAATTAACTAGGGTGGAACACAAACATGTTTCGAACTAGTCAATTCAACTGTTACAAGATGCATGCTGTGGCCTGAATGAACACATAAACCCTATTCATTTATCATTTCCACATTTGTAAGAAGCCAGGCAACTGCACGTAGATCCTCCTGGTACTCATGGTCGCCATGTCTAAACAGGGATAACAGGTGTTACATGTGCATAGTGTTCTGGTTCTCACGTATTGAAGCTGTTCAGACATCATGACAACCCTAAGAACCATCCACTCCCTTGAGAACCTACCTGACCACTACGGTAATCTTCAGAGGCCCTGCTTTGGGTGCCTTCAACATCTGAAGCTAGATGGGTGGCAACCTGAGAAAAGGCCTTCTTGGGTCATGGCACCAAAATGATGGAATTCCTTCTCCAAGAAAATTCATCTGTCACCTTTGTCTTTTGCTAACAGGTGAGCAAGGCTGTTAAAGATAGGACATTTTGGAGGACATTGATTGATAGGGTCGCCATGAGTCAGAAGCCACTTGACGGCACTTAACAGGTGAAGACTTTTTTTCCCTTTTTTTTCTGGCATTCCTTCACTGATTCTCATTGACCTTTCCTTACATTCATGTGTTTTGTTTTAAATTGTTTTTATATATTTGTCTGTGTTTCTAATCTTATTTTATTGTTTCTAATTCTTTGCCACCTTGGGAATCCAAAGTGGGGGGGGGGAAGTGGCTTGAAAACATTTAAAATAAAATAAATGAATCAACTGTGCAACCTGGGAGCATTACAGGTAGCATGAGGTCCTGATATTATAAAATGGCTTGCCTGATGAGGTTTGGAAGGCTCCTGCTCTCCTAGCTTTTCACAAATTATGCAAAATGGAATTATTCTGGAGACCTTGTTACACAGGTAATAGGGCTATACTGAAATGAAATGGTTCAGAAAGATGCTGTAGCAAAGGGACGGAGGATATGACCAAGACTACTAAGCTCTACCTGTTGTTGTAAGTATGCTTTTATTATGTAATTTCTGCCATGTTTAATGTGTCATGTTTAAATGCTTATTCATTCTTTCAGGTTGTTTAGTTCTGTTTCAGATTTCTGCTTGTTTTTAGATTTCTGCAATCCAAATCCTATTGCACTGTTTATCTGAAACAAAACAGAATAAAACGTGCGGTGTCCAGACACTTAGAAAACGTGGACATAAATGTCTGAAAAGGGCTGTAGAGATGTGGTAATGCACACACCCTTTTTATGTACTATATATATATTTTTAAAAAGTTTTATGTTCCTTTAATCATTGAAGAACTGGCATGGCATGGGGGCAGGGAGTGTTATTTGTCCAGAGTATTATTCAATAGGTGATGGCAGTGGATGTACTCCAGATGCACTGAAATATTGTGTTTGCATAAACTGGTTCAGGCTTTTCCAGGGTACAGCTTGAAATGTTCCAAATAATGTGAAAAACAACAACAACCCCAATTTGCTAATGACCACAAATGAGTGTGTGCACCCTGAACACGTCTCTTGGAAGCTATAATTTCTAGTTAGCAACTGTTAACAGCAGTAATGTTTTCTTTTATTGGGTTAAGTTTCCAGATTTAAAGGGTCACTTTTACCTTGTGCAGTGTCTAGATTCAGTGCATTTAATTCAGTAAAAGGCTTGCTTCTCCCTTACAAATCAATAGGATTTTGCCCTTGATTTGTAAATGAAACACACTTCTAAACTTTTTTTTAAAGTTATTATGTAGAGCAGCAGTTGAATTCAGGTAGACTGGAAACGCAGGTTCCCTGTGCCTTGGAATACAAATGAAAACACTGTCTGATAGAATTCCCCCTCCCCCCTTTCATGAAATTACTACACACATTGGCAGCTTTTCACCTTTGGAACACTGCAACTTCAAATGAGTCAGTAGACTTGAAAAATTGCTTTACATCAGAGTCAAAAGAGCTCTGGTTCTCTCTGTTCTACCGTATTATTTCATGACCTTTGTGCAGGAGAATGGAAAACTAGAAATCAAGGCTCAAAGAACAATACTGCCATGGACAATGGCCCTCTGGCCCTCACACTCCCCGTGGCAAAGCAATTGCAATACGGTTTCTGTCCTCTCTGCTTGCAAAAGCCAAAACTCAGCTCAGACGCCTTGGAACTCCGTTGCCTTTCTTCAATTACCTCCTTGTTGTCAGATGCACGATAAGCTATATAGGCCACATGCTGAAATCTGTAGGCCATTTCGTTTCAAGTGATTGTCCCAGTGAAGTAGTGCGGGTAGAAGGCAAATGTGACGAACTGATGCTTCTGGACCTGGACTTATTTTATAGCTTTGCATTGTAATTTAGTGATTCGGGAAAGTTTTGGGGAATGGGATCTAGTTGTTTCTGCATTGCTAACAACAGCATTGTTACAATCCCATCTGATGTTTCTTCTGTCATAACCCGAGGCAGCATAGATAGGGTTCCCAAGAGGTCTTACAACCCAGACCAGCTTACACAAACACACAAAGTTCTCTTATATTGTCAGGCTGTTGTTCCATCAAGGGCAGTATTATCTATTCATACTGGCAGCTGCTCTTCAAGGTCTTAGGCAGAGGTCTTTCACATCACCTATGCCCTGATCACTTTAAATGGAGAGATGCTAGGGACTGAACCTGGGACTTTCCACATGCAAAGTATATCCTTCCTCAGTGAGCCACTGTCCATTCCCCCCAAGCTAATGCTTAACTTTAACACAGTTCATGTACCTTTTAACCCTATCATGTAACTTTTAACCCTACACTTGTACTGATAATAGGGAGGATTTTTCTCTCTGCTGGAAGCCATTCCGTTAATTTGGAAAGACACAGTACAGACACTTCTCAAACAGAGACAACACCCACCAAACTAGCTTCAGGAACCCTATGTGAAGAAACTGCTTTTCTTCTCCAACCTTGGACCGTACTCTTGACCGTGGAGCTGCTGGCTCACATTTTAACACTATCAAAATGTCCTGGGAAGTAGAATAGGTATGTACAGTGTCCGGGGCATATCCTGATTGGGGGCCCCTTGCTGTGATGCTTCCTGTCCTTACCTGGGCATTAGAGAAGAAGGCGTGAACAGAGGCGGGAGAAACCAATTGTCACAGGGAGAGAAAAGTGCAGCAGGGAGAGAAATGTGCAGAGAACAGAGGGAGGAGCTACAGAGGGAGCTGACTGCATCCCATAGAAGGGCAGGTGGCGAGGAGAGGCAAAATGGAGTTATGCTGAGGAGGGGCAGGGCAATGCTCCAGGGCTCAGCAGAGGAAAATACTGGCAAATGGGGAAGGGGAAAAGGGGAAGAGCATGGGAAAGGAGATGGGAAGGTTTCTTTTGAAAACTGGATGCACCTGAGGACAATAGGCCAATGGGAGGAGGTTGGATGGGGATGTGAAGACAGGAGGGGGTAGAGTAACCCTCTTTAAAACAGGCAGCTTCCCAAATGGCTGGGGAGCTGGACGGTTTTGCTTATGCATGAACTGGACAGCCAGGGGAAAGACACCTTAATTGATCTTGTCCCCCTCCTTGAATTATTTCTGTGCATTTCCTTGGGGAGTACTACGGTTACATGCTACCCTGGATCCAATAACCTTAAGCCACCATTTAACACCACGTGCCAGCAATATCAGCCCTTGGATGCACAATTAATTAAGGTTAGAAGTGAGAAGGGCATATACAGAAATGCCAGATGGAATAAAAATCAGAAGTAAAGTTTGTTGAAAAAATACCAGTATCCAAGTGAGGAAATTGGCGGATCTAGATGAAACAGTGTTTCCAGACACCAAGAATCCCAAGCAAATTTGCAACAAGTGAGGGGATATGGAATGAAGGGGGAGGGAGAGTGGAATGCTATAGCCTGATCTTGTCAGTTCTCAGAAGCTAAGAGGGTTGGTACTTGGATGGGAGACCACCAAGGAAGGCACCACAGTTGAAGGCAATGTCAAAACCACTTCTGCTTTTCACTTGCTTTGAAAGCCCTTTGCTGGGGTTGCCACAGTGGTTGCAACTTGACAGCACTTATGTGCTTATGGAATGAAGAAAGCCATTGAGGGGTGGGGGAGAGGGAGCCCCTTCCAAACTCAGCCCAGAGCACTCGCAGACAGCTTGACTAAATTAAATACTGTTCCTCTGTTTCCTTGCATATCAGGGATTCCTTGTATTACCTCAGTCTGGCCAATGCATCTTGGGAGGAGGAGCAGACCTCAACACCAACAAAAGAGGGGGAAGTGCAGGGTAGTACAGCAGATCCCCAAATATGGCAACCTTTGCCTGTTTCAGAGTTCAGTGATGTGCCACACTGAACTCTCCCATGTTGTTATTTCAGGATACAACTGGAACCTTCTCAGTCTACAAGCCATGTGACCAGACTTTACTTAAAATGGTAGGAGTAAAATATAACTTGCAAGATTCTCCTAAATGACATTGTTGGCATGTGAAAGAGGCTGCTTTAAAAACAAGAAGAATCTCATGTTACAAAAGTGTGATGTTGGCTGAAGGTCAGGGACAGACATTTGATGAAAAAGAGCCTGACAGGTAAAATTCCTTTTAAGTATTAATGACAGAAAAGAGAAGTGGGAAAGATAGCTCTCTGCAGATACCTTGCTAGCTAATCATTAAAGTCATTCCACAGATGACTCGGAGGTAGAGGCACATTCTTCAACCATCACGACTGCACATGCATGCAAACAGGCTGTTTTAGAAGACACATTCTGTACCGAGTGACTGATAATAGAATATATGACTCCTGAACTGCATGTGTAAAAGGAAGAGCACACACCAAGTCTGAGTGATACAGAATAAAAATAGGCTTTTCTTTCACTCTGTGAAAAATGATATGACTTAAGGGGGCATTCTACCAGTGTGGAGCTTGATCTTATTTATTTATTTTTCCGATTTCTAACCCTCCCTCCCCGGCCAAAGCCGCAAAACCCAAACCAACAGAATGGTGGCAAGTCAGCCAGTGAAAGTACCCTTGCATAAACTACCTCTGTTGGCTTTACAGCCTCTTGGGATGTCTGTTGATGAGATAATTCCAGAGGATGGAAAGGCAGACGACACTTACCCTCTTGGAGTCTTTGGGGCAGTGCTGAAAAAAAGTGCATGAACTTGAAAGACTGGCCTAATGTAGACTGAATGAGCAACCACTCTCTGCTTTGTATACATTTTGTTTCAGTAAAAAAGTAAGACACAATTGATTTAAAGGAGGTTATATAAAATATAGCATTTTAAAGGGTTTCAGAGCATGTCTCTTGTGCAATTTTATAGTTACTTTATCAACTATGCTACAGAATGTTTTATTAACTTCCAAAAGAATTAGTTACAAGAGAACTGCTTTATTGTTCCCCAAATAGGAAAGTAGGGAATGCAGGCAAAAATGTACTTAAAAATCTCAAGACAAACACTGCAGTGTTTTTAAAAGCCCTTTCTGTTAGCAGAACTATGCACACCCTCCATATACCTTCTCCACCCATAGGTAATACTGAGAACAAAACACATTTTCCAAATTTAACATTAATTTAGGGCAAATGTCCTGGCATATCCCTACATTGGTTTCAAGTACATTGATCTTCTCACATAAGTAGGGCACCTCATGAGCTCTTTATGAGCCTGGAAGCACAGATTTTATAGTGTGGGTAAATATGTTTCACTGTCACTTCTTGTTGCCAGGGTTTACCATTTTCCAGTGTGGGTTCTGTTGTCTTTTCAGCAACAAGACAAAAAGACCTTTACAAAAAGTCCCTGACTCTGACAACCATGAGGAACCTGGCCCATGGCTAAGAGCCTGTGACCCTGAGTGAGCTGAGCTGGTAGATTCAGGACCAGCCCCAGTTGCAGCATGTTGTTTGTTCATTTACATTGTACTTTTATAACCCACCTTGAGTCCTAATTGGGAAGAAAAGTGGAGTAAAAACATGCAAATATATGAAAATGACTTAGGTAAAGATAAGATTGTTAGAGAAGCTCTTACCAGCTATCCTTTCCCTTCATAAACCCTCCTGGGACAGGTAGCCCTCTTCAAATGCAAGTCTTTTCATTGGCATGGAGGAATGTACTAGGATCTTCTCAAATGGCTTGGTCCCCTGCCCTGCCCAGATGCTTGAAAGCCCATGGCTTTCATTGTAAATTATTTTTTCTTGCCAAAAATAACTTTACATTCATTTCAGAAAACACCCATGAAGCACCAATTCATATGAAAGAATAGATTGAAAAAGGACTTGATCGTCCAAAGATTTACCTCTTCAACTAAAATTGAAATGAATGGACAATTTGTCATTAAATCCATCTTTCCCAGATAGGAGAACCACACCAGGTGTTCCAATTATTTCCAATAGGGTTAGATGAATTGGGAATTTTGCTTTGTTTTCTGGAGTGCTAATTTTCAAGCAAAACATCTCACAGTATGGTTATAAGCTTTTAATCTACAGAATAACCCCTGCAATCAAAAATCAATACGTACGCACAATGGGATAATCAGGTTTGTTCCTGCCCACAGGTAGATGCTGCATTGTGCTTTAAACAACTGCAGATTTGCTCTTGATTTTGGGAGAATGGATGATCTGCAGGGCTCAGTATTTATACACATAGGTTAAACTCGTTCTTTCATCTGTAACAGTTTCCAATTTTTAAATAGCTAGCTTTAAAATCTAAAAACTTACTGTCCCGCACAGCTTGAATTCTGGCTTTTATACCAATGAAGAGTAGATTAAAACTACCACCCTGGAAATGGGTCCCAGCACACACATTCACACTCTGGGAGAGGACACGCTATCTGATTTTGGAAAGTACATTTTATTGCATAGGGGGAAAGCAATTTAATGTTATTCTATACATTTTCTCTACCTTGTATGATTGGACTCATGGTAAGCAAGGCATCTGGAAAAGATATGAAAAGCAATACAAACTCTCTAAAACTTTTTGAAACAGCCTTAGGGTTGTTTTTCTACAATATACCTACAATACGCAGGTTGGCACACAGTGTGGGAGAAAAGTTACATTGAATATCATTATATTTTACCCAGTCTCTTGCGCTTAGAAACCAAACAGGGTGATAAAATCATAGCATCCCAATTCTCCACATTTCTATATCTACAATTGTAAATTACTTGGACCTTGTAGCCAGTTCAGCACCACCAAACATTCCCAGTTTCCACCACCACCAATTCTCATGAATCATCCTGTACAGAAACAGTACACATCTGAATGCCAGGTGCTTAAAACAATTGGCCAGGGAGGATTGTTGCATTCATACCACTCTTGTATGCTCTCAAACATCTGGCTAGCCAGTGTAGGAAACTGAATAATACACCCGATAAACCTGATAAAGCAAGGCAGTTCTCCTGATATACAATATGGTCGGTATACGAGATTCAAATGCTTGTAACGCAAAAGGGGTGGTTCTCACATTTGTGGTGGGAGTGCCCAAGGGTAATAGAATTTTAGAACAAAATACTTAGTAAAATTAAAGAATTGTTTAAGATTAGACTTCAAGTAACTGTAGACCTGATGTTTATGGGAATAATGGGTTGTGAGAAGGTAGAAAAGAGTGAACAAGAGATGTTTAAAGTGATGATATTAGCGGCTCACGCAGTTATAGCTTTTGGATGGAAAGATAAAACAAAGTGGACTATGGACAGGTGGAATAATTATGTGTTCGAATATGGGCAAACAGATGTATTGGGATACTTAAAACAACAGATGATGGGAGAAACAGAAGAAATGGAACTGAAGACTAAGTGGAACCCATACATTAATTGGGTGAAAAGAGGAGAAGCCAACAAAGAGACTTTAGTAAAACTAAAAAGGCTATGCTCATGGCTGAAAATATGAAAATATGATATTATGGATTGGTCCGTGGGGGGGAGGGAAAGGGGGGGAAAGGGGAAATTTGTATTGGAAGAAGGAAAGTGTAAATTGTAATTATAAAGGTATGGAGATGTAAAATGACCTCCAATGCAATAATATATATATATATATATATATATATATATATATATATATATATATATATATATATATATATATATATATATATATATATATATATATATATATAAAAAACGAGATTCAAATGCATTCCTTCTTGATATGTATTTTTACTCCTCATGTGTGTTTCAGTTTAGAAGAAAAGTACATATAAAATTAAAGGGCTTCAATTCAAAGACTGTTGATAAAGCATTTGTGTACTGTGACGCAGCCATAAAATCTAGTAATTTCCTATTAATGCTGGGCTAATCCCCTTGTTGTTTTTCAGTTCTGATCCATAAAATTGGTAAAATTGGTTTGAAGGTAACTGCTGTCCAGATCTGGCAGGAAGATTAGGAGGTGACATCAAGCCTTCCAAGGTGGGGTGATTGTAAAGAACCCATTATGAAACAATGGTAAAAATATCCCCTTGATGGATCCTGAGTGGATCAGATATTAGGCTACTTTGATCAACGGTTGGCTGGAGGTGACACTTAAAGGTGACTTGAAATGGTTCATGTTGTTTTGATAAAGCATTCTGTGAAGCAAGAGATATGGTTGTATTACGCATGTCTTGGAGCTGGGGGTAGATAAACGCCTTATGCATATAACTGATACCGTACAGTTGAAATTGGAACTGCAGACCATGAATCATTTGTTGTAATGACACCATGTCCTGCACTGGCTGCAGGCTTCCTACATGAGCAGAGGGAACAAGCTTGAAGATATCATGTCAAACACACCACCAAGTTACTGGTCTAGCCAGTACGACCCGATCACTTAACAGCAACACATTCACTGGGAAGACCATTCCTGAGGGGGAGGGCTGTGCCATTGGCTGGAGGCACCGCCTCCAAAGGAGGATTCGCCTCTCCCTCACCAAAGCCGAAACCTTGCCCTTACCTGCAAGCCCTGTGGAACCGCTCCATAACGTTCTACGGGGCTACACCACCTAAAAAGGTGGTGTAACTGCAGGTAAGGGCAAAGGGGACGTTCCCAGCCTGAAGGAGGGCTAGGAAGCTGCCTAAAGGCAGCTCTGACCCTGAAACACTCTGGCAATACCCCCTGGGACGACGGCGCACGGAGGTGCGCCATCAGGGGGCTGGCGGGAAACTGAGCTGGCGTCCCAGGGCTGCGCTGCCACGGCAGCACAGAGAGGTTTGCATGAGTGCCCCAACACCGGCATCCATGCCACCCTGGGTGGCATAAATGGCCTGGGTGCCGGCGCAAGCAGCCCAGACACTGGAGTGGGCCCTTGCCTGCCTCCTTTCGCCCTTCCAGCTCAGGAATGGCCTGTTAGTAGCAAAGATATCCCATAAACTTAAAACAGCAAAACAGAATGAGAAAATATATGCAATTTCCATTCTGAAATGATTAGAGTGACATAAAACAAATGTCAACAGACAAAAAGTAGTACAACTAAACATGAGTACTGTTCAGATTCTGGTGCCAATGTAGAAAATGTTTGTGTGCATGTATTTGCGAGGGTGTGGGGGGCATCTTTTGTAAAGTGCATAGCATTTATTACTTATATGAACAAGCCAGACATGAATACACAGTGCCATCTCTTTGGAGCCCAAATTGTGGATAGCCTGTGGGCTGTGACTTAGTGGTAGAGCATCTGCTTTGCATGCAGAAGGTCCCAAGGTTTCATCTCTGGCATTTCTAGAGGATCAGGCAGTTAAGTGATATGACAGGCCTCCCCCTGAGTCACTGGAGAGCAGCTGCCAGTCAAAATAGCCAATACTGACCTTGATACAATGGTCTGAAAGTATGAAGCTGCTTCATCTGTACAACCTAGATTGCATGAATAAATTCTTTGGCTTTTATATATTTTAAGAACAGGTAATTTTTTGTTTGATTCTGGAAGGTAGAAAGATTTTCTTGGAAGTGTAAAATGCATTCAGCCTCCATTGGTATGAATTACTGGGTATTCACATATCCGCTGTTAAAATATCTATATATATTCATCCATCCCATAAACATAACACATAGGAGTGGCACTATAATAAGCAGTCTGAGGTGGTTTCCTTCAGTCACATTTTGGTGAGCAGCAACCTCCTGCCCACCACCATCCAGCCAACTGCCTACTAATGGTTGCCCTCCTAGGAGCCAGAAGATATAGTTCTCTTGGGCTTTTATGCATGGCTGTTTCCCTCACCATCACCCCTCCAATGACTTCAGGTCTTTGTGTTGATTATGCATGCTGTTTCCGACAGTCAGAGGTTGCCACACTCTCTCCCTGCATTTTGCCTGCATTTTCAAATTCAAGATAAAACAGGTCTCTGAAAACATGGGTAAAACACAGGAAAATGCAGGGGGAGAGCGAGGTGAGCTCTGACGGCAAGAAAGGGCATGCATAATCCAAGCAAAGACCCGAAGTTGTCAGAGGGGGGACGGCGAGGGAAACAGCCATGCATGAAAGACCTTTATCTCCTTATCCCCAAGGCCTTTTTAAAAGCAGGGCAGCAAGTGGCAAGATTCTTTCTTCTTGTGAGAGTTTGGTGATCATTTCTGGTTGCCTGTCACCAGGGCAATTAAAACAGCTGTCAAAGTCTGAAGAAAGGAAGTAATATATTTTCAGGAAACCCAATAGGAGATTCACAGCTTACTGCATTGTTATCCTCGCTCAGTTTGATGTTTTACAGACCATGTGTACTCTTTTTTATTTGTTTATTAAACTTCCTTATATTTTGGAGGTCCAAAGCTTGATCTCTGTATGCAAACCATGCTCATTCAGTCCTTCTTTCCAATGAGCGGTAAAGGGGGGGCAGTGGTTGAGCTCACCATCTCTTGAGTGTGATAGCTCATAAGTACAATAGAGAGTCCCTGCACTAGCTGGTCTGAGTGAAGCAGGAGATACAGCATCTAGGTGGAACCTAGTTTGGGTCCCAACTATGGAGAAAGGTCAGGTATAAATAGGGTTGCCAAGTGCCCGGTGGTGGCGGGTAAAATCCTTCCAATCCACTGGGCTGCCCGCAGGCCAGCTGATGGCCGGCGGGCACTGTGGGCACATGCACGCGCATGCGCGCACTCATCACTTTTGGGTAAATTCGAAAGTGATGCAGACCCTCTGGGAATCTCGGAGAAAACTCTATGAAAACCATAAAGTTTTGCCCGAGATCGCTAGAGCGTCCACATCGCTTCCGGATAAAACTGGAAGTAATGTGGGCATGCACAGTGCGCTACAGCCACGAGCCCCAGAAACCTCCCGATGGTGGAGCTACGGGGTCTGGCAAGCCTAGGTATAAATGAAGTAAAGTATACAAATAAAAATAAATAAAAGGCAAGGAGAGTGTTCTCCTTACAGACCTTGTTTCTGGCTAGGGTTGCCAACCTCCAGGTAGTAGCTGGAGATCTCACGCTATTACAACTGATCTCCAGCTGATAGAGATCAGTTCACCTGGAGAAAATGGCTGCTTTGGCAATTGGACCCTATGGCATTGAAGTTCCTCCCCTCTTCAAACTCCGCCCTCCTAAGGCTCCACCCCCAAAATATCCAGGTATTTCCCAGCCCACAGCTGGCAACCCTATTTCTGGCAGAAGTGACACAACTCTTTGCCCTGCTTCTGCATACCCATCTAAATGCCACAATTCTGAACGGAAAGAGACACTTCAACAGAGCCGATAATATATTTCTGGTTTTTTGGCTGACAAAACAGATATATTTCTCCATCTCTGAATGCCTGAATTCTTTGACATGCACCCTAAAAGCATTCATAGCAAGGCCTCAAAAGAGTCAGTTGCTGCCTGATGATGGAATTAAGGTACAGGCCACCAAATATGTGATGCAACCACCTGGTACATCTTTAAGGATTACTGGTATTCCAGCTTTTAAAAACCCATTCAAGGATGACAATTTCCTGGCTGACATACATAAGTGTTTGGAATGGTAATCTTCCAGGCATTGTTTCACAGCTAAGGTATCTTAATTACTGATTCAGATGAATCATGGGTGTATGAAAAAACTGTATCAAGCAACTACGTAGAAATCTTTACCACATGGTAAGCTGAACACCTGAATTCATCCAGTAAAAACAAGTTTTATTGGCAATGTTTCAGAACACTCTTGGGTTGAATACAGAACAACAATTTAACATGTATTTCCTATGACATACTTTGCTCATCTGTTGTACTATAAACATTAAGTGCTACTTCTTATCTTACTTTTTCCCTTCAGTAAACGAGAGACCCATAAACTGAGAGATCATCAGCTGGTCAGAAGCAGTGCACAACAGAATGGTCTCTTCACACTGTGTGGAATACCCAGCTTGGTTCTGCTGTCTGCACCCTGTGTAATAGTCACACATGACTTGCAGGTTCTTCTCAATTCCCAGATGCGTGGTGCCCCATTTAGATCCCACCTGCAGTGTGCATGTTGGAGGGGCTACAGCATGTTCTCTGCACTTTTCCTGATTTAAAATAATTGGGGGGGGCACCGTTTGGCATGTTGGGGAAATACACTGAACCAAATACTAGGTTCCCCAATGAAACAAATAGCATACCAAGAAAACTGCATATTGGGTAAAAGGTGCAGAGGGAAGGCTAAAGCCCCTTCTCTTCACTCCACATGTACCACAGTTGCCATCTGAACTGGGAAACTGCACATATGGGAATTGAGAAGAATCTTAAAATTATGTGGACTTAGGGTGGCCAGGTCCTTCTTTGCAATCGGTGGGAGGTTTTTGGGGTGGAGCCTGAGGAAGGTGGGGTTTGGGGAAGGGAGGGACTTCAATGCCATAGAGTCCAATTGCCAAATCGGCCATTTTCTCCAGGTGAACTGATCTATATCGGCTGGAGATCAGTTGTGATAGCGGGAGATCTTCTGCTATTACCTGGAGGTTGGCAACCCTATGTGGACTGTTACATAGGACACAAAGCAGGGAACCTGTGTACACCTGTACTTAGCAAGTTCTCCTCCCTTTGGAAAATGAATGATTGCCATTGTTAGCCGAAATGCTCTTTAAATGGGGAAATTAGCTAGGCAATTGGTAACTATAATATTTATAAAGCGCGATGCAACCAACTATACCAGAGCCCATATTTTGTGACCTTTAGAATAACGGCAGAGACCAGGGAATCCGAATTAAGAGAGTTTATGTTTTCAAGCATTCAATGGTGCAACATAACACATACAGAGAATCTAGGAATTCAAAAGAAGGAGAGCAAGAGATGTTCGCCAGTGTGGCAGGGATCAATGACGGGTGATACGATACCTTTTCCTGTAGAGGAGTTGTCCTGAGTTCCAGTAGACTAAGACAGAATAAAATAGAGAGAGAGCGAGGGATAGGGGTTCCCGTGGGCTCGACCAGTGAGGTGGGAGGGAGCTTGGTCAGGCTGCGCAAACCCAAACCAACAGAGTAACGGCAAAAATGCCAGGGAAAGACCTAAGGTAACATTATGGGTGTGGGCGACCCCAGTTATACTGTTTCTCTGGGGGTGGGGTGATAGGATTACCCCTTCGAGGTTCCCGTGTGACAAAAGGTGACAAAAGACCTTAATGGTCGGCTGCCAGGGTGGGGTAGTGAGCATTTGGAAATCTAATTCCAGTGACTTGTGCAACTGTGAGGAACCAGGAGAATCTCGTTGATGAGCTTAACGATCCAAGACAATAGGCGCGATCTTGCTAACATCCAGGGATTGCGATTTCGCATAGCTGGAGGAACGAGTCATCATTATCTTAATGTCTCTGAATGGCTTAGCTTAAACAGTCTGATGATGCAAGGGGAGGGTGTGAGCAGATGCAGCCTACGTGCTTGTGCGCTTTCTCTGACATGGCTTTGGCTGGAAAGGAGATACACAGGAACATGGAGTCTCTCTGGCTCGCTGGAGAGGTTGACCTGGCCTCGGTTGCTCAGCTGCCGGCGGCTTGGGATACACAGGAGCGGTCGTGTCAGTTTCGCTGGTGTGCACAAGCCTTCTGTTGGGTATTAGATAATGAGCTTTGATACATGTCAGACAGTTAAGGGTTAATATTGTAACTAACCAAGTGGTCAGTATAGTGGCCATCGACTTCATGCCTGGTGATCACGTATACCATAATTTAACTGTTTTCGATATCCTTTGTTTAGAAGTGAAAGTAGTTCATTTGTTTTCTGGTTCCCTTCTGGATGCCAGCGTGTTAGGATGGAGAGGCTTTCTTGTCATTTAAGAATGCCTACTCGAGAGTAAGCTTAGTACCTGCCAGAGCCTTTCTGGCAAGCATAGGAAACTTAGAATGTAGTAAGGATTATTTGTTTTGCTCCCAGTGAATTTCCCTTACCCTTGAGTTTAGAGTAAACTTTGCTTATTACTAAGACAAACGTCTTGTGTCTTTTGTGCGTGTGTGTGATCAAGCTTTATTTTCAATAGACCAGGACCAACGATCCACTCCCTCTGAATGGTAGCAGTAAGCCCTTATGAATCTAACACCTTCCCTGTAGCGTTTAGGGCAGGCGCGCGGCTGGAACAGGGAGCACACGTATGCTGTTTGGGGTTGCTATAACCAGTCCAGGAGATTGGCACCCGTGGGGCTTACACCATGGAGCCTATAATAATCACTGATATAGCTGAAGCAGTGTAGGCAATGCATAGTATTCCTGAGGAGACTGGTGGACTCTCACTGACCAAGCTGCTAGAGTGGGGATGGAGAGGCAATGGTTTCATGGCCAGGGTGGATCTTGCCCCTGAGCAGAAGAGTACAGCCCCAGGCTCAAGAAACTCCAGAGCTCTGTCATCCTCTGTAGAATTCAGGGGAAACTGTAAGGCGATGCTGTGACAGAAACTAATCTTTCAGAACAGTTTTTTCTACTCTGTTAGTGTGCTTTTGTTCATCTAATGCAGGTAATCTTAACCTAAGAGAAAATACATGACTAGCTTTCATTCTTTGGGCTTTTTAAAAGAAGGCTTGGCTGTTGAGGCCAGTGGACCAAAAAGTCTGACCTGTTCAATCATGAGGACTCCAGGCCTGTGACAACTTGCTGATGTGTGACTGAACTGATTACTAGAGAGGCTGGATTGGTTGACTTAACCCTTTGCACACATGGACTTTTATTGGAGGCCAAGAGAAGGTGTAATACCATCCATTTTCACTCCTCGCTGTTTCAAACTTGAAAAATTATTATTCACATGTCATGGCTGGATCTTGGTTCTGCTCAGGTGGGAATTATTTAATTAGTTTTGCTGTCATATGTGCTTTTCAGTCAGTAACACAGGGTCCTAAAACTTTTAGTATTCGATATAAAGAAAGATCTGAAACTCTAGAATACTCTTTTGGTAACTGACACTGAATAAACTGGTGATGGCTGGGAAATAGATTATTGATTGCTGTGATGGAAAGATATAGCACTATTTCTAGAATACACTTAACATGTGTAAAAGAGCTAAAGAAATTAAGGAAAAGACAACAAAAGGGTTTTTAAACATTTCACTTCTATACACTAACATGGCTGCCCCTTTCCACAATCTGGCTGTGAAGACAAAATTATGGAGCTCAGTGGAACCAAAGGAGGAGGGAAACCATAGAACGCTGGAGATAACCTTGTTAGAAGGTTGCATCCTGGCAATGACTGTAGCTAGTCCTGGCTAGTCTTGCCCTGCTCTAATGCTGGCTTGGCTGATGGGTTTAGCAGGATCTGAAAACCAAGGGTTTCCATCAGTCTCCAAGTAAACTTTGCTGAAAGGCCCAGACAGCAGATTCAGAACAACTCCTGTTTGCTGTGCTCTGCCTTCCTTGCACTCGTACAGGCTGCAGCACAGAACTACATGAAAAGTAAAAGAAAAAAGAAAAAAAGTAATGCATTCTGTGACTGAAGTATGAGGCTGGCTTCAGGGGCCTTCTAGCTGACGAGCCCTGGGAATCTAATTCCCCCAGTCTCCCCTCCCCTAGCAGCCCTCTTCGCAGGCACTAATTACCAGCATGTTCTCTATAAAGTAGTGCCTTCCCCACTGATACTGGATGCTCTGAAATATTCATGCTATTAGAACATAAGAACATAAGAAAGGCCCTGCTGGATCAGACCAAGGCCCATCAAGTCCAGCAGTCTGTTCACACAGTGGCCAACCAGGTGCCTCTAGGAAGCCACAAACAAGACGACTGCAGCAGCACCATCCTGCCTGTGTTCCACCACACCCAAAATAATAGGCATGCTCCTCTGATACTAGAGAGAATAGGTATGCAGCATGACTACTATCCATTCTAACTAATAGCCATGAATACCCCTCTCCTCCATGAATATGTCCACTCCCCTCTTAAAGCCCTCCAAGCTGGCAGCCATCACCACATCCTGGGGCAGGGAGTTCCACAATTTAACTTTGGGTTGTGTGAAAAAATACTTCCTTTTATCTGTTTTGAATCTCTCACCCTCCAGCTTTAGCAGATGACCCCGTGTTCTAGTATTATGGGAGAAGGAGAAAAACTTTTCCCTGTCCACTGTCTCCAAACCATGCATAATTTTATAGACCTCTATCATGTCTCCCCTCAGCCGCCTTCTTTCCAAGCTAAACAGCCCTAAGCGTCTTAACCGCTCCCCATAGGACAGTTGCTCTAGTCCCCTAATCATTTTGGTTGCTCTATTAATCAAGAACAATGTATTAAATTATTATTCTACAAATACTCTGGAAAGATGCTGGACTAAACTTAATAATGTCCTTTCATGTAAAAAGCATGTACCTTTGGATGTTCATGTACTTACAAGATTTAGACGTACTACATCAGAAACTCCAGGAGGCTTAGGATGATCTGAGAAACAAAGCTCATTCCTGTGTTTCTTTTGAATCTGCTGGATTTGCAACATTACCACTACCACTGCAGACTCAACTTAGTTGGAAACTGCTCATGCAACTTCTGCCACCGTCTGACTGGCATAAAGGAAACTCTAAGTCATGCTTCACTTAAAAAAAATAGAAACTGACTCTGACCAGATGGTCCCCTTGTAGGATTGTCAATCTCCAGGTGGGGCCTGGAATTCTCCTGGAATTACAACTGATCACCAGAGATCCATTCCTAGGGTTGCCAACCTCCAGGTGGTGGCTGGAGATCTCCCACTGATCTCTAGGTGACAAGAAAGCAGTTCCCCTGGAGAAAATGTCCGCTTTGGCAATTGGACTCTTTGGCATTGGAGTCCCTCCCTTGTCCAAACCCTGCCCTCCTCAGACTCCACTCCAAAAATCTCCAGGTATTTCCCAACCTGGAGTTGGCAACCTTATCCGTTCCCCTGGAGAAAATGGCAGCTTCAGAGGAGGGCCTCTATAGTGTCACATTCCTGATGACCTCCCTGCTCAAACTCCACCCCCAAATCTCTAGGAATTTTTCAACCTGGAGTTGGTAACCTTACCCCCAGGGAAAGAGAACATTCATCCTTCCTTCACTCAGTTCTTCTAAACCAGCTAGTAGAAGGTTTAGAAAATTGCCATTGATCTGGACTGAGGCACATGCAGTCTTTGACTTTAGGATATGGACTGGGATGCCTGAGTGCTAAAGCTAGCCACAGTTCTAGAGACTGATTAATGGTAACTCATAAGGTTAGGCTTGTAGGAGACCTGTTGTAGATCATGAATATTATTTTGTGGAGGCGCAGAATAATTTAAAAGTCCCAGGCTAATACTTCAGCCATTGAATATCTCTTTACTGAGACCAAAGTTACATACTTTATTCTGCTGCAAATCCAAAAAAGTGACAACTTCTTTTTCATCAAAGCAAGATTATTGTATTCTGTGCTACTTACTTTTATTATGTATGTTTAAACATTCTTGTTGTCAATAATATAATTGACCAGATGTGTCAGACACTTTTCTAGCTATTTAATGGTGCCTAATTGAAGGCTTCAGAATTGATTTTCCAGCTGGCCACTGTAAGCTACTATTCCTTCTACAATGTTAGTCATTAGTATTGGCCAGACTAATAATTAAAGTACTCTGCCATGTTGAAATGCAATGAATGGACTTGCTTTGGTGGAGCTTTTGGGGAAATTAGGCTGTTAGTGGGGTCTAATTTGCATTTAAATGATTTTGTTCTTTTACTTGGTTTTCAGCTTTCACTGGTGTTAGACGAACACAGAAGTATAACCACTCATTAATGTCACATTTTGTTTTCAACCTCTAAAAAGATTATTGTGGCTATTGGCAATTGTGCTGATACCCTCCATTGGTGGTATACATATCCTGCATCTTTCAATTATCGACTGTAATAGAAACAGCCATCACAGTAACCATCAAGGATGCTTTCAGATAGCACATAATAGATATTATCTTGCACTGTAAAGAGCCTCATTCCAGTGGCTGAATACTTTGATTGTAGACAAGGGTCTCCTATTGTCAACTCTGAAATGACTTCTGTTCACAGAACTTTGCTTTCCATAGCAGTAAGACAGTTCTTTATTGTCAGAATCCACAAATTATAGCCATTTCAAATGGAAAGACCAGTAGCATTAATGTCTTAAAGCAGTCGAATTAACAAATTAATCAATTGCATAAGTATCCAGGAATTTCTGATGTGGCTTAGTAGCACCTATGATAAATGTATTAACCTATGTCCATAGTTAAATAGTGGATCCTGTTGCACCCAATAGCCAGTACAGTCAATGTTGATAAGCACATACTATGCAAGGGTGATTGCAAGTCATTCAGTAGTTTATTTACTTCGTTTCTTTCTTTCTTCCCAATGCAAACCCAAAGCGCCTTACCTCATTTGCCTTTCCTCCATTTTATCCTCACAACAACTTTGTGAGGTAGATTAGGTTAAGCATAAATAAATAAATAAATTATTATTCTGGTTAAATATAGGGGGAAGTGTGAATTTAAATTTTTAATTAGGGTGAGGAAATTTTTGCAATTGATATTTTATGTTGTATTTAATATAATGCCCTGACCTGGATGGCCCAGGCTAGCCTGATCTTGTCAGATCTCAGAAGCTAAGCAGGGTCAGCCCTGGTTAGTATTTGGATGGGAGACCTTCAAGGAATACCAGGGTTGCTGTGCAGAGGAAGGTACTGGCAAACTACCTCTATTAGTCTCTTGCCATGAAAACCCCAAAAGGGGTCGCCATAAGTTGGCTGCGCCTTGAAGGCACTTTACACACACACACATTTGATATAATATTCGGATTTAATAATAATTTGGCCTTATAATAATATTTAATTTGAAAATGAGGTTTTATGAGTACTATATGGAAAAGTTTTGATTTACTATAAGATGGATACTAGAACTGTTTAGAACTACTGATATATAACGTTGTGTTACTATATATTGTGTAGAAGATATTTGTTTGCTAGCTCTTATTTATTGCCTGTTAAATTATTACATGGTTTAAGGATTGTTATGATTTCAAGACTTTAAGATTGGACTTCATTAATCTAAATCTCCTTTCTGTATTCTTATTTCTCTCCTTTTTGTTTTTTCATATATATATCTAATAAAACATGTTTTTAAAAAGTTTAAGAACCAAGCTAAGCATCTTGTACCATGCTGCCAGGGCTGCTAGCTCAACTCAGCTACCTCCTGGCTTCCAGTAACTCTTTTAGGCAACAATTCACCCAGAACTTTCCCAGTAAGTTGAAGAGCCAATCCACCCGTGACTAGAAAAATGCCAACCATACAATTTCCTTGTGCTGCCCCTTCTTAGGTCTGATTTAAGTATGGCATCAGCAGAAGGTTGTTCTGGAAGAAGACTTATTTGTGCAATGTTGCATGTGCTTTTTAAACTGGACCCTTAGATACTACAGGTACAACACTGGAATGGCATCCATTCAGAGGCTTGGTGTGCATGGGATTTAGCACACCAAAGTTAAATGTGTATGCATAACAAGTAGGGTTCTAGGTCCCTCTTTGCCACCAGCAGGAGGTTTTAGGGGCGGAGCTTAAGGTTGGCAACCCTAATAACAGGCCAGTTGAAACAAGATGGTGAGTGCATCCAATCCTTCCAGACCTTTCAGCAGACCTTAGATGTTACATGGGATTTACGGCATATGTGCCACTTGGGTAATGAGTCCTGTGCTGGTTAGTCTTGGGGCCCCTCCTCCACTGTCTATAGCTAGTCCTGTTTCCTGGATCATCATTCCCTTGATGATGTTCAGAGTCCAGAAGCAATATCATGAAATATCATGGTTTCTATCATAGGTCTGGCAACATTTAGAGAGAGTGCACAGTAATAAAAATCTACTGATAAAGAGGATAAGTTTTGATTATGAGTCCCATAAAATGAAACCTACTGTCGTAAAAATACTGGTGATGAAAAGAGTTCAGGGACAAATTGTTTATTACAAGACCCAAAGTAGACACCAGTATATTTCGTTAACACTTTTCAAGAGACCCAAGTTCTTCAAATGATGAAATGTTGACATAGTCAACTGGGACACCAGTGATTATTCATTACATCACACATGGGGCTGTCTGCAGCTTATTTTGTAACACCAGAAGCTGAGATTTGTATCACTATAAAAGCGAGCTGTAATTGGGAAGCAGTACAAAACTATCTGGCTTTAATACCCTTGTCAGGAGACTTTAACAGTGTACTTCCAAGCACTGACTTCAATGGACATAGAAAGGTGTAACTCTACATGAGACTGCATTGTTAACCTCTTTTTACCTGTGGGATACGGCCACTGGAAATATTAGGGCTTCTACAAGCCAATAAGATAGAGAGGCACACTTTAGGTGAGATGAACACTGTCTCAATATCTGTCTGTCTGTCTGTCATGTACTAAACAGCCATCTCCTTACCCCAGCTGCTAATGCTTCCAGTAGGGAGAAAAGACAGCCCCCCCCCCCCTCAATTCACATATAAAATAGAGAAGATGTATTGGGATCTGTGGGTTTGTGGAGAGAAACTTTGCTCCACTACATCTTTCTTTGGTGCATGGGGAATAACAGCCTTTGATAGGGAAGTATCCTAGGGTGGGAGCAAAATGCTGAAAGAAATTTAGTGTTGTGAGGTAAGGCAAGCAAGACCATATTTAGCTTCTCTCACCCACATGTTCCATTTTGATAGAAAACCAAACCAAACCAAACCAGATATCCATTACACAGCTCTGCTTGAAGCTGAGAAAGGAAGGAGAAGTCTATTCACCTGCCAATATATTCTTGCCTGTGCCTGCATGTGGGATAGGGTTGCCAACCTCCAGGTGGTGGCTGAAGATCTCCAAGAATTCTGACTGATCTCCTGGCTATAGCAATCAGTTCCCCTGGAGAAAATGGCTGTTTGGAGGGTGGAGTATGGCATTATACCCTGCCGAGGTCCTCCCTCCCCAAACTCCACCTTCCCAGGCTCCACCACCAAAATCTCCAGAAATTTCCTGTCTAGGAGCTGACATCCCTAATGTAGGATGGAAATGCTTTTTTCCTATCTGACTGGAAGAGTGGCTACTTTCCACTATCTGGGAAGGTGGCTGCCACTGGGAAGGGTGCAGTGTCTGAAAATTCTATCCCCTTCTGGATTTGCATCCAACCTGTAACATGAAGTCATTGTGGCTAATGGATGAATGGATAATAAGTGGGTAGAGCTAGAAAGCCTTGGTGTAAATCCTGACAGATTTCTGCACTGCATTTTCTGACACAAATAGCAACACCATTTTCTTTGCAACACCTGCTGTGTCAAACAAGAGGCAGATGTGACACAGTCTTTAATGGAGACTAACCTGTCCCTTCAAGGTCTAAACTCAATGCCTTTGTATTGTAGTATATGAAAAGGCCCTCAACAGGGAAACACACTTGTAGCTGATTTGCATATTACAACATCTAATTGTTTTTCTCATTCCTTAATTACTCTTCATTAGATGACATTATCCCTGTGCAGATGTTCAAGGGACAATCAGTTTATGTCCTGGTTGTAAGCAAATGGGCTTGCCAATCTCCAGGACTGGTGTTGGCAACCCAAACAGATGCGTGCCACCACTGTTCCATACATGTGAAAGCCCAAAACGCAATGGGGAAGGCTCCTGCGCCTGCCAGTGAGACTGATTGGAAGGAGCCATGGGCAGAGAAGCCTCTTGGAGAGAACCAGAGGGACTCCATATCCTCTGACCCAGTATCAAGAAGGCTGTCATTTTGCAAAACATGTCCAGGCACACACACAGTCCTCCTGCTCCCCTTGCATCATCAGCTATGATTAACCAGCCATCGAGAGACATTGAGACAACAATGAAGAATTGTTATCACACCTTTGTGTCAGCTCGCTAATCTCATCAACCAGAGACTGCAGGTTTCTTCCTGGTTGCACAAGTCACTGGCATTAGAATAGATTTCCAAATTCCAACATCCCCACCCAGGAAGCCGGCCATTAATGGCTCTGCCACCTTTTGTTTTAGCTTGGGAACCACTTGGATAATCCAGACAGCCCCCACCCCCTGAAAGAGTATAACTAAAGTCCCAAAAGTCCATACTATTACCTTAGGGATTCCCATCTCATACAGCCTGCCACCGTGCCAGAGTGGGCAGCCATGCTAGAATACGCAGGGGGCTACCCCTGCCCCCTGTTTATCCCCCATGCCCCCTTTTTCTTCATCTTAGTCTACTGGAACTTGGGACAACACCTCTACAAGAACGGTAAAGTATTTCCCCCACCAACGATCCCTGCCACATTGGCATCTGTCGCTACTCTACTACCTTTTGAATTCTTAGATTCTCTGTATGTTTGTGTTGCACCATTGAATGCTTGACTACATAAACACTATTAATTTGGAATCCTTTTGCTTCTGTCATTATTCAGAGGTCACAGTTAATGGGCTCTGGTATAGTTGGTTGATCTCACTATATAAATATTGTAGTTTCCGATTGCTCAAGCTAATTTCCCCATTTAAAGAGCAATTCGGGTAACATGGTATGCCTTATCTCCATACATTGGAGGGCTTAACCCCATAGTGGCTTATGCCTGTTGACACCTGCTTGTAAGCTCCAGTCACAGTGTGTACATTTGAAGAATGGAGCCTATAGATTAGGCAACACAATTTGCACATTTGTCCCATGCAATAGTCTCCTTGTATAAGCCATTATACAGATGACCCATTCAATGCATAAAGATTAAGTGAATCGCAAGGTGGTATGATGACCCCTGATGTCAATTCATTAATAGCTTATTTGCACATGCAGTTCATGGCTTAATGGTACATCCATAAAGTGATTAATATGTGTTCGTGAACCAAAACATGTGGGACTCTAGATGTGTTTCCTTAGCTTATCCTCACCTCTTGAAGGTTTTATTCAAGTGAATGAGGCAAGAATCATAACATATATTGAACAGTGCTGTAGAAGAGGCTCATAATAACAATGAATGAGAAATCATTATGAAGAGCTGTAGGAGCTTTATTTTCCCCTTGAGACTAACCTGTTATTATTTCTGTTTCATTAGGAATGTTTAATAATTTCTGCTTTGCTTTTAGCTAGGCATTTGTTGTTTTGGTACCTTTTCCTATATTTCTTTCTATATAATACATTGATATTTCATTCTTCTGTATATAATCTCTCTCTCTTTTTTTTTAATATAAATTTTATTGGTTTTTATAATAGAAATTTTCCATAACAATCAAGAACATATAAACATTACACTGAAAAAGAAAAAAAAGGGAAATTTCTCAGACTTCCCCGCCACCTCTATCCGCCTCTTAATAAAGTATTGTTATCCCAACGTGATATGTTCTGATCTTAATTGTTCTAAAACCTATTTAAAATTCATTTAACTTTCATATAACATACTCTATTAATATAAATGGTTATAACTCTTAATATTAAAAGTGTTATCTAGATCAGATTGAAAAATATGCTTGCATTTTTCCCAGTTTTAATTCATGTTCACAATATTTCATCCAAGCCTCCCATTCCCCCATAAATTGAGCATGGTCTTTTTGGTTTAAAGTAGCTGTAAGTTTTGCCATTTCCACCAGTTCAAACATTTTCATAATCCAGTCTTTTTTCCCAGGAATATCAGCCCCTTTCCATCTTGCTGCGTAAAGCAGTCTTGCAGCTGTTGTAGCATAAATCAAGAAATTTCTTTGCATTGACAAGTCATCAGGTATCATACTTAATAGCATCATTTCTGGTGTTTTGGGTATATTTTTTTGTAGTATCAGTCTTAGTTCATTGTAAATCATATCCCAAAAGTCTTTAGCTTTGTCACAGGTCCCCCACATATGGTAAAAGGAACCAACTTCCTTATTACATTTCCAACATTTAGGGGACGTCATTTTGTAAATCCTTGCAATTTTCTTGGGTGTTAAATGCTATAATCTCTCAACATACACTTTCTAGGAGTTCATCCACAGCATTTACTTATCACTTCCTTTATTCCTGTGATGCATGGGATATGCCACAAGCTACTGAGAATAGCGTTTTCTTCCATATACATCTTTATGTCCCCATATATGGTCTGGCAGAAGACCAAAGGTTTTTATTTCCTAGAGTATGTTCATTCTATCTATCTCTCTATCTCTCTATCTCTCTATCTCTCTATCTCTCTATCTCTCTATCTATCTATCTATCTATCTATCTATCTATCTATCTGTCTGTCTGTCTGTCTGTCTGTCTGTCTGTCTGTCTGTCTGTCTGTCTGTCTGTCATATTAATAAGAGTTCATTATTATTCAACCTACATTTTTGTATCAAAATATATATGCAGTCTTCACATGATTGCCTTGAATTTGACTGAGTGATGATTAAAGCTCATTTAATTTTCTTTTTATTGTGCACAGGCATGATTCAGAAATATTTAATAACTTGCTTCACTTAGGTAAATGCAAAAGGTGTGTTTGCTTAACAGGAGTTGTGCTGCTGCAGTTGTCTTGTTTGTGGGCTTCCTAGAGGCACCTGGTTGGCCACTGTGTGAACAGACTGCTGAACTTGATGGGCCTTGGTCTGATCCAGCATGGCTTTTCTTATGTTCTTATGTCTTATTGCACTGTTTAATTTTGGCTGGACTTTTCCTCTGTCTTTATTCCATATACAGATTGGAAAAATGTTATCAGTAAGGAATAATTTGATATGTTTTTCTCTTCTAAAGCTAAACTGTGAATTCATTAAAAACAAGGAGTCAATTTACTGTCTCAAAGTTCCATGCAGTGCTTTACCATAATAATTTAACCTGCACCCGTGCTTACAGTTAATGCAAGGTAAATCCTACTGAAGTCTGTGATACTTAAAAGTGTGTGTCATTGTGCATGCCCACATTAAAAGAAAACCAGAGCTTAAAACTGTCAGGCAGAAAAATGTGCTATTTTTAACACATTGCTCTGCTTCTGATTTCAATTTGATATAGACTCACTCGTGTCTTTTGCTTCTCTGTCTTCTGATCCCTATCTACATTGTGCTTCCAGACAGCATGCATTGTGCTGTAGCCAAACTTCATTATTTTCAAGTGGCCAACAGAAGTCTTCTTCAGGAAATATTATATCTCATAATAGGAGTCATGGCACTCAACAGAAAGGAGCGATTGAATACACTGAAAAGTATTTCCTCAGGTTAGCAACAAGAAGTCTATTCTGTTGGGTGACCCCTTTTTATTCTTTATTAGATTTCTTTTTTAAGTTGTCCATCAAACAGTGGGAGGGAGGACTTTACAATATCTGAGAAACTGTGATCAGAACAAAAGTAGGACAATGCTTATTTCTAGCTCTGCCATTATTCTCAAAAATGACCTCTTAGATCAGAACCCTAAGTATATTATTATTCAAAGGGAGATACAAATAACAAACAAAAGGTCAAAACCCAAGGTCTGTTCATTAGCCCCTTGTTCTATATTGTAAATTACAGCAATTCACTGTGACAAAAATAAATTACACATTCTTTCTGAAATGTTAACATTGCATGACGTTTGCAGATAAATTCTCAAACATCGCAAAATTGCAACTGGGGAGCAAGGTGCAGATGTCATGGAAGAAATAATGTGCAATTTGATATTCAGCATAGTGTTCAGCAAACCAAAAACTATAATATAACTCATGGAGATATATAACTTTTGTATATTTTTCTTGAGCTATTATTGTACACATTTACATTTTTTTTACAAATACAAAAAAAAAACTTTCAATAAATCTATGAGATAGGATTTAATGGATAATTTGGATTGAAAGCATTAGAAACTGCTCTTTACATCCTGCTAGTTTTTATTAACATAAAAACAAAATAGGGAAAACATTAAAAAAAGTGTCATTGGACTTTATTATAATTTTGGACAAAGGAGGAAATCTTTATTTAAGTCTTGTAAGCTTTTACACATATATTTTTTAAAAATAAAATATATCAAGAAGGGTTCTTTTTTCAATGTTCAGATAAATGCCTTCAAACATCACTACTTTGTTAACATGTAATTTTTTAAAACACTTTTTTAAGGCTACATTTAAGATCTTTGGCTACAGTGTGTGCCTTGAGTTTTAGCAGGAAAGGACAGATATTTTTACAAGATAATACAAGATAAGCCCTGTAAAGCAAATCTGCATAGCTGAGGTTGGGCTTTGATGCTTTAAATAATATAGCCTCAAATGCAGGAGTTGGATTCTTTCTGAGGCTCACAGAGCTGATAAACCTGTATCTAAGTTGTCCCATTCCATAAAACCAATTCCAAGCATATAGAAAAACAAAAAAACCAACAGTGACATTTTACAGGTTTGTATTGTGTGCAGCCCAATTCTGTGACATTTGATGGTGAATGGTGTAATTTGTGGTTTTGTCTTGAAACATGAATTATGTAAAATTGAAAACAGTTTTTTGGGGGGTATTTTTAATGTAATCCTAAACTATGGCTGTTACCGCACTAGGTATTCCCAGCGATGTATCAAGAGTTTGGAAATGTTATAAAAAACATCACTTTAAAAAGGTTTTTGGATGTCACAGCTAAAAAATGGTTGGAAGACATCTTCACCGCTAAAGGGGCCAAACAAAGTGCGAACAGTATTTTTTATAACAGTTTCAAACTCTTAATACATCGGTGGGAATACATAGAAAGTGCGAACAGTATTTTTTATAACTTTCCAAACTCTTAATACATCGCTGGGAATACCTAGTGCGGTAACAGCCACAGTTACACCCTCCTAGTTCATTGACTTCAATAAAGAGTGTATCTGTGTTTAGGATTGCACTATCAATGTAGGATGTGGCTCACACAGCAATACATGGAAACTATGCTTACTGTTGTAAATTTGCTGATGAGAATGGACAAAAGAAGAAAATAAAAGGATAGTTGGGTTTAAAGGGCTAGAGTATTCCAAAGATGAATCATTCCTGCTGAAAAAGCCCTGTCTCTGGTTACCACCCACTTCACCTCTGAAGATTAGGGTTGCCAACTCTGGGTTGGGAAATACCTGGAGATTTTGAGGGTGGAACCTGAGGAGGGTGGGATTTGGGGAGGGGAGAGATTTCAGCGGAGCATAATGCCATAGAATCCACCTTCCAAAGTGGCCATTTTCTCCAGGTGAACTGATCTCTGTTGCCTGGGGATCAGTTACAATAGCAAAAGATCTCCAGCCACCACCTGGAGGTTGGCATTACTGAAGATGAGTGCACAGATAAAAGAGCTTATGAGGAAGCTGGATGAGAAGTTTCTGACAACAATAAAGGCAGCTTAATAACAGTAGATGAATTATGATATAAGAATAAAAACAATTTTATTTTCATTTAATATATTTATTTTTTATTTTTGCAACTTCCTTTTATTAAATGAGAGGGAAAAAACAAGAAAACATTTTCTCAGCACAACCACTTAGAATTGGGTTCATATTTATGCAGAAGGTTACATTCTTTTATTTACTAGAGTACTGAGCAATTTCCTTATAAACAGTTTACAATCAGCAGTAAATATATTTTAGATCGAAACGTTCCAGAGTGGACTTGTGCCACTGATTTTACGTTCAGAAGTCTGTTCAGAATATCAATGAACCCCAATGCAAGGCCCCAATGCCTGTAAATGTTATGGTTGAAAGGAAAGTGCTGGTAAAGAACAAAGGAGGAGGAAAGAGGTATATAAAGAACACCTGGAAAGAAAAAAGACTGATACCAGAAAATTTGAGAAAATGCAGCTCAACTTGGCAAACAAATACAAAAAGAAACTGTTGTTAACAAAAAGAAAAACAAGAGTTAGGGCAATTATGCACGGGAAATTTTTCCTTGGATTTGCCACTCTCTAGATGCACATTTTCCCCATCCGAGTTCTCAAAACTAAAAAATAAGTTCCCATGCAGAGTTTTGAGAATTCGGAGGAGAAAAATCTGCATCTAGACAGCAGCAAATCCAAGGAAAAACCTCCCATTCCTAATGGCCAGCAGTTCCATGTATATATGCAATCACCATCACAAAAAGCTGCAAACAAAACCGCATCAATGCATATGCATTGACAACACTAAAATAAAAGGAAATCAGCTCATGTATCTTTGGTTGGTTGTGAATGTGTTGGTGCTTCTGTTTAATGGATCGCCAGTTCAATGCCATGAATTTTCATGTAATTTTCATGAACTGATCAGTATTATCCATAACTGCAAAGTTTTTTGTTCTTGAAGACTGCCTTGCAATGCTCATATGGGCTTCTGGGTCAGATAATGTTATAGGAAATCAAATACTTGTATGTTCAGAGATGCCACAAGCATCACTCCAAGGAACAGCATATTTTGCATGCATGTGGCTCCATGCTCAATTCTTAGTATTCCCAGATGGAAAATCTGAGGCAACAACACTGGAAAAAGATCCTTCCCCATGCCATAGAAAGCTCAATTTAAAAATGAGTCTTCTGGGGTAGCTGGACCATTATTCCAAGCTTCTTTTAATGCTTATAAATTAATTGAAAAAACTGCTGATCTCTCCTAGTTAGTGCAAAAAAGGGGACACCTGCCCTGAAATTAAGTAGGGGGGAGTACATTTTAAATAAATAAATAAATAAATAAATCCAAACTTTAAAAAATGTAGCAAGAAAAGTGGCAAATTCCATCTGTATGAGCATAGAACACAGTGAGCTAGATACAAAGTCAAAAACACATGTATTGCTTTGCTCAATAGAAAGCCATCCAGTTTTAGATGTATTTGGAATTTTCATCTAAATCAAGGACAATAATGTTTTAAGCATATGAACTCCCAGAAACTGGAGCTACATGCAAGTAAATTATGCTGTTTGCTACTCAACTAAGTGGTCTTCCAAATTTTATTGGAATAATTTCTGGAAAAAATAAGTTGCTATTGTTGCCATTAATATCAATAAAAAGCCATTTACTTAATGATTTTCATCTACTAATAGTTTACTACTATTGCTCAATACTACTCATACTCATTAGTGTTTCTATTGAGAGGTGTGTGTGAATGCGCTGTCAAGTCACAGCTGACTTATGGTGATTTTCCAGGCAAGACGTGCTTTGCCATTGCCTGCCTTCATGTCACAACTCTGATGTACATTTGAGGTTGCCCATCCAAATACTAACCAGGGCTGACCCTGCTTAGATTCTGAGATCTGACAAGATCAGGTTAGCCTGGGGATACCAGGTCAGGGTTCTGTTGAGATATACATAGCATATCTTCTGTCAGTCAGGTCAGCTATTTCAAAACCATTCTGCCCGGGCATTGTTTTTTGCTTTGTAAAGCTGATTTCTGATATTTGAAAAACATAAGAGAACAGGTACTTTCACATTACAACTTTGGAACTGTAACAAGCTGGTACAGGTGAAGATCTAATTAAAATGAGAAAACACCTTTGCTGCTTGATATATCCTCCTATCTCCACCTGGAATTGCATATTTCTAAATCTATATTTGCTTTTATTCCTCTATCATCAATTCATTTTTCAACAACTTGCTTGTTGCTTGTTGCCAGTGTATATTTCTAAACCTTAGAACGGTGTGACTCAGTTTAGGACTGCACTGTAAATTAGTGTTTTGAGATAAGCTGATAAAGATATTTTATGGAATAATCAGAACACCACTGCACAGCCTTAGCAACCAATACTTCTGTGATCAAGAGGAAAGTGTTACCTGGCACCCCCTTCCCAGATGTGTGCTGTCTGCTCTGACTCCATCTTGGCCAAGTTCCTTTGGCAGCCAATTTAGGAGCTAGCAATGCCATGTCTTGGAGAAGGTGGCCAAAACTTGGCCGGGAGACTGATTCACTGATGGGACATTGGCATGCCTCCCCATTGTCACAGGGGCTTGCAAAGCCAAGCGCCCACCTAGATCTATCTATGAAATTTCAGCAGCAAGGACACATCTTCCTGAGTACAAAATCTGATGACTATCAAGCAGCTAGGTGAGCTTGATTGCTTTTATGGAACGCCTCCTACCAACCTTCCACAAGCACGGGTGAAGGTTCCACCCTGCCAGCCCTTTTGTCCACTCTGCCTAAATGCAATCACCTTTTGTTACCTTTCTGGAAAGCCCCCCTTAACAAAGCCAGGAAACCTACAGAATTTCATCCTGGACTTACCCTGAATTCCTGGAATTTACAAATATTACTTTGATATTCTTTTGTGCTCCTATAACTATTGCTGCTCTGCCAGCCAAAATTGTGCAGCCTCACCTTTCTGCTTGCTCAAAGGCTGGCAACTCCATTCTTCTCTTCTGAAACCAGCAGATCTTCTTACTATTTCCTTGGGATCATTGAAAGCTCTGCCTAAAGGTCCTTTGAGACTCCTTTTGGTATCCTCTAAACAGACAACCTACTCCCTGCAACTCAACAAATTGAGGATGGGTAAACTCCTCCTCTGTTCACATCTTTTTAAAAAAGTCTTCTTTCCCCTTCTTTCAATCCCTCTCTCCCCCACTCCCCCCTGTGGCCATTCTCTAGCTCAGAATTCCCACTCAGCCAGAAGCTTGGTTCTCTCTCTGTCTTTGTTTCCCCACTCCTCCACATGCAGCCTGCTGGGTGACCTTGGACTAGTCACAGTTCTCTCAGAACTCTCTCAGCCCCACCTACCTCATAAGGTGTCGGTTGTGGGGAAGGGAAGGGAAGGTGATTCTAAGCCGCTTTGAGACTCCTTTCGATAGAGAAAAGTGGGGTATAAAAACCAACTCTTCTTCTTCTTCTTCCTTGGAGGTCTTCCATCCAAATACTAGCCAGAGTCCACTCAGCTTCTGAGATCTGACAAGATCAGGGTAGCCTAGGCTGTTTAGGTCGGGACTGGCTCTCTTTTTCTCCTCTCATGTAACTCTTCATATGCATGTCCTTCTGAACGCAACAATTTCATTGTTTTTGTGTTTGAGTACCTTTTCATTTCCTGTACCCCTATATTTCCCCCAATAAATTCTAATCCTTTCTTTGGAAAAGATCTGGTTGTTTTGTGGTTATTGATAGCCTATTACAGGCACTTTGAGCTTGCTTGCACACTACCCAGGTAAGGATCCCTAAATCACATGCTCCTAACAGGTGAATGTGTCATTTTTCCAAGCTAGCCAGACTATGTAAGTGGGAAGAGGTTTTCCTCTGACACTGAGCTTAATTTCCCCAAATTGGTTACGATTTTGGGTGAGTTTTCCAAAACCCAAGTTAGAGAGTCCACATGTGTCCAAGGGAACACATGTGGTAACAGAAGTCTTCCAGCACAAAAGGTGCAATTTCCAGAGGGACTTATGCTCAGTTGTATTTCCTGAGACCAACCACAGATGAATCAAAGGAGACAGTGAGGAAAGCCGCACAGTCATTTTTGCCATTATAAGGTGATTTGAAAGAATTTTATATTAGTTCCTCGTTCAACAACTTCTAAATTGTTTAGACTTTACCAGCAAAGGTGAAAACACCTAAAATAACAAAGTTATAATTTGCAGTCTCAGATTTTGCATTATAGACTGAAATGTATCACAGGGAGATCCACGGTCTAACTCTAAACTGTTACTTAGTCTAAGCCTTGTATCAAATTAAGAAAAATGAGTGTGGTTATCTGGAAACGTGTTTATGTGGACATTTGCAGGCACAGTTTGTGTTCTTGAAATGTGCCAGAGACACAGTTTTTTTTTAAAAAAAAAAACAAAGCTTCTTGTTTATTTGTAGAATGGATGCAGCATAAGCAACAGCAGTGAAAAATTCCCTATTCTTCTTTGCCAATGAATATCAATTGTTATTATGAAAAGAGACACCTGTGGGAAATTCAGTCTCTAGACCTATTAAATCTTTGGCCTGTCAACTTTGAGTTGTAACAAGAGTGTCAGTTAGTGTCAATTATGATGGTACTTGTTGGGTAACATGGACATCTGTTTACCTCAAACTGGAAAGGTTGCTGGCTTATTACACACAGACTGCTGGTGGTTACAGCATTGAACCAGCGGCAGCTGAACACTTTTAAGTTCCATTTGTTTCAAGTAAGCATCTGAAGTCTAAGGGATTTCAGTATTCTTAACTTTGGATGGATTACAGCCACTGTCTCTGTTGATCTGTAAATCAGCAATGTAAGGAGAAATTAGTAGACAACGCAGTTCCTCCTACCTTTCTGCCCTTTTTACAGTGGCTTTTTATTGCATTTGTTTGGTGTCAGTTGAGCTGTCCTTTTCAGTATTGTAGGTCAGCAATAAAAATGAAACATTCCATGTGGGTGAATTCCAAGAGAAAGTTAAAAAAGCATTTGTATCTCATCTTTATCAAAAAACACAACTTTTTATCTTCAAGACAGTAAATCCTGCTGTTGGGTAACTTTATTAAGGAAGAACCTGAGAAGAGTGTGTAGATTAGAGGTCTTCATCCTGACAAGTACTGAAGCCACTGTGTCCAATCCAGTGTAGCACTAAAAGTACTTTGATTGTCAATGATGACAAAAAAAAGATGGCCCAGTTGTATAAATTATGAACTTATGTAAGTACTTATTCCCTGAACCTTTCCCAAATAAAGACATGACCATGCCTAGTTTATTTAAATAGCTGATCTACATCATAAACTATTTGCATATTTAAGGGTGGGATATGCTGAGCCATCCATGGCTACCGTCATAAAACTCAGACAGCAATTTGTTGCTGGCTTTACATATTTTTATCTTACCATTAATTGTGCTGAGAGGTGCCAAGCCTCATCTGCCTCCCTCATGTGTAATAGACAATTAAGGATGTGGTAGATGTTGCTCAGCACCAAGGGCATTCACTCGCAACTCAGTCTGCTGTACAATGAATGATGGGATGTTACAGGAATGGCCCTTCATTATATGATGCCTCAGGGTGCTTGCCAATTTGTTCTACCTATATTGAGCAACCCACCCTATTCCTGCCACACAAGAGAGTCAATCTAGCTCAACATCCCTTGCCCTACCTGCTGACTATAATATTCTACAGGCTTTGATCCCAATCAGCTGAGTAGATGTCACAATTGGGGCCTAGACAAGCCAGAGGTACAACTGAGTGGAGTTGCCCAAATATGCTGGCAGTAGGGTTGCCAGCCTCCAGGTGGGAGGGGGGGTCTGGAGATCTCCTGGAATTACAAGCAATCTCCAGGCTACATATATCACTTATGTATGTATTATTTACTTATTTGCAACAGTTATTCCACATCCCCCAGAGAAAATGGCTGTTTTGGAAAGTGTTATGCATGACATTATACCCTAAAGAGGTCCCTCCCCTCCCTAAACCCCATGCTCCCAGGCGCCACCCTCAAATCTCTAGGTATTTCCGAGCCCAGAATTGGCAACTCTAGAGAAGGTTGCCTTCTAGGAGTATTCCACATTTAAATTCAGGAGTATTTTTATGATGCAGATCAAGCATAATTAAATGTAGCTGAATCCACATTTATGTGTCTCATGTCTCCATTCTGGCCCACAGGGGCCACAAATACACCACTCTTTATTTCATCCTGACTATGTAGTCTTCAATGCATATCTCCTGCGTACACCCAGAAATCTAGAAATCTATCTCCCAATAGTACAACTGTCATGTTGCATTGTGTTGTTTAATGCAGCTTGCAGAGCAAGTTAATGTGATAGGATAAAACATAACAGCATGCTTCATAGACCACTATATTTAGTGCACACTCTTTTTTGGTAGTTGTGATGAGGCATTTTTCCAAACCATGGGCTGTCTTTAGTTAAATTTAGTGTACTGTACCATTTCTTCCTGCTAAAGGATGTGGGTGATTTTCTTTGAAGGATCTTGTACTGTGCTGTCATATTTGAGTAGTGAGAATATTGATGCAAAAGGAACATTGCTCATCCGTTCACATTCCACTGATATGCGGAATGGCTTTGGCTTATTACCATTTTTTTACAACCGAGTTATGATAAAGAGAATCAATAGAGAGTGGTTATCATTGAAATGCCTGACAATTTCTTTTAAAGATAAAGTGGCCAACACACAAGTACAACATTCCAATTTTATTTCAAAAGGTGAGGGAATTACAACTAAATGCCATAGTTTATCTTCATAATCGTCTTTTGTTTTTGTTTCAAAGTGAGCTTTTTATAGTACTTAAAGCACAGGTTATCAGAATTAGTGTATAGTTAAGTTTGCACAACATACAGACACACAGTCAAATTAAAACTCTTCAGCATTGCCTTGAAATTGTTTGTATGTTTTAGAGAGAGAAAACTCAAATCATCTTTGAATTTCCCTTTAGACAAAATATCAATGAAATGTTCCAAAAGGCTGCCCTTCATAGCCTAGGGCCATCATACCTACTGAATTGCCTCTCCTGATATACTTCCACGTGCCAGTTGTGTTCTTCAGACATCCTTCTCCTTATGGTGCTCTCTCTCTTAAGATTGTCCACTTGGCAACAGCTAGATCATGGGCTTTCTTGGTGATAGGTCAAGTCTTCTGAAATGGCTAGGGTGGCCAGGCATGATTTAGCAACCAGCATGATACAGTGAGGCAGGGGCCACTATTGGTGACGTCATGATGTCAGGCCAATGGTAGGGTTGCCAAACTCCAGGTACAAGCTGGAGATCTCCCCCCATTACAACTGATCTCCAGGCGGCAGAGATCAGTTTCCCTGGAGAAAATGTCTTCTTTGAGAATTGGACTCTATGGCATTTAAATCCCTCCCCTCTCCAAACCCTGTCCTCTTTATGCTCCTCCCCCAAAATCTCCAGGTATTTCCAACCTGGAGCTGGCAACCCTAGCCACAGATGCTGTAGCTAGGAGATCTCCCCCCATTACAACTGATCTCCAGGCGGCAGAGATCAGTTTCCCTGTAGAAAATGTCTTCTTTGAGAATTGGACTCTATGGCATTTAAATCCCTCCCCTCTCCAAACCCTGTCCTCTTTATGCTCCTCCCCCAAAATCGCCTGGTATTTCCAACCTGGAGCTGGCAACCCTAGCCACAGATGCTGTAGCTGATCTTGCTCAAAGTACTGGGGAGCACAGATCAGTGGAGAGGAGGCAGATCCTGGTGCTCTGAGCACGTCCCCTCTTTTCACTGAAGCCTAGTGGGTCTTTTAGCAGTAGGAATAATTGCAACACAGGAGCCAGTGGCAAGCCATGGGAAGGAGGAGCCTCACATAATTATTATAATTAATAACAAAAGAAACAGGCAAGCATATTTTAAAGTCAAATTGTAAGTTGCAGCCTGCCCATTCAAGCAAATAATACAACCAGATAATCACTCACCTGAAGATGGTGTAATTTTGTATTAAAAAACTCTTAATTGCAGGAGACACTGCTTCCTTGCATCTCCTCGCCATCAGATGTTATATCCTCTTTGCTCCTTTTGGTCTTCATATGGCAGCTCTGGCTCTTTATGCATTTTTCCAAATTGATTTACTTGTTGTTGTAAAGCTAGCTTCCTTATACAAAGGCTTGTGACCTGGCTGTGGACCTATGTGATGAGTTTTGTGATCAATCACAGATATGGCACAGCAGTGAACAGCAGGCCGAAAGCAGGTCATTTAAATGATACTTTCTACTGTACAGGCACACAAAGGGGGGCAAACCAAGTAATCTGTGATGGCCTGACCCACCATTGCCCTGAGTGGCGATTTCCCCTACTGCACAGCCACAAAACTGCCTGGCTTGGTGCTTGGGATCGGTGTTGAACAAGGAAAACAAGATGAAGAGACCTGAGGTGGGACTTGTGGGTAAGGCACAACTGCTGAAAAATGTAGGTTTGCTTGACAAATACATTTGAGACAAAGTTCTCAGCATGCTTACTTCTTTGGGGGTCTAATATACAATTCAGGGGTTTAAGCCTGCACATAATAACCCAGATTTCATATAAATCTCCTGTAAACCAAATGCACAGCAATCTAAACTTGCTTAGCCGTACCTCAGTGGTAGAGCATCTGCTTGGCATGCAGAAGGTCCCAGGTTCAATCCCTGGCATCTCCAGTTAAAGAGACTAGGCAGGTAGGTGATGTGAAAGACCACTGCCTGAGACCCTGGAGAGCCACTGTGTAGACAATACTGACTTTTATGGACTAAGAGTCTCATGTGTTCAGATGCAATGACAAGCCTGTTGGAAAGTCTATCATATGTAATTCATATGTGAGTATAAAAAGTATGTCTCCTAACTTGTAAACTTGGTTTTTCACAGACATCTAGTAAATTCATTAAGCAAGAAGAAAAGACCAAAAGTTGTATAGAAGGAATTTGGAAATGGGGGTAATGAGGAAAAGGAGAAGAAACTGTGGTATTGTACACTATCCTCCTTCTAGCTCCAAACCCCAAAAGCATTCTAAACCGACTTGAAATGTCAAGCCCCCACTCCCCAAAGCTGTCCCAAAATGATTTCATTCATTCCAATCCCACACCCAAAGCACTCCAAAACCACTCCAATAGCACTCTGAAGCCCAGTACAGACAAGAGCCCCATGCATAGGGTTCCCAACCTCCAGATAGTAGCTGGAGATCTCCTGCTATTACAACTGACCTCCAGTCGATAGAAATCAGTTCACCTAGAAAAAATGGCCACTTTGGCAATTGGGCTGTATGGCATTGAAGTCCCTCCCCTCCCAAACCTTGCCCTCCTCAGGCTCCACCCCAAAAATCTCCAGGTATTTCCCAACCCAGATCTGGCAACCCTACCCATGCATTCACTGACTATCCTGAGAGGGAGAGCAGGCCACAGTGTGCAGGCCCTGCCTAGGGTTGCCAGCTCTGGGTTGGGAAATACCTGGAGATTTTGGGGGTGGAGCATGAGGAGGGCAGGGTTTGAAGAGGGGAGGGACTTCAATGCCATAGAGTCCAATTGCTAAAGCAGCCATTTTCTCCAGGTGTACTGATCTTTATCGGCTGGATATCAGTTGTAATAGCAGGAGATCTCCAGCTAGTACCTGGAGGTTGAAACTGTAGAAGAAGGCAGCACGTGGCTCAATATTATAAAAAACAAAAGTAAGCCCAAATGGGGTAATATATGAAACCTCAAAATAAGTAATTATAAACCTAAGCAATATTAATATTACACCAACAGGAAATGAATCAAACAATGCACAGTAGCTTGAATGAAAGGTACTGTTAAATCATATCAGCTGTGTTAAGGCACACAGAAACTACAAGCTACAACAGGCAAACAAGGATACTAAGATACAAGGTTAACTGTGTTGAAATGCACACAGAAACTTCAAGCTGTGAACAGGCAAACAAGGATACAAGGATACAAGATAAACAATGAAAACAAGGTTACAAAGTATAAGCCTCAAATGATAATGAGAAATGAATACAGTAATAAAAACTTAGAACCAAGCCTCAGAGACTTATTACTGTATTCTTTTCTCATTATCATTTGAGGCTTATACTTTGTAACCTTGTTTTCATTGTTTATCTTGTATCCTTGTATCCTTGTTTGCCTGTTCACAGCTTGAAGTTTCTGTGTGCATTTCAACACAATTAACCTTGTATCTTAGTATCCTTGTTTGCCTGTTGTAGCTTGTAGTTTCTGTGTGCCTTAACACAGCTGATATGATTTAACAGTACCTTTCATTCAAGCTCCTGCACATTGTTTGATTCATTTCCTGTTGGTGTAATATTAATATTGCTTAGGTTTATAATTACTTATTTTGAGGTTTCATATATTACCCCATTTGGGCTTACTTTTGTTTTTTATAATATTGAGCCAAGTGCTGCCTTCTCCTACAGTTTCAACTATTTCCAGCATAGGTTTCCCTTTTACATTCTAGTACCTGGAGGTTGGCAGCCCTATCTTCAGGCATTACCTGGAGGCTGGCAACCCTAGCCCTACCCTTGGTCTTGGCATGATTAGCTGGCCATCAACAGGGTGCGAGGACTCTCCCCAGGCCTCTATAAAAGCATTGTGGCAAGCTGTAGCAATAAGGCTTTCTGAATTATTTTCTTTTGAGATTTCATCTTTTTGCAACTGTTTGGCCATTTTAGTTGCCCTGGTGATGGCGGAAAAGCCCTATTAGGTATGTACAGCTTGTCACTCAGTTTTAAAAGAGGCCTGGTGAGAAGAAGAATGTAAAACTGGCTGGGAGAAGGCTTCCCAAGGGAAAGTTCCCAGAAGTCATTCCCAAGTAAGGAAAAATGGTCTTCACCAACCAATTCATAGCTGCATGGCAATGCTGATGAATATGTTATATTCACATTTGAAATATCACCTGGCTTTCCTCTTGTTGACTAATTTTGAATCTTTAATATAAAAGGGGAATCAGTACTTGCAGACACTATTGATAGAATTAGCTGGCACTGAGCTGACAACAACCTGGGAGAGTTCTAATTTTGCTACATGACACAGTATCTTTGTTTAAGTTGTTTTCCACAAGGTTCTCTGAAGTACCGTTCCAAAGAGAGTGCTTCTGGCAATGATACTGCAGTGTCTGAAATGATGCTTTCTTCCAATGAAACACTAATACAATTGAAAATCAGTACAATTGTTGCTGGACAATATATTTCCCTTGTCACCTCCAGGTAGGACATCAGTAGAGATTGCAATGCGCAACTTCAGATGTTCTGTTTTGAGGAAACTTTTGGTTTTTATATAAAGTTTTAGGCCCAGGGGCCTAAATTTATCCTAGTGTAAATCTGATTTTGAGCTTTTCCTGTGTTCATTTTTGGGTGCATTTGTTACACTTTCTTTTTGGTGCATAGTCCATAGACGTTGATCCCTTGAGGCTGCACTTCTGTTTCAAGAACATTGTCCTTCCTAGCAATCAAGCCACAATATTTTGTACACACATACTGTATGAGGGCCAGGCGTGTTACAGGAGATCTGGACTGCAATGCTATGTCTGCCGAGCTGGAAGTAAGCAATATAGAACAAGGTGGGATTTACCTCTGAGTAGATACACTGTATGAACAATAGGTTTGAGAGAACTCTTGCGTTCCAGTCAACATGAGAACAGACTACATAGCAGTCCATGTTGAATCCTGATGAAGACTCTGTCGAAACAGGGTTATACCTGGACCCCTGTCTAGTTATACGAAGGGTTCACAGTAATATCGTTCTAACATCAGAAGGAGCTTTTGGAACCACGCTTCTACAGCACTGTCACTGTACCTAGGATCAAAGTCCAGCGTCTATTTATTCCACTCTGGGGAGATCAAGCTATATGGACACTGAACTCAAGGAGATATTTGGTTTTGGACTTTATTTCAGTTTTTTTGTCGTTCAGTATATTTTATGATACTTGGCTGTTTGTGGATGTTTCTTATATATATATTTAGCATTTTTCATGTTTGTGTGAGCACATTTTTCTACTGCTGTTGTTTTGCTGAAGTTACTTAACAGCAGGCTAACTCCTTTTGCTGAGTACCTGGAGGTTGGCAACCCTGCTGATAGCCTTGAAGTGACTGTTATGGTAGTGTAGAGAACTGGGTTGCATGGTGATAGGAGGAGGGATTAAAGTGTAAACAGAAAGCAGTTCAGACCATTGAGGCCCAGCCGTCTTTCAGGGCCATATACATGCCCATCCCCATTATATCCTCACAACAACAACCCTATGGAAAAGGTTAGGCTGAGCATGACTGGTCCGAGATCACCCAGTGAGCTTCATGATGAAGCAGGGATGTGGAATCATTTCTTCCTCATCTTGTCCACCACTCTAACCTCTGCTTGTCTAAGTTCTAATACTGAGGGAGTAAAACATATTCTAGGTAGGGCGATCTTTTCCTGAATTAATTGGCAAGATCTAGCCAATGTTAAATACTTTTAATCTCATTCATTTTGTATCACTACAGGATGAACCTCCATATTTAGATTAATAGGGATTACGTTTGGTTCAACATGCCAATAATTTATTAAAGACACCACCATATACTTCTAACTGCACAGCTTTTCAGACAGATTTTTTTTAGATAAGCCCTATTTTGACAGTAACTGAGCACCCCAATTCCCATTTTTATAACCCATTCAAATTGTTTTCAGATGTTTAAATAAATATATTGTTGACTTTATGTATTATTGTTAATCTGTTACAATAAAAAATGTTTTGATGCTTGATAAACTTAGGTTAATATTTTTGACAAACACAAAAGATTTGAGTTGCATCAAGGCTAACAATATATTAATGACAAGTTTCCTGGAGAGTCACAAATGCACAAGTACAAACCCAAGGTGTAATTTAGATAAAAATGCATCTCAAAATCCGCTGGGCTACAGAAACCAATTTTTCATGGCTGTGTCAAAACATAAAACACATTTTTTACCCGTTTTATTGAATGAGCGTCGAGCCTCCAAGGCAGGAAAGATGGAGAAGTTTTGAAAAGTGAATGCTGATTCATTTAGCAGCAAAGTGTCGCATCTGACAGGCTGCCAACCACTCAATTTGTGGGAAGAAAAATCAAATTCAAAATCCACTCTAGAAATAAAAAGATTCACTAGCAACAGAAAGTTAATTGGAAGAACGGTAGACTAGATTGAAAATTGATCTTTAAAGGTTACATTTATTATACAGTAAAGGCATCACTTGATTGGCCATTTTTGTTGTATGTCCAGGTTCTAATATATTGGCTTAAAAAGTATTTTTCTGCAGGTCACATTGGCTAGGAGGAGATTTTCACAGCACTGGGCAAACTTAGCTGTAGTCATTGGGAATCTGCACGGAGGCAAAGTCACCTGCTTTGCAAATGGACGTATAGTTTCAAGACTTAATAAAATGAAATAAACCTCTTGCAGTTCAGTTTTTCAATGTATAGTAACTTGAATGGGGAAAATTCTGTATAGCATTCCACCTATACAGGGCACTTATTGGCTAGCCCCTGTTATATCACGATCCATCCATACTCAGAGCATTTTTATAGCACTTCTACAAATGCTGCTGGGTTTTTGAAAATAAGTGAAGGATTAGCACCCATGCAGTGATTTAAGAAACAAAAAGTTACTGAAATCAAGGGGTGATGTGCAGTACTGAGAACTGGGCTGACTTGGTTCACTGATGTATCTAGCATACAAATGATGAAACTGGAAGGAAGCCCCAAGGGGGACTTCACTCCAAGTGAAACATACACTGTGACTTCTTTTTGTATTACATCTGTCTTTACTCTTAACTATATCGCTTTTCTATAGGTCTGTTTGGCAACATTCAGTTCCTCTCTCCACTTTCCAAATTATGCTACATCATTCTAGTGCTTGTAGCACATAATCCAACCAAAGTGAAATACTTCTTGATCCTATTGATTTCAGTGAATGAACGTGAAGTAAAATTCATACATTCATACCACCCTGTGTTCTATGTAACAATCACACATGAGTAGCAGGTTCTCAATTCTCAGGCACGCAATGGCTGACATGAATTGTGACTATAATGTGCATGGAAAAGGGTAGGCACACTTGTGGATTTTCCCAACAGGCCAAGAAGCACCCTCCCCTCTATCCAAGAGTGTTTCAGGTCAGCAAAGGGCAGAAGCCCCTGCTTCATGCATAGGGTTGCCAGGTCCCTCTTCACAACCGGTGAAGTGCTGTATTAACTTCATTTATGGGAAAAGCATATACTCTCTCATATATGTAGGCACATTCACAAGTTAATATAAGATGCCATGCTCAGATATAAGAGCCTAAGCATCAGACACATATATTCTACACACATATGTATATTCAGATAGCATAAGACACACACACATATATATATTGTCATACACAAATCTAGAATCACTTTGCATTATGGGTAACCTGTATTCTTTGGTCAAGTAACATTTAATGCTGAGGACCCTGGGTCAGGATGACCTGTTTGCAGTCAGCTGAATGTGAGATCATTCTCGCTTGGTACAACCAGGCTTCTTAACTGGGGCTAAAACTTTGATTTAAGAGCAAGAAATGTCATGATGGAATGTTAACTCTCTTTTCTTCATCATTAGCTATAGCCAACCTTCCGAAGATTTCTATAGGATATGTAAATATCTGTTTATACGTTCCATGCAATCAGTGGCTAAAGTCTTCTACGTAATTATCATTAGTGCTGACTGTCAATGACCTATAAAACATGTTGTCTTCCTTTGTTCGGGGAAGAGCTCTGACTTTACACTCTCAGTTTGAGAAAAGAGTTCTTCCACGTGCTATATCTGCTCTCTTATTGATCAATAAAAGACCTGCTTAATTGTTAACCTCTGTCTTGAATTACTTGATTGACTGCTAAAAGTAATTAGGACTTTACACCGGCAGGAGGTTTTTGGGGTGGAACATGAGGAGGGCAGGGTTTGGGAAGGGGAGGGACTTCAGTGCCATAGAATCCAATTGCCGAAGAAGCCATGTTATCCAGGTGAAATGATTTCTATTGGCTGGAGATTAGTTGTAATAGCAGGAGATCTCCAGCTATTTAAACCCAAACCAGCAGGAATGAGAAAATTGATAGCATGCCAGTCTGTGAGTCATGAAGCATTAACTATTCTGGTGATTACCATGGATAAGATCATCTGAAATACCAAAGAGAGCGGGGACAAACAAGACCCTAGTGGGATGCCCCCCCAGACAACGTGTTATGTTCTTAATCCCAATCATATTCCTTCTTTATCTCTGCACTCCATCCTGCTTCATTCCCTCCTTCCTTCTACTGCCACTTCTCCTCTCCTACCACACACTTGTGTGCATATACTGTGTGTGTGTGTGTGTGGGGGGGTGAGGTTGCCATGCAAAGGCCACCATGATAGCATTTGCGGGGCTCAGCACTTGCTGGGCCTGCTGATGCTTCTGGTGCTACCCTATGAGGTGAAGCTGGTTTCCTTTCCCCCTCTCCCTCTGTATCTGTAGCCCCTGCAGACCTTTTTCTTTTGACTTCTTTGCACAGCACAGGTCTGCTTTTCTTTTTGTGCTCCCTCCATCTCTTTCCTGATTTCCTTCTCACCCACTAGGGTTGTCAGGCCTCTTGCTATAGTGAAAAACTACCTGCTAGCAACCTAAACAACAACAACAACAACAACAAAATGCTGTTGGCTGACAATGTGACATCATTTCCAGGAAAAATCCAGAATTGACACCAGTCCTCTGTAGAAATTGCTGAGAACTCTGGTTTTACTATAGATTTTTTGGTAATTCCTAGAGAGGCATGATGTTACTTCCAGGATTTCTCCAAAAATGATGTCACAATCTCACTGATAGCATCCACATGCCACCGCCCCATTGATTCACTCACTCACTCACTCTAGAGAAGGCCTGTCCTTATGAAAGCAACTGGGGTATGCAGATTGCTTCCAGCTTCCTCCCCAGATAGGGTTGCCAACCTCAAGGTGGTGGCTGGAGATCTCTCACTATTACAGCTGATCTCCAGGTGACAGAGATAAATTCACCTGGAGAAAATGGCTGCTTTGGAAGGTGGACTCTATGGCATTATATCCCATTGAAGTCCCACCCCTCCCCAAACCCCACCCTCCTCAGGTTCCATCTGCAGGTTTTTCTACCCTAGAGCTGGCAACCCTATCCCCAGCTGACACAGAGGCTGAACCACTGTCCCTCTCCTCCTCAAACCCCACCCTCCTCAGGCTGCACCCCAAAAACCTCCCGCAGGTGGTGAAGAGGGACCTGGCAGTCCTAGTTCTGACTGACATTATTTATTTTGTAGCATGAGTAGGCAATAATGTGGTGAAGTAGGAAACAACAGAAAGGAATGACTGAAAGAAGACTGAAAGTCGGTTTTTATATGCCGACTTTCTCTACCGCTTAAGGGAGAATCAAACCGGCTTACAATCACCTTCCTTTCCCTTTCCCACAATGGACAACCTGTGAGGCACGTGGGGCTGAGAGAGTGTGACTAGCCCAAGGTCACCCAGCTGGCTTCATGTGTAGGAGTGGGGAAACAAGTCCATTTCACCAGATTAGCCTCTGCTGCTCATGTGGAGGAGTAGGGAATCAAACCTGGTTCTCCAGATCAGAGTTCTCCACTCCAAACCACCACTCTTAACCACTACACCATGCTGATTCCACCTCTATTCATCTGTAATTTGTAGAATGTGATGTCATTTTAATCTTCTGCTTTTGGGGGGATTTTTCAAAGTAGCTGAGTTGAAGTAAATTTCACACTTGCAAGTAAATACCTGTTATCTATGACCTACTATCTGCCATCACATCTAAGTGTGTCAAGTAACTCTTGTAACACAAACCTGACACATCCAGAAACCTCTGTGTTCCCATGAAACTCGGTTTTTGCTTTGTGAGTTGAAAACAACCTTGATTGATTCACTGACTTATTTTATCTGAAATGAAAATCTGAAAGGCTGTGTGAGTAAAATCAGAGTTTATTTGTATCTTTAAAAGAGATGTGAGTCAATCTTTTTATTTTTCTATGCTGAGGATTTCTGTGGTAAACTAACCTCAAAAGTTCATTTTAGAAATTGACAAGACATGTAAGTTTTTAATGAATTCTTATAATCCTTTGATTAAACATATAAATCGTACAATACTATTGAAATCTAATTATTTTTCTGTTTCTGCTTCAGAACTACATTCTTATTGATCTCAAAAGTCAACAGTGTGTTGTTGGTGACGTTCACATTTGTTAATTGATGCCGTATATTGCTCCTTTGCCATTCGGTTAGGGAAGTTCTACACCAGGACAGTTCTCAGCAAATCAGCAAATCAGCTGATGCTGTTCTGTCATTAGATGCATGAAGCCACCTCCTGAGTTTCCCCATACATTCATCCACTTCCATTGATGAATATCCATCCATATATACATAGGGGGATGCTCTAGCACTCGCCTTAAAACTCTATAGTTTCCATAGAGTTTTAGAGAGAGTACTGGAGCTCTCCCCCCACAGTGTGATGCTGGTAGTTTTGCATCACACCAGAAGTGACATCATCACATGGTGACAAAGATCGCTGCCCCCCATTTAGCCGATTCGCTTCTGCTTGCCAACCAGCTGAGTGTTGATGGGCAGCAGCAGTAATTACTGGGAGTTTGCTTGCCATTAGTGGGTACCTGGTAAGCCAACTTCCCCAGCTCTGTTCTCGGCAGCTCATTTGGACTACTCTGGGTGGGTGCAGCAAGGCCTCCTTTCTACAGCCCTTTTCTTGTCGCCTCACTCAGAAACGTTCCGTGAGGCCTTGCGGCAAGGCCTCCTTCTCCCCCAGCCAGCTGTCTCACAAAGCCTTCTGTGGCCAGCCCCAGAGTGACCCCTGGTGACCACTGCAGCTAGGCCTGAAGTCGCTCCAGGCATCTGCCACCACCATGGCCTGACCCAGAACTAAGGTTGCCAACCTCCAGGTACTTTATGCAAAAAAAGACAGCACTATGGCCAAAAAGCAAACTTATCAAAATGAAATCTATTCCTACTATTATACACTATTGCATAATATTTACAAGTCAACACTTCCACAAAAACACATTTTGTATGCTATCCACATGGAATGCCTTTCAACTGTCCAGTCACTAATAGCTGATCCAAAAAAATCACAAAAGTCCAATCCATCCTGAGAAAAGGATGGCAGTATTTCCTTTTTTCTTGAATTCTCCCTTCATCAGTCACCTTTGGAAGAATTGGACCCACTCTTGGAAAAGCTGGACTTGAACAAGAAGCTCTTCAGTTCCTTATTCAACAATTCTTTTCACATTGTGCTTTTAAAATACAAAATACAAAGCCAATAATTTTTTGTACATGCACATTCTACTACATACGACCAGGATCAATATTTAAACGTTACTCCAGAGAATTATGGAACAATATTCTTTCTTACCACATTATCATTCTTGACATTGTATTGGAGACACTCATTAGCTGCCCTTCCCTCTCTGGCTGCATTGATTTGCTTTTTGGCCATAGTGCTGTCTTTTTTGCATAACTTACTGGTTCAGTCTCCAGGTACTAGCAGGAGATTTCCTGCTATTACGACTGATCTCCAGCCAATAGAGATCAGTTCACCTGGAGAAAATGGCATTTGGCAATTGGACTCTATGGCGTTGAAGTCCCTCCCCTCCCCAAAACCCGCCCTCCACAGTCTCCGCACAAAAAATCTCCCACCGGTGGCAAAGAGGGACCTGGCAACCCTACCCAGAACTGCTCCAGGTGTTTGCTGCTGCAGCAGCCAGGCCCAGAATGGATTCCTGTGGTGGTGGCAGCAGCAGCAGCTGCCATTTAAAAAGGTTAAGTGTGTTATCTGTGCTTGCAGAAAATGCTTTTTATTTTTTGAGGAGGGGAAATTCAAACTCCTGTTTCTTTTCTTTTTTTACTTTTCAGATTTTTCTGCAGACTTAGGGGGTCCCCCAAGTCTGCAAAAGCATCTGTTTGGGGTGACTGTGCCCCCTATCCGCAGATTTAGGTATCTGCAGATAGGGGGCACATGTGGGAATTAGATATATAGATGCTGATTTTCTTGATGCTAAAAGTAAGGTGGAAAATGCCTACATTTTATAAGGATATTTCAGTGTCTGGAAACAGAAATTGTGCAAAAAATAAAGAATCATGGTTTTGATTTTTCATGACACAGAGATAATTGAAATTACTGAAATAACAAAAGCAGGGCTGAGAATTCTGAAATTATCCTTAAATGTTAATGCATGATTTGCTGTGCCATCTCTTCAGAGACACTGGGATTTTTCATGCTGGCCCAAAGACAGTGGGCGAAAACGCATGGTCGCTTTAGCCTCCTTTATTCTCTGTTTCAGCCAGGATTCAGCCAGGATCGAACACATGTGTTTTTGCCGAACGTGCATTCCATCCTGGCTGAAGCATGGCTGAAACAGGGAATAAAGGAGGCTAAAACGACCATGCGTTTTCGCCCAATGTCTTCTGAATGCATAAGTGGTGAAACTTTTCTGGAGAGTTTGTGTAAGCCCAATAGATTTTTCCTGGTTTATCGTAGGAGCGCCTTAGACTATTTTGGATTTTAGTTGAAAATGTTTAACAAGGGAATTTCAGGGACTTAAGATGGCAGATATCAATGTGGCCTTTGAACACTAAAAACATCATTTGAAAGGGTAGACTTCAAATCAGGACTGATCCCAGTGAATGATTTATGGTGCTGTAAAACCCAGGAGATATCCACACTTTTCTTGTCTTCCATCATGCACCTGCAACTAGCAGCATTTCCAAATATGGTGTTGCTGGGAACTAAAAGGTACTAGAATGACTCAGTTTGTCCATGGGCAAACTCCTGTTTCAAAAGAGGTAGAGAGATTAAAGCTTTCCTCTCCACAGAGGTGATTCCTTTGTTGGATGCCAGAGAACAAAGCTTCAGTGTAAAGCTCTATGAAGCACCAAGTGGGAATTTAACCCTACCCATTAGCATTACTACAGTCTATAAAGTTTTAAAGGTCTAATAATGTTACTCTCTTTTTTAATAGCTCTAAATCAAAAGCATCCATGATAATTTATAGGAACTTGATCAAAAGAAAAAAAAGCCTCTGTTTTTATTCAATACAACATAGTGTGGCTAAATTAATGAAGGTGTAAGGAACCAGATGAATGAACTGAGGAAATAGACAATTATGCTTTTACATCTTCTGATGGGAACCTGACAGGAAGTTGAGTTTATCAACTGTGATGGACAATTCTACATACCGTACATAATCATACATATAGGTTGGATTTTGGAAAGCAAATTTTAACAAACTTAGGGCTCATTCCTGAGGTTGGGGGTGATTGGGTTTAGGAGGCAGTGCGATCTGGCCGCCAGCATAAATGTCTCTTATTCCATGATAAGAGGCACTTATGTTGGTGGCGGGGGCAGTTCTGTCAGTGCCTGAGCGCCGCGGAGCTGCATGCTGCTCCCCTGGCAGCCCAGTCTCTCCGGGATGTAAATCCCCGAAGAGACATGTGGTGCCATTGTGTAAGCGAGGGGCGCTCCTAGGGCATTCCCAGGGGTGGAGCTGATGTTAGTCAGCTTCCACAGCCCCTCCAGGCTGGGAATACCCCCTCCAGGTATAATGCTGCTGCGCCAGGTTTTTTCTGGCGCAGCCTCGCTGTTCACAATGGGGGGAAATGCCCTGTTTTTTCTTTTTTAAATTTAAAAAGGCTTTTTGCAGCCTGGAGGCTGCCGAAAGGCTCAGGAATGGGCTGCCCAACTTATGCTGGGCAAAAGCAGGTTGGCAGAAAGGGGGGAGCGATCTCTGTCAGGCTGAAAGTGGGGAGTGATCTGTGTCCCTGCATGATGACATCACTTCCTGCACAATGCAGAAGCACCAGCATCGCAAGGAGGGGTGCTTTGTCACTTTCCCCAAAACTCTATGGAAACCATAGAATTTTGAGGCTAGTGCTAGAGCATCCCCCTGTGCGATGCTGTTGCTCCTGCATTGCACCAGAAGTGACATCATCACATGGGGACACAGATCTCAGCCACCTGTACCCACATCCAAACAGCTCCTGCCTGTTACAGGAGGGACCTGGCAACCGTACTATTGCCCTTGTGGTAGGAAGATCTGTGTGAACTCTGCAGGAAAAAACATCCCTGTCAACTGACTCAATAAAGGAAGCCACAGCCCTCAGTTTGCAAGATCTGAGCAAGGCTGTCAGAGATAGGACATTTTGTAGGACATTGATTCATAGGGTCGCCATGAGTCGGAAGTGACTTGACGGCACTTAGCACATGTAACAATTGCATAAATGCTGAGTCAATCCTCCCTCCCTCTGATCTTGGACACTGAGCCATACAGGCAAGTACCAGAGGAAAGACCAGATCCAAAGATTTCCATATACTGCTAATTGTAATCAATTTCTACACTGAATTAGTTTTTAAAAAATTAAAGAATGGGCTATTTTCAGTCCAGCTTTTGAGTCATTCATGTCTGAACTTAAATTCCCTACTCAGCCTAAAGACCTTCCATGAGGCTGTTCAGGTTCTAACTTAGATGTGTGTGTGTGAAACTGGCCTGCTGACATGCCTAGGATGAAATGGTGTGTCTTTACCTAAGTTGCTTCTAGTTCCTTTGAGTCTCTGGAACTTGAGTCTATACAAGGAAGAGAAAATGTTGCTTTGCCTCCGTTCCAGGGACTGTTCTTGCTATTTCAATCACTGCTAACTGCTATAGAAAGAACAAGCAACACATGTAATCTCGTTTCTTTCTCTCTCTCCAAAACAAAGAGAGATTGCCTTAAATAGAGGTTAAAAGATCAGTCAGTATGGTCAAGGCTTCATCCTTTTGCATCCCCCCCCCAGTTACTAAATGTTCTTCCCCATGGGATGAAAAACTATTTGATAACAATAACACTCTCCTGATATTTTTGGCACTGACGTTAATCTTATTCCAGTAGCGCACCAATGGGAAGAAAAGAAAGAACTGAGTGGCCACCCTACAGTGGGACCATTGTGGTTGGGCTCTTAACAAAATGTTCCCATCTGTTAGCCTCCATGGGATGTTACCAGCTCACAATGCAGGACAATGGGCAAATCAAAGCACAGTTTTCTTCTTGCAAGCCGGCTTCTAATGTGCTACTTGTTTAATGGGGAATATACGAGAGGGATTTGTTATTAAGTTGTCTAGCTCAGAGCTCTACAATAACCTGATTTTTGGAATGGAAAATTAAGGCCCATGCTGGCTAAATAATAATGGGGAAAAAAAAACCTGAGCAAAAGAGTCCACTTGGCAACATGGTAAACTAGCTCTACTCTTGTATCTTCTGTGCATTTTTCTGGAACGCACACTAACGGTGCAGGGACGAACAGAAAAGCACCATTTTAAGGCTACAGTAATCCAAAAGATTAGCATCTGGGCTGAGATAATAGAAGTGCAGACATGGGAGCCCTACAGGACAACCTTTTGATCTCACTTTGTTGATGCAGGGAGAGAATTTTCAACCTGGGACAAAGTAAGAGGAAAAGAAAGGGACAAATGTAAGAGCAAAATAGGATCACAGTTTCTGCTAGTTTATTGCTGGAACAAAGCATGTATATTTAATGTGTAGAATCCTTAGTACTTGAGACTAGATTTTGACATTCTGAAGGTGAATACTTTCATTAAATTCTGAAAGTTGCCACATCCTGAGCCAGTGTAGTAGAGTGGTTGTAGCATTGGACTAGGATCTGGGAGACCCGGGTTCAAAATCGCATTCATTCATAAAACTCTGAAGCCAATCACCGGGCCTACCTAGCAATATTTCCTAAGCACTTATTTAAGAGACAGCTTCATGGTGTTGGCATTAGGGCTGTGCATTTTTTTCTGGTAAAATTCAGGTTCAGGTTTTTGGTCCAGATTTTTTTCAGGAAAACCAAAATAAGCCGCATACTCATACCAGTAAATTCCCCTTTTTCCAGAACAAAAATTAAGTCCATTTTACCCTATAGAGATTTTTTTTTTGAGGCTCTCTTTTGGGGCATTTTTTGAGGTAGAGTCTCCAAATTCGCAGGGTAGCTGCAAGGCGCACTCCTCAAATGGATACAAAAGTTTGGAAATGTTAGCTTCAGGCGGTCCAATTTTATGTGCACCTGAAGAGGCCTCTCCCTATCCTCCATAGGAGAGCATGTAAATGTTACAATGGTTTCCTATGGAGGATAGGTAGCAACCCCTTCAGGGGCCCATAAAATTGGCCCCCCTGACCCAAACTTTACCAAACATCTGTACCCAACCAAGGAGAGGATCTTGCAGCCACCCTGCGAATTTGGTGACTCCACCTTGAAAAATGCCCCCCCTCAGAGCTCCTTGAATAAAATCTCCATAGCATATAATGATTGCATTCATAGCTAAGAGTCATGGGAAAACTCACTTTCCCATGATTGCTAGCAGTGGGCCTGTGCAATGGGTGGACCTGGCCTCACATAGCTTTGCACGGACCTACTGGAAGCAATCATGGGAAAGTGAGTTTTCCCATGACTCTTTGATATGAATATGGCCGTTATAGTCAATGGGAATTTTTTTCGAGGAGTTCTGGGTGGCATTTTTCAAGGTAGAGTCACCAAATTTGCCGGGTGGCTGCAAGGGACTCTCCTTGGATGGACATAGAAATTTGGTAAAGTTTAGGTCACCCCCATCCTCCAAATTTCACAATAGTTTCCCATAGAGGATGCCCCCCCCATAAAATTAGATCCCCTGTCCCAAACTTTACCAAACATTGGGGTTCATGCATGGAGAGTCCCTTGCGGCTAAGCTGTGAATTTGGTGACTCTACCTTAAAAAATGCCCCCCAGAACTCCTTAAAAAATTCCTATAGGAAAAAGCCTTGGGAAAGCCAAAGCACAAAAAAGCCTAATAGGTATTTTTCAGCAAATAGCTATCCGGCTTCGGCTTGATTCCTGGTTTTAATATTTGGCCAAAAATAAACCCAAATAAAACCAAAATGGCTATTTTGGGGTTTTATTTTGGTTCGGAAAACCTGATATGCACAGTCCTAGTCAGCACCAATCACTTTCAGTCTTTGTAAAGGTGCTAACATGTTGTGTGAATAGGAGGTCATAGCCCCTCAGCTGCTAGATCTTTCTATTGTGGTGGTGTTTGACTTCCTGTTGTGCTGGGCCATCAAGAGAAACCAGCTCTTTCCAATAGATTTCCAACATCCAGTGACAGTTGCTGAACTGGAACCTTAAAAGGCTAGTTTAGGAATTACAGCAAGTACCTAACATATTACAACTGATTTTTCTTTTTTTCCTTCTGACATAGTAAAAATAAAAAGTAGCCACTATGATATATTAGTTATTTTGCATTATAATTTTTGTGTGTCAATGTAGAAAAAGGCGGCGGCTGGGGGTAGGTCTTGATTCATAGTCTCCTATGGCGTTTTTCCTGGTCTAAAGAGCTGTTTGTTCATTTTAACAGAGGCACTCATTCCGTGTACACAATCCTTTGTGTACGTGAAGCTGCTCACTTTGATTCAATAATCTGAGAAGCTTTTGCTTGCTAAAATTTTTTGCATGCACTGCAGCTGAAGAAGGTGAGTACGAGCACACACACACAAAATATTTTTGTAGTGTTACTTGACTCAGATTCATCTGGTGTTGCATGTATACTCAGCCCCTGTGGCCTGTTATCAAAATTCCAATTACTTGGCAATACAGTATAATTTCCATTTTGCATTATATTACATAATGCAGATCACAGTCTGAAAGACCCTGAAATACATGTATTAGGAAAATCTGCAAAAAAATGGAACAGTTTCCCTAGCAACAGGGACTCTCTGTGAAACCACTCAGAAAGAATAGACTATTGTCTTTCTTGCTACTATTTATATATACCTTTTTTCTATGTGGTAGTCAGATAGGCACCATACAATTTAGCCATCTTAGAAAATGCTCTCAAAACATTTATGCTAGCAATTCACCAAAATTTTACATTGTACATTTCCATTTCCACCTGCTACCTCAGACATTCTTACTTTTGAATGATTAAAGAAGAAGAATTTATATATTTTAAAACAAATTATCACAGTCCTCATTTTGAAGGTCAGTCTGATTTAATTCTGTACCTAATTTTAGTAGATGATACATTACAAATTCTTTTTCATTATTTTCAAGTGTCTTCAGAATGTTTTTTGAAGCCAAACTAGGTCTCATAATACAAGCATCATCACTGTGGCATCCGTTGCCATCAAACCTGTTGCCATTTTTGTTGGCCATTCTCTTTCTTTGTCTATCCCATTTACTTAATTTATTAACTTCATTTATAGCCCACCTTTCCCACTGAGACTCAAGGAAGATTTCGAAGCTTCTGTCTGCTAGTCAAATAGGGTTGCCAGGTCCCTCTTCGCCACCGGCGGGAGATTTTTGGGGCAGAGCCTGAGGAGGGCGGGGTTTGGGGAGGGAAGGGACTTCAATGCCATAGAGGCCAATTGCCAAAGTGGCCATTTTCTCCAGGTGAACTGATCTCTATCGGCTGGAGATCAGTTGTAATAGCAGGAGATCTCCAGCTATTACCTGGAGGTTAAGAGAAAGTACACCTGTGCTGTTACTGGGAAGTATTCTAGAACTGGTATGAACCTTGGTAAAGGACGTTTGAATTCAAATACTAGCCATTGGTTATTGGCTGAAGAAGCTATTTTTAGTGAAAACGCAGTTTATTCCGGAAGGGGCGTTTCCATCTACTTCCACCCGGGTTTCGGGTCCCTCGAGACTCCCGGAGGGGCTACTGGGAATTCTCCCGTCCACGCCTCACTGCATCACCGAGCAGCTGAGGGTGCACAGCTTACATGAATCCTTTGGAATTTTATTATCCGTTTGCCAGCAGCCGTGCACACCTTTTTCCTTGCAGGCTTACCGCTCTGTCGGCTCTCGCCGGTTCTCTCAGCTTGGCTCCTGCAGCAGCTGATGCGCGGCTTTTGTGAATTTCCTGGAACATTGCCTTGTCTTCATAGCCACACATATTTTACAGGATTACCGCGTTGTTGGTGCAGTATATTGCTGGTTCCATCTGTACTTTTGTGAATTCACTTTGAGTTGGGGCATAAAGAGTCTCATTGTCCCATTCTGATGAAAGTAATGTATTTATGCATCTTACCATTGGTTTTGTTACTGTACATTGTACTAATATTTTGTAAAAAGTGTGTTTATAAATTAATACAGTGATTGTTGTCACGATAAATAGATCTTGCAGAGTCATTGACTTTATATTTACTTGGAGCTTCATGATGGTTATTTTTCTTTAATTACCTGGAGGTTGGCAACCCTATAGTCAAATGAGACCAAAACCAAAACAAATCAGAGTTTCTGATGACTGGCTGCTCAGAAGACTGAGAGCTAGCAGAAGTAGAAGGGTTGTGCCTTAATCTCATTACACTTCAGGTGCTTCCAAACAGGCTTTCAGCCTCACTGCCAAAGTGCAGCTTTTTTTGGGGGGGGGGGGAAGGTATCTTTCTCACACAAGTTGTCTCGTTGATTTTCCTTCTGTGTGTTCTCCATTTTCCCCCATGGTTTTCCAAACCACCTTTGATGCGATGTTTCTCTTTGACACAATATATCTGCTGGTTGACTGCCCAGATGGTTCCCTTGTATGACATTTCTGAGGCTCTTTTCAGTCCTCATCTCCTGCCACTTTGAAATTACAGCAAGGTTTGGCATGCTGCTCTTTTCCTGGGACTATCTTTCTGGCTGGATGTTTGAGCTGTTCCCTTGGGAAGGAGACCTCTGATCTGCAATGATAGGTAGCTGGAGTTATTTTTGTGTTCATTCCAGCTTTCTAGCTTTAGCCTCTTCCAACTCCCTTCTTGAGTGAAATGCATTGCTCAATGTGCTCAGAATATTTGTTTCTTTTTGTGGGCATCCTAGAGTTGGGTATTATTGCTGTATGATTCATATTGTGATGACTGCATGAGTCTGCCAATTCGGTATGTATTATTCCTTGAAATATATTTTGCTTCTGATCTTAGTCTCTCCAGATTCTCAGTATTCCTTCCAAACATGTAGAGGAGCATTGCCATTTTGTCAGCAGATGCCTTTTAGCTGTTTGCCTGTGTGTTCAAGCAGGGTGTTCAAACTAAGGCAAAGCCAACAGCTGTTTTTGCATAGGAGTGAGAGGTAGCAGAAAGGTTTTCTTCCTCACATTCTGGCTATATACTACTTTTGGGCCAAATTGGAAAGTGGTCCACAGTTACACAGACACATACAGTGCATTCCTGCGATGCTGGTGTGTGGGGATGGCGGGGAAGAGACACAGCCACGCCTCCTCCTAAGCCGTTTCCTGCATGTTGCCAGGATGAAAAAAGCCTTTTAAAGGCTTTTTTCATTTTCAACAGGGCTAAAAGCCCCATTGAAAACAGCAAGACTGCGCCTGCTAAAAAGCAGGCACAGCAACACTGTCCTGTCCACCGGCATCTGGGGCTGAAAGGGCATAGGGAACTGCCTAACGGCAGCTCTGCCCCCACCCTGGGAGCACCCCCCCATGCCAGCACCACAAGTCTCTGCTGTGGCCTGTGCCATGGGGACACTTTGCCGGCGGAGGGGTGAAGTGCAGCTCTGCTGCGCTCAGGCACCGACGGGACTGGCCTCGCCGTCAGCGTAAGTGCATCTTGTCCTATGATAAGATGCACTTATCCTGGCAGTGAGGTCATGCCGCCTCAGGAATGCACAGATAGGCACATAGATAGGATCCATGCATCTCCTTGACCACTCATAGTGAAATAATCTAACCACATTTTTTTGAACTAGCTGGGGTTTCAGGGCAGTCTTCAAAGGCTGAACAGTGTACAATGCATCAAAGTAATCTAACATCTGAACTATTACAGGAGCATGGGCATTGTGCTTTTCAAAATGGGGAAAAACTTATCTTCCTATATTTCTCCTTTGAAAATTCTTGGTGTCTAACTGATAAGCATTGAAGAGTTCAGAGAACAGTTTAAGATTTTCAGGTGTTTTCACTTTTTAAAGAGATGGTTTAGGGGGCCAAAAAATAGGTGCATGCATGACATGCATATCTGTGACCTTTTGTTACATGGAACTAAGTTCCATAGAAGCCAGATGTTCCAGAAGTTCCATAACTAAGTTCCATAGAAGCCAGGACACAACTTGACTTTCTTGCTCAGTTTGGGTGATCTCTGATGCTGTTTGTTCTTTTTGTCCTTTTAAAAGTGACTCTCATATCACCCTCTCTACTTCATCTGTGGATATTTTTGTTACCACCAAAGAATTGAAACACAGCTTAACATTATCACTTCAATAACGTATTTTGTTCACCATCTGTTCTAGAATGTTTGAAACATGGCAAAAACTTCCTGGACTTAATTTGCCTTTTTTTATTTGGTGATCATAGAGTAGCTCCATTAACATTTCATGTTGCTGTGGTGAAAAACAGTTCAATTTCCATGCTTTACTGACTCCCTTTGATAAATGGTGAAACATGAAAGTTAGTTCCCATAATACCAGACCCATCTGTGACAACATAACCTTCATGGTCCCTAACTACTTGCATCATCTCCCACTTATGACTTAATGCTGTTCAGCAAGTGAAACATTTAATCTCATACTGTTGTGTTTTTTTTTCCTGCTATGACTGTGAGATCTGTAGCCGGCTAAGCTGAGCATGAGATCAAATGGTTGTTAAGACCATCTGCTTATTTATTTTATGCCAAAAAGGAGTTTTATAATTTTTATAATTGAACATAAAAAGTTATATTGTTACATCCTCCCTACTTCCCCAAGTGGGGAGAAGTCTGGATAATACTACAAGGTTTCATTCTTTTGAAACGCTGATGGCTGGGTGCCAAAATAAACATTTGGGTTTTGAAAGAGTTGGTTCCGGGTTCCCTGCAATCACAAAGCAGCTGTGAGGAGTGGCTTTTTGAAAAAAAATTTTTAGCTTGGATTGCTGCTGCAGAGGAAGGAAGGGCTTTTGCCTCCATCCCCGTCGTTTTCCTGTGCCAAAATAGCACCGGGGGTGGGGGAATAATTTCTCTAGTTTTGCTGCTTCACATGCTAGGGTTGATAGACCCCAGCTGGGGGGGGGGATCCCTTGCTTTGGGCCCCTTTTGCTGGTGCCATCCACCTGTCTGGCGGGGGTCTTACCAGGCATAAAATGAGGCCTAGGCCTTGATGGCAATTGCACAATGACATCACTTTTGGGAGTGACATCATTAATTTCAGTTTCAATTCCTCTATTGGCATACCATCAAGCAGGAGGGACATCATCATGTCACTGACAACGAGGAAGACACTGAGGTATTTGGGCAAAACTCTACGGTAAAAACAGCTTCTACCATCGAGTTTTGCCCAAATACCAGAGCATATCCCTGAATGTGATGACATCACCTCAGCCATCATTTCCTACAGCCAGCAGACATGATCCCAAGATTCCCCTCCCTGCTACATTCTTAAGCCATGTTCCCATATAATTCTTTATATCTTAACAAGGATTATGATTTCCATGAGCAGTTTCTAATGAACCATGTCAAAGAGCTTCAATGTAGTATGTTCTTCAAAATTAGATAAAGAAAGGTTTACACAATTATGTTAACAAAGCAATAACTTGTAATAAATTATGAGCTGTCTCTTAATTCAAGCATCTTAGTTCAGTTACCACTTTTTGCTGTATCTGTTTATTAATAAGTTACATTTAGACTTCAGTAAAATGTTATTTTTGGGATACTCAAGCATTAGGTATCTTTCATCTTTATTAGTGCTGTTAGTAATAAAACAGTTGGGTTAGTATTATGACTGTAGAATTAATGAGCATTGTGCTTTACAGAGCAATACTTATGATATCCCCGGCAAAAACATTTACACCGTTCTTTACATGATCCTTTATGGCAGATATAGAATTCATCTCTTTAAGGTGACATAGGCTGCTTAAAAAACAATGAGAGAGAGAGAATGAGAGAGGGAATGAGAGTGTGAGAAGGGCCGTATTTTGGAGGCTGTATAGCATGAAAGTTTTCTGATGTGCTTTCGGAGGCAAATGAGTGGAAGTTGTGACTTGCTTTTATTTGTATTTCTGCTGATGCTTTTCAATGTGATGGAAGCTGCTTTCAGTCGCATTGATTGGGAATAAGTGGGAAATAAGATTTATTTTAAGCTAATAAATCAAAATACGCTCAGTGTGCTGAGTTTGCACCAGCATATAAATCCCTGACGTTAAGTATTTAACCTGCTCCTATTCTGTCATGAAACTCAAGGTGACATGAGTGAAGTTCCCAGGAGGTCTTCCATACTAGCACTAACAAGACCCAAAGTTGCTTATGTTATGACAGGGAGGTGTTAGTTGTGCTGAATTACACCCAGGAGACCCAAATCTCTGGAAATAAGTTTCCCTCCCCCCCAGGGAAGGTGGTAATAAACTGTTCAAATTGCCAGCAAAATGGAGATGGGCTTCCTGCAAGGAGATAACCATTGGCCCAACTACCCGGAAGGGGCAAGAAGGATGGCTATTTGAATAACCTGAGCTGGGCAATAAAGGAGGGAACTGTGTGCTTTGAGTTGATTGGGGCATCAGTTCGCAATCTCAGGGTTGAGTAAAAGAACCCAGCTGGGCAGGAAGGGTTAAAAGATCTGGTCACGCTGTTAGCGGTGCCCAAGCAGCAATGCCCAAGCACCCATGAAAGCTCAAGTGGACAGGGAACAGGGGAGGGAACAGAGGGGTGCGTGCTTCTCTTTCCTAAGTTCCAGGAGACATGAGCCCATCCCATGGAGGCCCAAATGTTTTATTTCCTCTGCTAGTTCTGCAGTAGTCCTTGAGTGCTGTCATATACCTTTTTGCTATACAGTACTCTAGACTGTAACACTGTCTTGTAGTGAATAAAGATCTTCCTCTTCTAAGAACTCAGACTGTGATCAAAGAGCTTTGCCTATATGTCTAGCCATTTGCTCATGCATACACTATAATTTCTGGTTAGGCTAGGTTAGAGAGCAAATTCCATGCTGGCCATAATTAGACAAGGAATAGAGAATAAAACTGCTGATATCATACTGTCCTTGTACAAATCTATGGTGAGACCACACTTGGAATACTGTATACAGTTCTGGTCACCACACCTAAAAAAGGATATTAGAGAGCTTGAGAAGGTGCAGAAAAGAGCAACCAAAATGATTAGGGGACTAGAGCAACTGTCCTATGGGGAGCGGTTAAGACGCTTAGGGCTGTTTAGCTTGGAAAGAAGGCAGCTGAGGGGAGACATGATAGAGGTCTATAAAATTATGCATGGTTTGGAGACAGTGGACAGGGAGAAGTTTTTCTCCCTCTCCCATAATACTAGAACATGGGGTCATCTGCTAAAGCTGGAGGGTGAGAGATTCAAAACAGATAAAAGGAAGTATTTTTTCACACAACACATAGTTAAATTGTGGAACTCCCTGCCCCAGGATGTGGTGATGGCTGCCAGCTTGGAGGGCTTTAAGAGGGGAGTGAACATATTCATGGAAGAAAGTGGTATTCATGGCTATTAGAATGGATACTAGTCATGCTGCATACCTATTCTCTCTAGTATCAGAGGAGCATGCCTATTATTTTGGGTGCGGAGGAACACAGGCAGGATGGTGCTGCTGCACTCGTCTTGTTTGTGGCTTCCTAGAGGCACCTGGTTGGCCACTGTGTGAACAGACTGCTGGACTTGATGGGCCTTGGTCTGATCCAGCAGGGCCATTCTTATGTTCTTATGTTAAATGAGAGAAGGGGAGTGGGTTGCCAGCTCCGGGTTGGGAAATACCTGGAGATTTTGGGGGCAGAGCCTGAGGAGGGTGGGGTTTGGAGAGGGGAGCGACTTCAATGCCATAGAGTCCAATTGCCAAAGCAGCCATTTTCTCCAGGTGAACTGATCTTGATCACCTGGAGATCAGTTGTAATAGCAGGGGATTTCCAGTTACCACCTGGAGATTCAATTCAGTAAAGCACGGTACTGAAGAAAAACTGCAACTACAAAAAACCAGTAGCAAGGCTTAAGATAAGCACATATTCAAGAGTTACAGCTATTCAAGAAATACGAAAAATACAAATACAAATGCAATAGTGTTACAATAAGAAAGACGCACATATATATAACACCTATAGAATACAACACATTAGGGCTGTTGAAAAAAAATCGGTACAGTTCGGCTTCGGCAAAATTCGGGCGAGATCCGGATTTCGGGGGGAAATTCGCCCCCCCCCGCGCGCCTTCAGGGAAGCCCCCTGAAGGCTGCGGGTGTGTGTGTGTGGAACAGATCTGCGCCTCCCATCCGGGAGGCACACATCTATTTAAAGGGCCCCCCCGTGTGCCTTCAGGGAAGCTCCCTGAAGGCGCGTGCGGGGGGGGGGGGGAACAGATCTGCGCCTTCCAGCTGGAAGGCGCAGATCTGTTTAAAGGGCCCGAATTTGCCAAATTTATTCGGGAACACCCCGAACTCACCGAATTCGGGTCCCCATTTCCCCCCTTTTTTGAGTTCGGTTCAATCCGAACCGAAAAACCGCCGAATCGGGGGAATTTTGGCTGTTTTTCGGTTCGGGCCGAACTGAATCGACAGCCCTACAACACATCCAAAGCAAGAAAATACAAGGGGAAGCAGAAGAGCTTCAGACCCCTATCACTGTGCATCATTGCATTAAGTCCATTACAGACTTATAAAATTCCTTTCTAAGCCACCAGGTTTCGTGATAGGGGTCTGCAGCTCCTCTGCTTTCCCTTGTATTTTCTTGTTTTGGATGTGTTGTATTCTATAGGTGTCATATATATGTGCGTCTTTCTTATTGTAACACTATTGCAGTTGTATTTTTCGTATTTCTTGAATAGCTGTAACTCTTGAATATATGCTTATCTTGAGCCTTGGTACTGGTTTTTTGTAGTACCACCTGGAGATTGGCAACCCTAAGTGTAGGGTTTCCAGTGCTAAAATGAGTTAGGCATTGAATTATAAACTGATAGCCATAGACACCCCTCACCCTAAATCTGCAGTGTCAGATCTTGTCATGACTATTTTTTGTCAAATTCCTAGAAGCTAACAGGGACATTTTACATTCCAAATATCAAAAAACATTAAAAAAATAGTGTTTTGGATTGTTGATTAATAGCTTTAATAATCTGGGCATTATTTTTTAATGATCCTGGCCTTTCTTAACTCCAAGCAACCAACAGTTTCATCTGGAAAAACAACTATATAAAAATATAATATTGTTACTGGGTGCTCCTGGTTTAAATGAAAAAGAAGCCTTTAAGATAAGAATTTAATTGACCAACACAAATAGCTACACGTTTTAGCCATGGAAAGCTATAAAAATGGAAGGAGAGAATAGAAGAGATGAATTCAATCTGAGATTGGTCTTGATTGCTAAGGCTGAAGTACCATGCATTCAAGTAGGCAGGATTGCATTCACCAATAGTGAGTCATGCTTCAGTTAGCACTTTCCTGTAATTTAACTTCTTAAGTAAAGTCAGTAAATATGATCTAGAAAAATTACATGTCCATCAAAATGGAATTGTATCATAGAATTTTACAGTCACTTTGTAGAAAAGGTTCGGACTAACAAAACGCCGGGCAACCATACCCCCAGGAACATCATGAACGTAGAGTTGGAGGTCTTTCATAAAAACAGGAAACTGGCAACAATGCCCCCCCCCCATCAAAGGAAATTTTCTTGGTCTAGCCTGATGATTCTCAGCTGGCACTACAGACACTTTACAATTGTGTTAAGCAAACCCAAAATTCTGTATTGTTGTGCCATTTTATATTTCCTGGCACTGAAATTTTGCCATAAAATAGAACATTGTTCAAAGTGAGTTGTCTGCCAAAAGATCAGCATATATATTCATACTAATATCATATAAGTTGCATATAAGAGCTGTACAATATGTTTGCACAACACACACTCACATAAACAACCACATAAACACCAACAACAAAACACAGAACTAAAGCCACTAAGAAAATGAAAACGAATATTGATGAAATGAAATAGGGAACATTTACTTATAATCATTCCCCAAAGGGAATATTTACCTTTAAGATTAAAGTTAAGATTGGAAAATGTATGATCTATGGAAAATGTATGATCTATGGACACCATTTTAGAATAATATTTTCTGTGTGATACTCCTTCTCAACTTGCAAAGAAGCACCTGTGTGAAACAGGAATATCATATTTATTTTTAGTACTTTGATCCCATCAGTACTTTTAGTAACCATATCAGAGATCATCAGCCCTTCCTCTACTTTATTAATGCTTTAACAGAATTTCTAAAACTGCATGAGGATCCATCTACACATTACAAAGTCATTGGGTTTGTTGGGTGTAACACTGCACCTTGCTCTGCCATCCTGGCTGTCTTCCTCCGCACAGTCTGCCTTCCTCCCACTTGCCTGAGCCAATCTCAGAATAGGTCATGTTCTTGGAGCCGTGCTCCCCCAGAGCCTCTTCACCCAGGACTCTTCAGCCTGTCTCTCTGGCATAGGCTTCTTGTGCAACCTCCCCATTGGCTGTCTTCCCCCTTCTTTTATTCCCCCTTTCCATCTGTGACTCTACCCCCTTCACCTTCCTTCTTCCTCTCTTCCAAGTCCCACTAGTTATGGCCTTGTTATGGGCACCTGACAGTCCTAGGCTACCTGGTACACCACACAAGGTATGCAGGACTGGACAAAGTGTGCAGGGATCGACCACTGCTGTACAGGCAGCCAGAGACAAAATGGGGGTCTCCTAGCATCCATCTTGTGTGCCTAGTTACAGAGCTGACCAGGAAATTTCAGGCTTGTTTGCCTGTTTCCCTTTGGGAGGACACCAGGTGCTACTTGGAAACAAAAGGACAAAAACAAGCCTTCTTCAGCATTTGTTTAGACATCTCCTGCTGCCAATAAGGCAAACCTCAGTAATCTCATCAGAGAGAACTCCATTCAGAGAATCAGGAATCCTTATTAACATAGCCACATGTATGGACACAAATAAACCCTTCAAGTTTCTACACAGTCAGGAACCCAGCCCTCTCACTCACTCTATACTTCCCCTGACAGATAGTTCCCCAGACCTCACCCTCTTCTGGAAATCTATAGCTGCTACTTAGGAACCCAAGTACCCAAACACTATTTCTTTGATATGGAATTGGCATCTTGGCTAGAGACATAATGACAAATAATTAGTGTGTCAAAGACGTTGCTGCCTTACCTGGCCTTGACTTTACACTTTTTTTTCTTTTTGTGAGTCAGTTTATTTGAAAAATATATATCCACAAAGTCTATCCAATTCAGCAGAGTTGAATGCAACACCACTGCAAAGGGTATGTTAAGTATTCCGTATTGCCAGCGCAGAAGATAATTAAGCAGCCCTATTTGAGCACAGGGAAGGCAGCATGATCGATCTCGTCAGATCTCGGAAGGTAAGCAGGGTCAAACCTGGTTAGAATTTGGATGGGAGACCACCAAGGAATACCAGGGTTGCTATGCAGAGGAAGGCACTGGCAAACCATCTCTGTTGGTCTCTTGCCTTGAAAACCCATAAGGGGTCGCCATAAGTCAGTTGTGACTTGATGACACTTTACACTCACTCACTCATTCACTCACTCACTCTCTCTCTCTCTCACACACACACACACAAACACACATTTGAGCACAGTCTTTTTTGCAGATTGGATCCAGTAAGAATGTACTGGAACGACTTCACTAGTCTGTTAGGGAAATAATAGATTTTTTAAAGTCCTTTAATGAAAAAGACACATTCTCTCCTTCTCTGAGAGTAATTTTATGGCCACTATAAGTTATTTCATGAGTCACTTATCTCTTTTCACTTGTTTCCCGGACTGAGCAGCTAAATAGAAACTGGCTGTTTCATACTGCTAAATCAAATGCTTACATTGCGACTAATTGCATTTCACCTTTGAAATAGTTGCTTAGACTTGCCAGTGCAGTACATGGGAATAGGCTGAATATGAAGATCATATTCCACTGATGGAAGGAACGTCTATCACCAGAAGAGGGGTGGTGGTTTTTGCTAATCCTACCCTCCTAACAGCATTTTAGTTCCTCTATGCTTTCGTGGAGGATCCCCTGTTCACAGGACCAATATGTCACTGGGAGGTGGGAATTTAGTGGGTTGGAGCAGGAGGAGAGAGGTGGAAAAGTTCCAGTCCACCAGTAATACTTTATATTCAAACCTACATGGCTTATTTCATATACCTTGGGAAAGATTTGGCATCAAAGAATTATAAAAATGTCATATAGGGGGAAATGGTCATGAACTGTTTTTTGTTTTTTTCCCCCAAACACAATGGTAAGTGACAGTCACGCAACTGAATGACAGTGCAGAACTTGGGAGGAAGGGACAAAGTCTTTGATATTTTGTTATTTTTTGGTGACATTCCTATTATTTGATGGCACTTTTATCCTTCTGGACAAAGGGCAAGATAATTTCACTCTCTTTAGTGATAAATAAAATCCCTAATAAATTTACAGGAGAAGGTACAATTTGGGAAGAAATATTATGTGCATTTATGTGCTAATGTAAGAAAATGGAAATGGAAAATAACAAAAAATTGAACCAAAGAAATACTTATTATGAAGGTGAGCACTTTGTAAAGATCTGTTTAGCTTAAGAAAACAAGTGGACCAATCAACCAGCTTAACCATTTTTGTTTCATTTTAATGAGGTTGTGTTTCTTTTCTTTGAACTTTTAAGGCATACAACAAATATCACATGTCAATATCAGAAGGATGTATCTTTTATCATAATTGTCAACAGGATGTTTTAGAGGATACAGCTTGTGATTAAAAAAACAACCCAAGCCAAGTTTTCACAGGTGCTTTCTCTGTTCTGGCATTTGAGCAAATAATTAACTAGGGCATGGATGCAGCTGGACGGAAGCCTTATTGACCATTCACAACATGATAGCCTGCCCCATCACTAGACACAGACAGCATTTTGTGGTGTCAAACTGGACTTGTGAATCTTCTTTACGCCTGGGTAGGCCACAGCAAAACACTGTTTATCCACTGTGAAAACTATTGGTAAGGCTTCTCTATAAATAGGGTTCAAAATGAAAAAATGGTAAACTCGCCAAATCAAGAAGCACAGAAAACAATACACATTTATAGTCACGGTAGAGTATATTCCACACACCTTTCACATGAAGGTTGAAGTGTGTGGGCCTTTTTTATTTAGAAAAAAAAGACAAATTAAGACATGATGGAAACAGATATATAGATAAAGTGAATATACATAAATGACATTGATGGGCAGTAGATTGAGAACCGAGAAGAGAAAGAATTTGTTCACAGAATTAACTTATGGGATATGCTGCTACAAAATGGATAATTGTCATTTGCTTAGATGCATTTAAAGAGAAATTAACTAATCCAAAGAAGTTACTTCTGTATCTACTGTATTTACTTGAAAGGAAAGTGATCCTGAATATGACGACTCCCCTGAAAAAGTTATACACCAAAACATTTGTTTTTACTGGACATAAATGAAACTTATATGTGAATGTAAGATGACCATTTTTTTGGATGGCATATATGGGAAAAAACCTTGGTTTGCATTGGAATAAATACTGCACATATCTAATTCTGAACCTGACCCCAGATTGCAGATCAAAATATCTACATAGTAATCCAGGAACAAATGGAAAATGTTTCTGCACACTTCAGGGAATCGCCAGGTTTGCAGAAAAATCTTAAATTAAAAGGAGACAGTAAAAGAAAATATAAATGTTTTTAAATGCCAAGATGTCATGGGATTTCATCAGGAGATCTTTGACACCATTTTGAATTGCATAGGCAACCCTGGCAATCTGAAATGGCTGCTGCACTTTCATCTTGACACTGGAAGTGAAGTGGAGAAATGGACATGCAGGAAAGAGGAAGATGAGGGTCAATGGGAAGGAGAAAGCAAAGCTATAGTGGAGGGAGAAAGAAAAGAAAAACGGAGCAAATGGGGAAATGGGGGCTGAAAGGAGGCAAGGAAGCAGGAAAAGGAAAGGAAGTGTAAAAGAGAAGCTGATGAAGATTTTGAGTTACTTTGGTTGTCCTAATAAAAAGTATTGCATGGCTTTTATTTTTTGAATTTTTCTTTGGACTAATACAGCTACCTGAAACTTTTTTGTACTGTACCATGTTAGGTACCTTGGTATGTTCCAGAAAAGTCAACCAAGCTAATAGGTTGGCTTGCTTTCCCATCACCCAAATATAACAGACTGTATTAACCCACTGACCCTTATAGATAAGGACTTTCTATTTTCTGTTATTTTCACTTGGACCATAGCGGCACAGTTCACCAGTAACTAATGTGGTATCTGTATCAAATAGAAGGGAAAGTTCACATAATGGAAATGATAAGAGCCAAAAGGAAACAGGAATCAACTGAAATTCATTTACAGTATTTTTCGCTCCATAAGACACACTTTTTTTCCTCCTCAAAAGTGAAGGGAATGTCTGTGCATCTTATGGAGTGAATGTGCATCTTATGAACCCTAGGCCAGTCCATCCGGGACTCCCAGAGCCGGGCAGAGGGACCCCCGCCCCTCCCGCCAGCTGGCTGGGTGCGCCGGAACAACGCGAGCTGGCGTTCCCCGCCCCGACGGCCAGCTGGGAGGCTGGCGGGGTGCACACAGCTGGGCGCGTTGGGATGGCGCAAGCCGCCGTTCCTCACCCCGACGGCCAGCTGGGAGATGGGCGGGCCGCACAGAGCCCGCTGGGCATGTTGGGATGGCACTCTGGGAGGCGGGCGGGGCACACAGAGCTTGGCGCGTGGGGATGGCGCGCTGGGAGGCGGGCGGGGCACACAGAGCTGGGCCCGTGGGGACGGTGCGAGCCAGCGTTCCCCGGCCCAACGGCCAGCTGGGAGGCGGGTGGGGCACACAGAGCTGGGCGCGTGGGGACGGTGCGAGCTGGTGTTCCCCGCCCTGACGGACAGCTGGGAGGCGGGCGGGCGGCACAGAGCCCGCTGGGCACGTCGGGACGGCGCGATCCAGCGATCCCCGATCCGACGGCCAGCTGGGGTGGTGGTCAGGTGCGTCTTATGGAGCGAAAAATACGGTATTTTAACTGGGGGCAAGAGTTGATGGTGGTTAAGCACAATGAAATAACTGGACCAAAAACAAAACAAAATATTGAACTCATTGTATTTATTTATTTATTTACTGTTAGTTTTCTACACCAATTTTCTATTAAATATCCAAACCATTTTGTAAGACAATTGCAATCAGCAATGCAATTCACATTAAAACAATAAATGCATGGGCAAAGCAAATTCCATCTAGCCAGCTCAGTAACAAAATGAAAGTTTAAATTTCATGTGATAGAAATTGTCTATATAATGTTGGAAAAGGTGCTGCCCAGGTGAATGCCAGTGGAACATTAATCTTTTATGGTATCCTGAGTAGGACATCTTTTAAACACCAGGAAGGTCTATCTGGAACTAGATATTCTCTTAGTTATTGCTTGCTGTCCATTGTGAATATATACAGTTGGCATAAGGTGCTGTTTGGTTAGTAAGTTTTCAAGGACTGATGGGTCAGTTTGTCTGAAGGTACAGATTCATAGCTTGAAGTGCCGCTAGATTCACAGAGATAAAAATTTTCCAGCACAAGGAAATGATTGGGAAAACTTTGCAGGGGTCTGGATGGTGGTTTTTTTATGGGGTCCCATTTTTTCTCCATTGGAAACAATGGAGAATGGATGGGGCATCCTCTTTGGGGGCCCATAAAATTGGACCCCTTGACCCAATGTTTACCAACTTGCGCAGGGAGGGGGGTTCTTGTAAGGAGAGTCACCTGAAGCTATGCTGCACATTTGGTGGCTCTACCCTAAAACAAAGTCTTCCCAGAACCCCACAAAGATTTCACATAGAGTTTAAAAGACCCCCAAATGCTCGCACTGTTCATGTATAACTCATTGGACCACCCAATAAATAATAGATTCATTTTTAAAAAATACATTTACTCACCAACTGATTAGATTGCAGAATTCTCTGTCACTGGATGTAGTGATGGCCACAAGACAAAAAAGGAATAAGACAGATGTATGGAGGATAGATTCATAAATGGCTATTAGCAGTGGTGACTAAAGGGAACCTCCATATTCAGAGGCAACAAACCTCTGAACATTGGTGCTAGGAGGCAAGATGAACAGAGGAGAAAGTCTTGGCCTCTGTGCCCTGTTTATTGGCCTCACTCCCAGGGCAACTGGTTGGCCACTGTGTGAAACAGAATGCTGGACTAGATGGATCACTGGCCTGATGCAGTAGGGCTTGTCTTATGGGCCTTCCATTTATTGAAGAGAAAGGGGACAACCCTGGCTCACAAGGAAGCCTATGTTTAATGAATACCTGGACTGCTGGAATACGGTGATTATCTAGGACTACTACAGTAAACTCAATTACAGTGAAATGACTGGGTCTAATAATCCTGCATCTTCATTCCAAGAGGCTTTAAATGGTTACTGACTTATCAGTAAGGGCCTTTAAAAAAAGAACTTTTAAACAAATCTATTACTGTGTCTTAAACCAGCCACTTTACTGTGTCTTTCTTTCTCAAATAAATTTTAAAGTACACTGTTGTTTGTCTCATCTATAAGCAAAATGAATGACCAAAGCCATTACCATCTTGAATGCTAAGAAAATTATTGCTTGGCATCACATAATTTCATTATACTTCTTTGTTAAGTAGTAAGGTTTTCTGCTAAAGCTGTTGGTGGAACATTCACAAAAATTTGTTATGACACCAATTACAGTTTTCAGCTGTTTTAACATTTCATGAGGAATGTTTCCTGCTTGTTGACTGCTTTTAATTAAAACAATGTACTTTCTGATGACTTCTTTTGAAGTTACCTAATTTGGCGGGGAGAGTCTGTTTTCATGGCTTTTTGCGGAACTTGCAAAGCGGGGAAAATCCAATTCAAAGTCTCATAGCTTTTAGATTTTCTCACTCAATCCAACATATAATTCAATCAGATTTTCAACCCATTTTGTGCCATGAGGGGCAAGAGAAGCAAATTGATTCTGGATGTCAAATAAACAACGGAGGCAGCTTGAGGATGCCATGTGAAATAATTATTTTTTCCAAATGTCATTTGGTGAAAATTTTAAAATAATACTGTAATTACTATGACAATGTCAAGACAAGTGCCGTAGGCTGCTTAGAAAATGCTGTTCACTACAAGTTGTAATTGATTGCAATAACATTATACATCCCAGTAACAGCTTATTGACTCTCTCCCTGACTGGAGATAAAGAGGGTTATGGAGGCTTAAAGAAACAATGGTGATATGACCCTGACATACTGAAATGTACATTATTCTTCTTTGCACAGACTGTCACTGTCTTAAGGATTTACTCTTTGTTAAAGATGCTATCTGTATTCATTCAATATGGCATTTTCTATTTGGTGAAATGATGTATGCCTGGAAGGTATGATTTCTCCTGCAAGGAAAACATTATCTGAAGCCGCTAAGGTTCCCTGAGATATTAAAATAGTCCAATATAAAGTTGAAATTCAGATTGCTCTCCATGCACAGAAAAACTTGTATGAGCAAATCTTATTTCCTCCCATCACAGTAACTAATAGAAACATTTTTGTAATAACAACATAGACTAAGGGACATTTCGAGAAATAAAATAAATATCAATTCACAAGACTTCACAGTGCCAAACACTAGGTTTCTTTCATCTTGTGCACACAACTCAGTAAGCATAGTAAACTCCCCAAATGACAGCAACATCCATATCCAAGCAGGAATATTCCAGATCAGGTGTGAGGGAACTTGAAACTGGGCCAGTTGTAGCTGGTGACAGATCATGGTTGCCAAGAAGGGTCATGATTTCAAGAATGTGAGCCATAATGAGCCAATGCCACTATTTATTCCAGTACTCCAATACTCTTTGAAAAATAATTTGGTTAGCTCAGTTAAGTTGGCTCTCCCACCCTCCTCTCATAGCTGTTTCTTCCTCCCCATTGATTCTTAGTATTCAAAATATTCACTTGAAACCTAGCATCTATTAACACACTGGCAATTCTTAAAGGAAAGAGAAAGCCAAAGGAAATTGTTTGGCGCTCCGATTCACTCTGGGAATGACATTGGCTGAGCAGAAGCTCAGGACTTTTCTACATGTTTTTTCCCCATCCATTCTGGCCCTGTACTGCTTCAATGTATCCCCGGATTTCTGCACACATTTTTGTGCCTTTAGTTTTCACTTCTTTTTTTTTGTTCTGTTTTTTCCTCTCTTTTTTTTTGGCTGTTTCTTTTATTACTACTTTTACTTTAAAAAATTTTCTGGAAGCGATTTTTGAGTTGCCTTTTCCCTCATGTATAATGATTTTTTTTAAAAAAAATTAAACTGCTTTATTACATATTAAATAATAATACACTTTAATATACTCTTTGTCTTGCATCCAGCTTTCTTAAAGTTCACTGACTTTAAAATTAAATACAAAAAGTGAAAAAGGATACAAAGGTGTGTGGGAAAAGTTCTCCGGATAATAGTTTCATGGGGGAAAAGGGAGGGAAAGGGGATTTTTAATTTTTATTATCATTACTTTTTAAATGCCAAATCCAGGCTTAAAAACACATGATTACAGCAAATTGTATACATAATGTTGCAGAGGGAAAGGGGGGACAATAATGGAGAAAAACCACAGCCAGAGGAAGGGGAAGGGAAATTTTGATTGATAGTCAGATAAGAAATGTTTGGCAGAACAATTTTACTATTCAAAAGCTGTTTAGGAATTTTTTTTCCTGTCAGGGTTTTCTTTCCTTCCCATTTTCAAAAACTAAGTCAAATAAAGCCAGCTCATTAAGGAAGCAAAAAGAAAGCTATCAAAAGGCTTCCTTGGTTACAGCCAACTGGCCATTGAGAACTAAATTGATAGAGGGCTGTCTGTTATTCCCCTTTTCTGCACCCCAGGATCAAATCTACAGCAAAAGCTGAAAAGGCAACCCAATAGGGAACAAAGCCACATACTACAAAAACAAGCTAGAACAATTACCACACTGCAGACACAAACATTCACAATCAACACTTTGCAACAGTACCAAATATACTCCATACTGATGGCCAACATGAAACCAGGCATCCTGCACAACAAGAAGCAGCAGGACCAAAACAGGAAACACGCCACCACCACAACCATTAGAAAAAAGCACTGTTTCAACTCCATGCTGCACCCCAAGCCCAAAGCCACCCCTGCACGACCCAACAGAAATACAGCACCCAGTAAAAAAAGACACCCCCCTCCCACAGAACCCGGGGAACCCAGAACAAGAGACCATACCCCACAAATGCCACCATCCCCAGGGCTGGCATTCAACAGAGAGCCTTAAAGATTGCTGCACAGGAAACCTGTTCAACATTTCTGTGTTTCCTTCATGATCTCATGCTCAAGCTTTTCTGCTAGCTTTTCTTCTATAACAGCCCATCTCTTCCCACTTCTTCTCCAGCACTCCTCATGTGAAATCTCAAGCTGTTCATTAGCATGTACTTGGTTAGGATGAAACCTATTTTCACACGCTTTGATTTTTAGGATTTCAGGAAGCGGATGTCAGCTCTTGACCCATCGAACCAGAAATCACCACAGAGACAATCAGATTCCAAGCAGATGGCTTTACTGGTCAAATAGGCAATACAGTGCATGAAAAGCAAGATGACAGCTATGGCTTGTCTTGCCCGTTATTTGGAAATATAAGGCAGAGAAACGGCGGGAGATTACAAAGCATAAAAAGAGCATTATTTCCCAGGAGTGGCGTTCCCAGGCTTTGGTATGTGTAGCCGTCCTTGAGTCTGGACGGCTCAGCAGAGAAACGAAAGGAAACATCTAAACCGAGATAACAACCTGACATCCTGCTCCCCTTAAGTCCCCCTCCCATCCGGCAAGGGGGCTGGTCTGTCCGGGTAGGTATTGTGAAAGGCGTTAACGAGTTTGGGGGCGGAGACATCCCGTGCGCGAACCCACTCGTCATAGGCAGGGGGGAAGTGTTTCCAGCGGATCAGGTATTGCAAGGCCCCATGGTGTATGCGGGAATCCAGGATTTTGGAGACTTCGAAATGTTCCTCCCCCCCCCACCATTATGGGTTGTTCAGGAGGCGGCTCCGGGTGCCATTGTGGGGAAGCAATATGGGGCTTTAGAAGGCTGACATGGAAAACGGGGTGCACACGCCTCAGAGTTTTGGGGAGAGACAGTTCCACCGTGACAGGATTTATGAGGCGGATGATGGGAAATGGGCCAATGTATTTAGCACTGAGCTTATGGCAAGGACGGGTGGAGCGCAGGTTCTTGGTGGAAAGGTATACCAGGTCACCCACTTGCAGGTCCCTACTGGGGGAACGATGCTTGTCAGCCTGCGCCTTGTATTTGCGCTTGGCTCGGTCCAGGTTGCTAATCAGCCAGGGCCATGTTGTACGGAGGGTGTGTGCCCAAGAGGCAATGTCAGCATCCCCCTCCCCCTCTGATCCTTCTACCGGGGTGATAGGACCGAAGTCCTGTCCATACACCGCATAAAACGGGCTGAAACCTGTGGACTGATGTACAGCATTATTGTAGGCATATTCTGCAAAAGGCAACAGTTCCACCCAGTCATCTTGGTGGTAATTGACATAACAGCGCAAATAACATTCGAGTACAGCATTGACACGTTCGGTTTGACCATCCGTTTGGGGATGGTATGCACTAGACAACCCTTGCTCCACCCCCACCAATTTGAGAAAAGCTTTCCAAAACTTAGCAACGAAACTACTTCCGCGGTCGCAGATTATCTTGCGCGGAAACGAATGTAGTCTAAAGACATGTGACACGAAGAGGCGGGCCAACTTCTGAGCGGAGGGGATCCCCGCACATGGAACCAAATGTATTTGCTTAGAAAATAAGTCAGTGATAACCCATAACACAGTTTTTCCCCCGCTGAGAGGGAGATCCGTCATAAAATCCATAGCAATCACTTCCCAGGGTTTGCTGGGTATTTCAAGTGGTTGCAGTAGTCCTGGGGGTTTGCCTTGAGATCGTTTGACCGTGGCGCAAACAGGACAGCTGCGAATAAAAGAGTCAATGTCAGAATGCATTCCCCCCCACCAGAACTGTCTGCGCAACAGGTGAAGGGTCTTTAGGAACCCAAAGTGTCCAGCTGTTTTTACTCCATGAGCCAAATGTAAGACTTCTTTTCGGAGCGTTTTGGGCATGTATAATTTCGAGTCTTTGTACCAGCAACCTCCTTGTTCGATTACATCGGGAGGCAGGGTTTGAGCAGAGCGTTCCATAAGGCATTGTGCCCGAAGGGAATTTAAAAAAGACTCGGAGACGGGAACCCCCCCTTTTTTACGGTGGAAGCAGGAGCAGATATGGGGGTCGACGAGGGGGAAGCGCTTACGTGCGGCGGTGCGCTGACTCCAGGCGGCTTGGTGGCCGGTTGGGTCGGAGGAGTTGGTGCGTTAGCTACTGCGTGCTTCCGTTGTGGGGGCAGTGTTTGGGATCGGGTTTGTACAGCCAGCACGGGTAGGGCTTCTCTTTGCGCAGGCGTAAATAAAGAGTCTGTTGGCCGATCGAGTTTCACCGGGTATTGAGGCAGTCTGGAGAGAGCATCCGCGAGAACGTTTTGTTTTCCAGGGACATGCTTCAGGACAAAACGAAACTGAGCAAAGAAATCCGCCCAACGCTGTTGTTTCGCGGACAATTTATGGGTCCCCGTGAGGGTAGCTAGATTTTTGTGGTCGGTCCAGACTTCAAAGGGTACTTTAGACCCCTCCAGGAATTGTCGCCACAGAGTAAGTGCATGGGGAACGGCTGATGCTTCTTTCTCCCAAATGGGCCAGTTCAATTGGGAGTGCGCAAACTTCTTTGAGAAGTAAGCGCAGGGGTGAAGGAGACCATTTGGTCCTCTTTGGAGAAGGGCCCCTCCCATAGCCACATCGGAGGCATCGACTTGCACAATGAACATTTGATTCGGGTTGGGGTGCCGTAGCACGGGTTCCGAAGTGAAAAGGCGTTTGAGGGCTACAAAAGCGGCCTGGCATTGATCAGTCCACAGTATCTTAGCGGAGGGTAACGTAGCCGAGCTTCCTTTACCCTTTGTTTTCAGCAGGTCGGTGATGGGCAGCGCCACTTGGGCGAAGTTAGGGATGAACCCGCGATAGAAATTAGCAAAACCTAGAAACTGTTGTACTTGTTTGCGGTTGGAGGGAGGGGTCCAATCGAGGACGGATTGGACCTTGGCCAGGTCCATGCTAAGGCCATGGTGGGAGATTATATATCCCAAGAACGTTATTTTGCTTTGATGAAATTCGCATTTAGCCAACTTTGCAAAGAGTTGGTGACTGCGCAGGCGCTGCAGAACTTCTCGGACCACAGCGACATGCTCATCCATGGTTTTTGAATAAATAAGAATGTCATCTAAATAAACTACCACCCCGCGGTACAGTAAATCGTGGAGGATTTCATTGATGAGTTGCATGAAGACCCCCGGGGCTCCTTTTAACCCGAAAGGCATCACAAGGAATTCAAACATTCCAAAGCAGCTAGAGAAGGCAGTGAGGGGTTCGTCTCCCTCGCGGATACGGACGCGGTAGTAGGCTTCTACTAAGTCCAATTTGGAGAATATACGTCCCTCCTGCAATTGTCCCAAAATATCTGAAATCAGCGGTATAGGGTAGGCGTTGGCTTGGGTAACTGCATTGAGCTTTCGGAAGTCGATGCATAGGCGCAGGTCGCCCTCCTTTTTTCGGACGAAAAAAGGGGGGCTGAGTTGGGAGCATTCGATGGGCGAATGAACCCTCTGGCAAGGTTTTTGTCCCAAAAGTCCCGTAGTACAGTGCGCTCGGAAGCGCTCATAGGGTAAATCTTACTCTTGGTTAATGTGCAGTCCTTCACCACCTCAATTGCACAGTCAGTGGCCCGGTGGGGGGGGTAAGGCATCACATTCTTTAATGTTAAAGACATCCGCAAAGTCCTGGTATACATCAGGTAGGGACAGCGGTGATGGGACATCGGAGGTTAATGCTGGAGCGGGTGGAGACAGCACCGCAACTTGCTGTCAGTGCTGATCGCATTTGGGGTTGGCAAAGGAGATCGTGTTTGTCTCCCAGTCTATACTGGGACTATGACCTTTAATCCAGTTAATTCCCAGGACCACTTCAAATCATATAGGGGCTATGGTAAAGTCTATTTGCTCCCAGTGGGAGCCAATACCCATTGCCACCCCTGTAGTGCGATGATCAACTGGGCCCCCCTTGAAATGGCTTCCGTCCATTTGGGCAAATTGGACGGGGGCTGGTAAAGCCTCGGACTTGACTTTGAGTGCTGCAAATGTGGCCTCATTGATTAGACTCACCACAGACCACAGCCGTTTTTTGACAAATCAAGGGGGGTTTCCAGGTTCAAAGCTGGAGGATTCCATGGGTTTTCTTCGTCAGAAGAAGGAGAGTTGTCCCCCAATGGGGCATTTGTAATCCGGGACCCGGCGGGGTCACTCGATGTAGGAAGGTTAGATGAGTCCTCAACGTGAAGTGCAGAGGGTGTGGGTCTTCCCGGCGCTGCGCTGCGGGTGGCCGCGGTGCCTCTGCGTTGAGGTCGTCCTCGAGCTCGGGCTGCCATGCTGGGGCGAAAGAGTTCAGGGCGATGTGGGCAGACTGCCGCAAAGTGGCCCAGTTCCCCACAAGTGAGGCAAGCTCCTCTTTGAAACCGTGTTTCGCGATCCTGGGGTGGACGCGCGGGTTTCCGTGGATTGGGGAGCGGTGCCTTGGGCTGGGTTTTTTGGACGCTTTTCTCCTTGTTTCTTTGGCGGACAAGGGAAATAAAGCGCCGGCGGCTTTCCACCTCCTCGGCTAATAGAATCCAATCCTCGAGGGTGTCGGGATCACCCCGCATATACGACCAGTTCAGAATGTCAGGGTGTAAGGCTTCCCTGAAATGGTGAATTAGGGTGGCTTTGGGCCAGCCCACAATTCTGCTTGCTAGTCTCTGGAATTCATCGGCAAATTCTCGAACTGGAGTAGAGCCTTGTCTTAGTTGTAGAAGCTCCACTTTGGCTCGTTCCCCCAGAAAGGGATCCTCAAACCTCCTCCGTAAGGCAGTCATGAAATTGTTGAGGGAACGGATAGAGCGGGATCGGGTGTCGAACTGGAGGACCATCTAGTCAGCTGCTTTACCTGTCAAAAGGGAAGCCACATAGCGAACCCGGCTATCCTCTGTAGGGATGAACTGTCCTTGTTCTCGCATATAGCTGTCTACCTGATGCAAGAAACAGGGCAGGGTTTCGAGAGATCCATCGTAAGTAGTTTTCAATTTGAGTTGTTTCCAAGGACCAGGCATGGGTTGGCCCGGTTGCACGGGTGCCCTGGGTGCAGGTAAAACGGGACCTCCGGGAACCAGGGGTTGAACAGGCACATTAGCGGGTGGCTGGGCTGGCACTCCCTGTTGAACCGGTACTGCGGCCCCCTGTGGAACGGGTTGTGCCGGGGTTGTCAGGGCCTGCTGTAACTGCCTGTTGTCCTGAAGCAAGCGTTCCATTAGCTCCTGGAGTTGATCAACACGGCCAGATAGCTCCCGATTCTGAGCTCGTAACTGGTGAACGTCCTCACCCGGGCCACCTGTACGATGAGGTTTGCTTGTCCGAAAACTTGTGGCCCATTGAGAACTGTCCCCATACAAGTCCTCTTCCTCAGACTCCTCGGAGTCTTGGCGTCATTCTGCGAGGCGGCGTGCGCGTTAGGTCGTGCGCGACGGGGCAAATACCGGGGAAAACGACAGACCCAATGGAGGACCGCTCCGTCCGGAGTCTTTGGGGCGGCCGCCTGTCACCGCCCGATCCGCAGCCAACTGCTGCTCTTTGTCCCTTGCGGCTTGAGCCTCGGCTTCCACCTTAGCCGCTTCAGCAGCTTCCCTATCCGCGAGAGCCTGTGAGCTTTCAAGTCTCAGAGCGGCAGCTGCGGTAATTTGCGGTAAAAGTTCTGTTTCCAGGAGCGTGAGTAGGGGGTCGGGCTCCCCACCTAACAATGGTTGCACTCGGACCGCGACCGCGGGTGCATCGGCCCCGAACATCGGGGTCAAACGTTGAGCCAAGGTGGCTATCGTGGTATCCTTTGTACAATCCGCAAAGAGGAGGGCTGTCTGGATAGCGATCCTCTTGGCTTCAGCTTGACAGTCAGCTGCATTGGATACCAAAGAAAAACCTGCCGGTGCGGCTCCCGCCATGGTACCTTCCCCCAAGGCGACAGGACGCCTTAGAGCCGTGGATGAGAGAGTCTCACGGGCAATAAGCTTATCCAATAAACCGGTTAGTATTTGTAAGTCCTCAGTTGCCAGCCGGGCATCATCCAGCAACTGATCAAGATCCTGGAGGCCTAAAACAGCATTAGTATCTCCAATGTTAACATCCAGGGAACTCTCACTAGAGATTGCCACTGCGTCTGGATCAGTCCACTCAAGTGGCAAACCTCAGAATTAGTTCTAAAGAGTTCAGCTACTATGTCCCGTAGGAGAGTAGGATCCTCCGAGGAGGACTCCAGGGTTCCAGGAAGCAGTTGTCACGGTTCACTCGAAGAGCGCCCTCCTAGCTCCCATCCGAGTGGCAGGCGAACCCTCCAGGGCTCCAGCCTGACTAAAGAATCGATGGAGAAGAGATAGCTGTCATAATGTCAGCTCTTGACCCATCGAACCAGAAATCACCACAGAGACAATCAGATTCCAAGCAGATGGCTTTACTGGTCAAATAGGCAATACAGTGCATGAAAAGCAAGATGACAGCTATGGCTTGTCTTGCCCGTTATTTGGAAAGATAAGGCAGAGAAACGGCGGGAGATTACAAAGCATAAACAGAGCATTATTTCCCAGGAGTGGCGTTCCCAGGCTTTGGTATGTGTAGCCGTCCTTGAGTCTGGACGGCTCAGCAGAGAAACGAAAGGAAACATCTAAACCGAGATAACAACCTGACAGCGGAGCACTGCTTACTACATTTCCATCAGATGTATAATGTTTTTGTTTGTTTTCTTTGTCCCTCCTATTCCCACCTACCTACAGCCCACTTTTAAATGATTAGTCTGTTGTCGTTATCAAACCACTCCCTCTCCTCTCCCCTACCCTGATGACAAATACTTCATTTTTTCCTTATTTGAAACGGCACTAAAATATTAATACATCAATATACTGTTGTGACAATAGATTTATAATGCAATCCTAAGGGGGGGTAGTTGCAGCACACCCGAAGACAGCACAGCCATGGCTCAGCCATGCTGTTTCCTGAGCAACTTGCTGCACTGCAACCAACAAGCTGCACAGGAAAAGCCCCCAAAGCCTGAGAAACAGCTGTATATAGTTCCATGGGCTGCACCACCATTTTTGCTGGTGTAAGCTCACACCAGCAAAAGGGGGTGTTCCTGGGGTGAAAGGGCTCAGAGAAGCGACTAATGTAAGTCCAGCCCATGGGAACACCCCCTTTGCTGTCGGTGTGAGCCCCTGCGCTGGAGGTACTCTGCTGCGGGGGCTGTGCCAGCACCCTTGCATGGTACTGCCGAATCGCTCTCTGGCACCAACATAAATGCCCATTTGGACAGCGCAAGTGGCATTTATGCTGGTACCAGGGTCCTGCCACCTCCAAAGCCCTTCCCTCCTAGGATTGTACTGTTAGCAAGTTCTCTGAATTCCTAGCTTTCATATTTTTTTTGAAAAGAAGAAATTCTCCAGCCCCTTCCATTTCAGAGATATTCCTTTCCCCTTATATCTCCATGAGAGAAGGGTCTAGAAAAAAAATGAAAGTTGGGAATTCAGAGAACCTGCTAACCTTATCATTACAGCAGTATATCAGTATTTTAGTGTCAATTTAAAAAAAATCCACCAATGATATTGGAATAGCGAGATAAGCGTGCACAAAAAATAAAAGAGAGGGTATAGTTATACCATCAATGATGCCACCAATGATGAACACCTTCCTTGAAAATCCTGATTTTAAGGCATGTGTAAAATAAAATAAACTTGCTCCATTACTGTGAAAATACAGAGAGAGAGCAGATGTGCAGAAGGACCATTCCAAGAAAATCAGGAGTAAGTTGAGCATGCGGAAAAGCCCTCAATTTGCTCCCCTGTTGTTGCTTGTTGATCTGTTGTGCAAGAAGTGACTACAACACTCATCACCCTTCTACTGAATCCCTGCCCATTTTCCAAAAAAATATCTCCCTCCTGCATTCTGTGCTACTCTTATCATTCCTAGTCCATCCAGAATGCCAATTAAGTAGAAAATGAATAGCATAGATAGTGCCAGTAGCAAATAGTAATAAGAAAGATTTTTTCCTGGACATTTTTTCTGCCCAGAACACCCATCCGTTCCACATTTTGTCTGAATACTTGGAAAGGTCAATTGCTCATTGCTGTGAACATGCTAATACAACTTGATTCTTGACTGAAAGAAACATAATGAAAGAACCAAAAGAGTCATTAATTTACACAAAGATAAGAAACAGAATTTCCGAAGAGGCTCTAAACTGTCATTCAATATCAGAATTACTTTGATACAGGCACTTTATCAGTTTGTAGAAAAAAGATTAACTATAACAAACTTGCATGAAATCGACTAATTAATTATGGCTAGGCCAGAAAATCCATCAGGAAATCAAACAGATAAAATGGCATATACATTATCAGAGAGTTTGCATCATTCCTTCACACACAGTCCTTATTATAATCTCCAAGTGTGAAGGCTGTAATCTTGTACGTCTAAGGGTGAGTCCAAGGCTTCCATGAATAGACTGAGTTCACAGAAAGGATTTTTCTTTGCCTCCCCAAAAGCTGCTGCTGAGAGTTGGGGGCCCTCCTGAACAGTATTTAATGTGCCACATTAAATACTCTTGTGTTGCTGCAGCCATTGAAGTACTGTTTGCAGAAAGAACTAAGTACATTTTCCATTTTACTCACATATGGCAGGATCCACCACATTATGTAGATTTTAAAAAATTACATTAAAGAGCTTCTTTATTTAATAGGGAGCCTGTAAAATTGGTAGATTTATTGTCCATATGAACAGTATCCCATTTTGGGATAATCAGTGGTAGGGCTGTGTATTTGGATAGGCCAAGGTGAAAATAAACCCAAAAGAGCCGTTTTGGGGGATTTATTTTCGGCCTAATATCACAACTGCAAATCTGACCTAAGCCAGAAAAACTGGTCCCTGAAAAGCCAAAAACTATTATTCTTTTTCAGCTTTTCCCACAGCTTATTAAAAGCAATGGGTAGACCTGGCCACCAGTCTACCCATTGCTTTCAACAGCAGTTTCATTGCAGCTAGGTATACCCCCTCTTTAAACTTACTTTGGTTGGTGTTCTGCTGGGTTGGGAAAGGTACCCCTCTTTGCTAGATTGCTCAGAAAAGGGAAGCAGACTCCTGTTGCTCTCTTCCTGCCCCCTGGCTGGTTTACAGGGCAACAAAAGTTAGGAGGAGAGGCATCTTGAAAAACCAAATAGTAAACCTCACTGGAGCCTTCCTATTTGGCCAATGGTTGCAATGAATTTTGCATTACAAAAGTGGCCAATAGGATATTAGATAGGGATGATACTGCACTTTGGCCAAGCATAGGAGGTGATTTTTTTTTTTTTTTGCCTGAATTAATGTCAATTTGTTTGTGCTTGGCCAAAGATCATGAAAAGGAGGCCCCATTCCTCACAGAGGTTTGAGAGAGTTCAGTGACAGCAAAGCTTGGCTTTAGCTCCTGCTCCTCCCTATGAATTAGTGGTCCTTGGACTGCTGCACTTTATCCCATTGGATTCCTGCCTGCCCATGTTGGATTCCTGCCAGCTCACCACTTGGAGAAGAAGATGTTGAAGGGTTTGAAAGAATTGGTTAATTTTTAAATAATTTGGTTTATTTTATTTTTTTGTTAAGTGTACCTGTTGCATCTTTTAGATTTTGGCCTGTTGGTGGGTTGGGGGTGGGGAGCTCAGGGCCTAGAGGCCTAAAGGCCCTTCAGTTACTTTTAACTTAATTTTGGTTGTTTAGGTTTCCTTTTTGGTTGAGGTTCAGTAAAGTTAACAGTTGTTTAAAGGGTTCTTTGTAAATTTTGGGGCCTTGTGTGTGTGTGTTTTTGCTTGGTCCCCCCATAACGTTTTCTGGTCTGGGGGTGGGGGTGGGAAGCTTTGCAAGGCCAGAGGGGTGGGTTTTCTGTTTGGTTCTGTGGTACATGGGGGGTTGTTTTTGCTGTTGTGTTGTTTTAAGTTAGCTTGATATGGGTTCTGTTTGGCCTGTGCTGCCAAAGCATGCCTGGGTGTTGCTGGGTGTGTACCTGCAGGTAGGACTGGCTTGCGGCGTCACCTGGGCTGGCAAAAGGGCCCCCTATTTTGATTTTCTTGTGTTTCTGTGTTTTTTTGAAATTGGTTCTGTGTTTTGTGATGTGGTTTGTGGTTCCACTGGATTGTGTTCTGGCATGGTTGTGTACGGCTTCTGTTAGTTCTTGGGGTGGGGGCATTGACCTGTGTTTGCTCACAGACATACCTCTTTGCTTTTCCATGAGCTTTGATAAACATGAACAAGGTGAGTTAATTTCTAAAGAAACAAACAAAAACAGAAATTGATTGCACAGACTGTGTAAATTTAAACTTTAAATGCAGTCTTTCAGTAGGATATTATTAAAATTCCAGTGATGAGCACTGATATAATAGTAAATTACAAATATCTACAATGAGAGTAGCTGTACGCATCCCAATTTAATTTTTTGTTAGCACAAAGTATATCTTTGTTTGTTTTAGCATAATAAAAATCAAACAATAGCCGCATATCTATTAACACCAAATGTCCAGAGGATAATGAAAAGTTAATGATTATACTGAACTGCACACATTTTATATTTAAATAAATTCCATACAGTGAAAATATTTTACTCGTTGGAAAAAAAATCAAACTCAAAGACAATTATCAGAAAGGCAACACATGCTCTTCTCCATTATTGCAGCACTACTCTTGAAAGCCCCAGATAATCCAAAATCTTCATCTACCCCAATTGACAGGCAGTCTACAAATTGCAATAACCAGGATATACTTCAATAAGCATTGAAAATCTTTTTATTTAGCATAGCAATTAGTGGCTAGGACTAAATTGGTTTAAATGGTTTATGGTTTATGGCTTATTTTGTGGTAATCTTACATTTTTTAAGGTTTACTATTTGTTTATTTGTTTGTTTAGAAACAGTAGTCATAAAATGGCTCTCATGTTAGAGGTGGGCTACCTGACTGTCTATCCTTCTATGTCTTTAAATCTACAGCAGTGTATTCCCATAAAGGAGAAGGCTTCAAAACTAAAGAAACAAGAAATGAAAATGGCCAACCTAGCTAGATTAAATGGAACATCTCAAAGAGTAAAAATCAGAATCCTTGTGCCCCAGTGAATTAATTGGATTATGTCTTCCAGCAGATCAACACCTATTTCGACCGTCATTATAAACATTTATGTAGCTGAATTTGACAGAACAGATTTCAGATTGCATACCTAGACATCAGATAGAAAGATCAAGATGTAATTCACTGCTAAAAGCTTTCTCAAGGAGACAAGTATTTAGTGATGCAGGAAAAATTACCTGAAAAGTTAATCTTCTTATGTCAGTGAGCTTACGTTCTAAAGGCTATTCCAATGCCCACTGGAGTCAATGATACTCTTCACTGATTTCAGTTGTCTCTCTGGTAGATCACCTACTTTACTTGCAGAAGGTCTGAAGTCCAATCCCTGAAATGTCTAGTTAAATGAGATTTCAAAGGAGCTCAAATGTAACTCAAAGACCAATCAGAAAACATTTTTAAAGTGGTTGAAACAAAAAAGAAGATTTGATGCTCAAGGCAGAAGGAAAGGCTTGAAAGCCTTTGGGGGGGGGGGGGAGTTACCATATGGCAAGCAGGAAAACTGCAGTGAGACACTTACAAAAGCAAGCAAAAGACCAGCTAAGCATCATGTCAGAAATACTTAACAGCCTGATTCTCTGGTTTGTCTTTTCTCCATCATTGGCAACAGTGACTTCTATTACAGTTGCTATATTCTGCCTTCCACCTAAAACTGGGGACAGAACTGGCTGTTCTTATTACCAAAGCTGTTGTGGATTTGTAGAAATAGGGTGTTATTTCATCAGTCTGGGATTTGGGAGGTTGTGTGCGCCAGTGAACATTTGGAAAAAACAAACAGAGGCTATGTCACATCAAGCATTCATATATCCCAACAGAACAAGCATTTACATTATTTGCTTTAGTTTTGCATTTGTGTGGGGGAGGGCAAAAAAGAATCTGAGTCATTCCTGAGAAGAGTCTGAATTCCATTTGTGCCTTGCTGAGAATTGCAGCACGGGTGCATGGGAAGAACATTTTATTTAACCTCTGGTTATTAATTCTGCTTCAGGGAATCAAACAAAGTATTTGATAGCTTAGACAGCTCCTCTGCTAAGAAGCATATTTTTATTTAACCTTTGTTGACTGTAAGCTGCTCCAGGGCAAGGGAAATGTTGCCTGGTTACTTAGAATAGCTGTGGGAGATGAAAGCAGCATTTTTATGATTTCTTTTTGTTGAATAATATTTTACATTTCCGCTGCACCTTTTTTGGAGAACCTCAACTTACTGCTTGCACACAGGAAATCCTGACAGCAATGTGAAGGAAAAAGGGAAGGGAAGGAGAGAAGAAAAGAAAGAAAGAAGGAAAGAAAGAAAACAGAGATATGTTTTAACCATTTGGTGCTAGCACAGAAGCAGTCCCCTGACATTATACAATTATGTTTTCCTATTGTTTTCTAATACCTTTCATTCCGTTTCATTTTTTAAAAAAGGAAACAGCGGAGTGCAATTGAATGTTTCAAAATATCTGACCAATACAAGCGATCCCAACTATTCCAGGGGGAATTTTGTGCTGCTTGAAGTGCGATGTTATTGGCAGAGCTCAGATAAACTTATGAAGTACACCTGGTTCCTCACAAGCTGCTCAAGAATTGTGCTTTTCTTTGCTAGAATACATATATAATTGGGGATAATAAGCACAGGAGGCACAGTCGACACAGCAAAATGGAGCATACATTCAATGCATCTGCATTTCCCCCCTTTGTTTCCAGCTTAGTGGAAGCAAACCAATTTGGCAGTAAGGCAAATCCATGTCTTGAGGTATAATTTAGATTGCTATTTTAGTATTATTTATGTTGCTGCCAATGAGTACATATCCAAATGAAAAGAATGCTAAATGAAAACAAGCAATTATACCAGGGTCCCCAATCATATTAAGCCTGTGGATACTTTCAGAATTCTGAGAAAGGAACGTGCATCCTGCCATGCTGCCATATGGGGACAATCACAGAATGGCTGCCATGGGATTCTGGAGCTAATCATAAAATGTTGGGGGGAGGTTGCAAGCCAAGCATCCTCCAATGTTATAGGAAGCTTTTTCTGAACGAGAGCTCTCTGCAGACACAAAGATGATGCCTCCTGGTTTCTTCTGAAGCATCTCTTGCTTGAATGAGGCAGAGAGAAGTCCGAACTGACTCTTCACTTTGGGATGAGATGCATTATAGTATTACCTAATCTTGAAGATCTGCTCCAGGGTAGGGAAAAAAGAAATTAATAAAGTCGTTAGTATTTAAAACGTGTCTAGGAACAGGCCTTTTTCATATTTATGTGGCTTTTTAAAACTTCACAAAGCTATTTAAGAGCTGGAAAGCAAGTCTGTTTTTATTACTGTCTTTCAGCAACACAATTGTCTATTTAACTACACGCACAGAATCACCACTATAAAATATGTGCCACCTCCGATTAAGATTCCATCATATTAAGACAAGAATTCATCACAGAAACTATTAAAAGTAATGAAGATATTTGCTGTATAATAAGGGCAGCATGGCTTGGACTGAATATTCTGCAGTTGCTGGACTGAATAGCAATATCATACTATTATCTTCCAAATTGCAGCAAAATAGCTAACCAGACAACAAGATACAAAATTGTTACATAACAGTAAGCAGAAACCAAGGGAACTATGCTGAGTCATGGTGCAGGCTATCTCATTAATTGGTAATGGATATACCTATGACTCATGTGGCTAAATATATATTATAGCATTTTCAGACATTTTTATTTTATTATTTTTTGTGAAGAAACAGAAAATGATGAGAAAATGAAGATGCCTAAGTTGAGTTTGCACAAGGGAGAAGAAAGTGGGAATATTTTAAATTGGGGGTATTTGAATCTAATAAGTTAGCATGTATCATTCAAAATGTGATAGCATCCAAATTTGCAGCGTACCTGCAAAGGCTCACCTTACCACCACCACATCATCTGGACATGCATCCATGCTGGGCCAGAGTGGATCTGAGTGATGTTGTCTGCAAAGTGGCAAATTGGTCACAACAGGCTGTCATATGGTGAAAATCCAAATCCTTGTGGGTATGATGTAAAATTCCTCAAGCCACACAAAACAGCTCAGCTGGACAATTGCATGCAGACACGATGGTGGCAGAGAAATATTGCCCTCTTGCGATCATCACTGCCACATCATAGGCTCTATGGTGCATTCAATCAATTCAGAAGTCAGAATGGACAACTCAGATGTCAGGATTGACAAAAGGAAATATTTCTTTACTCAACAAATGATTAAAATGTGGAATTTGCTGCTAGAGGATGTAGTGATGGCCACAGGCATAGGCAGCTTTAAAAGGGGATTGGACAGATTATGCAAGATATGTCTATCACAGCCATTCCTGAAATTGGGCCAAAAGGCCTTAGGAGGCCTCTGCCGGCGCAGGGGCCCACACCACCGGCACCCGGAAGTCACACGACGGCGTGAATGGCCCCTCCTGCTGGCCTCCGGCCTCCAGCATAGGCTGCGGCGGCAAGCTGGGAGGCGTGACGCGCCCCGGGAGGTGTTCCCGGGGCATAACGGTGCCCTGGGAGGCATTCCCAGGGAATTCCGGCACCGGCTGGGGGCGACGTTAGTCAGCCTCCAGAGCCATTTCGGCTCGGGAATGCCCCTTTTTATTTTCTTGAGATATGCCAGCTTTTTGCTGGCATATCTCCCGTGCAACCCTATGAGGGTTGCATGGTTTTTTTGCGCTGGGTAGAGGTTCAGGCTGTGCCGAAACCTCCTTAGGAGGCAATGCCGCTGGGTTGCCTCCTAAGCCCGGCGCAGGCATTCCTTTCAGGAATGCTCTGTCAGTGGATACTAACATGGTGACTAAAGGGAAATTCTACATTCAGAGGCAGTGAACCTCTGAAACCCAGTGCCAGGAGGCAACATATGTGGAAGACTTCAATCTCTATGTCCTGTTGTTGGACCTCCAGAGTAGCCTGTTGGATGCTGGACTGGATGGCCCACTGATGTAGTCCAGCACAGCCCTTCTTATGTTCTTAAGTGCTCAGGGCCAGATGCCAATTACTTTTGAAGTGGAAAAGTCACCATAGGGTATCATTCTACCAAGTGGAGAGTGCTTTTGCCAAGACATTTTCACTACATGTCTGTGGAAAGGGAATGATTGTGGTGACTTTCCTGTCCCAGTAATGGTTGTGTGGATTGGTTTTCTGTGTGTTTTGCTTCACAGAATTCCCCTATGGGAATTTTAAGCTAACCGTTGGCCAAAAATGAATATAAGGAAAACTGAAACTCAACCATGTTGAATATCTTGCAATGTTTCTTCCCTCCTGTCAGATGTTTCAGTGTTATCTCATTTGACGCTAAACTTGCCTAGTGTGTCATTTAGGTCTTTAGATTATTCTTTACAACATCCATCAGCCCACTTTAAATTGATTTCTGAAAAAGGTTTCTCCTTGAAACATCTTGATTTTCATGTCCAGAGAGGGAAACTTGGTGATAGAATTTTCTTGAACTTCTTCTTACTCTTCTGTTCTTCAGCTGGAACAAAAATATGATGTCTCCCATGCATTTTAGAGTAACATCAAAAAGCATACTTTAAAAAAAAAGGCAGGAACAACCTTTGATTCCTTACAAAATTTATCTTTGTTCCCAAATATCTCTGCTCAAACTTGCAGCCTCCTGAGGCTGTTTTTGGCTTAAAAATGTATATATTTGGGGCGAAGGGATTTTTGTCCCACTTCTGTTTGAGTCTTGAATAGTGCTTCTATGCTTCTACAACGTTGAAATGCTATTAGAAATATTAGGTTGGAGTCTACCATTCTGCTCTGTTGATTCCCACACGTTATTCTTAAAGAAGGTGGTCCATTAAAAACATTTATTTATACTAGGAATGCTTGTTACCCTGCCCAAGTTGGTGTGTGTGTGTGGTGGGGGGAGGGACAGAAAGGAACTTTTTCTTTCCCTTTTGTAACTTCACTGTGCAACTATTATGCTGAAGGTGACTCCAGCTGATCAGTTGAACTGCTGGGAGTCTGCTTCTGACCAACAGACAGTTGCAAACTTGTTGGCAGCTGTTCAAGTTGCTCATTGTAATGAGAACATAGTCCTGGTTGGGAGTCAGACTTACCTTGTTCAAAACTCACAACCAGACTGGAAGCCAAACAGGTTTGCTGAGAAATTTGTGACATCTCAATGCTGAATAATGTGTATACAGGCAAGGAAACGTTAGTTATAGTACTTATCCAAGCTTTGAGTCAAGGTGGTTCTGCCCAAATGCTGGCAAACCCATTGTGTATCCTCTTATGCAACCCACATTAACACAATTTAAGTTAATAGTTCAAGTATAAATAATGAATACACCTTAGTGTACACCACATTGTTGTCTGTCATCTTCATTTAAGGCATGCAGTGGTGGTTGTATAACTGGGGAAAAATTAAGAAAGTATAGACTTGCATCTACATATGACAGCAGTTTCCTCAACTTTTCAGCAATCCAGCTCTGTCAGAAGCAGTTCTACTTTAAATGAAGACTACCTTTCATATTAAAATATACATGCATACAATTCCATAACTTTCAAGTTGTTGTTCTTTGCACAACCACATAATATATACACACACACTCATATTTTCCTCTGGTGGCTCTTTGTTTCAGGTAAGAGTTATAAACCATATAGGTGAAGAAAACACATTCTCATATTCACCCCAAGAAATGAACCCTTGCACATCTTAGACAATAAGTTGACATTTCCTCTGTTGAATGTGCTTACTGATGTGTGAAAATGCTCTGGTTGGAGTGGTCATATAGTGTGGTGTAGTGGTTAAGAGCAATGGTTTGGAGCGGTGGCCTCTAATCTGGAGAACCGGGTTTGATTTCCCACTCCTCCACATGAGCAGTGGATGCTAATTTGGTGAACTGGATTTGTTTCCCCACTCCTACACATGAAGCCAGGTGGGTGACCTTGGGCTGGTCACAGCTCTCTTAGAGCTCTCTCAGCCCCACCTACCTCATAGGGTGTCTGTTGTGGGGAGGAGAAGGGCACTCAGTTTGATTCTTGTAAGCCAGTTTGATTCTTCCTTAAGTGGTAGAGAAAGTCGACATATAAAAACCAACTCTTCTTCTTCTCTCCTGTGTGTGTGCCCGGAAAAATGGGAACAAGTTTCAGAAGGGCACTCAAAGCCACATCTGCAGAGCTTCATAGCTCCAGGGCACCTTCTGATCATGTCTCAGTTCTCCTTCTAGTTGAGAGTGCTGGGTCCAATTCCCTGTGTTCTGTGTGTGGGTGACAGCAGCCTGACATCAGGGGGATATAACCATCTCAGCATGTGCTAGTTGTTTATTTGTGTCTGCCTGTCAAAGGGTTGCTATCAATATGCTGCTCCACAAGTCTGGGTTATGGTGGCGTTGCTGTAGTCTAGGGTGCAATTGCTATGCTCTCTGGAATTTTTTCTTTCGCATGTATCCCCTCAGTTTGACAAGCAGAGGATACCAACCAGCGGCATTAGCACCACATTACTGCTGGCATGGTGTTGGTATTGGGGGTCTTAGAATGGAGCTATAGATGTCTAAACTGAGGTGTTTACACCATTTTGAATGAGGGACATTTTAATTGCTTAAAAGGCTATAACGATATGGACTGGCGTGTGGTGTAGTGGATAAGAGCAGTGGTGTGGAGCGGTAGACTCTAATCTGGAGAACATGAAGCCATCTGGGTGACCTTGGGCTAGTCACAGTTCTCAGCTCCACCTATTTCACAGGGTGTCTGTTGTGGGGAGGGGAAGGGAAGGTGATTGTAAGCCGGTTTGATTCTTCCTTAAGTGGTAGAGAAAGTCAGCATATAAAAACCAACTCTTCTTTGTGAGATCCACAAACAGGGTAGCACTTCATGGATTTCAAGTGAGATTACTTTCACTATCAGCAACTTTAAAGGATCTTTGGGCACAGAGTCAGGGCCGTAGCTGGGGGAGGGGGGCGAGGAGGGCAGCTGCCACCCCTGTGGCATGCAGAGAGGGAGGCAGAACTGCCTTTCCTACAGGAGGAGTGGGCCAGGTAGGAGAGGCATTTCTGCCACCCTCTCTGTATGCCACAGGGGTGGTGGCTGCCCCCCCTCCCAGTTACAGCCCTGCACAGAGTAACTGATTTTTTTCTGATACTAAGCTGTCATGGCATTTTGAAGATCTGAGCAAATTTTGGCATCTCATTATCCATTCTTTCTTTCAGGGGTTTTCTTCTGTATGTCATATATCCAGTGGAATAATAGCATGCAGAAGATGAATTCTCATGAAACTGAGTTAATTGGAAGAGAAATACAAAACAAACTAACAAGTAAATCATTAAAAATGTAACCTAGCTGACATCAGAATACACAGTAAGCATGAGAGTGCTGAAGAAGGATATTGTTATTGATGGTACAACAACTCATCATACAGGTACACATTTTAGGACCTTGTAAAATCTCATCTGTCTTTCATCAGGGTGCAAGCACAGTGTCGTGGTCAGCATGTCACATTATGATCTGGGAGACTTGATCAAAACGTTTGAGGGATGTTTCTGCACACCAGAGGCAGGGATAGTCTAGTTTCTCAGCTGAACATGCCAAAGGGAGTTTATTGACCCAGAATAGATAGCCTTGGAGACAGGCAAGAAACAAAGGAGTACCACAATTATCTGGCCTTGTGTAAATTAGAAGCCATCTAACCCATTTTAATTGAGATTATATGTTGAGGCTTAGGTGCATCTGAAAATGGCATGATTGTCTGGGTTCACACAAGTGAGGATATAGTTCAAAGACGGGGTGTGTTGGTTGTGAGCCAACATATATAAAACTTGTAATCACTATTTTTTTTAAAAAAAACTAACAATTTTTACATATTTTACATATTTTAAGAAGATATTCAAATATAGATAACTTTGTACAGTGTTTGAAATTCTAAGATAATAGTCAGCCAAGAATGTACACCCTTATCAAGTGGTACAACTAGCTATTGTTATAATTTTAAAAACCTATAAATGTGGAAGTTGAATTGATAGGGAGCGTCTCCCTAGACGGGGCTCCTTGCTTGTGACCTTCTGATCTTTAGGTAAGGTATTTTTATGGACATGTAATTGCGGTCCTTTAATTATCTATGTAACAAGAATGGATGTTATAATTTTCTGTTGAGTTAGTCAATGTTAAAAATGCAACATAGTTATGCTGTAATAAAGGATTAAAATAGAAGGAGAGATTCTCTAATAGTATCACTTGTGTACGGTACCCATAACAAATCTAAAATGTTATTGAGGTGTGTGCTTCCAGTCAGGTGTTAAATGATGATCTGACATAGGAAACTAGATGCCTAGGGTTTCTTAAATGCACACCTATATCTGAATCAAGCCTGACCAGAGGTGACCAGAACAACACACTATGGTAAGAATTAATAAGTTGCATTCAGCTATTTGAATTATTAATTAATGATAGTTAAAATCAAGTTGCTATCTGACAGTGAATACCTGAGCAGGTCTACTCAGAACCCTACTTAATGGGACTTACTCCCAGAAAATTGTTTTAGGATTTAAGTGTTTTTCTTTTGTTAGAAAATGTTGAGAAATGGTTAGAAATGTAAATTGTTTGAATATTAGAAAATTAAGGGCAGCCTGTTTATTTCAGTGGGTTTAAGTACAATAAAGTCTATATTGTATTGTGTTTAAATATATTTATTGTTTAAAAGTTGGACATACTTAATATATCATTAACATCATAGAAATATATTCATAATGATTTCCACTCTACTAAATTTTTTTTTAGAAAAATGTGAATTGAACTATGAATTGAGCTAAATTCTTCACTGGGGTGCTTCAAAATGAAATAGGTTATTCGAAAAGCAAGCTGTAAACAGGTACAAAATAAGATCTTAAATCGTAAATGTTCATTTCTCTTCAATGGGACTTTTTCCTTGCCAGACTATTTCCACTGGTTAGAAATCCACAAGTTTGGATGAGTTTTTTTTATTGGCAAGGTGTAATGCCTTAGACCCAGCCGAGATGCAAGGGAGATACAATAAAATTATTGCAGAAGAACACAAATGCCCGTTTTGTCCAGACAAAGTAGACTCCCTAGCCCATATTGTTTTAGCTTGTTAACTAGCCCATATTGTTTTAGATTGTTAGCTTGAAATTGTGAACACATGAACCCATGAAGCTGAATCAGACCCTTGGTCCATTGAAGGCAGTATTGTCTACTCAGACCGGCAGCGGCTCTCCAGGGTCTCAGGAAGAGGTCTTTCACATCACCTGCTTGCATAGTCCCTTTAACTGGAGATGCCGGGGATTGAACCTGGGACCTTCCGCATGCCAAGCAGATGCTCTACTCCTGAGCCATGGCCCCTCCCCTAGATGAATAGCTAATGGCTGTTAAATCTATGGAAGGGTGGGAAGTAGATTATTGTATTTTAGTAGAAGTCCAGTTTACATACACACAAAACCCCCTCTACATGCCAAGATAAGTTACAATCAGACTAGATGAGACTCTGGGAGATCTATCGTTGGGTCTCTTGAGTAGGCTGACCAGGTCTTCACTTTAGCAGTCGAGCTAGGTCTTGACACTCTTGCTGCTGCCTGGTGGAACAGAGGGAGCCAAATGGGAGGAGTCACTGGCTTTGCAGTGACGCTGCAATGTTACTCCCAGTGCAAACCTGGAAGTGAAGTTACTGCTGTGCTGACTCAGTGACATCACTTCTGGGTTCATGTGGAAGTAATGTTGTGGCACAGGCACAATGCCATTTGTTGTAACTGTGTCCCCCTTCTCCTTTCTCCTGGCATAGTAGCAATGACAGCTACAGATGTTTTTGTTTTTTTTTGCTCAATCATAGCCAATTTGGAGGGGCTGTGGCTCAGTGGTAGAGCATTTGCATGGCGTGCAGAAGGTCCTGGGTTCAATCCCCAGCCTCTCCAGTTAAAGGGACTAGGCAAGTAGGTGATATGAAAGACCTCTACCTGAGACCCTGGAAAGCCACTGCCGGTCTGAGTAGACAATACTGACTTTGATGGACCAAGGGTCTGATTCAGTATAAGGCAGCTTCATGTGTGTTAAATTCCACTCCTTCTTGTAGCTCTCATTCCACATGGGTTTTGTCTACAATTCCAATGGGACCCCTTCTTTCATTTTTTACCAATGGGAAAACTGCAAGATGCAAGCTTTTTTTCATTCGTTGCATACTGGTTACTGGTATGTTGCCGGCAGGGTTCTCTCAATGAAGTAAATCATAACTCTAAGAAGCCTTTGAAGTTAGAAAAACAGAGTGGCTGGGGAGTTTACTGCCTATCCCTGTGCAACATCTTTGATCTGAATCAAGGTCCCCTGTGGCTGCTCTTATCCAATAAAATGTTCAAGTGATACATTCATAGACCTTTCAGGATTTCATCTGGCTTGGCCATTAGAAGGTGAAGTTTGTTGCAAGTGATTTTTTTTTAACTATATGTGATCTGTGCTGAAATGTATTATGGAAACAAGACTAGTTTGATACTGGAAGGCTAGTGTGACATATATCTGCTGAATGGCAAGGTCCTTTCACAGATTACATATTGTCCTTTGAGACTGATTTGATATGATTACCTGAAGCTAATCTGCACCATCATCACACACTTCAGAGCAAATAGGGAACCCTCTTAAAATTAATGTTTTTATTCTAGGTTTTGAGATCCGGTGAAAATTGCTAAATCAAAGTTAGATTCTCTTGCCATGAATTCTAAGTGGCTCAAATTGCTCCAATCTAATTCAATGTTCTCACCACAGTAGTGGGCAGGTTTCAGGATAAATAATAGCATAAGTAATTAACTAAGTACTCAGTTTCTTGTGAGCCATTCACATCTTGTAAAGGTATTGGGTAAAGGAACATTCTGAACATTAAAAAATGCCTAAAATGCCTACATTGTCCATTGTGGAAGTCTGCCACTCTGACTTGGATGTGTGACAAAGATGGCAGCATTTGATTGCAGCATCTTCACTAGTTTTATGTTACTTTTTAGTAAAAATTCAAAGTGCTGGTTTGGAGGATTTTCAAAGTTCTAAACTGAGAGGCCACCATGACTGAGACTGATGGGTAAAATCAGGTCGAGAATGCTCATACCCTTGGTTGTTTTCCATGTCATGAAGACATATTGAGAGATGTTTGGATCCATTGTAAACAAGGTGTATGGATGTTCGCTATACTACTAACCTACTGCAGCCAAAAGTGACTGAGGGATAATAAAACTTACCAAACTACTATTGTAAACAGAGGGCAAAGACAGAGGGAAACTCTGTTTTCATAACGTAGGTACTTGGGTTTGGTGATGTCTAAGAACTACAGCTGAGAAATGAGGGGGCAGTACTGTTAATGCAGCCCAAGAGGAGGCTCACAACAAAGACATGATATTAATTGGGATATTCCTGTTGCAAAGACAGCCAGTTTCCTTGTTATACGCACTGTGCAGTGCAGCATCTGAAGAAAGAGACTGTGGGCTCACTTGCCTCAGCACTTGGGGACACGTTCTCAGAGCAATGAGAAAATGATGTTCTCCCCAATCTGGTTGGTTATATGGTATTTTGGTGTCACTGTGGTCCTTCGATCATATGAAGCGGAAAGAAGAAGCCCTATTAGTTTAAAAATTGCACACAGAGCACAATTGTTTTGGGAAGTAAACATTTATAAATAAATGGAGCTTATTAACAAGGGAAGTATTTGTGTCATCCAAAAGGATATCTGTTTGCTTAAAAAATGTTTGCAGATGAAAATTTGGGTTAGCCCTGCTAAGAGCTTGCATTGACATGAACTGGCAATATCATTGGCCTGTACAGGATAATGCAGACCAGCCTCTCTCGCTTCCACAATTGTGGTAACCAGCAAGTACACACTAGGAATGCACAAATATGGCTTTTTCATCTCCACCCCCCCATGTGTTGCCTTTATAGATTTTTTTTTTTTTGGTCTCATTTGTTTTTTGCTGCCAGTGTTTCCAATTTTTGTCATCCTTTCTGTTACATCATTATTATGTCATCTGTTCATGATACACTATAAATATGCAATTAAGTCAAAACACAGCATTCAGTTTAATGGTAACTTAGTTGATATCATATTTGTTAGTAAGGAAAATAAATTCTGTGCATGGTGAGGAAAAGCCTATAAACCTACAGCCATGCCTTGTGTATATAGTATAGGCTCCCCAATCGTACTAGCTTGTGTCTTGCATTCTGGCAGGATATATCCCCTGCTGTCTTTGTCTAATTGCTTGGCCTGGCTTGGCCTGGCTTTTAAATGCCTGAAGTTAAAAAGATATGGGGCAGTTTTTTATGCAGTAATCATTATCAGTATTTCAGAAGAAGAAGAAGAAGAAGAGTTGGTTATTCTACCCCACTTAAGGAGTCTCAAAGCGGCTTACAATCACAATCCCTTCCTCACCCCACAACAGGCACCTTGTGAGGTAGGTGGGGCTGAGAGAGTTCTGAGAGAACTGTGACTTGCCCAAGGTCACCCAGCAGGCTTCATGTGGAGGAGTGGGGAATCCAACCTGGTTCTCCAGATTACACTGCTCTTAACCACTACACCATGCTGGCTGTAATTGTTACATTATTTTCTGATTTTACTGAATTTTTACCAATTTGTTTTTATTTTCTACTTATGTAAGGAGGAAAGAAGGAACTGGGAACATATAAACAGCTGAATGAGACCAAGGCTGGGCATTCGCCCTTCCTGGACATGGCCAGAGGCATGAATCATTGGCATGAACTGAAGGTCAAGGGCCAAAGTGGAATTTAACACACATGGCTCTGAGGCCATGGCTTGCCACTGAGGCCCTGTATGAACTATGATGGTGGAACTAGCAACTGACTGGGATGATTTTGTGGCATTTCCCTTGCTTCACTACTTAATTTTGTAAGTGGTTATGAGTCTTTGGAGTGGGAGGAAAGTGGTGTAAACTATTTAATGAAATAAATAAGGCTTTGACCATGAGTTTTGAGTCACCTTCCACACCTTAATATTGCATTTTCTGCTCTGTGAACACCTTATTCCTTCTCAGTTATTTTATTGTGTTTATTTTATCCACTAAAACATTTATAAAACATTTATAAAGTATAAGAAGTGTCTGAAGTTGACTACTAAATTAATACAACAGATATTCAACTAGCTTTCATCACAAGGCACAACAAAACCTTTTTGTTTAGATGGACTGAGCTGTCACCCTTTAGTGCCCTCAGGCCTCTCTGCTTGCCAGTGTATACTACAGTTTCCCTGACAACCCCTGAAGCATCGTATTCTGGCTTTCCACATCCCAATTTGACAAACTATTTTTAAAGATTGTTGCCATAAGCAAGGGCGAGGTAAATATCTCTCTGGGGATCTGATCCTGAAAATACTCAGAAAATGCAGTTCTATCAATTCTGCAGGACTATAGAAAAGTATTTTCTGGAAGCTGGTATCTTTTTATTTTTGGTAAAGGAAGCTTGTTTTTGTCTCCAGCTTTGCTGACTCGGTAAGCCCTGAAGGTGGATATCCTGTCAATCTTTGTATGGAAGTGTTGCTCAAATATAGGAACTTTACTATGAGAAAAGTCCCAATAGATTGCTGTCAGCAACAACTATAGGGAAAGAAGAGGGTTATGAAATCACTGTGAAACAACAGAAGAGTGTGCTGTGAGATGGTGACACATGTATTAGAAGGTTTGGTGAAGAGAATGAAAATGAAATATAGGAGAATGGAGGGGCAGAGGAAATATAGGGATGATGGCAAAAAATGATGAGATGGACTATGGATTAAGTAGAGTATATGTTCAGTAATATATAAAAGCATACAATGAAATTTCAGCAGCAAATAGTGAATAAATAACTTTATTCTGAAAATGGAAAACCATTTTCTTAGTAGAAAATGGAATAGCAACTTAAGTAAATTTGAATCAAAATAATAACAGTAACAATTATAATAATAGTATGCAAAGTGAGGCCAACAGAGGTAGTTTGCCATTGCCTGCCTCTGTATAGCAACCCTGGACTTCCTTGTCCATGGACCAAGAGCCATGGACACACAGTGTCAGGTATGGTTGCAAAACTTTGTTCAGTTCACACTGAATGACAGGAACATTTGTCAAGCATGGTTGCATCGAAACTGTATGCTCAAAAATGCTCTGATCGAAACAGATTGGCAGTCATTAACACAGCTAAGGACTACTTAAATGAACACTGAATTGTATTTTTTTTTAAAAAACACATCATTTATTTATGACTGATTTAACTGTATTGACAATATGAGCCATCATTCCCAGCATTTTCCCCCTGGTAATTGGTATTGCGGGCTAATGGACTAACAAACTATTTCTATGATTTCTGAATTCCCAGTTTTTGTTTTAAAAAGTGTTGCCCATTCTGTTGCAAAGTTATAAGGGGAACAGTGTAGAGGGCTAGACATTACATTTGTTTTTTTAAACAAACAGGTGTTGGAAATACAGAGATCATGGTAGTCGATTGCTGGAACATTAATGTGCAGTAGTGCAATACAGAAAAGGATATCATAACAGATCTGGTTGGCTGTGTGGTACTGTAGTAGCATTGTGGCCTTTATGAGGTACCAGTTTCCCTTTCTTCCTATGACCTTGCCTTTGATAGTGACCTATTTGCTAAATCTCCATAACTCTAGTTTTAATAATTGAAAATATTATTGTGTATTTAACCAACTCCCTGAAATAATCCCTCTTCAAAAGAGTTTGTAGCTGATTGCATGGTTACTTTGTGCAGGATGGTGAACTTGCTGAATTCCATCTCTGAACTTAACACATCTCTTGTTCCTGTGAAGTGTCATAAGGTTGTTTTGCCACCCTGACAACTGTTATTTTCACACTTATTATTCGATACAAAATCATGTCACATAATGATCCCAAATCCCATATCCATCCACGCACAGAGACAAAAAAAATACTGGATGTTACTAACAGCTCTAACCTCCATTAGAAATTGCTTTGAGAATTATATCACATCACTATCTCAAAATATCTGGAAGATCAATAATCAGCATAAACAGTGAGACCACGCAGTTAACCTCGCTTTGTAACATTGAATCATTCCCCTTTCATCATTTCATCATGATACACAATGGTTTCTCTCTCCGAAGTATTTCTTTTTTAATTGTTCCAAAAATTCATCCACACATTTATCCTGAGCATTTAATCCCTATTTTTTATTCCTTCTTTGAAGCAACACATGTTTTTCAATGCTGTTAAGTAGTATACGTACAACTTGTTTCCCATACTTTGGGGGCTCCTCATTCACTTTACTAAGTGGTAATTAGTCACCAAATTAAATAATTATTTGAATCCCTAAGTTGAAATTAATGGAAAAGGGTGAGGAAATCAGATGACCATACCAAAATGTTTAGGGTTTAAAAAAAACCATCCAATTTGTCAGTCAATTGCTGGATGCTTGGTATAGAGGATTTTAGAAAATGATTTTAGTTCTTCTCCAGATTTCCCCCTTAACATTTTCCATTTCAGAGGGTTGGATTCAACCTACCTTCTCTTGCAGAAATGGAATGCTTCTTCCGTTCATGGAGGGGGTGGAGTTGATTTATGCTAACTACCTCTTCCTAGTTCAGCCACCCATTCTGCATTGCATGCTGTTCCACATATCCCTTAATCCTTTGTGGAGGAAAATATAGGGGACTAAAACAGAGGGAAATGCCTGTTAGGAGAGGGGCTGGACTCAGTAGTAGAGCATCTGCTTCACATGTAGAGGTTTGAATTCCAGCATCTCTTTAAAAGGATCAGATAATAGTTGCTGTGAAAAACCTTGACCTGAGACCCTGGAGAGCCATTGTCCATCTGAGTAGACAGTACTGATCTTGAAAGTCTGACTCAGATGATCAATGGTCTGACTCAGTATAAGGCAGTTTCATGTGTTTGTGTTAATGTGCCAGAATCAGGAGGGCATGGCTCAGTGGTAAAGCACATACTATGTATGCAGATGGTCACAGATCCAAAGTGAGACCTGTTCTTTGCATGTAAAATAATCTTAGCTATCAGGACTGGCAAAGATCATTGCTTATATATATGTACAGTCTAGCCCAATCTTGGAAGCTAAGCAGAGTTGGCCCTGGTTAGTACTGGTTAGTGGATGTGAGACCACTATGGAAGTCCAGGGTTGCGACACAGAGGCAGGCAGTGGCAAAGCATCTCTGAATGTCTCTTGCCTTGAAAACTCCATAAGGGTCTCCATAAGTCAGCTATATGGGTCTCCATAAGTCAGCTGTGACTTGATGGCAATATATATACAAAAGTCTGCTAGGAATTGTTTGTTTTCTATTATTAAAATAAGCAAAGACTGCTTTCAGAGTAAAGTTTTATTTTTAATTTGTATTCTTTTGATAGTTCAGATATTCTTCTTGCTTTTTTTATTTCTTGGCTACTTCTTTGTCTTTTGAAGTTTCCTACCAAATCTTGTATTTTGCTAGTAAGAATCTAAAAATTCAAGGTAGAGAGCAGGGAAGGACAGAATATTCTAATCTGTCAGCCAATATCAGCTTCAGAAGCACTGCCAGAGGTAATACACTAGAGAATTTAGCCTGTATATAAAAAAAAGCAGGAAAAAGAAAATCCTCAGGCTTATTTAGAAAAAGTCATATATTGAATGGCATTTCCCTCATAGATATGGGCTAAAAAAGCAGGTTTGAGAGATGTCAATATTCATACATTTATTTATGAGTAAATAAATACTGACTTGGGAGCTTCAAAGATCTTTGCTTACATGAAGTGTGCACATCATTCAGTCTCATTGGGACTCATATCAGTGTCACCCATGACCCTCATTTTAGATGTATTTTGAGGCAGATGTGTTTTGACCCTGGTTCTCTCCAAAGGCAACCTATCAGGTAGATATATAAGCCAGAACAGCATTTCATTTTTATGTTAATAAAATAAGCAGCATATAGCACAACTAGGTGTTATGGAATTATATAACCGCTGTTGAAAGCAAAATACCTCCATCCTCTTCGCCTGTCCTTGGTAATGTCTTGTTAAACTTGTTAATTCAAGTTTTATTGTGCCCCTTCCTCAGGGGTGTGGAGAAAGAGAAAATGAATTTTGTACACCTTTCTCTTCTTTTAATATCCCATTTCATTCCAAAGGGGACACCAGAAATCATGTTCTCATAATATCCCCCATGTTCCTGTAAACACATACCTTTGTTTTCACTCATGACACTTAGCTTGGCTTCTTTGGACCACTATGGCTGTACCATACCTACCTTTGATGTATTTCTTTTAGCCAGACATTGGGTCTTGACCTTTTCCCCCTACTCAGTAGATTTTGGGTTTTGTTTTGAAGCGGGTCAGTGCCTTTCGAGTGACTATGCCCTTAGAATTGACCCCTTCCTGAGAAGTGGTATATTATCTTATTCAGTTAGTCACCTACTAAGCAGGACTCAACTACTTTACTCACTTTAAAAGTAAGTCTTTTTATTGATGTGCTCCAATGAAATTATGCATATATATGTGTGTGTGTATGTATATGCAAGTATTACAAAGTCTTAAAATTCAGTAACAATGTACACAGTAAAGCAAGCAAGTTCTACATACTATTCAGTTTTAAAATCCAATACTTAAAATATAACAGTTAAAGAAGTCTGATTTAGTTCAAAGTACCTAATTCACATTCTAGAATAATATATTTGTAAAGCCATACATACCAATACCATCTTCTGAGCCTCCCTTAGAGTTCTGAAGTTCTAGCCCTTTCCCTGCCTGTATTTATACTGTTTCAATCACCTTGAAAAGGGGCTGTCTTGAAAAAACTCCATGCATTGGAGTAACAGCGCTTCTGCACTGTTTTAGGAATGTTACCGCACATGCTCAGTTGCTCTGCTAAAGACTACCATATAAGGACTTCCACTTCCAGGAGGCTAAGCATACTATTTCTTAAACAGCCAGTTTTGAGTTTTGTTATACTCTATATAATCAATTTTATCATCATTCTCATCTCCAGAAAAATACGTTGAGATTGAACCTATTCATTAATTTCTAGGATCATGTCTTCATGTTTAAATCTTAAAATACAATATATTGTTTACATTACACCATTAGTCAGCATAATATAGAGGGTGGAGAGCATTTCTGCACTTGAAATCATTGGAAAGGCAGGAAGTGCGGTGAACACTCTGTAGCCTAAAAATGCAGAAAGTGTTGCGAATACTTTGCTCTCTAGCCATTGAAAAGGCTAGGAAAGGTCATAGAAAAAGGCAGAAAGTGTGACGAGCAAATCTGCACTAACACTGAAATGTTTGACAGAGTAATTCAGAAATATAAACCTCTGGCCAAGAATATCCAGGATTTCTTTCCTTTTAAAAGGAAATTTAAGCCTCTGCTGTGTAGTTTGTACTTCATATGTGTAGCTTGGTTTTACATTGAATAATTCTGCATATGTACAACACTAATGCCACAGTTCATATGTTCTAATATTTCAAAGCCTGTAACAGTTTCCATACAAGAGCCTTAGAACAAGTGCCTCATTAAACATCATAGCTATGAGTACATGCCATTGCAGTTCTTTGCAGACATTGGGGGAGGAGCCATGGCTCAGTGGTAGAGCATCTACTTGGCATGCAGAAGGTCCCAGGTTCAATCCACGGCATCTCCAGTTAAAGGGACTAGGCAAGTAGATGATGTGAAAGACCTCAGCCTGAGACCCTGGAGAGCCGCTGCTGGTCTGAGTAGACAATCCTGACTTTGATGGACCAAGGGTCTGATTCAGTATAAGGCAGCTTCATGTGTTCATGTGACAAGTTTGTTCATGTGTTCCTTGGCATCTTCTAGCATGCTTTGATTTTATCTGAATGGTGTCACCTCCTACTGTATATCTCATAGCTTGCATGGCAGCTTCATTCTTTCCAGCAAGGTCTGCTGTTAGTGCCTCCTTTGTCTAAGGCACATTCTGCAATGGCCCAGGCTTTTCCAGTGGCTGACCCACGCTGGTCCAGGAAGAGGTTAGGTGATATCACAGTGAGCCTTGTGGCTTCTGCTGAGGCTATAAAACAATGATTCTGGGGAGCTTTGGGGGCAGCCTGAATCTCTGCAAAGGACGACTTTCCTGTTAGTGAAGCATAAAGTGTTTTTAGGTTGGTCCATTAACGTGGTTTTATATTTGCTATTTTAATGTTTCGCTGTTTTTATCTCTGTGATAGTTTAGAATGTTATAGTGTTTTAAACTGTTACTACCTGCCTTGATTCCTGGGTTGTTCAGGAGAAAGGTGGGCATATAAATATTTTAAATAAATAAATAGCTAGTATATCCGGTTGTTGCTTTCAGCCAGTTTTGGGCTACTCCAAACATCATAGCTTTTGCTTCTTGAAAGTACTTGCAAAATAACTTATTCTTCTGTATTACAACACTATATATTATGGAACTGGGTTGTTTTATGGTCTTTGGGGGCTTCTTGCTTGTTAAAATCCATTAAGAAATACTACAGGTATCGAGTCAGGGTTTGTTCAATATTTTGTTCAATATAGCTGACCTGAATCAGAATGTTTTAGGATGCCTCAGGATTCAGAGAGCCACATTTACAAAACAAACTGTACAATCCTATGCATTTACTCCAGTCTAAGCCTATTGATTTAAATGGGATTAGATGACAGTAACTTTGTTTAGGACTTCACTGTAAATGTGTGACAGGATTAGCGTCACTGTTTCCAGATTGCCTGGGATGTCAGCCTTTTAGGAGAGACTGCAACAATTTCAGGTAGGAGCAGAGCTTCCACAGCCAATCTCCAGAGGTGGGACTGATGAAGTCATGATTGATGGACTACGGTCCCTGACCAGCTTGGTGAGGTAGGAATGAACCTTCAGGATGGGGAACACTGCTCCCTAACATGGCACCAGTGGACATTATAGTGCCCGCCAGTGTGTTTTCTGGCTTCTACTTCCTTTCCCCCAAAGTATCCATTCCTCCAAGCAAAGACACAATGCTGAACTTTCCCCTACCTGTCTGGAGCAGGAGGTGCTTCAGACGAGCCCAGGAAGCATCCTCTTTGTGTTTGCAGGGAGTACCTTTTTTGGGGGGGAAACAGATGCCTGTGTAAGTAGATGCTTGATTTGGAACCTCCAAACATTTTCTGTTTGCCCCCAGCAACGTGGCAGCCATTTAGTAGCAGCTCCCAATACCTGTTTTGAAAATTCCAGTAGTGCTCCCAGGAAGAACTAGGTTGGATATCCCTGATGTAGGAGTTATGTTTTGCTCCTCTTAAACTCCTTGGCATGCTCACTGTGATATCAGCTCCAGGGTGACTTAATAGACAAACAAGAAGAAAACAGAAATGTAAATACTTTAATTGGAAACCGTCAGGTCACAAATTACAACTTTTTTTTTTAATGAAACCTGTTTAGTCCCCCCCGAATACTATAGAGTTCTCATTCTTCTAAAACCTAGGATCAGAACTGCCCTGTGCCTTCAGCAGCAGTCTGTCAGTCAAACTTTAGCACAGCAAACTTTGTCTAGTATTAAGCTGTAGTGAAAAAGCCTCACCTGCAACAATTTCTTGTAGCTGTTAAGAAACGTGGGAGATAAGAGGGAATCCTATGGGACTCAATGCACAATACTAAGGGTGGTGGTTAAGAAGTACCACAGGGACTGCACAGCAAGCTGGCAAGCTGAAAATGCCTTTTTTCAAGAAATCCCTGTGAAACTGTCAACTGAGTTCCATGGGTAACTTGTCACCTGCAAAAAGGGGCAGTCTTGGGCCACAAGGGCTTAGGAAGTTGAATAAAGTCAGCTCTGCCCCCCGGAATGCCCCTTTGATGCCGGCACAAGCCCTTGTGCTGGGAAAATGCTGCCAGGGAGGCAGTGCTGGCCCGCGAGCCTCAATCTGCCGTGCTGCTCCCCAGAACTGGTGTAAGTTGCCCTGCGCCAGCATTAGTGCCCACTTAGCCAGTGCAAGTGGCATTAATACCAGTATAGCGGTCACACCAGCTCACATCCCTTTCACACACACCCCTTTAGGATTGTCCTGCCCATTGCATAACTGCCAGGGGTCCCTAACAGCTACACCTCACCACCATCTTTTGGCACCTGTTAGCCAGAGAGGCCCAAAGCCACCGGAGCACAGTTGTCCCAGCCATCTAAGCTAACCAGGCCAGAAAGATTGATTATATCAGAAACCAGGCCAGAAGTTGATTATATCAGAAACCATCGAGAGGTTCTGCAGTATCAATAGGGTTACATGTCTGCTGTCTGCTCCAGGGAAGGTTGCCAGTGCATTTAACCAAGGGAATTTCAGTTCCAAAGCCATATCAGAAGCCATGGTGAAATAAGTCTAATCAAAGAAAGCCTGGGCTTGTACACCAGCATGGGACAGGACATCTTGTCCAAAGGGAGATATTTGTCACCGGCTGTTGAAATAATTTGCCTCCACAAAGAGCTTCTTCAGGAGAATGTTTATGTCTATCTATTTCAAGATATTGGTTCTTGTGGGTTATCCGGGCTGTGTGACCGTGGTTTTGGTATTTTCTTTCCTGACGTTTTGCCAGCAGCTGTGGCAGGCATCTTCAGAGGAGTAACACTGAAGGACAGGGTCTCTCACAGGGTCTGCCACAGCTGCTGGGGAAACATCAGGAAAGAAAATACCAAGACCACGGTTACACAGCCCGGATAACCCACAAGAGCCAATGAACTCTGACCGTGAAAGCCTTCGACAATATTTCAAGATAGTTGGGATTATCTGCTCATTTAAGGAAGGAATCACAAGTCCTTGGAACCTTGGCTAGGTGTAAGGCATCTGTGTGGTAGGCAAAGTTCTAACAAATATGGTTCTAACAAACCATATTTACTGTGCAATCCTAAACAGCGTTATACCCTTCCAGATCCATTGACTTCGATGTACTTAGAAGGGTATAGTTCTGTTTAGAATTACACAGTTAAGAAATTTATATGGCAAAATTCTGCTTCGGAGGATTTCCAGCTGAAGCAGAACTATGAAGCGTGAAAAGCTGATGTGTTGAGAAGTATAATTAGCACAAATCCTTTTTTTTTATCCTCTTGGTACTTTATCCAGCAGACTAGATATTGATGCAAGATGATGAGGATATAGCTATGAAGCACTGAGGCTGCAATTAGCAGAGTGGGGGTGGGTTGGACCCTCTTCTGTATTCATCTTGTATCCTGAATAAATTCTCAGCTGTCTCCTTCACTCTATTCTTCTCCTACTCCCACCTTTTAATTATATCCCTTACCTAGAAGGAACTCTAGAAAAATATTACAGGCGAATTGGCATTGTATGAGAGTGACAAGGGAGGAACTGTACATTTATCACACACAGTCTGGTTTCAGTCAAATAAATGTTTTGATATAGCCTTCACACAGATTTATGACCTGGTCACAAAATCAATGTCAAGTGACAACCAAAAAAAGAGGAGAAAATCCATGTATGTTTATTTCAGAAAATTGCTATGGATAGCAAACTGAAGTGCTGACATTTAGACAGAGGTTAAAAGAAAAGTTGCCCAGATCATAAAACGTCTATTATCCCTTGAGGATTGTGTATGGTTATTGATGTTGCATCCTTTGATTTCTAACAAACCATATTTGGACAGAATGGTACACTGAGCATACACAATTGAGCATGTGCAATTTGTATTTATTTAGACGGTTTGTATCAGCTTTATCACAATTATATTATGAAAACTAATGCGGAGCCTATCATCAATATAGAACAGGTACAGCTAAAGATGAAACCTTAAAGAATGGAAAACCAACCAAGTGTAATTGCTATCTAAGAGGGAACAGAGAAACTGACATCATAAGGAGAAATAACTATATTCTTAGGCCTTTCTATTTGTAGGGTTGCCAGGTCTCTCTTCGCCACCTTCCGGAGGTTTCTAGGGCAATTTTGGAGGACTATACATAAAGCCATTGAAGATATTTTATAGAGGTCTATAAAATTATGCATGGTTTGGAGAGAGTGGACAGGGAGACGTTTTTCTCCCTCTCCCATAATACTAGAACACGGGGTCATCTGCTAAAGCTGGAGAGCGAGAGATTCCAAACAGATAAAAGGAAATACTTTTTCACACAACGCATAGTTAAATTGTGAAACTCCCTGCCCCAGGATGTGGTGATGGCTGCCAGCTTGGAGGGCTTTAAGAGGGGAGTGGACATATTCATGGAGGAGAGGGGTTATTAATTAGAATGGATACTGGTCATGCTGCATACCTATTCTGTCTAGTATCAGAGGAGCATGCCTATTATTTTGGGTGCGGTGGAACACAGGCAGGTTGGTGCTGCTGCACTCGTCTTGTTTGTGGCTTCCTAAAGGCACCTGGTTGGCCACTGTGTGAACAGACTGCTGGACTTGATGGGCATTGGTCTGATCCAGCAGGGCCTTTCTTATGTTCTTATATTTTAAAAATTAACTTTGATTTAAATCCCAAATATATGTTATTAGGGATTATTCCTCAACAAGTGAACTCGATACATAGAGAATTTTTCCAGTATGCCACAACAGCAGCGAGACTTTTATATGCTTCATATTGGAAAAACCCAAGAGTACCAACTAAAAGAGAATGGATCCAGAAACTTATGGATTTTGCTACGATGTCTAAACTAACTTGTTTAATTAAGAAACGACCCTTGGAAGATTTCTGGAACAAGTGGCAACCTTTCTATGACAAACTTGGATAGAGAGACAATTTGTAGTCAATGGATAATTGTAATTTATGATACAATGCAGAGATTTTATTAAAAGAGCTAATTAAAAGAGCCGAATGAGTCAGAAACCTGATGGCTGACAACAAAATCTAATGTAGTTTGATTATAGTACAGAATATAGTATCATAAAATTTTGTAACAGAAGATAACGAAGAATATGGAAATCAATAGTAGAGACAAATACAAATTGTTGAGGTTATTATAAATACTGATTTTAGATAAGAAATGTAATGAACATTTTAATTTTAGAGTAGAAATGTAATGTGTTAATGCGTCAAGTATCAGATGTGATGGTTTGTCACAGGGATATATGTTTATTTTTATTTCCCCCTCCCCTCCCTGTCTCTGTTTTATCTTGTTATTTGAGGTTTTTATTGTACTTTGTATATTTTAAAATTTGGAATTGTAAAGCAGCTTGAACCATAAAGGAACGGTGGGGCATAAATATTTTAACAAATCAATGTAAAGTTAATACTGTCAAAATTTCACTTTGGCTTTGTCAGATGTAGTAAGAAAAATGACATATCTACATTATATGATTGTGCAATCAACGTTTTCCCCTTTCTGCCTTTCATATGCATAGCCTCAGCTAATGAAAGAGCTCAGGACAATCTTATTTAATCAGTCAGTCTGTAGGGACTTGGGACTTAGCAGCGCCCACCCTCTTCTCCTCCATGAACTGCAGGGGCTGTGCCAGTGAAGCCTCCTCGGCCTCAGACCATTCTGAGGGAGAGTCCGAATCAACCTCTCCCTCGGATGCAGCCAGTGTCTCTCTCCTGTTAGGGGCACAGGCATGAAACCTCGGTCTGCCCTCCTCATCGGCTTTCGCCCTTCTGCCTTTATAGGCCTCGGGCATGGCCCCTCCCTCCCCAAAGCCACGCCTCCTGAGTGGTCGTGGCCATCAAAGTCTTGAAGCAGGACCGCCCCGAGCCTGACCTCTGATGCATCCATATGGACTTTAAAGGGCCGGTCAAAATCCGGACTCCGTAACACAGGGTCCGAGGACAGGGCTGCACGTAGATCTTCAAAAGCTGCGGATAGATGACTGTTCCAGCGAAGCTGATTCGGTTCAGTCTTCCGTAGTCTGTCAGTTAAGAAGGCAGCCCGACTGGCAAAGTGAGGGATGAAACGGCTATAGTAACCTACGATCCCTAAAAACCCACGGAGTTGTCGCTTGGTCTTTGGTTTCGGTGAGGACTCTAGAGTTGTTACTTTACTTGGGATGGGACATAGTTGACCGTTCCCTACAATGTATCCCAGGTAACGAAGCTCCCTGAAGCCGATATGGCTCTTGGCCGGGTTAACCTTGAGGGAATCGCCTGCGCGTTCTGTGTGGCCACACCCGGCCGCTTCCCTGCACTCCTGCCGGTGTCTGACGGGTCCAACGTCCCGTTCCTCCATCCTCTCCCAGTTGGCGAGGTAGGTTGGTTTGCTCCCCCCGGGCCTGGCGACTCCCTGCCCGGCGTTGGAGTCTTCTCGGTTCTCGCCGCCGCGACCTCTTAGAGGTGAAAGGAGCCTCTATGGAAAGGGGCTGCTTCCGTCCCTGGACGGTTCTTTCCCTCCTTCCTTTCCCTTTGGTGGGGCGCCCTCCTTGCGTCTCGGAGGGTCGCTAAAGTCCGAGCGGGGCTCGGCAGGGTCCGTCTCATGACACAGTCGTTGCTGGAAAATGGGAACGCTAGTTACAAAAATATCAATCCAGACATCCCGTCCTCAGCACCCCTATAACATACATAACTGCTGAAGCTGGATCATGCTTTTCTTTTGATGCACCAGCCCTTCTCATGTTATCATCAACTGGAAAATTGAAAACAGACAGTAATCTGGCAGATTGGGAGGCTTCTGCCTGCCTCTGAATGTTCAGAATAATTTGGTTTATATTTGGAGCTTTTCCAATATTAATGCATGGTTATTGTTTCAGGTCAGATTACAATTAGTACATCTCCTACAGTACATCCCTGCCAGTGGCTGGTTCATGGGTCACTGGGGGAAGAACAGCACTGGGAGGAACTTATAAAAAATGGGATCCTTTGGTATCAGATATGTATGTCTAACTGAATAGCAATATGCTAATTATATTTCTAGTATAATCCTAGTGATGGCCATCTTTCTAAAAGACTCGTGTAACACTAATTGCATGACAGTAGATGAACCACACATCCAGTAGATGAACCACACATTAGATTTCATCACCATAAGCCTTTTTCAAAATTCTTATCAGCTATCACAGAAGAAAGACAAAAAGGAACCCTTTAGATAGTTTCAGATGTGTGATACTTTGTAATCCACTTCTCAATATTTTTTTTAAAAAACCTCCAACTTTCAAATTGTTAAGAAAAGAAATCTGGAACACTTTGTTTTACAATAGATTAATGCTACACTTGGGACATAACAACTTCATGTCGGTTTAATATAGCCTGTCAGTAATGTACTTCTTAAAACTCTTTGGAGAGACAACTAGCAGGCAACGAACATGTGACTTTAGCAGTGTCCACTTGAACTGTTTCAGCTGAAAAGAGATTTGGGTTTGCTGGAAAGCATTCTGGCCATGCTATGATTTCAGTCCCCAGAATAAACTTACTTTCAGCCTTTTGAGAAGGGCTGTGCAGACTATAAATGTGGAGGGAAAATATTGTCTTATTGTATCATGTGTCTGTCAAGCTTGTTATGTAAAATTGAGAAGAGTCAAAGGCAGACTATGTATCATGTTGAATAATGAAACACATTTCTCAGCAAAGTATGCACACTGCAGATGTACAGTTGTGCATTTCATTTTTTTAAATGACTTGTATTTGTGGCTCTGAATTTTGTACTTCATCTCAACTGCCTTTATAGTCACACACAAACAGGATTGCATGCATAACTCAGAGCACACCCTTGATGTTGTCAGATGTGACAGTATCAGTAGCTAATTCAGAGGGATGTGGTTCTCAGTGCAGACACCTATACCCTCTCTTTATCATTGTTTATGCCCATTGTTGCAGACTTGTATCTCTACATCAAGGTTGGTGACTCTAATTTTATTGCTTTGCCTTTGAGAAATATTTACCATTGTGAATTCTTTGTACTGGAACAAGTGCATTGTGAGATATGTAAAAAACCAAATAAATCTTCATGCCTCAAAAGAAATTTAACCTAATGGGGTATATGTTCGAGGCAGACAGAAGAACACAAACAGATTTACATATAGGATTAGATCAAACCAGGGTTTCCAATGGTGAAAAGAGGAGGAAGGGTTCCCTGTTGACCACCTAAAGGCTGTGTTTGAGATCATGGGATCTGCATGGTCAAAAGCCATGTGGAGTGGGAGCTAATTTGCTAACACTGAGCAGAAAAGCTGGCTGCCTCCAATCCATATACGTTCTATCATGTGTAATTTATATAATACTTCAGTGGTTTAAGAAATTAAAATCTGGATAATATTATCTCAGTATGGCTATCTCCTGGGAGGCAGCCTGAGAATATACTCTCTAGTCAAATAAGAAATTCCTATGTTTTCAGCCACATATCCTTGGTTATTCACAGGTCATTGTGTTTCTCTGTGACCTCCCCACCCACCAGAGCCCTGCTATTAGTTACTGACCTCTTATCAGGGATGAAAGAGAGAACTACCCAGAGACTGGATACTGCCAGAGGTTGTTGACCCTCTTTAGTTCACAAGAACTTCTTGTTCAACTGATCTCTCCAATTTTAAACAAGTGAGAAATGGGAGGTTATTATCCCAAAATAAAAGACTGAAGAGACAGTTCCTTAGAGATTCAAACATTATGAAGTGTATAATATAGGGATATGCAACTTTCTTATGGAGATCCTCCATGAAATTTGCTCACACTTATAGTCATATACCCATTGAACTTTTGTTGTTTTTGGTTAACATTCATCATTTTGAGGAGTGGTTATATTTGAAGCAACCTTTAGCATCCAAAGCATACTTATGAGAGACCATGGATCAGGCTATACATGCTTTGTATATTAAAGTCCCATGTTCAGTCTCTGGCATGTCCAAACAGAGAGATGTCATGGGGAGAGTACAAGGAAAGACCTCTGCTTGAGGCTTTGGAGAGGTGAAGCCAGTTCAGTAGTATAGGTTAGTTAGACCAGTTGTTTGACTTGGTGTAAGATATGTTCAGAGTGTTTATGGTGGCTAGAGATATGCTTGAATTAAGGATAGCATATAAATAATTAAACTCTATGAGGAAGGCTGTCATTTTTTACATTCCACAAGTGGGAAAGGGATGCACAAATATAATTTCTTGCCCAACCTGTGCTGAGGTAATATTGTTGTGGAAAGTGCCTTCATGTCACAGCTGACATGGCAACCCCGTAGGGTTTTCAAGGCAAGAAACTTCAGAGGTGGTTTGCCATTTCCTGCCTCTGCGTAGGCTGAGAGAGTTTTGAGAGAACTGTGACTGGCCCAAGGTCACCCAGAAGGCTTCATGTGGAGGAATTGACTCTAGATTAGAGTCCCCTGCTCTTAACCACTACACCACACTGGCTCTCATGAGGTAATATTAGTATTCTAATATGTAAACTCTTAGCTTTCTAACCAAATAACGTATGTAATTATTTTCACTTTTTTATATAAAGGATGCAGAAGAACCATGTACACTCTCAGTGCAAAGTTCTCCACTTACCAAAAACTAAGTAAGAAAATATACAATTCTTAAACCGCTGAATTTATCCTTGGTGTAACCTTTCCAGAATTACTGAATTTAAATAAGATTTTTGTTTTTGTTTTGGTTGAAGCATAATTGAGGAGATTAACTAACTGAATATATGGAAAAAGAAGTCATTAGTTCACATTAAACAAAGAACCAGTGAATAAGCTGTTTCTTGATCACATATTACATGCAGTTAAGCAATAGCCCTTAAGTAACAAAACAGAAAGGCCTTTCACAGATTAGGCTAAAAATAAATAGCCAGCATCATTAGTTTTTAATCATGAAAACTAGATTATTGTGAGTCAAATTTTCACGTGTTTATGAGATTAATCCTCTTCTGTTTATATGTTATGTGGAATAATCCCATTTGTTCCTATAGGATCAATTTCAATGAAGTCTTGGAAACAGAAATCCAAGGACAAAGGACAGTAGTACTGCCCAAAGGTTGCTTTTCACCAACAGCACACAAACAAATTTGTCCTTTTTAAACTTCTTTGGAACATTTGGGAATATTCCCTGGGGATGGATCTTTCTTCACCTTTCCCATTCTGACCCAGGGCTTGTGTGGGGCTGCTCTGTGAGCCCTTTCTTGCCTCCAGCTGCCCTAGCTGCAGCCGTGCAGTCACTGCTGATCCTGCCCCCCCCTGTGCTGCACAGGAGGTTGATCAGCTATAGGGAGGTGCCCCCTGACTTCCCTTGAGGGGCTGTGGCTCATTGGTAGAGTATCTGCTTGGCATGCAGAAGGTCCCAAGTTCAATTCCTGGCATCTCCAACTAAAAGGACCAGGTGGCAGATGAATTATGAAACCTTCAGAAGACAACATTGACCTTTATGAACCAATTCTCAGATTCAGTATAAGGCAACTCCATATGGTCATGTGAAAGACCTCTATCTGAAACCTTGGATCTTTATGAAGGTGCCCTGTAGCTGATCCCCCGTGCTGCCTGATTGATTATGGGGCCCCATTCTCAAGTTTTGCCCAGGGCATCAGAATCACTAAGAGCACCCATGAGCAGACCGTTGCAATACCAGAAAAATCATTGTTGGGTGTCAGAGGTACCTTATGGACAACAAGCCATGTTGTATGGAGGAATGCAGTATGAAATGGATTAAACTTCCCATCTCTCAATTGTGTTGCCTAATGGAGTGCCCAAACTCCCGGACTGGTCATGGCAACCCCAGGCATACGTGCACACGCTGTTCCCGCCGCGCGCCTAGCCCCAAACGCTACGGGGAAGGCTTTCGCGCGCGCTAGTGAAACTGACATGAATGCTCGTTTACATCCCGTGGAGCTGTCAGCTGAGAAACAGAGGCCAGGTCAACCTCTCCAGTGAACTGGAGAGACTCCATGTTCCTGTGTGTGCCTCCGTTCCAGCAGAAGCCATTTCGCAGAGAGCTGACAAGCACATAGCCTTCGCCAACACCCCCCCTCCCCAGCCTCATCAGCATGACTGATGGCCCATCAGAAGACATCCTGATACCAACGATGAGTCGTGCCTCCAGCAATGCAACGATCGTTAATCCCATCTTCAAGCAACTCTTGACCCTTTCAGTATTGCACAAATCACTGGAATTAGAATAAGTTTGTTCAATTGCCCAACCTCCACACCCCGGAGCCAACCATTAGTTGTTTTGTCACCTTTTGTCACACAGGAAACACAAAAGGGTAATCCAATCACCCTGTCCCCAGAGAACAGTATAACTAAAGTCCCTGAAAGTCCATACTACTTTAGATCTTCCCCTTTCATACTGACTGTCACTCTGTCAGTGGGCAGCCATGCTTGAACACGCAGGGGACCCCCTCCCCCCTTTTATCCCTCCTTTAGCCTACGGAACTCAGGACACCTCCGCTTCAGGACAGGTACCGTATAACCCGTCATCTTGACCTGCCACATTGGCAACCGTCTCTCTCCTCCTGCCTTTTATTCCTAGACTCTTTGTATGTATGTGTATTGCTACATTGAATGCTTGAACTACATAAACTTTCTTAATTTGGAATCTCTTGCCTCTGTCATTATTCTAAGGTCACAGATTCCGGCTCTGGTAAACATTGGCTACATCCTGCTATATAAATATTGTAATTGCCATATGCGTGCAAATTCCCCAATCAAGGCACATTTCGGCTAACAATTGCATGAGTTAGACCTAACTCATAATTTCTAATTTTGCATGGATCTTTGAGTTACTTAAAGGGCAGTTTTTGTCTCGGGAGGGGCCCCCAAACCCCCTTCCCGGGCCAGAGGCCAGCCCCTGCACTCACCGGTCGTCCCGGGGGGGTGGCATCACCGGGATCTTCTCTCCCCTCAGCTGCCCGCCGAGCCGGCAAGAGGTGAGAGAGCCAGTTCAGAGGCGATGTGGGAGCCGGCAGACGCCACCCTGCCGCCCCAGCCGAAGCCGCCGCGGAGGCCGCGGGCCACCGCCACGCCAGCCCCGCCATGTCCGGAAGAGCCGGGGCCCGCCAACACACCCGCCCAGACGCTGTGGCCGGGAGAGCCTTGGCCCGCCAAGACACCCTCCCCGACGCGGCTGCCGGAGGAACCAGGGGCCGCCGAGGCGGCCGCCAGCCCCAGGCCGCTGAGGGCTGCCGTCCTGCGAGTTCGCCCAAGGAGGGAGGGGGCCATAGAAAGGGCGCGGGGGAAGCTTCGGCTATAGCCGGCCTTCCTGCGCCCTAGCTGCGGGGAGGGCGAGCGCGGGCGGGGAACAGCCGCAGTCCTCGCCCAGCATCTCATGGCTGGGAGGTGAGGCCTCCCAGCCCTTATATGGACTTCCGGAGAGAGGGATAGGGGCGGTACTGGGGAGGGGCTTCTCTGGCCTGGAGGGTATGTAAGGCCAGAGAAGTCTGCCTGCCGGAGAGGATGGAAGCCAGTGGCTGACCGCAAGGTGTGTCCTGCGGCAACCTGGCAACGCCTGAGGGAGAGTCAAGCTCTGACTCCCCCTCGGACTGGTCTGAGGCAGAAGAGATTGTCTCAGCCCCAACATCCTCCAGGCCAGAGACCTTCGTGGCGACCCCGCCCCAGGCGCAGCGCGACAGTTTTAACCATAACACATGCAATGATTTGTAGTTTTATTGAAAGGCAAAGCAAGATTGTGAATTTTACACATAACAATGAGCACAATTTCCAGTCTGTCAATTGTTGCAAGTACCATGTATTTTTGGACAACAGTAGGCTATGCTTTGGATAAGACTACAGAAAGCCAAATTATTTATATAGGAGGACTCTTGTTTCAGAATTCCCCTTAAACGTCAAGAAACTGCTTTGACTTGGACTTCTGAAAAAGTAATAATGAAGATTGTGACTGGTTCTATACTTATCAGTCACAGGTAGGATGTATAAACTGTTGATTACAATTAATTTAGAACAAGAAAGAATTAAACCAGTCATGATTAAATGGATGCAGGATTTAGGATTTAATATAGAATTGGATAAATGGGAAAATTTATGGAAGAGGGAATTTAAATTTACAATAACTAATGAAATTAGAGAAAATTTGTACAAAATGTTTTATAGATGGCATATAACCCCAATTATGGTATCTAAGATGAATAGTCAGGATAAAGGCATACGTTGGAAATGTGGGAAAGAAAGAGGAACCTATATGCATGTCTGGTGGACGTGTAAAAAAATTAAAAGTTTTTGGAAAAGAATACTGAAAGAAACAAATAATTTGATCAATGGAAAAGTGAAAAGGAAACCATCATTTTGTTTGCTGGGAATTCCAATATTTATGACCGGGATAGAATTATTTGCCAATATAGTTTTGCTGCTGCAAGAATTGTGATAGCTAAAGTTTGGAAACAAACAAATAAACCCTCAATTATAGACTGGAGAGAGAAACTATGGTTATATATGAGGATTGCCAGATTAACAGAATTTTTGCATGGAAATGATATGGAAGAATTTAAACAAACATGGTCTAAGGCCACCTCATATTGGGATAAGATGGCAAAAATGGACTTTATGAAGTTATTTAGTGAGATATAGAAAATAATTTTTCTTTTAAGTAAAACTAACTTTTAGACAACTGAGAAAAAAAAAGAACTACCTGACACTTCTTCGGAAGTCCGGTGATGGGTCACTTGTTTTTATTTCTATTTTTTTTCTTTTTTTTCTTTCTTTTTTTGGGTGGGGGAGAAAGGGTACTTTTGAATTATTAGATTGATGATTGTAACGAATATTGAAAATTGATGTTGTATAAATACCCTTTTACACTTTTTCTTTATTTTATTGATATTGTATTTTTTGTTCTTTTTACACTGTATGGTTTGTTAAAAATTCAATAAAAATTATATAAAAAAATAGATTGTGACTGGCATTTATATACGTTTTTAGCTAAATATCCTAAAGCACTCAATCATTTTTACATATTGATTCACCACCTATTATGAGGCGCCCTGAGCCCGGTTTTTGCCAGGGCAGGTGGGGCATAAACTTAAACAAACAAACAAATAAATAACTATGAAGTGGCTGGAGTTCAAACTTGAATTCACTTTGAAGCATTCCAAGTTTCCCCATTTTGCTTTCATGATTTCCCAAACTGAACATGTTCAGTTTTGCATATTCATCAATTGTTGTTGGAAACCTATATACCTCATACTGAATCCTTTTGTAATTATACACCTATCAGCACCTGGGAATAAGAAACAAGGTTGAGGTTTACTGCCTTAGTAAGAAATTGGTGGGGGAGGGGAGATGTTTGGCTATTTCAGAAAGGTTTAATCCCACCTTTCTCTGATGAAAATAATATCCGAGGAGTCTATCGATATAAAAACAATTCAACCAAATCAACAAAACAATTACAACAGCAAACCACAGAGTCAACTCTTCAAAAGAGCATAAAACAACTCATAAGAGCAGTTTTTATGGATGAAATAAATTTTAAAAGAGTAGTGCAATTTGGTTTTATTGAATGCATATCAGTAACATCTACCAGATCATCCCATGATGGCTCAGTGATGGTGGACTGGTCTGGCAGTAGTTTTTCATTTGCCATATCTGCAATATATAGGTGCTGCCAGGGCTGTTTTTAATGAAGGCATTTCTGTTCATTCCTGACAAAATACCCGCTGTAGGAATTGTGTACTGCAAGCAGTTTTCTGGGAAACAAATAAATAAAATATTACATGCAATGATTTTGTGGAGATACTATTTTGGATGTTACAGGTTTGGTGGCTACAGAAGTAACCCAATAAAACTGAAATAAAAAGAAGCAGAAACATGTCCTGTTTTCTAATTAAGTGATAATAGTACTATTGAACTATTTTATGAGGCAATAATCCCACTCCCAAGTGGATAAACTATGAGGCCAAAAGCCAAGAGCTTTATCTCAAGAATGGCACTAGATTATTGCCTCATAAAATAATGCAGTATTACTATCATGGCTATTATGGGGCTTGAATGCGTGCTGCTGGATCTTTGGGGAGTTTTTTTTTTATAAAATGTCTACGTAGTCCAGTGGAAACAAAAATCTGACCACAATTACTTGCCATTCAGTAAATATACACAGCTACAAGCTGAAGATGGAAAAAGAAAATAAACTAGCGTAGGCAATTCATAAAAGTTGTATTGTTTAGGTATATTTTGTCAGTCCTAGTTTCTGTATGTGGTGCTTTACTGTATATCATAAGCAAAAAAGACAGATCCCTGGGCCCAAGTGGAGAAATAAGAAAAAGAAAGGCAGGGCAGGTAGTGAGAGACTAGGTGTGGTAAAGAATCTTCATTTTTCAACCCTCTTTGGTACCAAGATCAACTTCTCTCTCTTCTGTCTTTACATCAGGCCAAGAGATAAAAGGCAGTCAGACAGCACAGAGACCACTTCCAATCCAATCCCAGAAACTACTATAGAGTAGCTATCCCATGAAGAAACCTTACTATACCTAGGGTTGCCAACCTCCAGGTAGTAACTGGAGATCTCCTGCTATTTCAACTGATCTCCAGCCAATAGAAATCCGTTCGCCTGGAGAAAATGGCCACTTTGGCAATTGGGCTCTATGGCATTGCAGTCTCTCCCCTTCCCATACCCCCCTTCCCAGGCTCTGCCCCAAAAACCTCCCACTGGTGAGGAAGAGGGACCGGGCAACCCTACCTGTACCCAATTTGTTACATTAACATTTCCCAAAGAAACTCTTTCCGGCCTTGAATTGACTATCAAAATGTTGTGTAGTAAACTACTTGACTTGTCCACCAATGCCACATTTTCTTAGTTAGACCAAGAATGCCTCTATACGTATGCCCATTTTGCCAAGAAATCTACCCTCTTCTGTCTCATTTCAGGAATTTCCCAGGTTACTGAATGGTTCCTCTCTCCCCCATTTGCAGTCAGGTTACATACCTGATGCCCCTGCCTCACCCCTCCTATCTTTCTAAGCCTGGAAAGAAAATAATATTTTGTTTTTGAACTCTTGTTTTTGAACACTTGCTTGTTCTAAATCTAGAGCTGGAATCTGAGCTCGAAGTGTCCTCAGCTTTTTTTGATGGCCAGAACTAGCAAACTCTGCCTATTGTATGTTTTTTCGGCCCAAAACTCTGTCGGCCTTTTAGAATGCTGAGCGCCCATCTGTGCAATGAGACATGGATTTACTTTCATCCCCCTTTGTGGATTATTTTCTGCCTAAACACTTGGACTCAGAGCTCCCATATTAACCAGCATGGTTCAGTAGCTGGAGTGATCTTTGCTTTCCCTCTTGCTCTTACTATTTGGCCTCTTGCCCTCCCCTCTTGAACTGAGTGATTTTGGACACCTGGAATGACTGGTTCTTTAGTAGGCATTCTAGTATTGGGTACTGACACTGAGCGCCTGATTTCATTTTGATTGCTTGAGATTTGCTGTTTAGAAACCCCAGATGTGAGGAACCTGTGTGACCCTGTGTCTTCAGGGGTCAGAGTGAGGTTGTCCATGACTACCTCTTAAGTTGCAACATCCATTTTCCTGCCATGAGGGCCTGTTAGGCCTCAGAACGGTGAGGGGAAGGATTTGCAATCTCTGTGTTACTTAGGTTTGCCAACCTCCAGGTACTAGCCGGAGATCTCCGGCTATTACAACTGATCTCCAGCTGATAGAGATCAGTTCGCCTGGAGAAAATGGCCACTTTGGCTATTAGACTCTATGTCATTGAAGTTCCTCCCCTCCCCAAACCCTGCCCTCCTCAGGCTCCACCCCAAAAACCTCCCGCCAGTGGCAAAGAGAGACCTGGCAATCCTAGTTCTCCTCATCCTTTCCACAGGCACCTCCCTCGCTCTGTGGAGAGAGACAATCCACTCCTCCACAGTATGCAGTCCTGTCCCATTATAGATACATTATGAGCCATGCAAGCTTGGTGTGAGGCCCTGCCCTTTAGCAAGAGATGAGAGAACCCTGAGAGCACTGGGCCAACTTGGGCAACACTAGCCTAGCTCTGGACTCCAGATACGTATATTATTCTCTTTAATAATATTTCTGGCATCCCTTTATCTGAACGTCTGTGTTCCTGTGAAGCTTGCATTTATTTTAAAATATTAAAATTGTATTAAGATATTTATAAAGCACCATTCTCCTAGGCATTCCAGAACCCAAGCAATGCCTCACCACTTGGTCAGGGTTTCCTTACAATCAAAGCATTGGTCACTGCCAAGATCTGAGGATTTTTAAAATCTGTTGTTAGAACTTGAGCCAGTAATTCCTTACTTTTGGCAGAAGGCACATATCTTTGTTATGCTCATGCTCGTTTTAGTGAGGATTTGGACCTGGACCTGGGAGAATAAAAACTTCTCCATCTGGTGCCTGAAACTTTGAAAAACAACAACAAAGATATCTGATTAATCTCAGCAAAGATGACATTCTGCATCTGCGATTATATCATTAAGAAAGCCTTAACACTCTTTCCCACCAAACTCAACCATGGCAGCAGTGTCCATTTTCCCATTGTGGAGTCACGAATGCTCCCCATTCAGCTGACTTTCCAGACGCTCCTTGCCTTCCCCAATGTTATATGCACCGTCAACTGCACCGATGTTGCCCTCCTGGCCCCCCACCAGGACCCACACCTCTGCTGGAGCCGCCAGTGCCTTTACAGCTGGCAGCCATGGATGCATGAGTGGGCGCACCCGTCACCACCACCACCTCCCAGCCACCTCAGGCATTGGTCGCTCCCAACGGTGGGGGCCACGGACAGCCCTGCAGGCATTATTTGAGTTCACTTTTTGGGCTCCCATTTATTACTGCCATTTTTTTTTGCCAGTAACCCCCCACACACACACACACCACACACACACACACCAAAAAAGTATTTTAAGGGTTTTTAAAATTCATCGTATAGATATGCACACCCGTACTGATTAATGGTCATGACTCCAGAACTCCAAGATAAAGGAATAATTTTGGCAATATATGCTGTGTGCATATATGCTAGGTATGTATTCATTTTCATTGTCTCCTAAACAAAGTACATTCATGAAATGCTAGATCAAAAAGCTCCTCTTGCCACTGTTGTATCACAAGTAGATGATGCTGGATCTTTTTACCAACCAACTGACATGTGCCCATTTTAAAAAATGCAGACCTGTTTAAAATTCCCCTGAAAAATGTGAGATTCTTTTAAATGGCCAGGGATATTTTTAATGATATTATAAAAGCTCTTTCTCCTGCTTCCTGGCAGTAACAAGTCAGTTAACAAAATCAGAAATACAATATCAATCAAGAGAAGGCCAAATATTTGTCCTCTCTTTAGGAAGGAAAAAGAGTGAGCAAATGTTTCAGCACAGCTTTAGAAAATACGCTCTAGGAAAGGCCAACATACAACTTAAATGATTTTAATTAAAAAAAACCAAGTTAAATGCAAAATTAAGCAGTAGTTATCCTCAGTGGTTACTTTAGTATCTCTAAGTGCATTTTCAGGGGCTCTGGTAAAAACAAACAGGGGCCTCTGTAAACTGTCCCATGATAATCCATTAACTTCACAATATGGTCATCTATGGGGATAGAAATGCTCCTTGAACTCCCTGTGCATACATCTGAGCTGTCTCACCCAATATGAGGCTATAGGGCAGTGATGGCGAACCTTCCAGAGACCGAGTGCCCAAACTGCAACCCAAAACCCACTCATCCACCGCCAAGTGCCAACACGGCAATTCAACCTGAACACTGAGGCTCCAGGCTTGGCATGCCCTCCGCATGCCAAGCAGATGTTCTGCCCAACACCCTGGAGAGTCAGGGGAGGGACCATGGCTCACCTGCTACCCGAGATCCTTTAACTACAGCGGCTGGGGACTGATCCTGGATCCTCTGCATGCCAAGCAGAGGCTCTTCCCCTGAGCCACAGCCCCTCCTCATGAGGCTGCCTTATCCTGAACCAGCCCATTTGTGCATCAGTACTGTCCACCCAGACGGGCAGCGGCTCTCCAGGGTCTCAGGCAGAGAATGACTGCCCCCCAGAAGCGTGTCCCGGGTGGGCCACCAAGACCCAGCCCAAACCAGGACTCCCCTGCATCCCGGCACCCACCCACCCGCCCGCAGGGCCGTCCGCCCGCCAGGGAGCAGGAAGACCCACCACTGCCCCAACCCCCGGCCTGCCCAGAGTCCCCGGGAGATGCGACAGTGTCCAGGGGAGCCGGGCAGGGCGGGCACGACACCACCGGCTGCCTGCAGCACCTGTCCCGCTGCAGCCGAGCTGGTCAGCAGTCAACCGGCCCCTCCCCCAACTGCTCCAAGGCCCCCGGGAGATGCAGAAGTATCGGGGAGGCCGGGCGGAGCAAGCGCGGGGCCACAGGTTCCCGCTGCCCCACCCCCACCACAACCCAGCTGGGGGATGGCAGGGAGAGGAGGAGGTGCCTGCCCCGTGACTGGGATGGCGTGGTCCATCTCCCTGATGGGGGGCGGGGCGATCGCAAGGGCCAGGGGGCCAGGCAAGGCAAGCGGCCGATGGTGCGGCCCCCGGGGCAACAACCCCGCCCTCGCTCCAGCCCAGGCGATGGGCTCGCCCTTCCCCGTGCTGCTGCAGGGTGAGTGGGGGGGGTGCGCTGGTGGCCTGGGGCCTGGCATGCTCCTTGGCCCACTGGCGGCGCCTCCACTGTGCCCGGCCCGGCCTCCGGAGGGAGGTGTTGGAGAGGGCGCCCCCTCCAAAGGGAGCGCAGTGCGGCCGCCACGCAGAAAGGCTCCAGCTGCCGCAAGCGGAGGAGCGCCCCGCCCGCCCCGTTCACGGCACCGCCAGTGCTGCTCCTGGGGGCCCTGGCCCCGCTGCCCCTCGCCGCCCAGCCCCGCGGCCCCTGACAACAGCACCGCCCCGATGGAGGCGACCCCGCTGGCGGCCCTGCCCGAGCACAACCCGAGCTACCCCTGGGCCTGGCCATGTGTGGGCCCCGCACCCAGCCCGGCCCTGGAGGCACCGGTAGGGAACAGCAGCAGAGTGGGGGCAGGCGGGGCAGAGCTGGAGAGGCAAGCGGCGCTGACAAACAGATGAGCTACGGCCGACCCTTCGCCTTCCGCCCCGCCAGCGCTCGTCCGATGCCCAGCTGGCCGGCGGGCCGCTCAGAAGCTGGCAGCGCATGTCACCACCTCCCCTCGCCTCCCCCTCGCCCGTCCTCCTGTCTCCCGGCCATTTGTGGGGAGGTCCCTCGCTGTGCTCCTCTCTCGTGCCGGCCGCAGCTCAGCTGAGAGAGAGAGAGAGAGCTGCGTGCTGGCAGAGAGGGCTACGCATGCCGGAAATGGCACGCGTGCCATAGGTTCGCCAACACGGCTATAGGGAAATTATGCATGTACAGAGCTGGGAACAGTGGTGAATTCCTACATAGGACTTTAAGAACTTAAGTACAGCTCAGCTGGATCATACCCTTAAACTATCCAATCAAACATTTTGTTTCTGATAGTGGATACTGTAGAGGGCTCACAAGTAGGGCATGAAGGTTATAATCTCCTGCTGATGTTGCTTCTCAGGGATGCATCCCAGGGATGCAGCCTAGGGAATGTGTCCTGGGGTTGCAAGAGAATCTGTAGTATTTTAAACAGTTTCTTTTATTCTGGGCACTTTCACAAAGCCCAAATAATGCACTTTCAATCCACTTTCAATTCACTTTGAAGGTGGATTTTACTGTGTGATCTGGCAAAATCCACTTGCAAATTATCGTTAAGGTGCACTGAAAGTGGATTAAAAGTGCATTATTTGGGCTGTGTGAAAGGGCCCACAATGAGGCAGAGAAAGTACAATTGAACTTGTCAGATTGCTTGTTGAAGTTCAAGTGGAAGTGTATTACTGTGAATGTTGGTGGACAAGGTTAATGGCTCAGAATGATGGCCGATGTTTTCTCAATACCCACTGATTGTTCAGAGATGGTTTTGTAAAGTATCCATGGGAACTTGGAGAAGGTGGCTCTTTGCATCTGAAAGGAAGGGGAAAGTTCATGTGTGTGAAAAAAGAACAGTTGTAACTGCTGATAAAAACAAAGTTAGGTCACACTGATAAATTATAACCTTTAGTGCCTAAAAAGAAATAGATTGATTTCTTCCCCCACCCAAGGAAAAAGAAGAATGATATTCATTCTATGTCAAGAGGGAGAAGTTTTTTGAAATAATATTCATTGGCACCTAAAATACAGAAAAGGAAGGGCCATTTTAAGCCTTATTGATTTCCAAAGAAGAGGTTAACATTCCTCCTTTTAAGGATAATGCCAACCGTTAATTCTTCAAGAAAGTAAAAATGATTTTTTTAAAAACAAATACCTCATATAAAGGAATACACACAATTATTATTTTTTAAAAAAATATCATAGATATATGGAAAAATACACATTAAAAGCAAGCATGACAAAAATCATCCAGGCGCAAAAATATTTCCAAATTCAGCATCTGTATAATCACCTTTTAAAAACAGCTAAGCTACATTACTACAGTCATTACAAATCATTAAGCCATTACTACAGTCTGTAACAATGAATTTCACATGTTAATTGTTCTTCAATTCAGGTGGTTTTCCACTTGAGAGTGAAATGCAGGAACAAAACAAGCTAGTATCAGTCAATTTTTTGTTTACTGCTTTCACAAAACAGCAGAAAGATTCCAAATACTTGCTATGGGTGAATGATAAAGTTGCTTCATAAAATGCTGCTTCTATTACCTTATGAGTATCAAGCTATATTTTTATGCACCCAGATCAACATATGGCAGCCTTATGTTGGGCTAAAAAGACACTGGAGCAATATAGGGTGTATATCAAGACCAAACTGCCAGAAGCCCCTTTAACATATGAGATAATTTTAAAGGATGTACTTGTGATCACTAAAAAAAAAAGTCTCTTGGCATGGTACCACAGTTGAAAGGGGGGAAAAGCAAGACTGTGAGGTAAGGGTGCTTTAGGATCAAATCTTACATATGTATCAACATTCCATAGGTTTGAGATCACTCACTGTTTCTAAGGCAAGGCCAGAAAGCTATATGAGTGCTAAGAGTTCATTTCTTCCTGCAGCATTGTGTGCTTTAATTTCCAAATCAGACAGCTACAAAATTTCCCATTCCGCTTTTCCAAACATTTTATGCCATCTTTTTAAAAGTTGTCTGCAACCAAATCCAGAACCTTTATATAGCTTATAAATTGGTAAGAAAAGTGTGCTTTTACATAAATGTCTTCCTTCTTGCCTTTTATATTTCTTCCATCCTTCATTTTAACAAGGATTTATTTTCCAGATCTGCAGTCTTGGAGCAGAGAAATAAATGCAGATTGGAAGAGTGTTTATGACAGGAGGCATTCCTGGCTGGTAAGCCAGGGATTGATTTGCTCCAGTCCAATTTGAATAAAACACGAGGCCAGATTGGCTACAAGTCAAAAGCTGCCTCCAATGGGAAGGCTAGAGGGAGAAGCTTTCATTACTGTTTCTCCCTCATGAGACATCTTTTACCGCCTGTTTATGACAGCATCAGAGCACCCAATTCAGTGAGATTTCTTGTGCTAACAAAAGAGAAATAGACTGGTAAAGATCCAGGCTGGTTTGAGAGGCTTACAAAAATATTTTGAAGTTTTGCCGCTATGTTTATTGACTAGGAGCTGGAAGATAAACATACTGTGAAATCTCTGTGTGACAATGAAAACTTCCTCCTGGCGACAAAGCACGATAGGCTGGAGTCTCTATTCCCAATCTGAAACTTGCTGCCATTTGGGGCAAAGTGAAATTGCTGGTTTGCAGTCACAGGCTGCTATGATTATTAATAAAAGAAAAGCAAGGACTAAATGAAAGGGGGAAGGAAACGATAAAAAAATCATAGGGTGAAAATGCACGGTCACTTTAGCCTCCTTTATTCCCTGTTTCAGCCAGGATTCAGCCAGAATCGAACGCATGCATTTTGCCGAACGTGCGTTCGATCCTGGCTGAATTCTGTCTGAAACAGGGAATAAAGGAGGCTACAGCGACCATGCGTTTTCGCTCATAGAATATGAATAGGAGGAACAAAACAGCCACCTAGTCCAACTTCTGCTCCAGTACAACATGAAGGTTATCCACATCACAGTATGCCAGATTCAGATAATCAATGCTTAATAATGATGATGATGATAACAATAACAACAACAACAACAATAATGGTAATAGATCACAAATAGTTCTTTATATGAATGGGTTGCTTGTTTGCTTTACATTTTGTGCCATCTGTATATACTTGTGGAGCTCTGATCTAGCAGCTCCAGTACATGCAGCTGAGATACAGATTGAGCTCAGGTCAATGTCATGGAAAGTTGTTTACATATCCATGCTTTGTTTCTAGAACAACCATCAGCATAAAAGCTAATGGGAAAGATCTCCCTCATGTGAAACTCTGTGCAAGCGCTATTGCCTTGAGTTCCTTCCTTTATATGTAATTTTTCCCTACCCTAACATTATCTCAAATTATTAAGTGGTAGCATGTTTCTTCCAACATGAATCTTGATGGAAATTTAAAAAAAACAACAACTTAGACTGTGACTACAAAAATCTAATTTTTAAGGGTGATGGATCTTTGCAATTCCTTGCACACCCTCAAGTTCCATGTCTTATTTCCTTTACAAAAGTTATGAAAGCATTCGAGTTTGTATTTGTTTTTCTTGATTATTGGCAATTGTTTACTGACATCAAGTAAACTTGTCAAATTGCAGATGATTTCAGCGCAATTGGAGTTGGCATTGTTGCCTGGCCATGGTTTGGATTAAAAAACAACTAATCGTTGATTTCATTTGTGAACCAAGTGGAGGCACTGTTGGATCCAAAATTGCCATCCTGGATGTAGTGCCCCTTTGATGGGTTCTCAATGTCTCTTCTCAAACCAAAAGGTTTTTTTAATTGCAAAGAGAGAGTGGGCAAACTGGAAGAGAAAGGAAGCATGCTTTACCCATTGGATTTTTTTGGAGCCCTGGAATATAACAGGATACCTTGAAAAATCCCAGCAGATTTCAAGGTGGTGTGTGTGATAACATCACTATTATAATCTGAAGGATTCAGGTACAACCAACCACTGTATAGAACCACCTTTGACTGACTATATACCTACCTCATAGGCCGAGCCATGAGCCCTTTGCTGGCATCACATTCATGCCTACTAGAAGCCTGGCAAGCGCACATATTGGGAGCATGCGCTAGCAACAGTGCTCTTTGTACATGCAGTCGCCATGTTGTCATGGTGACTGCATGTACCAGAGGCAATGCATTTATTTTGCATGGATGTACAGCTTCATTATACATGATATATTGGGAAGGTCTGTGTATAGTTGGGAGGCTCCCTGTATACATGGATGTTATGTCTGAATATATCTACACTTGCCAGTTCATATGAGCTGTGTCCTTGTTCAAAGAAAGCAGAAAATGGCACAATGTTGAGAGTCATAATATGTTCAACATATTCAACACCATTAACACATAGTGCTCCTGCTATTGTTCAGAACACATAAAGTAATCTTACTAGTATGCTATTCACAACACAACTCAGTAATCAGAGAATAATCATACTGAAATAATAAATGCTAATTGCAATTAGGCAAATGCAATTATCCCGCAGTACAATATATTGGATAATGAGATCAATACTATTCCCACTGGATACAATTCAGCAGGCCCTGGGGATGTTTTACACCCCCCCCCAATTTCAATAAACACTAATCTCACTAAATGCAAGTCTTCACTGTCTGACAACTTGGGTGCTTGTTCTGGTACTACTAAATACATTTTGTGACTACAATTGGCGTATTAGATACCAATTGTTTGTAGAGAGTTGTGTGAATAAAAGGTGGGATGGATCCTACCCTACCTACTACTCCAGTGAGCAAAGTTTGGTGTCTTTCTCTAGCTTAATTGGAAGAGCCGTTTAAGTTGGGCACGTTTCCTGAAAGGTTTCTAACTTTCCTCAGTGGAGTGGTAGAATGGGGTAGGTTCCACCCCAGTGTTTGCACACCCCAATGACTATAATGGGCCTGATTTTTTTCAGTAAACCTGGAAATAACCCAAATATCCATATTTATTGGTATTGGTATTCAGCTTATTTCGGGTTTACCCCCCCAAAATTGGGCCCAATAAACCCAAACCCGAAATTTACTTTTTTTTTTTTTACATGACCCTAGGCCTAGCCCACAAGCTTAAATGATTCACTAGTAAAGCTGTGATGGTATAAAACTTGTACATGTTAACCCTGAAACTGAATATCTGTTGGCTGTGAAATGAACATTTTGTAGGTCTAACCATTCCTCTTTTCCTCCATTAGTGTTTATAATATGGACTCTTGATTAGTGTCAAATGGATCTTACATTAGAAGCTAATTGTACATTCTGCAGACTCTGGTACTCTGATGTGCAAGGAGTTTACATAATTAGCCACCCTGATTATATGAATGAGAAGAAATGCCTCACAAGCCAGCAAGACAACAGAAAATAGATCCCCCAAATCCATACACTTTAAGCATTCACAGCATTTCTGTGTCAAAGCAACTTATTCTTCTTACAGATCAGATAGAATTCTCCATAGTTATTTTTGGCTATCTTTTTTTCTCCCAAAAGCTACCTTACATGAAACGCAGCTATTCCCTTTCAGTCATGGCTTGTTAGTACAGGATTTCTGGAAACAGCTTAGCACTTGGGGATTTTCTCTTACCTTATGCAGGGTTAATCTGTTGGTTGCTGTCAACAATGTTTGGCAGGAAGTTGTTGCCTGCTGAAGAAGGCTATTGCTTTGACAAAGTGCAGTGCAACATTACTTCTAGTTTGAAAAGAATAGACTTTGGAATCTGCATTTCTAATATAATTTCCCTGGAACAATCAAAGTCGCAGCATTCTAAACTTCAATTATTGTAGAAAGGAATCATTTATGCCACATTACTTAGACTGTTCATCAGTTGATATTTAAAAATGTGAATGGCTGATAGTCTTATTTGGATCCATTCATAATGTTCATATTTATTTTCCAGGGATATTTATTTGCCATGTCCCTGCTATATCTGTAATGCTTTGACTGCCTTTCCTCCAAAGAATTCAGGGTAGTGTGCATGGTTTGTTCCATCTTCTGTTCTATTCACATAGAACTAGGTGAATGTGAGAGTGAGAATGAATGAAGGGACACAATGGTACTGAACTGGAAGTTTTATAGCACTTTTAAAAGGTAACATAATAATAATAGGGATGCTTGAAAACCTTCCAGTTTGGCTCACTTCACATCCACCAGTGTTGATCAGGAATCCAATTTATTGGCATGTTGTTGGGCTGTTGGCAATCTTTCTCTGTATTTAAAGTAACAGGTTACTTGTAGCCATCACAAGCCCACTCCCAGCTGATGAGGGATCAGATGGGAGTCAGTGTGTGATCTCCTGCAAGGGAAATATTGCTGTGCACCCAGCTAATTTTTTAGGAGTGGGGAATCAGAAGCCAACTACCAGCTGATCAGATGAAAGTTGGGTTCTTCTGAAGTCTTGTCCTGCAAAGTTTGCTGCCTCCCAGAAAAATTGTAGGGTGGTGTGATCAGAATCCCAACTGATTTTCGTTCTCCCCATTCCAATCTGTTGGCTTGGGCTGCAGAGAAAAGGAGATAAATCAGCTCTTTCCCTTTTGCAATGCAGAGATTAAAAGCATTACATCTTTCCCTGCCTAGCTTGGAAAGGGGGGGGGGGGAGACAATCTATCTCCCTTTTACAATGCAGAGCACTAGCTCTTTCTACTAGTGTTGTTAAGAGAAATTGTCTTAATTGCTCTTAACCCTGTATCTCCATGAAACCCAACAATCTGTTTCTTTTCCTCTTTTTAGGCATTTGGAATCTCTTTCTAATCAATTGTTTTTTGATCAAAGAGAAATTTAGGGGTGTGCATTTGGGTGAAACAGAGCCAAAAAAGATACCCTAAAAATATTGGTATATTCAGCTCTCCCAAATATTTCTGGGATTTTTCAGTAAACCGAAAAAATTGTCCCAAAAAATCTCGAAATTATTCAACATTTACTGGGAAGATCTATCTATTGTGGCTGTTGTTGTTTGTTTGGTTGTTTGTTTTTGCTGCTCAGTGACCATATAAATAAATTATTATTATTATTACTGGGAAAGATCAGGAGCCAGCATTTGCAGGCTCTGGGAGACTGACCCCCCTCTTGTCTTGCCTTTGCTTTTGCCTCTTAGGGGACTTCAATGGTCTGCTTCTGTCAGTTTCAGGTTTCTTTGTCAGTTTCAGGGAAAAAATTTCTTTGCGAGTGTTGCTTTGTGTTCCATTTCCAATATTTACAATGTTTCTCACTCAGTGCTTGGATTTTTGTTCTTCTGTGGATGCACAGATGTGGGGCTTCCAGTGGCACACTGGCACTGGGGTTCAACTTGGCATTCTGTGCATTGCATTCCTTCTGCTGGGCTTGCAAAATCACCCCCTTGCTTGGATGTGTTCTGCTGTCAGTGATTCTGTGGTATGACGTTACCTTTGTTGAGCTTGCAGTGCCACCCTGGCACTGGGTTCTGCTGGGTATTTTGTACATCACCATTCATTCTTCTGGGCTTGCAAAAATGTGTGTGGAGGGTTCTACTCCAGAGATTCTCTGGTTTGACAGAACTTTTGTTGAGCCTGGTACTGGGTTCTAGTGGGCATTCTGTACATTGCCATTTATTCTTCTTGGCTTGCAAAAGCCCCCCCCCCCCCAATTGAGTTTTTACTGAAGAGATTCTCTGGTTTGATTTTTGTTTTGTATGGTATGGCTCATTGGCTTGTGGTTCTACTGGGATTACTCTGTTTGCAATGGTTCTGTTGGGCTTGTTGTGTTGGTTCTTCCATGGGAGGAATGGTTTGACCAGTGGTACTGCTTGCAGGCATGGCTTTTTCCTGGAAGCAACTTGAAGGTGTTTTTTTTCTTCCATAGAAAATACCGGTGGGTGGCTGGCGGCACCCTGTTTAGGGGCTCATAGTGTTCAACCCCTTGGTCCAATCGACTTGAAATTTGGGGGTTATTTAAAGGATAGGTACCAGCAGCTCTGATGCAATTTTGGTGCTTGTACTTTAAAAAAAAAAAAAAACCCAGCCAAACAGAAAGATTTACCATAGGGAATAATGGACCCAAAAATTCAGATTCCCGAAAAAATACACCCTAATCTGAATACCATATTGGTATTGGAATTTGGGAATATTTGGAACATCAATATATTTCAGGTCCAATATACCCAAATCCAAAAAACCCTGATTTTTTTGCACATCCTTAGAGAAATTTGAAGAGTGGAGGACTATGAAGGGAGGCTATGGAAAATTTTAGATGTTCACTCTGTAGACACTCAGAAGCAGGCAATGTCTTACCAAATCTTCCTATCCTCCTGCTAGACCACCACCTTGTTGCATGTAACTTTTAAAAAACCACCATCCTGGTGGTTACATAAAACAACTTCAAGGGTTGGGGTTTTAAAAGGATGCATTTTATTCCCATAAAAAAGCTATTTTCTACACTGCTTTTTGCAATTCAGAGATAAAAAAACATTGCTTCTGTCCCTATCCATCTTGAAAGTGAGGGAAGAACTTTCTTCTGCAACCTCACAGTGTGCCTGTTTTGTTGAGAGGGCGGGATGGCTAAGAACCTAAATCCCAGCTGATTCAGGGATCAGCTGTGAGTCGGCTTCTGAACAACAGACAGCCTCTAACTTGTTTGGCAGCTGTTCAAGTTGCCTGATCACCTTACATTCTGATTGTGAGCGTCAAGCAAGGTAAATTCATCTGCTGAGCAAGTTCACTGAGAAATCTGCTTGACTACTCATGACAGTGAAGCCAGAAAAATAACTGGCTTAAGAAGAAGATCTGATATTAGTTATACATGCTACGTTACTATCGCTCAAAGTATAGTTGATGGTACTTTGCAATAAAGAAAAAGAAAGTTCAAGTGGCGGCAGTACCACTTGATAGACCATGTGTCACAACATGTGTCATGCCCTACAGGATATTTGAAGCCCTTAGAGGCTTGTGCGAGCCATTTGTTCCTTCCTGCTCTAATTTTCTCCCCCTTTTAAGTGATGATTGTTTGTCTTTAACATTCTGTACCTTCTGAAGAGCAACAAGCATGCTCTGTTTCCTTAGGCTGTTCTGAGATCCCCCCTTTTTTAACTTACAAAGTAATATTTTCCCGCATGCCAGGGCAGTGTGCCCTTGAGTATGCAGACACTTGTCAGCTGGTGATGGTGCCATGACAATGTTCTATTAATGGCTGCTGTTAGAAGGAACATAATGAAGGCTTGCAATAAATATCATGGCATGGAGAAGACAAACAATATAAAAATTCACACACAGGCAATCTAATCTTGCTTCCAGGATTCTGTAAATGCTCGTGGGTTTTGTGCAATTTTCCAGTTTCTCTGTGTTTTTCTCCTTTAACTATCTCACAGTTGCTCTCAATGGTCCACAGAAGTATCAAATGTTGATTAATCTGTTTTATATATTTTTACTGTTTTCTGCCTATCAGTCTTTGTGCAATTTGTCATTGTCCTTCATATTAGTGGTATGCCAGTGCAGGTTGTCTGTGTGAAATAAAGCTGAGAAGTAATCTGTTCTTTTAGATGGAGAACCTTACCATTGTCATTAATCTATGCTTTTCATATATAATGCAGCTTCCTCTGTGGATTATTCAATACTTTGGCCAAACGGACATAGGCTGAAAGTATCATCTTTTTATTTCAGTGAAATCCTGTAAGCTTTTCAGTCAAAACACATGCGGCACACCAGCTGGATAAAGAGATAATGTAGAAATTACGGATGGCACAAAGGACAGTTCTATGGAATCTGGTCAAAGTTTGTGCTGTCTCTTGGAACAGAAGTAAGCAAGTAGCACACATAATCTTTCCCAAATGGATACCGGGGGTGGGGGACCCCTAACAATTAGAACAGTATCTTTTAAAGTTGCCATCATTCTTCCAGTGACCCTATTGTGTCATGGCCCAGACACATAAAACAGTGAGCTGAGCATTCCATCATCTAAGGAGCAATTTTCTCCTAAGCTTTCAAATGAAGATGATGTTAAGTAGTTTTTAGAAGTGGCTGTCATGACAAATCCAGGGCATACAGTAATTAAAGAAGAAGCACAAGTGGGAGCCACCATGCAAAATAGCATCTTCAAGACTGAAAAAACAACCTCTTTTCATTCAATTTGGAACAGGAAATGTAGGGAGGGAGAGGGGAGGAGAAGGATGTCGTCGCTCTATAGTTCTTGAAACTAATTCTATAAAAATTGGGTTTTTTATTGAACAATGCATAATCACTGCTCTTTCAGTACATGCTCCTCGTTCCTCTTACTGAATCTGCTTTAGAGAATAGCCATGTAGCCACCGTTTGCTTACTGGTTATTTCCCACAAATACTGCTGAGCTATGGAAATGTAATAAGAATATTGGATTTCACTTGCTTTGTTATGCTTATTCCCAGGAATGATGCTGTTTGTCTATCAATACTTTCAATGTGTTGAGAACTACAGAAGGATGTTTTGCAGCATTCTGTGACACCTGCTTGAAACATATTGATCCACTCCTGGATGGAGTTTTGAAACCTACTCATCTATAAATCTGTAATTAGGAAAGAATTGTGAGAGCCATTCATATATAAAGTGTATAGGCATGCACACACAGAGCCTCTTAGGAAGGATGCACGTTCCAGAAATGTAGAATTTCTAACTTGTTTCCATTTTTCTGGGTTAATAAAATAATTTTTCTTAGTATTTTATCAAAAAGAGTTTAAAAACCACCATTTGTGAAATAATTGTCATAGGGAGACAGTGTGGAACTGCTCGATTCTATTTAGCGCTTTTAAAGTCCAGGCTTCCTCTAAAGAGCTCAGGGTAGAATTCATGGTTCTTCCTCATTTTATTCTTACAACAACCCTGTGAGGTACATTAGGCTGAAAGAGAATAACTGACTCGTGGTCACCTGGTGAACTTTATGGCAGAATGGGGGTTTGAACCTGGGACTCCTAGTCCTGCAGTCTAACCACTACACTAGATATCATCAAGAAATTTATCAATACATTTAATTGTATTTCCCAAGGCTTGACAAGCACAGGGACTCCTCAGCCTTTACATGTTTTAATTTGTTCAGCAAACCTAAGGGCAATCACTGTACTTGATTACATTTGAATTCCCATTTTTGATTAGTTTTTGAAATTTTCTGCAGACCTGAGGGTTCTCCTAGCTTTGCAGAATCATTACCCCCTTCTGTTACCTGGCCCTGTTGTGCAGATTTTTTTTATCTATACTCTGAGGCCAAGTTAAGCATTATGAAACAATATTGTGAAATATTGTCGAAGGCTTTCACGGTCAGAGTTCATCGGTTCTTGTAGGTTATCCGGGCTGTGTGAACGTGGTCTTGGTATTTTCTTTCCTGACGTTTTGCCAGCAGCTGTGGCAGGCATCTTCAGAGGAGTAACACTGAAGGACAGTGTCTCTTCAGTGTTACTCCTCTGAAGATGCCTGAAACACTGAAAGACACTGTCCTTCAGTGTTAGTCCTCTAAAGATGCCTGCCACAGCTGCTGGCGAAACGTCAGGAAAGAAAATACCAAGACCACGGTCACACAGCCCGGATAACCTACAAGAACCGATGAATATTGTGAAATTTTATAAATGATGGAAATGTTTTATATTTGCCCTTAAAAAACAACAACCTTGTGGGGGATTCTGCTTTTGTGTAGCTGTTGCAGCCTGCAGTAACTATCAGTATAATCCCAAGCACGTCTTCTCAGTAGGGCTTACTCATAAGGCAATATTCTTACTCAATGTCAGTGTCTAAATATCCCTGTTTCCATGCTACAGTGAATGTACAAACCAACTGCTTGTACATGCATTCACCTGTTTGCAAGAAAACAACAACAGATGTTCATTTTACAAATAAAACCAGGGGCCAGTACCTGGATAAATGTGAGGTTTCGATCACACATTCAGCTGTACATGCACTGAATATAACATGAGAATTGCTCAACATGTGTATAAAGAGAAAAAAACAAGTGTACACTATACACAGATTTATTTGTGTTCACTGTAACTTATGAACAGGGCTCGTATTTACTTGAAGTTTGACTTACGTCCAGCGGTGAGTAGTAGTACCATTTAAAAATTCTCTGCTCTTCAAATTTAATCAGTTAAATATATTTATATCCTGTTTTTTAAAACAGTTCTCCAAAAAGAAGTAACAACAGTTTAAAAACACTCATCTGGTACTCAAGCTCACAATCTGGGGAAAAACAACAACCCAGATGCTCAGGAAGTGAAGAGGAGCCTGTGGAGTCCTTAGTGTAGAGCTCTGTAGGTTTGCCACAAACAGGACTTCCCCAGATATCCTCCTTTCTTCCTACCTCCATCAGGCCTGCAGCAGGCAAAGGCCTTAAATGACTGCCACCACTTTGGTTTTAGGGCATTTCTGGAGAGAACCCAGAGCACCTTCCCTATCCCCAGAGAACACCATCTTTTGTCAGGACATAGCAATTTTGAGGCATGAAAAACAAGAAAAGTTTCAAAAATTGAGCAGAATTAACACAGGGATACTACAGCTACACAGGGTACAACTCACAAAGGAAGAAGCCAGCCAGAAAATGGCAACACTTCATGATATGACTCCTTTCTTTGGTTCCCACTAGGGTTTCCAGCCCCCTACCTGGGGCAGGAGATGCCCAACACCAGGGGCCCTCCTCTGGCATTGATCAGCTAGCCAGTGGGGGACTTACTGGCAGTGAAAGGAGGACTAGGCCTGCCTCATCTGCAATATGACGACATCATTTCCAGTACACACTGGAAGTGATGTCACCAGGTTGCCGGTGATGCAGGGACACTCTGATATTTGGGCAAAAAACTCTATGGTAAAAATGACTCCCCCCAAAAGCAGCCTCACTACTTCCTGTCCCTCTCTGTGCAGAGTCTTATACGCTCTCTGAGCTTTGCCTCCTTGACATCAATTGGTGCCTGTTTTCCCTCCATTTTCCCACAGTCCAATCCTAAAGCTTTGAAGGTCCCTGGGAAAGCTAGCCCAATTGCAAAATTTGCACAAGGTCTCAGTCCTCTGTGGAAGAGAAACTTCATTGAGGCTACAGGCTACTCATTCTTTAGTCTCAGGTGTAGGATCATAACAACAGGAAATATATTTCTTGGTATCACTACTACTTTTTCAGTCTTTACTTAAATCTGAATCTAAGCTGCTGTGCTGGTGAGACGTGCAGTGGGCAAAACTATACTTGTACAATTAAGCCAACCTTGCTTGAACTTTATTTATTTAGTAGTCTCTCTTTAATATTTGAAAAGTATTACTTATTTCAGCTGTGACCTTCCAGTGAACCAGAAAAACCTGTGTTTGCCTCGGTATTTAAAACTCACGTTTACATTTTTCTTACCTATTGCACTTCTTATTCAAACTGGGATATATAATACAAGGACTAATGAAATGTTGGGTTTTAAAAAACAAGCAAACAAATCTAGAGCTACTGAAGGGAAGTCCTTTAATCTTTCACACAAAAAACTAGGTGTTGGATATCATGCTAGCCCTAATATGACAGAGTATTTATCCTTTCAGGTAAGACATAGCCAAGGCTTATCACCTCAGGACCAGTGAATACTCCTTTTTGCTGAAGGAGGAATGCAGGCTAATTCAGGGAGGGGAGGTGGGGACAGTGGCCATTTTGACCTGGCTTTAAAACTCTGTGACTGCATAATCTTTGGGTTCCAACTGAAGGTGAAGAATCTGCTGGCTCTACAGTCTGCACATTTCCCCTTGGATAAGTCTTAGGGTTGCCATGTGGACAGTCCAGTATCTGGGAAAAAGCTGACAAAACATTGGACATTTAAATGTCTAGTATTTTCATATTATAAGGAAAGCTGCACCTTCACACTCTACATGCTATTTGGAATATGCAGTACAATTTAACATGAATTAAACTATGAGAGGATAAGCTCACTAATGCACACTGAAGAAGGTTGATTTCAAAACGGTGGAATATCTACATTACCATATGTGCTTTGCTTAACATTTACGTGTGAAGCTGGAATCACGCTTATGTGAAGGATCTACAGGAGCTTGTGAATTGCTGTGAAGTTGTTATGAAGTGATTTTTGGATTGCAGTAGCAATTATAAGTAGCTCATATCAAACTCAGTGGAGCGGAAACATGTCAGAAATTGCAGACAGGCTTGTGTGTGTGCATTGGTGTGGCTGAGTGGGCGGGGCCACGTGTTTCAGCTGCTGGCAGGCAGGGTGTGTGTGTGGCCAAGCCCTTATCTTTATGAACCAGAGGACGAATTCATTCTAGTGTTTTTTGTCTGAGAACGCATTATTGTGTCTGGGGTGTGTGGAGGCAGCGTGGTTAGGTTGCCAGAATCCAGGGCTGGAGTTTCCCCCAAACAAGTGTTTTTTTGTTTTACTATGGAGAGCGGGTTCTTATGCATACGTGTTTCAGGCGCCTGGAGCCTCCCCTTGCTCTTCAGAGAGAGCCTGAGAGAGGAGAGAAGCCCCAGACATAGATTTTAAAACGTGTTTTATGAGGGATGAAGCCTATCTCCTCCCCCCCAGCAGAAAGAACTGTTTTGTGCCTTTTTCATTATTTTTACAGTGTCTCGTAGCTAAGCCAGGCAGACAGCCCAGGCAGGCATGCTACACAGTGTGCTGTGTAGCCAACAGTCCCTTCCCAACCCACCAAATGCAAGCGACCTCCCCTTCCCCCCTTCTTACACAAGCCCCTGCAGTTCCAAGCCATATGCTTTTTAAAGTTCTGTCTCCTGCGGCACAGGAGGGCTTATACAGCAGACCCTCCCCCAACCCCTCCAAATGCAAGTTCCTTGCTAGAACTTTTGAGAAAGCAGATTTTTGCCCAAACTAACTTCTCCATCTCCAAAAGCCCGCTAGCTGTTATCTCACGCTATGCTGCTTATCAGCAGGGCTTCCTGTTTTTCACAGCAGGAGTTCTCTGTTGAACACACACAAACACAGAGAATATTTCCCCTTTAGACAAACCACCACCGTTTCCTTTCTCTCCCAACCTCCGACCAAAAACGGCTGCAGGTGATAGGGAAGTTAAACTTTTGCAGCTTTTTTTTAGGCACGTTTTTGCAGAGAGAGAGAGAGAAAAGTGGTTTCATAGTTCCTGTGTAGTATAGAGTGTGCTTATTTAACAGTTCTTACCAGCAGAGCTCTCATGACAGAAAGAAAGCAAGAAGCCGTTTGCCCCAGCCTATGCAACGAAGGGGAGGGGCTGGTATTAGAAAACGCCTCCATTTCCTCGGGTGCAAGGCATAGCTTGCTGAGATCTCCTGGTTCAGCATTCGTGGCATCCGCTGGGGGGCATTGGCACTGCTGGTCTGGCGCCGTGTGTCGAAACACGGATACCGGACATCTTGGGGATGCAGTTGGGAGAGACTGACCTGGCGAGACAGGGAGGCTGCGGTCTACGGGAGGCGCCCGTGGTTGACCTGAGGACCCTGGCCGAGCGGCTGCCCAGGATGACCTTGGTGTGGTCGGGCAAGCTGGAACGGAGGTGCTGGTCGGGTGCGCAGTCCCCTAGAAAGGTGGACCGGGTGCACAGTCCCCTAGAAAGGTGGACCGGGCCAGGCAGAAGGCACAGTGGTGTTGGGTAAGGCTGTGACGGCCTCGGGAGGAGCTGTGATCCACCACCCGGACCTGTCTCATCGGATTGGGGGCCTGGTTCTGCCTGGACGGGGTGCACCTGTCGTCAGGGGCATGGACATATGGCTACAGGACCCACGACAAGGGCTCAGCTGGTGGTTGCAGCATTAGGCGTTGGCGGGAGACGCCTGGAGAGGTAGCGTAGGCATCTCCGGTCGCCTCTTGTGGTGGTTTGGGCATGGGGCCAGATCCAGTTTGGGGGAAAGACGGCCTGCGTGCCCCGCTTCCCATTCTGGGGCCCTAATAAGGGGTTTTGGGGGGAGGCCTGGAATGGTTAAGCCTGTCTCAGGGGCTGTGGTTTGGCCTCCTCCCAAGTGGCAGTGGACCACACAGTTGGCTGCCGCCCACATGGGTCCCAGCATACTGCCATCTCAGGCTGCGCCCAGCAGGCAGGTTGGGAGCAGGGTGTGATCAGCTGACAGACTGTAATCAATAAAGTTGTGGCCTGCTTACTCCAGCTATTGCATACTGTCATTCTTGGGTAAGATCACGCCTTTTGGTCACCAGGGTATGGGTAGCCCCTGGGGTGGCCGTGACCCCTTTCCCCCCCGTTGCGTTCCCCCCCATAGGGCTGGGGCCGCAAGCAGCGGATCCCACTGTGGGGATCCGGGTTTGCGGACCCACGGGGGGGGAGGAGCGGAGGGAACAGGGGGCTGGATCCCACTTACCGGTGGCCATGGCCGATCCGGGCGGCGGTGCCGCTCCAGGCAGCGGGGCGATGGCATGGGTGGCCCAGGGGCCCCGGCCGGCCCCCAAGGAGGGAGGGGGCAGGCCCTGGTCCTACATGTGGTGGCCAGGGGGGACAATGGTGGCTGCCAGCTCCCGTCCACCCCCGTGGCCGCCCCCACCCCTTTTGGTGTTTTGGCGGGCTTTGCGGGGGGTCATGGGACCCTCCCCGGTCCAATGGGGTCCATGCCGGCCGGCATGCTGGGGGGGGGATAAAACGCGGTCTTGCCCCTGGCTGCGGCCGTTCTTTTCTTTCCACACCGCTTTTCCTGCCCACCCTCTCCTTGTTTATGGGGTTTGGTTGGGTTATCTGTCACAACTAATGGTTGGTGGTTTGGGCATGGGGCTGGATCCAGTTTAGGGGAAAGACAGCCTGCGTGCCCCGCTTCCCATTCTGGGGACCCTAATAAGGGTTTTGGGGGAGGCCTGGAATGGTTAAGCCTGTCTCGGGGGCTGCAGTTTGGCCTCCTCCCAAGTGGCAGTGGACCACACAGTTGGCTGCCGCCCACGTAGGTCCCGGCATACTGCCATCTCAGGCTGCGCCCAGCAGGCGGGTTGGGCGCAGGGTGTGATCAGCTGACAGACGGGTCAGCTGATCCCTGGATCCCGCCCCTCATGCTTGCCAATGCCTAACAATCAATAAAGTTGTGGCCTGTTTACTCCAGCTATTGCGTACTTGTCATTTTTGGGTAAGATCTCGCCTTTTGGTCACCAGGGTATGGGTAGCCCCTGGGGTGGCCGTGACCCCCTTCCCCCCCCCGTTCCGTTCCCCCCATAGGGCTGGGGCCGCAAATGAAATAATATTCTCATAGCCTTACATTACCTTTTGAAAACTACATGAGAAATGACCAGTTATGGGCTTGGCAGTCATGGGTACTGAAACAACAACAACAACAAAGATAAGGTGAGAGTGGTGTTTTTTTACATTAAATAAATTCCATGTGCTGTCAGCATCGAGGCTCAACTGTTTGGCATGGTGGTTGCATTGGAGCACAGTACAGAACTGAAGTTATGGCTATGGATGGGTCAACGTGGTAATTACTGCCACAAACCATGGGCAAAGACCATGAGCCACAGAGCAGCTCTGAACACATAGTTCAGCCTCTCGTTCTGAAGACATGACCATCGTGTGCTGGATTTCAGGGGAACATAACAAACCAGAGGACTATAAAGGGGTTAGGCTGGGGAAACGCTCATGTAATCATGCATGCCCTTTAAATCATGGCAAGTAGCATTAAATGGCAGACAGGTCTAGGTCTAGGGGAACCTCCTAACTGCAAAGGCATTTCTCCAAATTTTAATGTTACCCATTTGTTGAGATTTTTTTTAAAACAAAAAAACAAAACAAAACACTGTGTTAATTTAATTTTAACATGTCTGTTCTGTGTTATCATGTTGTAAGCCACCTGGACAGGTTTCCTGGAGAGGCAGAATGGAAACGTTTTTAATAAATAAAACAGCCCTTAGGACTGAGGATTCATCAAATGTACTCATCAGCTTTATACTCTGCCATGTATCTCCTTTGATTCAGTGCTAAGGTGAGTAATTGAGATGACTTGATTAAATGAAGGGGAAGGCCTGACCTGAAGTGGTACAGGCCAGGGGATCCTGCATCTTTGAAATCTTTATCAGTCTGATTTACTTTTGGAGTTGATGTCAGAAATGAATTCAAATTAGTTCTTCTCCTTTGCAGTCGAAGCTGAGGGAGACAGAGAGGTTTCCATCTAGACCTTGAGGATTACTGCGCTGGAGGGCTGATTCTTGTTAGTGAGCTGGTAAGAGGAGAGTATGGAAAAGTTGTATAACTGTTATATGTCTTGTTACTGACTTAGCTGGACTGAAAGAAACAACAAACTAATGGCATGCATTTCCTCGTGTGTTATCATTGAGCAAAGCTAGAAGTTCTAGTGCTTTATTCTTTTCTTTTTTTATGAAGCTGCTAGTTGACCTTACCCAACATAAAGATGATAAAAGCTGCATTATCTAATGTAAAAATATGTTATAAAATACACATTACGTGTAGTCATCTCACTGAACCAATTTATTAAGTTTCAGCCTAGTAAAATCTCTTGGTTAGTGAATATGGCAAATTGTTGAAAGTCTGAATCAATGCTACTGTAAGTATATTTATATATGCTTGTCTCACTGAATCTTGGATGATATACCTGCTTTTTTGTAGTCAACTGATCTCACTGAACTAATTCATTATATTCTGGTCTAGTAAAAAGTCCAGGCATGGTAAATATTAGGACCAGTTCTCTTTACATTTGTTTATTTGTAATGATTTATTGGCATTGGCAATGAGTTATACATCGATGTTAAAATGTTTGGTTGTGATCTGTAATTGATTAATAAAGAAAAAAAGATCTAATGTAGAAGGTTATCATTAAACTTCCCATATCATATCGGGCGGGGGTGTGTGTGATAGATTTTTATTAAGCATGTGCAGTATTTTTGTTGAAATCATCTGGCAACCTTATGAGTTCTCCCTTTAATGTTACTAACAACACAATCCACAAAGGGGTGGGGTGAAAATGCTGAGGAGATGGCGTGACCCTGGTGCCAGCATAAATACCACTTGTGACCACACAAGGGGCATTTATGAGGTCTCCGGGGCACTTTCGCTGGTGCCGGGGAGCGGTGAGGAAGGGTCACACCGGTACAACCCCAGTGCAGGGGCTTGTGCCAGTGCCAAAGGGTGTGTACCCGGGGCAGGGCTGCCATTAGTCAGCTCCCTGAGCCCTTGAAGCATGGGAACAGCTAAATTTGCCAGCGTAAACTTACGCTAGCAAAAACGTAGGTGTAGCCCATGGAGCTGCATACAGTGGTTCCACAGGGGTTGAGGGAGAGTCCCTGTCAGGTTGCTGGCTGCTTAGGAGGTGGCTCAGATGCTCTATGGCTGTGCTGTCCCTAGCCTCAGCACAGCTACACCCTCCTCTGGATTGCACTGCAAGAGTAGCTCCAATATATTTCCTGCAAGCTAGGCAAAATGTTGATATTCAAGGATCCATTATCTGAGAGCAGATTGGATTTATTTTAATTTTACTGAATCCATATATAGAATGACACCTAAGAAACTGGTTTAGGAACCAACACTGTGTCAGTTGTAAAAACGTGTTCTTATGAGCACTGAAGTCCCTAAAGCTGCTACGGATGCTTCACATTACATAAACAAGCAGAAATAATTTGAAAGTCTACCAGGCTGTTAAGTGTCTGTAGCAAGTGCAGCATGGGTATTTCAATGATGTCTGGTGCCTCAGACTGTTAGTGTAATGTGGCTGAAGTGACAACTTTCTGTACCTCTTGCAAAGCACTCGGGGAATGTATACACTGGGCTAGTCCTCGAGGCTTCTCTGAATCACTATAAGGATATTGAAGCATCTGGATAATAAATAGCAATGAGGAAAGTACAGAAAAAATAGTTCTCGGATGGTTCGTTCTTACTAATCACATCAGGAATTTCAAGCAAAGCCTATAAACAGAACTCAAAGAAAATTTCCTGTTGAATGTGCTCAGAAACAGCTCCCATACCTTCAGGTCTGCCCGCATGCCTTTTGTGATCCTAGCCCGGTGGTGAGGACGTGACCCGTGTGCAGTGGCCCTCGCGAGGCGCGCACAGAAGGCCCTGCCCAGTGCGGCGACCCTACATGCAAAGTTGAGGTGGCCCACCAGGGATTGCACTTGTTTTAGAGTACATTTCTTAAGGGCCGAGAACATCAACAGCAAGGCCCGCAATGCCAGGACCTTGTCAGACAGGAGGCGGGACATACCTGCCACCGAGTCCAATTTGATGCCCAAGTAAGTTAAGCTGGTGGCGGGCCCTTCCATCTTCTCCTGAGCCAGCGGGACCCCCAGCTCCTCCACCAACTCGTGGAAAGAGCGCAGGAGGTCGGCCCAGGCCGATGAGCCCGCTGTGCCCATAAACAAGAAATCGTCCAGATAATGAGTCACCTGGCAGGCCTCAGATTTCCTCATCACTGCCCACTCCAGAAATGTGCTGAATGCTTCAAACGCAGCATAGACTACTGAGCACCCCATGGGCATGGCCTTGTCCACGTACCACTTCCCGTCGAAATGGAACCCCAGCAGGCAGAAATCCTCAGGATGCACTGGCAGCAACCTGAAGGCAGATTTTATATCGCATTTGGCCATGAGGGCCCCCCTGGCCGCACATCTGGACCAGCTTCACTGCCTGGTCAAAGGAGGCGTGATGAACCGAACAAAACTCATGCGGGATGGCCTCATTGATGGAGGCCCCCCTCGGGAATGACAAATGATGTATGAGTCAGTATGACAAATGATGTATGCCTTCTTCGGGACCACGCCCAGTGGGGCACCCGGAGGTTGGTTAATGGAGGGTGTTCGAAGGGGCCCGCCACCCGCCCACCAGCACCTCCTTACAAATTTTGTCCACGACCACTCCTGGCAGTTCCTTGGCCGACTTTAGATTGCTAGAGAGCATGGCTACCCTGGGGCTCTGGAACAGAATGTGGAAACCCTCAGCGAAACCTGCCCCCGGGTACTGTGCCGCCTCCATCTTAGGGTACTCCGCCAGCCAACGCCGCAGCGCATCAAGCTTCACAGGTGTGCTGGCGATTCCCCCTACAATGGAGGCTTTATTTTCCTACGGTTGGGGTACCGCCGCCCCCCCCATCCCTGCGGGTGGAGGGCTGGCCCCCCTGAAAGGGCAGGTGGCCGGTGGACCCTTTAGTGTAGCCGCTCTTAGAGTGGGCCCCACCACACGACTCGCAAATGTGCTCGAACTTGCACTTAGACCAGTTGCAGCAGCCCTGGCTGAAGTCCCAACACACCTGTCGGGAGGAGTCCTTGCGGGTGCCCCACCTGCCAAGTCTCCTGACTTCAGACCTGCCCTTGGCATGTGGGTTCACCAGCGTTGTCCACAGGTGACTGTCAATGAGATCCCAGCGCCAGCCTCGTTGTGAGAAGCCCGTTTGTGAAACTCCTCGTCATACTCCAGGGCTGCCGTGTCCCCTGCCAAGGCGCGAGCCTTCAGCACGCAGCTGTGATGATTCAGTAGATGCCATGCCCGCTTGGGGTAAGAGGCGGCCACCACCCCCATGTACACATCGAAGCCCGTCAACCAGTTGTCGAAGGTGCGATCCCAAAGGGTCAACCTTGAGCTTTTTTGGGTCCCGCTTCCCCGCCCGTGAGCTCCTGCCTTCAGAAGCCTCTGGCTTAATGAGGGTGAAAATGTCTATATAGTACCCGTCCAGAATCAGTTCCCTAAGATCCCTGGGCAGGTGCATTCCAGGGGGGTTATCCCCTGACCCACATGTAGACTTGAAGGAACGCCCAGTGCCCTGCTCCCAAACGCCTCGGGAGACTTCGCCCTGTTCCATGCCACCCATGTCAGCCCTCCTATGGTGGACCCACCCTGGTAGGCCAGGCGCGTCCTGAGCCACCCTCCAGTAACCAGTGGAAGCCCCGTCCGACTCACACCCGTCGGAAGACTCACCGCAGCCACCCCCCTGCCAGTCTTGTCTTCGTCCAACCTCCTTCCCCTCCAAGCGGGCCCAGCTATCCGACTCTTCTTCTTGTGGCGCCGACCCCGGTCTTCCCGCAACCCGCTGGAGTCAGAGTCCCCGGAGGTGGAAGGAGAGGACCTGTCTCTCGGCCGCCGTGGGGGGCGGCCTCCAGTCTGGCCCCGCCGAGGAGGGCCCAGCCCACCCGGCAGCGTCGAGCCCCCTGCTGCAGCCTTCAGTACAGCCTCCACGAGTTGCCCCACCAGCTGGGCCAAGCCCTGTAAGGAGGTGCCATCAGCTCCCAAGGTCCCAGGTGAGTCTTCCATCCCTGGAACGTGCCTCCGGCCACCTTGGCTCCCTGCAGTGAGTTGCCCACCTTCTTCATGGCCACGGCTGCCCCACAGGCCGCCCTTTCCGTTGGTATCTGCGAGCACCCATTCCTGCCCAGTGCTGGGACCTGTGTGGTGGCGGCCCTCGCAGCAGGCCTCGCAGGTGCTGTCGGAGCCTCACGCCGAGGCTCCCTTATCCTCATTGGGGCCAACACCGCCCACGATCTCCAGACGCCCCCTGCCTGGCCGCGAATGCACGGGGAAGTCGCGCGCAGCCCATCCTCCTCAGACGCACCTTGTAATTGCATCCTCCGATCACCGCTGTGAGAGGGCGAGGTGTTCTGTGCCCCCTCCTTCCCCGTCCGCCGCATGACTCCAGTCCCCCAGCTACCTGCTCTCCCTTGCCTGGCATCCGCCGGCTGCCACGAACTCTGTGCTGCTGTGCGCTTCGTTCCGTGTCCTCCGTTGGCCGGGGCCATGACATCAAGTAAGCACAAGTGACGTGGAGGGGGAAAGAATGGCTGCAGCCAGGGGAGGGGCCACCTTTTATCCTCCCTCCCGACAAGCTGGCTGGAGTGAGCCCTATTGGGCTGGGGTGGGCCCCGTGACCCCCCCCGGCAGAGCCCGCCAAACCTAGTAAGGGGGCGGGAGGCCGCGGGGGTGGATGGGAGCCGGCGGCCGCCATTATCAATCCCGGCCACCACCCGTGCCGCCCCCTCCCTTCGCAGGGCCGGCCGCCCCCCCGGCCCCCGAGGCGTCTCCCGGACCGGCGCTGCTGCCCGGATCGGCCACGGCAGCCGGTAAGTGGGTGCCGGCCCCTGTTCCCCCCCGCTCCTCCCCCCGTGGGTCTGCAAACCCGGATCCCCCCAGTAGGATCCGCTGCATATTAAGGCTAAGACAAAAGTTTTGGAAAGACAGGGCTGCTCTGGTTTATAATACATGCATCCAGAGTACATTTATTAGGGTTAGATACATTAAAATTTTAGTCTGGTGTAACATTTTTTTACATTACTATCACTTAAAGGTAAAGGTCCCCTGTGCAAGCACCAAGTCATTCCTGACCCATGGGGTGATGTCACATCCCGACGTTTCCTAGGCAGACTTTGTTTACGGGGTGGTTTGCCAGTGCCTTCCCCAGTCATCTTCCCTTTACCCCCAGCAAGCTGGGTATTCACTTACTATACACTTACCTACAGGTACTATCACTTACCTACATTCAAAGTTTGCATAGCAGTGTAACTTATTTGTTAATTGCCTTTTTTTTGTTTTAAAAAGAAAGCAATTCTCCCCTCTGATGTTTTCCTGTCAGTATGTGTATATAAAGATGCTGTTTATGGTAACGTTCTACACAATATATGAATACAAATATCTCTGTTACTTAGTCCTCCTTGCCTCTTTAGCATTTGAATTCAGATGAATCTCTTTAAAAAAAAAGAAAATGTCCTGTTCTTATTGCAAAGCCTGGATTTAAACAAAACAACATGAGTGTTTTCAGTATTACGTTGATGCTTTTTTTTAATTACTTGGTCTAAGCATAGATCTGTTAACTAAGTATGAAGCAATGATAACAGGGTTCCTTAAAACACAATACAGAGTCCAACCTAATCCAAACCAATTACTGTTCCTTTTACCATGTCATGAACAGAAGCACATAATCAGGTCAAACAAACCAGGCAGGTGGCTCTTTAAATATGCTGCACTGTAACCACCACCAAATATTTGGCCACCTGTACAGTAACTCAGTTTTCTGCATTTCTTAATAATCAAGCAATTTTCTCATCCAGGGAATCACAGCCAGTTCCAAGTAATGAGAGAAATAACTTTGATCTTAAATCTGAAAAAACAGGACAATGAAAAAAAATATGGTCAGTAGAATCTGCTTGATCTGAACCGCAGGTACCTAATCTGTCAGAGAATGGTATTCCTTGGTATCTTCCCATTAAAACTGCAGACAGCAATGCATTCAACTATGCTAACATAAATGCCCTTCTATACCTAGGTATTGTCAGCAGAAACAAATATCTTGGCATTTTAATTGGAGGGAGAATACCAATAGTAAAAGTCAAACACACACTATGGGCTCTAGTGGTCATGCTTCTGTCATCTAAACCCTTCCAACGACATCAAATCGCTCAGTTCCTGTTTTCCCAGGGCCACCATCATTTCATTTGTTAAAATATAACAATTTACTTTCCACCGTCCTGTCCCAATTGGATGTATAAAGATCACTTGTAACTAGGCTCAAAAGGCCTGGTTCACTATTAGGTTTGAAAATTTTGACTTTTATTAAATTAAATGCTCTCCACCACAATTTATCACCACACAAAGTCAAAGAAACAGATTGACAATGTCAACTTGACACTGAGAAATCACTCTGCAGCTTGGCAGTGAAGTGGCAGGATACTTCTAATGATTACTTGTTACCAACTATAACCCCTCCTTCCTTGAGGATCTGTAATAAATCCTGGAAATCTGTAGTAACCTGGTCCTCCTTAAAGAGATCCTTCAATGTTAAAACAATGAGCTACTCGACAGATACAAAAACAGTCATATGAATTGCTTCTGCAACAAAACCATTACCAAATCTCTTACCATATTTATTCAGAAATTACTATTATTGGATAAAATAAGCTGTAATTCATCTGCATATCCTCCTATTTGATATATGTATTGACCTGCAAGCAATGGCCTGTGCTGTTTAAATAACCAAACAGGTCAGAACAAATGGACACAAATTAGACATTAAAAACCAGGGAATGACCACTTATGTCCAGTAAGGGCATATGGCTCCTGACCTTAAGAGTCATCACTCTTAAACTAAAAGGTTTCTTCAGAAGGCAACCAGAATGTGCAATGGTTCAGTTAGATTTCATTAGCAAATTGACACCACATTTATTTGAAGTAATTGCCCCCATGTGGTGTTCTAACTTTTGTTCCAGCTCATGCAGATAGAAAACTATTTGATTGAGTTGGGCACAGTTGGGTTCCATTAAGATCTTGAGATATCAAATTGGGCACACCTAAATAGAATTGTCATGAATATTTGTGATTTTCCAGACCAGTCACACATTACACATCAAATAAATCTTGTTGTTGTTTATTTTCTTGAAAAAAATAACTTAACACACATAATGCTGTGCAATTGTGCAGAATGGGAAATGTTGCACAAATTAATAGCCTTTAGGAAGGTTTTGGAAATGTCTGTGTTCTTTAACCTTCCAATGGAAGACCATACCCACTTAAGCAAAGTGCTTCCAAAATTGCATTCCCTCCTCAGAAATTCCAATAACTATTAAAATTATTTTAAGTATATATTTATGATTTTATAAGCACAATGCAGAGGCTTTTTCAACAGCAGAATCAGTTATGAGTGGGCACAAATATCACAATTTTAGTGAATTTGTGATTTCCCAACAATGGAATGGGCAATGAATGTATTCCAGTGGACAGGTCACACACATTCACTTCTAAAATAGAATCCATCACCTATAATTATGCCTTTGTCTACAACAATGGGAGGGCCTATGGCTCAGTAGTAGAGCATCTGCTTGGCATACAGAAGGGCTTAGGTTCAATCCCCAGCATCTCCAGTTCAAAAGATCAGTTAGCAGGTGATATAAAAGACCTCTACCTGAGCCTCTGGAGAGCTGCTGCCAGTCTGAGTAGACAATGTTGACCTTGATGGACCAAGGGCCTGATTCAGTATAAAGCATCATCTGCGTTCATATATTATCTCAGCATTATGAAAGCAGCAGCAGTATCTGATAGCATGAGAAAAACAGGCTTGTGCTATTATTACTCACACCCGCTCTAAGAATTGTCCTAAGAACTAAAATTGTGTCTTGGGTTTCACCCACAAGATTTGGTACTTCTCACAAGTGGTTTGAAAGAGCAGTACTGCTGTACTTGTTGCCCCTTCCTGTCACATAAAACACTTGTTTTCTTACACTGCAATCCTAAACAGATTCACAGCCTTTAAGGGCCATTAAAATCAATGGGCTGAGAAATCTGTAATTCTGTTTAGGATGACACTGTCAGGCAGCATACTTGAAAGGTTGCCAGCAACAGAGTATTCATGAAGTCAATGTAGATGTTATCAAACTATTGACGTTGATGATATTGTTTGAGGATTACAGAAACACTGGATTTTTTTTAACCAGAAGGAAAGATCTGATAGCTGGAAAAGGAGTCTTTTCAGTCTTCTCAGCCTGATCCTAGCCTTGCTTTCTAGAATGTAAATCCCAGTGATTTTCTAATGGCTCTTACTTCTTGGTAAGTGTGTTGAGGATCTCACTCCAAACATGCCAATGTTTCAGTGGCTGTGCAATATTTGTAATGGTAGATGAAATATCCTTAATAGGCTATGGACTTTCTAACTCAAAAATGTTAGAGGCAGCCGTGGTTGGAGATGTTTCTTTTGCACTTGAGAAAGCACATTATGCCCCATTAGTTCATTCTAATCAATCAACTTCAAAATATACTACATTCTTACCAACCCTTTCTGATAGGGTTACAAGATGTTAAGGGCTCCGTACATGATATGTGTGTCTGCTATTTATCATATTGTCTAAAAGTATACTTGTGGGTCATTTAATTAGATGGTTCTTCTGATCTAGCATACTATATGCTTGAGTTGAAAATGATAAGCATTTAAACACAAGTAAGTTGGGAAGGGGGAAGGATTGAAAAAGATCCATTCTTAGCCCCTGGCTATCATTTACTCATTTTCAGTTTTATCTTTGGAAAAATAGTTTGTTACAGATGAAGAAAAATTACTTGCTAGAAAAAAATCACATTGAATATGAATAATAAAATAAAAACGTGTAGATATCATGTTGATAATATACAAAGTGATTAAAGTATTTGGGTTTATAAAGGGAGAGACTTAGAGGCCCTAAACTGGTATAACTGTCCATGTATACAGAGTTGCTGTTTTCAGAACTATTAATCATGGATGGAAAATTATTCATGTTAACACACAACACTGCCCGATACTGTTTCAAACCTTTTGTCTTTCAAAGTCAGTATTGTCTACCTGACTGAAAGTGGCTCTCCAGGGCCTCAGGTCTTTTACTTCACCTACTTCCTGATGTTTTTAACTAGAGATGTCAGGGATTGAACATGGGACCTTTTTGCAAACAAAACAGATGCTGTCCCTGTCCTATGTGAACATGTGCAGTATAGTGGGAAAATTAACAATAGCTTTGTAATAATAAAATTATCTTAGTAAAAAAATCAGAAGGCGTTCTTAATCTTGGTCTCAGTTGAGTTTGGACACTCACTTTTAAAAGAGGTAACGTACAATTTGATCACATACCTCCTTACAAAGAACAAATCAAATTAAGAAAGATAGAGACAGTACAGAAAGCTTAAGAAAAGGAAACCAGAACAAAATCTCAAACTTTCCCAACATGGTCACATAATAACTGAGAAAATATCTGGGTTCAGTTATTCTATATTTGAATAGGGTATTTGGGTTCAAAATCCAGATAGAGTCACTTCCCTAGTTGAGTATAGTACATCATTTCTTTGCTATACTCTAAGCTAGTTTGAATGGGGCTTTAATGTCATTTACCAAAGATCTGAGTTAATCAGAAGACAGCAATAGTCAGTCAAAGTGCCTGCCAGAGGAGTCAAAACCAACCCAGCAACACAGGAATCAATGAGAAGAGCTCACTCAACCAGTAAGAGCTGGATTCTAGGAATTAACCCCAGGAAAATGTCACAGTCAAAAACTCTTTAAAATTAATCTATCCTACTCTTTACACAAAAAGAGATGTATAGAAAATGTCATAGTTATACTCAAGGGCTGATAATCTAGTTTTAAACTGTCTAGAATCCCTTTGATCTTAATGGACACATTTGTGCAAGTTTTTATTTCTTAGATTCCCAAATCCTACTAAAGTTGTGTACAATGTTTTCTCTACAGTCTTACACAATTCCCCTGAAACATACATAGCTCACAAATGGGGTGGGGGAGGTAGAAAAGTTGTTAAGGTGGAGACTTTTCATCAGTATTATACTGTGAGATTATATTATTAATCATTAGTATTGAACCCCACTAACCAATATCAACTGTACGGTTTCTATTGACTGGAAGGCTCCATTGACCCGAAGCACTCAATTGAGTAGAAAACACGTGAACATGAATAAGCAGATAAAGAGAATTCTACCCAAGTTTTAATGAAATGCAAAACAACCCTTTGCAGAAATCTTGCATTGATCAGTAGATGGCAAACTTGCTGCATCTAACTTCTGTTCAATTTTAGCCTGTTAGCATTTACAGTAGGAGCATTATGCTCTATTATAATTTAAGATGCCTTTAAATTCATCCTATTTAGTTTATCATAGAAATGATTTGTGCACAAACCACTCCATACAGCAGATATGAGCTGCGGTCTTTAATATGTTACTGTAAAGAAATATATTTGTCTTAATTAATATCTATGCGACTTTCCTGCCGCTATTTTTCTCTGCCGTTGCTGTTTCTTAAATTATTATATGTTTTGTTTCAGGAGGTTTTTATTTATTTATTTGCAACTTGTTTTATTAATGCAATTTCTCCCTTTCCTCATAAGTTTTTGCAGGCTTACTGTATTTCAGCCTTTTAGAACAGAATAATAGAAAGGTTTCCAAGGAGTTTGGAATGGAAAGTATGAAACTAATAATCAGGATCATCGAAAATGTTGATGGATGGACCTTGTAGCATAGAAATGGAACAAAAGTTCCATTTATTCTATATCTCTACTTGTTCTTGAAGTGGCATGCATGTATCCTAACAGAGGTTTATTCATACGTTTCAATCCAAGACTCAAAGATCTATAGTTAGTAAATGAAATAGATAATAGTATACGAGAGCGTGCAAGTACAATGAAATTCTTAAAGCAATAACTAAAGAGGCTTAAGCAGCATCTCAGGTCATCTGAGCAATGATCAAATTTGAATTGCCTGAGAAGAATATATACAGTGTCTTCTTCTTTTTTTTTTTTTTGCAATGCACTCTCTCCTTGGCGAATCGTCTGGAATGATTCTGTTATCTCTGCATTGATTGTAAACTGCCAGGCTTGTTCTCCCCCATTTGCAGAAAGAGTGTGAAATGAAAACCCACAAAAGGCATTCTGCTCCCACCTGCCCTTTCTGACCTTGACACTGCCTAATGCATTACCAAAGGGAAATAATGATTTTTTAAATTTTGTTTTCTCCTTCTTGTGAAGGGCAATTTTATTAAACCCCATTTGGTGTTTGTTTTAAAAGCTTCTGGAAAGCAACTGACCATAATAATTAGAAAGTGTCCAAATTTTCCTCTCTGGTACTAACAAGGCCACAGAATCAGATGCCAGAGATGGAGTAGAGGAGTGAGAACAGGAAGCTCAACAAGCAGGCCATGACACTAACAGTTGATGTCTGTATTGTGCTTTTTCCAAGGGCTTGAAGCACTTCACACACATTTTCTCAAAAATGCCTAAAAAATGGGACAGTATTAAAAACACTCATATTATATATGGAGGAGGGGTTGGGTAGAGGGATAATGGCTCAGCTGAGCAGAGATTTGAATGGAGACCTTTTAGTTTATGGTGCTAAGTAGCACTGCACCACATCTACTTAGGGTTGCCAACCTCCAGGTACTAGCTGGAAATCTCCTGCTATTCCAACTGATCTCCAGCCAATAGAGATCAGTTCACCTGGAGAAAATGGCTGCTTTGACAATTGGACTCTATGGCATTGAAGTCCCTCCCCTCCCCAAACCCTGCCTTCCTCAGGCTCTGCCCCAAAAACCTCCTGCTGGTGGCAAAGATGGACCTGGCAACCCTACATCTACTATGTAATAGTTTCTCTTGCTCTCTTCTCTTTAAGATATTTCTATCCTACACTGTCAGTTTTTTTTAAAAAAAACCTTGATGTCTTAAAGCAATAAAATAATGAAGCCACACTATTAAAATAGAATAGAAGCAGCAAACTATTGTAGGTTTGGTGAGTCCTCAGTGAAAGGTGCCTTGATATATGAGAGAAAAGGAGCCAGGTGACTGTTGTCTGGGCAGGACTTGTTCTCTCCCATCCCTCTTCTGAGGGATGTAGCCATTACCATCATAGTAGCTATTATTTATTATTATTTATGACACACAAAGCTATTGTTGGAGCTCTGAGATGGAAGTTTGTGATGGATAAATAAATAGCGAGATCTTTATGCTTTCTCTGCCAGTGTAGCACTGTTCCGTCCGAGATGAGAGCAGCGCACAAGTTAATGCAGCTCATTTCTCATAATTACACATGCATAAAATTTTCTTCCTTCATGGTTAGAGTGCCACAGTGAGGAGGATTAATGACAAACTGGCTCATGAGCAGCAGGAGGCTTTGGCAGTAAGTAATTATAAAAACGCCATGGTGGAGCTCTTAAAGGCAATCATTGTGTAATATTGATTTGTACACTGCGAGAGAAAAACAAGAATTATTGTGACCATATTAACTTGAATCCCTCTAGCCAAGGAACCTAGACAGTGAAGGTGGATATTGATCCTGTGTGCACCAGGTAATTGTCTACTCATCCAACTTGTTCTTGCAGGATGCTGAAGTTTGCAGGGCAGAGGGATACCATGAACACTGCACTTTTTGTTCACTGAATGGGAGCCTGCAGACAGTGATGGGATTATGGGGTGCCATGATACTCCTGACAATGTATTTGGAAGCATGACAGGGTTTCTGAATTTTGCAACTGATCTCAAAATAAACCAAACTAATTTTATTTGGCATGTATGTGCTGGGGAAGCTGCATGGTTTGCATAGCCCAATTCTGAACTGAGCAGGGGTGAGGGTTACTGATCACATTTTTGTGCTAACAGCCTAATTTTATCAACTGGCAATTTGCTCCCAGAGCATCTATAGTTTCCCTTAATGGATTTAATGGCTGCAATTGAGGAGGTAATTGAGCAAATATAGCATTGGCCACCACTGCATCTTTATATCAGGAAAAATCCAGCTGTGGAACAGCTGTCATGAAGCTGACAAAGGTGACAGGCTTGCTGGGGGAAAATGGAGCCTTTCCTGGGATGTAGTGACACACAGCGGGAAAGAGTAGGGATGCAGGAAACCTTCCACATTGTTTCTGCAAGTATCTGGGCTAGTGATGGACAAGCCCCAACCTGGTCTTGTCTCACACAGATATGGATAAAATGAACTATGTATTGGTAAATCAACACATAGCTTTGGTCATCCTGAGTCTGATTATGAGCCAAGGGGAGGGGTCTCAGAACCTCCTGCACTCCTGGAAATTCACCCAGCTCCCATCCAAACACAGTTTCCATATGTTCTGTTGCTCTTGGCAAATGAGAGGCCAGTCAGCCTGGTGACAGCAGTAGATGTGCAATGGGCTATGTGTTTGGGAGGGAGACTGCAAGTAGAAGCTCAAAGCATTCTCAACAAAGTAACACAGGCAATTAATGGGTTGAATCCAAGGGCGCTTTTTTTTCCAGCATAACTCACCTCCACCAATAGAAAGGGGTGCGATTTTTGCCAATGTGTCCCTCCTGCTATAGTCCAGTGTCCTTAAATGCAGCCTCTAGGGTACAGGGGACTTCAGGAACAGTGTGGAAGTAAACTAAGCCTGTAGGGTAAGGGAGAATTTGCAATACCGTATATACCCGTGTATAAGCCGACCCGCGTATAAGCCGAGGTGCCTAATTTCTCCCCAAAAATGGGGAAAAATTAGGCACCCGCGTATAAGCCGAGGGTCAGCTTATAACCCCTCCCCCCCCCGCAGACTTACCTTCTGGGCTCCTGGCGGTGGGAAGCGGCGGATCCGGCGGGGGTGGCCTTCCTGCAGCTGCAGGAGGCCCCCCCCAGGCCGCTCCTGGCGGCGGGAAGTGGTGCGGCCCGGCGGGGGCGGCGGAGCGCCCTCCCCGTGGCCGCAGAGGGCCTCTAGAGGCCTCTCCCGGCCGGGAGAAGGCGGCGGGGGCGGCCGAGCGCCCTCCCCGCGGCCACAGAGGGCCTCTAGAGGTCTCTCCCGGCCAGGAGAAGGCGGCGGGGGCGGCCGAGCGCCCTCCCCGCGGCCGCAGGGAGGCTTTGAAGGCCCCTCCCGGCCGGGAGAAAGCGGCGGGGGCGGCCGAGCGCCCTCCCCGCGGCCGCAGGGAGGCTCTGGAAGCCTCTCCCGGCCGGGAGAAGGCGGCGGGGGCGGCCGAGCGCCCTCCCCGCGGCCGCAGAGGGCCTCTAGAGGCCTCTCCTGGCCGGGAGAAGGCGGCGGGGGCGGCCGAGCGCCCTCCCCGAGGCCGCAGGGAGGCTCTGGAAGCCTCTCCCGGCAGAGAAAAGATGGCGGCGGTAAGTTCCCCCCTCCCTCCTCCCTCCTCCCTCCCCCCTCTACCGTATTGACCCGCGTATAAGCCGAGGCCGGCTTTTTCAGCCCTTTTTTTGGGCTGAAAAACTCGGCTTATACGCGAGTATATACGGTATTTCCACTTGTGAAAAATGACCTCAGGATCTAACCCAATTTCTCCTGTGAGCAATGATTTGAAGTTAATCTTTAGTTTTAGTGTGATTGAATCCTACACATTTAGAGAGCACCCTCAAATTTAGAGAGCACACAAATACAAACAACAACAATAACAACCCTTTCCTGCTGTGGAGCACACGACATACAAATAGACAGCACTTTGTATCCTGCCTCTCTGCCAGGTATATCTCTAGAAGGCATACATCTGGTGGGGCTTTGCTTTAGAAGTCTCTGTGCAGCCAATGGAGTCAAAATCCATTGCAGAAAGAGAGAGAAGTGTTTAGTTGTTTTAGTAACCTAAAATGAACAGAGTCAAGTGTGAAGCAAAATGTTCATATTAATGAAACTTCAAAGAAATGCTGATAGGATTAGTGGATGGAAGCCAGAATGAAATGCTCAGCAACCAACACATCCAAAAATTTGCAGAATGGAAAAAGGAAGGAAATCATCTAAGTATACTGTCCGGGAGGGAAACACCAGATGGGGGGCACCAGCAGGGATGCCCCACCTATGACCCAAGAATCTTATGGTACCCACCTTCACACTATTTATGCACATTCATGAACATTAAAATGCCCTCCTTGGTGGTGTGCATCTTACTACATATAAAGTCACAGTCTTCTTGTGCGACTTTTTGAATGTTACCTTTTAAAAAGTGTTCCTATTCCCTTTTTTGATACAAAATGGAACTAGCAATTCAGTGCTAGAGCCATTTACACATGGTTGCAACAATTATCATGTCATGGGAAAATTGTCTAGAAGAGCAGTCACAGAAATAGAAAAATAGCCTCTTTGACCTTTTCAGTAATTTTTCCATGTGCCTTTATGTCCCCGTTCTTCAGCACAACATGATCTTTTAAACAGTCCCTGCCTTTGCAAAATGGATTCAAATAGAGGCTCTTTTACTTTTGTTCTGTTTCCTAGCAATGTGTCCAATGTAGGTCAAAGAGGGGGAAATCTGATTAGCTTGTCTAAAAATCTTTACCGGCTAAGGATTCAGATAACAATCTTATGAACAGATTACAAAAATATACCATGTAGTATCTTTTGATTTTTATAAAGTTACCCTATTACCACACATTATCTGAAATACAGAAAAACTTTCCATGACAGATTTCTTTAAAAAAAAAAAACTGCCTAGGTTTTTTTTTTGTCAAAATTGTATTTTAATTCAAGAATCTGTTTCAGAAGAGTGAAATAAGCATAGGTTTGCATCCCAGTGGTGGAAAGGCCTCACCATATGGTAACAGTGCAACCCAACAAACACTTTACTGGGAGTAAGCCCCACTGAATAGACCTGAGTAGGATTCTGAATAGACTTGCATAAGATTGTTCTCAAACAGTGCTATTTACAACTTAGAATACAAGCGAAGTTGGCCAAATCTTTGGAAACTCAAATCCGGTGACTGGAGCTATGGATAGTCAAGGCAGATCTTTCAACAAACCTGAAAAGGGCCCCAGGTTTGCAGAGAAATGTGAAATCTTTTAAAAAATGGTTTTAAAAAACCCAACAATGATTAAAGGAGTGCCTGTATATTCCTTCAGGGGGTTCAATTGTATGGGCCCACAAAAGGGTCACCCCCATCCTCCAGGCATTTGTGAGCCAAGCTGTTGCTGAGGATTGATGGGAAGAGCTGATTGTCTGGCTGGCACCTCAAAGTCTGGGGGCTGCCTTCATTTCTGGGTCGCTTTGCATGATGTCCATACAAATCAGTTTCCTAATGGAGGAAAAAAGCTTAAATGCAAGAGAAATAAGGCACAGAAAACATTCCTTTTGGTGGCAAATGACATCCTGTGAGCAGTCCTTTATTGTGATCATGAAAAATCTGATTCCAAGAGATGGTCATAGTGTGGGGAAATGAATCCTCTACTGATTGCAACCTTCTTTTGGAAAGCAGGTTTTCATGGGGGGGAGGGTGATATCGGAGCCGGCTGTCTGAAGTCATGGGGGCTGTCTGAAAGAGACTGCTGATCCACATAGATGAAGAAATCTCCTTCGGAAGCCTGGTGGGTGGCTGTTGAAGCAGGCTCTTTTAGTTGGAGGGTATATCCCTCCGGACAGGACCGGATGAGCCCTGTCTTTTAAATAACCCTATCTCAAAAAAGCCCCAACTATGGGGCTCTAACAAAACCAGTCAAAATAAAAAAAGAAAGAAAAAGGGGAGAAAGCACACAGCCATGCCTTTGAGCAAAGCCGATTTGGCTTCTGCTTTATCCCCAGGTTTTGGTATCCGGTAAACCTGAATCCTGAAATTTACCAAAATGGCTAATTTTGGGTTTATTTTCAGTTTGGGTTTATCGATATGCACAACCCTAGTCATGGCTTAAGCTTGCAAGAGCTCTTGTTTTAGAAGAGCCCACACTTCACTTGCTCCTTTTCCTTCCAGTGTTCTTTCAATGGAATGACTATCATCATGCCTCTGAGTTCATTAAAGTCTGTCCTACTAAAATCAAACAGACATGTCTGGCTACGAGCTTCTTTAGTCCCTCACAGCAAAAAGAAGGTCCCCACCACCTTCACCCCATCTTTGTGGGTTCCCACTTGTGAATGTCTAAGAAAGTAATGTAGCTTGATACAATCCTTAATTTCTCCACCCAACTTTTCCAAGGTTTGAGCCCAACTCAAGGGCCAAATGAGCCTAGAGTCTACACTGAGAATTATGTAGACAATTAAGCATGACAATAATTCGTTTATTTGATTTATTTACTTTGTTTAAAGCTCACCTTTCTCAGTGAGACTCAAGGAAGATTACAAAACATAGCAAACAAGTCAGCAAAAGACATCCAGTTACAATGCAATAGGACTAGGTAACAAGAAATTAGGCAATAATGCTAACAAAAAAATTGCTAAGGTATGACATTCCATAAACAATGCAGAGGGTGGATCACAAAGGTACATGAAAGTGCGTTAAAAGCAGGATGATATATACAATAAACATTGCAATGAACTATAATTCTGTTCCCTAATAAAAACACCCTCATGGACTGTTCCATTATACTGCAATGCTGCTCCCTTTATAAAAATACTCTCCTAAATATCTCTGTTTTGCACATTCTGTGGAATGACAGAAGTGTGGGAGCCTTCCTGACCTCCTCCGGCAAGTCATTCCACAAGTTTTAACTGCAACAGAGAATTCAATTGTATAGGCAGTTGCTGATCTTACCTGTTTGCAGGGTGGCACCTGCAGAAGACTTTGCTCAGATAAGTGAAACTGTCATGGTAGAGCACAATGGGAGAGGGTATCCTGCTGGTAGGTGGGATTAGAACCATTAAAGTCTTTGTAGGTGATAATCAATACTATCAATTGGACCCAGTAACTGATTGGTAACCAATGGTGTGATATACACACTCTGTCTAGCTCTGAACATTACATTACAATAGCCCAGCCTTGAGGGTAACTCCATGGCATGAATCCACATGACCAGATCAATGGAGTCAAGGTCTTGTAGGCTAAATGAAGATGGAAGAAAGCTATTTTGCAGTTTAATTAACTTGCTTCTCCAGTAATAATGCTGGGTCCAGTATAAACCCTAGGCTCTTAACTGAGTCAGCAAGTGTCAGCTGGACCCCATCAAACAAAGATAGTGCAGTGTCCTTCAAGACCTTGGCCTTTCTAGCCAGTATCACCTTTGTCTTGTTAGAATTCAGTGCCAACTTGTTCAGCCTCAATAATTTGATCCCTGCAGTCAGGCAATGACTCCAGACCTCTACCACATCACTGGAGGATTTGGAGAAAGAAATATACAGCTGGGTGGTGGCACCAGCATATTTATGACACCATACTCCAGAATGACAAATGATTTCTTGCAAAGGCTTTACATAGAAATGAAGTAACATAGGGTATAAGTCTGAGCCCTGTGGAACCACAGGACAAGTCCCACACTGATGACAATTGGTCTCCAATGGCAACATTCTGAGTCTAGTCGTTAAGGTATTATTTAAACCAATCCAAAGCACTTCCCTTGATCTCTGCATCCAAATGCCTCACCAAGTTTGACATGGTCCTCATTGTCAAAGGCTGCTGATATATCTAGTAAAAGCAACAAAGAGACATGGTCCTTGTGTGCATGCAAAGGGAGATCATCACGTTAAACCAGCAGCACCATCTCCATCTCATACCCTGGCCTGAAGCGAAATTGAAAGGGAACTACAGCAAATGAGTCATCTAGGCAACAGGACTCAGAAATTATATATGTTATTGGAGAAGGAAGAAACATGAGACAAATGTTGGAGAAGAGGCTAGGGAAGGATTTGGATTTGATTCCTCATTCAAACTGCAGTTATACACAGAAATACTTGGGATAAATTCATAGATATCAGCAGAGCTAAGTCCCAATTAAACATACATAAGATAGCTTCAGAGACTGATTATCATATTAATAGGAGGGTAAAATTTGTCAAGTTGGTTTATGGTAGCATATGTTTGCTTGTTTACTTCGATGGCTGCATCTTGGGGGAAAGGGAGAATGTGAAAAAAAAAATAGTAATTAGTGAATCAAGTATATCTTCCCATTTTAAAAGTTTAGGAAATTGTACACCAAGCTACCAGGAGAAACAAGCTATATTTTTAAAGCTGCATGTTTACAAATCTAGTTGCTATACGAACATATCTGTTTCCTTAAGTGAGTACATTTCTTTAAAGTACAAACAGACCATTATGTGTCCAAAGATCTTTTCTGTCTACGTTACATTAGAAAAAGATTGCCCGTTCTTCTTTCAAGAACATAATTAGTCTATTGTGAAATGGGATTTGAGATCTCCTGGTGTCCAGAATAGTTCCCAGGTTCTGACTTGGACATGGCATCTACTTCTTTGAAGGCTGTCAGTTCTGAGAGATGGTAGAATTAATGTTAGCTCCATCCTTGCTCTGCCTATCATCCACTTGCTTCCTTTGCTGATTCAAGGTTTCCCCCACTGCAAGCAGGAGAATAAAGAGTAAAAAGGTTGGATGCGGTTGAAAGGAAATAGTGTTTTAAAGCAGATTACTTCTCTCAGTTAACATCAATTGTAGGCATATGCTATACTATTGATGATGAGACCAGAAATGTCTAAACATTTCTTTTCCTTCATGGAACCTCACAAGTGGCTTTCCCTAAGGGTTCTATTCACCATGCCTGGTCCCTGAGTAAGTCCACATCCCCCACCACAAGAAGAAACTATGTCCACTTCGGAACGATCTCCAGTCTGGTCCCTCAGATTGATAGCATTGCCTTTTCCCATTAAGATTCACACCATCTTGCCATTGGATCTGGCAAAAATGACCCCTATAGAGGCCTGAAGCTAGTGAGCTGCAGTCTGAAGCTAGTGGACTGCAGAAAGGATTTGCCTCTTTAGCCTTAATATATCACTCCAAATAGAATATTTCACCACTGGAACAAAAAGAAATATATTTATAGTTTTTGTTCTGATAGCCACAAACCTTCATTCAAGGTACTTTCAGCCTTTCCATCACAGGCATTTCCTTGGGCAACCCCATCCCTTTATGACCCACACCTAAATCAATGTTTGAACACCTTGGAGAAATTTTCTCTTCTCTTTAATTTTCTCTTGCTTTCATGAATCAGGAAAGACTAGTGTGTAGGATTTGCAAAACACCATAACATTACACCAATTCAGGAAAGGTTTTTACTAGGTATAGACAAATTGCAAACAGAAACCTACTATTGAATAATCAAAGACTCATCTATCAGTGAAGGCTGGTTCATTGGGGCATAACTTCCATGGTATTTTTCTTATATTAGTCTAGTGTGTTAATTTGATGACCTTCTCTAGGGTCACAAGTTCAAGTAGGCAGTTCAGTTGGTTAAGAGTGCTTACATGAACCTGTTGGAGTTGCTCCTTGTTCTTTTCCTCTCTATAGTGGAACTAGAGTTGCCAGGTACCTCTTTGCTGCCAGCAGGAGGATTTTGGGGCAGAGCCTGTGGAGGGAGGCATATGGGGAAGGGAGGGACTTCAATGCCATAGAGTCCAATTGCCAAAGCAGCCATTTTCTCCAGGTGAACTGATCTCTATAGGCGGGAGATCAGTTGTAATAGCAGGAGATCTCCAGCTAGTACCTGGAGGTTGGCAACCCTAATTGGAACCCAGAAACATTACAACAAACAAGGCCCTAATGAACTAATCAACTGTTTCTTTAAAGCATCCATTTTGTCCCCTATTTGCCCATTTCACTCAGGACATTTCATTCCCACTGGTTAACCATATACTGTTAGTTGGAAGGAAAAGCTATAGAGATGCTGTCTCTGAGTGGGGGAATACCTGGAGATTTGGGTGTGGAGCCTGGGTTTGGGGGGGGGGAAGGACTTCAGCAGGGTATAGTGCCACAGAGTCCACCCTCCCAAGCAGCCTTTTTCTCCAGGGAAATGGATCTTTATCGCCTGGAGATCAATTGTAATAGTGGGAGATCTCCAGGCCTCACCTGGAAGCTGGCAGCCTTAGAAAGCTATGAGAGGAAGATTTACATAGTCTCATTCGCCATGAAATATTGTGGGTGCAGAATGAAGGGAGAAGTTCCTATCTTAGTGTTAGAGGAAAAATGTTGCCTTTTAGCCTTTTCCCTGGCTCTGAGAAGGTGAACAGTTATGGAAGGTAACTCCTTGCTTTGTGGCACTTTACAAACTGGAAATGATGTCTTGGGTAGGGTTCTGGGAAGTTCTGGATCAAATTGAAACTTGCAGTGCTCCTATCCTTGTTTATTTCATTAAACATACTCTTCTGGTTACTGTGCTCAGTAATTTTTTAGGGGAAGGGAGGATCTGGCATAGGGTTGCCAATTTCCAGGTAGTAGCTGGAGATCTCCCGCTATTCCAACTGATCTCCAACCAAAAGAGAACAGTTCACCTAGAGAAAATGACCACTTTGGCAATTGGACTCTATGGCATTGAAGTCCCTCCCCTCCCCAAACCCCAATTTCCTCAGGCTCCTCCCCAAAAATCTGCAGCTATTTCCCAACCTGGATCTGGCAACGCTAATGTGGCAAGATTTTTTCTACTTTGTTGTTGCATATTTCTGTTGTTACAAACACAATAGCAAAAGGAAAGGGTGCACATTTACTTCTTTTTATGTATACTCTGCCTTTCTAGCTGAGACTCAAGGAGGGTTAGGAATCAGGGAATTATTTGTAGGCCAGAAAGAACATTGGACTAGCTTTATGTACATGCAGTAGGTAAGAAGAATGCAAGCCTAGTAGTGAACGAAAGTAAGAGGCTATGCTTCAATTCAGCTATTAAATATTAAGGATTTGTATTGCAGTACTTAAATATTTTTAGTCATATTGCAAAACCAGAATTGGTAGGCTCCACCTACTACCATTGGTTCTGTTTCCCCTGGCATTGACTGCCTTGCTCTCTGCCCCACCAGCCCCAATGCATAGCAGCTGCCACTCTGATTTAAAATAAAATGGAATAAAGCCACCTCCTTCTCCTAAACCAGGGGTGGGGAACCTTTTTCCTGCCAAGGGCCATTTGCACATTTATGACATCATTCAGGGGCCATACCAGGTGTAGATCTCCCGGTGGGGGGGGGGGAGAGGCTAGGGTTGCCAGGTCTCCAGCCACCACCTGGAGGTTGGCAACCCCAGGGGAGGCCACACAGAGAAGGCCTGCAGGGTGCCCCCACTCCCCCCTCCCAGGCGGAAGGGCAGCCAGCAGTGGGCCCGAGCAAACGAGGTGCCAGGGGGGCGCAGCCCACAGTCGATCGGCAAGGGAGGAAGGAAAACAGAGAAAGAGGAAGAGGGAGGGAGAAAGGGAGAAAGAAATGGAGAGAGAGGGAGACAGAAAGAAAAGGACAGAGGGAGACAAAGAAAAGGACGGAGGGAGACAAAGAAAGAGACAGAAAAAGAGGGGTAAAGAGAGGGAGATAAAAGGAGAGTGACAGAAAAAGAGGAAGAAAAGAGAGAAAAGCCTTCCCCCCCACACACACACACTTGCGCACGCTGGCCCCACACGACCGGGCCCCAGCCTCCCCTGCCCACACACACACACACACACGGCGGTGCACAGAGCCCCACACGACCGGGCCCCAGTCTCCATGCCCTCTCCTCCCCAGAGTCCACAAAAGGGCCCCCCTGAAGCCCGATCGGCTCCTGCATGCATGGTCTGCTGCCGGGAGGCACCAGCCTCTTTCCCCCTCCCTCTCGCTGCTCAACAGCCGACAGTCGTCGAGAGGAGGTCCAAAGGGCACCGCAGCGCCGCTATAAGCCGTGGCGCCAGGAACACCCTCTGGGATGGCCGCCCTGCGCCCCGCCTCTGCAGCAGGGCCCCGAAGCTCCCGAGGGCCCCAAAAAAGGCCTCGGGGGCCGCATACAGCCCCCGGGCCTAAGGTTCCCCACCCCTGTCCTAAACTAAACCTCTCTGCCGTTGAAAAATAAGAAAAGGGCACATGAGCTTGATTTCCAACTCTATATGCCCAGTTCACATAGTTAAAAGTAGGGTGGTCTTTGTAATGTTTGGAGTCCTTACTGTATTACAGTCTTCATCCAACATTTTTTCCTCCAACTGCTCTCACGGAACACTTTTCCTTCCTCTTTTGGTGACCTTCAGATGCCAGAGATGCAGTGTTGAATGTAACTTGAGAATGACTTGATGCATGTATTACAAATATCAAGCATACACCTTAAATGATGGTACGTGTGTTCACTGAAACCTGTGAACATAAGCTGAAGGACTTTGTCAGGAATGTGTTGTTTGTACTTTCCCCCCATTTGAAGTCAGCATTAAAACATTTTGCATACTGCAAAAAATAGGGCTTGATTTATAGAACTAAAAGGAATCAGTAAATGTTAACAACGCCAATCACAGTTACTGCTGCTATTATTCCTGTATTTATTGATAGTGTACTTTTGAGTATCAGAATTCCATTGTCAATCAAGCTTGGCCTACAGTAATTCTTATAAAGTTTTTGTTCTGTGAAAAGCGTTATAGAGTTTGGCTTCCCCCTCTCTCTGGAGTGTACAAGTGCTGCTATTACACCCTGCTCTTAACATTCTCGTAGCCAGGATTGGAACTCTTGTTCACTGAAACCAACACCTTGGGGGATCTATTCTTAACGTAAGGCTTCATCTGTTCAGTAGCTAAAGCATTACCACTTTTATTTATCCTGCCTTTCCTTGTCATACTAAGGTTCCTGTTATTCCCTCTGTTTCTAGAAACCTTTTCCTTCCTTCATGTAAAAAACAAAAACAAAAACATTTTTAGGAACAATTTCTGTCCATAATATTTTTACTTCTTGAAATCAGAATGGCGGGTTGCATTCAGCTTTCTAACACCTTCCCTTTACCTTGATCCATGTAGTCAGAGTCCATCTCCCAGGCTCTAGTAGGGGTGTCAGGGGTGGAGGGGAAGCTAATGTGAATGAAGTATGCTGGCTAGATCTGTTCACTGGGGTGGAACCTAGTTATTTGAAAGGGTGGTCCCATCCTACTTAGTTATGATTATCTTCAACTCTCATTTATCATTTTGCTTGTGTTTTCTGTATTTAATATTTTACCTTTGTTAGGTCAACAGAAACCAATAGAAATTAAATTGCAGATTATTATTTTTTTAATAAAGATGTACCGGTATATACTTGTGCTCATTACACTCTGTGCAAATCTGCATCATTTTCTCTACATGATATGACTGTGCAATTTTGTGTGTGAAATAAGAACCTAGACTAGGAATAAATTGTCTGCTTATTGGAAAACCATCCTCAAACTGTACTGGTTTCATAATAACCCACATTTGGGTACTGATGCTGAGAGTGCTGTAATGTGCCTTAATAAATGTGTGAAATACCACCCTTGTACAACACGCCGGTAATGTTATCTCAAAAGCTCTCTTGACTTACAGCGAGATAGCTTTTTGCTCGGAGTTTTTTTCTTGGAACACTGCAGGCTCAGGTTCCTTATAAATACCTGTGTGCTTTATAAAAAGATGGTTTTATTAAGGTTAGGTACATTAGTAATAGCAATATGGAAAAAAAAAAACCCTGACAAATATTTTAGTCATACTGGTTTTTTCCTGCCACCCCTTCCCTTGGAATTCTTAGATACTTTGGCTGACCAGTCCCTCTAAGATCACTCACAGCAGTGGAACATTCTCCTCTGCTGGCCCAGCAGCATCACCCTCTTTGATGTATGTTGGAGGAAAGAAAACTGCTGCTAGCTGCAGGGCAGTGAGGGATGGGGGAGAGCAGGAGCCACCTCTTGCTGCCATTGTTGTCACTCCCCTCAGAGAGGAGTGCAGATGATTGACCTGACTGATAGGCAGTAGGGGAGATCGCAAGGGGGAGTGGCATGAAAGAAGGTGGAGGCAGCAGTGGTGCAAGCAGGCAGACACAAAGAGCTGTCTCTCCCACCCCCACCATCATATCACCCCTACCATCGTATCAGTCGGTCAGGTGGAGGAGGTTGCAGTACAGGCAGACAGGTGGCTTGCTGGTGAGTGAGCAGCCCAGTGAGGCAGTGGACCGGGAGGCAACAAAACCCTGGAGGAGGGAGGAAGGGGAAGTAACAAACAGAAGGGGGGAAGAACAAAAAAGAGGGAAATGTCAGGGGGGGCAGGACAAGTGACAAGAGGCCATTGGGGGGGGCAAAATGGATTTGATTCCCCTCTCTGTGAGTGTCACATTTCTCCACTTGTATTCATTTATTTGGTGGTACATTAGGGTTGTCAGGTCCCTCTTTGCCACCGGCAGGAGGTTTTTGGGGCGGAGCCTGAGGAGGGCAGGGTTTGAGGAAGAGAGGACTTCAATGCCATCAAGTCCAGTTGCCAAAGCAGCCAATTTCTCCAGGAGAATTGATCTCTATCGGATGGAGATCAGTTGTAATAGCAGGAGATCTCCAGCTAGTACCTGGAGGTAGGCAACCCTCTGGTACATACAATGAATGAATAACCATTCATTCTGTCTATTTGTTATATGTCCTGGTATCAACTTTCATAGTAGAAAGATGCTGTTTTTGCTCTTTTCATGAGAAAATTAATCTGAACAAACAGACTGGTGATGACAAAACAGTGTTAGAAATATAAGCAGGTCCACTGGTATAAATTTATTCAGGAGAGTACCATCAGATGAGTGCACAAATTAATTAATTTAGCAAGATACCTTAGTATGGCTCAATGGTGTATGCACACTTTGCAAAGCAATTTAGTGGCTGTTTGTTTTGACCAAGACAGGTATGCGTTCTATAATAGCTTAAAATCTTGCCTATGGGAAAATGCAAATTAACAAACTGTTTTCTCATTTATTAAGGAATGAGTTCCACTTTATCTGATATAGTCAGCAAATGAAGTAACCTGACTTAATGTGATTAAATTAAAGAAAAGCTTTGTTAGTCATTGACTCTCTGACAGGAACACCAACCTTCTTCCTGGCAGATTCCTATGCCTTTATTCATTTATTTAATAAATGTTTCTTTCACTTTCCCCAAATGCCCAAAGCAGTTTACAAATACAATCACATCACAATATCCAATAATATTCTAAAAACAACAACTTTAAAAGCCTCTCTAAAATCAGAACTACTATTAAAAATATTTCAGAGAGCCCAAAATTAAATCTAACATTAACAAAAAGTTCTCTTTTTTTCATGATTTCCTGAATGCTAACTTCACCGGGCATCCTATTCCATAATGATGGAACTGTCACAGAAAAAGTCTGTTTTCAGGCTAAAACCTCCTTCAAAGACAGAAGAGTAAGCAATCTGTCAGGAGAACTGGAGCATTAGTCTGATGTTTACCATCTACAGATCTCCAACATTTTAGCACTAGTAAATTTTCTTACAAAGATGGGTGCCACATCTTTGAGTTATGTTGAAAGTGAAAAGTTGATGTAAATGTGGATCTTCCTGTATGGAGGTACATTCCTCTCCCATAATACTACGACTCAGGACAAAAGGAAGTATTTCTTTACTCAGTGAGCAATTTGATTATACAATTCATTGCAAATGAATGTAGTGAGGGGCATGAAGAAAATCAGGCAGCAGTGATGACCTTATTTGAATTTCTGACTGCATGTTTATGGTGAGATCAGTAAAACCCGGAAACAGCTAACTTCCTTTGGTAGTAAAAATAAAGTAAGGTAGGATAGAATCAGATGTCTCTTTCACATTTGCCAGAATTAGTGAACTACTTTTAGCTGATACTCGACAGACTATTATATCCTGAACATTCACAGAATTCCTAATGAAATAAATGGAATCTAAAATTCATCTATACTATTATTTAGAAGCGGGAGTAGACTGAAATGTAAAATTCTGGACTATGCACTGAAGAAAGTCATAGTTTGAAATCCCTTCCCTTGGGAAAAATACTTGCATGTAGTAAATAAACATACCAGAAAGGGAGGTCTAGTGGGGGCCTCTCCCAGGTGCATAATATATTTTTACATGGTGGTGGCGGAGCCTTAAAAAATATGATTTCCTTCATACATCCGCTTACTTACATTCTGAAGTAGTCCAGTCCAGAATTCTGCTCTCTCAATCCACCACTTCACTCTGACTTATGTGTAGATTGGCTCTTATTTCTGATATTTAGGAACAGCAGTGTGAAATTGTGTCTTGGTTACAGTTCCACCTAAAATTTCACACAATTGCCATAACTGAAAAGTAGAAAGTTGTGATGTCCATGTGAGATTAAATGTTCCTGCTGTGAAGATTCCTGCTACACAGAAATGTACAAACCTTATGTAATGAGATAACATAATGCAGCTGCTTTCAGGTATAGAGTATATGTATTGCCTAGAATTTTAATGTTGGCACTTTACTGGCTTAACTATAATGGAAGTGCTATATATGGTCATACTTTGTTATGCTATAATAAATTGAAAATATGCATAAATAAATTATAGCGCACAGTAGACTAAAAGAATAATCTGTTGTTCTTTAATTACCAACAAGATGTGTGGAACTGCATATCAATATGACTTTGCCAATCTCGTGTCTTCGTTCCTGCTGTGCACATTTACACAAAATCGTGACAGAGCAGATAAAATATTACAGGTTTATTGTCATGCTTTTGCTCCTGGCTGTAGCTCTATGATAATTCTTAAACTGTAAAGATGAAATATATTTCCTGGATACACAGGGACCATTTGAGCCCTTCAGTAAAAACTAGAATAAAGTCTAAGGCCTATCTCCCCATTCTTGGATATTGCACTCCATGAATCCTTTCCAAGCAAATTTTCCTGTGTGGACAAGACCATCCAGTAGTAATAGTACAGCAATAACACTATATATTAGGTTTAGGAGTGTGAAATTGTATCTTGGTTACACTTCCATCTAAAATTTCACACAATTGTCATAACTGAAAAGCAGAAAGTTGTGATGGAAAAAGATCTGCACATGAGATTAAATGTTCCTGATGTGTGGATGCAGCCTAAGAAAGATGAAAAAAAAAAAAAAACAGAAAATGCATCACCTCTTTTTATCCAGAGATGGCCATTCAGCAGTGGTATCTTCACAAAAGCAGCCTTTCATTGGTGGAATTATTTTTCCCATTAAAAAGGATGTTCTCAATCCTGTTTTGCAATTTTATATATTTGCTACTTATTAAAATGGAATATGCGGATGCAAATTATATTCTTCCCAGTTGGCAGGACAATATGCATAATGCATTATCAGTTCAACACCCAATTAATGCCATCATTTATAACTCATTGGAAATAGACAATGCTAACAAGTTATTAAGCTTTGAACCAACAGTAAATTGCCTAAGGTATAACAGAAAATGAAATACAGTGTCAAAAATACTAACTAGCAAATATGTAAATATGCATTGTGTAAAATACAATAGCTTTGAAATGTAACGTGAGTCTGCTGGACCAAGTATGATGCAGTTAGGAAGAAAATAACTGACACACTTATAGACCAGTTATTTCCAACTAGAGATTTTGTTACATTAGTAACAAAATCACAGTTGAATTGAATTGGATAGTGGTTTCAGTCAATTTAGTATCTCTCTGAATTCTGAGTATGATTGGGGTAGGCTATGCATGCCAGACGTTTGTCCCTGGCTTAGAAAAAGGGTCCTGCCTGGTAGCATGGGACTGTATGACAAGACAAGTAGTCCATGCAACAAAGTAGGCATGTGAAGGCTTCAGAACCATGGCAAATTTGTTTACATGATCTACATAAACAGGGTACAGCAGATATGGAACCCCAGCTGTTTCAGATTTTGAATACTGGTGAAGCTATGTGTAGTGAAGGAAAGACTGGGGTACCTCCTAGAGGCCCTCTCAACCTCTGCATAGTCAATGGAAGAGCTGAATAGTGTGGACAGTTAGAAACCCTGGTTTTTGCAGAGTCCCTGATGAATGGAGCCCAACACATGTAGGGCTCCATTAAGATCTTCCACTAAATGCAGAGAGCAGTAACCAAGTTAAAAAAGGCCCAGACATAAGTGTAACCTTAGATATATCCAAAATGGTTAGAATTATAAATCTGTACATTACTGATATGTCACCTAATACATTTTTCATTCCTTTTGTAAAATTTCAACTAAATATGACCCAGTGTTTGGAGTCAGTAATGAACCAAGCCTACTTTCTCATCATTGCTTTCAATAGGCCCATGCAAAGCAGTGATGAGAAAGTAGGTTTGGCAATTCCCGGTCACTGAAGTCTATGGTGATCCCCCCCGAAGCTCCTGTGGGGGCATCTTTGGAGGTAGAGCCCCCATATTTGCAATGTTGCTTGAAGGGACTCTCCTTGCATTAACCCCAAAGTTTGGTGAAGATTGGGTCTGGTTTTACGGGGGCAGGTCTGGAAGCGGCAGGTCAGATTCCCAACTGCTAACTTCACTATGTTTCTCTATGGAGGAGGGGGTGACCCCTTCTGGACCCCCTAAAACCAGACCCCCTGACCCAATCTTAACCAAACTTCAGAGTTCATGCAAGGAGAGTTCCTTCAAGCAACGCCACAAATTTGCGGGCTCTACCTCAAAAACACTCCCACAGGAGCTTAAAAAAATATCCCCATAGATTCTAATGGGGCTGAATTTTTCAGGAAACCCAAAAATAAGCTATATTTACCAGTAGGGGTATTCGGCTTATTTCAGGTTTACCCAAAAAATTCAGGCCCAATAAACCCAAACACAAAATTTACAGAATCTTTTTTGCACAAGCATAGTCCAGTCCATGAATGAAAAGCTGTGTGGAATAGGCTGCAATAAAGAGGAGAAGTAGACGAGATCACTACTCCTTCCTCCTTTTTCAGCAACAACATTTGTAATCTCCATTCCCAAGTTCTGCCTACTAGAGCACTCTGGGCTTCCTTGGGAGGGGGGGTATTTTGCCATGTATTTTTTGGTGAATAAATATTCATTCCGTGTTGGATACTATCTAAAGCCACAGCACAACATTTCCAAAGAATTTGCATTAATATGCAATCCAAAAGACCAGGTGTGCTTTTAATTGCCTCATTATTCTTACAAAATGAATCCTCTTTTAAAACTTATTTTTATACATAGAGAGCCAATGAATGTGCAAAAATCTGGCCTGTAGTTGTTGTATTATGTTAAAAAGAGGCAGGTTCAAGTGTCCAGTATTTACTTAACGTATTCTAATTTGTTGTCGTCTCTGAGCCAATAACTAGCAATCATGTGGATCTTCTCAGCATTCAGGTGGAGTTTTAGACCTTTTAGACTTTTGCTAAGACCATCTGTTTTCTTGTTTGCCAAAAACATTCCAAATTCCTTGGCAAAATCCCTGGAATAACAACTGCTAATATGCCTATGTAGTGGTCCCAACAATACAACTGTGGCCAAATTATGTCATTTTGATCTCTGATCTGATTACACTATGTGCATCCACAAGTTAAATAGGACTTTTAAAATTCATAGGCATTTACTTATGAAGAATTCCATCATTTAAATGAAAAATAACCTTCCGGACTTACTCTTTGCTACTTTTAAGTATCCTGTGCTGTTCAAAGTCATAACAGCTACAAAGTGATCTCCCTGCTCCAAATAGTTTAAGCACTATAAAGGTGAACATGAAAAATCTAAACTAAGTAGTAATATTGAATAGGCAGATCAGATGGATTGGGTCTGAATAATTTCTGGGTGGGGGTGGCATCAGGTATGACCAAATTTTAATCAGAAACATTTGTCTCCTTAAAACCTTGTTTAAATGGAAAATATCAAGTCATAAATTACATGGTGGAAACATAGTCACCAGTGCAATCCTATGTGGAATTATATCATCCTTAGGGTGCATTCCTGAGGGGGGGGAAGCTCCTTATGAGTCTGTGTGACCCCATGCAGGTGCAAGTGCCCACTTATCCCGTGATAAGGGGCACTAACACCAGCACGGAGGGCATTTATGCCGGCACCCGGGTGGAGCAGAGCCATCTTTTTCTTAGACTCCCAGCTAGGCCTGGGAGAATCCGAATCACTAGAAACATAAACAGTCATCTTAGCAGAGGCTCATTAGTTTATGTTTTCCACATACTACTAAAAGACAAATCATTCTTCTTCAGAATTAATTTCTTACGAAGTCGGATGGTTCAACACACTCCTTTTTACAGATATGAAACATAAGTTGAGAGGCTGTGTTTTAAATAGTGTAACTTTTTAAAACTGTCAGTAGCACCAATTATGTTTCAGTATCTGTAAACAAATTCTGGCAGTACTAAAACAGCGGCGGGGGGTGGTGGGGAACCTTACATATTATTTTCCTTGAAATATGCCCAGATAGTTGGATAACAGTTATACGTGTGTGTTGCTGTGACACATTGCATACTTCTTTTTTGTTAAACCATATCATCTTGTTAGCTTCATTCCCCCCCCCCCAACAAAATGTTTGACAACAAGGGAAGAAAACCCACGGTCAGATGACCTATACGTAGCTCCTTAGAGGTCATGTCAAACCACTGAAGATGGATGTTTAAAAATACATCCAGCATTGAACATTTTAAAATACTTCCCATACCAAATATTTAATCCTTTTTATTAAACTGCATTTTTTTTAGTAAGCACAAAACATTGATCCAGGGTAGGGGTTGTGGCTCAGTAGTAGAGCATCTACTTTGCATGTCAAGGGTCCCAAGTTCAATCCCTGGCATTTCCAGTTAAAAGTATCAGATTGTAGGTGACCCAAAAGATCTATAACTGAGACCCTGGAGAGCTGCTGCCAGGGTTTTCCCCATTGGTTCTGGCCCCGTATTGCTTCAGTTTATTCCCCGATTTCAATGCACATTTTTGTGTCCTTAGTTTTCACTTTCTGTTTTTTGTTATTCCCCCAGGGTTTTTCTGGTTCTTTTGAAATCACTTTTACCCCGATCTTTTTCTGGAAGCCAATTTTGAGTCGCACATAATGTTTCTGTTAGTTTTCTTAATGTTTCTGTTATTCCCACTCACTCCCACCCACCTCCAGCCCACTTTCCAATTATTAGACTGTCATCATAATCAAACCACTCCCTCTCCTCTCCCCCCCCGCCCTGAAGATGAGTGGTTTCAGTTCTTATATTTTAATGGCCCTAAAATATTGATATATCTATGCAGTGTTGTAATGATAGTTCAAAAGTGTTCTCTGAATTCCCAGTTTTCATTTTTTTAAAGTAAGAATCTAGCCTCTTCCCTCACTAAGATATAAGGGAAAAGGCATATCTTGATGAGGGAAAGGGCTAACTTTTTTTTTTTTTTAAAGGTGGGAAATCAGACGATCTGCTCAAACCATAATTACAACACTACATAGATATATCAATATTTTAGGGCCTCGTTTTTTAAAACTGGTGGGGCTGTAATGCCACCAATGACGCAGCACCCTCCCTTGAAAATCCTCATTATTGAAGGCACATGCAGAAAAAAAAATCAATGGACTCCACAAAACTGTTAAAATACATAGGGAGGGCAGACATGCAGAACATCCACACCCAAACCAATTCCAGTGTGTGTGGATCGACATCCAAGAAAATCAAGAGTAAGTTGAATAAGTGGAAAAGGTCCTAGTCTGAGCAGACACTGCTGACTTTGATGGACCAGTGGTCTGATTCAGTATAAGGTAGCTTCATGTGTTCAACCAAAATGAACATTTTCTGAACTCTGATTTCATATGGCCCTATCCTGTAGTCCAGTTTGTGCAGAAGGTGGTTTAAGCATACCATCCTGTATACTTGTTACACTCAGTCCCCATGTCAGGCCTGTCACACGTAGAGCTCCATATATGTAGAGAACTAGAACATGAGTTTCAGGACAAAAAGGAGTCTTTTGGTCAGATGGATATGCAGCTTCCAGTCTTGCCCAATAAATCTTTGAGAAAAGAAAGATGGAATGGAGATAAGCACTTAACCAGCATATTCCTTTATTTTCTATTCAGGATAGAGAATAGGAAGCAGAGAATCAAGACAAAAGTACAAGACAGCAAGTAATTGCAATATTACCATGACAATTTCTACATGACAATCCCATTACACAATCCTGGTGTCTGGATTACATTATGCTAAATACCCAATTTTAGTCCAAATTGAGTTTTTTCCATGTGGCTAGTCCAGAGCAAACTAACCTGGGGAAATGAGATTGCCCTGAATTGACCAGATGTACAGTGGAAGAAACAAGGAAGGAATTCAGCATTAAAAAAGAAGGAGTCCCTAGTCAAGTGTGGGTTACAATGAGGAAGGACCTGCTGGCAGTAGGGCAGACCATCCAAGAAGGGGAGAAGGATTGACTGAGGAATAGGGTGGGGAAAAGTCAAAGAAGGTTAAATTTGGAGAGGAGAGCACAGTGAAGGGGAGAGGAAAACATGTCCTACCTGTCTCAAAGAGGAGGGATCTGGTGATTTCATGCTCATGGTGCTGAAAGGTTTGGGAGCAAAACCAGCTACAAAAATGGGCATGAGACACCCTTTTGGGAAGCTAGATTGCTCTAGGTGTTAATTTAGGAGCCCTGCTGTTGGCCAAATTTAGTGGAGATGGTATTGGACCAGGAGTGCAAGATCTGGCTTCCTATTGGTGGGATTTGCACTAGTGCAACTTTAGGATCTGAGACCCTTCAGGATTCAGGCTCTCATAGGACAGTTCAAATTTTTTATTGACCAGAGGATATACCAGAGGGATGTAATGGGGATAGGAGATAGACTAGGTTGCAGATGATTGATTTACTATGGGTGGCAGACATAACTCACACCTGCCAACAGTGGCCAGAAGATGGGCTGATGATGGCTGTTCTTGGACTTATGACTGAATTACCTAAAGGACAGACTGGTCAAGTACTTGATGGCTTTACCTGTTCTTATGATCAAATCATCAGGGAAGTTTGCATTGCCAGGGAGATTCTGGGATCTTTGGTTGTTGTCCTGCAAATGGCCATGAGTGTAAAAAGCTCTGGAGGGTGAAGCAAATAAGACTTAGTTAATGTTATCCTGGAACAGGCAGGCTACTTCCTCTTGAAGGCACTTGGGAGACTCCATGTCTTAAATAAGATACCTTCCTTTGAAACTGGCTGGATTTCACCCACATCTTTGGCTTCTGAAGGCCAAATTATCTTAGAGTGCAAAAGACACAAGTCTCAGTGTATGTGGGGAGGAGAGGGGAAAGACACCTGAGGGGGGTAACAGTATATTGTCTTGTAAATTCTCTTACAAAAATGAGTTCCATACTGCATGCAGTCCACTCACCCGAGTACTATTTACTTTCTCAAGTTCATTTTGGACTGTGAATAATTTCTTGTATCGGACTAATTAGTCTAGTGCAGTGCACTATAATGAAGAAAACATTTGTTAAGTCATAAGAACATAGTACTGATCATTAAGGCAACATGCCAAGTACCATATGCAATTCCTCGGGGAATTTGAATTCCATAAAAGGCACTTTAATAGAAAGACATACAAGAATGTACAAAATATTTGAACTAGGAAAAGACCATCTGTGCCACCTTTCCTGCCATTGTTGGTTTATCTCATATGCTTATAAGATTCACCTCAAGCCATTCATACACAAATACAATTCTTTCTGCTCCTGAACTGTTCATAAACAATCACCGATTGAAAAAGCCAGTTATTTGAGACTACCTACAGTCAGAATATTGTAAATGGATTGAATAAATAAGGAGCCTTTTGCTGCACCTTAGAAGGGTTTCTCCATTTCCGTGATGGTGTCACAGACCTCTGGAAACTGGGGCTGCAGTCTTGCCCCTAAGAAAGCTGGGTGGGGGAACTGGGACAGAAGAAACACTTTTCACCACTTTCCAGTTCCTTATCCCACATCCTATCATCTAAGGTCATTTATACATGGGAGTTTTACCTCAGGTTCATTGCTGGCTGGACCCACACTTTCCAGCTGGGAATCTCTGCACCAGCAGCCTCCAAGCTCAAATCAAGTCCCACCCCTTTAAATGCTGCTTTGTAATTGGCTTACTTGTAGTGCTTATTGTGAGAGAAGATTCCCCCCCCAAAAAAAACCAAGTGTCACATAAAAATGCTTTTTAAGAACACAAACCAAAAAAACAGAGCAATCTGAAAGAAAAGTGGGGGAGAATAATCCAAGCCTCAGTTTGAAAAAGCATCTTTTACTCAGAAAGAGCTCCCAGGAAGCACTTGAATCACTGCCTGTTTAAATGCTGCTTTGTGATTGGCTGTGAGAGAAAGCAATCTTCCTGTGGCCCACACTTTGGCTTCTGCATGCAAGTTTCAGCCGGGATGAGCTCTGGGGAGAGGGAAGGGTTAGGTTAACAGAGGAATGGGAAGACCCAGGCATTGTGAGGGCTGGCAGCGAGGTCATTTCTAATGGACAGAAAACTCATGCATAACTCCAAGGAACAACCGAGACAGACAGGGGGCGACCGTGATTCCAAGTATCCATGCATAAATGACCTACGGTAAGTTGCATGCAATGCAGCATTCATGCTAAGTTACTGAAAACTAGACCCGTCCCTCCACTATCTACAAAGGCCCACCCCAGGTGTAACCAAGTGGTGCTAATATTCTTAGATATATACTATTTGTCCAGGCCAAAAATCTGGAACAAGCTAGAAAAATGTTTTGAAAATCCTTTTCGATAATAGAAATATGAGATGTGAAGGAACTCTACCCTTCCATAACAAGATAACTCCATTCTTCTTTATTGGAGGTTTGAAATTTGTAGTCCTATGGTCACTTTGGTGATGTGGCTACCATTGCTACAAGCAAACAAGTTCATGGAAAGAGTTGGTGTTGTGGATCTCTCCTAGCCTACCTCCTTCCCAAGCAGCCTGCTGCTCGTTCGAATTATTTTCTTGAAGAGTCAGGAGAACCTTGCAAACAAAATGTGCCAGAGTATAGGGTGAAGCAGTGATGAGGGGAACTCACGTAAGTAACTCTTTTCTTTTTATTTATTAATCATTTTTATATCCCACCCTCCCCAACAAAGCTGGGCTCAGGGCAGCTCACAACAAAATTCGCTAATGGTATAAATTACGTAAGAACATTTAAAAACAAAACATTTAAACAATTTAAACAAAACAAATTTAAATCATCGTTAGATAAAACAGGAATAAATATAGAGTATACCGATGCGCACAGACACCTCAGTATCTAAGCATAGGCATACAGATGGCACTCAACCATATATGCCTGGCTGAACAGCTCTGTTTTGCTGGCCATGTGGAACTCCTTAAGGTCCTGCAAGAGGCTTACATCAGTGGAGTATGGAGAAGGAGGCATTTTTACCTGATTTCCATGAGGTTTTCCTGACCACCAGAAACAATTTTCAGAACTAAGAGCTAGCTGAGGAAAAGAGGGAAGGGAACGATCTGATCTGCCAGTTCCTGTGAACTTCTCCATCGGACCCAACCCTGTGCTAACATTTTTTTCATACTTACCCCTGAGCTATTAATAAGTATTCTATGGACTGCAAGGGTAGAACACATTGGCCATTTATGCATGGAAGGTTTTGCCTTGGATTTGCCGCTCTATAGATGCACATTTTCCCCATCTGAATTCTCAAAACTCTACATGGGGGCTTATTTTTGAGTTTTAAGAATTTGGATGGGGAAAATGTGCATCTAGAGAGCAGAAAATCCAAGGCAAACCCTCCCATGCATAAATGGCCATTCACTGAGTGCCATTAGAATGGCGCTTGTGTCCTTTACAGTATATCATTCTGAACCCTTTTGAGGATAAAAATTGACCCTTGGTCATGTCTTAATACATGTGGTTGTCAGCATACTTATTCAAACATAATCCTCATTGAGTTCATAGTTGCAGGATCGTGTTTTCCTTTTGATCATCTGCCCCCCCAAAAATCTAAGAAGACACTAAGAAGTGTGTAGGAAGAGTGTAGCACATTATCTTGATACTTACAGGACAATGATTAGCACATTACCTTTGATACTTTTTGCAGGATAATGATTCAGCTCAACCCCCACCCTTTCTGACTATATATTACTCTTCCTACACACTTGACACTGAGAGACACTGTCCTTCAGTGTTACTCCTCTGAAGTTTCCTGCCACAGCTGCTGGCGAAACGTCAGGAAAGAAAATGCCAAGACCATGGTCACACAGCCCGAATAACATACAAGAACCAATGAACTCTGACTGTGAAAGCCTTCGACAACACTTGATAATTCTTCTAAGACTCTCTTGATAGATCACAAGGCCCTTGAATTCAGTATTGGCCTCTTAGTCTATAATATATTGACCTTTTCCTAGTTGGTTCTTTTCTGATTGGGGGAGGGAATCAATATTTGTCATGTGCCACTTGAAATCTAATGTAGAATAGAAGAGGAAACCATAGTTCTTTTAGGACTCAATATACCTCTTAGTAAGAGAGAGTGAAAATAGTCTCCTGGGACTGAAACGAAGCTGAATAACTTCAAACAACTGAGCCACAGACCGTGAGTTCATTATCCATAGAGTGCTGGGGAATCAGGCAGTTTTTCTTTTCTCTGGTTCATACAAATATTTGCAATGGTTTCCATTCTCATTTACGGAATGCTGATTTATCAAGTCTCAGGTAGGCTAGGGAAGTATAATGCTATTGTTCAAGGCAATTTTGAACATCTTATCCAGGTTGAGTCACCTGTGTTCAAGATTCTAAATCAGTGGTTCCCAAACTTTTCGGGCCACCGCCACCTTGGTTCCACAAACTCATCCCCAGCGCCCCATACCCTATCCAATAACACAATTGAAGGGGCCCACCTCTAGCGCCCCCTTGGCTCTTAGTGCCCCCTAGGTAATCCCCCCAGGGGGTGGTACTGCCCACTTTGGGAACCACTGTAATCTAAATGGAAGTCTTCCATGATAAGTAATTGCAGGAATAGATATTCTGTTTTTGAGCAGATGTGGGGAGCCAAATCTATAGATTAATGTTAGCTATTCAGTCAGCACAAATTGTATTTTGCATCTTAGTAGCTAAGCCTACATCCTATATAGCGAAGGTAGAGCAAAGAAGTTCTGTTCACTATAGATAACAGTGCTATCCCAAGCACACTTTCCTGGGAGAAAGCACCATTGAATAGGCTTGATCAAGATTCTGAGTAGACTTGTTTAGGATTGCACTGCTAACCTCACTTGCTAGTAGGGAGCGTTGAAAAGGTAATTTCACTACTGGCTTCAAGGGTATTCCAGGGGAATAGCATTGGTTGGCAACCACACTCCAAACAAATGACATGTGCCTACTCTTTTTCTGTCTAGAAAAGTATAAGTTTCAGAAATAATTGCAAATTAGTTGTCAAACCATCACAGTAGATTAACATCTGAATTTTTATTTAAAATTTAAAAAGGCGGCAGGTGGTTCAAAATTTAAATATACCTATGTATCTCCAGATTCCAATCCAGCAAGCAGGAGCCAGTGAAACTTGCTGGAAGTGGTCTGTTTTATAGACCCTCCATTCCACAGCTAAGTGGCCAGCGGCAACTACCATGCAAACTTTGCTTGTCTAATAAAGGTCTCCTGTTCAATTAAACATGCTGGTGTTGCCCTGGGGTGACTGTGTCTATAGAGCTATTGGTGGCTTCTCCTGAAATTCTGGGAGCTAAATTTAGGATATTTATTGCCACTTAAATGCTGTGTTTCCCTTCTTTTTATGGTGCATCAATGCCTATAAAGTAAAAGGTTGGTAGGTTTTGTTTAAGGATGTTTGTGAATTCCTCCCTTATAAACATTCTCTGCAGAATTCACTGTTCTGATTCAAGTTGTCTGAGTTGCAGAATGGACATGCAAGTGCATTCTTTTCACAAATTTTTTACTGCTGTGAAAATATACTTGTGCTAGATTTCGGTCGGTGGAACATATTGGATTTATATTATTGCTATGGGAGTACAATGGAACTATAGGTTACCAAGTATAAGTAATAAACAAATACAAACATTGAAATGTGCATCATGTGTATATGCATATAAACGAAGCTCTCAGAAATTTGCAACAGTGCTTTTGAACTGATTTTGCAACAGCGCTTTTGAACTGATTTTGAACTGATGCAATGTTGTTTTTGTGCAAAGCAAAATCATGTAATCCAGCAATAAAAGATGTCTGCACCTTTATGACATTTGTGAAAATGAAAGCCATAATAGTTTCTTCTTACATTGCCAATAGGATATCCAAAACTGTTCTCATTTTAGAACACTGACTGCAGTGTTCTGACCCATTTTGCTATGACATACCACTGTGGAAACTAGAAATCCACACTTCAATAAACTAAAGGAAAATAATAAATTTTAGAAAGACAAAGGTAAAGTGATATTGCTTCCCTTCCATTTCCTAGTGCAGGGTACTTTCTCTGATAAGTTCTGGAGTTTTCTTCTACCATTCCATTTATTTTTATTTACTTGGAGATCTGTCAGCATTAGGTTGGGTCCAGAGTTCTGCAAACATTAAGCCCTTCTGAATCCAATTGACAGAGACAACAATTACATATACCTAACTCCAATTAACCACAAGTGGATGTAAGGGCCAATTAAATTTTACAGTTTTTAAAGAGTTGGGTCCATGTTCCCCAGCCCCAACTTGTGTTCCCTGCAGCCACAAAGCAGCTACGGGGAATGACTTCTAAAAAAAAAGAGCTCAGTACGGGACCACAGGGGGAGGCCATTCCCTGCAGCTGTATCTGGCTGTGGGGAACACACGTTGGGTCAACGGAAGGGGGACTCAAATCTTTTAAAATAATAATGTTTAGTTTGGCCCTAAAAGAGCAATCCTAAGCAGGTCTACTCAAAATCCTGCTCAGGTCTCTTCAATGGAAATCCCAGGAAAGTGTTCTTAACAACAATAGTAATGGATTTATTTAGAAGAGTGTAATTCTTTTAGGAATGAACTGTTAAGAGGCCTTATTTTATTTTCCATATTTCCAATCAACAATGCGCATCTGACATCCAACACATATACATTTGAATAGCCAGAATATTTTCACAGAATTGTTTAATCTTTTAGGAATTAGATTTATTTGAAGCATTTGGATTGCTGACCCAGGGCGATAAGTGGGGATGATCCAGAGAACCAGACAAACAATATCAAGCAAAAAAGATTAATTAAAGAAGAACAATATTTATTAGAAGAACAATATTTCTGGACAACAATGGCAACAGCTATTTTTTGGCAACAGCTGAACTATGCCTTGGCGCAGCATGAGATCTGGATTAAGAGCATAGTCCAATCCCAATGTGGACAGTAGAGCTCATCCTACCCCAGCAAGTCTGCTGGGAGTAGCAGGGATGGCAGTACTGGGAACTCACCTGGGCATGAGGCATTTGGTGGTTCCCCTGAAACTTGGGAGGAGGCTGCCCAAACAGCCACTGAGCTGGGCATGTTCCACACCAAAGCCTCTCCCAAAATCCCTTAGTGGGATCTTCCATGGGAGGAAAAAGGGCACGCAGGCCATTTTCCTCCAAAAATCAACCCAGCTTCATGCTGACATCACCATAGCTGTGATGTAAATAAAGTTAACAATAAATCCTTAATAAAGGGAAGGAGGGATGGGACAAAGCTGGCGACAACTGAGCCAGCCCCTGAGGAAGCCCTGCTTATATGCAGGGCAGACGGACCAAAGGGAAAATCTTTCCAGCGCCACCCGCCCAACAGCCCCCACCACTACTCCCAAATGGCCCCTGATAGGTTCGATTAAACCTAGACTCAGGAGTCAACTGGCCAGGGTGATGAAGCAGCTGCATGCCCAAAACAGGAGGCCTGCTCAACTGCTCGAACATGCGGCAGCCGCTGCACAAGCTGCCTGCCATCCAGCCCCCTCTCTCTGCCTCCTCCCTGGCCCGGGCAACAAAATGGACTCCTGGTAAGTCTGGGAATCTGCACTTCTCTAAAAATGTTCACTGGGTTAAACCTAAGTGTTTTTATGAATGCTTAGGATTATTAATTTCTCTAGGCTGTCCAAATAAGAAGTAGAAATAGAATTATAACAGGAGAGATTTTTCTTATCAGGGATATTTTTAAGGCTACTCATTGCATAAGAATGTCACAGCCTTTGTATTACTGAAGTGCCAAGGGCATGAATAACAAAGAATTAATTCCTAAGGGTAAAAATTGAATATGAGCCAAACTTGGTGGGATGGCAACAGGCCCATCTCTTTAATTGAGCCTGAATAATGTGTACAACAAGGTGTAAAAAGGTAAAGGTAAAGGTCCCCTGTGCAAGCACCGGGTCATTCCTGACCCATGGGGCGACGTCACATCCCGACGTTTTCTAGGCAGACTTTGTTTTGCGGGGTGGTTTGCCAGTGCCTTCCCCAGTCATCTTCCCTTTACCCCCAGCGAGCTGGGTACTCATTTCACCGACCTCGGAAGGATGGAAGGCTGAGTCAACCTTGAGCCGGCTACCTGAAACCAACTTCCGCTGGGATCGAAGTCAGGTCGTGAGCAGAGCTTCGACTGCAGTACTGCAGCTTTACCACTCTGCGCCACGGGGCTCCTACAACAAGGTGTAGGTTGTCTTATTTAAGGAGCTAAAAGGCTACTTTCCCTAGCTGGGCTTGCTTCCAAGATTAGAGTCAACTGAGAGAAAAGTGATATTGAGAAACAGACTGGGGAACTGTGTGTGTTTGTGTATGCTGTCAAGTCACAGCTGACTTATGGTGACCACATAAGGTATTCAAGGCAAGAGCCATTCAGAAGTGGTTTGCCATTGCCTGCCTCTGCGAGGGCTGAGACAGTTCTCATAGAACTGTGACTGGCCCAAGGTCACCCAGCAAGCTTTATGTGGAAGAGTGGGGAATCGAACCCGGTTCTCCAGATTAGAACCCACTCTTAACCACTACACCATGATAGAGCACTATTTTCCTGCACATCCCTTTTTTGGTCTCAACAATCTGTCCTGCTTGAGATGGGATTACTGCTGCCATGCCATGTGATTGTACTAGTTTCATTAACTTTCATGGAACCAGGTTTTGTAGTTCATTCACCTTTACCCGATCAGAAAGAAGAGGGCCTTCTAAGCAGGAATAAACAGAGATATATAGACTTGAATTGAATTCTAGAAAGTCCTTTAAATCTAACTGCCAGTCAGTTTTCTAGGATTGGTTTTGAGAGTAATTGTTTCTATTTGCTTGTTTGATATTTCTCTGCGGGAACCTACTGCCATTATCTCAGAATTAGTTACTCAGAATCCACTATAATTAGATTGGTCTGAAGAAGGCAACTACCTTCTCCATCACCATCAGAATATAGGGCTGAATGTGGACTCTAGAGGGGAGTTTTTATTGTCTTTGTCTTTATTATCTCTGGGAAACATCTTTCACACTTAATAACTATATGTGTTTCCAGGTGGGTTATTTGCTACTTAATAAGTGTTTTCATTAGAGGCATAGTATAGAGCTCTGCTTATTTGTACTTGATAATCCTGTAGAAAGGCAGGAAATTAGTCTATTTAAGATGGGAAGGGGTTGTCTTTATCCTGTGGGGAAAAAAAATCTTAGCCTAACTGAATTCAGGGACTTCCAGATGAATTTGTCATCTTCATGTAAGGGAAACACAAGCCTTTATATTTTCCTAGGATGAGCATAATTTCCCCACACCCTTCCATTGTTTTTCCAACAATTTACTGTGTCCCACACTCCAGTGTGCATGCCTTCTGATTTAACTGTAAATCATTGCTAAAATGAAAGTCAGAATTATCACTCACATTGTGTGCTGCAGTTTTGATCATGTGTCCTTTTTGTGTTGTGTGTTAATTAATGCACACAGATGAAATTGGAACATAAAAAAGCATGTTGAAATGATAGAGTGATCATATCAGGATTCCATGTATGTATGTATGCATTTATTTATTTTAAGTATTTCTATCCAACTTGGAAGTGTCAGCATATATCTGTAGCATATATGCTAAAGGAGTAGGGTTGTCAGGTCCCTCTTTGCAACCTGCGGGAGGTTTTTTGGGGGGAACTTGAGGAGGGCAGAGTTTGGAGAGGGGAGGGACTTCAATGCCATAGAGTCCAATTGCCAAAGCTGCCATTTTCTCCATTTGAACTGATCACTATCGACTGGAGATCAGTTGTAATAGCTGAAGATCTCCAGCGATTACCTGGAGGTTGGCAACCCTGTAAAAGAGTAACAGTCAAGAAAGAAAATAATTTGTGTTGTTCCTCTCATGTAGAGTTTTGGTTTCAGCATGTCCATTTCCATATCCTCTGTGGTCAGGAATGTGCTAGCCTTCAAGGATTCCTCTGCTCCTATCATCATTCGAACTGTCTGTTCTCTTGTGCTGATGTGGCCGTTGATCCCTGAAGAAGGTGGACACAACTTAGTCTGGTGTCTCAGCTGTGACCATTCCACCTTGAGTGACTCTGCTAGGAGTTTAGCCTCTTGACAGAATCTAGACCCCTTATAATATTGCTCCCAGCCTTGCTGACACACACACAACCCCCTCCCCACATTATTTATTTCTTGATATATTTATTTATTCATTCATTCATTCAAATTTATAACCCGCCCTCATTCCCAGTGAGCCAGGCTCAGGGTGAGTTTACAACCTTAAAAATACATTACAACTTCAGTCAACAATAAAACATTAACACAATAATAAAATAGTATAGTGTAACTTTAAACAGATGGCCTTAAAATTTTCCCCAGATGCCACCATGCAGCAGGGTCCCAGCAGGTCACCCCCCAACCGATGTCAGGAATGGGTGGGGGAGAGATGGGGAGGCCAGTAACAATGGATCAATTTGTGGCTGTCCTCAATTATAGGCCTGGTGGAATCATTCTGTTTTACAGGCCCTGCGGGACTCCCTACGGTCCCGCAGGACCCTGATGTCACCAGGAAGACTATTCCACCAGGCCCATTCCAGGGCTGAAAAAGCCCTCGCCCTTGTTGAGGACAGCTGCACATTCTTCGGGCCAGGAACCACCAACAAATCATTATTAGCAGAGTGTAGAGCTCTTTGGGGGGCATACCAGGAGAGGCGGTCCCGTAGGTGTGAATCCAAAAGGGGACTTTAATGTACTAGCTGAAGATAATAAAAAGCATTACAAATGATGGAGGAACCCTCAGTTCTAACTATAGGCTCAAACTGAACAGCATTCCAAGCTGTGAACTTGGTCTTTCAGAGGGAATGCAATCCCATACAGAATAGGTTGATTGTTAATTCTCTGATTTGCCATTTCATTGGCCAACACTACTTTAGTATTATGGCTTCCCAAAAGGACTGTATAATGCAATTTGCTTTTGTGCATGTTGATTGTCACACAGTCCAATGAAGCAACCTCCCCTCCCCCTTAGTTATTGTTAACATACCACTTCACTCTACAGACAAAACAGTAAGATCAATCTGCAAGCATATACACTGCTGCTGCTAAATCAATGCTGTTCTGTTGTTTCTATTCCTGCAGTTAGCTGTTCCTTTCTGTATTCCATAGTGATGGTAATGGCTGTCAATCTTTTTGGATCTGGAGGGTTTTCATGCATGCATGATTTCACAAAGCAGCAGAGGAATTGTCATTTCCCCTTCATATCCATTTTTTAAATTAAAAATCAAATAAAAGTGTGTAGCACAGTGAGAAGCACCCCAAAAGAAAACAAACATTTTTCAACGTGTCCACACTGTTTGTGGTGGATAAAAAAAATCTGCCGTGCAATCACTTAATGGAGGATGGTCTGTTCTGGAGAATGCCTTCCTTGAACTTTCTACTAGGCAACAAATTGCTTCATGAGCAAGGAATGTGCTGATTGGCTACCTTCACATCCTTAAGCAACTAAAAGCTAGCAAGCACAGCTTGTATGCAGCCTCAAACCTGTCTATGAGGCAGCAAGCTGTTTGCTGACAAACTGAACAAATCCAGAGTTTGGCTCACCCTGCTTGCAGCTGTTGAACCAGGTAGATTCAATTGTTGAGCATGTTCATTCCTTAATTCACAGCATCACCAATGAGCACTACTTTGGCTGTCTACTGCCATTCCCAGGAATCTGATGCAATTTGCAAATGGCAATGTTATCTTCTGTACATCAGATCCAGAGATTATACAGCTGCACCGAAACACCATTTTTGATATGCAAAGTAAATGAGCAGCACATTAATCTGGAAATTATATATACTGTGGGAGGTATTGAGAGTATACCTAATCAGGCCTTCAAGCATTGCTTTATAAAATATAAACACTTTTTATTAATAACTGTTTGGAAATGTTAATTTTAAAAAATAATAACACCCTGTAACTTTGACAAACTGTCCTAGCTAGTTAAGCTGGGGTGGTAATGGTTACTAGGGGTGTGCATTTGGCTAAAGCTGAACTGGAAAAAAAAAACCAAAATACCTTTTAGGGGGGATTTTCCCCCCGATTAAAACATGGCAGCAATAAAAGGGAGCCAAAAAAGCGGATCCTGAATAATGCTGAATTTATTTGACATTATTCAGGGCTGCTTTGGCCCTGCCACCATTTTTTACCCCCTCCTTCCCCCCTCCCTCTCCCCCCTCACTTACCTGCTGGAGTCACCATTTGTTCGGCTGCGGCAGGAACACAGAACTGAAGGCTAGGCACAAAGAATGGTCAAATGGATCATCTTATTTCATTGGAGTGAATTAGGAAGCCATTGCAGACAGTAGGGGTTTGGGTATACAGAAGAATTCCAGGATCATGAATAATCTTTTGGAGCACTGAAACTGCCTTTGCTTCTTTGTTTCTTGATGTAGGTAGAACAGGAGTCCCACATCCTAGGAGGCCCTTGGACCCACCGGAGTATCTGAGAATGGCACAGCTCTATTTGTTCATCTGTAATCAAATCAAGGATTCTATGTTTGTATTGCAATGGGTAAGCAAACTTTTATGATCTAGTGGCATTAGAGTTCATTAGAGGTTAGTGCCTGTATACCAGTGCCAGCCAGCACCAGGGGAAGCCTCAGCCTCTATGCCCTGTTGTTGAACCTCCAGAGCAACTAATTAGCCACTGTGTGAGACAGAATGCTGGACTAGATGGACCTCTTCTTATGTTCTTATGCATGTACATACACATACACTCACAGGAAAGAAATATGAGTTTGTATGACTTGGTTTTTCTTATATAGAATTGTGTCAGAAATATTTTAGTCAATAATGAATCCCTTCTATTCCACATTTGACAGCTGAATCTGTTCTACATCAGAAAATATCCATCTCTGCCGAAGGTAAAGAATTTGAAACTAATGCCACATATCTCCACGTTTGTTTGATTTACTGAATATATGAATGTTTGTATAGGTTTTCCCCATAGTCCCATGACCCTGCTCCAGATATTATTCAACAGAAAAATATACTCCTGGAGTTGTATTTTAGTACCAGAAATACATAACTGGGACACACATGGGCTGTTGTAAATCAGTAGTTCTTATGGACATGATTCCTGAGGGGGCATTCGTCCCCTTTCAGTCTTGTGCTAAGGAAAGGAGAAGAGGTGCAAGGAACTGGTGAGACAAGTGAGAAATGTCTCCATCATTCATCTCGATCCCAACCCTTGGAGAAAGTAACTGCACAAGCTGACCTTGCTCTAGAGCATTGTTTCCATACTTAGGAGGTGGTGTGGGGCCACTTACACTGGCCCCTGTGGACTGCGGCAGCAGCACAACCCTCGGATGCTGGCGCAGCCCCTGCCGGTGTTCTCTCGGCTCAAGTCCCCGTGCCAGTGTTCCCAAGGTGTTTCGAGGAGTGGAGCTGCATTTAGGCAGCTTCCAAACCCCTTTTGCCCCAGGAATGCCTCCCAGGACACCAACGGTCCTGCACCACCTTTTTTGGTGGCACAGGTCCCCTTTTCCCTATGGGGAAAAAAGCCTTTTTTCTGATTTTTATATTGGAAAAAAAGGCTTTTTTCCCCCTCCGCAGTGGCCGGGAAGCCTCTGAGGAGGCTTCTCAGCTGTGCCACCCCAGCTGCCGTGGTTCACCCCACCCTCAGGAATGGGCTGTCAGGGGAACCCTGGGTATATTCTAGGGTACAACTTCAGTTCATGTAGAGTGAGCCAACAGTTGGGGTGTATGAAAGATTGTGAATGCCAAACCATATCCCAGAATCCACTGCAATATGGAAAGAAATCTCTAACAGTGGAGTATTTAAAAACTGTATATTTTATATTTATAGATGGCTTTTACACTGTTCCCTTTTTCACCATCCTTTTTTGGAGGCTTTGCCTATAGAGAATTCTACTGTTGTTCAGCAAATTTAACTTGATGAAGCTGCCTTACTGTAACTTGCAGGGTGTGTTTTTTTTTTCTTTAATGATTTTGCAATAGCCATGTAGACCCACCTAATATATCCAATCTCCCTTTCAAAAGTGTGCTAACAGGACTAGTGCACTGAGAATTCTTTGAACAAGCCCTTTGATACAGAACACAAAATGCCTTCATAAATAATGGAATGGGGGGACACCTTTGATTTACAACAAAATAAATGGCAGAATGAGGCATATATTTACTCCTAAATTTGTAATAGAATGCATTAATAATGGATGATAATACTAGGTTAATAATGGATACCATGAATAATGTAAAAGAGTATTACAAAGATGTACCATAGGACTCAGGACTATTTTCCTAGGAACTGAAAAAGAATGCCAAAGAATCTATGATGCTGAATTAAAAACAGAAGCTGAAAAGATTTGTTCCTAGATCCAAGTTCCCTTCATGCTACATTTATTCATAGTTTGTGACTAGCCACAAAAATGCATGAATCTATGCTACATTGTGGATTTTCATTTGTAAATTACTTAGCTGTGTAAGTACCTAGGATGAATTGAGGGGAGACCCAACAAATGTACAGAAGAAAAACATAAGACGTTTCCTTAAAGCCTACAGTAACTTCCTCTTCACAGCTTAATTATAGATCTGACCAATTCAAGATAATTTTTATAAAATATGAGGTTCTAATTGCTGCAGATCAATTTGTAATATGTTGACCAACAAGGAAGCTTCTATGAGGGATCAGAAATACCAGTTTCAGTAAGAAAAAAAATCTGATAGGAGTTAATTATTGGAAAGGTCACATGTAGTTGTCAAGAGAAAGAAATGTAGGTGTTATGGGCTGGCTGAGAGTGCATTCCTGCATGGGGGCTGAATGGGCTTAGGAGGCACCCAGACCCCAATGCCAGCAGCCATGCCACTTGCGCTGTGCAAACTGGCATGAATGCCAGCATAGTGCCACTTGTACCATCTCCCCAGGACTGCCGTGGGAGCACGGCCCCTGGACGCCAGCTCCACCTCCTGCTGGCATCCTGTCGGCACAAGTTCTTGTGCCGGCATCCCGGGAGGTATTTCAGGGGCATTTCAGGGGGCGGAGCTCCCAGTAGGCAGACTCCTAACCCCTTTCAGGCCGGGAATGCCCCTTTATGCTTCAGTGGTGCTGTGCCAGATTTTTGCCGGCACAGCATCACTGTTTTCTATGGGGATTCCCCCCCTTTTAAAAATTTTAGTTAAAAAATGCCCCTTTCCCCCTGCAGTGGCCGCAAAACATCATTGGAGGAGCCACAGCAGTGCCACGGCCACACCGTCTCCAGCTGCTGCAGGGCTCAGGAATGAGCTTTTATGTGTAACGTTTTGAGATTTACTATTTCCTTGGGAGGACAAAACCTCACAAATGACTTTACGGGCAAGAGAAGTTAGATATTATTGACAGAAAAGGAAGCAATGCTGAGACAGCTGAAGGGCTGAAAACCATACAGCTATATTGGAAGAAGTCCCTGAAGACAAGCCTGCTGAAGGAAGTCTGTTAAAAATAGGGACCTTAGAAAAGATGGAGATTAGGTGGAGGCTTGCAGAAAATATCTGAAGATGCAGGGAGTTATGGAGAGGCTAATTAATTTAAAAATTCATACAAATAATAGTATGCCAAGAGAAACAGGAGTAATGTTCTGTTGGCAGGAGGGGATGGAAGTGGGCATGCAAGGGAGCTTGCAGGCAAAAAACTGATGGGTAGGGATGACAAAAATTTCACAGTGAACATGTTCGACAGTCAAATTGACCATGTCAGTTGTGTTGGTTAGACATGATCCAATCACTGGATCTCTTTGGTATGGTGTGGTGTGGTGTGGTGTGGTGTGGTGTGGTGTGGTGTGGTGTGGTATGGTATGGTATGGTATAGTATGGTATGATGCAATTGCCTGCCAAACAAATTTGCTCTGAGTTAACAGCATAAGAAGAGCCTGCTGAATCAGACCAGTGGTTCATCTGGTCCAGCATCCTGTTTCACACAGTGGCCAACCAGTTGACCTGAAGAGCAAACAGGGCATAGAGGATGAAACCCTCCCCTACTACTGCCTCCCGGGACTGGTATTCAGAAGTTTGCTGTCTCTGAATATGGAGGCCCCTTTTAGTCACCATGACTAGTAGCCATTGATGGACCTCTCCCCATGAATCTATGTCACCTCCTTTTAAAGGTATCTTTCAGTCACCATGACTAGTAACCATTGATGGACCTCTCACTGTGAATCTATGTCACCTCCTTTTAAAGGTATCTATGCTTGTTACCATCACAACCACCCCTAGCAGTGGATTCCACAGTTTAGTTACTCAGTAAAGAAGTATTTCTTTTTGTCTGCGCAGAACTGATTTCTTATATGTTAATTCAGTCTTCTTAAGCAAGAGGGCTCTTTTCCTATGGGTTCCTATCAATCTGATGGGAATGCAATTGTTAGAAGGAAGACATAGACTCCAGTGTTATTGCACAGTACACAACAAAAGTATATTGCAAACTGAAAACTGAATCTGATGCAAGATACAGAAATACATATGGAAAAGCAAGGATAAAACACAAGGCATTATAAAAACACCTGAAACAAGAAGTTGCAAACATGACTGCCATCTTAATGCACATTAACCAATCTAAATCCACCACCCTTCTGTCCTACTAGTTTAGCTCAATTTCTTAGCAAGTAAGCAGATGCAGTTTCATAGCTACCTATCCAAGGATGCAGGCAGGTTGCAGAGACATGACACACATGGACTTGTGAGTATCTCCACCCTCAGACAGGAGGAGGGAAGGGCAGGGTGAGTATAGGCCTTAGGAAGTGTCAAGACAGCCTCAACACATGAGGACCTTAAACAGAAAAAAACTACTTCTGGCCTAAAAAGGAAATCTGTTTAAAAGGTAAAGTTGGATTACAAACCAAATGAAAAGATTTTGACTTAGATAAGGGTGATAATAGAAGACAATCCGGTCAACGATTAATAAATGTAGAACGTGGTATATTAGAATGATGCCTTAGCTTATATAAATGAGTAAAAGTAGAACCGTGTTAGATCTTATTGGAAGTAAATCAGTATTAATATTAATTTGTAGAGTACACATAAAGGCAATATAAAGGTAATTTTGGATTTGAACATAGAGTTGACCAGAACAATATGTAACCATGGTAGAATGCTATTAATGATGAAAATGGGGCTCCAAGAACAATGAAGACGGGGTTCTCTTGAGACAGTATTTAAAATCCCTCTTTGTTTTCCCTTTTCCCCTTTTATCTTTTGTACCCCAAAATCCCTAATAAAAAAACAATAAAAAAAGAGGTTAAGTTGTTACCATGGAGGCACATCACTCTTAAATGTGGAGACAAAGGCATGACTTAATGTTTTCCTTCATTCATTGTTTACTTTGTCACCTGGGGGACTCCAAAACCCCATACTCAAAACATCTTCCCACTATCACAAAACAACATGGTGGTCTCAGCTCTTCTTATCAGTCATGAGATTGGTCTTCTTGTTTTTCACCTGTGTTCTGGGGACTTTTTGCTTTCTCAGCAATCACTAGTGCATTCTGGGGCTTCCAGTGATGAGTTTCATGCTAGGGTTCAAGGGAAAGTACTATTGTATGGCATGATTGTGTGTGCAAATAGTTGAGGGGGTTTGTTCCCCCTTGCACGTGAAACCCAGTCCTGGGCAATCTGGTTGTCATGGCATCTCAGCAGCTGTTTATCTTAGGGGGGTGTATTTGGGTGAAACTGAGCCAAAAATATACCTGAAAAATACCTCATTGGTATTTTCCAGGTATATTTTTGGTCAGTCAGTGCAAGCTGAACAGGACTAACATATGACCAGAGAATAACAAATCCAAGCACTGAGTGGTATTTTCCAGTAAAATTTGGCTTTCCCAATTATTTCTAGAATTTTTCAGTAAACTGAAAAAAACTGAAAAAAAGGGTCCTGAAAAATCCCAGAAATATTTGGCATTTTCAGGAATACCGGGAGTCAGCATTTGCAGGCATATGGGGACTGTTTTTCCTCTCTTCCCCCCTCCCTTGTCCTGCCTTTGCTTTTGCTCCTTGGGAGGAGTTTAAAGGACTGCTTGGGGAATTTTTCACGGAGATTTGCTGCTGTTCGGCGCTGATTTGCGTCGGAGTCAAATTTTGGTTATTCACTGCAGATCCGGCTTTTCCCTGATAGAGGTATAAAAGCCGCATTATGTCAGCGGCAAACCAAACCACATCTGAGCTGAACTTTCCAGTAGAAGCGTGTTTTGTTGCTCGGATGCCCATGAAAAAATGTTTGCTTCGCTCCCCAAGATGTCTCCTTTCTCCTCCCCCAAGAACGGTGATTGGCTGGGGGAGTTTCGCACTCGGACAAGAATACTGCTCCTTTTGCTGCCTGCCTGCCTGCCTAGAGTCCTGGCACTTCTCTCCTTCCGTCCCGGAGGCTGGCGGGCAGGCAGACGGCACGCCTTCCCCGCCCCTCACCTGGGATGGGCCTTGGAGCTGGGCCCACACCTCCAAGCCCAGGGGGACGTCGGACGGATGGCTCCAGGGGGAGACCGGCGGGACCACGCCATGTGCTCCTCGCACGCTGGGGGTGGTGGCAGCTCGGTCTAGGGCAGCTGGACCCGTGGGGGGGGATGTTCAAGGGAAGGGGCTGTTGGCCCCTCTACCCCAGAGGGGAGGGGGGATTTTTGAGAAATTGGATGGGAAAAATGTGCATCCTGAGAGCGGAAAACCCAAGGCAAAACTCCCTCCCATCACTCTTCTGAAGAGGGGCGGTCAGCCTGCTCTTATCTTCCTCCTCTCGATGCACTGTGGCCGGATCATGGCCGGCATGCAATCCAGGGGTCTTCTTTCCTCTCCCCCCCCCCTCACCATCCACACTGGCTGGATCGGGGCTGGCGCGCAAGCTAGGAGCCCTCCTGTCTCTCACGAAGCAATGTGGCTGGATCATGGCCGGCGCACAATCCATGGGCCTTCTTTCCTCTCCCCCGCCATGCCCCTCTATCCCAGCGGGGAGGGGGGATTTTTGAGAATTCGGATGGGAAAAATGTGCATCCTGAGAGCGGAAAACCCAAGGCAAAACTCCCTCCCATCACTCTTCTGAAGAGGGGCTGCCAGCCTGCTCTTATCTCCCTCCTCTCTCTCGATGCACTGTGGCCGGATCATGGCCAGCGCACAATCTAGGGGCCTTCTTTCCTCTCTCCCCCCCCTCCATGCACACTGGCTGGATCGGGGCTGGCGCGCAAGCTAGGAGCCCTCCTGTCTCTCACGATGCAATGTGGCCGGATCATGGCCGGTGCACAAGCCAGGGGCCTTCTTTCCTCTTCCCCCCCGCCATTCCCACTTTCATCTAAACACTTCTCTGGGCACATGGATGCAATTCCTGCCCCCCCCCCCCAATGCTGTCTATCATTAAAGGGCAATGGGTTCCACACCTATAGAAAATAGAGGGAAGCTTTGAGGAAAGCGCTGCCTTGCCCCCCCCCCCCATTTGGAATTTGACTGTTCCAAAAGCAGAACAGAGTGAGGGTGGAAGAAAAATGGAGGAGACCAGAGGGACTGGTGCTTGTTTTTTGTGCTGGGGCTGGTGAACCGCACGAGGTAATCTCCTGGGCGGAGTTGGGGTGGAACTGGGGGCAGGCATAAACAATGAGCCTGTTGGAAGGGGAGGCTTCCTGCAAAAGGGACAGACCAAACCGTTGTCAAATACAGCGTGCTTTGTTCCCATGAAAAACCAAAACTACATTGAGATTGACAGGGATAAATCACGGCCATGAAAAAAACATTTAAATCGTGTTTTTTTTTAGTCCATGGCAAAACAGAAGCAAAATCTACCGTGAAAAATGCCCCCTTGTGTCAGTTTCAGGATTCTTTGTCAGTTTCAGAAGGGTGTTTTTTTTCTTTGCAAGTGTTTCATTGTGTTCCCGTCCCTGTATTTGCACTGTGGCTCTCTCAGTGCTTGGATTTGTTATTCTCTGGTTGCACATTAGTCATGTTGAGCTTGTACTGATAGACTGGCACTGGGTTCTGCTGGACATTTTGTACATTGCCATTTCTTCTGCTGGGCTTTCAAAAGTGCACCCCCTTTAATTTCCACACCAGAGATTCTCTGGTTTGATATTACTTTTGTTGAACTTGCACTGACAGATTGGCACTGGGTTCTGCTGGGCATTCTGTACATTGCAATTCATGCTTCTGAGCTTGCAAAATCCCCCCACCCCACCTTGAGTTTCCTCTGCACAGATTCTCTGGTTTCACATTGGTTCTGTTGAGCTTGCACCACCACAGTGGGACTGGGATGCTGCTGTTCATTGTAGTTGTTTCTTCTGGGGTTGCAAAAGTGCCCTTCTTGAGTTTCCACTGCAGAAATTCTCTGGTTTGATTTTTGTTTAAATATTTGAAGGGATGTCATGTTGATGAGGGAACTAGCTTGTTCTCTGTTGCTTCAGAGACTAGGACACGGAGTAATGGATTTAAACTAATAGAAAAATGATTCCACCTAAACATTAGGAGGAACTTTCTGACGGTGAGGGTGGTTCGATGGTGGAATGCGCTGCCTCGGGGGTGGTGGAGTCCCCGTCTTTGGAGGTCTTTAAGCAGAGGTTAGATGGCCATCTGTTGGGAGTCCTTTGATTGTGGGATCCTGCATGGCAGGGGGTTGGACTGGATGGCCCTTGTGGTCTCTTCCAACCTTGTGTGATATTGGGATTTTTGTTCTGTTTGGGTTGGCACATTGGCTTGTGGTTCTACTGGGATTAATGGGTTCTGCAATGTTTCTGTTGGGTTTGTAGTGTTGGTTCTTTCATGAGAGGCATCATTTGACCAGTGATGCTGCTTGCAGGCATAGCTTTTGCCTGGAAGCAGTTTGGAGGTTCCCCACTTTTTGTCAATAGGAAATAATGGAGGGTGGCTGGGGCACCCTGTTGAGGTGCCCATCAATTTGGACCCCTTTGTCCAAACTTCTTAAAATGTGGGTATTATTTAAAGGACAGGCACCTGCAGCTCTGCTGCAATTTTGATGCATGTACCTTCAAAAAGAAGAGAGTGCCCCGTTGCTCAGAGTGGTAAGCTGCAGTACTGCAGTCCAAGCTGTGCTCACGACCTGAGTTCTATCCCGACAGAAGTCGGTTTCAGGTAGCCGGCTCAAGGTTGACTCAGCTTTCCATGCTTCCGGGGTCGGTAAAATGAGGACCCAGCTTGCTGGGGGTAAAGGGAAGATGACTGGGGAAGGCACTGGCAAACAACCCCGTAAACAACGTCTGCCTAGTAAACGTCGGGATGTGACGTCACTCCATGGGTCAGGAATGACCCGGTGCTTGCATAGGGAAACTTTACCTTTTTTTACCTTCAAAAACAACCCCCATAGGGAATAATTGACCCAAAAGACAGCATGTTACGGTAGTCCAAGTTTTATGTTCCATGGATTTTTAAAAAGCTATTAAATATAAAAGTCCTTAATTTGGGGACTTATCATTCCTAATTGTTCATGTGCATATGTGTGAATATTAAGGCCAGTGTTTATTAGCAGTGGTGCTACAGTTTAGAAATGGGGCATTTTTTAAAAAATCCCCAGTTCTTAACCCTTAATTGCATTATTAGCTGCACTGCCAGAAGTTGGGACTGCCATATTGGTGGGAAGGCAAGCTGAACTGTTATGCTAATTATGACATGTCCAGGTAAGTAAAGAGAGCCGGCGTGGTGTAGTAGTTAAGAGTAGTGGTTTGGAGTGGCAAACTCTAATCTGGAGAACCGGGTTTGATTCCCCACTCCTCCACACGAGCAGCAGTTGTTAATCTGTTGAACCGGGTTGGTTTACCCACTCCTACACATGAAGCCAGCTGGGTGGCCTTAGGCTAGTTACAGCTCTCTTAGAGCTCTCTCAGCCCCACCTACCTCACAGGGTGTCTATTGTGGGGAGAAGAAGGGATTGTGATTGTAAGCCAGTTGGATTCTTCCTTAAGTGGCAGAGAAAGTCGGCATATAAAAACCAACTCTTCTTCTAAGTGATGGGACATATTGAGCACAAATCAACTCATTTAAGGCAAGCCCATTCTGAATTAAGCCCTGGGGAAGCTGATACCTGTATTTTTTTTAAATCAAATCTCTTAAAGCCATGCACCAAAATGCATTGCCAGTACCTTGAGAATTCTGCTTACTATTGAGAGATTAGGTATTACAGAGAAGCTTGTATCAATAGTCATCAATTTCTGCTTCAAGAGCTCTAAAACGTGGAAGGGTGATGATTACAGAGTTTGCCAAGGAGTTTATTATTGGAAATGAAACAAAGGTTTTTTTGCAAGCACAGCTTTCCCTAGTGTGAATAGTACATGACCCTGCATGTTCACACTTATTAAGATATGTTGCCACCTGTCTCAATGCTGTGAACTAAGGCTAATAAAGGGCCATGTAATTCATGCTGATGAATATGAACTGTACGCAAAGACAATTTGCCAGATTCATTAACTAAGTGGATGCAGATTTTGTACACAGGTAACACTTATATCAGTGTGTAGAACACTGCATGCTTCTTTCTCCGGTAGCAAAATTAAACTTTTTGATCAAAATAATTGAGATTTGATGCTAACGCTTCAATAATGTTACCTGCTTCCTGGCAGACAGACATCCTGCCTTGTATTGTGTGCCAAATAAAAAGCAAAGGTAGGTAAGGTATCCCTAAAGAGTCCCTTCTAATCTTAGCAGAGTAGGACCCACTACAGTAAGACAAGTATTCCTGTGGATGCCTTGATGCTCATAGTAGGATTTTTGAAAGGGTTTCGTGGACTCCAGCAGCAGGGGGAGAAGGGGAACTCTGTTCTTGGCATTTCTTCATACCTAGGCTTTTAATTAAAAGGGTCCATCTTTTTAACCTGTGTTTTTATGACCTGCTTCTGTCATGAGGGCTGCTTTATGAATACTATTGTATGCTGCTGAATATTGGTTTTAGGTTTTTTGTATGCCTCTAGTGGGACCCTTGCTTGTTTTATTGCTGGTTTTAATGTTTACTTTCCCTCCATCCTGCACCCATCACCAGACCCAAACTAAACAATTTTCAGTGTGGGTGAAAGAAGCAGTGTTCTTTCACCCACATTTTCAATACCATTCATTTAGCTAAAGATATAATCTCTTCAAAATATTTTGATGTCTGTTCACTCAGTGGGAGTTGAACACATACATCATATTGAAGTTTAGGATGGTTGCATTTTAAAAGGGGTTATGTGGTGTATTTTAACTGCATAGATTAAAGAGGGGATTTTACAAGAGATTTAAATGAACAGAATACAAAATGCAGGATATATACACAACAGAAAGTTGTGTTTGGTTTCTTGACTTTAATAAATGAAGTCTTGATAGCGTGAAGTTGATTGTCATTCTAGTCACCATTGTCCTTGTTGATTTTAGCTGGGGTTCTCTTCTGCTGTCAAGGCCAGTTTATATTCAAGTGTCTCATAAGATCTAGTGACAAGCATTTGAGCTACCAGCAGGCTAATACAGTTTAGGCAAGCAGTGACCTTGATTGAAAATTTGTCACCCTCTCTATTTATTAATTTCCTTACCTATTATCTTTGGAAGTTTAAAGCAAACTTAGGACCAATCAAGGATATTTCCAAAGGTAACAATAATTACAAGCAGTCAAGCAAAATATAGTTACCAGTGGGAACTGCATGGTTTGGGTTGACTATTAAGGAAGAACTAAAGACACAATTTACTGTAAGTTGGTTTTAATGGGGCTGGATTGCACCCGGAACATGTAATTCAACAACAGATGCTCATCCCAAGTTTTCCCTGACATTCTTCTCTTTCATAAGGGATCTGTGTGTCCAAGATAAAAGTCATACTGGCAAACTGAGAATACAAATCCAATCCCATAACAGAAAGGAGAAAGGTCATCTTTAAGTTACTAACAGTGCTTTTTGGAGATAGATCATGATGGGTAGCAGTGTTAGTCTGTCACTAGCAGTTAGGGCTGTCGATTCGGTTCCATCCGACATGAAAAACAGCCGGATTTCCCCCCGATTCGGCAGTTTCTACTTCGGATAGAACCAAAATTAAAAAAGGCGGGAAAATGATGAGCCGAACTCGGCGAGTTCAGGCGGATGCCGGATAAATTCATACAAGTTCGGCGCCCCCGAAGCAGCATTCTCCCGCGGCCAATCGGTGGCCAAGCTGGGTCTTCTTCTGGCCAATCAGTCATGGTTGATTGTGTGAACCCAGCTGCTATGTGGCCCGGGGAGAGAAAGAGAAAGTGTCTGTTTGTGTGTGAGAGAGATTCCCGTGGAGGGGTGCGTGTTCACATTCGTGCCTTTCTGCAGCTCTGCGGGGGCATGTTTGGAGATAGAGGTCCCAAACTTTCAGTGTAGCTTGGAGGGACCCGTCTTGCAAGAACCCCCATGTTTTGTGAATATTGGGTCAAGGGGTCCTGAGTTATGGGGCCCGGAAGGGGTCCCCCCATCTGCCCATTGGAATAAAGCCATTTAAAGCACATTCGCGCCTTTCCGCGGCTCTGGGGGGCATTTTTGGAGGTAGAGGTCCCAAACTTTCAGTGTAGCTTGTGGGGACCCTTCTTGCAAGAACCTCCAAGTTTTGTTAGGATTGGGTCAGGGGGTCCGAGTTATGGGGCCCGGAATGGGTCCCCCCATCTGCCCATTGGAATAAAGCCATTTAAAGCACCCTTTCAGTGTAGCTTGGAGGGACCCGTCTTGCAAGAACCCCCATGTTTTGTTAATATTGGGTCAGGGAGTCCCGAGTTATGGGGCCCAGAAGTGGTCCCCCCATCTGCCCATTGGAATAAAGCCATTTAAAGCACATTCACGGATTTCTGCGGCTCTGGGGGGCATTTTTGGAGATAGAGGTCCCAAACCTTCAGTGTAGCTTGTGGGGTCCCTTCTTGCAAGAACCCCCAAGTTTTGTTACGATTGGGTCAGGGGGACCTGAGTTATGGGTCCCGGAAGGGGTCCCCTCATCTGCCCATTGGAAGAAAGCCATTAAAAACACATTTGCGCCTTTCCGCGGCTCTGGGCGGGGGTCCCAAACTTTCAGTGTAGCTTGAGGGGACCCTTCTTGCAAGAACCCCCAGGTTTTGTAAAGATTGGGTCAGGGGGCCCCGAGTTATGGGGTCCCCCCCATCCACCCATTGGAATGTATGGGAGCAGGCAATCCTTAATGTGCATCTAGAGAGCGGCAAATCCAAGGCAAAACCTCCCATGCACAAATGGCCAGAGAGTCTGTGCGTGTGAGTCTACTAGAATCATACTGGATTACTCCTGAGTCCTGACTCCCAGTCCCTGCTCCTGATGGAAGAGAAGACATCCAGTTTGACCCATTTCGGGGCTTTTCTCTATAACTTTTTTCCTGTGTGTGTGTATGTGGGGGGGATTCTGTGTGTGTGTGTGTGTGTGTGTGTGTGTGTGTGTGTGTGAGGGGGGAAGCCAAATGGGGTGGGTTGACCTGTTCTGCTGGGGGGTGGGCTTGATTGCCTCTGTGTGGGACTGTCCTTTTTGCTGTTTTCACCGGTTGCCAATTTCGTCTGGAGTTAGCTGTGGGTCAGTGAGTCTCTCTCTGGCTGGCTCCTATTGTTTCCAATGGGCTGTGCAGCCGCTCCTGTTGTTTCTGATGGGCTAGCCTGTCATTCGTTTTAGTACATCCCATGTCAGTGAGTCTCTCTCTGTCTGGCCCATTCTTCTCCTTCGTTAGGAATTTGCGTCTTCTGGTGGGGGGAGCCGCGGAAAGGCGCAAATGTGTTTTTAATGGCTTTATTCCAATGGACAGATGGGGGACCCCTTCCAGGCCCCATAACTCCATGCCCCCAGACCCAATCTTTACAAAACTTGGGGGTTCTTGCAAGAAGGGTACCTCCAAGCTACACTGAAAGTTTGGGACCTCTACCTCCAAACATGCCCCCTCCCGGAGCCGTGGAAAGGCGCGAATGTGTTTTTAATGGCTTTAAATGGCCGAATTTATTTGCAAACTCTGAATTTCATGCTGAATTCCATGGATCCGAATCGGGGGGAGTTCGGACTTTGGCATTTCCCGAATAAAAATGGGCCGAATTTTGCTGGATCCGAATTTTACCGAATTTATTTTTTTCAACAGCCCTACTAGCAGTAGAAAAGAGCAAGAGCCCAGTAGCACCTTAAAGACTAACAAAATTTCTGGCAGAGTATGAGATTTTGTGGGCTACAGCTCACTTTTTCAGATCACTTAGTGCTTTTTGATTATGCTTCATCTTATTTGCAAAGGATTCACTTATGTTTTGTAGGTAAATGCTTGGGAATCCCACTTTGAGGTATGGGCTGCCCCTTCCTGACTTAGAAGTGTTTGTTGCCCTGTCTTTGAAGCAGTGGAACTGAGATTCCATATAGGATTTTGTATCTGAACAAGGGTACTTGTAAGGGTTCTGAATTAACAACATCCGATCCCCTTTCACTTCTGTTGTCAGCAAATATACAGTCTGTGTTCCTTTGCTGGCTGCTTTGTATGATAGTGCTTCACAGTGGATTAATTGGAATCTCTTCTTTTGTGTGAATTCCACATCACTCCAAATAGGAAGGTTGCAAGCTTCTCTTTATAGCCTCCCCAATTGGCTGGTAAACACCCCAGATCAACTGGTGTCTCTGGTGCTACACTGGAGTTTGAGGGGCTGGCACAGTGAAATCCATGGCTCAAGCAGAGCTTTGAATGAATTTCAGCTCTGTTTAATTGGTCTCAATTCACTTTGAACAAGAAGGCTTTGCAATGCCTCTGGAACTGTTCTAAAGTGGGCATCTTTCTCTGGAGACAATTCCAAAGAACAGATGCCACAGCTAAGAAAGAATGTGTTGGAACTTCAGCAGATCTACTAGATTTCAAAGATGTGACCCTCAAAAGAAAACCCAAGGATGATTTAAGTTGGCACATGGGTTCAATGTGTGTGAGATGGTCCTTCAGGTATGTATATCCTGGGTTAATGTAGGAATTTATAGGTAAGAACCAGCACTGTGAATTTGAACTGGAAGTAAGGAGGCATTGAATATATATTTGAGATAAGATAGCAGTGATGTAATTGACCTCCTGAGTAAGGATGCTAAATATTTTGCTACAAATGTGTTTAATAGTCTAACACTGTTCTCAGGTGTTGTTCAGTTGTGAGCCAATCACCCAGCCTGTTTTGTTCATCCTGATCCTGAACAGCCAAAAACGCCTGCCAGACAAGTTTGTATCAGGATTTTGCATGACTGCACATGTGCAAAGACTCTGGCAATTCAAAGTGACTGACAGCCATTAGTGTCACTGGAGGTCACTTAGACAAACACGAAAGGGTAGGATGTTATTAAAACACAGCATTGATTTATCTGATTGACAACTTATTTTATTGTCTATTTAAACAATTGCCTGCTGAATGGAGCAGTTTTGCAGCTAGGATGGTCGGGGAATAGGACTCAGTTGGTCTGGGTGAGTACATGCATGTGCAAAATCCGATTGTGCTGTACTGGATAGTCAGGAAGGAATGTTCCATGTTTGTGACTAGTGAACAGGATGGGAGTCGAACTGGAAGGAGTTCAAGCATCCATACTCTGATCTCTTGTTAATAAACTGTGTTCTGAAGAAGAAGAAGAGTTGCTTTTTATATGCTGACTTTCTCTACCACTTAAGGAAGAATCAAACCGGCTAACAATAACATTCCCTTCCTCTCCCCAAAATAGTCACCCTGTGAGGTAGGTGGGGCTGAGAGAGCTCTAAGAGAGCTGTGACTAGCTCAAGGTTACCCAGCAGGCTTCAAGTGTAGGAAGAAACCAATCCAGTTCACCAGATTAGCTTCCACCGCTCATGTGGAGGAGTGGGGAATCAAATCCAGTTCTTCAGATTAGAGTCCACCGCTCCAAACCACAGCTCTTAACCACTACACCATGCTGGCTCTCAGCCAGCCACATCACCTTCAAAGTCAGCCCCATGGAGAACTCATTGTAGCAAGCTGTTCTTAAAGTTATCCAAGCGTTGAAGCGTAGATTAGTGTGGCCAGCTCTCGGAGTTCACGTAGAGGACAAAATAAGCTATGTCGAATTGATATGATGTGTTTAAATAATGGGATGCTTAAATCAATATTGGTTAATTCAAACCCAATCTGGTTTTCAGGATATACATTCAGCAAGAAGCTGCCCCCATGTAACATCCCGAACAATCAAGTTCTCATGTCATAAATTTATATTAGTGAGTGACTATAGAAGTTTGGTAATGTTGTTCATCCAAGAGCATAATTTAATTTAGTTATTTCAACTTAGTTTATTAATGAAAGAGTGCAATTCAGAGTACACAGTTTATGTAAAAATGTTCTATCTGCTGATATGGGGGAAAACGTAGGTATGATTCTATCTTACCATCAGGCATAACTAGAGGACACAGTTAAAATAGATAACTGTTATTTTTTATGATACTGAACAGGCAGTTTTTAAAAAAAATTGTAGTGGGGGGGGAGCTATTTCATGGTCCCTCATGTTTCCTGCATTGTTTCCCGTGGTGGTTGGGGCCCCATAAAATTGAACCCCTCACCGTATCTTTACAAAACTTGGAAATTCATCTAAGGAGAGTCACTAGCAGCTATGATGAAAATTTGGTGCCTGTACCTTAGAAATCAGCCCTCCAGAGCCCTGGAAATATTTCTAATAGGCTATAGTGGAGCTGGGGGGTGGGGTTACCCCCTTCTTCCAGGTTGCAGCTGGCAATCCCAAAAAGACCTTTCAGTAACACAATCATTAAAACAAGTTGTAGCTTTTGTACATGTTTGGTTAACAGAATTCTTTCAACATCTGGGATGCCATTTCAATGGCTACATTAACAATGATAGGCACTGGATTATCTAGTCTCTGGACTTTTGGGGCCTGTCCATGGTTCAGCAGTTAAACAGGCACTACTCTTGGTTTTTTGTCTTCCCTTCCTGAGTGCCAATTTGCAGGGTATGTATGAGCATTTTCAATATTGGTTCTTAATGTGGGCATTCTCATTTTGGGCACTATTGCAGTATGCTTAATATTATTATGATCGCTTGAATTGTTCCCCTCAGTAAACTATCTCTGGTTTCATTCTATCCAAGACTTAACAGTAGTTCTTCCAAACTTGCACTAAGAGCTTCAACAGTGATGCCTTTATAGCTGTTTGTGTGTATATCATTGCCCATTTCAGTGCATTCCCTTCTTAAACCTATCCAGCATGAGTCTGAGAGATGGTGGAGGAAGTGTTTTCATCCTTACGCCCAGGCTGCCCTAGTTAAAAGAAAGTCTCTTCATTCCTCTTTAACCAATTTCTCCATGAAATTCAGCAATCTGGTTCTTTTACTGTTTTTAGGAATTCGGAGTCTGTTTCAAATCAATTCTGTTTTGATCAAAGATAAATTCAGAGTAGAAGGGCAGGGAGGTTCTACAAAATTTAAGAATTGCAAGAAGGAGAAGGAGAAGAAGAAGAGTTGGTTTTTATATGCCGACTTTCTCTACCACTTAAGGAAGAATCAAACCGGCCTACAATCACCTTCCCTTCCCCTCCCTACAACAGACACCCTGTGAGGTAGGTGGGGCTGAGTGTGACTAACCCAAGTTCACGCAGCTGGCTTTATGTGTAGGAGTGGGGAAACAAATCCAGTTCACCAGACGTAGATGCTCAGAGCCAGACAATGCCTTCCCAAACCTTCCTATCCTCTGACTAGAGGGCTATCCTATGGTGTATAACATAAAATAGCTGCAAGGTCTGGTTACAAAATGGTGCATGGATTTCTATTCAAAGAAAAATGAAAGAGAAATCCTTTTTTTAAAAAAACCGAGAGAATAAGAGGAATCAACATCTGCATCTAAAAAAAGTGAATTCTGGAAAAAAAGAAATTACATTCCCCATAGAACTCTAAATTGGTCCAGATTGGAAAGTGAGCCATTCATATGGACACAGGTAAAGGATGTATGTGACTTTCCAACCACACATGGGACTGGACACAAGGGGCTGCACCTAGAAGGAGGAATTGCCTTCACCTCTTGTGTAGCACACAGAAGAGTGACTTACACAAGAGGGGACTGTAGGAATGGCTTTTGGGGAGGGCACAAAAGACTTCTATGGGAAGATGGTAAAATTACTTCTCTAAACTTGCTACATTCACTTTTCTTTATGAACCAATCCATTTTTTGCTCCTGCTGTTATCCAATTGATTTCAGCGGGTGTCCTTTTTTATATTCAATCATTTATTCCCATTCTATCCTTCATCTAGTTGCAACATGATGCCTTGGTTAAAGCCATTTATGGTAGTCTTCTAAAATCTACATAATACTGCTCATGGTGTGATGTTATTTGTTGTGTTTGCACAAGCTTTAGAAAACATTTGGGAAATTAATGATATGTTCAAGACCATTTAATAGATGAGAGTTTTATCATGTTATCTGTAATCATCAGAGTGAAAGCAAAGGGAGACTTTGACTATTTCAGTCGCCTCAGAGACTGTTTGGACATGCAAGCAGCCTCACAGTTTTGCATTTATTTTATACACAATAAAACGAATATGTATTTTTTTAAAAATGAGCGCCATGAGGGTCCTAAGGAGAAGAGCTTTGTTCCTGTACTGTGTGCCATTCACTAAGAGGATGTCATTTCACTGTGTATAGCTTTTAAAATTATTGCCTAATACGAATTATAGCAAGGGAAGCAGTGGCTTCAGCTAACCAAGAGTATCTCCATATGATCACTTGTGGGACTGGGATAAGGAAATTCTTGACATCTGGATGATTTTACAAGGGCTAGAGGATGTTATTTATGGGTGAAATAAGCCAAGATACAAGGTACAATGTTAGCTTCAGCAGGGCACAAAGTGTAGATAATAAGAGGCACACTGTTGCACTATCACCCCTTTAGGTGTCTAGGGCCTTAGACTAAGGTAAAAAAGGTAAAGGTCACCTGTGCAAGCACCTGGTCATTCCTGACCCATGCGGTGACGTCACATCCCAATGTTTACTAGGCAAACTTTTGTTTTTATGGGGTGGTTTGCCAGTGCCTTCCCCAGTCATCTCCCCTTTACCCCCAGCAAGCTGGGTCCTCATTTTACCGACCTCGGAAGGATGGAAAGCTGAGTCAACCTTGAGCCGGCTACCTGAAACCGACTTCCGTCGGGATCGAACTCAGGTCAAGAGCTGAGCTTGGACTGCAGTACTGCAGCTTACCACTCTGCGCCATGGGGCTCCTTGGGCCTCAGACTGCCCCTCCAAAAAATAGAAAAAGTGGCAGCTAAAAGCCCCCCAACCTCATACTCATACCAGAGGAGAGATGCCAAAAGGCCAAGGGGATGAAGCAGCTTGATCAGACTCAGAGGAAATAATTGCCAAAATTCATTAAAATGGTAAATGAGGTTTCCAGGTATCCTTTGCAAGGAAGTTAATCCCCAAAGCAAACAATCCTGACTCAATGAGATAATTTCAGATTCCAACCACAAGAAACTGTTTTTGACAACGAAGGACAAATACTAGAAAAGACATAAGGGTTTTTTTTCTGAACCTGACAGACCATTCCTGACCACCAAGGATTAAAGTTCTTTGGAGGCCAAAAAAAGGGTGTGCCAACGCTGGTGGGGAGGCCCAGATGCCAGTCTCCCACCGCCCACGGATGCCAGTTGGGCATTCCACCAGAATCCCACTGGGGTCTTCTAGGTGCTATCCAATGAAATCAACTAGAACTCTTTGCCTTGCATATCATGATAAGCAGATATAATGGTATGGAAACTAAGAAGCAGAACATATACCACAGCACCATCTCATATATCTGTCTCAAAGTTGAACATTTGCCTGATAGTCAAAGCTACATATATGTACAGATACTAGATGCAAGCATGTACAAAGTCCATAATAATGTGAATTCCAGTGGAAATTACAAAACTTGTAATAACTTTCAACTGATAAATCATCTTTCAAGACAATTACTAAAATCATATAGAAAACACTAATGTAGAATGACTGGTCTTCTTAGAAAACAAGCTATGTGGTCTGATTTTGTCTTCTGCATGGATGCAAATGAGCTGTCCATAGGTATAGATTTTTACCATGGCTGCCTGAGGAAGTCTTGGCTAGAATAAAGTATACCTCTAGCATACCTTGGGCTTTTGAATACGTAATATGTAGCCAAGGTGTTTTCGGTAGAATGGATGGCTATTTCTGGAACAACTGGGGCACGGGCCACGTTGTTGAAGGAAAGCAACTGTCAATAAATCTTTCATTATATACAGAATGACAAGCTCTACAAGTACCTTGCTGAACCAAATAGAATGTGATACATTTCAGTGAATTATTTCAGACACTATTGGATTCGTTAATAAATTGTGGAAATTTCACATAATGATGAAGCAAGACGGCTTCTATGCAGCGAGGATTCTCTGTGTTGTTTTCATCATCACTGTGAATGCAAAGGCATACACATTGTTGATGTGTGACTTTTCTGGGTACTTTCTACATGTGTGATTTTTCTGGGAACTTTCCTCCATCTTGCGGAGATGGTGACTATATGGTGACCAGAACTGCACACAGTATGCCAAATGAGGCCATATCATAGATCTATACAGGGGCATTGTAATGTTGTCCATTTTATTTTCAACCCCTTTCTTAATAATCCCCAACAGAGTTTTTCCTTTTCACTGCTGCAGAGCTCTGAGTTGACACTTTCATTGAGCCATCTACTAATACCCCAAGTTGGGATTTTTTGTTCCAATGTGCATCACCTTACACTTACCAACAACAATGGGGGAAAAAACTCACAATAATAGCACACAGAAACAAAAAGCAATCCGGAAAAATATAAGTTTTACCTCCTTAAAATTGACTAGGCCACACCCAGTCTTTTAAAAAATTGATATTTTACAATAAAAATTCTTGAGACAATTAATGAAACAAATAAAAGACCTTAAATATTTAACCTGATCTAAAAAAATATCTCACTTATTGCATAACTGTTGGAAAAATCCAGTCCTTTGAAATACACTTCACATAATTATATAGGCAGTGCTTGATAACCCTTGCTGTATAAATGCTTTTTTTGGGTGCAAAAAATGAAAAACAAAAATGTTTCCATGTGCACGAAATTGAACTTATTTTAAATACATATACTGAGACACTGGTACTCCATTCCAGTTTAGTTGAGAAAAAATTATCTGGGGTTATTTGTGAATTCCCTTGGTTTCTGCCCACTCTTATAGAACACACTCATGCTTAGAGGTTTGCAGGACTCAGAGTGGAACAGTGAGAGACAACCTTGATTTCTATTTGTTATTTAACTTGAAGCAGGAACCGACAGTAACATTTTTACATATATCTTTGTGTGAGGCAGGCACTGAAGCCTAAAGTTCTTTCCGTTCCCAGTGACAGCTCTCTGTATGTCTTCACACTATCCCTCATGCTGCTTTAACACTTAGCTTGACAGAAGGCCTAAAGTTTAATAATGTTGTTCTGGGTGTTGTCCATTCCTTTGATCCTCCTCCCCACACCTCCCCACCCACATTCTACTCACGGGAAACTATTGTGAATGTTTCCCAAATATAGTTGTTCAAATAACAACATTGGAGACAACTCCCGTCTTTTCTTCTAGCTTCTTAGGGGAGAAAGAAATCATCACAGTGATCCATAAATAGGGTTGTCAACCTCCAGGTACTAGCTGGAGATCTTTTACAACTGATCTCCAGCTAGTACCTGATCTCGATAGAGATCAGTTCAGCTGGAGAAAATGGCCACTTTGGCAATTGGACTGTATGGCATTGAAGTCCCTCCCCTTCTCAAACCCCACCCTCCTCAGGCTCCACCCAAAAAAACTCCTGCCGGTGGCAAAGAGGGACCTGGCAACCTTATCCATAAAGAACTGGTTCCGTCAGGATCTATTGTGTTCATTTATATATTTCTCTTATATCTGGAACTGTATGTTGAGAGGGGTCTCATAAAGTGAATCCTGAAGCTGAGGAATTTACAGGGAGAACCAGTGGATGGAAGAGGGTTGCTTACTCATGCCACAACTAGTTGACTTTGCCCTGTAATCCCTTCATTTGTTCTGCTGCTGAAAGGTGCCCTTTTCACATTAAGGGTGCATTCCTAAGGTGGGGGGATCAGCTTAGGAGCTGATGTGACCCCGTGCCGGCGTAAGTGGCCATTTAGCCTATGATAATGGGCTCTTACGCCGGCATGGGGGGGCATTTCTGCCGGGTCCTGAGTACTGCAGAGCTGCACTGGCCTCCCCCACCAGCATAGTCTCCCACCAGCATCCATCCAGCGCAAGTCCCTGTGCCAGCATCCCGAGAGGTGTTCCCAGGGGTGGAGCTATCTTTAGGCAGCTTCCTAGCCCCTTTCACCCTGGGAATGCCCCCTCCTGTGGAGGTGTGGCTACACCACCTTTTTTGGTGGTGTAACCCAGATAAAGGCAATGGGTTTTCTTGCCCTTCTATTTTTTTAAAATGGGTTTTTCGTCTCTGCAGTGTCCAGGAATCCTCTTTGGTGGCAGCATGGCTGCACCACTCCCAGCCACTGCGCAACCCCCTTTCTCAGGAATGGGCTGCCCAAAGCAGGTGGAATTGAAACATCCCAAGCAAAATCTCCATTAAGATTTCCATCAGTGAAAGAGGACTACTTCATGTCACCTGTCCCCTACTGCTCAAAGTTCCTCCTGATATTTGTCCTGCTGGATAGGATACCCCCAGGAATAGGACAGGGAAATCAAAGAACTACCATGGGAAATCAAATTACCACAAATAAATCACTCGCCCCCTTCCATCATCAGAAAGTTCCACTGGATCTATGCAATGTGTAATTGAATCTCCCATCGCCTTTGATCTTATTCCATGGCAGTCATGGAGAGCTCGAAATCAATCAGAATGGATATCCTGACATTTTGGATTCCTCCACCACTTAATGCAGGTGTGCAAGATTCTGAATTTGATCATAGCAGTGGTGCGTTGGGAAGTTGTATTTCTCTCTATACCATTTGTTAATGAAATTAACCCTCCTCCTTGAATATGCTGTTAACCCCACAGAAGAAAATAGGATTCCTGTATTTTCCCTATGAGGGGCTAAAATTAGCTTTTCAGGAAGGGTATTTGAGATTGGTAAGATGATACAGGGGAAGGGATTCAAAACATACTTACCCAGAGTGTGTTCCAATTAAATTCAGAAAAGCCAAAATTTGTAACATTAATTAGTTGCACTATTAAGCAGGTATGTAGATTAAGCAGATACACTTCTTCCACTTCAAATATACATGGAACACTGAATCTTTACCCTCACAGTGGATTCTACTGTGCCACTAAAGATTTCTTGAGGTTTCACTTGTGTCGAGGAGCCCAGGGTTCAAGCAAATGTCTGAGACCAACACCTAGCCCAAAGAAATACCAACAGTTATGTATGCTTAGACCTCAGAACTCTATTTAGGTAGGAAGGGAGCTGGGCTGTGGAACATAAGTCCCTGCATTTGGTACATAGCATGAGCTGGAACAGGCAGTGTCTGGTGTACAAAGAAGAGAGAAGACCCTGTAGGGGGCAGCAAGTGGGCAATTAGGCTAGTGAGGGCAGCACCGTCTCTCCTGTTAAGTGTCTTTGCTTGTCTGTCTCCAGATTGCTACTCTTAGGGCAATATCCTGCTTCTCGGAAGTTCCATTCTCAGTCTTGCTCTCTCTCTCTCAGCTAGTCACACGATTAGGACACCATCTCTCTCTCTCTCTCGCCTCTTCACTATCAAGTACGTTAGTTCCTGAATAAACCCTTATCTACTCTTTAATCAAGTTGTGCACCTTTGCTGTGATAATTAATCTGCCAACTGTATCAGGGTATGAATTATGTATGCTCAAACACTCTCCGATTGTGAGCAGGGAGCTGATCATTCGGCAAGATGTTCAGATATGGCCTAATAAGATTGGATATGTATATTTGCATAAAAACACTACACTAGATGGCTTGTGGGGGAAAGCCGTTCTTCTGATGCCAGCCACTTTCTCCAGTTTTAAAGTGGAGATTGTAATCAATTAATGTATATACACATTTGAAATTTTTGAGTGGAGACTTACAACTTTGGAGTGGCTTTGGTGTCGGCCCATGTACCAAAATTAATCAGTTCTTCAACAGATGCTACTGACTACACATGCACAAAAAGCAGGCAATGAATTCTATCCAATGTCAGTCTTTTATAGAATGAATCTAACTGTGCAGGTAGAAAAAGAGATCATACTGCAAATGACGAGGTGCTGTATACCAGTAGTTGAATGACCTGAATGACCATGGCCCTAGGGGGAACTGCTTCTTCTGCAGCAAATGAGTTTGCACGCAGGCAAAAGCATCTTCAGACTGCAATGATCAAATGCCCAGTGTGCAGTTGCAGAACTGGTCAGCATGGTAATGTGCTCACAGTGAACTTTGTCAGGGAACATCAGTGCAAACTGATCATGAGTTCACCTCCTGTGTAACTGAGGGAGTTCATACAAGAGTTGTTTGCCTGGAGAGCATGTTCGCTGTGAAGTTCTTAGCATGCCTAGTCTGAACTGACTGCCTCAATACTAGGAGCCTCTAAGGTAGGCTAGTATCTTTCTGCTTTGCCTGATGAATTTCTTTCCAGTGGTTTTTTTTTCCCTTCCTGCACTTCTCACTTCCAGTTTAGGCCTCTGATCATGGGGGCTTGATGGGTGAATGCATTCTCCATGTCTGGTTCAGCTCCATGCCTATACATTTACAGACTCCTTCATAAAATACAGTTTTGCTGAAAAGGAAAATGGGTATTGTGTAGATTTCTCAGGTGATTGAATTTTGCAGAAACTGCGGCTCCCGCACTGAAGCATAAAGCGTTTCCCTAAGCAGAACATCTTCGCCTTCGAAGTGGTGGTTGCTGAATGTGGTTGATGGTTTGCTTTTCAGTGTTTCTATTATTAACAAAGAATAGTAGATGTACATGTCTACAGAACAATTGCTTTCACTTCTCTGCTCAGTGTCCTTCACTGCATGGCTCGTTCATTTCTCTTGCTTAAGTCTTTCTTAGATATATGCCTGCCTGTTCACCCCCACTGCTTGTCTGGTGAGCAAAGATTCCTTAAACTTCTCATGTCTTTGCACATCCATTTCATTGGCTCCTGCTGCCAGAACCGAGTTATTCTATGTGCCATTAAATGCAGCATCACAGTAGGATACCCTTCTATCTAGAGTGGTTCTCTCTGTTGGCTTGGCTTGGTGTATAGAGAATATATTAGGGCAAGACCAACCTTAGACTTTGATTGCTCCTGGGTATCCATTGGCAACACCAGTAAGCAACATTACCTTTTTGATCCTCCTTATATGAGTTTGAGATATTTCAAAGCTGTGAGATGGGAATCAACAGTTGATTTCGGATACAAAGCAAATATCAAGTAATAAAATTTTACTTGACAGCTGTTAAGAAGCCATCAAAGAAAATTTATGTCCCAGGATGAAGAAGTAATTTTTGAAGCAGAAATATGACAAGTAAGTAAAATGCAGGCAGGTTGTATAAAGCTCTAAGGCAAATGCATCTCCTATGTCAATACAGATGAATTTTACAAATGACAATATAACATGATAGTTTCTAACTTTTCTCTCATAAATGTTTTGAAAAAAATACATTTTTAGGGTTTGTGTTGGGTCAGTTAGTGGCAGAATCAAAATGAAGAAAAAATGTGTACATACTTCTTGCTCATGCTGAATGAGCAGTCAGAAATAGTATGGATATTCATTTGATACTTTCAAATACTCTTGGATAAATAGCAAAAAGGTATTTTGTTGGAAGTGAGGTAAAACAGCAGGAAGGAAACACAGAAAATTGCCATCCCATAAAGCCCATGGGTAGTTGGATACATGCCAGAATTTGTAAAGCAAGAAAAGTCAAAGTTGCCCTAATTTAAACAAACAAAAAACAAAACAAAAAACAAATCCTCCTCTGATATATGTAGAGCAAGCCAGGGAAAGACTGATATCCTGGGACACTGTGGAAATAAATATGGAAAACCATGCAATCTGAACAACCTGTGGTGTTCTAGCTCTTTTTCTAGTCAGTAATGGAACAAGGTCATGTCAAAACTCTTCGCATGCCTTGGCTACTGGGATCAGAAGTACCACCAACTGTTCATTGTTCGCAGATGCGTAATAATGGGAGTTGACACCAGGGCTGGGATAATCAAAGGGCCAACTTTATTTTATTGTTCAAAACATCCCCATAATTAACTGCAGTGTGGGCAATTGTTGGGATGCCGAAGAGTCAGGCCTCCTCTTTGGGCGAGACCCACCCTGGCTCGGAGCCCTCAGCTGTCACATGTGGTACGGCTCATGCTTTTCCTTGCCAAGCCTTCTTTAGAGCTTGAGGGAGGTGTGCCATGTCCAATCCACCCCAGCCACGAGGTCTGTAGGTAAAGGATAGCGGCACCCCTCAAGGACCCTGGCACTATAAGCACCTTCCCTGGGCACACCCTTCTTCTTAAATCAGTACCGAGGACGGACAGAGACTGGCTCTCTTCTCCCGCCACCGCAGCCAAAATTCGTCCCTCCCTCACTTCTTTGAAGGTGGGATGGGGCGGTCTTTGAACTATGCTGGCCATTTGCATCACAAGCTGCGGAAACTGTGATCAGGATTCTCAAATCTTTTTTTTAAAAAAGTGTTAGGGGCTTTGAATGTTTGAAACAGAATAAACAATGTTTTGGCCATTGCCCATTCTGACACTGCTTTTGGCACCCTGCATCCATCATATTTGTTATATGTTTTTTAAAAGTCCATTTTAAAAAGGTGTCCCATTCTTGCTTCTGGGGGCAGAAGCTACATGTCTAATTTCTTTCTATTCTTGCATGTTTTGCCTGATAGATTCAGCGTTCAACTGGATCCCTTTTGCAGATATTTTTGCAATGACTGTCTCTTTTTCCAGTCCATTTATCCAACGTGCCTGGGGGAAAAAATCTCCCATTACATAAGAGGTGCCTTTTTATGGGTGTGTTAATCTTGATGGGGTGTTATAGATCAAATCAAGCCTGAACTGGCCCTAGAAGCTAAAATGACTAAACTGAGGCTATCGTATTTTGGTCACATTATGAGAAGACAAGAGTCACTGGAAAAGACAATCATGCTAGGAAAAGTTGAAGGCAGCAGGGAAAGAGGAAGACCCAACAAGAGATGGATTGACTCAATAAAGGAAGCCACAGCCCTCAGTTTGCAAGATCTGAGCAAGGCTGTCAAAGATTGGACATTTTGGAAGACACTGATTCATAGGGTCACCATGAGTCGGAAGTGACTTGACGGCACTTAACGAACACACAAAGTGATAGAAGCAGCATGACTTGTCTCTGCAGTCAGGATGGTGTTATCCAGCTGCCATTGGCCCCACGATGGGGTGCCTCTGGTGCCAGCCTCTCTGCAGTCATGGTGGGTGGTGGTGCCTTCAGGGCAGCAGTCAGGGCAGTCAGTTGTAGGGCATTGCAGGGCCCCCCTCCAACCTCTGTACAGCTGCTGTCCCTTGCCCTGAAGCCTCCCCATCCCCTTAGCCACTGATCAAGGGTGGACTGAGAGGCAAAAACAGCCATGGAAAGGTCCCCGCCACCCAGTCAACCCATGACCAGCCACCAAGTTAAATGCTGCCCTTGTTCGGGCACACAACTAATTAAAATGCTATTCATTTTTTTTTATTGTGAGCAGATCATCAAGGCATTCAACTACACATAACCTGTACTGTGAACAACGTTGGTTCAAATGGAAGGGGCTGTGGCTCAGTGGCAGAGCATCTGCTTGGTATGCAGAAGGTCCCAGGTTCAGTCTCTGGCATCTCCAGCTAAAGGGACTAGGCAGGTAGGTAATGTGAAAGACCCCTGCCTGAGACCCTGGAGAGCCGCTGCCGGTCTGAGTAGACAGTACTGACTTTGATGGACCAAAGGGCTGATTCAGTAGAAGGCAGCGTCATGTGTTCATGTGTTCAAATGTCACAGTTACACTTTGTGATAACTGGCTGTAATGAGATGCTGGTTTCCTAATGTGGCACCAAGAGTTTTCAAGATTGAAAGATATGTGCATGAAGAATTTATCTGTAGCAATAGGAACAAGTTTATTGACTTTTCGTTCATGCAATCTTTAGATATAAAATGTTGGATTTGTTTGCCTTTCTTCCTCTTTAATGCATTTGCAAGTTTCTCCTGATGGTGTTGTTAGCATTTTGTGTTAGAACATTATTTCAGGAGTTGTGATTTTGAAAAAACGAACTAACATATTGAGAGATTTATAGGGTTTTTTAAAAAAATGAAGGGCAAGACTCAGTCAGTTAGCATTCTTAAGGTCCATTAAATTCCCAGATTGATTCTCATTAATTCCCAGGGCAAAGCAAAGTGAATTCTTAATCCAGCCATTGAAATCAATGAAATTCTCAAATACACAGGTTTAGCTGTATTGTGCCAAAATTTGTTTAGCTGCCGCATTCATTTCTAGCTTTAAAAAATTGCTTTTTACTCCTGTCCCAATACCAGTTTCACCTTTGTCTACTATTGTGGGTGGTGAATTGGCCACCGGCTAAAAGTGTCTAAATGCAGCACACTTTGTGGGGGGGGGGGGGGAGAAGGAGGAATTTCCAGGTCAGAGAGAGAAGTGAAATATATGTTTCTGAAAGTTTTCCCACTACTTCAGGTAGCAGTGGAACTTCTTGCTTCAGGGAAAGGTGCCTTGCATTGGAGGAAGACATGACCGTTGATGGAACAGATCTGTGGAATCCAGCAGTTTCAGCAGTTGAAACCTCACCTCACGCCCCAAGTGATTTCTTCCCATTTGGAGGCTCTGACTCTCTCTAAATTCAGAAGCGGCTAACTGAAGCATTTGCAAAAGCTCTTAGTCTGTTCCGTAGATGGGCAATTAGAAGTTCTGTGGTGAACTGGACAGGCAAGAAGAGTCCTTTCCATATGATCAAAAATGCTGGATTTTATTTATGAGGCCACATCACTGGCCAGATGATTTTAAATGGATACTCATGGTTTTTTAGATGGGGTTACCCTAAACTTACCACCAAATCTCATATCATAGCCAGGTTTATAGACTGTACCCATCAAAACACACACACACACAAAAAACAACAACAACAAAGAAAAACACACACAAACTCAGAAGAAAAAGAATAAAGCAAGGTCTCTACCCCAAGGACCTTACAATCTAAATTTAGACAGTGGAAGAGAGAGCAGAGAGAGGGTATGGTGTTTTGCTATGTAAATCCCATGTGTGTGTTTAAATGTATGCTATGATCTAAAATGTAGGTGTGTAGAGTAAGAAAGAGGGGGGCTGGATGAGTGAGTGAAGTGTGTTATGATGGGATGGTAGATGTACTCTAGAGGGCTGAGTTGACTGTTTTGTTCAGAGAGAGGCTTTGTGTGAGAGTTAGTGCTGAGCAGTGTGTGGTGGGGAGGAGCTTGAGTTAGGTGCTGTACGGTGTGAGGGAAATGTGTGTGCACCTTATTAGCCTAAGTAGCAAGTGAGAAAATAAGCCTGTGTGGCTAGGTCTGTCTGAAACCGTTATACTACAGGAACCATTACGCTTTTACTTATAAATAAACTCTAAGTATATTTAAGAAAAACAACTGTTTATTTTAGAGCAAAGAATCCCCTTTTAGCTCAGAGCCACCCCGTGTGCTGACACTTCTGTCATTCGACCATACCCAACTATGCCATCTTGTTCTTTGGGTCCAACTAAGAATTCTAAGGTGGCAGCGAAAACAAGGAAGTTAAGGAGGCAGCATAAAACACGTCACCTCAGAACACTACAGAGAGGTTCCTTTCCAGGGGTTACACAGGAAAGAGCAAAAATGTTACAGGGGGGTAGAAAGCTGACACAATAATTGAAAAGAAGAACCTCCATGGGTAGACAATGCCTGCTGGAATTACTCCCTTCCTAAATCTAGGATGGAGAAGAATGCTTTCATTTTAAACCCCCAATTCCTTTGTGCAGGGAAGGGACAAAACACTGGAAATCTCCCTGACTTGCCGCAGCTTTTAAAGGGCAGTGAAACGTAAGTCTAGTCCATAGTTTATCATGTGCCCCTGAAATGACTGAATTTGGAGCCATCACCTCCCTCTCAGAGAACAATGTGGAGGGTTGATGAATGTTTTTCTCTCTCTCTCTTTCCCTTTGCACTGGTTTTGCAGCCAGGCAAATTCCCTGAGAACCCCACTAAGTAAGTTTGCCAGAAACCTTTGTGATTTAAAGGTTGCTTTGAACACAGACACTATACCTCTTCTCTAGGGTTGCCAGCCTCCAGGTACCAGCAGGAGATCTCCTGCTATTACAACTGATATCCAGCCGATAGAGATCAATTCACCTGGAGAAAATAGCCAATTTGGCAACTGGACTCTATAGCATTGAAGTTCCTCCCCTCCCCAAACCCCGCCCTCCTCAAGCTCCGCCCCTAAAACCTCCTGCTGGTGGCAAAGAGGGACCTGGCAACCCTACTCTTCTCCCTTCCTGGAGTTCAGCCTCCTCTTTTTCGTAGTCCCACTCTCTCTCACTTAGTGGCTGCTCCATCTGTTAATTGTGCCCACAGATTAAGCAAAGAATACAGCTGGGAGCAACCCCCTTAAAAAAAAATATTATGCAGCCGCTAACCAGTTTGTGAGGTGTTTGTGATGCTTGCCAGGCCAGCAATGTAATGCTGGGATCAGGTCACCATGGTTGTTTCCCATTGAATGAGATATGTTTGCCTTATAAACCCATTTATGGCAAAGATCTCAACACCCTTAGTTTTTGCTTTCTTTTAGAAATGCAATACTGAAAAAGCAATGGACCCAGTGATGAGATATACACCTTAATATAAATTGGTCACAAAGGATCAGATCCTAATCTCATTTACACCAGCACAGATTCAAAGTCATTTAGTAAACCTTTATAGAGTTGGATGACATGCTTGAGATTGGAATCTCTTCCTTAGTCAATGCTATAGAAGGAAAAGAAATTAACCTGTTACAAATGTGTACGATACAGCTGGATACCTTGGCTCTGGGGCTTTGACTTGGGATGACCTCTTAAAATATATGTATGTCCCAGCCTTACAACCTTATTTATTCTCAAAATTAAAGTGCTTGAAAAGTGAAGTCTGCCATGATTATAGGTGATTCATGAGATAAATGTGCAGTTCTCCTTATCTCAGGGACATTTTCATTCTGTGACAATTCCGGTGAGATTTTTCAGTCTGCAAAGTAAGGTTCAAGTACCACTGTATATCACTGACAGAAAAGAAGGGATTACAGACCAGGAAGACAAATAGCATTTTAATTTTTAGCAAGTTGAAATTGAAGCTGTCAATTTTCTGCCTTGTAAAATATACAGACTGAAGAATCCGCCATGGGCAACTTTTTAGGAACCCGTATTGCTCCCCACAGGTTCTTCTAAAATAGAAGTGTGAGCCTATTATTATTCCTGATGACAGTTAATTAAAATGTTCAAGCGAAGGTGTGCTCGGTCTTTAATATCACAAACCCTCCAGTATGATAAATAGTTTTGTCTGAAATCTTCACTTAATCCATGTAGCTATAATTTCATGTCATGCCAAAAGTTTAGGAGAGATGACACAAATCGATGGGAGTCGCTGTATTACATTGTTCCAGCCTGTTCCAACCAATAAGTATGGCTTCCTTGGAAAACGTTGAATGAAATTGTTTCATAACCAAACAACAAATACATCAAAATAATAACAAAACAGCTGAAGCTCCTTTACAAAACCTTCTGGTTTGCCACCATCTACTTTCAGTTCTGTCCAAGTAGCAATCATTCTTTGTTAGGCAGATTATAGTCCAGCATAATGGTTGACATTTCACCCACAGGAGCTTCATAGATAGCATGAGATGGTCTCCTGACAGCTGGGAATCTTGGCGCAGAGCTTAGGAAAGATGTGCACAAGAGCTCGTAGATAGTGGCACCCTCCCAGCTGAAGGGAGGAGAAGCATAAGAGCAAAAAAGCAGCTTACAGGTTTGATGTGAGGCAGACAATTTCTATCTGAAGTTACCCCCAGGTTCAGCTGTGGAGGAGCTGTTGTTAATTGCTCTCTGCGGAATCTGCTGCCTGCTAAAGGACAGTCCGTTTGCTTCGTGCTCTTCTGGTTTGCTTGTAAATAAAGAAATTGTTTAAACAATATACTATGAATCTGCAGTTTTCACTCATTGAAATGAAAACCGGTCCAGATTCTTATGGAAATAGACAGGGCATAAGAATATATAAGTGGTGATCTACAGCTCTGCATCCAGCTTAACTAGATCAGCATTTCTCAACCTGTGCGTCCTGACCCAAAAGTGGGTCATGAAGCCTGTGGAAGTGGATGCCAGGCTGTAAGCATACGGGCCACCTAAACTCCCGGACTGGACATGGCAACCTGATATGCAGGCACATGACTACTGTTCCAGCCGCGCGCCCGCCCCAAAAGCTACTGAGACGGCTGCTGCACGCTCCGTTGAAACTGACATGGCCGCTCCTGTGCTCTCCTTGCAGCCGGCAGCCAGGAAGCAGAGGCAAGGGCAACCTCCAGTGAACCTGAGAGACTCCATGTTCCTGTTCGTCCCTGTTCCAGCCGCCGCCATCTCGTGGAAAGCAGACAGTCACATAGTCCGTGCCAATACCCCCTCCCATTGCAACATCAGCAGATTAATGGGCAATCAGCAGCGATCCTGATATCAGCGATGAGTCATCCTTCCAGCTATGCAGCAGCGATCCCCAGACGTTAGCAGAGATTGTGCCTTTTGTTTAAGAACGTTAATCACTTCAGCAAAAGTTCTCCCGGTTCCTCCCAGGTTGCAAAAGCCATTGGAATCAGAATAGATTTCTAAATTCTCACTACCCCACCCCGGCAGCCGAAGATTAATCCTTTTGTCACCTTTTGTCACCTGGGAACCTAGGAGGGGTAATCCCATCACCCTGCCCCCAGAAAAACAGTATATCTGGGGTGCCCCCAGCCCATAATGTTACCTTAGGTCTTTTCTGGCACCTACGCCGTTACTCTGTTGGTTTGGGTTTTGCGCAGCCTGACCACGCTCCCTCCCACCTTGCTGGCCAAGTCTACGGGAACCCCTTGCCCCCGCTTTCACTCTTATTTTCTGCTATCTTAGTCTACTGGAACTTGGACAACTCCTCATCTAGAAAAGGTGCAGTATTTCCTAACCAATGACCTCCTGCCACGTTGGCACCCGTCCTTATTCTACTACCTTTATTTCTTAGAATCTCTGTATGTGTGTGTTGCATCATTGAATGAAAGAAACGACATAAACACTCTTAATTTGGAAATCCCTTGTCTGTCTTTATTCTTAAGGTCACAGTTAATGGGCTCTGGTACAGTTGGTTGATCTCGCTATATAAATATTAAAGTTACCGATCTGCTCAGCTAATTCCCCATTCAAAGAGCATTTTGGGTAACAAGGCTTTTGTAGTTTCATTGATTTGTGCGTGCAACTGTTTTGCTTTTCAAAGTGGGTTACCATACCAAGTACATTTGGACGTGTGGGTCACCATACCAAAAAGGCTGGGAACTACTGAACTAGATAAACCAAGAATAACAGAGCTACTACTGCTCTGTGACTATTTTGTCATCTTGCTTGTGTTGCAGATTAACACAGACCCTAATGTGGCATCATTGTTCTGTGTATTGACCCTCGTCCGTGTCACAGTGTTGTCTATGAGCCATGGTAGTAGGCAATGCCCAGTGTGATGGTTGTTTAGAGTTATCATTCAAGGCAGCTTACCAAATATACACACACATTACAAACACATCGGGACTGAAAATAAAAAAATGCCAGTATCACAATGCCCCGCTGTAGCCTTATTCGGAATATTGCAGGCTGTATCTCAAAAAAGAACATTGCAGAGCTGGAAAAAGTACAGAAGACAGCAACCAAGATGGCTAAGGGGTTGGAGCTCCTTTCCTACAAGGAAAGGCATAGATAGATAGATAGATAGATAGATAGATAGATAGATAGATAGATAGATACCTTTCAGTTTCGAAAAAAGGCAAGTGAGGAGGGACATGATAGAGAACTTTTTCTCCCTCTCTCAAAATACTAGACCTCAAGGGCACCCAATGAAGTTGACAGGCAATAGATTCAGGACAGACAAAAGGAAGTACTTCTTTACTCAACAGGCAAAGTTGATAGGCAATAAATTCAGGACTGACGAAAGGAAGTACTTTACTCATCAAGTGATTACTCAACAAATGTAAAATTCACTGTCAGAGGATGTGATGCTCACAAGCATAGATGGCTTGAAACAGGGACTGAACAAATTCATGGCGAATAGGTCCGTCAGTGACCACTAGGGTTGCCAACCTCCAGGTGGTGGCAGGAGATTTCCTGCTTATTCCAACTGAACTCCAGCTGATAGAGGTCAGTTCATCTGGAGATAATGACCACTTTGACAATTGGACTCTATGGCATTGAAATCCCTCCCCTCCCCAAAACCTGCTTTCCTCAGTCTCCACCCCAAAAATCCTCCCTCCAGTGGCAAAGAGGGACCTGAGTTCAGAGGCAGAAAACATCTGAATACCAGTGGTAGGAGACAACATCAGGGGAGGGCCTCAACCTATAAACCCTGTTGAGCACTGTGTGAGCCGGATTCTGAGTAGGATGGTCCACTGGTCTGATCCAGCAGAGCTCATCTAATGTTCTTACAGCTGCTAAAGCAGATAATTAAAAATAAGATCATGTCAAAAAGCAGCAATAGACAACAATAAAAGCAGCAAATAACAGAAGAAGCAAGTAAGATAACTACAGACTTGCTTACCTCATGAAACTCCGTATCCTACATTGGAGTTTTTGCAGCTAGGAAACAAAAGTAGAGAGGAAACAATTATGGAAACAGCATTGAAGCCACATGATGACAGCAGATTTTGAGCTTTCCTATCTGTTAATTTTGGCTAGTTTCTTCATTTACAGCCAAAGGCTGCTTTCACAAAGAGCATTACATATAAACCTGGTTTTGGCAGTTTCTATAATTTACCTGCTATGCTGCTTTACCTAAAAAGGTCATACTCATGAGAAACTAAAGTTACCATAAGTCTTATGACCTGTATCCTTTTCGTAACACTTACGAACACATGCATAATACTTATGTACACATTTATCTCTTACTGCTAAATAAATTTGTTAATGTAGGCTTTTGGTCATTCTGGTACTACTAACTACTATATTTTTAGCTCACTATTCCTTCAAAGAGATCAGGGCAATGAATATGATTCTCCTCCATTCTATCCTTGAAGCAATCCTATATGAGGTTAGTTAGGTTGAGTGATTGCCCATGAACACACACTGAACTTTATGACCGAGTGTAGAATTGAGCCTGGGTCTCTTCAATCATATTACAGTGCTTTAACCACTACATCACATTGGCTGTCACCAGGTCCCACGTTACATTGAATGCATGTACACCCAGGGACCAATACATGGATAAATATGGGATTTATCTCACATGTTTAGCTGTACATGTTTTATTTTATTTATTTAGTTATTTTTCTTCTTATATCCCACCCACAATCCCAGGCTCAGGGAAATAAGAAATTCCCCAATGCATGTATAAAGAAAAATCAAGTATTCACTGTACACAAATTGTACCTGTGTTCACTGTAACAGGGCTAGTGTCTCACCATTCTCAAAGAAAGAGTGTTCAAGGTAACATCTACTTAGAATGAATACTCACCATGATCCACAAAGGGAACTGCCATAAAGTCTCTGTTGGCTAAACACATAGAATGAAATGGGTCATAAAGTTAGAGGTAGCCCCTACTTTTTTAACCATCATACTTTTCCTTATTCAGTACAGTTAATTTTCTTACATCTGGTAAGCAATACCACTCCTAAACCTGTTTGCTATAGTGAGAAAATAGTAGAAAGTTAATAATGTAGACGTATTCTCAAATTACTCCTAGATCACTTCATTTTAATTCAATATGGAGCTTCTGATTCACTTGTAAACAGAAGAAAAGATTAAAAGCAATTCTAAAGGCATGATAAAGCTTTAAAAATACTGATTCACTTTATGATCTAATAAACGCATGGTACTGATGGAATTAATGTATTTTGCCTCAAGTGTACAGAAGTCATCTACATTTATTTCTTTTTCTTGAGAGCATTTATTGACATTTCTGGTAATGTTTCTTTAGCACTAGCCCCAAAGCATTCATAAAGAGATTTTTATTTTTGCTGAGAAGGAAGCTAGTGATTTCCAATACCATCTAGTGATAGGCCTCAAAACATAAAATATTTTGACTGAAAGTACACAATGCTCCATACTCTAGGGTCATCTATTGACTAGGTTCTAATTATTTTTAATTTCTAAAAGATTAACAGCCCATTCTTGGTGTGTGTGTGTGTGTGTGTGTGCAAAGCTCCATAGGAGCTGGCATGACCACACACCAGCGTAAGTGCCTGTTTAACCTGGGATAACGGGCACACTATCGTAGGTGGCACATATGCTGGCACCTAGGAGCCCCGGAGCAGCACCGGACTCTGCTACCGCCATGCTGAGACCTAAATCCCGGAAGCGACAGCCATGCCAGCATCAGGGGGCATTCCCTGGGCATTCCAAGGGGTGGAGCTGACATTAGTCAGCTTCCTAACCCCTTTCGCCTCGGGAATGCCCCCTTGATCTGTGGCATGGCTGTTCCACCTTTTCAGTGGCACAGCCTCACTGTTCGCAGTGAGGCATTTTCTCCTTTGTTTCTTTTTGTATATTTTTTAAAATACTTTTTTCCTCTCTGTGGTGGCCAGGAAGCCTCTGAGGAGGCAGCATGGCTGCACCACTATCAGCTGCCATGGATCTACCCCCCGCCCCAGGAACGGGCAGCCTGTTTCTTTCAAATTATTCAATAGTGTTATCAGAAATATGTGCATTCAAGCAAAACATATTGGCCACAATCCAACAGAGTTATACGAAATCAGTGAGTTTATGTGCACCTAACCCTCTCGGATTGTGACAGCTGTATGAATGTATGTATGTCACTATGTGTCCTGTTACCCAAACTGGGTGCAGGGAAGGGGAAATTAGCTTTAAAACAGTTCCAGAAAGGAACTCGAGACCTGTAGTCTCTGTATACTAGGGTAGATCTTGGTAGGAGTACCCCCAAAATAAAATTATGAAGAAAGAGAGTGAGAGTGTAAGTGTAAACATAAATAACTATATTGTATACAAAATAAAAAAGAAATAACAATTTAAAGAACCTACACTAAGCACCTGTGAATGGATTCCATAAGCAATCACACATGCACATGCACACAAAAAGAGGGTGTATTTTATAAAAGGGAGAAAATTGGGAAGTTTTAGGGAGTGGTCATACCAGGTTAAATCTGGGGCTTGAGGCCTGGAGAGGTCTGGGGATGGAAGCAGAGATCTAAGGAGCAGAGCAAGGAGCCATAAAAGAAAGGAGAAACAGCTTGCAAAGTGCAGCAGAGGTTCTCAGAAGGGAACCAGAGTTCTGAACAGCAGAAATCTGAACAGGAGATCTAAGGAACCATTGGCTGGGTAATGGGGGGGTCCTTTTAGGGCCAGTGTCGCGGTTCGGGCCGTTAAGTGCCTACACTCTTAGAATGTACCATTTACTGAGAAATGGAGTTATCTTATTCAGCGAGACACCACTAGACCGGAATCAACGGTTCCTAGAAACTTGTTATTGCTTCTAGGACATCTCTTGAACACGCCAATAAATTTATAATAATGGACAAGAGTAGAAGTATATATAAAAAACACATTTATTTACATTATACAATATATGCTTTTTGGCTGCAAAGCCTTAAAATATCATATAAGGATAGACATCATTAGTCTTAAACATGTTTATGTAGCAAGTAATCATTCACATTCTCTATGCCTCCATAAAGGAGTATTTTAGTCAGAATATACTCATAAAGTATCCTTAGTGCAATGCACCTTCATTCAGAATATAAGGTTACAGAAATCCTGTCAAAATATGGTTAATTCTTTGGAGAAAGATTTGGTTAGAAGCATCCTAACTTAAATCATTCAAAACATCATAACATTTCTGTACAGAAGACACACTATACCTTGCTGTGTCATCTGTGTCACCTGGAGTCCTTTAAAGACTTCTATTAATATTCTTAACTGATCATCATTAAGATCAGGCATTGTGTATGTACATGCTATGCATGCTCTTTCTAGTTTTAGACAGCAATGCTGAATATATAAATACTATGTGTTAGCTTAAAGCTGTTTACAGTCTCTTTGACTGTGCCAATCTGTGTATGTGCATTGTGCATATCTCACAGAGTACAGAGAATCTCCTTTCCCTTCAGGAACTTCTCTGGTCTCTTGCTCTGAGGAGGTTCAGAAGTCCCTCTGTTAAGTAGAGGACGTTCTGACACAATCTCAGAGGTCTAGCTATTATCCCTGTATTCAGGATGCTTCTTAGCATTGGTAAGCCAAATAGGCTTAGTCTGTAAGAATCCATAAATCTGATGGACTCTCAGTGTTCCAATACATGGAAAGATCTCTGCACTTAGATTCCTATTCAAAGAATAGGAATTCTAAGGGTCTCTATCCTCTTCTAGGAATAGAGCAGTCTCACAAGAAGACTGTAAGTAAGATATGTTGAAATATCCAGATCTTGATATTTCAAGATATCTGAGAACTTCTGTCCACGCAAGGATCAGAGTTTCAATGTTTTACATCTCAAGTCTTTTGAGATGGAGGTCCTATACCAGACAGCTGCAGTCTGCCAGCCATAGAACTCTAAAATGCAAGCTGTACTGTGGCTCTATTTATACTGTTTCTAGACCCATTAAGAGTGAAGAATGTTCCTTTTCCTTCAGGAACTTCTCTTCCTTAGCCCTCGAAAGGGTACTTTTATTTCCCTTTCGTATCCAAAACCAGGAGCTTAGGTGGCTTCTTTTCCTGTCTTCTGATATCTTATTGTCCAAATATGGACATCCTTCCCTTTCAGTCCTCTGTGCCTAAAGTATAAACCCTTATTTCTGAATTACATGATCAAGTTACATATTTAATTTCTATACCATCCTCTTCGTTAAGACTATACGCATTAAATGAGACTACTTAGAAACCTGTAGCACAACATTTAACTATATAACTCATGAAACATAATTTTAGCTGACATTGTCACTTTGCAAAGTGTTTTGTTTACATTAGTTTAGCAGGTTTGCATTCTGCTGCATTCTCTACTGCAAGATTACAGTAGAGCTAGGAAGCATATTATTCCTATCATTGAGAGAACTATATTTTAAGCACACTTCCAACTATTAATGCACTCTTAGTAGATTAAGATGACTTTTACGCTGCCCCTTCAAGGGCAAGCCAGAGTAACTTTAGTAGTTAGCTTTGATTAGAGCTAACCTTGAGTTGCCTGTCAGCATGACACAGAGTTGCCTGTCAGCATGACACAGAGTTTCATTATACATTACACAAACCTCTGTATGTGTATGATGTGTTTAAGCTCTATAGGGAATTAATTCTGCACATGTTCACAAGATACCATGATCATGTCAGAGACTGCTACACCCTCTCCTATGAACATTTGCAGCATTTATTCCCGCAAAATATTCAACATGTCACAGAAATACAAAAACACAACTTAGGTACATTCATTAAGTTGTAGAGTCTTTCAATTTTCTTGGATCTGTCATTCCAATTTTTTTGAATCCTCCATTTTTATCCATTTGTTCATTAGGAAATAGTCCATAAGCAAATCTTCTTATCTGTTCTCACTCCGAGGCTTAAGGGAGAGAGAGACCCTTAGTTAAAGGGTCCAAGACAGTAAAAGAACTTAATTTTGTATAAAGCTTCTCTGCACATTTCAGAGAAGTACTGAAACCAAGTATTGAATACACAGTATTCTACTTCATTTTATACATTTAAGAATATGATATGGGAATCCATGAGCATAGCATGCCTCATGAATCCCCCCCATGCTCATGGAATACCATAGAATCAATCGCCAAAATTAAGTAGCAGTGAGAAACAGTATCACTATCATATAACAATACAAATCAAACTGACATACAGCAGAGCCATTACATGTAGGCTATTACAAAATATTACAAAATAACAATGAAGTACAATGAAGGAAATGCCTTTACATAAGTCTTCATGCCATAATATAATGTCTTCTTTAATCAGTTGTCTTCAAACATTTGCATCTGTAAATCCATAGTTCTTCCTACCTCAGTGGAGGAAAGTATTTAAAAACAATCTGTTAATTATAATTCCAAAGCATTTAACAGTAGCTTTACTTTTCAAACCAATTGTGGCATATATGCATTCCTTTTAGCAGTGGTTATAATTGCATTGGAAACCTCAGTTTCATAAAAGCTTATTCAGTGAACGAGAGAGAGTAGGGAGTTTACTCATATCTTATCTGAAGCTGTTGGCTCTGAGCCCAGACACAGCTCTCTTCATTTTTTCTAAAGTCAAGCCTCGGCACAGGAAAAAAGTGGTCGTTTTAAAATGTACTGTAAATGATAGAACGTTTGTTCGTTCTTGAAAAAGGTTAATCTCATGTAGATTGAGATGAGCCCTCAAGTTATGTATGATTTCGTAGGATTGCATTAAACCCATTCCAGAATTGGTCTTTTTGGCTTTTGGTTTAAAAGCATGGCCAAACGTTTGTCTCAAACAAATTGGAGTTGCAAGGTTAACATTGCAACATCTACAAAAATATGTTCTGGGTTCTTCCCTTCAGATTGACATCCAAAGTGCCAGAAACCATGTTTTCTGGTCATCTCAATGTGAGAACCCACAATTAAATTGGAGCAGAGTGTACTGCTATATGGGCCCATATCTTTCAACATGAGTTTTAATGCAGAATTAGTTAATTCTAAGAGATCATTAAAATCATTTAACACAAACCCTTACATGTCACTGTCACTGTCACTGTGTGTCAGTTGTGTCATTATGTAATCTTGTATCCTATGACACAAGTAAACATGACATCCTTACAGTTATAGTTCAATTCTGTATAATACTAATACATTCTGAATTGTAACAAACATGAATAGTATATTTATAATATACTCACACACCCATAAATCTTAAGACCTGCTCACTGCAGAGACCAGGAACTTGTGTCTCCCTTAGTGGGCAGCACTCATTATGGGTGAACAATTTATGTTTGTAAAATGTAAATGTGAGAAGCGTTCACATTCTTAATATACAAGTATAGGCAATACCTCACATTACATTGTATAGTTATTACATTCAATTAGGCATATAAACAATTATGCCATACATTCCCTGTGGGAAACAAATCATTTTTATCTCCAATTACCTGGTGCCATGAAATACTCTAGGAAATATTCTTGTTTACACCCTTGGCGTAATCTTTTTGTATTCAACTTTCAAAACTCTAGACCATATTATTTCCATCTCTGGATACATATCTTCTTTGAAGCACTTTACTTGCTTGTAGTCATATTTTGCTGAACTGTAAGCTTTTCTCAGCTATGTTAGCCAGCATATGAACATCAGTATATAGAAATCTATACAGTCTTGTTTGACTATTCCTTCTTATCACCAAAGCTTCTTTGAAGTATAAACCTACAACTTTGTTGTGGTTTTCTATGATCTTCCACTTTAAGTTTATCTTCAGGAAGAATAAGATTACAGTTTCTTTCTTTCTGTATCATTTTGTAAAAAATATTATTTCTCATTCTGGTCATCATAATACAATTCTTCTTGTTGTGCTGTTTAGTCTTGGATAATCATCCGCAATGAACTCTTTTGTGGGCCATTCACGAAGTTTTCTCCAAGAGGAATAACACAAAAAAGAGTCTCAATGTCCCGTTTACGTAGCTACATATCTTGGACTTCCTAAACTGAAGTCCCTCTCCTTAGGATAGAATGAGGTTAAAGCTTCCAGCTTCTCTTGTATATGGAGCTTCCATCATACAGACTCACTGATCTTTAATTCTTTTTCCAATGGCATTGGAATATACTGTAATATACTGAAGCATAATTATTTCTTGCTTCTTTATCATAAAGCATTTATGCTAGTCTTGCATTTTCTTCTTGGATGCAAAGTATATAAAAAAGTTCACTGTACCTTTATCAAGGCTGTCTTCAATCCTTTATTGAATGACGAATATGGTTGATATGGTTGTTTCTTCCATATTTCTTCTGACATGAATATTGATTCATCACATTTATGGTATCATCAGTTCCTCCAGCCTATATAAGTTTGCATTTTAGACAGTCTCTGAGGAGTTTGCCTCAAACTCATAAAGGTCTATCATGAGAGTCCTTATCTCAAAAGGTCCTCTATGCAAAGGTTTTGACTTGCTGCAATCCGATGTACACCTACTGGGTGGTATCCCAAAACATCAATTGCTCACAAGCTTAGTGGTATACTTGCTTCTGATTATATAAATGGGTTGGATGGATAAACAGTTGTTTTCACGCATAACATATATCACATCATTTTTCAGACATCAATACCTGCTTCTGATGATTAGTATGGATAACCAGTGTCGAGTCACCAAGCAGGGGTAGGTTCCAGATCAGAGTTAGTCACTTATTCTGGGGGGTGACTTTTCTGCCAATTCAATCAGAGACTCATCAGGTTAGTCTCTGTATATTCTCTTCTTCAGCTGCACATCTTATGTAGCAGATGGATTCCAGTACAGTTCAGATACAGTAGGCCTTAGACATCTGTCTGTTGTTTATAGCTGTGGAGTAAATACAGTTTTACTTACTTCTTTAACAATGATCCCTTTGGGCTGTGTTCCATCATATTATGTTCCACTATGTGGTTTTCACAACTCTTCAAAATATTCTCTTCAGATCATTGTTCAATTATTTTCTTCATACATATATGGTCCATTATTCTCAGATGATCTCAGGCTGGTGATGGCATTTCACCAAATTCTTCTTTCACATCTGCTGGAAAGTAAGATCTAGAACACTTGTACTTTCTGAAAAGTATAACATATACTTATATAAAATATCTTCATGTTTCTGAACATTATCCTTGGTCTGAGTAACATCAGCTGAACCTTATCCAAATTCCTAGACACCAAGATTCCTTTTACTCTATTTGGAGATAAAAACGAAATATTTTTACAATGAATCATTGTATATTTTCTTTCAATCATATTTATAATGCATGATATTTACTTAGTAATTACACATTGGGGAACAAATAGGAGTTCAATCATACTACATGTCATTCTGTCCTTTTTTCGCTCCACTTACCCACTACTTAGGGTGTGACAAACGCTCCTGTATTTATGATCATAATTGCCCAGGTTTCAGTTTGTCTATCCAGCAGACAACTGTTTGTCCTTAATACAATAATCTCATAATAGCATAATGAGGAACAGAAAAGTGAGTAGCAGACATCTCTTCAACCACCTGAACACTCGTGGGTTAAGAACCAAGTAAAGAAACATACATTCCATTTCATTAATATTCATTTGTATTCATCATGTCTTACATTCTCTTATATAAGTACATGTTTCAGTAATTCCAGATATTTTTTAATCTGGCATATAGCATTGTATGTGTACCTTAGTACTTCAATTCAACATATCAATACATTTAAAACCTTATGTACCTTAGTACAATCATCAATACATCTTAATGTATCTTAATATATCTGACTGCATATCATACAGTTATCACATAGAGTTGCTTACTTGCTCAGCCACTTGTAGGCTGTTATTGAAAAGGCTAGTACAGTATAGTAGCCTTTATTTCTCTATAAGTACTTAGAGAAATGCCCATTGGTTTAGTTGTGCCCTGGCTCAATGTACAGTATACAAAGGGCAGTAGATTGCAAAGTAATGTTACCTTTACCTTCACCTTATGAAGTCAGTCAAATCCTGACTGTGGTATTGTCATTGTAGTCACTTCTACAAGCTTTGCAAATATATAGAGCCAAAATCTCCTAAGCCGTGCTTTAGGATCCTGCAGGAATAAATACCAATGGTTTAAATTGTGTGCTTACAAAACACACTGAATTCGAACCCACGTCTGGATTCAAACCCTTCGCTCTGTCCTGCCGCGGTCGCCAACTGTCACGGTTCGGGCCGTTAAGTGCCTACACTCTTAGAATGTACCATTTACTGAGAAATGGAGTTATCTTATTCAGCGAGACACCACTAGACCGGAATCAACGGTTCCTAGAAACTTGTTATTGCTTCTAGGACATCTCTTGAACACGCCAATAAATTTATAATAATGGACAAGAGTAGAAGTATATATAAAAAACACATTTATTTACATTATACAATATATGCTTTTTGGTTGCAAAGCCTTAAAATATCATATAAGGATAGACATCATTAGTCTTAAACATGTTTATGTAGCAAGTAATCATTCACATTCTCTATGCCTCCATAAAGGAGTATTTTAGTCAGAATATACTCATAAAGTATCCTTAGTGCAATGCACCTTCATTTAGAATATAAGGTTACAGAAATCCTGTCAAAATATGGTTAATTCTTTGGAGAAAGATTTGGTTAGAAGCATCCTAACTTAAATCATTCAAAACATCATAACATTTCTGTACAGAAGACACACTATACCTTGCTGTGTCATCTGTGTCACCTGGAGTCCTTTAAAGACTTCTATTAATATTCTTAACTGATCATCATTAAGATCAGGCATTGTGTATGTACATGCTATGCATGCTCTTTCTAGTTTTAGACAGCAATGCTGAATATATAAATACTATGTGTTAGCTTAAAGCTGTTTACAGTCTCTTTGACTGTGCCAATCTGTGTATGTGCATTGTGCATATCTCACAGAGTACAGAGAGTCTCCTTTCCCTTCAGGAACTTCTCTGGTCTCTTGCTCTGAGGAGGTTCAGAAGTCCCTCTGTTAAGTAGAGGACGTTCTGACACAATCTCAGAGGTCTAGCTATTATCCCTGTATTCAGGATGCTTCTTAGCATTGGTAAGCCAAATAGGCTTAGTCTGTAAGAATCCATAAATCTGATGGACTCTCAGTGTTCCAATACATGGAAAGATCTCTGCACTTAGATTCCTATTCAAAGAATAGGAATTCTAAGGGTCTCTATCCTCTTCTAGGAATAGAGCAGTCTCACAAGAAGACTGTAAGTAAGATATGTTGAAATATCCAGATCTTGATATTTCAAGATATCTGAGAACTTCTGTCCACGCAAGGATCAGAGTTTCAATGTTTTACATCTCAAGTCTTTTGAGATGGAGGTCCTATACCAGACAGCTGCAGTCTGCCAGCCATAGAACTCTAAAATGCAAGCTGTACTGTGGCTCTATTTATACTGTTTCTAGACCCATTAAGAGTGAAGAATGTTCCTTTTCCTTCAGGAACTTCTCTTCCTTAGCCCTCGAAAGGGTACTTTTATTTCCCTTTCGTATCCAAAACCAGGAGCTTAGGTGGCTTCTTTTCCTGTCTTCTGATATCTTATTGTCCAAATATGGACATCCTTCCCTTTCAGTCCTCTGTGCCTAAAGTATAAACCCTTATTTCTGAATTACATGATCAAGTTACATATTTAATTTCTATACCATCCTCTTCGTTAAGACTATACGCATTAAATGAGACTACTTAGAAACCTGTAGCACAACATTTAACTATATAACTCATGAAACATAATTTTAGCTGACATTGTCACTTTGCAAAGTGTTTTGTTTACATTAGTTTAGCAGGTTTGCATTCTGCTGCATTCTCTACTGCAAGATTACAGTAGAGCAAGGAAGCATATTATTCCTATCGTTGAGAGAACTATATTTTAAGCACACTTCCAACTATTAATGCACTCTTAGTAGATTAAGATGACTTTTACGCTGCCCCTTCAAGGGCAAGCCAGAGTAACTTTAGTAGTTAGCTTTGATTAGAGCTAACCTTGAGTTGCCTGTCAGCATGACACAGAGTTGCCTGTCAGCATGACACAGAGTTTCATTATACATTACACAAACCTCTGTATGTGTATGATGTGTTTAAGCTCTATAGGGAATTAATTCTGCACATGTTCACAAGATACCATGATCATGTCAGAGACTGCTACACCAGAAGGACCCCAGGGTAGGTGGGGGTTTGACCATTCCAACTTTGGATTGGGTCAAGATAAAAAATTAAAATTTCACTTGGTGGTTTAAAGTTAAATGCTGTCCAACTTTGGTGGGAAAAAATAAGGGGGAAATACCTTACGTTATCATGAGCCGAATCTGCCTGGGCACAAAGAGTCTGCTCAAGGCAACATGATTAGCATACTTTAATTAGGTTGAAGTGAGCTAGATCTGCATAGACAGAAAAGCCTGGGGGAGGCAACGTAACTCCTGAAACAGGATGGAGAGCAAAGTAATAACTTGGGTGCCTTTCTTGATTGAGTAAAAAAAAAGGAAGAAAAGGAACCGGGAGTTGGTTAATGAAATAGCAACATCCTTAGACTGGCAGACACCTCTGGGATATGTTAGGATATTGGGTGATGTATCTAGTGTTGAAAAGTCTTTTGTTATTGAGAAAGATATGCCACTGAGCTGGGGGAGATTGCACTTGTTCTGCTTTCCTTGCAGCAATACCCTTCCTCTTCATTCCTGGGAATTGCCAATGTCATGGCTGAACCCAGGTGCCTTTATGAGACTCTTCAAGTTTCAAATCCCCTGGCACTTAGGCTGTAATAGAAGGCGCCTATTAAAACAACTACATCCAAAATAAGAGAGGGAACCTACTATCCAAGGGGTCTCAGATGGAGGAGAGCACAGGATCCTCACAGCTCACATTGTCTAACTGCTTTCAAATGTTGTGAAACGCCTATTGAGGTGTGCAGTGAGATATCACTGACCCTGAAAGTAATCCGACTTACCCAGCATCAGATTGGGTAGCCTCTGTCCAGGGCACTCAAAGCCTTCCTGGAACAACTCCCAGATCTGTTAACATTGCGAATGAAGTCTTGGGAATTTAACAGAGCCTTCCTCCCTGCCTCCCATCCCCCCAAAACAGCATTTCTCCCAGCCAGTCTTACCCTGGAGACTATTCAGAAGAGCTGCCTTGGCCAATCACACAGTCTTTCTTGGAGGGGAGGTTTAGATTAGGTAAGCCATTTTGGGCCACTTGTGTGCAGCACTGCTCCTTGTGTCCTAGGACAGATGTCTTGCTTGGCCAGTAGGGTTGCCAGGTCCCCCCTTTTCACTGGTGGGAGGTTTTTGGGGCGGAGCCTGAAGAGGATGGGGTTTGGGGAGGGAAAGGACTTCAGTGCCATAGGGTTCAATTGCCAAAGCGGCTATTTTCTCCAGGTGAACTGATCTTTATTGGCTGGAGATCAGTTGTAATAGCAGGAGATCTCCAGCTAGTACCTGGAGGTTGGCAACCCTATTGGCCAGATGGGTCCATCCTTGACTATGCTGTATTCTTTTCTTGATGGACTGGTTTAATTCATTTTGATTATTAATTTATTATTGCTAGCTACCCCTCCTTTTCCCCTGGGAAGGGGGTAGTAAAAGGACGACATGTGGTCGATAAAGTGAGGTAGTTCGGGAGAGGTATCATTTTTGTTGTTGTTTTGGGTTCTGTGCTTATTCATCTTTGGTTTGTTTTGATCACCTTCCTTGCAGTGTTTCTGAGGAGTTTGTTTCTTGGCATTTTTAAATGCGGCTCATTTTCCTTGGTTTATTGGCTTTTCTGGTTGCCCTCAGTTTGCAGGTTACCTTGCCACCTTTTTGTATATAAATGATTTTGAGTAATTGCTTTTTTCACTGCTTAGGTTTGGATAGGTAGGCTCCCTTTCCTTAGGTTATTCTGCAAAGAGAAACCATGTGGCTCCCTTCTACCACAACCAACCCATTGAAATGCAACATGAGCTTGCCTCAATTAAAAAAAAATGCTCCTATTTCTCTGCAACGTGATTGGCAGGGCAGGACAGACAGTCTGGAAGGACTACCTTTTATTCACCATTACTAATCTCCCACTTCCAGCAGGAAAATGTCAAGCCTAAGTGCTCCCCAAGATTAGCCAGGATGCATGAAGCTCTAGCATCTTTCCTTTAGAGAAAGAAGACTGCAGTCCCTGTTGCATAAGGGAAGACTGAACTTCTAGAGAATTTAGGAAATGGAGTGTGCTATCAGCAAATAAATTAATTCTTTGTTCGTGGATGCCTATTTTATTTTATTTTATATGCAGTCAAATCACAGCTGACTTAAGGTGACTCTGTGGGGTTTTCAAGGCAAGAGATGTTCACAGGTAGTTTGCCATTGCCTGCCTCTGCATCACAACCCTGGTACTCCTTGGTGGTTTTCTTCCTAAATACTGACCAGGGCTGACCTTGCTTAGCTTCCAAGAGCCGATGAGCTAGGGCTAGTCTGGACTATCCTTTATTGTATATTTAGAAAACTGATTGAGAACTATATATTCAGCGGTTTGGATATTTATGTCCTCCTTTTCTCCCCAAAGCTGCTTACAACATTGTTCTCTCCTCCTCTGTTTTATGCTTACAACAACAGCCTTTTGGGGTAGTTTAGGCTGAAAAAGTGTGACTGGCCAAAGGTCACCCAACAAGTGTCCAAGGCAGAATAGAGATTCAAACTTGAGTCTCCAAGATCCTAGTCCATCACTCTAACCATTACACCACATGGGTTCTCATAATAAATATAGCATGGATTCTGATTTCGAAAATATATGGCTTCAATCTACCAGCGTTTTTGCGCAGCTAAAAAGAGTTCTGCTCATGGAACAAGGCTTTCTTGCTTTTCCCCTCCTGCAGTAGCAGGAGGTGCCCCCCCAAATCCTGTTCCTAGGGGACAGGGTACCCCCAGGAACAGAATTTAGGGAGGGGGCATGTAAGACTGCCACAGGAGGAGGGAGGCAAGAATGTCACACTCCACCAGTGGAAACTCTTGTACCTGTAGAAGAACTGTGGCAGATCCAAGTCTATGTCTCAAATCATGTTTCATTTTCATGCATGTATGTTTAGAACTGGATGCCTGACACATATGCTTTTTATATAGGTAAAGATTTTCTCTGTGATCAAAAGGCAATTTGAGTATAAAGTACTTTCGGTGCCTTTTTAAAAGAAGGGTTGCTTCAATATGAAGGAAGTGCAGACTATGTAAGCATGAAATGGAGTTTCACTGTGATGAAGAGCTTTCCAAAGCAGGAAGTGAATAGGGCATCATGAAAAAAAACCCAAGAAGGAACAGGCTTCCACATCTCCCAGTAAGCTATTTATCAGTCAAAAACATTTTAGAAGCACCTTTTTAGAGAGACGTTTTTCTTCTCCCTGGTGTTTATGAACTTCTAGGATGGAGGGTATCTTCTGAAGAGATCCTTGCCAGTTTGGGTAATCGATATTTTGGATAGTCAGTGTTTTCTACTTTTTCAATCCTGTTGTTCTGACCAACAAATCCTCGTTTCATTTTCACTTCTCTTTTCAGCTAGAACCCATGATTCCTTATGTGCCATTTTTAGTTTCCTTACACTGACTTTTTCTAGTAAAATACGATTTTTGCATCAATAAATCAATGCTATATACGTATAAATGACATAGATTGTACACATAAATACTGCCTAGATTGCATATAAAAACATACAGCATGCAGGTACAATATAAATGAATCTTCAAACCAGCAATGAAAAGTGAAAAACTGTAACTGCTAAAACATACATAAATGAATACAAAAAGAAAGGGAGCTGGGAACATTTGCTTATCCCTATGACCACCTTACCAATGTTGCATGCACGCACATTGCTGAGATGCCAATTGTTAAATAGATGTCTATTTAACCTAGACATAGTGTCTCAGTGATCACGTTTTACAGCTGCATGGGGAAGTAAAATATCAAGCTCAAGCCTGGTCAAGCACTTGTATTAAATAATACTTTGAATAAAGTGTAAGAAATTACAGATAGTACTTTGCTTTTATATATTAAGTATTTGTTAATTATTGTGAAAATATAAGGAGATAACTAAGAGGCTGTAATTGGTTATCAGTTTAATAATGTGCATAGACTTTTGTTTCTTACAAGAATACTTGTGCCTACAGCTGATTCTAACTTTTACGGCCCATTCCTGAGCTGGAAGGATAAAAGTGCTTCAGAGGTGGGCAAGGGCCCGCGTTGGTGTCCGGGCTTTTTGTGCTGGTGCCCAGGCTACGTGTGCTGCCCAGAATGGCATGGATGCTGGCATTGGGGCACTCATGCCAGCCTCTCTGTGCTGCCACAGCAATGCAGTCCTGGGATGCCAGCTTGGCCTCCCATCATCATTGTGATGGGTCACCTCTGTGTGCCGTGGTCCCAGGGGATGTTCCTGGAGCTTTCTGGGGGTGGAGCTGCCTTTAGGTGGCTTCCTAACCCCCCTTCAGGCTGGGAACTTTCCCTTACCTGCAGTTATGCCACCTTTTAAGGAGGTGTAGCCCCGTGGAATGCTACAGAGAGGTTCCACAGGTCTTGCAGGTAAGGGCAAGTTTTCGGCTTTGGTGGGGAGGGGGCAAATCCTCCTTTGGAGGCAGCATGGCTGCGCTGCCTCCAGCCAATAGCTCAGCTCTCCCCCTCAGGAATGGGCTGTTAATGATGGTAATGTCTCTTGGTTCCTGTCTGATATTTCCTTACAAACAAGATTAATCTAGCAGCAGTTATTGGCCATTCCCCATTAAAAATCAGTGTCTCCAGTTGGTATGCCCTCCCCACAATGAAAAATGTATCTTAATATATACTTGCTGTACTGAAAGAGATTTGGAATTCTGTTAGTTCAGAATGAAAGACAAACATTCAGATGGATTTCATAGATGTCACTTTAATAACATACATATTACCTAAATTAATTTTATAATACTTGGCTTTGCTTCAGACTACAGTAGATGCTTCCTAGTAGGAATATGAAATAAATCATCAGTTTTGTTGGTTTTTTCTGCGTCAAGATATTTTGAGTAAGTTCTTTTAAGGCATGGGGTCTCTTAAAGCTCTCTCAGCCCCAAACAAAAACATGTTCCATTCCTAACCAAAATACAAAACAAGGGATAGACATCTGTTTTTGTGTTTTTCGACATATAAAATGGATCATTCTATATATCACTTTCTGGACATCTTTTTCTTTTAAAAAAATTCCTCTTTAGAAATACCTTTTGTTGAAACATTACATTTGTTGAACTGCTGTTCTACCATGCAAGTGTCTTGGTGAAAGAGAAAGTTTACCCAACCATCAACCATCTGCATCCTAGAGTGCAGTGCAAGTCAAAGGCAAGTCCCAAAAATTTTTAACTGTTGATTTAGAAATTAGTCAAGTCACATAAATTAAAAACCTTTGTTGCTTTTCTGGGAAAAGTAAATCTCTCAAGACACTGCCACAAGAAGTACCCAAAAAAGTTGCAAATTGAACTGGTTTGCTTTCTAAAAAGAAATAGGTTGATTGGTTTTAAAAAAGAAAAATAGAAAAGTTGGCATGGAAGCATTCCATGTAAATTTATATTTTGAATGAAAGAAAGTCTGTCAGGGCAATGTGATATGCAGTTCAACCAGAGACTTGTTTGCCATGAAGCAATTCTCCCTTTTCCCCTTTTCACAGAATGGGAAAGGCTCTTATAAATGAATGCATTTCTGTAAAATAAATGGTAGGACTCTATGAATTTAAAGGAATGAGGAAGAATGCTCACGGGTAACCAGGGACAGCCTTCGACGGCCAGGGACAGCATGGCCAAAGTGTTGCTGCTGCGCCTCCAAAGCTATTCCCCTGCCACAAAAAGGCTTTAAAAAGCCTTTCGTGGTTTTTTTTTTTTTGACCCATTGAAAACAGCGAGTAAGTAATGGGACTGGTGGCAGTTAAGAGAGCCAGCATGGTGTAGTGGTTAAGAGCAGTGGTTTGTAGCAGTGGACTCTAATCTGGAGAACCGGGTTTGATTCCCCACTCCTCCACATGAGCAGTGGATGCTAATCTGGTGGACCAGGTTGGTTTCCCCACTCCTCCAAATGAAGCCTGCTGGGTGACCTTGGGCAAGTTACAGCTCTCTTAGAGCTCTCTTAGCCCCACCTAACTCACAGGGTGCCTGTTGTGGGGAGGGGAAGGGAAGGTAATTGTTTCCCTCACAGTTTCCTGCCATGTTGATGCTCAAGAACTTTTTTCTTTAAACAATTTATCATTTTAGTTCCTCTCAGTATTTGCTGACTACAGGACTAAGGGAGAAATAAGCTTCCCCCCCCCCCCATAGAAACCAGTAATTTCAGTGGGGTAGAAATGTTTAAGTGTCTTAAGTTTAGCACAGTTGTCCTTCTTGACAATTTTCCTCCTCCTTGTATCATCCCAGGGAGATATCATCCAGTCAGGGACTAGTCTGTGGATAGAAGTAAATAAGACACAATCTTGCCTTGTGACACCTGGCCAATAGGGACAAGTCATTGCAGAGGTTGTTTAAGTCAGCTGCCCCTTTCCTTAGCTCACCATTTGCGAAGGCAGCAATCTTTCCTCCCTTAGAGTTGGTAAACACTGGTAAGGGAAGTTGCTGAAAAGTATACTGCAGTTCAGATATGTTGTTCCAAATGAAGTTATGGCCTTTAGTTCATCCTGAGTACTGTGTTTTTTATCTTTATTCTGTGAGTGTAGGGAAAATTTGAGATGTTTCTGAATGAAGATCTATATTACACACCAGCATCATCCATTATACATAAAATGTAGGAAGTCTTCCAAAGTTACAAATTTGAGAGACAGCATGGTGTGTAATGATTAGTGGGTTAGACTAGGATCTGGGGAACCCAGGTTAGAATCCCCATTCTGTTATGGATGTTCTCTGGGTGACTCTCCAAGTAACCAACTTCACTGTTTTGTTGGTTGGAGAATAAATGGAGGAGGGGAGAATGATGCTGTAAGTTGCTTTGGGTCCCTATTGGGGAGAAAGGTGGGGTAAAAAGACCCAAATAAATAAATAAATATTAGTCTCAAAACAAGTAGCAACTAACCATTAAAATCTTGGATGCTTTGTGTATTTACAATGAGAGAACTCCTCAGTTTGTAACCATGGTAAGACATAATCTATATACATGCATTGGTATAACTGTATATTTATAAAATAATTAATGAAAAAAGCACAAGTAATAAATTTGAACAATGACAAGTAAACAGGTGGCAAATACCTAATTTCAGGAACGGTACTCAATGCATTTTCTGGCAGACTCATTATGTGCTGTCAAAACTGAATGATCTGTAAGATTTGCCATGCAATCCAAAACAGAGTTACACTTTTCCACATCCACTGGAATTAATGAGCTGAGAAGAATACAACACTGTTTAGGATTACACTGTAAGGCTTTTTGGAAATTTCTAAATGTAGATGCTCAAAATTGGATTAGCCATTGTATTCTTCATGAACACATGAAGCTGCCTTATACTGAATCAGACCCTTGGTCCATCAAAGTCAGTATTGTCTACACAGACTGGCAGCGGCTCTCCAGGGTCTCAGGTACAGGTCTTTCACATCACCCACGTGCCTAGTCCCTTTAACTAGAGATGCCGGGGATTGAACCTGGGACCATCTGCATGCCAAGCAGGTGCTCTTCCACTGAATTGACAAAGTACCTAGACCTCCTTTGAAGGGTCACTTCACATTCTATAGAAGTGGTGAGAAAGCGAGTTTATACTCTTGTGTGAAGGGTGATGGACACATTTTCCTCCTTTATTTGGGAGGACTAAAGTGACATGAACAGAAGGAGGAGGAGGAAAAGGAGGAGTAGGAGTAGGAGTTGGTTTTTATATGCTGACTTTCTCTACCACTTAAGGAAGAATCAAACCGACTTACAATCACCTCCCCTTCCCCTCCCCACAACAGACACCCTGTGAAGTAGGTGGGGCTGAGAGAGTGTGACTAACCCAAGAAGTGAAACATCTCTTTATAGAATAAGTTCACACTAATGTAATGACAGTGTGTTTTCAGTAACAAGAAAGGCTTAATTTATGTCTTCAAAAAGAGAGAACAAAGCCAAAGTTTATGGGGTTAGAAGGGAGTAATTCTGCTTAGGACTACACTATATAGGTGCCTACTATAAGTCTGATTAGTTTACTTTTTTAAAAAATGCAGATGCTTAACAAAAGCCCACATTATTAAGAGCTATATGTAACTTACCATAACTAATACAAAACAAAAAATCTCTAGAAGTAAGGGGGATGAAAATATTCATAGACATAAAAGATTAAAAGATGGTCTATCTTCAAAACCATTTCACTTTAAATAGGATCTCCAAAGCTTTAATTAGTAACTATAACAGCTCCCTGTTCATCATGTTGAATGCAAGCTTAATGTTCCCGCACGCTCTGGGTAAGCACTGCTCAAACTTTCAACAGCATGAAGAGGCATCCAAAGAGACAAGGTAGAAGAATCCCAACTGACCACTGCAGGAGAGAATGGCATTTACAAGTGTTATGAAGATAGTTTAAGGTGTTATAAAATCCAACCGGTGTTGAAGGAGATCCTTGAAATTACAAGGACCTTGTTCTGTCTCCCCTTCCCTGTCAATAAAGGGTATTATTATTTAGCATGCTCAGAAGATGTCCAATAGATCACTGACAACTTGTTGTTGGGGGAGGCTAATACTTTTTTGTTATTAGAGCTTTTTCTATTAATTAAGGTTTTAATCCCCACATCACCATCTTTACCATGATTTTCTGGAGACACTTTAAATCCATTGCATCAAATGTCAGATTTCATTAAATTGTTTGTGGAGCATTTTCTTGTCCCCTTCAAAGAAGAGAAGAGTTGATATGGCTATGAGAAGACAAACGGTATTCAAAACAAGAGAAGTTGGGCTGGTTGGGGTCATTTGGAGTAGAGAAGCAGCAGACAATCAGAAGCCTCTTTTCTGCCTCTCCAGTGACCAAAATCTAGTTCTTCTTGAACCGGCTGGATAGGAGAAAAAAGCTATTGGGTAGTTCCACTTGTTCTTGCATTACACGGCCTGAAAGGAATTAGCAAGGAAGTATTTGCAATCCAAGAGAGGAAAGTAGTGTAACCAACTACAGTTCCTTAGACCTATTGAAGCTGTTTCCCATTCCCCCTTCTTTTCCACTCCCCCGTCCCGGACACTTGTCCTACAGGGCCAGTTCATGCCTCAGTAAATAAGTAAAAAATAATTGCTACCTGTGGCTGTTTTTGCCCAGTCTGCAGCCCAAATAATCTCATTTACTGGAGAAGAGGCTTGTGTCCCCCAGGGTCAAGGTTAAGTCATTAAATTGACCTACTTGAAAAGCACAGAATTACTTGGTTCCTACTTTGTGCCTGTAATACCAGGGGTGCATTTTGAATGCCTGGCATTGCATACATTGCCTGATTTTTGCATCTATGCAGTCGGTGGCATCTATTTATGAAGTTATTGCAAGAAATTATCACAAGATTGGGAGGGTTTATGGCCAGAAACCAAGGGCACACAGAGACACATAAACATTAGGTCTCAGCTCAAAATTCTCAAATGGATTTTTCCCCCTTCTAGCTTGTGTGCCTTTTGGAAATTTGTCTGGAAGCAGCAACAGACAGTTGGCAGGAGAGAGATGGCAGCTATGAGAAAGCAATGTAATCATGCAAACAGATGCATTTGATTCACCCAAAAACTCAATAAATGAACAGAACCCTGCTTATGACTGATGAGCAGGATGTTAGCTGAACCAGGCCCATGGGCAGGACGTTGGCTGAGCGTTCAGTATGAGTAGAGCAAACTATAAATGAAGTTAAGAAAGTATACAAATGAAGTGGGTAATCATGCCTTATTCCTGCAGAAAAAAGGGCCACCATCCCCAACTGATTCACATGGCTCAGCTATGTTTGCCACCTAGAGTATGAATACTGGTTTCAGTGCATCCCCTCTGCCTATGTGGCAGTACAATGAACCCAGTCAGGTTCAGGGTAAATGTAAGGATTCCCTGTCCTTGATTTCCAAATCGCACTGTGTTGTTCTATTTCCAGATACCTGTCAGAGTAACAAGTTGCCCATAATAATCTGACAGAGACAGCTGACAGGTAGCTGTCAGATCAGAGGCATCTAGGATGATGCAAGAGGCAGCAATAGCCTTGCAGGTTCTAGGATGAACTGCAACTAACCGGTTTGAAGCAGTAAGGATGATGTAATACTGTGGCCAGGTCTACAGATGGCCTTATTGGTTTCAGGTGGAGTTCTGTATATAAGCCTATAGAACTGTAACTCTGTGTTGGGAAATTTGGACGAGAGAAGTGTACGTGACGGTTTGTCTTTTATCTGTGCACTGTAAATTAAACAACACTGTTTTCTATAAAGCAAGGAGTTCTGGTGGTGTGTCCTGGATAACTGCTAATCCGCCTGCTTCCACGTCAATACCTTCATATTTGGACACCTGATGCTTGGAACTTCATTTTTTTCCACATGGGGGCCATACAACCATCTATCCTAACACTTAAGGTAAAGGTCCCCTGTGCAAACACCGGGTCATTCCTGACCCATGGGGTGACGTTACATCCTGACATTTACTAGGCAGACTTTGTTTACGAGGTGGTTTGCCAGTGCCTTCCCCAGTCATCTTCCCTTTACCCCTAGCAAGCTGGGTACTCGTTTTACCGACCACGGAAGGATGGAAGGCTGAGTCAACCTTGAGCTGGCTTCCTGAAACCAACTTCCGTTGAGATCGAACTCAGGTCGTGGGCAGAGCTTGGACTGCAGTACTGCAGCTTACCACTCTGCGCCACAGGGCTCTTATCCTAACACTTACCTGAGCCGAAATCATGTTACTCTTATATGAATCCCAGATGTCTTCTTGTTATAGATTAGGGATAATTTCTCTTCTTTGCCCTGAAGCCCTCCTCTTAATAAGTTCCTGCATATTTCTGAAAATGTTTTGCCCAGCTGATTGTTTTCAAGAATAACTTTTTATAACTAGATTTGTACAATCCTGGTGATGTCTAGGCAGCAACAAAAGAGCTGTTTAACCTTCTTCACAAACACAAATATCCTTTTGATGCAGTCAGAATTATGTTTTTCCCCCCTTTGAAGCAGTAATGGCTCCTCAGCTTGTGCTCACCTGCCACTTTTAATAGGTGGTTTGTCTCCAAAGCTTTAAACAAAACCAGATTAAGTCCTTTGTGGGCTGACTCTAGATTTTGGTGGGGGTTAGAATGTTGCCATGAAGACAATTTGAAGTATTGAAATGATGTAAAGCATAGTCTGAAAGACCTGATGGACATCAGCAGTTTCCTTTGATCTGAGTTCTGTCATATAATCCCCCTTTAACTGATTCATTGAAAAGGTTAAGATGTCTTGTTGCAACCGTTGTTAAAGTTATTGTAAAGATTATCCATGCATTTCTTAGTACACAGATTGCCTTGTGTATTACACTTGTTAGTTAATAAGGACGTAGAAAAAAGAAACATCTGTCGATCTACTTGCTAGGCTGAGTTAGGCACACTCTAAAAGTTGGGAAATAATTTGGATTCTCAATAGAAATGAGCAAGCATCATAAGTTAAATGAAAAATGGGAGGAGAAAAAAGAAAGATATGCTGGTGAAAGATCAAAAGAAAACAATTAGGTCTTAATGCTGAGACCCTAAATAATTAAGTGAATGTTCCAGGCAATAATGCATTCGTCTATAGCAAAGTGGGTAGCTTACTCTGTAAGCTGGAAGACTGTTAAGAGCCATTAAGAATTTAAGAGGAAAAATGGAACTGGAGAATATGATATAGTCCTTCTCACATAACCTATGCAAATGCAAGATATAGGATAGCACCCTTAGAATCTGGAAAATGATGGTGACAAACACAATTCTGTTCCTGACTTGACAACTCTTGCATATTATCCTATTAGTCTTCTCAAAATGAATACAAATATGAAGCCTTTATTGGCATTAGTCTTCTCAGCTTGCTATTACTTTTTCTAAACTGGTATAGCAGCTAGATTGTTAAGCTTTAATGTGTAAACCAAGATTCAATCCCTATTCATCCATGAAGATCAATGGGTAGCTTTGGGGAACTCACTCTTTCTCAGCCCATCCTTTATTGCTAGAGTTCTCCCATGAGTAAATCATTCCTCTGAGCTCCAGGAGGGAAGAGAAGTCCAAAAGGTAATCAAGGAATAGTTTTCATATTGTAAGTTCCGTGTTTGCTTAATGAATGCCGACTCAACCTGAAAATTCCCATTACGCTTCTCTCATGTAGGAATTGAATGTGTGGGTCTTCCTTTCTTTAATCACTTCTATATATATATATATATATATATATATATATATATATATATATATATATATATATATATATATATATATATATATATATATATATTCCACCAAGGAATACCAGGGTTGCTGTGCAGAGGAAGGCACTGGCAAACCATCTCTGTTAGTCTCTTGCCATGAAAACCCCAAAAAGGGGTTGCCATAAGTCGGCTGTGACTTGACGGCACTTTACACACATGCACACACACACACACACATCAGCATTACACATTTTTCATATATTATTCCTACAAATGCTGTTTGTGCTAGTATAAATACCTCAAAATGTATGTAGAAAAATTGTACACACAATATAAATGAAGTTACAACCCCCCAATAAAAATGGGAAACTGAAATCACTGACAAAAATATATATGATGTAGAAAAGAACAAGGTAAGGATCACTCACTCACCCCTAACATGTTCTTATGCCTATGTGACAGACAAAGATTTAACAGGGGTAGCCTTTTTGTTATTTTGTGAAGACATAATAGTGGGCAAAATAGTGACTGTTTTGTTTTATCTTGGATTCTTTGTTAGAAAAAAAGAAAAGAAACCTTAGTCAGAAAGGTAGCTTCCATGAGCTACCTTCTCACTATTTTTTCCCTTTAACAAAATCACTAATAGGACATGAGGGAAAGAGCTACAGAGAATCTTGGCCCTTTGCCAAAGCATAAGAACATAAGAAAAGCCCTGCTGGATCAGACCAAGGCCCATCAAGTCCACAAGGTCTGTTCACAAGGTGGCCAACCAGGTGCTTCTAGGAAACCCCCAGCAGCAAACACGTCACTCATGTACTAACTACTAGTAGAGACATAGGTAGGAACTCCAAGCCCTCATTGTCTATATGGGCATAAAGAGTCTACACAGGGCATTCTCAAAGGCAGAAGTGAGCAAGTTATGCCATGAGACAACAGTAAGATTGCTGCCTCAGTCAGTGGGCATGAGACTCCTTGAAGAGGAGGCAAATGGTAAGTTATGTGCTGCATGCTCCTTACGCACTTATTGCCTAGGAGCTCAGCTACACATTTATTTATTTCAACTAAGGGTATGCAAAAAAAAATTTTTTTCCTGGTAAATTTCAGGTTTGGGTTTATTTTGCTCTTTTTTTCAGGAAACCCGAAAACAGCCGAATACCCATATCAGTAAACAGATATTCCGGCTTTCCCCAGGTTTCTTGAAAAAATTAAAGTCCATTATAGTCTATAGGATTTTTAAAGGCTCCAGGGGGGCATTTTTCGAGGTAGAGCCACTAAATTTGGAGCATAGCTGCAAGGACTCTCCTTAGGTAGGGAAAAGATAGTTCCTTGTGCAAGCACTGGGTCATTCCTGACCCATGGGGTGACATCACATTCCGACGTTTACTAGGCTGACTATGTTTACGGGGTGGTTTGCCATTGCCTTCCCCAGTGATCTACACTTTACCCCCAGCAGCAAGCTGGGTACTCATTTTACTTGGAAAGATGGAAGGCTGAGTCAACCTCGAGCCAGCTACCTGAAACCGACTTCCATCAGGATTGAATTCAGGTCATGAGCAGAGCTTGGACTGCAGTACTGCAGCTTACCACTCTGCTTACCACTCTGCACCATGAGGCCCTTACTCTCCTTAGACAGACCCCAAAATTTTCACTTATATCTTCACAATGAAAAAAGGACTGGAGATCTTTTAAAAAATGAAAGCTGGAAATTCATGGAGGTATATGGCATATTTCTGAGGGATGCTGCCCCATATGCCCCCTGTAATTATGGGCCTGCCAGTTGTACAAACTCTATGTCCGTAGGCTCCATCTCTGAGATCAAGAACAGTGAAAAGGCAACATTCCTGATCACAGGGACAAGCCCGATGGGCTTACAGGGCTCCATGTTCATAGATGTGCTGGATCCTATTGTATCTCTACATGTGTTGTATTGCTGTGTACACATTCTATTTGTACTGTTATTGACTATACATCAAAAGACAGTGGTAGATCCTTGGGAATGATGCTTAATAGAGTGCTCTGTTCTTGTATAGTGGCATATGGCATTCCTTCATTTTCAGGCCTGTGTCTTTTCTCAGCTTTTGGAAGGGGGACTGTTTAAAGGAGCTACAAAAGAGAACAGAGGCACATCTCTTGCTAGGCTCAGCCTTTCAAACTGTATTTCTTTGGGTCTCTGGTGAATTGAGTGGACCAGCTTCTGCTGACTGTTTTACTTAGATCTTTTACTTTCCTTCCTTCCTTACCTAGCAACTGTATTCTAAATGTGCCAAAACAAGGCTGAGAAAGGGATGTAGATTACTGGTTGAGAAACAGGAGCAGGAGAATGCTGAAACATGCCACGCTTTACTAGAGCATTAAAAGACTATTGTAAGTATCAGGATTGTGAACTCTGGAAGGCAGGTTCTGTGTTCCTCATCAGGCCAGTGAGCAAATTTGGTATATGTTTGCACCTGCAGTTTTTTAAAAAAACTTATACATTTCATTGGTTGTAGAATATATTCTGTCCCCATACAAAAGCTACATCCAATTAAAACATAGTTCTGCTTCTTTCCTTTTTTTACATCAGTTTTTTTAAAAACTGAAACAGAAAAAATATTTTTATTGCCAGTCCAGAATCACTATTTAAAATAAGGGGAGATGGGAGAATATTAAAGAAGTTCTCACTTGGTTAGTTGTAATCTTACTTATTTCACTCCAAGATTCTCAACAAGACTTCAATATTTAGAAAGTCCTTCAGGATCTGTAAAGTAGCACATTATTAATATCCCATGTAGCAATAAGGTTGTTTTTAATTGAACAGGAGGATCAAGAATGAGATATTCTGTTGATAGGCCATGCAATAAAACATCTTTTCTGCTTGGCAGAAGCTGTAGTAAAACATACCACATTTCTGTTGCATAGTTTGGGTGATTTGTTTTATGACTACAGACTCTTATGAGTAGCAGTCCAGTGGGTGTTAGGAAAGCATTTAAAGATTCCACAATAGCACAATTTAACTGTTATGCAACCACTCTTTTCCTGGCAGTTACTTTGAAGAAGTTTTTCGAAAGTCTTATGATTTGCAGGGGGAAAACAGAGTCCAATTACAGTGTACTAAATCAATTCTGCTGCCCTCTTCATTACTAAAGTATTTAATTAGTGATGTGTGAACGGTTCTCTGCTCAGATTGCAATTTTATCATAGATTACAAGCAGTGCCCACAACTATTTGGGGGAAAAGTTTGCATTTTGGCACACACACACACACACACACACAATTGTGATAATTGTAGGTAAATATTTTGCACATTTGTGTTCTTGCACTACTTTCTGAGAATGATTGCTGGCCCTCTCCCTGTCAGCACTATGCCCAGCCCCCCTATTTTACAAAAATATTCCCATTTCATTCCCATATGAGTGAGTGTTGTGCATAGGGATGTTATTTACAAGCATGCTGGTTCGGCAACATGACTCCTTACCCCACAGGTACTTTGTGTGCACTGATAAAAGACATATCTGTGTTTTCTTCCCAGTCAGACAAACAGCCTTTCCATACAGACAAAGGATCTAGGACAAGATTAGCTTTTAGTCTGATTGGGCAAGGGTTGTCTTAACCAATGGGCAATGGGGCAAAAAACCCTAGGTTCCACACTTGGAGGGCTCAACTGCCCATTCCCCCCAGGAGGGGGGGAAGAAGAAGTGCAGCCCCTGCTTCCACTTGTACCCTGTGTGGGATTTAGGGCTGTTGATTCGGTAAAAACCGAACCAAAAAAATACTGAATAAATGCCAATTCGGTAAATTTCTGGTTCGGGTATACCGAATCAGCAAAATCCGGGAGGTTGGCAAAGCTGAATTTGCCATTCCCAAATATCCGGCTTTCTGCGACACGTGCAGGGGCATTTTTGCAGGTAGAGGTCCCGCATTTTGGGTAGCTAGAAGGGACTATCCTTGCAAGAACCCCCAAGTTTGGTAAAGATTGGGTCAGGGGGTCCAGAGTTATGGGGCCTGGTAGGGGTCACCCATCCTCCTCCATTGCAATGCATTGGAAAAGTGGCTGTGTTCAGACTCTTTAATGTGACCTTAGCAATGTATCTCAATGGGGAAGCTGGGCTTTAAACGGTGGGAAAGTTCACCCTGCACCTCCATAGACACAAAGTGTATCACATAGTACCTCTATGGAGGCACCGGGTGAACTTTCCCACCCACCGTTTAAAGCCCGGCTTCCCCATTGAGATACATTAGATCAGATTAAAGAGTCACACAGCCACTTTTGCCAATGCATTTCCATCTGGGAGGATGGGGTGACCCCTACCAGACCCCATAATGTCAGACCTCCTGATCCAATCTTCACCAAACTTGGGGGTTCTTGCAAGGAGAGTCCCTTCAAGCTACCCTGAAAATTTGGGACCTCTACCTGCAAAAATGCCCCCCCAGAGCTGCAAAAAGCTGTGAATGTGTTTAAATGGCGTGAAATGGCTGAATTATTCAGGAATCATGAATTTAAACCCGAATTCCTATCTATACTAGTATAGGGGAATTCCGAATTAAGGATTTCCCAGGGGGGGAAAGGCCATTTAAACCTGAATCAAATTTTTAAAAATTCAACAGCCCTAGTGGGATTCAGGCAGCCAGCTTCCTCCAGCAGCTGTGGTGACTCTCGTCCATCTCACATGGCTGGTGGTGGCAGTGATTCTGGGACCTCCTTCTGGAGTTTTTCCCAGGGGCCCCAAATCCCTAGGACCACTCATGTGACATGGACCACCCATGTGACCACCCATTTGAATCGCAATTGATATGTTTCCAGTAAGCAATCATCAAAATGGACCTTCCAAAACACAGGCATAAGTCCCATAAGTGATGGAATCCTTCAAATTTTCTGGGGCCAGAATATGGTTGCCAGGTCCCTCTTCACCATTGGTGGGAGATTTTTGGGGTGGAGCCTGATGAGGGCGGGGTTTGGGGAGGGAAGGAACTTCAACACCATCGAGTCCAATTGCCAAAGCAGCCATTTTCACAAGGTGAACTGATCTCTATCGGCTGGAGGTCAGTTGTAATAGCAGGAGATCATTAGGTAGTACCTGGAGGTGGGCAACCCTAAGACAGATTACCAGAATTTTCTATCAAGGAACAGGAGTGGTGTCTGGGGCTCATAAAAGAAGAATGAGAAGAGAAAATGTTTTTTCTAAAACATTCTAGGAGTGCATCCTCAGAGGTGAAAGGGGGAGCTATTTGAGCTAGAGCAAAGTTGGGTGGTCATGTTGCTGTCAGAAAAGAGCTGAGTTCCTATCTGGGATAAAAACTCTACCAGGATGTTAATCATAAATTTATTTCTGCTATATCTTAGATTATTATCAAAGAGATAAGTTTATATCTGGGAAAAGAAGACTGCATTTATTATTCTTTTTTATCTGTTGCTCAGTGGTTGTGACATATTCACTGCATGTTTTTCTTTTCTGTAGGCAAAGGCTTTATTTATAAAATCAATTTTTCTCCATATAAAATTGGTGTCTTATTGTGGTCATTCTGTATCATATAGAAGCTTAATCTGGGCACATGTTTACCAAGGTACAAAAAGGTGGGGGAAACCTTCTGCCAGGATCTGAATTACTAAAACAGGCAGGTCTCCTAAGACTTGTTCAATCACATACGTTCAGGGTAAATTGAAAGTGGCTGCTAGTAGGGCTGTCAATTCGGTTCGGCCCGAACTGAAAATCAGCCGAATTTCCCTTGATTCGGTGGTTTTTAGTTCGGGAGGAACCGAACTCAAAACTGGCGGGCAACCGGGGGGGGGGGGTGAATTCAGCGAGTTCGGGAGTTTGCGAATAAATTCGGCCAATTCGGGGCCGTCAGTAAGCAGCATAACCTTCAGTAAGCAGCATTCTCCTCCCCCGGCCAATCGGTGGCCAAGCTGGGTCTTCTTCTGGCCAATAAGTCAGGATTGAGTACTGGAGGAATCAGCTGATGTGCGGCCGGCCGGGGAAAGAGAGAGAGAGAGGGAAATCCTCATGTGTGTGTGAGGGGGTGCTTGTGCACATTCGCTCCTTTCTGTGGCTGCAGGGGGCGCATTTTTTGGGGTACAGACCCCAAACTTTCAGGGGATATTCAGACAGGTTTTCTTAAGAGACCACCCAAGTTTTGTAAACATTGGGTCAGGGGGTCCCGAGATATGGGCTCCCCCCTTTTTTTTCCATGGCTGCAGAGGGCGCATTTTTGGGTGTGCCGACCCCAAACTTTCAGCGGAGCATCAGACAAGGCTTCTTAAGATACCCCCCAAGTTTTGTAAACATTGGGTCAGGGGGTTCCGAGATATGGGCTCCACCCCTTTTTCCTCTCCCCCCTTTTCCATTTTCATGGCTGCAGGGGGCGCTTTTTGGGGGGTTCAGCCCCCAAACTTTTATCATAGCTTCAGAGAATCCCTCTTAAGAGACCACCCAAGTTTTGTAAAGATGGGTTCAGTGGGGGCTGAAATATCGGCTCCCCCCCTTTTCTCTTTCCGTGGCTGCAGGGGGCGCATTTTTGGGTGTGCCGACCCCAGACTTTCAGCGGAGCTTCAGTCAAGGCTTTTTAAGAGACCACCCAAGTTTTGTAAACATTGGGTCAGGGCCCCCCGAGATATGGGCTTTCCCCTTTTCCCTATTGGGATGAATGGATCACCCTCGAGAGATGCATACATATGGATCTTATATTGGATACAAATGGAATCATATTGGATTACCCAGCCTCCCAGCCCCTCCTGCTGGAACAGAAGACAGCCACAGTAAGACCCCTTTGGGGGCTTTAATCTATAATTTTTCTTTTCTGTGTGTGTATGTGGGGGAAAGCAGAGTCTGTGTGTGTGTGTGGGGAGGGAGCAGTTTCTGTGGGTGGGGGGGGGAGCCAAAGGGGGCTTTTGCCGGTTCTGCCTGGGGTGTGTGTTCCCCCTCCAGTCTCTCTCTCCCTGGTTTGAGAGGGGGCTTCATTTTTATTCTTCAGGTTTTTCCTCATTCATAAGATCAGTTAGGTTATTTTGATGCTTGCTCAAAACTGGTTTTCAAATGGTGACTTAAAGAATGCATCTGCCTGGTCCCAAGTCCAATGCAAAAGGAGAAATTCCACCCCCTCCTGCTCATTATGCATAGCTAGCTGCCTCTGTCCCTTTCCATGGTTTGCAAACTCCCAGGTGTCAGGTGTTGCTTTGCACTGTTGCAAAGGTGTTGCATTGCGTGCTTGTGTTGCTTTGCAGTTGTATTGTTTTGCAAAATTCTTCACACCTGCCCCGCCCTTTGCATGTTTGCAAAGGTGTTGCTTTTCAGTTGTGTTGCTTTGCAAAGTTCTTAGCCCCGCCCTTGCTCTCATCAGCTGTTTGTCGGGGCTGGGAGCTTTGTGCGTGGGTGGCAAGCTCTGCTGAGAGATACACATTAAGGGTGGGGGGGACCCCTTTCAGGGCCCATATCTCAGCCCCCCCTGACCCAATCTTTACAAAACTCGGGGAGTCTTTCAATATACGTCCTTTGAAGCTCTGCTGAACGTTTGGGACCTCTAAGCCCAAAAATGCCGCCCCCAGAGCCGCGGAAAGGCGCGGTTGTGTTTTTAATGGCTTTATTCGGCCGAATTTTTTTTCCGAACTTTGAATTCCCGCCGAATTGAACGGATCCGAAGTGGGGGAGTTCGGACTTCGGCATGTACCGAACCCACAAGGGCCAAATTCGGCCGAATCCGAACTGTACCGAATTTTTTTTTTTGACAACCCTAGCTGCTAGAAAAGCTCCCTGTTTTTTTATATGAAAGACTAAAATACATTCAGGAAATTTCTATCCACCCTTTGTCTGAGGAAGTTAGGGCAGTATGTATGGTTATGCTTTGCTCATTTTATCCTCAGAACCACTTTATGAGATGAGTTAAGCAAGAGAGAGCGATTGGTCCAAAGTATGGTTGCAGGTCCTCTTCACCACCGTTGGGAGGTTTTTGGGGCAGAGCCTGAGGAGGGCATGGTTTGGGGAGGGACTTCTATATATATAAATTTTATTAGGTTTTATACTAGAAGTTTTCCATTACATTGAACAACATCTATAACAATATCAAATTTCAATTCTAACTTAAAGTTGTTATAGTTCCATATCATATAATAAAAAAAAGAAAAAAGAAAAATGGAAAAGTTTTTTGACTTCCCCTTCACCTCTATCTGCCTCTTAATAAAAAGTTCATCCCGTCGTAGGTAATCTAATCTTAATAAACTATCAATACCATATATAGGAAAAAAAACCATAGTCTGTTAGTAAATATACTTATACTTAATCATTATAAAAAAGATCAGAAATAATCCTCTGGATCAGATTAGAAAGTATTCTTCCATTCTTCCCATTTTTAACTCATATTCACAATAATGCATCCACGCCCCCCATTCCCCCAAAAACCGAACGTCATTTTCTTCATTTAGAATAGCTGTGAGTTTTGCCATTTCTGCCACTTCAAACATTTTAACAATCCAGTCTTTTTTCTCAGGAGTTTCTAGCCCTTTCCATTTCGCTGCATAAAGCAGTCTCGCAGCTGTTGTGGCATAAATCAAAAAAGTTCTTTGTATTGCTAAGTCGTCTGGAATCATACTCAGTAGCATCATTTCTGGTGTTTTGGGTATATTCTTTTGTAGTATTAATCTCAATTCATTATAGATCATGTCCCAGAAGTCTTTGGCTTTGTCACAGGTCCACCACATGTGATAAAAGGAACCAATTTCTTTGTTACATTTCCAACAAGTAGGGGACATCGTTTTATAAATCTTTGCAATTTTCTTGGGTGTTAAATACCATCTATACATCATTTTATAAATGTTTTCTCGCACTGACTGTGCTTTTATTCCTTTTAGATCTTTGGACCATAATCTTTCCCATTTATTTAAAACAATATCATGTCCCACATTTTGAGCCCAATCGATCATAGTTGGTTTAATCGTATCCTGCTCACAATATATTGTTAAAAGGAGATTATACATTTTAGAAATCAGTTTTGTATTATTATCTAGTAAAATCCTTTGAAAAGAAGATTTTTCTTTAGAAAAACCTTTTTTTGCATCTTGTACAAAAACTGATTTGATTTGGTAGTATTGGAGCCATTGTAAATCATCCTTGAGAAGTTGAAAGTCTTTTAGTGAGCATTTGTTTCCTTCCCAATTAATTAGATCTTGATAAGTAATAAATTTGTCTGGTCTAAGTGGGCGCAAAGTTAGCATTTCTTGAGGCGATATCCACATCGGTGTTTCTGGTTCCAAAATGTGTTTATATCTCATCCAGATACGAAGTAAAGAGGACCTGATTATATGATTACGAAATGTTGCTTGTAATTTAATTTTATCATACCACAAATAACCATGCCATCCACTTAAGTTATTATAACCTTCCAAGTCGAACAAACGTATATTTGACAAGTTCATCCAGTCTTTTAGCCATACTAAAGCTGCCGCTTCAGCATAGAGTTGAAAATTAGGCAGTGCTAAACCTCCTCTAGTTTTTAGATCCACCAAGTATTTATAAGCAGTCCTTGGTTTTTTCCCTTGCCAGATGAAGTTTGAAATGTCTTTCCTCCAAGTTTCAAAATATTTAGTTTGTGATATTATTGGTAAATTTTGGAATAAGAAGAGCATCCTCGGTAAGACATTCATTTGGATCGTTGAAATACGTCCCATTAGTGACAATTTTTTGTTTGACCATATAATCATATCAGTTTTAATCTTACCCCATAACTTGAGGTAATTGTTGGTTATCAGATCTTTATTCTTTGCAGTAATCCAAATTCCCAGGTATTTAACTTTGTTAGCTTTCTCCCAGCCAGTATATGATATAAATTCCTGTTGCTGTGTTTCCGATAAATTTTTAAATATTATCTTTGTTTTTTCTTGATTCACTTTAAAGCCTGATACTTTTCCAAAATCGTCCAAAGTCTCCTGAAGTATATTCATTGACTGTGTTGGATTTTCCAAAATTAGCAGTAGGTCATCCGCGAATGCTCTCAACTTAAATTCATGTTTTTTAATTCTTAACCCGCGGATGTCCTCCATACTTCTTAGTTTCACACATAGCGGTTCCAACACCAACAAAAATAAAAGTGGAGACAAGGGACATCCCTGTCTAGTCCCTTTCGTGATTTGGCAATTATCTGACATTGATTCATTAACCAAAATTTTAGCTTGTTGGGAGGTATAAATAGCCGATATACCTTTCTGAAAACGATCTCCAAAATTCAATTTATCCAAAATCCGTTTCAAAAAGTTCCAAGAGACCATATCAAAGGCTTTTTCTGCATCCAAAAATACAAAAGCCGCAGTTTGTTGAATATTCTGGTCATAATATTCCAGTGAGTCTAGTAAAATTCTTACATTGTCTTTTATTTGCCTTCCTGGTATAAAACCTGCTTGGTCCTCGTGTATAAGATCCTTAATAAATTGTTTTATCCTACATGCCAAAACCGAAGCAAAAATTTTGTAGTCCACATTTAACAGCGATATAGGTCTGTAATTAGATGTTTTTTCTGGATCTCTTCCTTCTTTGGGTATCAATGATATAAATGCATGTGACCAAGTCTCCGGGGATGTTCCCTCGTCCAAAATTGCATTGTAAAGTGAGCCAAAAAATCCAACTAAATTGTCACTAAATGTTCTATAAAATAGTGCAGTAATTCCATCTGGTCCAGGTGTTTTATCCGTTTTTTGTCTCAGTATTGCTTCTTGTATTTCTTCCCTTGTTACTGGAGCTTCAATACATTCTCTCTGGGTCATTGACAAAGCTTTCATCTGTATTGAGTTTAGAAATTTATCTATTTTCTGTTTTGGAGTATTTTCTTTCTGATATAACTTAGAGTAGAATGAAACAAATTCTTTCTGAATTTCTGAAGTTGAGTAAACTGGTCCTTTAACAGTTTGGATTTTTGTTATAATCTTCTTTTGGAATGAGTCCTTCAGTTGTGTTGCTAAAAATTTTCCTGGTTTATTTGCATATTCAAAATACTTTTGTTTAGCAAGTTTCAGATTTTTATTCATTTCCTCCATTATTACCAAATTTAATTGGTGTTTAGATGCAGAAATCTTTATTTGAATTTCTCTTTTCTCCTCTTCCTGTGTTACCGTTACCAATTTCTGCTCCAAATTTTGTAAGTTCCAAAGTATATTGTTTGTAAATTGCAATTGAGTCTTCTTCCAGGCCGAATGTTTCTGTATCATAAAACCTCTCAGAACAGCTTTGAATGCATCCCAAACTGTATTCAAAGAAGTTTCCCCATTAAGGTTAATTTCAAAAAAGTCTTTCATTAAAGCCTGTAATTCCTTTTGTATCTTGTTGTCTTTTAAAAGTTTATCATTCATTCGCCATCTAAATGCTTGTTTATTGTTCCAATCAAAAGTAACAGGATTGTGATCAGAAAAAGTTCTAGGTAAGATATGAATTTTACGTAGTTGCGTGAAGATTGATTTACTGGCCCAATTTGGGGAGGGACTTCAATGCCATGGAGTCCAATTGCCAAAGCAAAGATTTTCTCCAGGTGAACTGATCTCTATCGGCTGGAGAGCATTTGTATTAGCAGAAGATATCCAGCTATTACCAGGAGGTTGGCAAGCCTAGTCCAAAGCCACCCTGCAAATATCATGGCAGAGTGTAGAACACACAAGCTTCTGGTGTGGTGACTGTTAATTGTTGGGGGTGGGTGGGAAAAGGCTGTAGAAATGAACTCATTAGGATCTTGTAACTTGGGCCCGAGCCAAGAGAAATTTCCCGGTCTGCTGACAGAATGGAGATGATTGTGTTACCTGTCCCTGCTTTTGCTTCAGCTTTTCACTTGTGCAAATCAAACCAAAGAGTCTTTATTTTCAAACCATATTTGTTTCCTCTCACTGCATTTCTCCCATAAATCGTATGTATTTTAATGTAGTTTGGGAATCAGTGTCAGCATTTTATACGTTATATGTCTATTATACATATAAATGACATACGCTCTTTGTGTAAATATTGTACAAATTGCATATAACTTGCATTAAAAATGTGTAAAAGAATAAAACAAATAATCAGTACCAGCAACAAAAATGGTCAGACTGAAATAGTTCAAAATGATCATATCCAGAAACAAAAAGGAACACATTCATAAAGGATGCTGCCTCGAACATGGATTGGCTCTGTTCACTGTCGGCCATTGCAAGCTGGAAGCTGACCCTTCACTCTGTTCAAGAGCAGCCTACCCACTCTCATTGGGATGCTCTTTACATGCTGGAATATCATTGTGTGGTGCAGTGCAATTGGAAGTATCTCCTCCCTTCCCCACAGACACACAATTACAGCTTGTTACCCCCCCAACCCTGAATTTTCAAAGAAGTCTTATGCTTGTTGCTAGTTTGGGTCTGTTCCATATTCAAGGCTATTTCACAAATGGGCCTCTTTGCACAGCCCCATGGGAGTCAACCCTGATACGATGACCTCACAATCTTCAACCCTGGATGGAGCTGATCATACTAGTTTGTATGCAGACGTGGGTGTGACTTTGAAACTGTTCAGTGGCTGCTACTAAAGGCTGACTGCTGGGGTGGCTCTTACCCCATATGGGATGGATGGGAGTCACCATAGCTCCTGGAGGAAGCTGGCTGCCTGAATCCCACACAGGGTACAAGTGGAAGCAGGGGCTTGCACTTCTTCCCCCCTCCTGGGGGGAATGGGCAGTTAAGCCCTCCAAGTGTGGAACCTAGGTTTTTTTGCCCCATTGCCCATTGGTTAAGACAACCCTTGCCCAATAAGCCCTGAGGCACCCTGCTGCTCACATCCCTCCATTGCAAGAACTGACCATTTATTCCTACTTTTTGCTTCCTGTTTTTAGACAATTTCCAATCCATAAGTGGACTTGTCCTCCCGTCCCATGACTCTGAAATTTGGTCAGCAGTCTTTGGTGATGGACTTTGCCAAAAAGCCTTCTGGAAATCCAAATAAGCAATGTCTGCTTGCTCATTTCTGTCCAGATGATAATTGACACTTTCAAAGAACTCTAAAAGGTTAGTGAGACAGGACTAACCTTTGCAGAAGGGCTTGTCCTTCTATATGTTTGCCAATTCTATCTTTATCAGGTAACAGCACACAACCGAACGTTGCTGAATACATTATTGTGGAATAGTTTTGGCACACACAGAACATGTAATAGGCATAGTGTGTCTATGGTCCTGAAAGAACCAGTCTGGTGAATGCAGGACCAGCCCCAGACTTGGAGTTGCATTGTATTTTTTCTTTTTTCGTCTAAATTATATTTTAGTGTTTCTTTGGAAGCAACTTTGAGGCCCCCGTAGGAAGCAAAGAGAAAGAGATATACTTAAAATTTTAAGTTGCAACTCCAAAGGGGAGATGGAAACCTGCTACAACTTCTTGGGCACTTGGCTGAGGCACAGTGCAGTGTTCTATCAGAAACACCTAAGGCCCAAATGAAAATTAATAAATCAGTAACCCCCTCGTGAATGGTATAAGGGTGAAATGAATGGTTTAGATCTTGTTTTTCAGACACCATGCATGCAGACATTTTTACAGTTGTCCCTAGAGAAGAGGGTTTATCTTAAACATACAAGCTGCTGCATTTAATTTTAACCAAACATTTCCAAGCACCTTTTGAGCTCCTACCCTCTGTGATTTTTCTAAAATGTTTTGTGAATCTGTCTGCCTGTATTATCTTTCCTGTGCTACTTCCTGGCTTCTCAGTAGCTGATTTCCCCCACATTTTTTCCTTGTTTTTAAACTAGCTACCAATTTTACTTAAGAATAACAATGAGAGAGCTCTCCCAGTTTTTAGCCATCAGCTTTGCTGCTTTAATAGGATGCAATGGCAAATAAAACCTACAGCATCATATTTGCAAAGCAAAATATTACAAAGCAAACGAGTCTTGTGGTGTTTCCATAGTAACTAGTACCTTAGAATTCGTACCAGTAAAGTACTAAAAACAAGCTACCATGCCTAAAGAAAAGTAAAACATGGATTTTATTTTATTGTCAGCATTTAAAAATACTCTAAAATGTTTAGGGCTGTACAAAGCGCCAAATCTGTATTTCAGGAAGATTATTTCAATAATGTTATGTCTGTTATATCTGTGAGGAAAATGTGTGCAAAAATAGGAGGCATCAGTTGAGCATTTTGGGAGTATCACTGATTAAACAAAAACTATGGGAGGATTTCTTATCTCGTAAGAGCATGGGGATTATGATGTACCTCAAGTCTCCAGGGATCTCAGCCGGAGCTTCAATGGAAATTCAGTACCATTCTTTTAAATATTTTCCAAGAGACAGAAAGAAGTATAATTTTGGTTGCAAATATGATGACTGTTAAGTCCTCCCTCCCTCAGGACATAGCTCTTTTCATTGTGTGAAGTATAAAATGGATAATAAACTATTCCTGCACCTGTCACAGAGCAGTACCCTTTCCTCTTTTCATAACATCTTTTTATTATGGATGTGGTGGACTTCTAATACCATAAAATTCTGGACTTGGGTGGGGAGCTAAAGCATTTTTGGACTGGTGCAAGATCATGCTGAGAGTTCTATGTTCGTAAATAGAGACTTCCAGCACTGGGACAGGACTACGTTGTGTTGTTCCTCCTTTCTGTATTGGGTTTCTGAGACCTAAACATCGATTTATCTTTTTAAAGATTTATTTACATCATAATAAACAAATAAACATTTCCTTTAACAGCAGGTATGGCATACAGTTGTCACAAACTTATTGCATAATTAAAAGAATAACAATAAGTTGCATGCTCCCCTCTTTATCAATTATCATTCTCATCCTTTATGAATCCCAGGGCTAAACATAAGAATAGAAGGGTCCCCTAAATACATTCTAACAACTGTTGTTGCACCTCGCAGGATGGACTGTAATAATTCCAACAGATGATATATGGCAAATATGTTTCTACAAATTTCTGTATTGACCATACTTTACATATCCACATACATATACTTATAAGTTGTGATCCTGGTCATAATCATTGTATACTAAACCTTATGCTACCATTGTCAATTGACAAAAGTTTTACTGCTTCCAGACCTGAGCCAATATTCTGGCTGCAATAATTACAAGTTTTGACAGAACTTCATGCTGTTTTTTTCAGTACAAGTAGGACCTTGTGTTAGAGATAGGTCATTGACATTAAAACAAAGGTATAACTCAATATATTCACTATCTGTCGAAGGCTTTCACTGTCAGAGTTCATTGGTTCTTGTAGGTTATCCGGGCTGTGTGACCGTGGTCTTGGTATTTTCTTTCCTGACGTTTCGCCAGCAGCTGTGACAGCCTGCATTTACTCCTCTGAAGATGCCTGCCACAGCTGCTGGCGAAACGTCAGGAAAGAAAATACCAAGACCACGGTCACACAGCCCGGATAACCTACAAGAACCAATATTCACTATCTCTTTATGAATTAATTCCAGAATGTCTGTACTCATGCACAAGTCCACCATAGATTAAAAAAAATAAAAAAGTACTTTTTTCTTTATTGCATTTCCAACATAAATCTGATTTTTCTCAAGAGGCCTTAATATTATATTGTGTACAGGATAACCCATTTTTTGGCCCTTACTCACAGACCCCCCAAAGTAACTAATAAAACATTAAAAAATCCAGTTTACGACAATAGATGTTCAAGATTATAAATGTTCAAAAGATAAACTAAACGGACAGGGCAATGCTTAGGAGAGTAACTCTAATCTAAACCCATTCATTTTAATAGGCTTAGACTGGAGTAACTCTCTTTAGCATTGCACTGTGAAAAACACAGTAGGCATATGCAATGTAGCCACAGCTCTCAATCTACTTTAAAGAACTTGTGGAATAAAAATTCCTTCTACTTGCTCTAGAAGGGATAGTAGCATGCTCATGTTCAGAGGGATAGAGTTCTGAAATAGTTGCTGAAAAGATCTTCCATGGTTCCAGACCAGCCTTGTATCTGATAGTATCAATATCTGGAGGAAAGTGCCATTCATTGATCACAAAACAAATGCAGAGTGATAAAGGTGGAGGAGATCCTGGACGTACTCGGGAGCCAAGCCATTTAGAGTTTTCAAAGTCGATAACAGCACTTTGTACTGACCCCAGCAACAAATTGAGAGGATATTAGTTTTATATGGCCACTGTGGTGAATCTCAGGATCATTTTCTGCTGCATTCTGAACCCACTGTGTTTTATGAAAAGTCTTCAAAGGCAATCCCAACATATAGTACATTACTGTAATGTAATATTGGTGTTGCTATGGCAACACAGTCCAGAGAGTTGTGATATACCCCTTTATTTATATCTGGATGGACCAATAATGCCCCAAAGCAGTGGCAATTTTAGTGGCCCCTTGCAACACAGAGTGCTACAGAGAATGCCAGTTCTCCTTCCATGGAGGTTTTTAAGAAGATGGCCATCTGTCAGCAATGCTGATTCTGTGACCTTAGGCAGATAGTGAGAGGGAGGGCATTTTGGCCATCTTCTGGTCACTGGGTGTGTGAGTGGGGGGGAGGTAGTTGTGAATTTCCTGCATTGTGCAGGGGGTTGGACTAGATGACCCTGGTGGTACCAACTCTATGATTCTTCATCCCACAATAGGAAATCCCCCAAACCACCCACTTTGCTGTACTGGAGAAGAATAAGGATATGAGGCAGTGGGCTAGTCCACTGCCTTGTATTCCAGTTTAGTAAGCAGGCAGTATTTTTGTAGTTCATCTGCAGCATAGGCCTTGCTTCCCCAAATGGGGAATAACCTCTTCATCATAGGGCAGAAGGATTGTTATACAGTGAAGATTCAGTGAAAACATCACCTTCTCATTGTACTGCAAGGCCATTAGACATTTGCAGAGTATCTCAGCTATCCTGTCCTACACAAGTGATCTGGCTTTAAAAAGTTCTGACAGAGCAGAATGAAGCCATTCCACTAGCACTTAGGAGAATTGTACTTTTTATTGGCTCTTGTTGGGTGAGGGGTAGCCACTTATTGTTTTTCTACAAATCAATGAGCTCCATAACTTGTCCTTACATAGTCAGCTCCATAACTTGTTGTCGTCCTCACACTGCTGTGGAGATGAGGAAAAAGGAAACTGATTGTCAAATGAATACATCTCAGAATGGCTTTTTTTAGCCAGTGATTTACTGGGCAAAATCAACCTTGAATTCTAGTACGGTCTGCTAATAATGTGAGGCATAATCATATGTTTTGGTACCTTTCTCTGAACTGTCCTGGCTGTAATTATTAATGCTGAAGGAACTGTCATCTTTCTTCTCAGTTAGCAAGTGTCTTCCAGTAGCAACCCCCCCACACACAACCTTTAGCAGGATTGCTTGCCATAACATGGCAGTGTCCCTGACAGACCTGTGTTATTAAGATTCTGTGGTGATTCCCATTGGGAGCAATTAAGTTATTTCATCCTGAAATTTTACATCCTCTGCAACTGGGTTCAGTGGACTGGTACTAAGCTCCTAAATACTCCCAGACGCTCTATTGTGAGCTGCTATATATTAGTCTGACTATTTGCAATAGGGGAAATGTAACTTTTTTTTGGTGGTGATCCCGGTTGTCAGGTCCAATTGCCCTTGTCACTATTTGTCGCATTGTCTATATGACTACCTATTAAACCAGACCTTGGAGGCAACGTATTAGTATTCTGGTAGCTTAAGCTATCCAGGTGATGAATAGCGAAATACTAATCCTGTAGACCTGAGAAGGCTTTTCCAGCCGACCCTCAGGACTGTAGGATTTAAAGCACAGCATGACTTAGCACAATCAACGGTTGTGTACGAGCATTGTGCAAATGATGAAAAGGTAGGATTACAGCCATGCCTTGGGTGATGCAGTCGTTTCTTTCAGGAAACTTTTCCATGCTCTAATAAATTACTTTCTGCCTTCCATTTAAAAACAACATTAGCCAACAGTATGAGTGGAAAAGGCATTAACTATCACAAGTCAGGTAATGTCTCCAGTTCTGGATACTGTTATAAAATCAATGGCTATACTATCACAATAAGAAATATGCATTTATGAATATGTATATAGGCTATGTGCAAAGAATAAGTACTGAGTATGGATGCGGCAAGGGAAGTTTCTTTCTTCAGAGGTCATTACTGAATATTGGTTTTAAAGATCTAAGGAACAAACAGTAACTGGAGGAAAGTGTGACTCCTGATGCTGAGAGCACATGGTGTAGTGCTTACAGTGTTAGTAAGATTTTGGAAGACTCAGGTTCAAATTCCCACTCAGTCATGAAACTCACAGTAGCAGCAATCCCAAGCATACTTATAGCTGAGTATATGTGTTTAGGATTGCACTGTTACAGGGAATAAGCCCCATTGAAAAAACTTGAGTAGGATTCTTAGTAGACTGCTCTTGAGTTAGTCATTATGTTTCAGCTGATCTTCAGCAGGATTACTGTGAGAATAAAATGGCGTGTAGACTGAAGTACGTTATGCCTTGAACCCCTAGGAGGAAGAGTGGGATATACTGTAAGTGAATAGATTCTATAGATGACCTGGCTGTGTTAAATGAATTACCAATAGTTGGTCCTTTCTCAGGATAAATCAGACTGCAAACCATTTCTTCATCTTTTTCATTGTTTGGGCCTCCAAAGTATTTGCACAGTGGGAAACCTTTCTGCTGGATCCATCCCATTGTTCCTAATCTGATAAAAATATTTCATACACTTAAACACTAGAAGCCTTCCACTCTGACAGACATTCTTGCACCTCACTGTTTCATTATTTTCCCAAGTAGCGGAAGGGTAGTGGGTGAGAGGGGAGCAGAATAATAATGTAAGCAGTAGTGTCACATGAATTCAGATCCGAACAGTTAACCAATCTTCTGATAAATAGAATAGTCCTAATTGGTTTTTCTATGATGGAGCTTCTATGATAGAGTTTCCACTTCCTGTGGCCTTCACAGGCACAACAGTCACATATCCTACTTTAAATGGGATAAGTTTCCCCAGCCTAAGTGTGGAGTGACTCTTAAGTTGGAGAAAGGCTCAAACACCTTCCTTGGTGAAGCCGAAAGACAGCTTTAGCTCTCCAAAAGGCAGTGAGATGAGGCAATCATATATGTGCCTGAATTAGTACTCTGTGTATTCATATGCTAGATGGTCAGAGGAGGGTTGTGCAAAAACATTCTTTGGGGTAAATTTCGGGTTTGGGTTTATTGTGCCCAATTTTTTCGGTAAACCCAGAATAAGCCAATATCCATACCGGTAAATTTTGGTATTCGGCTTATTTCCGGGTTTACCCCCAAAATTGGGGCCATTATAGTTTATAGGGATTTTTTTAAAGCTCCTGTGGGGGTAGAGTCCCCAAATTTGCAGCATGGCTGCAAGGGACTTTCATTGGATGGTCACTGAAGTTTGGTGAACCTTGGGACAGGGGGTCCAATTTTATGGGGCCCCAAAGGGGTCACCCCATCCTCCAGGCATTTGCGAGCCAAGCTGTCCATCAGTTTCCAGGTTCAGACGTTCAGCTTTGCAGAGGACTGGCAGAAAAAGCTAATTGACAGGCTGGTGCTTCAAAGTCTGTGGGCTCCATTCATATTTGGGGCGCACTGCATGATGTCCATGCAAATTAGCTTCCAAACTGAGAAAAAAGGCTTAAATGTAAGACAAATAAGGTACAGAAAACATTTCTTTTGGTGGCAAATGACATCCTGTGAACAGTCCTTTATTATGGTAATCAAAATTTGATTTCAAGGGATGATCACAGTGTGGGGAAACAAAGCCTCTACTCGAGGCACCCTTCAGTTTCAGAGCAGGTTTTCGGGGGGGGGGGGGTGATATCAGAGCCAGCCAAAGTCTCAACCACAGGGGCTGTCTGAAGTAGAGTGTTCATCCTCACAGCTGAGAAGTCTCCTTCAGAAGCCTGGTGATAGCAGCAGTTGAAGCAGGCACTTTTTAGTTGGAGGGTATATCCCTCCAGATGGGACTGAGTGAGTGCTATCTTTTAAAAAAAAAAAACTTGTGCTTTATCCATATTAACCCACTGAACAGCGTTGGATGGATGGCTGTGTGGTTGGATGTTGGTCAGACCAAGTCTTCAGTTGGGTGATATACCTGGAAAGTTGGCCAGACCAAGTTGGCTCTGATTATACGACCCCTACCGCAGTCAAAAAAAGAAAGAAAAATGGGAGAAACCACAGAGCTGTGCCTCTGAGCAAAGGTGAATAGCCGAACCCCCCCCCCCAAAAGCGGAATAATAATTATTCTGCTTTTTTGGGGATCGCATATTCGGCTTCAGGGAGACTCCTAGGTTTTGGCATTTGGTAAACCCGAAGCCCGAAAATTACAGAAATGGCTAATTTTGGGTTTATTTTCAGCTCAGGTTTATTGATATGCACAACTCTGGGTCACAGGAATAGTTTTGTTTGTAGAGGAGAGACGCAGCAGCCTTTATTACCCTTCTGGCAGAGGTAGACAGATGTGTGTGTGGGTGAGGGAAGAAAGGCACAGAAACTATAGCTCTTTCCCCCCATGATAAGCAGAGGGTTCCAGCCATCCTCTGTGACCCACAGAGATAAGATGGAAATAATTTGGTTGTATTACCTGCCAGACGGAGACAGGCAGTACAGAGTGGGAAGTGATAGAGTAAGAGGTCCAGGTTTCCTGGAGCTTTGGTCCTCCCAAACAGTACATACATACACCTCCGACCAAATAAATTGCAAGAGATCAGTGACGAGGAAGCAAATGATGTAATTATATTTTCTTATTAGTCTGTTGCTCTGAGAGAGTAACATCTGTTCCAGTATAACTTATTCTTGAAAGTATTACTAAGAAATGCAAATGCCAATAAAAATATCTAATTGGTTGTGCTTGAGAAGGGGGGAAAGCCTTAGGTTTAAATTCAATTACCACTTCTAGGATAAAACATTAATCATAGTGTTTCCTTCACAATAGTGAAAGATGACAGTGGGAAATACTTTTAAAATCTGAATCGACAGAAGATATTAAAAAAAAACTGGAAGAGCTTTGTATGTGTTTTTCAGGCTACCATAATTAAATGTAAGAAAGAGATACCTTGAGATAGCCAGATCAAATGCTTCTCTCAGCTCATATCAGTAAAGAGTGGGATTTGTACATGGCATATTTGAAGTTGTCTTTAAGGGGTATATTAGATAAGTTATTATATCTATCCCAATGAAACTCGCAGAATTGCTCTAAGGCAGTGGTGTCATACATAAGGCTTATGGGCTGGATCTGGCTCCTTGCGAGCCAGCAAAGGCAGCCACCCCACTCCAATCCCAATCTGGGCTGGCGAGGTATGGCCCAGCCTGACCAAGGGACATTTATGACATATCCAACTCTCATAACAAATGAGTTTGACAGCCCTGCTGTAAGTATTAAATGAAATAAATCCCAATCAGCACACATTTCTGCAAGTAAAAATGTACTATATTAATTCATTTTATAACTAGTCCATATATTGCTGGTTGGGCATGTGAAGGACCAGAAAACACCACACCACAGTTATACTGCATGTAATTTTGGATCATTGCTTATTACCCATGTTATTGCCACACTTCTGTCAGAGCTGATGATGGGAAAGCTCCTTTTTGTCAGTTACCACACTGCACTGGTAATTCAATTACATTGGTAAACACATATTACACGTTACATATTTTCTTTATGGGCAGATTTCTCTTAGAATACAGACCTTTGCAGTCATAACAGTTACATCACATACTGAAAGACTGGCAACTATGAGTATCAGAAGTATGCACAATACGTAATCTCACGGGGTTGCCAACTTTCAGGTGAGGCCCGGAGATCTCGCTAAATGTGAATTGATCTCCAGACCACAGAGATCAGTTCCCCTAGAGAAAATGGCTGCTTTGGAGGGTGGATTCTATGGCATTGTAACCCGTTGAAGTCCCAAGTACCATCCTCCCCAGACTCCACCCCAAATCTCCAGAAATTTTTCAACCTGGAGCTGGCAACCCTACATGGTGGGCTTCTACCCTGGATATCAGTCATGGCAGCTAGCAGATGCATGTACAAAGAAACAGAGCGCAAGAAGGTAAAAAAGAGAATTGACTGGCGGAGGTAGCCCTGCCCGGGAAGGTTAGGCCCACGTTCCAAGACAGATTCCTTTGGCAGCTCCAACCTAGCTCAAGACTTCTTTAAAAAGTTGATCCCAAGGCTGCTACTTCTCTAGTCAGTATGCTGTGCTTAGGACTACAGCTGCACCTGATGCATGGTCATGTGGAAGTAATTCCCACTGAAGTAAGAACACATTGAACCAACAACAACAAAAGAACCAACAAAATTGCCTCAATGGGGGAAGAGAAGTGTTCTTTATTCCTGGTGCTGGGCTGAATTCTGAAGTGAAAGTAAGCCAATATCTTCCTCATCCCACCCCCTTTCTGACAATTCAACAGGACCAGCTTTTTTAGAACATTTAATAGGTTGTTACTTTAGAAACTTAACATGTTGTGTCATACCATAATCCTTTACTTTCAAAGCCCTCCTTCTATAATTAGTTTGTTGTTTAGCTTCTTTATCGCAATTTGTCTTCACTACAGGATGAAAGTGAAGCTTACACCTCTGATCTCTTGTCATCATCTGTTATATGTGAACAGTTTAAGTCTCTAACTGAGAATCACACCTGACTGATGATACCAGGCATCGCATAGGGTTGCCAAACTCCAGGTGGGGCCTGGAGATCTCCCAGAATTATAACACATCTCCAGAAAACAGAGATCAATTCCAATGGAGAAAATGGCTGCTCCACTGAGATCCCTCCCCTCTAAAAACCCTCCCTCCCCAGGATCCACCCAGAAATCTCTAGGAATTTCCCAAACCAGAATTGGCAACCTTAATCTCTTACCTTTTCCCCTTTACCTCCTCTCCGTCTATAATTCTTTGCATTCAAGAAATCAAAATTATTTTCTTTCTTTCATCACCTCTGACTCATGAAAGCTCATGTTGGAATAAATAGGAATAAATATAGTATCCCCAAATTGATAATAATTCCTAAGAAGAAGTTATGTTAGTCTGTTGCAGAAAAAATAAACAGGAGCCTTGGAACATTTTAAAGATGGTGATGTTTTTATTCTAGCATAAGCTTTTGTGAACTAGATAGAGCCCAATTTGTCCCCAAAACTCCTGCCTCCAAACTGTCATTCTGATACCTGATTAGGATGTAACTGGAGGAATTTTCATTTGAAGTCACGGTTCTGATTACTGGGCCATAGACATTGCAGAGAGTCACCCAATACATCAGGGAACAATGTCTCTATTGTTCATCTGTTCTGTAAATTAATTAATCTTCTTCAGATATCCTACAAGGGGAGGAATTCGTTGATATACAGCAGAATCTTTGCCCAGTAAAAATGCTCGTATATTTCAATATCAGAGCCGCACTGATGATCTCCCCAACAAACGCAGAACAGTGTTTATGTATCTTGTTGTTAATCAATGTATACATATATTTTTGAGTGGTTTATTATTTCAGTGTCCAAGGGTGAAAATGTGGAAAACATGGTTGCTATATTTTGGGGTGTACAAACACATCCAAGAGATGTCCAAACTAGAAGAGATGTCAAACTAGAATACATTATCCTTCTTTATGTCAAACTGCCAGCAGTTGACCTGAGTCTAGTTGACCAATCAAATGTGTTGCTAGTCATGTGGCCTGGCCTATCAGGTGTGTTGCTAGACATGAGACCACGTGCTCTGCAGCTGCACATAGGCACAGTTAAGCAAGCCACCTTCCCCCATCCAGGGCCTAAAATGATTTTACTATGCCCAAAGCCTGAACCAACATTTCTGAGAAACCAAGAAACTACTAGACAAAGCCAATTTCTTGACACACATGATGTTGGAATTCTGTGACTAGAACTCCAGAGGTGTTACTTGGTGTTAAAAACAGCCATGAGGAAGGTGAGGGCCATATGGATTATGGGCAATAGGGCCGTTGAAAAAAAAATTCAGTATAGTTCGGCTTCGGCAAAATTCGGCCCATTTTTATTCGGGCCATGCCGAAGTCTGAACTCCCCCGCTTCGGATCCCTGGAAATTCGGCGGGGATCCGGAGTTCGGGGGGAAATTCGCCCCCCCGCGTGCCTTCAGGGGGATTCCCTGAAGGCGTGCAGGAGGCCCTTTAAACAGATCTGCACCTCCCAGCTGGAAGGCGCAGATCTGTTTAAAGGGCCCACCGCTCCCTGGAAGCTCCCTGGAAGCTGCCTGGAGGCACGTGCCGGGGGGGGGGGGGGGGAGAAACAGATCTGCGCCTTCCAGCTGGAATTAAATCTTCTAAACTTCAGGGGAGTCTTCAAGTTTTTGTGAAAGTGATGACTGGCAACCAGAATCTTTTAGGCTCATCTGACAGTTCTACTGAAACACCTTCCAAAATGTGGCAAACAATTCCACAGACCTCTGGGAACTTGGTATGATAATGAAGATAGGCCCTTGTGTGCATAGATTCTGGCAAAAGAATAGTTCCTACCAATTAAGTCAGAGGAAAAATTCCTACAAAAGGTGAATCATAATGAGAACATTCTGAATAAACAGCAGTTTACTTTTCATAACATCTATTAATGAGGCTTCAGTAGTTACTTATTGTTCCCTAACTGTCGTTGACCATGGCAATTCAATTTCAATTTAATTAAAAAGAAACAAAATACTACCTGTAGGAATCTACACACAGGAATTCTACCCTGTATCTTTCCAGATATGCAGTGCATGTTTAGTTAGTGACTCAAATTGAAATGGAATAGATTGAAATCATGGCAACAAATTAGGCTGTTCTATCAGCATCAGACAGCTGGAGGTCCTTGCAATAATTTCCTAGATTTATATTTAAAACTGCTTGTAAATTTTCTAGTTTTGTCTAGGCAATTTCCTTCATAATCAGTGGATTACAGACTAAAAAGTCTACATGGGCATGGCTAATGTGTGAAAATAAACGTATGTCTATGCAATTATAAAATTGCACGGACAATTAATTTTTTGTAATTGGGAACTCTTTGTTGTTTGCTGTGCCATTGTCACAGAAGCAAGACAATCTTTCCACTCGGAGTGGCAACCTGGGAGAAAAGACAATTGAGTTAAAATTAGAAAACCTTTTGGACTCGGCAGAAGTTATTTTCAACAATATGAGGTTGAATACACAAAATGCTTTTTGATGGACAAAGTTAGAGAGGTTCCACCTAGGTGACCCAGCTCCAGCTGTGATGGCAATTCACTGAGGAGCCTGCAGATTCAGTTGAGCAATGGAGAAGACTCAGAATGGCTGGCCTCCAGATGGGTATTGAAGATTTTTCAGTGGTTATTAGTTTTAAATTTTATTCATACGATAGCCCAATTAGGAAGAGAACCTGACTGCAGCAGCCAGGCTTTCCGGTGGAAACAAATGTATATATATTCCTTTTAATTTATGCTTTTCTTTGTTTAAACACAGGCAGTTTAAGATGACCTGTTCCCATAATTGTGAGGGGGCAGCTCATTCCTGATGGAGGGGGGTGGATCTGTGGCGGATGGAAGCAGCACAGCAAAAAAACAACCCCTATTTTAATGTTTACATTTTGCCCCATGTTTACCCCTGCACACTATAAGATATAGGGAGGACACTACTAGGTGTTACACAAGATTTTGTGAAAGTGGGACTGTGTTAGATCTATTTATGTTTCACCTTGCACATTGCTGGATCCAAGTCAGTGTATTCCTGAGTACCATTTACTCAAGGGGAACAACAAGGGAAGCTTTGATCTTTATGAGCTGCACATAGGCCTTCCAAGACATCTGAGTGGTCACTGTGGGAAACAGCGTGCTGGATTATATAGACCATGGGTCTGCTCAAGTAAGCTCTTTCTATATTCACATGTGTTGTATTAAAAAGTTACACTTCTCTTACCTCGAAATTCCTATGATGAGATAATACAAAATGAAAATAAGATATCATGCTGGAATGATAGGATGTTTTGGAGATCATTAATTCATAGGGTTGCAGTAAGTCAAAAGCAACTTGATGGCACTCACACGTACACACGCAAGGTTCCCTTTACAGATTTTTTGTGTGTAACTTCAACTTTAGCATCTTATAATTCCCACTCTCCTAAAATTAATTCCACTATATACACTTTTTGATAGGGACTGCATAGAAAATATGGTGAAAAACCCATCAGCTTCCATATTGGAAGATGTAATTATGCCGTGTCAATTAAATTGTAAATCATTGAACTAAAGCAGCTGGTGATACATAACCATGACTATGATTTCAGATGGTTGTACCTTTTTTCTTCATTTATTTAGCTGTTTTAAAGGCAAAGCAATATTTTTATGGCAGAAAATTTGGTGAGCATGTGTTTCTTTTTGTTTTCTTTTTTAAAAATGCAGGGAACAATGCTATAATTTCAAATATAGATGATGGTTGTATACCACCATCTGTTTATGATTTAGTGATCAAAAGGCTAATTGTCAAGGAATAATTGCTTCATTTCTAAGTACGGTGAACCTTTGCTCTTGTACAGTATCTATGTGTATTACGTATGTATTTTTTTTGCTGTAAAAAGGGCCAGGTTAGTGACCACAGGATTTGTACATGCCCCATTCAACACCTGGGACACTTTAACCTTAAACAAATAACATTTATTGGAAGGGGAGGGGAACAAATAAGTCAAACCAGGAGTGTGAAACAGTGAGAATAACAATTATATTAACCAGTCCCAAAGTCAGTGGGCAAAAGGGAGGAAGCCTCTTTAGTCTCTGGGTTTTGACTCACAAGCTGCAGACAGGTTCCATTCTCCTCACAGTTCCTGAGAGAAACCCCTTTCCCTCACAGTCACAACAAAGTCCCCGTGACACTCAGAACCAAAGACTCAGTCCAGAAAGTGGCCCCTCTTCTGCCAGCTGGCGTTCTCTGTGTTCTTGGCTGTTTTCTTCTCTGGAGAGTCTTCTTAAATTCCCCACATCATCAGGAGGGAAATCCTCAACTTCTCCTCTAGCTGAGTGTCCCTCAGGCCAGGCCCCCAAAACCTCTTTCCCCAGCCTCCTCTGTAATAAGCAGCTCCCTCTTCTCCCACTGCCTGTGGCCAGGCGAGAAAACACTCACCCTGTAATAAACGCCTCCTTCTAGAGAGCACTGTTTCCAGACTAGTGTTGCATAACTTTGCAAGTGAAACAAGGCAATACACTTTCCGACATAAATACAATTTTTACAAGTCTTACATATGTATGTGTGTGTGTCCACACACACACACACACACACACACACACACACACACACACACAGAGAGAGAGAGAGAGAGAGAGAGAGAGAGCTACGTGGAAGATGGTTGCCCAGATATTTGTTGTGATAGCAACATGTGGTAGAAATATTTGAATAAATAAAACTTGGCAGAGGTCCTTTCAGCTTTAATTAAAACATGTAAGGGAATATGTAGGTATATCAATATATCAGGCTGATGCCAATTTCAAAGGGAGACCACAGTGTATTTCATTCTTGAACAGATATGTAGAATTGATGGTGAGATCAATAAAACTAAATTATGTACACATACACTAGCCTAACATTCTTTTAACTAAGATTTTGATAGCTTCATTATTTTTTAAAACTAGTGTTAACTACACTTTTCTTTGATTAATTACATTGTTCATACTTGAATCTGGATATTATTCCTAGTACTATAATATTTGCATTCCACCTTCCCTCAAGGAGCATAAGGTAGTTAAAATGGGATTTCCTCTATTTTATCCTTACAAAAGGATAAAAGAATGTTGGTTAGACTCCTTGCAAAAGGAAGGTAGATTAGGCTGAGACTGGCTGAAGACTGACTAATGTTCTTCATGGCTAATGATAGTAGTTCATTTCACAAACATGGGTTTAGAGGTCTCTGAGCCATTGGAAAGTGATCCCAAGGTCCCAACTGCCTTCTGAATTGCAGCTGGATTCATATTTGTCCAGGGCTCTGGGTGAAGAAACCTTTACCTCACAGAATCAAGAACTATGGGAGAGACCCGGCTTTAGCCAGGACTCTCAGCTCCCCTCCTCTTTCAACTCAGTAACTTTGGGAAAGGGAAGAGAAAAAAGTAACTAGGAGATGAAAAGGCTGCCCCTTGTATAAGCCAGGTCAAGAGAAGAAGCCCTCCAGTAATTATTATTCAAAGCTCTTTCTGAGCTTTGAAGAACTCTTGAAAGCTTTTTTTTTTAGTTCCCTACAAAGGCTCTGAAAAATCTAGCCTGTTTCTAACTGAGATGTAAAGGTTTTGTGAACTCTGTTTATGCCTGAGTGGGCATCTGAACCCAGTATTCTATTGGCCCACTCCAGATAACTTTTTTTTTAATCAGTTTTAAGCGGAATTCATATAGGTAGACCTGTCACTCAACTTGTATCTATCTTCATTGCCTGACACCATGGTTACTATATCTTGATATTTTTGCATACTAAAGATAAGAGAGGAATATAGTACTGCTTCCTACTTAGTATATTGTTATCCACATTTTTAAAATTACCATAACATTTAAAACTCATTACCAGACTAAACTGCAGATTAAGTGGTTTCTGCAGGGTAGTCTTAAAAGTCATGTTTCCATTCAGAGGAATGATAAGATTAGATACTATCAATATATTTGTTCAGTAATTAGGTATTCTGTTTTCTCCACAATGAAGGCATTTTCCCCCATCTTAAATAGTGTCCTGGCAACCGTTGTAATTATAACCCTGTTGGTCGTGAACTGATTTTGGTTAGCATCAGAAACATTCTTCCAAGAGGTCTGTTGACCAGGTCAATCAAGATTTATTTTTCAAAAGCTTGTCTATTTCTTCAGTACTCAGCGAGGTACTTCTCAGAAGATTTGAATTTCATTACATAGTTCATTCCCAATTCTTCTTGAACCAAAACCATTGCACTGATTTTTGGATTTTTTTTTAAATCTATCACAGCCATGACATTTTCCTATTTAAAATACACTCACATGCAAATATGTTACTCGGTATTATTTTCTGTAAAACAATTATTTCAATATTTTTTGTTCATAACAAACTTTATATAAATATTATTTCTTTAGCAGAGTGAATCAGGATAAGAGAGATATAAAATATGCAAATTTTTATCATTCTAATGGAGTTGAGAAGGAAGTAGCCTGGCTGGAACCTGCATAAAACCATACTAATAGTTTAGATTTATTGGCTAGCAAGGTGCAGAGAATTTTTCCTCAGGCAGGGATCAACAGGAAAAAAAACTGGTGTAGGTGAAAAAATGCAAAAAACTGACAATGGTTGAATTCCCCTCCCCAATCATAGTTAACTTTACAATTATGAGCAATGTACTCAAATGCTTTTAAGAGTTTGCTTTTTACCAAGAGTTCTAAATTGGCTCATAGTATACAATGAGATTCTAAAGATATGCAGATGGTGATGTGAGTTTAATTTCAATGAATTTACAATGGTGTAAGGCAGCAGGAAAAGAGGAAGACCCAACAAGAGATGGATTGACTCTATAATGGAAGCCACAGCCCTCAATTTGCAAGACCTGAGCAAGGCTGTTAAAGATAGGACGTTTTGGAGGACATTGATTCATAAGGTCGCCATGAGTTAGAAGCGACTTGACGGCACTTAACACAGACACAGTGCATTCCTGCTGAGGACGAAAGTCTTTAGGAGGCTAGGAAGGGGCTGCGCCAGCATCCCAGGACATATCGGGGGCAGAGCTGCCTGTAGGCAGCCTCCTGTCCACTTTCGCCCCGGGTAAGCTACTGGGACGAACAGCACAGCCTTGCTGTTTGCAATGGAACAACAAGTCCCATTGAAAAACAAAAAGCCTGCAAAAGGCTCCCCCCCCCCTTTCAGCAGCCGCTTCCTTTGTCCCTGGCCTTTCCTTCCTTTGTCCCTGGCCGCTAAAAGCTCAGGAATGGGCTGACACACAATGCTTCTTAGGATTAGCACTGTACTGTGGCTGGGTTGCAAACTTGTACCCCATTTGAAAACTGGCTAGAAGTATATAGGGAAGATATAATGACAATGATTTAATAATAATGATAATCCGAAGCAACAGACAGTGTGGGTTGAAGCACTCTGAACATGGAGGAAAATGAAACCAATGGAGCATTTATACTTACACTACCTCTTTTACTGGTGTAACATTGCTGTTGTTAGGGATGGATATGGGCTGAACAACTTGGGATACTAGCTAAGTCCTGCACCTCCTTGGGCAAGCCCCCAACATGATCCAGTTCTGGCCCCTATGTTAATGAGGTCATACAAGGGTTACACTAGTGTATTTCCATGATTCATTGGCACAGTGATTTTAGGGAGGAATCTTAAACAGAGCAGATTTGGGACTTCAACCCAGTTTTCCTGGCCTTAGTATATTATTGTGTTATTGCTTGGAGTAGAACTTACTTTTTAGAATGTATAGCAGATCAGGGAAAAGAATCCCTGTATGTCTTGCATGTCTGTAGTTCACCAAGAAAATCTGCATGATATCAAACAATCCATCAAAAAAAGAAGGCATCTACCTATTGCAATAAATTTATTAAATATGTTTTTTTTCCTCATCAGACATCTCTTTGAAATGTACATTGTCCTTTTCTATTTGCATGATAAGAAACTATCAAGCAAGCAGTGCAAGAAATGGGGTCTTTTAAAGGTAATCAAACCAGATGGTCTCCCCCCCCCTTGCCTGCACACAAATTATAATTTTAGATTCAGTTATGAAAGTATAATGAAAGTGCATTGGGGAGAATGAGTGTGGTTACTGAGGAGGATAAAATGAGAGAAAAAAAATACTTAGCAAAAATACAGTCATTTTGTTATCCTTTGGCTGAAAATAATTAGATGAGAGAACACCGTGGATGTGTTGCAACTATCTGGCAGTTAGTGTAAGATATTGTGTGCCACAGGAGATTACAAAGAGCTAAGGTACAGTGCAGGATGTTGGACAAATGGGATAGAGGATCCCAAAGACATTGCACACACCCTGCTCTTTGTGTTTATGAAATATTGGTGAGTAGACGGAGAACTATTTGACAGAAATGCATAGTTCACTGATCCTGTCCATGAAAATCTTGTGAAAGAGATTTGAAATTCCTGTCACATCCTCTTCATAAGATTGGGTCACCTGGAATAATGACATTCATAAAGCATTCAAGCTTAAAGTTTCCGTATACTGAAACTGATAGAATTATTTCAAGCCTTGCTCATATACTTAATGGACAGTGACGTGCTTTCTAAAGAGGGTTCTGTTTCTACACATCTTACTTCATATAAAATGTTCCTAAGGAGTCCTGTGGTGCAGAGGGGTAAGCTGCAGTACTGCAGTCCAAGCTCTGCTCACAACCTGAGTTCGATCCCAACGGGAGTCAGTTTCAGGTAGCCGGCTCAAGGTTGACTCAGCCTTTCATCCTTCCGAGGTTGGTATAATGAGTACCCAGCTTGCTGGGGGTAAAAGGAAGATGACTGGGGAAGGCACTGGCAAACCACCCTGTAAATAAAGTCTGCCTAGTAAACTTCGGGATGTGACATCACCCCATGGGTCAGGAATGACCCGGTGCTTGCACCTTTACCTTTTTAAGGTACTCACAAAGAGGCCTATATGCACATATGCTTGGTTTGCACATATTTATCCCTGAAAGAGAAGATCCTTGCATTGTGGTCTCCATGTATATGGACCTCCACTTGGACTGCCAGTGTCACATGAATAAATTGAAGTTTAATCTAGATCAGTACTTTTTAACCTTTAATCCACTACTGCCCACCAGGTAGTCAACAATATCCTCAAATGCTCCCTGGCCACAACTTAAAAATTAGTCCATAACAACAGTGCTAAGAGGTATGGCAAATGTATTTATGTAGGTATATTTATGATGTATGTATGAGATACACAGATCTCAAGCATACATTCAGTGAGGCCCTGATGGCCATCAACCAATGCTATGTTAGGTTTGATTCCTGTTTGTTGTGTGCCTCTTTTTAAGGACCTGGCAAAGAAATCTGATAGGGGTATCTATTCTCAGGATGGGGTAAGTAGTATGAAACAACTCTCTTCCGCTGGCTGTGAGAAGCTATTACAAGTAACTGCCTAAACTTCAAATGTCTGCCTAAACTTCAAATGTCTCCCCTTTACACCCAAGTTTGGAATGTCCCCCCAAATCTGTAGATTGCTTCTGTGGTGTGTGTGTGTGTGTGTGTGTGTAGCCCTGTTAAAGATCAATGATCTACACCAAATAGACTTGCTGCAAGTGGGTAATCCTAGGATGCTAGGACACACTTTTCCCAAAAAGATCATGGTTGTAGTTTAGGAGTGCTATGGATCCTGGATTTCTTCTGATTTTCAGGTGAAGGCAGTGGTCATTTTGTCAGCTTCAGCTGATTTTCCTACTATGCCTCTTTCTTGTAACAGAGGGATTTGACCTTATCCCCTAACTCCTGGTGACTTCCCAGTTGGGACTACTCTTGTGCACCCTGAAGGCATTTAGAAGCCCCTATTTGTTGACAATGTAGCAGCCAGCTCTGGCATTAGTGGTTTCCATTATGAACAAACTTCATTGGTTACTAGTATATTTCCAGACCAGGGCTTTTCTACACACTCAACTTACTCCTGATTTTCTTGGCAGTCAATCGACAAGCATTGGAATCGGTTTGGTCACAGTTCTTTTGCATGCCTGCCCTCTCTCTCTGCATTTTCTCAGTTTTGAAGGCAGTTAATTTTCTTCTACGTGTGCCTTAAATAATCAAGATTTTCAAGGGAGGGCGCTGTTGTCATCGATGGTATCACAGCAGCCCCCTCCTTTTTATTTCTGGTGCATGCTTATATGGATAGCATGGCTGCATTTCTTTTTAAAATGGCACTAAAATATTGATATATTGATATACTGTTGTGATTATAGGTTTAACAGGTTCTTTGAATTCCCAGCTTTCTTTTTTTTTAAGTAAGTCTTTAATCTCTTCCCTCATTGCAACATAAGAAAAAATGCATATCTCTGCAAGGGAGTGGGGACTAGAGACTTAGACAGTTACCGCACTAGGTATTCCCAGCAATGTATCAAGAGTTTGGAAATGTTATAAAAAACATCGCTTTAAAAGGGTTTTTGGATACCATGGCTAAAAAATGGCTGGAAGACATCTTCACAGCGAAAGGGGCCAAACAAAGTGCGAACAGTATTTTTTATAACAGTTTCAAACTCTTAATACATCGGTGGGAATACATAGAAAGTGCGAACAGTATTTTTTATAACTTTTTCAAACTCTTAATACTTCGCTGGGAATACCTAGTGCGGTAACAGTCACTCTTTTTCTTATTTTACATGAAAGCTGGGAATTCAGAGAACCTGCTTGAACTATCATTACAATGATATATTGATATTTTGGCACCTTCTTAAAAAAAAAAACACTCATCTTCAGGATGGGAGGAGGTGGAGGGGTTTGTTGATGATGACAGTCCAATCATTGAACACTGGACTAGAGGGAGGTAGGAGTGGGTGGGTCAAAGAAAAAATGAAAGAAACATTACAAGGAAAAAGATTATTCAAAATCAGCTTCCAGAAAAAGATCAGGATAAAAGTATTCTCAAAAGAATCATAGAATCATAGAGTTGGAAGGGACCACCAGGGTCATCTAGTCCAACCCCCTGAGCAATGCAGGAAATTCACAGATACACAATTCACAAATTCACAATGCAGGAAATTCACAAATACCTCCCCCCACACCCCCAGTGTGCCCAGAAGAATGGGTGGGAGCAGGGTAGAGTTGCCAGGTCCCTCTTTGCCACCAGTTGGAGGTTTTGGGGATGGAGACTGAAGAGGGCAGGGTTTGGGGAGGGGAGGGACTTCAATGCCATCAAGTCCAATTACCAAAGTGGCCATTTTCTCCAGGAGAACTGATGTCTATCAGCTGGAGCTATTTTATTTGTGAAGCTGTGCTGAGTTTGTTAATAAAATTTAATTTTTTTTAAATAAAAGGTGATTACCAGATCAATGGGTAGTAAATCAATTATTTTTAAGTACGAATTCAGAAAACAGTTTAATACGAGAATCTTGACTTGTACTGCTACAATAATTTTTTCATATTGCTAAAAATCACTTGTTAATTTTCTAGAACTGTTTTTAACCAGCATTCCTGATTAACACTGACTTTTCTGCAGTAAAGGAGTATTACAAGAAAGCATTGTGTTTGTCAACTAGAATCAACAGTTTTACACAATGCAACGGAATGCTGGTTTCATATACTTCAAAAGTCTTTCTTGAGTTCCTGTGGCTGGATATGTGGCATACATAATGCAGTGTTAAATGTCAAAAGTGTGGTGGATGATTTCAATTAAGGACCATAGAGACTAGCAAACAGCTAATGAAAGCTGACACAGCATGACTGTCAGCCAAGATGAGAAGGATTTCAGGTGGGTAACAATATCTCCCTGGCAAACAAAGGAGAAAATGTTCTTTCAAAGAATACTCAAAGCAGAAAGATCCAGCCAAGCTAGAGCAGGGACAACAATTATAGCTAAGACTATGTGTGTGTGTGTGTGTGTGTTTTCAATTCGATGGTTTTCTAACTGGCTGCAACTTCATTCACCTACTTGATCATTCCATGCCTCACTTCTTCTACAAAACAAATTTATGTTTTAAAAATAATTTCAAAAAGACAACAGGGTTAATCTGCTGCAACCAAACAACAGAGCCCTGTGGGACCTTAAAAACGTATGGGGTTTATTGTAGTATTGGCTTTTGTGAGTTGATGTCTACCTCATCAGAGGCTCTGGCTCACAAAAGATTATGCCACAATAAATTGATTACTCTTTAAAGTAGCACAAGATGGTTCGTGGTTTTGGCTGCAGCAGACTAAAACTGCTACCCCTGTGGAATTTGTCTTTATGGAAGGCACTGGATTTGCCTGAGTGACATGGAAATTTATTGATCCTGTAAATGTGTTTATTTACAAAATGTGTACCCCACCTTTCTTTCCTTATCAGGGCCACCAAGGTGGCTAACACATTAAAAATATACATAACAAAAATACATTGTAAAAACCATTAAAACAAAAACATCATTCAAACAGTGAAAAAGAAGTTAAAATATCCATTCAATACTAGAGCAGAGGAATCCACTAGGGGAGGCCAAATGTTCTGAGGAGCTGGCGTGAACTCTGCCCTGGCATTAGTGCCACTTATACTGGCTAAACTGGCACTAATACCAGGGCAGGGCCACTGGGAGTGGCGCAGCAGCACCAGGCTCAGATGCTGGAGCAACTACGGCGTCAGTGTATCTTGCTGCAAGCGCTCACGCCGGCATGAAAGGGGATGTTCCCATGGGGGGGGTGACTTTATTCAGCTCCCTAAGCCCTTTTGCCCTGGAAACACCCCCTTTTGCAGGCATGAACTTGCACCAGCAAAAATTATGGCGTAGCCCCATGAAACTAGGACTGTCAATTTGGTTCGGCCCGAACTGAAAATCAGCCGAATTTCCCCTGATTCGGTGGTTTTTAGTTCGGGAGGAACCGAACTCAAAACTGACGGGCAACCGGGGGGGGGCGAATTCAGCGAGTTCGGGAGTTTGCGAATAAATTCGGCAAATTCGGCCGTCAGTAAGCAGCATAACCGTCAGTAAGCAGCATTCTCCTCCCCCGGCCAGTCGGTGGGCAAGCTGGGTCTTCTTCTGGCCAATCAGTCAGGATTGAGTACTGGAGGAATCAGCTGATGTGCGGCCCGGCCAGGGAGAGAGAGAGAGAGAGGGAAATCCTCGTGTGTGTGTGTGGGGGGGTGCTTGTGCACATTCGCTCCTTTCTGTGGCTGCAGGGGGCGTATTTTTTGGGGTAGAGAAACAAAACTTTCAGCAGAGATTCAGACAAGCCTTCTTAAGAGGCCACCCAAGTTTTGTAAACATTGGGTCAGGGGGTCCCAAGATATGGGCTCCCCCCTTTTTTCTTTCCATGGCTGCAGGGGGCGCATTTTTGGGGGTACAGATCCCAAACTTTGAGCTGAGTTTCAGACCAGTGTTCTTAAGATACCCCCCAGGTTTTGTGAACATTGGGTCAGGGGGTCTCGAGATATGGGCTCTTCCCCTTTTTCCCTCCCCCCTTTTTCCATTTATGTGGCTGCAGGGGGTGCTTTTTTGGGGATATAGCCCACAAACTTTTAGCATAGCTTCAGTGAATTATTCTTAAGATACTACCCAAGTTTTGTAAAGATGGGGTTCAGTGGGGGCAGAAATATCGCCTCCCCCCTTTTCTCTTTCCATGGCTGCAGGGGGCGCATTTTTGGGGGTGCAGATCCCAAACTTTGAGCAGAGTTTCAGACCAGTGTTCTTAAGATACCCCCCAAGTTTTGTGAACATTGGGTCAGGGGGTCCCGAGATATAGGCTCCCCCCTTTTTCTTTCCATGGCTGCAGGGGGCGCATTTTTGGGGGTACAGATCCCAAACTTTGAGCTGAGTTTCAGACCAGTGTTCTTAAGATACCCCCCAAGTTTTGTGAACATTGGGCCAGGGGGTCTCGAGATATGGGCTCTTCCCCTTTTTCCCTCCCCCCCTTTTCCATTTATGTGGCTGCAGGGGGCGCTTTTTTGGGGATATAGCCCACAAACTTTTAGCATAGCTTCAGTGAATTATTCTTAAGATACTACCCAAGTTTTGTAAAGATGGGGTTCAGTGGGGGCAGAAATATCGCCTCCCCCCTTTTCTCTTTCCATGGCTGCAGGGGGCGCATTTTTGGGGGTGCAGATCCCAAACTTTGAGCAGAGTTTCAGACCAGTGTTCTTAAGATACCCCCCAAGTTTTGTGAACATTGGGTCAGGGGGTCCCGAGATATAGGCTCCCCCCTTTTTCTTTCCATGGCTGCAGGGGGCACATTTTTGGGGGTACAGATCCCAAACTTTGAGCGGAGTTTCAGACCAGTGTTCTTAAGATACCCCCCAAGTTTTGTAAACATTGGGTCAGGGGGTCTCGAGATATGGGCTCTCCCCCTTTTCCCTCCCCCCTTTTTCCATTTATGTGGCTGCAGGGGGCGCTTTTTTGGGGATATAGCCCCCAAACTTTTAGCATAGCTTCAGTCAATTATTCTTAAGATACTACCCAAGTTTTGTAAAGATGGGTTCAGTGGGGGCAGAAATATCGCCTCCCCCCTTTTCTCTTTCCATGGCTGCAGGGGGCGCATTTTTTGGGGTGCAGATCCCAAACTTTGAGCGGAGTTTCAGACCAGTGTTCTTAAGATACCCCCCAAGTTTTGTGAACATTGGGTCAGGGGGTCCCGAGATATGGGCTTTCCCCTTTCCCCTTTCCCCTTTTCCCTATTGGGATGAATGTGCATCTTCTCCAGAGCAAAACGTTCCGTGCCTAATTGGAATCATCTTGGATTATTTACAAGTCCTTTCTTCAGCCCCTCTTGATGGAACAGAAGACAGCCACAGTAAGACCCCTTTGGGGGCTTTAATCTATAATTTTTCTCCTGTGTATGTGTGTGTGTGTGTGGGGGAAAGTAGAGTCTGTGTGTGTGTGGGGAGGGAGCAGTTTCTGTGGGGGGGGGAAGCCAAAGGGGTGTGTGTTCCCCCTCGAGTCTCTCGCTCCCTGGTTTGAGGGGGGAGGTTTCAGTTGTGTGTTGCAAAGGTGTTGTTTAACAAGGTTGTGTTTGCAGTTGTTTTGCTAATTTCTCAGTTGTTGTCGGGGCTGGGAGCTTTGTGCGTGGGCGGCAAGCTCTGCTGAGAGATGCACATTAAGGGTGGGGGGGACCCCTTTCAGGGCCCATATCTCAGACCCCCCTGACCCAATCTTTACAAAACTTGGGGAGTCTTTCAATAAACGTCCTTTGAAGCTCTGCCAAAAGTTTGGGACCTCTAACCCCAAAAATGCCCCCCCAGAGCTGCGGAAAGGCGCGGTTGTGTTTTTAATGGCTTTATTCGGCCGAATTTTTTTCCGAACTTTGAATTCCCGCCGAATTGAACAGATCCAAAGTGGGGGAGTTCGGACTTTGGCACGTACCGAACCCACAGGGGCCAAATTCAGCCGAATCCGAACTGTACTGAATTTTTTTTTTGTTGATAGCCCTACATGAAACTCTGTGGAGAAGTTTCACGGGGATGCTTGGGGGGATATTTTAAGTACCTACTGCACTGCTGCAAGCCGCTCAGGAGGTGGCACAAATTTGCCTTCTCGGGCACTTCTTAACCACGCCCCCTTAGGATTGCTCTGTTAAGTAAACATACATAATAAGTACAATTAAAAGTGTGGGCTTGGGACTCACCTTGGGCCTCTGTTTGTTGGCCCATGCCGAAGGGGGGAGGCACCAGTCAAGGTGAGGCCATCTTGGCTGGCCCTGTGCCTCACGAGGCAGCAGGGGCTCAGCCATGTCTGGAGGAGGGAATCTTAAGATGGCAGCCAGGCAGGGGAGCCTGTTACAGCTGCACACACTCCCTGGGGGAGAACTTTCCTCCCCGGCCATTCCCTGTCCTTTCCCGCCCCTAGTTCAAATGAGCCTATTGAGCTCAGGCTTGGTAGGGGTATGCCTGGCCGGCAGGCTGCAAACCTGGGTTTCTGCTCGGGTCCGCCGGCCAGGATGTTTATAGTCCCCTCACCTTACTCCCCGCATGCTTGCCTTTGGGTTTCCCTACCCTCCTTCCCTTTATTTTAGCTGTTTGAGGTGTTGTTTTCCTGTTTTTTGTCACAACTTTTTGACGGTGTTTGCATGGGGCCAGATCCATTTTTGGGGGAAAGCTGGCTTGCGTGCCTACTTTTCCTCACTTTGGGGATCCCAATAAGGGATATTGGGGGAGGCCTGGAAGGGACATGCCCAGCTTGGGGGCTGTCAGGGCAGCCTCCCACCAAGTGGCAGGGGAATCACACAGAGGCTCAAGCCCAAGTGGTGTCCTGCATACTGCCATCTCCAGCCGGCAGACTGGAAGTAGGAGATCACATCACTTGGCAGGCGGGTCAGCCCCTATGCCACACCAATATCCTCAGCTGTAACCAATAAAGTTGTGGCCGTTTTCATCCCAATATTTTTTCTGGTGCTTGTTTTGTGCATGCCTTTGTTTTGCATGGGTTGGGATCTGAGTAGCCATTAGGGCTGTTGAATTTTAAAAAATTCGGTATAATTTGGATTCGGCTGAATTCGGCCCGTTTAGATTCGGGATATGCCGAAGTCCGAACTCCCCCACTTCGGGTCCATGCAATTCGGCGGGAATTCAAAGTTCGGGAAAAAAATTCGGCCGAATAAAGCCTTTAAAAACACAACCGCGCCTTTCCGTGGCTCTGGGGGGGGCGTTTTTGGGGGTAAAGGCCCCAAACTTTCAGCAGAGCTTCAAAGGATGTTTCTTGAAAGACCCCCCAAGTTTTGTAAAGATTGGGTCAGGGGGGGCTGAGATATGGGCCCCGAAAGGGGTCCCTCCCACCCTTAATGAGCATGTCTGAGCAGAGCTTGCCGCCCACGCACAAAGCTCCCAGCCCCGACAAACAGCTGAGAGGTTTGCAAAGCATTGCAACAGTAATGCAAAGCAACTCCACTGCACATCCAACAAGGTCCAAAGGGCCTTGCTGCCCTTGCAAGGACCTTGAAGCCCAAATGGTAGAGAACAGGGTGGTGGGGTGGAGTCCTTGAAAATGGGCCATACAGTGATGAAATAAAACCACAGAACTACTAAACTGTGCACCAACAAAGGATTTGAGGATCCAGCTGCCAAAATGTAGGCTGTGAATAGATTCCAGCGAGCTCAGTGAGCCCTTACAGCTGGAGGGTTCGAGCACTGCAACCCCCCAGAAATTTGACCAATTACAGGGACATTTTCAGGCTATATGAAATGGGTATTAGAGCATATTCTAAAGTCAATATTAAGTTCTTCAACCCATTGGCTTATGATTCTATAACTAAAAAACTCCATCGATTTTGTTGAGAAAGCTTCATTAGTTTCACAGTAGATCCACCTCTGCATATATGCATGAAAATAACAAAGGGTAGGAGATTTTCCCTGGGGGAGAGGTGATTTGGGGATACTTTTTGTGAGACCATGTCTTCCAAAGTGGCTCAGTAAGCTTTTGTTACAATGTGTTTGAATGGTAAATCACAAATTGACAGAATTGACAGAATCTTGTGCCAATAAACAAGCATTTAAACATCTTGGAAAATAACTTGAGTTCTAACATACTGTACCACTCGATGAACACAAGGCATTCTGCTTTTGTAATTACTAATGCTTAGCCCCTTCCTCCAAATTCTATGCTGTTATGTCTCCTAAAACTCCCTCTGGAAGGACCCCCAACCATCTGGAACCAGTTTTGGGTAGCAAGGGGATGCAGATGTTAACACTGACATATCCACAGACACACACGCGCGACTAGGAAGTGCCTTCTGCTTATGCAGTAGGATCTCTGGATCCAGGCCACATTTTCTTAACTGTAACAAAAGGATAAATTGCTTTTGCTTTTATTCCTGGTCTACAGAGAGATGGGAACGAAAGTAATGACTTTTGTAGGGATAATCTTGTTCAATTTCCCCCTAACCCTTACATTAGTATCCTGCTTGTACTTCCAAAGCTGTTTTTCCCTTTCAGTATTTAAATAGACAGTGCCACTTAGTTAAAAGCATTTAGTCACATTATGTTTTCTTTCACAGATGGGAATGTTACATGGCTTTTGTGTATTTGTGTTTGTACAAGACCTTCTCATTTCAATGTATAACTTTGATGTTTTCCATCTGGGTTGCAATTTCTCTTGATAATTGTAATCATGCAGATTCTGCCAGTCTTCAGAACTGAAATGCAGATCCCAGTAAACAATACTAATAAATATAAGAGACAAACATGGGAGGAATGGCTGCTGAAAGACACAGAAGTTAATTAACAACACAAAAGAATTAAGAAATGAAAACTCTGGGTCATACATTCACACCACCGTGTGAAAAGAAATCTCACTATGGTGGTTGTTGTTGCTAGTCCCCAAAGCCACTATAAACAGCTGCCTGAAAGGACTCCCATCTAGTCTTTTCTCTACCCTACACTTATGGCAAGAAGGGAGATTTTGCTGCTTCCATTCATTCACCATCACAGTAGCATCACCTCTTGGTGTTTTCTCTCAGAGAGAACAAGAAACCCCAACATTGTTCTTCTATGTTCTTTGATGTTGGCACACCAGACTGACTGGTACCATAAAAAACAAAATCCTAGTCCTGTCCTGTGGGGTTTTTTTTTTAAAAAAAATATTGTGTCTGGGAAAAAAAAACCATAAAGAGGTTGCATTGTCCTGTGGTTAATTAACGGTGGGCAAAGAAGCAATTACTCTTTCATTGTGCAGAGCGTAAGGTGAGGGGAAACCTGGAATGACATGGCCCGTGGTTTGGCTGCCTGAAGAAGCTTGAGAGCTAGATGGATATAACTTCTGCTGGGAAACTTCATGTGGTGAGCATAATTTACAAAATGGGGTGGACAGACATTATTTCCCACATCTGGGCAGTATAACTGGGGCTGCGTATTTGAAAATGAATTGGTATTTTTAAGCTTTAGATTTTGGGAGCAGTTTCCACATCAGTATTCCAGACTTGGATCCCCAATACCATTTTGAAATTCAGATTTGTGTTGTTGTTTTTCCAGAATTCTGAGGTTTGCTATTCAGGTTTGTTATTCCTTATATCTTTCTGCTGGAAGGGGAGGAGACTAGAGTGGTGCCACCAAATTTTCAAGGAACCTAGTCCTGCCTGCCTACTAAATCCTCACCAAGTTTCAGGCAGGTTGTATCAAGGGGTCCATTGCTTTGGGTCCTTGAACATCCTACTTGCCTCCATTGTTTCAGATGAGGGGGGGAATCCATGCTTTCTCCAAGGCAAAGAAGTCAGTAGCAACCACTGGCCAAATCCTCCACACAGAAACAGAACTAACAAGCTCAGCATAACCAACATCAAATCAGACAATCCCAGCAAAACCCTGGGCCAATGTGACAAGCCCAACACAACCAATGTCAAACCAAGGAATCCAAGCTGAGCCAACTTAAGCAAGGGACACTGTTGCAAGCCCAAAAGAATCAATGTCAAACCACAGAAGCCAAGCAGAACCCAGGGCCAATGTGGCAAGCCCAACAGATCCAATGTCATATCAGTGAATCCAAGCAATACCAACCTGGCAAGCCAGCACCAAGGCAGCCAGCCAGACCTGGCGAGACACTAACACAGAGCACATACTAATGTCTAGTCAGGCAGCAGATATCCAAGACACAAGCCAGAGCAGCAGCAGCACTCCCAAAAATCTCACACTGAAGTGGAGTCAAGCTGCAGTGTAGGTCTGCTTTTTTCCTCTTTGCCCATGCTCAGAGAGCCATGGAGGGCTGTGAGAGAATCATCAGGATTGGCAGACAGTTCTAGTGCTCCCCCAAATGTCTGATCTCATTGCCTGGGAGACACCAGTCTGAGAAGTCTTCCTTCAAATGAAGTCTTTCCTTCTCCAAGGGAAGAGCCACCTAAACTGCAGAAAGGCTCCTTAGGCAGGAGAAGGAATGCTTCAAACATTGCACAGTGAAATATTGTCGAAGGCTTTCATGGTCAGAGTTCATTGGTTCTTGTAGGGTATCCGGGCTGTGTAACCGTGGTCTTGGTATTTTCTTTCCTGACGTTTCGCCAGCAGCTGTGGCAGGCATCTTCAGAGGAATAACACTGAAGGACAGTGTCTCTCAGTGTCAAGTGTGTAGGAAGAGTAATATATAGTCAGAAGGGGGTTGGGTTTGAGCTGAGTCATTGTCCTGCAAAGTATTAAAGGTAATGTGCTAATCATTGTCCTGTAAGTATCAAGATAATGTGCTAATGAGGGTGTGGTATGTTAATGTAGAACCATTTTATCCTGAAATGATCTGTTAATATGTGGAATCCAAAGCTAATCCACATGGCTATTGTGGGCTGTAGTCTTTGTTAGTCTGGAGGTTTTCAGGACAGGAAGCCAAGCCTTATTCATTCTTAAACTCTCTTCTTTTCTGTTAAAGTTGTGCTGATGTTTATGAATTTCAATGGCTTCTCTGTGCAATCTGACAATATATATATCTGACTATATATTACTCTTCCTATACACTTGACACTGAGAGACACTGTCCTTCAGTGTTACTCCTCTGAAGATGCCTGCCACAGCTGCTGGCAAAACGTCAGGAAAGAAAATACCAAGACCACGGTCACACAGCCCGGATAACCTACAAGAACCATTGCACAGTGAAGTTACAGGATATATGCCAAGATCATGATAAAGTCAGCATATAATTAATATATAATCTATGCAAGAAAATGAAAAAGAGTTCAAGATAAAAATATAGTGTGTTGAACTTTAGAATTACCACTGAGAACACCTTCTTATATGCCTTTGATATTCTAACTTGCCCCAGACTTTCACTTCCCCAGTGGTTGAACACGGGGTGGGGGGGGATGTTCTGTTAGGTTTCTCTCAGTGACTAGTACTTGTGATTAATATGTCTATTGCACATATTTTAGAAGATTTTACTTTTAAAGAAGCAGGTCAGAATATTCCATGCTCATTTCATACACTTGGAGGATTGTAAACCATTGCTATTAAACAATCAGCTAGGCCCACCAGAGTTGCAAAAATCACTCAAATTTATCCCCAAGAAGCTTCTCCTTTTCCATTGCTTGCTGTTTTCAACATTTCCCTCCTCATCTCTCTGTGCAGCAGATGCTTAGTTTGTGGACTTGCAGTAAAGGTTGAGTTAATGTATCTATTGTTTACTGTTTTATGAATTATTCATTTCAATATTTTAAACCACCTTAGATGTTTCCTTGCCATTTTGAGCATTCCTGAGCCTTTCGGCAGCTGGGGACAGAATGGCCGAGGTGCCACCGCGGCACCTCCAAAGAGGTTCCCTGGCCTCTGAAAGGCTTAAAAAAGCCTTTTGAAATTTAAAAAATAAAAATGGGACATTTTCCCAGGAAAATCTGGTGCAGCAACACTATTCCTGGAGGGGGCGTTCCCGGCCTGGAGGGGCTTTGGAAGCTAACATTAGTTCCACTCCCGGGAACACCTCGGGAATGCCCTCTCCATGCTGGCGCTGCCTGTCTCTTCCGGGATTTATGCCCCAGAGAGACTGCGCTGCCGGGGGAGGGCTTGCAGCTCCGCAGCGCCCAGGCGCTGATGGAACTGCCCCTGCCACCAGTGCAAGTGCCTCTTATCACGAAATAAGAGGCACTTACGCAGGTGGCGGAGTCACACCGCCTCCTAAGCACAATCGCCTCCAACCTCAGAAATGAGCCTTACACATCACTTTGGTGTTACATCTTTCTCTCCTCCCTCTCCTTCTGAGATATATTGCCCTGGGTTGAGGTAATGCAATGAATTCCTGTCATGAAGAGAACAGGGCCAGTAAAGACCCAAGAGAAGAAGCTGGCTGAAAACAAGCCAAAGAATCAACATCTGGGAAATAGAGAAGGAAATTTAAATATGGCAGAGCTGAATTTGTTATCCACTTTTAATATCTTGGGGTTGGAAAAGAAGAATAATGTATTCCATGATTTGCATTCATCTCTATTAGGGATTAGAGACAAACAGCATGCAAGGGAAAGTAAAAGGCAATTATTATAGGCTAAGAAAAAATAGTAGGGAATACATAGTCTTTGGGCCAGACCAAACTTCGTTATCAGGTAAGGTGGTGGCAAAACTTCATGTTTGTCTGAAAGGTGTATGTCTATGTATTTTGTTTTGATGTGATAATCTGTCCTGAGGGGTAGCTTAATCTTTTTATGATGTCATCAAGATGGCTGAAGCCAATTTTTCCTGCCTTGTCTCATTTGAACTCATGAACCAAGTGGCCAGTTTCAAATTTTAAAGCCCTGCTGGCAAGCTAATAAATTCCCCTACAAATAGCTGATACCAATAATACCTCTGTCCATTACCGCTTTTGTGATGTAAGGCATAAAGCAAACAAAAGTCATTCCCCCCACAAAGTTTTATAAGGTTTGGGGCATATAGTGCTTTACCTAACCCAGACAGTCACCTGAAAAATTTCAGACAATTATAGCTTATTATTTTGCCTTTCCAATGAGCCATAGCATGAAGAAATTTGTTTCAATATGCTACAGGTACATGAGAACAGATCCACATTTTATGTCATTTTTATCCAATGTAACTGGATAATAGGTAACTTTGTGTTACTGCAAAGAAATATCTTTTAATGTTGTGAGTTCAGCAACTACAAATCTTACATTATTATTTCTTGAATCAGAGGCCAGTTCAAACAGTGCTGCTATTGTTTTCCTGCCTTTTTTGGAAGCACATTCTTTTTTTGATTTTTTTAAACATTCTAAGAGAGCTATAGCGCTGTAGCTCCATAGCAATCCAGTGCATCCAGATCCAAATCCAAATGCATGCAATTATTTCATCTTGACTTACAAGTATAAAATGTATAGGTATAGCATCACTTTATCAGAGAAATGCAAATAGACAGGTGCTGATGGTGTCTCCGTTGAACCACTGAGTAGTTGAGTAATCTCAGCTGGTTTTTAAAAAGTATTTAATGGGAAATGATATCCCCAGGTTGTACTCTCTTGCTAACATCTCTGAATACATAGCAAGCATTTCAGGATCAAGAAGTGTTTGTAAATGATTCACACACATACCTTTTAGAAGATTTGCACTGATGAATGCGCAAATCATTGGGCATACGAAATCAGACCACATGCTGTAATGACCAAAGTAAATGTTAAACTGAACTTTTGCTTGCTTGTTTACATTTTTCTTCATGTCTACATTTTCTTGTCTGTTGTGCAGTTTAGCATCAGTTCTGGCTTTCTGTAGACGGTGCTGGAGTAGAAAGCAGGGGTGACTAGGGAATATGTTGATTCAAGCACTTTTCCCAGAAGACCTGCCTAATAAATTAAAATTTTAATTGAATGAAAGCTTGAGGCAAAATGTTGGAGATCTTGTCAGGCTGCAGGCCATGACTGCAGATGTCCTTCTGTCCAGGTTCAGCAATATTTACCTCTGTCCATCAACTCTAGTGTATGTCGCCCAATCTATATCATCACTATGTTTCATTACTTACCTCTCTTGCCAAGGTACAAATGTACCGTCCTGAAGGTGCTACAATTCAGGTCAGGAAATTACATGGAAATAATGTTCAGAACAGGAATAGAAATTGTTTAGTTCACTGAGACACCCATTCCCCAAAGACAGTTATTTTTAAATGAGGTTTAATTATTCATTCTGAAGCAGTCATCCGGTTCCTGAATGTAACCATGAAATATTCAGAACTTGGTATGGAGAATGACAAATGAAAGACTTGTACTGTAGTCCTAAAAGTGCACATCTAACTTCAGAACTGTAGCCCAAAAATGTTTCCATCTAGGCACCACAAGAAATAAGAAGTGAGACATGTCAGCTATAATGATGTCACTTAAGCAGCCTCTAGTCTGAACAACTTAAAGTTACTAATCCAATTCTCACCTGAAAATTATCTACCTCCCTTCAGAGGAGATTACATCAACATAGGAATGTGTTCAACATTGGAAGATTCAACGTCTTCTGTAAGATATTATTGTTTCTGTGTGCCACATGATATTTATCTTCTCTTTCTGTTGCATGTACTTCTTTCACAGCAGAGCATATCTTTCTAGTAGCTATATACGCTCATGTACTTCTTTCACAGCAGAGCATATCTTTCCAGTAGCTATATACGCTCATGCAAACCCTAATATTGGGAAGGAATCATTAGAGATGGTACCTGAAAAGTAAAAATTGAGGTAAGCAAAGTTGTGGCATCAATAGTACCATCCACAGGCATATTAGAGAGAGAAGACACTCCGTGCTGGCATTCCAGGGGCAGTTAGTCTTGAAACAGACTGTGCAGGAAACTCAGGAAGAAGAATCCCTGGTATCCATGTGTGGTGAACACCAAGGAATCTTAGGGAAGTTATGTGAATACATTTACTGCAATCCCTAAATAGCCAAATCATGGAAGTGTAGTCCATGGCACTTTTAACAAATTCTGCAGTGTGTACAGTTTCCAAGATCTTACAACGGATGCTTGGAAGGAGTAAGTGGTTTTAATGGTTGGGAACAATTACCTGTGAAGATGTTGGTGTGCCAGCAATGAAGATGGGGAGGAAGCGAGCTTTGTCCTTGGAGACATTCTTGGAGCAGGCCATGCCCCAGCAGTAATGCTAGCCTCTCTGGGATTTGCCTTGGATTCAGCTGGTAGCTGTGCATATCTAGGAGGCAAAGACTGGCATAGTATAACTGCCTTGGTTGCTTGAGTGGCGATCTGGCCCTGAGTGCCAAACAACATGGTTTCATGTTCCCCTGACAGCACAGGGACCAAGTATTACCTGCCCCTTGTGAGCTCTTGACTCATCGAACCAGAAATCACCACAGAGACAATCAGATTCCAAGCAGATGGCTTTACTGGTCAAATAGGCAATACAGTGCATTGAAGGCAAGATGACAGCTATGGTTTGTCTTGCCCGTTATTTGGAAATATAAGGCAGAGAAACGGCGGGAGATTACAAAGCATAAACAGAGCATTATTTCCCAGGAGTGGCGTTCCCAGGCTTTGGTATGTGTAGCCGTCCTTGGACGGTTCAGCAGAGAAACGAAAAGGAAACATCTAAACCGAGATAACAGCCTGACATCCTGCTCCCCTTAAGTCCCCCTCCCATCCGGCAAGGGGGCTGGTCTGTCCGGGTAGGTATTGTGAAAGGCGTTGACGAGTTTGGGGGCGGAGACATCCCGTGCGCGAACCCATTCGTCATAGGCAGGGGGGAAGTGTTTCCAGCGGATCAGGTATTGTAAGGCCCCGTGGTGTATGCGGGAATCCAGGATTTTGGAGACTTCGAAATGTTCTTCCCCCCCCCCACCATTATGGGCTGTTCAGGAGGCGGCTCCGGGTGCCATTGTGGGGAAGCAACATGGGGCTTTAGAAGGCTGATATGGAAAACGGGGTGCACACGCCTCAGAGTTTTGGGGAGAGACAGTTCCACCGTGACAGGATTTATGAGGCGGGTGATGGGAAATGGGCCAATGTATTTAGCACTGAGCTCATGGCACGGACGGGTGGAGCGCAGGTTCTTGGTGGAAAGGTATACCAAGTTACCCACTTGCAGGTCCCTACCAGGGGAACGATGCTTGTCAGCCTGCGCCTTGTACTTGCGCTTGGCTCGGTCTAGGTTGCTAACCAGCCAGGGCCATGTTGTACGGAGGGTGTGTGCCCAAGAGGCAATGTCGGCATCCCCCTCCCCCTCTGATCCTTCTATTGGGGTGATAGGACCGAAGTCCTGTCCATACACCGCATAAAACGGGCTGAAACCTGTGGAGTGATGTACAGCATTATTGTAGGCATATTCTGCAAAAGGCAACAGTTCCACCCAGTCATCTTGGTGGTAATTGACATAACAGTGCAAATAGCATTCAAGTACAGCATTGACACGTTCGGTTTGACCATCCGTTTGGGGATGGTATGCACTAGACAACCCCTGCTCCACCCCCACCAATTTGAGAAAAGCTTTCCAAAACTTAGCAACGAAACTACTTCCGCGGTCGCAGATTATCTTGCGCGGAAACGAATGTAGTCTAAAGACATGTGACACGAAGAGGCGGGCCAACTTCTGAGCGGAGGGGATCCCCGCACATGGAACCAAATGTATTTGCTTAGAAAATAAGTCAGTGATAACCCATAACACAGTTTTTCCCCCGCTGAGAGGGAGGTCCGTCATAAAATCCATAGCAATCACTTCCCAGGGTTTGCTGGGTATTTCAAGTGGTTGCAGTAGGGGGTCGGGCTCCCCACCTAGCAATGGTTGCACTCGGACCGCGACCGCGGGTGCATCGGCCCCGAACGTCGAGGTCAAACGTTGAGCCAAGGTGGCTATCGTGGTATCCTTTGTACAATCTGAAAAGAGGAGGGCCGTCTGGATAGCGACCCTCTTGGCTTCAGCTTGACAGTCAGCTGCATTGGGTACCAAAGAAAAACCTGCCGGTGCGGCTCCCGCCATGGTACCTTCCCCCAAGGCGACAGGACGCTTTAGAGCCGTGGATGAGAGAGTCTCACGGGCAATAAGCTTATCCAATAAACCGGTTAGTATTTGTAAGTCCTCAGTTGCCAGCCGGGCATCATCCAGCAACTGATCAAAATCCTGGAGGTCTAAACGAGCATTAGTATCCTCCGACGTTAATATCCAGAGAACCCTCACTAGAGATTGCCACTGTGTCTGGACCAGTCCACTCAAGTGGCAAACCTCTGAATTAGTCCTAAAGAGTTCAGCTATTATTTCCCGTAGAAGGGTAGGATCCTCTGATGAGGACTCCAGGGTTCCAAGAAGCACTAGTCATGGTTTACTCGGAGAGCGCCCTCCTAGCTCCCATCCGAGAGGCAGGCGAACCCTCCAGGGCTCCAGCCTGACTAAAGAATCGATGAAGAAGAGTGGGAGATAGCTGTCATAATGTGAGCTCTTGACTCATCGAACCAGAAATCACCACAGAGACAATCAGATTCCAAACAGATGGCTTTACTGGTCAAATAGGCAATACAGTGCATTGAAGGCAAGATGACAGCTATGGTTTGTCTTGCCCGTTATTTGGAAATATAAGGCAGAGAAACGGCGGGAGATTACAAAGCATAAACAGAGCATTATTTCCCAGGAGTGGCGTTCCCAGGCTTTGGTATGTGTAGCCGTCCTTGAAGTCTGGACGGTTCAGCAGAGAAACGAAAAGGAAACATCTAAACCGAGATAACAGCCTGACATCCTGCTCCCCTTAAGTCCCCCTCCCATACGGCAAGGGGGCTGGTCTGTCCGGGTAGGTATTGTGAAAGGCGTTGACGAGTTTGGGGGCGGAGACATCCCGTGCGCGAACCCATTCGTCATAGGCAGGGGGGAAGTGTTTCCAGCGGATCAGGTATTGTAAGGCCCCGTGGTGTATGCGGGAATCCAGGATTTTGGAGACTTCGGAATGTTCTTCCCCCCCCCCCCACCATTATGGGCTGTTCAGGAGGCGGCTCCGGGTGCCATTGTGGGGAAGCAACATGGGGCTTTAGAAGGCTGATATGGAAAACGGGGTGCACACGCCTCAGAGTTTTGGGGAGAGACAGTTCCACCGTGACAGGATTTATGAGGCGGGTGATGGGAAATGGGCCAATGTATTTAGCACTGAGCTCATGGCACGGACGGGTGGAGCGCAGGTTCTTGGTGGAAAGGTATACCAAGTTACCCACTTGCAGGTCCCTACCAGGGGAACGATGCTTGTCAGCCTGCGCCTTGTACTTGCGCTTGGCTCGGTCTAGGTTGCTAACCAGCCAGGGCCATGTTGTACGGAGGGTGTGTGCCCAAGAGGCAATGTCGGCATCCCCCTCCCCCTCTGATCCTTCTATTGGGGTGATAGGACCGAAGTCCTGTCCATACACCGCATAAAACGGGCTGAAACCTGTGGAGTGATGTACAGCATTATTGTAGGCATATTCTGCAAAAGGCAACAGTTCCACCCAGTCATCTTGGTGGTAATTGACATAACAGTGCAAATAGCATTCAAGTACAGCATTGACACGTTCGGTTTGACCATCCGTTTGGGGATGGTATGCACTAGACAACCCCTGCTCCACCCCCACCAATTTGAGAAAAGCTTTCCAAAACTTAGCAACGAAACTACTTCCGCGGTCGCAGATTATCTTGCGCGGAAACGAATGTAGTCTAAAGACATGTGACACGAAGAGGCGGGCCAACTTCTGAGCGGAGGGGATCCCCGCACATGGAACCAAATGTATTTGCTTAGAAAATAAGTCAGTGATAACCCATAACACAGTTTTTCCCCCGCTGAGAGGGAGGTCCGTCATAAAATCCATAGCAATCACTTCCCAGGGTTTGCTGGGTATTTCAAGTGGTTGCAGTAGTCCTGGGGGTTTGCCTTGAGATCGTTTGACCGTGGCGCAAACAGGACAGCTGCGAATAAAAGAGTCAATGTCAGAACGCATTCCCCCCCACCGAAATTGTCTGCGCAACAGGTGAAGGGTCTTTAGGAACCCAAAGTGTCCAGCTGTTTTTACTCCATGAGCCAAGTGTAAGAGCATTATTTCCCAGGAGTGGCGTTCCCAGGCTTTGCTATGTGTAGCCGTCCTTGAAGTCTGGACGGTTCAGCAGAGAAATGAAAGGAAACATCTAAACCGAGATAACAGCCTGACACCCAAGTTCTATCATGTTCCTTCAAGTGGCCTGTTTAATCCCAGATATTGGTATCTGCCATTTTTATTTTGTTCCCCAGCAAACACAGCATATGGTATACTGAGGACAGCACAGCAGAAGAAAGGTAAATTCTTCTTAATTCCCATTGGATAGGTGTAAAATAGGTTGGTTTGACTTGGACCTCTGCTGGAACATGTAACAATTAGGATTGCAAGCTTTACTTAATTAATTGGTGTGATTTATCAACTTTCCCTCTTCTTCACAATGAAATGGCAAGCTGACAACGAGCAAAGACTTTGTAGCTCCCCAAGGGCCTTCTGCCATGTAAACAACACAAACATGCTGCCTCCCTCATAACTGAACAAAAATTTGGGAAAAGAAAACATTTTTAAAAATTGCACTCCTTTCAAGCATTCATTTGGAGCAGCAGATGGTTTGCTTTTCAAGGGGAAAATATCATGGCTCTCCTTTGAGCAATAAGACCTGTAGGCAATTAAACATGACTGTATTTAGCAGAGATCAATGGCTGTAATTTTTTTTAAAAAACAAACTTCAGATTTCACAATACTTGTGGTTTTCAGCATATTTGTTTTTAAAACTACTCTGGATAGGCCATTTAAAAAAATTGTGAAAGCCTTTTGGTCTAAAAAGAAGTGGTAGAATTTTGTTTGACAATAGCGTTACTTATGGGCCACTTTGAGAAGAATGTGGAGAGTGAAGTTCAAATATATAGCCAGTTACAAATAGGCCATGTGTTAGTTTTGCTTTTCAAACTGCATGTGGGATAGATTTGCCAGCCCTCTGTCCTCAATCCTTGGGAGATGTGGGGATGGGGTTTTAGTAGGGGAAGCACTGATCAGCATTATGACATCACTTCCGGGTGACCATAGAATTCCACAGACTTCTTAGACCATCCAGGAGAAACATTGACGTTGCAATGCTGATCAACCTCATTCTCTCCCCACCCCCAAATTTCCTTCCTGCTGCTCATTCAAGCTATTTTGGGTAAGCTGGCAACCCTAATTTGGAGGCATCTGCTTCTCCCCACCCTGCAAGTTATATTTTAAAAAACCCTTTAAAATTGCACTTACAAATAAATGAAAAGTTAAGGTATGTATTTTTCTTGCTGTGTTATTCTGAAGCACTTTTTTTCATATTTCTTTACCTCATACCCTTGTAGACACTTTGTCAGGTACATAACATCTACACTTGGGTATAGTGACAACTCCAGTGCTGTAAATCTGCCAGTCATATTAACAAACCTCGATGCCTCAGAAGCTTTCTCTGTAGGATATCCACTGCTCTCCCATGTATCAAAAGCCCCCAGAAGTTATTTAAACATCTTTCCCAAAAGCCATACATCACCTCACACTGATCTTGCCGCAGCCAGTAGGGTGTCAGTCATCTTTAGTAACCGAGAGATTCTTATGATTTCAAGCTATGGTGACACCATATAGGAAACAAAGTCACTGTTAACTGTTGTTGTTTGTTTTTAATCAAACAATTTTTTAAAAAATTGCTTAAGGATAGTTCTTCCGCGCTGGATCTAATTATTACTGTACAATTGGCTTAGAACGTTTGCCTCTCATCTCAGTGCCTTCTTTCTAGAACCTTGGTTCCCCTCCTTACAGGACTTGGGAGTACCTCCAGAAGCACTCCTGTAACCACAAAAATGTTCTCTGAATAGTTTTTAAGACCGTTCACATTTTTAAACATCTGTTTACAGCACCAGCCCACAGCTGTGCTATTTTTTTTCTTGGATCTCTACCAGCTGGGGATCCTTAATGAGTGTGATGACATCACTGAACTGCATAGGCAATCAAATATGCAGCAGGTCTATGAAGAGGCCTCATAGAAATACCTCTTCATCTCTCTTCAATGTGCAACCACTTTTGCCCCATTTTGTAGGAACTCTGTAACTAAAAGTAGCCGAGCGGGAAATATGTTCCCGAGGAGCAAATGTGTTCCATTTCAGGGCAACGCTACTGAGAATGTCTGCACCGAGAGTAGCTGAAAGGACAGAAAGCTGCGTGGAATACTGTAGCATTTGCTGAAGGGAAGCCATGAGAGAATAATGTATTATAATTTTTAATGAACGGCTAAACTAGATGCCATCTGACTAATCCAGAGATTAATTATTTTCCTCCCAAGTGGTTCCTGAATTTCCATTAATTTATTTATTCAGTTAGACTTGCTATCGAATAAGCAAGCTGAGATTTGAGACCTAAGATCCCACCTGTTGCTAATGCACAGAAGAAATTTAAAATGTGGGATACACCATCAAGACACTGGGAAATCTGTAATCCTCACAGTGCTTTTGAACGTAGATTACAGAAGTCTTGATTCAGACAAGGGTCATAGACTAAAATATGTGCCTATTAGTCACCACCTAGCGGCTAAGTGGCAAATACTTCTGGTTAGCCCCTGAGGGAGGTGAGGCTTGGGCAGTTTCACTAAACTGGGTTCCTGGCCAAGTCCTTGTGTGCTGTGGCTCAAATAAAATAAAGTTATACCCTCACCTTATTGGTATAACTCTACCTTCCCAACCAGGAGATGTTGGGGAGGGGAGAAACAGTCATGCTGCTGTCCTGTTGATGTGAGTTGTCACCTCCACACAAAAATTAGAAGTGACATCATTGCATCAGGGCAATGCTCTAGGATTCACTCAGAATTCTATGGTTAAACTATAGAGTTTTGGACAAATCCTACAGTGTCATTCCAAAGTGATGATGCCACTACCAGTTTTGCACCCTAAGTGATATCACATTTTGGTGAAACTCAAGCATGCCCCTCATTTCCCTTCCTCCAGCCTGTGAAGTTGTTTTGCAGATAAAAATTGACCCTTCTCAGTTCTAATACAATCCTTGGAGACTGACTTTTGAGGCGTGCAGAGGGGAAAATACCTTATTCCCCCACACTGTACTCCTGATCCAAACTGGGTTTCCTGCAACTCTAATTTCAACTTTACAAATACTGCAAAGATGCTGTCACAGATTTTCTAGCATGCCATCTTGTCTGCCCATATAAAGCAGAAGCTTATAAAAACTGGTGGTGGGGGGAGGATTTTGATGGGGTGTATTTAATCACATTGGCGTTTCAATGAAAAGAGGCTTCACAACACAAAATTCAGGATACTTTCCCCCTTCTGTATCCAATACATTTTAACTGATCCCTCCTCCAAAGAGCTTGAGGTAACATACAATATTCTTCCAGCTTGATTTTATTCTCATGACAACGCAACTGAAAGAGCATGACTGGCCCAAGCATGCTTCATAATGGAGCAGAGCTTTGAGACCAGGTTTCCCAGACGGTAGTCCAATACTTTAATAACTACTTCAAACTGGCTCCCCCTCTCTTCTTCAGCAGTCATTTCGGTTTTAAAAAAAAGTTTTGGTAGGCTCAAGGCATTTTATAAGGCCATTAAATGTTTGGTGGGCCTTATGTTGCTATGGCAGGTCCACCTGCACTCTCAAACAGCTGACGGCCACTGAAGTGGATTGTATACATATTCACATGTCCCACTCACCTGTGCCTAGTTACTGGATTCAGATGCTGCTTGCACTTCATCCTTGTCCAAAGGGACAAATAAATATGTTGCTTTTATTTCTGTATGTGACCATTCTGAATCTTTTCATTTTTGCCGCCTTTTTTTGCTGAATGTGTACCAGATTTGTTCTTATGCTATTTATACCTGAGATGCCATTTTACTCTATTTTTATGTAGGTGATACTAAAAAAAAAGACTATAAATGTTAACAGTAACAATTCTATCCAATTTGCTTAAGATAGGCAGGAAGAAAGATGACCGAAGCTTCATGTCAAGTGAGGAAAAACTAATGTCAGAAAGTGGAATTTTCTAACTGAAACTGTGTTCACAAAATTCAGTAACTCCCATAATTAAGCTCCATGGTATGTAGAACCCTCCACAATACTCCCTGCACATATCTTGGTCATGTAATGGTTCATGTCACAATTAAAGTATATAATGCTCATATGCCAAGATCAATTGTTTCACTTTTCAGGCAATCCAATCTCCTACTCCTACCTCCAACCCATCATGTATGTTTAAAAATCATGTTCAAGCACATAATAGACACATGATCGCCACCCCCACCCCGAAAAGCTCCCGCCAGTGGAGAAGAGTGATTACATTACTCTTTTTGTGCTCTTCTAGATGTTCTTATTTAATGGAGGAATCACCTTTAGGGGTTTTTTCCCTGTGGGAAGTCAGAGAGAAAGTTTACCAACAAGCTACAAACACTTCTTTTTCTTTTTGTAAAATTGTGGCATTTTGTGAGGCTCCATCTTTAATTTATTTCACAATATGCTGGATTGTCCAAACTGTCATACTGTGCTAATGATGGAAATGTCTCTTTCTCTATCTATATGTCAGGAAACATCTGTTTCTTGCACTGACTCAGTGCAATGGTATTCTTGAGATGTTTGTGCTTTATTGCTTTCCTCTTTTCTTCCCAGTGAGTGCTCAATGCCTTTATTTGCTAGTATCATGCTTCTTTAGGTACAGTATTTTCATGCCAGCACGATTTTTTTAAAGGCCATGTCTATGCCTGTGAATTTGGGAGAGCAGCTAATTGTCTACTTTAATGTAATCACTCTTCTCCACTGGCGGGAGCTTTTCGGGGTGGGGGTAGCGATCATGTGCACGCAACTGCAGGATTACGTCACATGCACAACAAAAGGTTCCATCTGGTTCCACAATTCATTTTAAATTCCAAATATAGTTGCTCAGTACTGAATAGGGTTACCAAATGCCTGGCAGGCAATTGCCCACCAATTAAATGGGCCGAACAGGAATGTCTTTCTAGAGATCCAGCGCATGTGTGGTTGCAGCAGTGCGATTACTTTACTTTTGGGTTTACCCCGGAAGTGTTGCATCACGTGGGACACTCTAGCACTCTCACCCCAAAAACTATGGAAACCACAGAGGGTTTTTTTGGGTGGGAGTCCTAGAGCATCCCCATTGTGATTCAGCACTTCTGGGGTAAGCCCAAAAGAAATGTAATCGCACTGCTGTGGCCACGTGTGTGCTGGATCGCTGGAAAGAAGAAGAAGAAGAAGAGTTGGTTTTTGTATGCCAACTTTTGAAGTGCCTGGTTGTCTTATAGAGTCCAATAAAGACAACTAGGAGGAGGTTAAAAGCAACAGTTCTTTATTTAGCTAAACACAGACCTGGGGTGAAAATAACCCACAAATAAGATGCAGAGTTACTCACCAGAGAAACAAAGGAAGCTTAGTATCATTTATGCATTCGCATGGGGCAGGCCCATGGCTGCTGACAAGCAGATTGATCCACAAAAGCACCAATGCACATTAGGTGTCTACTCCACTCCAATTAGCATAGCCTATAGATATTGCCCGAAGGAGTCTCTAAGCAAGTGATCTTGGAAGTAGGTCTTGTGATCTTGGAAGTAGAAAACACATTCCTAAGGATGAAGGTAATTCAGAGCTTTCTACTGGTGAAAGGCCATACCAGGCACAGAGAGCATGATTTGTTGGTTCATGGCTCCCGGATGCTAACTTCCCCAAAGCGTCCATGTGTGTGCATATGAGTACATAGTATTTTATACCAGCCCTTATATCTGGGCATTACACTTTCTCTACCACTTAAGGGAGACTCAAACCAGTTTAAAATCTCCTTCCCTTCCCCTCCCCACAACAGACACCCTGTGAGGTAGGTGGAGCTGAGAGAGCTCTAAGAGATGTGACTAGTCCAAGGTCACCCAGCTGGCTTCATGTGTAGGAGTGGGGAAACAAATCCAGTTCCCCAGATTTGCCTCCGCTGCTCATGTAGAGGAGTGGGGAATCAAACCCGGTTCTTCAGATCAGACTCCACTGCTCCAAACCACCGCTCTTAACCACTATACCATGCTGGCTCCCTGTTCGGCCCATTTAATTAGTGGGCAATTGCCCGCCAGAACTAGGTATTTGGTAAGCCTATTCAGTACTAAGTAACTATATTTGGAATTAAAAATGAATTTTGGAACCAGATGAAACCTTTTGTTGTGTATGTACAGTACTCCCTTGGAACTTGGTTTGTTTCTGTTTCATTTGCTTGCTGCTGCTGTTATTTCTGGGATTTACAACAGGAATAATTACCATTTGTATGTTACTTTAAATAGGGCTGATCTAAATTCAATTTGTAAATATTTGAACTGTCTTTCTGCCTGAAAACAGGGAGCCTACCTTCTCACCATCATCCAGACATAAGTATATTTTATTCTTTATGGAAATATAATCCTCATCTAAATCTTTGCCACATGCCAGTGCATGTCCTTGTAAGCCTCCACTGGATTTCTTGTTGTTGCTTCTTGAATTGGATACCTATTTCCATTCCAATTCTTGCATAAAGGATCTCCTGCCAAAATCACATAATGCCTATGTAAGTGGTGTATTGTGCACCAGTCTCTAACAGCGACTGCCCTTAAGCTCAAGCAAAGCCTTATCATGAGCAAAAAAGCAAATTTGCAAGCATTTGATTCCCTCACACCAAAGACAGTCAAGAAGTGCAAATGGAGCTCTCAGCAAACCATCTGGTGAACATTTAAAGCAATTAAAATGTGACAATGGTTATTTTGAAGATATCAATTTGACATTTGTATTAAAGTAAACATCTAGCTTTCCTTTAACTGGTTTTCACTTTGGAAGGGGGCAGGGGTTTTGATTTGCTTTCACCATCTTTTCTTTCTGAAATGAAAGCAAAACTGAAAATGGTAGTTTGGCTCCAAAGTGCCCAATGCATGAGCAAAAGGCCCTTCTCATTGTACAGCTTTACAGAAGGAGGGTCTAAAATTAATTAATTTTAGGGGGGGGAAGGCCAAGTAATCAAGAACTCCAAAACCCAGTAAGAAATTTGATAAGGAAAGTTTTGCAAGTATCTGTAAAGCTCAGAAAACTACAAATACATAGAACCAGCGCTCTCTGCATATCCTTAAGGACAGTACTGTCAAACAAGGTACAAAGTGAGGTTTAAAGAAAAGGTGTGCTGAGAAAATTCACACAATTGCCAAGTAAATGTGTATTGCTTGAACTGCCTTGATTACATGTGTTGCAAACTCCAGATTGGATAGCCTTGAATTTTTCCTGTTGAAGTTCATTTGAAATGTAGCAGTTTCAGGTCTGGTAGCCATTTGGGCTACGGGGCAAGGCCATGCCTGATTTCAAAAGTTGCAGCTTTTGTGGATGCTTTTGTTCAGTTTACAAGCTAAAGAGTCTCATTGTTTGGAGAAGAAGCACTTATCCTAGAGGGGCATTAAACTGACCTACGGGGAAAGCAGAGAATTATTTGTAGTTCCTCTTCTCTTTGCACCTGTACCATCAGAAGCATCCTTTTTAAATCAGGAGTGGGCAAAAGGTCACTTGGGAGTAACCAGCTCTCCAAACAATTACAAGTAGCTCTCCACCACTCCAGTGCTCCTATGATCACTTCCTTATCCTTCCCTTTAAAGCTACCACAGCAGCTTCTCTCTTCCTTTGTGTAAAAGAGAAGGAGGCAAATATATACATCTTTACCCAGGATGACAAAACAGCAGTACTAGCTAGGGTTGCCAACATCTACGTACTAGCTGGAGATCTCCTGCTATCACAAGTGATCTCCAGCTGATAGAGGTCAGTTCACCTAGAGAATATGGCTGCTTTGGACTCTATGGCATTGAAGTCCCTCCCCTCCCCAAACCCCGCCCTCCTCAGGCTCTGCCTTAAAAACCTCCCACCAGTAGCGAAGAGGGACCTGGCAACCCTAGCACTCGCATACTTTGCCATTCACCCCTTCTTTATGGGCACATGCACATGAGCTTGTTTTGGGAAGGAAAAGGGTGTGCTGTTGACTCTTTCCCCATACATCAAAGCTGCTACTGTATAAGCCCTCCTTGGGGCATGCTACAATGTAAGTGGGGTTTGCTTTGGGTAAACAGCAGAGGAAATGTGTTTTTCCCCCTGAGCAAAGTGGGCTTGCTCTGAAACCATGTGATTTGTTTTCAAGCCACCATTTTGTGACCAGCTCAGCCCGCTGAGATGCCATTTTGTGACTAGTAGTTCCCAACGCTCTTGAAAAAAAATTAAGTCGCTCCCAGAAACATAAAGTTTGCCCTCTACTGAAAATGCTTTTTGTGTCTGTGCTGTCAACAGCATCTAGTCATGGTATGGTTGCAAAGTTAGCTAAAATCATAGACTGAAGACTAAACTAAACTAAAAAAAATCTCTAACAGAATTTCTTTTAATTATATGATATGCCTTTTAAAAATTGGAAGTGGTGGCAGTTGATGGGATAGTTTCAGGAAAGCTGTCTAATCATAAGAGAAAACAATCTACGATTGCAAATGGATGGATTCCTTTGGAAGTATATGAACAACTTGGTGAATGACCAGCTACCTAATTACAACCTGGATGTGTGCTAAATCAGCAGATGATTGAATGTATCTATTAATTAAAGCCTATTTAAGCAACCCATCATATAGAGTACTATTTAAAAGTTTATCATCACACACATCTCAAAGACCAATAATACTATGAAAAAGCCAGAGTATTTTTTTGCTTTTATGCATCTGAATATCTTTGGAAGCTGCTTTTAGGTAGAAATCTAAAGCTTAATTTGTTGTTGTATTTTTAAATCCTAAACTCTGAGCTAGAATTAGTTTTAGGTTCACCTGTAGGAACTTCAGAAGAAGTGATTTAATTGCTGAAGAAGAAATATTCTGATAAGCTCTCACACTGGGGGATTCAAGCATGATCTCTCAAAGTAGTTTTAAAAGTCCAAATTCATGTATTCTTCAAATTATACTCTCTCCTTTTTTCATTTTCAAAAACAGTTCAATCTCTGGCTCTGTTCAGGTGTGTTTATATATTTTAAACCAGAAAACTTGAAATAATATCAAATACAACTAATTTCCATAACAAAGCATAATCTACAATGATATTCCAGCACCCATGCAGGGTGTTCTGAGTCAGTGCAGCTGGCACATAGAGAGCCACTCAGCGTGCGGGCTGTTATTCTATGAGAAACCATTCATATATAGTGACTCACACTGCAGATTGAACAATTGATTTTCTTCATATCATTATCACCATTAACACTTTCTTTGGGCTTGTAGAAAACTGCCCCCAAATGTATAGTGAACCACATAACATGTTTACATGTGATAGCAGCTACTATGTACCCCAGTTCCAAAGCTTCCTCAAGGTGACTGAAACATGCAAATTTCTATCTGTCATGCATGCAAGAAAGCAGCCCTTACCCATTCATTTTATTGGTCTTTAGGATTACAGCTGAGCTGTATGTTGTCCAGGGAGTATAGGTAAGCAGTGACTAAACTATTCACGAAAGACTCATGGTTAAAGTTGCCAGGTGGCTTGCAATTGCCCGCCAATCCATCTGCTGGCCGACAGCAACGATCAAGTGTGCGCACAGCGGTGTGCAACGCAATCCTGTCACTTCTGGTTTACTTCTGGAAAGCTGCAGCATGATGGGATGATTTACCACTCAGATGGTATGATGGTTCCAGAAGTAAACTGAAAGTGATGGCCACACGTGTACAATCCCCACCCCCAAAATCTCCCACCAGAGGAGAGGGGGAACCTGGCAACCCTACTCACGGTATAGTCTTGTGTCAAGCTATACTTGACTGCAATTAAATTTGGGTTTATCATGTTCCTTTCATGCCAGATGGATGCAAAAAAAAAAACAACCTTTAAAATGAAGAAAATCACAATTTCTAGCTGTATCCATTCCTTGACATGTGACTTTTCCTTGACTTTTCACATGAAAGTCAAATTGGGGCACAGCATGTTTTCAACTCAGCAGATAGGGTTGCCAGGTCCCTCTTCACCACCAGCAGGAGGTTTTTGGGGCAGAGCCGAGGACATTGCCTAGTCCAACAGTTTGTTTGGCTATTCCTGTCAATATTGAGCTTTATGGTTACAGCTGTATTGTTTTTTTCTACAGTCTGGCAGAAATCCACCATTACAGGAGAGGTTATTATGGCATGTATAGAAGAATTGAGGGATCGAATGAGGGCAAATGGTTAATCCCTGCTCCCTTTTTAATCTGAGCATTGCAGCAAGAGGGCCATATCAAAATTTGGAAGACTGACAAAATGTAGCCTATATGTTTTTGGTCAGTTCTATCACAATAAAATTTTTGCCTTGGATTCTGAAAGACACTATCTTTCAGATGTTATCCTGAAGATATGAAAAAATGTTGTTGTTGGTCGAAAGGTCTTGGATACTACAAGCTTCACAATATATGTGCATATGTGTAGGTCAGATTGTATTTAGATGTAATTTTCCATTAACAGAAGAAGGGGTGATTTTCACTGCTTCCCCCTCTTACTGCAGACCTCATTTTGCCGCTCATGCAGTTTCTGAGAGTCTCTTGCTTCCAGGAAAAACATTTCAGGAAAATTCCATTCCATTGCAATGACAATTTTTGTGGGAAACTATCATTGGATCTAACCTGTTATCCATACTTTGCTTGTGCTGAAGAAAATACAAACATATACCAAAGTTGTTAATGCACCAAATACATTTGCCCTGTAAAATGAGGATGCTCTATATGTTCTTTTTTCTTTTCTTGGCTCACTTGGGGGGGGGGAAGAAACCTAGGATAAGTGAGTAATTCTGTGGCACAATTGAGAAAACACTTGAAATACATTCCTTTCTCTGACACAGCAGTATCTTAGTATTTCTTCACAACAACTGCTCCCCATGGGACAATGAAATAGACAATCACCTCAAGGACAAACTGTGGGTTATCTGATAGATAACAGGATTAATCACTAGATGAAAGGGAACACTTCTACTTTAATAGCACTGTGGATAGAACATCTGTCTAATGTTTAAAGTTATTCCTGTTTTTTCTTCCTCACGTGCATTCCAGGTTTGCATGGGAATTGTGATACTGGTTGTTAACCAGCAGTTCTTCACTTTTTATCATGCTTGGGAGTCTAGCAAAATGTGTACTTGAAGGATTAAGTGCCTTTCCCATTAGTTTATATCATCGTGAAACACATGAATATTGTATTTCTGTTTTACACATGATTAGGTTCTATCTAAGAAGGCCATATGGCTGATCAATGTGTACAAATGATCATAATCCATAGGCTTCCACTTAACCGAGTAGCACAGCTGTTTTTCCGGGTGCACCATGTTCTCTATGACAGCAGAGATGAACCATTGAACATCTGTCTTCGGCTAAAGTCAGAATGAGAAGAGAATCCATACAGGAAAACCATGCTGTTTGTATCCTGTTTTTCTTTAGCAACCCCTGTGAAGTTTACTTTACTCTAAATGAAATTAAGACAATTAGAGCTGTGGAGGTTAAGTTGTTTGCTTGCATTCTGTTGCACACCCAGTTCCTTATTACATTTCCTCAAAGCAGGTTGCTTTAAAATATGTTTGATTTCTTATCTTGACATCAACTGCATTTCAGTGATACTTGGGGAACCAATTAAATATGCTAGTATTAATTCGATGTATTGGGCACTAAAGTATTGCAAGATGAATGAATAAACTCATATTAGTCTTGTAGGAAATGATGTTTCTTTTTATATCAGACATAAACATGTATCCCATTGTTGTGAATGGTTCATCCCATGTCCAGATTTGCAAAACAATTTATTTCATAAACATTACAACTATTGCACAATCTCTAAACTACTTTGAGTGGAAACTTACTGTGATTCTCTTTGATTATGATAGACACACAGCCCTTTCCTGAGAGCTGCAGCAGCCGGGGATCGCGTAGCGGCACTGCAGCACCTCCAAAGAGGTTTGGCTGCCAGCATGGTGTAGTGGTTAAGAGCGGTGGTTTGGAGTGGTGGATAGGGCTGTCGATTCGGTTCAGCCTAAACTGAAAAACAGCCGAATTTCCCCCGATTCGGTGGTTTTTAGTTCGGATGGAACCAAACTCAAAAAAGGCTGGAAACCAGGGAGCCGAGTTTGGGGTGTTCGGCGAATAAATTCAGAAAATTCAGGGTTCGGCACAGCAGCATAACTGTCAGTAAGCAGCATTCTCCCGCAGCCAATCGGTGGCCAAGCAGGGTCTTCTTCTGGCCAATCAGTTGCAATTGAGTACGTGAGCCCAGCTGCTGCAAGGCCCGGGGAGAGAGAGAGAGTATCTGTTTGTGTGAGAGAGAAATCCCCGTGGGGGGTACGTGTGCACATTCGCTCCTTTCCGTGGCTCCAGGGGTCCATTTTTGGGGGTAGAGGTCTCAAACTTTCAGCGTAGCTTCAGATGAGGCTTCTTGCAAGAACCCCCACGTTTTGTACAGATGGGATCAGGGGGTCCAGAGATATGGGTCCCCCCTTTTCCCTATTGGGATGAATGGGATCAGCCGATCCTATGCATCTAGAGAGAGGCAAATCCAAGGCAAAAGCTCTTGTGCTTAAATGGAATCGTATTGGATTACCCAGTCCCTCCTGATGGAACAGAAGACATCCACAGTAAGACCCCTTTTGGGGCTTTAATCTATAATTTTTTCCCATGTGTATGTGGGGGGAGCAAAGTCTGTGGGGGGCAGTTTCTGTGGGGGAAAGCCAAAGGAGGCTTTCGCCCATTCTGCCGAGGGGTGTGTGACCGCTCACCTCTGTGGGAGTGTGTGTACTGCTTTTAAAGTTAAGTTTAAAGTTGAATCTGTGCGGCGGCTAGCGAGTCTCTCTCCGCTCGGCACCCTTGGTGTCGGGCCTCCTCCTTGGTGTTTTTCACTGTTTTTGCCTCTAGCCTGGGGTTGAGTGCAATGGGGTGGCTTGCGTGAGATCCCCTGCGTCTTGGATTTTTCCCCGTTTTGGGGGTTCACTGCAGCGCAGTATTGGTTGGAGAGGAGCTGGTGTTTGGAGAGAGCTGGTTGGAGAGGGGTGGTGCTGGTGAGACTTGCTTGAGTTTGGTGGGGTCGTTTGCATAAGGGGGGAGCATCCCTCCACCATGAGAAGAAGGAGCAGGGCAGAAAATACAAACTCTGGGTGTTTTTTTTTTTTTTTTGCACGGTCTGTTTTGCTGCTCACTCAAAAATGTTTTTGCAAAATCTGACTTTCACAATACATTTTCACGGTCCAAGTCACCTGCTCCTTTTTTTCCTTTTTGCTATACTAGCCTAGTGCACCTCTGTTCCTTTCCATGCTCGCTCGCGTGTTGCTTTGCATTGCAATGGTTAGCACGGGAGGTTTTGACTTGGATTTGCCACTCTCTAGATGCATAGGATCGGCTGACCCCATTCATCCCAATAGGGAAAAGGGGGGAACCCATATCTCTGGACCCCCTGATCCCATCTTTACAAAACTTGGGGGTTCTTGCAAGAAGCCTCATCTGAAGCTATGCTGAAAGTTTGAGACCTCAACCCCAAAAAATGCCTCCCCGCCCCCAGAGCCGCAGAAAAGCACCAATGTGCTTTAAGTGGCTTTATTCCTGTCACTGTGGGCGATTTTTTGGGGGGCAACCTCTTCCGGGCCCCATATCTCGGGACCCCCTGACCCAATCTTTACAAAACTTGGGGATTGTTGCAAGAAGCGTACCCTCAAGCTACCCGGAAAGTTTGAGACCTCTACCCCCAAAAAAGCACCCCCCAGAGCCACAGAAATGCGCGAGTGCATTTTTAATGACTTCGGCCGAATTTCCCCCCGAACTCGAACTAGGCGCCGAATTCCACGGATCCGAATCGGGGGAGTTCGGACTTCAGCATATCCCGAATCGAGACGGGCCAAATTCTACCGAATCCGAACTATACCAATTTTTTTTTCCAACAGCCCTAGCGGTGGAGTGGAGTCTGATCTGGAGAACTGGTTTGATTCCCTACCCCTCCACATGAGCAGCGGAGGCTAATCTGGTGAACTGGATTTGTTTCCCCACTCCTACACACAAAGCCAGCTGGGTGACCTTGGGCAAGTCACAGCTCTGTTAGAGCTCTCTCAGCCCCACCCACCTCACAGGGTGTCTGTTGTGGGGAGGGGAAGGGAAGGTGATTGTAAGCCGGTTTGAGTCTCCCTTAAGCGGTAGAGAAAGTTGGCATATAAAAACCAACTCTTCTTCTTCCTCCTCTGCTGCTGCAGCAGGGGGGCAGGGCTGTTTAAAAATAAAATTCAGAAAAGTGGTGGAAAGCCCCATTGAAAACAATGATGTTGTGCCAACAAAAGGCTGGCGCAACACTGCTCTTGCTTAAGGGGGGGTTCCCAGACTGAAAGGGGTTAGGAAGCTGCCTACCAGCAGCACCACCCTCTAAATTGCCCTGGGAATGCCTCCTAGGATGCCAGTGCAACGACTTGCACCAGCAGGACGATGGCAGGAGGCTGAGCCAGCGTTCAAAGGCCACACTGCCACCACAGTCCAGGGGGGCAGGCACAAGTGGCATTATGCCAGCATCCATGCCAGTTTGTACAGCACAAGTGGCATGGGCACCAGCGTAGGGGTAACTTCACCTCCTAAGCCCATTCAGCCCCCAAGCTCAGGGGCTTTAATATCCTTCATGGCAACAATTGCAAAAAAATGCATGTTCTACATTTTTAACATAAACTTCCACATTTCCCTCAAAATAAGGAAGGGAAAACATTCTTAATATGAAAAGTTAATGACATTTGCACTTATGTTTCCAACTGTTAGTCAACGTGCATTCTTAAAAATATCGAAGGTTAAGGTTTTTTGGTTTTGTTTTTTTCAAAATGCTTGCCCACTGCATATAAATTTTATGGACATATATAAAGTATTAGAACAGTCACTCTTTCATGTTACTGGCCAAGGATGCTATTTAGTAGATTGACAGTGCCACTCAGGACTGTACCATTGGTAACAAGCCTGTTTTGGGAAATAACTTCCTCCCACTGGCCTCACCCACTACCTTAACCACAAACGTTAATTAATTCCTAGGGCATGCATGCCTTTAATACTTGCTTCCCTTTGAGAATGCTACCAATGCTATCCTGCATACCAGTGGACAGCCTGCAGTCTTCTGCTTCATATAGTCTACCTGAGTCTTCTGTGCCTGCATTCTCAGAAACTCTACTCAAGATGGGCTGTGGCTCAGTTCGTAGAGCAGTTGCTTGGCATGCAGAAGGTCCCAGGTTCAATCCCCAGCATCTCTAAAGGGACTAGGCAAGTAGGTGATGTACAAGGCCTCTACCTGAGACCCTGGAGAGCCGCTGATGGTCTGAGTAGACAATACTGACTTTGATGGACCAAGGGTCTGATTCAGTATAAGGCAGCTTCATGTGTATGGACATTTCTCAGCATGAATAAAACTACATGATGATGACTGCTTGATATGTTTGTGACTACCTCCATCTTGGGATGCTACTGCTCAAACTGAAAAAGAAGTGGTAAATTTGGGCAACTATCTTTGCCCCAACAGCACAAATTAATGTGTTCAGTCAACTTGTGTCAGATATACACATGTATCCCATTGCTGTAAATGGTTCACCACATGTCCAGATTTGCAAAACTGCAAATATTTCCAGGAGGGGAAATTCTGAATTCCAAACATGGTTTGCTGTCAATCTGAGCAGGTGTTCAATCATTCAAAAGGGCAAGATAAATGTCATGATTTGACTGAAGAAGTCAGTTTTGTGCTGGGCTAAAATTGTTGGCTTCATTAACAGCAGACACTCCTGAATGAGACAAGAGTAGCTTTTCATACAAAAATCAGTTTCCACCATTGCATTCGGTGATCAGTATTTCATCAGGACTTCTCTTGCAATTCCCACGTAACTATTTCAATATCAACTGTTGAATTTAAACTTCTATCACAGAAAAACAATAGCACTGAGAATGTTTATCCATTATATATTTCCAAATTACCCTTACAAAATTACATGTACTGACTCTAATCTCACAACATCTCCCTGAAGAAATAGAAAGACAAGAAAAATTCTGGCTTCTTGCATGATACAGGCCACAACAACTCCTCCAGTAATATTATTAACTCCTGACAGCACACTCTCAGCATGGAAGAGGAATCTGTTCTTTCTCAAAGACTATCCTTCTGCCCCACTAAATCCACACAGTTCTGTGGTGACTTGGAAGGCTTTTTTTTTTTTTTTCTGTCTGGATCTGAAGGAGTACTCTCATCAGGCTTTGGAACAGAACATTGATGTACACAGGCAGCATCACAACAACAATTCACAATCTACTGCTGAACAATTGCCATCTCTCCAACCCATCAATTGACAACGCATTGACCACCAATTGCTACCCACCCAATGCTACAGGGAAAAGGACTATAGGTGGACCCCTCCAATGGCTGCTATGTTTTCACTGCTGAGCCCAAACTGATGTGATCAAGAAACATAATCTCTCACATCACAACCTCACCTATGCTGAAAGAAAGGCAATGAACAGCCTCAGAAACAATCCAGACATCATTATTAAAGAAGCTGACAAAGGATAAATCAGATTACTTTCAGCAAGCCAACTCTCCAGCACCAACTCTCCAACACCACTTTTTACAAACAACTATCCTCAGACCGCACGGAGAAATACCATAAAGAACTAAATAGGATTATGAAAGAATTACAGCAACAGATCTATATGGACATACCACAAAATCATCAACTAGGCATTTTCTATCTTGCTGCCCAAAATACAGAAGTCCAGCAATCCAGAATGCCATATTACATCAGGCATATGCACCAACACTGCAGTGGTATCTAGATATATGGATTCCATTCTCAGACCCCATGGCATCAATACCCCAGCTGAATGTGCGACACCACAGACTTCCTGAGAAAAATATTATGTGTTGACAATCTTCCAGGTAACACTGTTTTGGCCATCATGGATGCTGAGTCTCTGTATATTAACATTCCCCACAAAGATGGACTACAAACCATTAGGAGCAATGATAGTGTATGTATGTGATTTGTCACTTTGCCTGCTATTGTTCTTAACCAGTTACTGTTATTGTTTAAAACTCTGAGTAATTTCCATTATTACTTCGTCCAAAAATAAATGTGTGTGTGTGTGTGTGTGTAAAGTGCCATCAAGTTGCAGCTGACTTATGGCGACTCAGTAGGGTTTTCAAGGCAAGAGGTTTCAGAACTGGTTTGCCATTGCCTTCTTCTTCATAGTGACCCTGGTATTCCTTGGTGGTCTCCCATCCAAGCACTAATCAGGGCTGACCCGACTTAGCTTCTGAGATCTGACAAGATCAGGCTGGCCTGGGCCATCCAGGTTTGAGCAAGAATAGATTTTGTCTTTAAAGCTCCAAGAATGTGGCTCTCTAGAGAGAACAAAGATGCAGTGCCACCTCAAGTTGGTTCTCTTTGTGTAAAAAAACACAGGAGTTATATGGCATTATTGCAATAACTGTAATATGAGTTGAATGATTGAATTGTGAGTTTAATGGTTAACGGACATCATAACCAGCCATTGTGAAAATTCATTATGGTTCATGAAAAATGGGTACATCATCTTCTATGAAGAGACAACTGTAAATTTTGCCAGCTCTATATACATCTTCCATTTCCTCCCCACAACTGCCTGCAGTCTCTCTGTTTCTTTCTCAGTCTTCTCTGAACTAAACCTATTGTTCCTACACACACACACACACACTCACAAACAAACAAACACATTCCAGGGTCTCATGGAAACTTAAACAAAGATATCAGGTAATTGACTCCTAATGATTGTGACTTATCATTCTGAGTCATCAGCACAAAGGAATTGTCTGCCAGCTGCAACTCCATTAACAAACACATAAGTTTTAACTCCTTTACCTGGAATAACAGATGGCAAATTTAATGGCAATTTCCCCACCAAATTTCAAATTTCAATAATGACATTAGGAAATTGACATTTATAGTTTTATCTTGACTGCACAGAAGAACCACAGCAGAAACCTGGACTTTTGATGTGAACCAGAATAGTCACAAAATTCAGCTACATCTCTACTCAGCCTCTATCTTATTTCTTCATTATTTTACAAGATCTTGTCTGCCTTTAAACTGTTCTTCCTCATATCTTTTGCCTTGAACTCCTTTTTCTTTGCATTTTGTCCCCAGTCATTTTGTTCTGTATCTGTCCTTCGGCTGCTCTATAATCTCATCATTGTAACATATTTTTTTTTGCACCAGATATCTTTCTCATTCATTTCAAGCTTTGCTTGTGCTCCTTTTTCTCCTTCCTCTACTTCTGGTTTGCCCTCTCTCCTTTTGAACTTCACATCTATCATGCTGACATAAACTCGCCTCTAATTTTAAAAGTTTGCTGAAACTGCTCTTGGTTCCATTCTCTCCTACAGTGTTGAATGAGCTCTTGTTTTTCTCAAGCTGATTGGAACATAGGGGGTTTCTTAAATCTCCACATATATAAAGTTTTTTGTTTAAATCAGAGGAATACTGATGCCTCTTGATCCAATCAAACAATACATCTTTTGGAATCACTGAAATATGCTACAATCATAAAAATGTATTTGTGCCAGAGATCCCTGTATTACAATTAAACGTAAGTTAATCTACAACTCTGATTCTTCTAGAACTGGAAGTGAAACAGATAGGGTTGTCAACCTCCAGGTACTAGCTGGAGATCTCCTGCTATTACAACTGATCTCCAGCCAATAGAAATCAGTTCACCAGGAGAGAATGGCCGCTTTGGCAATTGGATTGTATGGCATTGAAGTCTCTCCCCTCCCCAAACCCTGCCCTCTTCAGGCTCTGCCCAAAAACCTCCCACCAGTGGCGAAGAGAGACCTGGCAACCCTAGGAACAGAATATCAGTAGTATCATAAGCAGAGTTTTACCCTTCTATGTTCATTGAAGTAAGTGGGCTTACAGGTGTAACTGTTGAGAATAGTGCTGGCATTCCACAAGACTTTTCACTGAATAGCTGCTCTTGATACATGCCATCAAGTGACAGCCAACTTTTTTTTAAATTATATTTATTCAATAAAATTAACAACAGCAAAAACAAAATATATAAAAAAACATATAGCAGTCTTCATTATATATATATATATATATATATATATATATATATATATATATATATATATATATATATATATATATATATATATATATATTTTCAGGGTGTGTAAACTTAAGAAAACACACCCTGAATTTCTATATTACAGCTTCACGGTTTAGTCCTCTATAAAATGGCTAGACTGTCATCACAGAAAGTTGTCCTTTCCCACCCTTGATTATAAGATTTTCCATTTTATTTACAGTTCATAACCATAGCTCGTCTAGGCTCATTGTATCACCATTTTTCTGATATGTTGTTAATTTAATCAATACATATATTTCTTTTACTTTAACCAACCATTCCTCTATCTTTGGAGTCGTTTTTTGTTTCCAATGCCTGGCAAAAGTCATTCTAGCAGCAGTTATCATGTGTAACCCCATACATCATTTATCTTTAGTTAGGTTAGGGGCTAAATTTAACAAAAGTATCTCAGGTTTACATGGGATATCAATCTCCTTTCCAATAGTGACAGCCAACTTATAGCAACCCTTGGTTTGTTTTTCAAGGCAAGTGATTAAGCAGAGGTACTTTTCCATTGCCTTCCTCTGCAGAGTCTTCCCTGGAAGTCTCCGTTCCAAGTACCGACCCAGCTTATCTTCCAAGATTGGGCTATAGTATACTATTTCACATCCCTAATTGCTGCTGGTCAATAGTCAGATTATTAGTGTCTAAGAGGGGCTTCTTCAGAAAGGGTTTCACAAGTGCATCTTTCACACACATGAGTGTGAGAGACTTTTCATCTTACATAACTTAAATCAAATGCATTCACAAAATCATGTGTGAGTAGGTACAAATATAAATATTATTACTATTACTTTACCAACAAGGTAAGTATGATTTTATAGCGTCCTCCTCTGTGATTATATTTTTGGTGTTTTTTACAATTCTCCTCTGTGATTATATTTTTGGTGTTTTTTACAATTCATCTGTATAGTGGTCTCTGAATTCACCTTTAATGTGAGTTTGTACTTCTGGCCCTGATGTAGAGATAAATGCATATTATTATGTATGAACAAACAAACAAACAAGGATATGGATCCCCCTTGCTAACAAATGGTTAGCCTCTGAGTTTTGAAAGCACCCAATCACATGGAGAGGGAGAAATTGATAATTAAAAGCTCCTAACAGGCAATTGATGCTTTCAATCCTGATAAGCACTGATCATCTGTTCACTCATGGAGATCTGATGCAGCAAGAGACATGCAAGTACAGTGATGGGAGTTGGCCACAGTGTTTTCTCCTCTGTGCACCCTTTGGCACATGTGGTGCTTGATTTGATCTGTGTACTGATAACTCTCACTGGATTTATTTATGCTTAACGCTAGTTAAAACAGGTTAAATCACCCGTAGCTTCATGAATAATGCCTCACGTTGTTTAGTACGTTGTAAATTACCCCTAGCAGAAGAGCATTTGAAAAAATCATGAATAAAGTAATAAATAACAAATGAATCATCAAGTCTCTGAAAGGTCTAAAATGTTCGAGATGTTTTGCAACGACATTCTGAAATGCCACTAACTGTAATTGCATGCAATGCTGCCAAAGACCAGGAAGATATTTTAGATTTTTATTTTGGTGAGAAATTTATGATGAACTGAAAATGCTCTACTTGCTGATCTTTTTTGTTGTTGTTGTTGAAAATTGACTTTCCCTTTTATTTCAGGTAGCTATACTTTTATCTAGTTCAATAGCACCATAGGACTGATGCTTTCTATATTGATAATTGTTCTCTATCTCAAGTGCACGATTCCTTCCCAATGGTGGGTAAAGTGATTTTCTATATGTACATTGTGAAAGAGAACTATTTTGTGCCAGTCATCTCGTCAGTGGCTATTTTGCAAAAAGGAAGGACATTTAGCAAAGCTTATCCATTATTTTTTCTTTCTGAAATCCATCAGCATTATTATGAATTCAATGGATACGGTAGGCTAGCTAATATAAAGAATTGGTTACAATTCATAATTTTTCTTTCAGAAAATGTTTCCAGTGAATATATCCCTTTACAACGTGTAGGTTTCATGAAAAAGACTCTTTTTTAGTCTTTCAAAATCAGAAATGTAAAGGGGGAGTGTATGTACTTTTAGAGCCAGCTTGGTGTAGTGGTTAAGAGCAGAGGACTCTAATCTGGGTTTGATTCCCCACTCCTCCACATAAGCGGTGGACTCTAATCAGGTGAACTGGGTTGGTTTCCCTCTCTTCCACATGAAACCCACTGGGTGATCTTGGGCTGGTCACAGTTTTCTCAGAAATCTCTCGGCCCCACCTACCTCACAAGGTGTCTGTTGTGGGGAGAGGAAGGGAAGGGAGAGGAAGGGAAGGTAAGCCAGTTTGAGACCCTTAAGAGGTAGAGAAAATTGGGGTAAAATCAACTCTTCTTCTTCTTCTTCTTCTTCCTCCTCCTCCTCCTCCCAATTATAGACAGAAACTGATGAGTGTCATGGAGAGGTAACCAGGGAGACATTGGTTCTTGTGTCAGTATGTTGGACATATTAGCTTCTATGTATTCTATGGTTTTCCTTCTGTCCTTATGCCTGGAAGCCAGACTGTGAACCCAGTGATGCTGGGATAGACATTACTTCACAGCAGCTGTTGGAGGTGGAAATGAAATTTTTGCACAGTGTTGGAGAATATTATTGACAACTCTGCAGGCAATCTGAAGATAGCATAGAATTCAGAACACATTCACCACTGAATGTTTTGAGCTGTGGAAGTACAAATATTCTTTCCCATTCTCTTATTGTTTGTGGCTGCAATAGATGGGGAAATGGGAGTGGGAGGTTTACCTTGATGTAAATTGCAATATTGATAGAGTTGAAGAAGTGGACATTCTCTAATTAAATCTAAATGTATAGTTTCATAGTTTAATTGTATATTACACATGATATACTAACAAATAACCATATAATTTTAGTTTTGTAGAGATAAATAAAAACTTCTGAGTATTGATAGCAGGCACCTAAATCTAGTTTATTCAATAAATGAAAGTTCAGTCCAAGGATTCTTAAAAGTTCTTGTTCAAGGACTCTGGCAAAGGACATCAATGACATGTATGCATATGTGAATTCTCTTTTTATTGAAAAAATATTGTTAAAGTCACCAGTTTTTATCCCTCCCATTTAGTATAAGGAAGAAAACCAAGGTTACATTAACAGTGTCTGTCTTCACAAAGTAAACAGTTTTCCCAATAAATATTACTTTAAAAAACAACAACATCAAAACACAGATGCAACAATGGGAACATTGTAAAGTATTTTTTTCCCTTATCCTTGCCATTTCCCATATTCTATTTACCAAAACAATTGCATCACATAACCATAGCATTGAATTGCCAGCTCCATCCGAAGCCTAAACACCTCCTACTGCTGTGAATTTTTCCTGCATCCCACTGGCTGAACCCCATATTTTTCTAAATGCCCAAAGAGTTGCTCCCTCAATAGGACCGGCTTAAATATCCTTGTCACCCAACCCACCTCAGTCCTCAGCCTGACACCATCTTCATAAGCTGTTTCTTTTGGCAAATTTCAGATTCCCCATTTGCCATATTTCTTAGCCCATTTTGAGTTTCGTAAGTGTATATATTTAACATTCATAAAGGGCAACGGGATTGCAGTGGCAAGTTTCAGCCCAACCTAAATGCATTCTGTAGAGTGTCTGAATAGATCAATGCAACTCTGCCTGTGTGATCAGAAATCCTGAAAACGTGGGCTTTCTGATCAAATGGAGAAAATAATGAAGGAATTTCAATGAAAATGTATGGGTCAGGAAAGATGCTTCGATAACAATACCCCTTCCTCGTGCACATTTATGGTACGTTCTTAGGTAATCTGAAAGGGGCTCTTTTCACCTGAGCTGCTAAATTAAATGGAATGGGGACGGAGACCAATGACAGGGATTGCGATAGCAACCATTAGTAGGCTTCATTTGCAAGCTAAGAAAATGGTTCAGTACATTGTTTGGAGTGTAGTTGGATTGTTGCAGGCTGTGTTGGGGGGTAGACAAAAAACCTGATAAGGGTGTCGGGTGTTTTATTGGAGGGGTCCACATTGGAGACTAACAATGCAATCCTAAAAGCACTTCCTTGAGACTTTGAACCCTACTGAGTAGATTTTGGTAGGATTCGGAGTAGACCTGTTTAGGATTGCTCTCTAAAAGTTCCATCTTAAGCAGAGTTACACCTTTGCAAGTCCATTGAAGTCAATTGATTTAGAAGGGTGTAACTCTGTTTAGGGTGCCACTGTAAATGAGTTAATGGACCCCATAGTAATGACACAAACATAAATTAATACTATAACTATTGCAGAAGTAATATTAATTCATTGTGGAGTCAATTTGTAATATTTTGGATGGAGACACTATGCAAATGAACACATTTAAGTAGTTTGCAATGAAACCCAGGCATACTCAAAAGCAGTCAGATATAGCTAGTTTTCTATGGCTTCTTCCCCTCCCCCATTTTTCTGATTTATTTGATATGGGTATTTATTTGTGCTGTCATTCCCTAAGCATTCAAACATAAGCCATTTATGAACAAGCTTAAAAGGCATCTAAAGGTGCAAACTTCATAGGACCGGCCTTTGTTGACAAATAAATATATCTTGAGAGTGTGACTTTTTCCAAAGCAAACAATAGCAATTACTGAAATATCAGATAACAGTGAGGCAGATGACCTATTTTCCTTACTGACAATTCCAGAGGGCTGGTTGTACCACATGACTCTGTTTATGTGATACTGGCTACCCCAGAAAGACATATTTAAGTCTTCTTGAAAACTAACTAAAATTAAGGGATATAGAAATGTAATAAAAGGCATAAAGGATTTAGGACTGAAATGCTTACAGCACAACTTGATGGATTACACTGAGACACTTGTTTTAAGTCTAGACAAAATATATTCATCATATAACACTACACAGAGTAAACTAGGGGGAAAGAAATGCTCTGTATTCTAATATATTACTTAATAAAAGAAAAACCCAATAAGGCATGCCTTGTGGATAGAGAGATCCAAATGGAAAATTACAAATGCTTCTAAATATGCTCAGTTCTAGAGTATGTCAGCTAAACTCGATGGCCCTAATCTAGCTACTCATGACTAAGCCTACTAGTTAAGGAATAAGCCCTACTTACTTTAGAACGGGCGGACTTGGGACAGGGTTTTCATAAAGTTTTGTGGGACCCTAAATCAAAAATTCAAAAAGATAAAGTACAAGAAGATTGCGATGTCAAAACAGTGTTATTGAAAGTCTGGAAAAGATACAAAAAGAGAATAAGTCCTTCTCCACCATCTATAATGTCACCAACTGAAGCTTATCATGATAATGTTAAATTAAAACTGGGTGTTCATTTTACCTACAATGACATGATAGAGCCTACGGGAGAAATCAAGGATATGATTAAACTCCAAGAAAAAATTCAAAAGTTGAATTGGTTAACTTTTTTACAACTGAGATCCAATTTGCAAAAAGACTGCTTATATCCACAACCATTCCGTGAACCAACCGAATTTGAGCATGATTCACACATATTAGGAAAAATATATAAACTTCTCTTGAAATACGACACAGAAGAAGAACAAGTGAAAATAAACATGATAAAGTGGATGCAAATGATTAATGATTAATATGGACTCATGGGAAAAGCTTTGCTCCTCCGAATTGAAATACACAGTCTCCCAAGAAGTGAAAGAAAATTGGTACAAGACCTTCTACAGATGGTACCTGACTCCTAATATGCTTTCCCAAATGACAACTCCAGGGAAAAAAGGTGCATGTTGGAAATGTCAAGAATCAGACAGTTCTTATTTTCATGTTTGGTGGACGTGTCCAAAGCTACAACTATACTGGAAAAGAGTTCATCGCGAACTAAAATTGATGTTAGATATGAAGTTTACATTCGATCCAAAATTTTATTTACTCAGTATAGTACTGTCAAATTTACCTCAAAAATTGCATGACGTTTTTAAATATGCCACAACAGCTGCCAGAACAATCCTAGCAAGAACATGGAAACAAACCCACACACCTGAAATTGATGATTGGAAAGAAAAACTTCTGGAATATGCAGCAATGGCTAAAATGACTGATGAATTAAATCCCAAACTCAGTGAATCTACCGAGCAATTTCAGGAAAAGTGGGCATCTTTTTATACATATGTGAAATGCAACTAACATGAATAATCTATGCTAAAATATTATAATACTCTGTTGTATACTTTTTATCTCAAATAACTCTCAAACAAGAATAAGAATGTTTAAAATATAAAAGATTATTATGATGCAAGAACAACAAACCAAAGTCATTTTGTAACTTTATTTTATTCAGAAATCATTTTACAATACTGTATTGTTTTTACAATGTTAACATTTACCCCTTTCCCTTTTTCCTTTCCTGTACCCCTTAAAGACATAAAGAAAATAATAAAAAAAAAGGAATAAGCCCTACTGAACTCGATATGACACAGTTTTGAGTAAACATGTCTTTGGAAACAATGCAGCCTGTTAATTACAGCTAACTAAATTTCCATTGCTATCAGAGGGCATTAGTTATGACTAGGGTTGTGCAAAAAAAAAAAATGGTAAATTTCGGGTTTGGGTTTATTGGGCCTGATTTTTTTCAGTAAATCCGGAATAAGCCAAATACCCAATACTGGTAAATATCAGCATTCGACTTATTACTGGGTTTCCTGAAAAATTCAGGCCCATTGTAGTCTATGGGGATTTTTTCCGAAGCCCCCGTGGGGGCATTTTGGGAGGTAGAGTCACCAAAATTGCAGCATGGCTGCAAAGGACTCTCTTTAGTGTTTGGTGAACTTTGGAACAGGGTCCCGCAAAGAGGTTGCCCTCATCTTCCAGGCATTTGCAAGACGCGCTGTCCATTGATTTTCAGGTTTAGAAGTTCAGTGTCGCCAAGGACTGGCAGAAAGAGCCAATTGCCAGGCTGGCACCCCAACTATATGGGGCCCTAACAAAACCAGTCAAAAGAAAGAAAGAAAGCACAGAGCGGTGCCTCTGAGCAAAGGCAAAGAGCTGAACCCAAAAAAAGGAAGTGCCTATTTGGTTTTGGGGAGATCCCCAGGTTTTGGCATTTGGTAAACCTAAAGCCCAAATATTGCCAAAACAGCTAATTTCAGGTTTATTTTCGGTTCGAGTTTATCGATGTGTGCAACCCTAGTCATGACTATAGCTAGAGTGGACCATAATTTTACCCACTGTTGTCTTGCTAAAGCCTGCAAAGAGAAATAAAAGGGCCACACCAGTAATGGGAGATAAAAATAAGGCCAAGGCCTATGGTGCAAAATAGATAAAATATTTTTTTATTACTCAGAATAGAAATTCCCTATGCGTTTCGCCCAAGGGTCTTCTTCAGGGGAATCTGTAGTTATTGCAGTAGTCCTTCAAATGAACATACAGAATGAGCATAAATTCTGTATGTTCATTTGAAGGACTAATCCTTGCTAAAGCCTGCTCCAGTTCCTCATTGATAATTTTCTGCATTAACGTAGGGAATGTGAATTCATGCTATATACTGCTTAAGAATTTAATTACAGGAAAACCTGTTTTCAATTCCATGAAATATTGAACTAGTATTTTAGTTTTTCCCCAGTTCTACTTGATTGAGTCCAATGATCTATGAATGAAAAGATGGCAAAATTTCTACACCTTGTGACTTTCCATTTTAGTCCTCCATGCTCCCCACACCCAAAAGCTGCTCCAAAGAATGGGGACCCTTGGAGATAGAGTGGTATGCAGAGTGAAGAAATACAACTTGAAGGGAAATGAGCATAAGTCATCCCCTTCACTTCCTGTGCAAGCTGTTCATAAATAGAACCATCGTTTATACAAGCGCAAGGAACAGCCTATACTCTAATAGCAGTTGGCAAGTTCATTGGATACTTATATATATGTTGGGTGGTATAAAAAACACAAAAATGATAGGAGTGCCTTTAGCTTTAAGCAACGGATTCCCTCAGTGGCTGTTGATAGGCAACCACAGCATTCATGCTTCAGTTTCTGTGAGTAAAAGAAAAAGGGAGGGGGGAGAGCTTATGTGTAGAACAGTGTACATGGATAGAATGGGCAGGATGCAGGGGGCACAGAATTGTGCCATTAGTATTTTGTAAAATTGTTATCTATAACATTTCTCGTTTTGTAGTTGATAACTTTAAACCTATCCACCGAGAGGTTAATAAGAGGGCATAATTGCAGATGGTTGTGTTGATGTTTCTCATGAAATGTGTAGTTTGTCAATGTTCAACTTCAAAGTCAGTTTTTAAAAGCTAACACTGTTAATATATTTTCCCTTGTATTTTGTTCTAAATAGCTTTGGCCATTTAAATAGCTGTATATTTCAATATGCTGCAAGCACTGCAGTAATTGCATTATACTTCTGAAATGAGCTACCAGGTTCTATGTGTTGTTGTTTAATTAACTGAAGGGGACAAACAACCTCTAGATAGCAATTTCCTATTCTAATCAAGAGAAGGGTTTTATAGAAAGATCAGCCTGACTTTAATTCTAAATTATACATTTTATATTGGTATTCATTTGTATGTGTAAAGGAAAGAAGCTGCCTTCTTTTTACACTTTTCAAATCTACTCTATAAGTCTTGTGCCTTGGCTGAGCAACAAAAGTGAGTTGTTCAGCAAAAAGGTCAAAGGGTCTGTGGAAACCTTTTTCATAATTCATGTGGGTCAGAGCTGTGATTGATGAGAGAGGAGAACTTTCACTAATGAGTTTATTATTAATGAGATCTTTCTATGGGTGCATTATAGCCTAGATGTCAAAAACTAACCAAACCCTGGAAACAATAAATAGTCATATTTAACTCTCTTCTCCCATCCAGTCTTTTGTGAAGGTGCACACCATGGGGGTTGGGGAAGAAAGTATGTGGAATGTAAAGTTGCTACATGGCATGGCATGCGTTCTGCCCATTATGAAGAATCTGCATTCTGGGCCAACAGCAGAAGAAAGTATAAGAGAGCCCAGGCAGTTCTTGGATAGAATAGTCCCATTCCCCCACATATATACCAAATTACCTCTGCTGCAGAGTTCATCTTACTGCCCTACATTAGTGAGGATGACTCAGAATCTCTTGCCATACTAAATCATGTTGGGGTACATTTTGATTCCCCAAGCACTTATTGACACCATACTGACTAGCATGCTTGATTCACATCCTAGGAAGCAGAAGATATGCCTGGGGGTGAAGTATACAATAGAAATATATAACATTTACATTCCACCCCTCTTCCAATGAGTTCAGGTTGGTATACACCATTCTTCTATGTTCTGCTTTGTCAACAAAACAATGCTGAGAGGTAGGTTAGGCTGGAAGGAAGAAACTGGCTCAAGGTCAGCCAATGAGCTTTATGGGTTTGTACAACTGTCTAACCCCTATACTGCACTCATAATACACATCCTTCCAGATGGATAAATCTGAAAACTGTTAAGAAAGACTCAGAGATGCTCAATAATCTCTTTGGTTGGATTGCAATTTGGAACAATATAACTGGAGAAAGTATTAATGTACAACAGAAGTAGTTTGCTTGGCTACCTTGATATTACTGGTAATATTAATAGCAGGGTTGCCAGGTTCCTCTTTGCCACCTGCAGGAGGTTTTTGGGGCAGAGCCTGCGGAGGGTGGGATTTGGGGAGAGGAGGGACTTTATACTTCCCAGTATAAAGGTTTAGGAGGGAAGGACAAAATGTAGACTACTTTATAATAACTTCTTTCACGAGTTATGATCTGGATGCAGGGGAAGCATGTCCATCTGTAGGAAGAGGTTCGGTTTCCAGTTAATCTAGAGATGTTGCTTTCAAAATACCCTGGCTTCTGCAGAAACTGAGCGAGGAGTATACATTGATGAGTGTCCAAGTATCATGGTGAGTGAAAGCTTTTCTGCCTTAAATTGTGCTAATTTGCCTCCCACTGTGGTTAACATGAAAGCAGGAAGCCATGTGAATGTTTTTGATTCAGCTGACTGCTAAAGTAGGCAGGAAGGTCAATACTGAAAATTTTTCTTTGACACGTTTCTGAACTGGACTTAGTGGTGTATCCTGTTGCAGATTTACCCTTGTAGGAGTCCAATAAATTGGCAGAGGTTTGTACAGCTCAAAAGCATGCTACCGGTATTGTTTTTGTTGCTACCTGAACAATTTTTATGTATTGGGTCTTAAAAGTAAGCTGGATTTGCACCCAAACAAACTGTAGCAACTGTCTAGACCCTGTTTTAGGAAAATTACCATTAAATGAGCCTTTTCTACCACCAAGTCCTATCCCTTCCCCTCTCAGACTTCCAAGGGCCCTGGTTGTTGTTGTTTTCTGGCTTCTGCACTGCACCAACAAAGTGAAAAGGGAATTGGTGAATTAAAGGGAAAGGGGATGGATTTAGTCTTGTTCATCATGATAACTATTAGAGATTGTGCTTAATCTTTGTACCTGACCTACATGAGCATTCAATTTTGGATTATACCATACCTTCCAGAAGGAATATTTCTGGCCAGTGGGTCAACTTCTGAGAGGAGTGATAGCAATATTAGATCTCAGAGAAGTCAAGATCAATAAATCTGGCTTCAGTGTTTAGTGGAAAGATCCATGTTTGCTTCCTTCCGATATTCTCACTTGGACTTCAAGGTAATGTTGTTAGAACTATCATGGGATTGTTTCAAATTATTTTTGGTCTCACATACTTGGCTTAACATACTTTTGATTTGCTGTACTGGATCTGTGAAAGTAATCTAAGGATAAGGAAGCTTGTTGTAAGCCCCTCACCAACAACAGATCACTACATGGTAAAAGTCAGGCTTATAAAAGCTCCAAATTAAAAACAAAACAAGATGGTTTAGTGCTGCATTGGTTTCTTCCTGCAATGAATGATGAACTGTACTAACCACTGTGTATTCCTGCCTGAGGTTTGGCACTTTCCATGTTCAGACATTAAATGGCAGCTTCAGGGACTCTCTCCCAGTGACTTCTCCCTGACACAATCAGTTGTCTTTCAAGCAGTGATCGGTTAACCACCACATTCCCTAGCGGAAGTTCAGCATGACCAAGTGAATGTAATGCCAAATTATGTTTTATATATCTTATCCGCAGATACACAGAGTTCGTGCTGGTAGCTCTTATATTGCCTCCTATCTTAAAATGGCATGCCTCAAATTAAAGGGAATTTATCTATAGCAGCAAAAAAAAAAAAAAGGTGAGAAATGCCTATGTCCTGCTATTGCAGCCGTCTTTATTTTTGCTTGAGGGTGAGTGACTCTATGTTTGGAGAAAGTACAAGGCTAACAGAGAGCGGTGGCGGAGACAGACGGCTGAAGAGAGAGGCCAAGGAGGTCATTTCTAACTGATGCTCTTCCAGTATCATCTAAAAAATCTTCAGAAGAAGGAATTCTACACTTTCCCTAGGGTGCTTCTACAACTACTTCTTTGTTTCTGAAGTTGTGTCTCATATACCTCCAGGACAATTTCAGTCCCAGAACTAATAAAGTATTATGAAACAACAAAGAGTCTAAGCAAGTTGTACATTCCCAAATGGCATAATAATTTAGGCAAGATTTACAAGGTTGATACAAAGATGAGGGCATTTTGAGTTTTGGTGGCTAAATGAAGATCACTTGCCTTATTGATTGTCCTTGCTAAAATTGAATTAACAGACAAAGACCAAAGGTACTAGAATGAAAGAATGGCAGGGATTTATTTTTAAAGTTGCGGAAATGGCAGGAGGACATTTCTTACCCCTGTAAAACCCTGACATGAAAAGTTGAGCCTATTTTTTTTCTTCACAATTATTAAAATTGCAGGTGTTCTTTTATTATTTAGACATCTTGGAGGGCAAAAGCCTTGGTGCTGCATATGGGCTGGATTTGTAAACATCTGCCAACCCCAATGCGGCCTGATGTACATCCTACTCCAGTGATCCCACTAGGAGTAGCTAGGGGTGGCAGTATTGGGAAATACTTGGACATGAGCCATTTGGTAATTTCCCTGCCACCTGGGAAGAGGCAACTCAGACTGCCCCCAAACTGGGCTTGTCTTACTGTCATGCCACCTCCCAAAATCCTTTCTTGGGATCCCCCAAGAAAGAGGAAAGGGGCTCATAGACCGCTTTCCTCCCAAAATGAAACCAGCCCAATGCACACCCCACATAAGTTGTGACAATAACAATATAAACATTTTAACCAATAAATAGGGGAGGGAGGGATAGGGACGTGCGCTATGGACTGAAGCTTCCGGCAGCCACGGCCTCTTATTTATGCTGAAAGGACAGACCGGAGGGAAAACTGCCTCCAGTCCTCTCCCAGCCAGTCCCCCCCCATGCCAGTTGTTCTCATAAGCCCTTTTAAACTTGAAAGGGCGAGAGCCTATTGGCTGGCTTGCAACAGCCCCCAAGCAGCAGCGATTCAGCCACATGCTTGCTTCCCTCCTGCTTGGCCCAGCAAATCAGTGCTCCAAATAAGGGCCTGGAACCCTTTGCTTATTGCATCTAGATCATCAGGTACTGGCAGTTCTGATGCTTTATATATTAATTGGGATTTTTAATCAAATTTGCCATCCAAACAAAACAGAAACTCATTGTAGTGGGATGACTATGATTCTATCATATTGTTTTCTAATCCTGAACCACATATTCTTACAATATTTTCCACGAATATGTCCTAGCTGTGTGACACATTAGTCAGAAACATTCATACCTAGCTAAACACCATGTTCTTAAACAAGAAGGCATAATGCTTTCTTTCTGACTTGACATGCATGGTGCACCAAGTGATATTAAGGTCCAATTAGCTGTCTTAATTGCCATGACCAGAAGATTTTTTGAAATAAACCAACTAGGCCATGTCTCATTGGATTTAGAGCTAGTTCAACCCAAGAAACTGTTAAAAGGGCCAGTAAAGTTTGCTCATTAGAGAAAAGTTATGTCTGGATAGTTTTACTGCTGTTATCTGCCTTTTCCCTCTGTGGTGGCAGCTAACTTTATACTACCATGATGACCTGATAACCTAGATTGATTTCTTGTTATGGATCTAGGCTTGAATGATTTTGAGGTCAACAGTTTGTTACTATATTTATGCTACTAACAGCCAGCATCCTTTTTTTAAAAAGTTAGTTCAGAGCAGATTTGGAAGAAAAATTATCCTTGCTGTACTACATGATAGTTAAGACTCAGAGCACAGAATTACATAGGAGGAAAAGAACAATTATAGATAAGTGAAAGAAATCAATATGGACTTTTTGTGTGGTTTGCTCAAAATGTCAGCATCCAGAAAGGGAGAATGGAATGTGCAATTTCTAGAGCAGCCCACAGATTTCTATTCTCCTCACCACTGTTTCTTTTTTTTCTGAGCTGGAAGGAGGTTATTGCAATGCCTGTTTTAAAATATTGTCGAAGGCTTTCACGGTCAGAGTTCATTGGTTCTTGTAGGTTATCCGGGCTGTGTAACCGTGGTCTTGGTATTTTCTTTCCTGACGTTTTGCCAGCAGCTGTGGCAGGCATCTTCAGAGGAGTAACACCGAAGGACAGTGAAGGACAGAGAGACACTGTCCTTCAGTGTTACTCATCAGAAGATGCCTGCCACAGCTGCTGGCAAAACGTCAGGAAAGAAAATACCAAGACCACGGTTACACAGCCCGGATAACCTACAAGAGCCTGTTTTAAAGATTTAAACGTATTGTAGTAAGTACTTACCATATATACTGGCTTATAAGCCGAGTTTTCAAAAAAAGTGCTGAAAAAGCTGGCCTCGGCTTATACGCGGGTCAATACGGTAGGGGAGGGGAGGGAGGGAGAGCGGGAGGAGGAGGGAGGGGGGAACTTACCGCCGCCGCCATTGCCGCCTGGCCTGCGCGGTTCCCCCCGGCCAGGAGCGCCCTGGGGGGGGCCTCCTGCGGCCGCTGCAGGGCCGCGCCGCCATCACTGCTGGGCGCGTGCAGTTCCCCCTGGCCAGGACCGGCCTGGGAGGGCCTCCTGCGGCTGCTGGAGGGCCGCACCGCCGCCCTCGCCAGGCGCGCACGGTTGCCCCCGGCCTGGGAGGGCCTCCTGTGGCCGCTGCAGGGCCGCGCCACCGCCCCTGCCGGGGGCGTGCGGCTCCCCCCAGCCAGGAGCACCCGGGGGGGCCTCCTGGGCCGCGGGGGGGGGGCCTGCCACTGCCTTCACCGGGCCTGGAGCGGCCTAGGAACTGCCTGCAGGGCCTCCTGGGCTGCGGGGGGGGGGGGGGCGCCGCCGCCGCCTGCCTGCGCACCAGGTAAGCCTGCTGGGGGGGAGGGGTTATAAGCCGACCCTCGGCTTATACGCGGGTGCCTAATTTTTCCCCATTTTTGGGGAGAAATTAGGCACCTCGGCTTATAAGCGGGTCGGCTTATACACGGGTATATACGGTATGTCCCACTAGAAGTGTGTTACAAAAATCATTAAATGTAGCCAACCATTTTAATACTCTTAACATTTATTAAAAGGGGAAACCTTTGGGGTCTTTTTGTTTATTTTTGTTTTAAACCTTCCCTCTGTAATAGCAGGATGCAAGAAAGTCACTAAATAAGGTGCTCAGTTCTCAACTTCTACCAGGGCTGATATAGGGAATGTTCTTTATGTGGGGCACTTAGGGTAAAACTAGACATAACCCTGGAAAATCAATGAATGGAATTTACCAGCATTTTTTAAAGGAAAATAGCAGCTTTGCAGGGGTCCAGTACAAATCAGAACTGTAGTATGGAGATAACAAGTTGTACTACTTCCCTTTCACAGTTTTGCCAATAGAAACCAACGGCCCAGCCCAATTTTGTGCTTTATTAACCTTAGAAATGATAGGCCAATGTTAAGTCAGTGGGCATAGGTTAGGAGAAAAATAACTCCAGGATACATTCCGTAGTTTGAAAATGTTGCATTTAAAGGAAAGCACTTTCAGTCAGTTTCAGCTTTTCTATCCTCTAAAAAGTTTTTCTTCATCTTTAAATGTTTTTCACCTGAATCCCATACCACAACTGCTAAATTTTCTGAGATGTTTATGATAAGGTGAATTTTGGTTTTACTATCCACCATTTCTTTCACAATTCTAGTAACAGTTATCAAGAATGTAGATTAAAAAGTAGCTTCAAAAATATTTCACTAGGGATGTGCTACTGGGCAACAGCAGTAGTCAAAGGTGGCACTGGTGGAGGATCTTTCATAGACAACAACAGTGCCACTTCAGCTAGCCCTGGTTAGTCCTGTGCAGAAGAAGTCAATGGTAAACCACTTCTGACCTTCTCTTACCTTGAAAACCCTATGATGAGACTGCAAAATTTATAATAAAATAAGAGAAGACGTTTCCCTTGTAATAGCTGACCACTCAGGGAGCACTAGAGCGACTCGCCTTTCTAACTTGCTCTCAGTTAAAGACTGACCTAACTTTTAAAATGGCCAAATTTGGATGACGAATCATGAAGGGTAGATGAGCATGGGTCGAACCCAACGAATGAGTTTTAACTGTGTTCTAGTTACACTTATGTTTTTAATAGTTCCCCTACGAATGTTTGATTATATATTTATTGATGTATTGATGTATATAGCTACTGTTTCTATTATGTAAAAGTTTTTATTGTTGGTCTGGGACCATATTAAACATTTCGTACTTTCGTACTTTCCTATGATGAGACAATCCAAAACAAAAACAAAATCTAGCACTGGGAGATGGAATGCACAGGTCAGATGGCACTCAATCAGCTAAGGTGGAAGAGCTGAGGACAACTATAACCAATACTATTCTTAATGATGCAACTGTACTAAAGTTGAAAGGATGGTCAGTTGTTGAGATGAATGGATGTAGAAGGAAAGTCCAAAGCTGTTTGAACCATATAATAGGAACACAGAACATGAGAAGTATGAAGCAAGGGAAACTCAAAATCATAAAAAGAGAAATGGAATGTTTAAACATTGCAATAATCGGAGTGAGTGAACTAAAGTGGACTGGATTTGAACATTTTCAGTCACAAAATTTCAAAGTATTTTACTCAGGGAATGACAAACACCGAAAAAACAGAGTTGCTTTAATAGTAAGATGAGATATAGCACAGGCAGCAAGGAGCTGTAATGCAAAGTCTGACTGACTTCACGGAAAGCCTGTCAACATAAACATAATTCAAGTTTACACTTCATCTACAGGTGCTGATGAGGAAGAAGTTGAAAGCTTTTATGCAAATGTCCAGGGAAAAAATTGATCACACATCTAAACAAATGTATTGATAATCATAGGTGACTGGAACACAAAAATGGGAAACAAAGTAACAAATACTATTGGAAGATTTGGTCTAGGAGCACAAAATGAACCAAGAGAGCAACTCTTAAAATTATGTGAAGACAACAATTTAATCATTGTGAACACATGTCAGGCAACCAAACAGACAATTGCATACATGAAACATCACCAGATAGCCAATATAGAAATCATCATTACCTTTATTAGGCATTTACATCAGCATACAATAAACAGAGTTGTGAAAACGGTTAAAACAGGTTACATTAAAATGACATTACTTAGAAGTACAAACAAACTGCTCGCGAATCCTTTGTGCAGACAGGAGAAAACTAGCTACTTGTTGGGTGACAGAGGGGTTTCTATCAGATAAAAGGTACATCACCAACTGCTGATCTGAGAGACTGTGATCACTGGGCAGTAGGGGTTTAATATAGGTATTCCTCCGTCTCATGTAAAGCTGGCAGTACAACAGCATGTGGGTTAAGTGTTCAGGATCCCCAGTCTTACATGGACAATACCTTTCAATAAAAGGAATTCCTTTGTGTCTTCCTTGTAGAATAGCTGAAGGAAGAATGTAAGTCTAGCGAGCATGAAAACTCTGCGAATGTCCGGTGACTCCAAATAAGACAAGTAGGAAACTGTAGCTTCATAAGTCGGAGTAATACTATGAAGCATGGGGGAACAGTGTCTATTTGCTAGGGAGGTTAGGGTCTGCATTTCAATATAGAAATCAAATAAATTACATAATTGGAAGGAGAAGATGGAGAAGCTCTATTCTCTCTGCTAAAACAAGAGCCAAATAATATCCGAATCCTGGGGAGGGGGGGTATCTGAATATCAAACCAGTCTTTGGAACCTGGAAAAATAAGAATACCAATATTTTTCAGCTGCCTGATAGCTGGATCCCAAAAATACAGATTTCCCCCCCGAGCTGCACATTCCTATATTGCACTCCTAATGGCTGATGACAGGACTGTTGTCTGATTATCATTTCTTTGTTAAATTGAGAATTCAGAATGAGTGGCAGATCTTTCATCAATTGATGTAAATCAGGAAATAGATATGAGCTCCAGGCTATGTTTCACTGTTAGGAGATCTTAGGTTTAACGGAAAGAACTTTGCAGTGATTTTTTCACTCCCCCTTCCCCCCACACAATTTCATAATTCATTATGTAACATATCAGGGGACATTACAATAAGTTGGAAAAGTACTAAACACTAAACATGACAGGTGTATAATAGTCATAAAACAATTGTAAAATAAGAATAAAACAGTCGACTAGAATTCTGTATAAAAGCTGAAAACAGCTTTTGAAAAGAAACAGCAGAAGGAAGAAGCAGGGCTCTTCAAACGTTGAAGAGCTGAAAACTGAAAGAGCCATGCATCCCTACCTGTAGTCTAGGTCTAAGGCTCCTGCCTCCACAATTAGCTTTCCGGGGAAACAAGCCAAACAATTGCCTCTCTCACCTGCATATGCACTGCCTGTAGTGGGGTAGAAGACATACTTCTTTTTTTATCCATCTCCTAGTCTACACATGAGCAAAATGTTTCCTGCTAGCATGCAGGCAGGCACAGCACCATTAACAGAACTTAAAAGGGAATAGCAAGCAAACAGGACCCAGTTCTGCCTATATTATAGAATCAAAAAAGCTCTTGGTGCCATAGTTAGAAGAAACCAGAACTGCTGTGCATAGAAACTCCTATGTGGATAATCTTCTGTTGATTTGTGACAGGACTCACACCTAACCTTTCTACATCAACTCTTCCCTTTTCCCTTACATGGAGATTTACAGTGCATTCCTAAGGAGAGTTACTCCAGTCTAAGCCCATTGAAATGAATGGGCTTAGACTGGAGTAACTCTCCATAGGAATGCACTGTTAGACTTGAAACGATCATGGTGTAATTCACACCAAGTCTTGACTCCTCCCTGCCCCAACCTTCCCCATAAGATTTCCCAGTATCCTTTTCCTTTCTCATGTCTATCTGAAGAAGTAGACTGTGCATTATGGAAGCTCATATCAAAATCTTGTTAGTTTTTAAGGTGCCACTTGACTTTTGTTTTATTGGGCTATCCCAGAGTAACACTGCTACCCCTTTGCAACCTTATCCAGTAAAACTATCTGCTAATTCCTCTGGTTAGAAGACAGCCCAGTTAATTAGTTTATCTGCTCAGTCACTCTCTCCCTTTGGATTCTTTCCCACTGCTCTCTCCTTACACAACTGAAAAACTGATGAGGAACCAGAATTACAGGTCATTTCCCACAGGTTTCCAGATACTATTGACTGTCATTGCATTATTTATATTAAAGAATAGAGGATGAGTTCAGATTGTGATTAATTTCTGAATGCCTATCTTTAATATTGTGTTGGCATACAAGCTGACAAGGTCAGGCTCTTATGTTTACATTCTCACCTTCCATTTGCTTCAGTTTCAAATACATACTTAAGTCTAGCATAACTATTTTTGATGGGTTCAAAGAGCACATGAACATATTTTTTTCTATAAAAATTTACTGTAAAATATTGATTAAAAGCTGGCATGGTATGGGTCCCAATAACCCTACTATTACTATAAGTTGACTGACATATTGAGATGTACTTCTATCAGCCCACGCCTGAGCTCGGAGGCTGAAAGAGCTCAGGAGGTGTGCAAGTGGCCATGCTGGCGTCTGTGCCACTTGTGCCACCAATACTGGCATGGACACTAATGTTGGGAAGCTTACACCAGCCTCCCTGGACTGGCATGGCAGCACAGCCCTGGAACACCGGCTCAGCCTCCCCTGGGCATCCCAATGGCGCAAGTGCTCATGCCATCATCCCAGGGGCATTCCCAGGGTGTTCCGGGAGGTAGAGCTGTCAGAAGGCAGCTTCCCAACCCCTTCCAGCCTGTGAACGCCCCCCTAAGCCTCAGCGGTGCTGCAACAGGTTTTTGCTGGGACAGCATCATTTTTCTCTGTGGGGCTTTCCCCCCCACCACCATTTTTTATTTTTAACAATTTTGAAGCCCTTTTCCTGCTCGCAGCAGCCTCCAAACCTCTTTGGAGGTGCCTCGGCCATGCCATGCCCAGGCGCCGCAGGGCTCAGGAATGGGCTGCAAGTGTAGAATTACCATTACCTTATCAGTAAATGGAAACAAACTGAACTTTGAGAGATTGCAAGCCTACATAATGTTTGTGAACTGACTGCAGATGTCACATCTAATCAGCAGTGAATGTGGGCTGGAGAGGGGAAAAGCCAAATTTATATAGTTAAACTGAGCTTCACCCAGTAGAATAGAAGTGCTTTTAAAGTAGCTTAACGTGACCTGCAGAAAGATGACAAGGAGCTCCTATATAGAATTCAGTTGTGAGGGTAAATAGAAAGACTGACAAAAGTTCAAAGGTCCATACTTGGATAGATCGAACAATAAACAGCCCCAAACTAGGGAATTTTAAGTTTATTGGATGTGATTAATGTCTCTTTCATATGCCTTATAACAGTAGTCTTCAACCTTTCCAGAACCAAGATGCATCTTTAACCCCAAAAGGACCCACAGATCTGCAAGCACTTGGCATCATGGTCATGTGACAGGGAGAGATAAACAAAGTTATGACCTCTCTAGCATTAAGGCTAGGAAGCAGACCAAGAGAGCCTGGGGTTGGAAACACAAGCCTAAACCAGGAGATGTACCATAATAAAGGAAAAGCCAAAGGTCAGAGCCCTAGGGGAATATTAATGACCACTGAGTGTCTTCATCTCCTCTCTTCATCTCATACTCCTCTGTGTGCACGAGCATCAGATCCTTCCAAACAGATCATTCCAAAATGGTGGGTCCATGGGAGCTAATCTCAGTATCCTGACTCATGGGTTGAAAACCACAAATGTAGCACCTTGTCTGGTTTAACCCAAAGAAACATGTCAATTTTTGAGGAAACTTTGTCAGATGATATTAATGTGTCAGAGCAGTCATTGCTGACTGACATTTATTCACTTTAGAAAATAATAAAATAAAATTGAATTGATCTATCCTTTAAGCATGTCAAGGCAAAGTAGAATTCCCAGCATTGTTGCTGGGGAAGACTTTGCCCTGGCCCACTATGATTCAAAGGAGACATGAAGGCTCATTGGGTAATTAAAATGGATTGGCAACCAATGGGGAGGCACATTTGGTTTTGATATATTTTGCTGTGCCTTCTCAGAGCAGGCATTTTCTGCTGGCTGCCGTGAAGGCTGGTGGTCAAGTTGCTCTGAGACTGCCGGCATTTTTTCTCTTGATCCTCTTGAGATTATAGTGTGCAAGGGAGTGGTTGTTATTGAGCAATTGTGTTTTCTGTTGCACAGTTTTCAAGCAAGAAGGAGGAAGTGAGTGAAATGGAGTGAGTGTTTGGGTGATTGGAAAGAGTTTTTCCTTCAGTGTTTTCAGGGGTTGTTCATTGGGAGTCGACACTTGGTTGAATTCGCCATCTGGGCTTTCTTTATTTCTTCCTAGGGCCAGTGGGTTTTAAAAGGCAATCTTTAAAGGGGAAGGAGTGTTCAGGCCATCACTCCCCCCCCCACTTCACACACACCCCACTTGTGGGGGTGTCTATTATTTGTTTTCCCATCGATTTCTGTGTTGCCCTGCCGATGTCCCCCCCCCCAAAAAAAGCCTTAGGCAGCAGAAGTGCCACACACATGTGAGACACCATTTTGTCTTGTACTTGGGCACAACAGGGAGCTTTTTCATACGCCATCACCCCAAGAAGCAGAACATCAATGCAGATTTCATGTCCTGACTATTTGTGGTAGGTGGGGACAATGACTAGTCCTGACCAAGGGGGGTGTTCTGAGTCACTCTCCATGCCTTGGAATGCTCCCACTGTTCCCCACTTACCCAGAGACCAGGAATGCCTAGCAAAGACATGGCTGGAGGCCCACCCCCGCAGGCAGAAGAAGGGGTGAGTGTTAGCCTTGCTGCAGGTTGGGGCGCTGCTCCAGGAAGCTGAGCAGAGGAAGAGCCAGAAAAAGGGGGAAAGAACTTTCCGTATGGTGGTTCCCTCCTGCCTTCCAGGACACAGCACCGCCCCCGAGCAACTCCCGAAACAGCTCAGGAAGCTGAGCCCTGATCAGCAGTCCCAATTGGCACAGCCCTTGACACTCACAGAACAACATGACTGAGGGAGAGGGGTGTGGCAGTATCTGCTGAGGGCCTGGAGGGAGGCTGCAGAGCTGGCACTGGGAGAGCCCAACAAGGCAAAGGGCGGGAACAGGGCAGCATGAGGGCTTATAAGCTCTCCCTGGGGGTGTAGCCAGGACGGCTCAGGTGGAAGGAGGTGGGTGTGACTAACCCTATATAAACCAGTAGACGAACTGAGGCCAAGGAGGATAGAGGCACCTCATCATGGGGAACCTACCAGCCAGGGACCAAGAAGGCTCGTCATCCTCCTCATCCCTATCTAAGGCTGAGGAAGCACAGCAGGAACCAGAGCACTTGGAGTTGGAGGGTCACGATGAGACAGCGGAGGGGGCAGCACCTCATACTTTATTAGTATTAATTTACTTTGCAGCCTGGCTCTGAAAGTGTTTTCAAAATGTCCTCATCCAATTTCAGTATTTTTATCTTATGTAATGTCAAGTATCTTCATTTTTTGATTCGTGATCTGATCACTATTTTAGATTAATGACCTGATCAGAACTGCTGGGAGAATGATTTTATACTTCCTAACAGTGCTATGAAATTGCTATCTGAGCAGCTAGTTTGAGGCTGGGGTAGTAATACGGGGAACAATTCTAGGCTCTTTATCCTGAAAGTGTTGTTTCAGTGGTCATCAAGACTTTTTTATATGGGAACTGAAGTTTACTTATTCCAGAAACAATATATTATGATTATTTTGAAGTTATCTGATTTTCAGTTAACTAGAAAAAATTTTTCCGAGGAGCTCAGGATAATGCCATGCTTGTCATGGCGGCCTCCACTGCCGTGTCCAAGGCCAGTCCCCGACAGCCTTCCTCCATTTTATCTTCATGACAAACCTCCAAGGAGATTGATAGGCCAAAGATCATTCAGTAAGTTTCATATAGGGTTGCCAACCTCCAGGTGGTAGCTGGAGATCTCCTGCTTTACAACTGATCTCCAGAAGATAGAGATCAGTTCACCTGGAGAAAATGGCCGCTTTGGCCATTGGACTGTATGGCAGTGAAGTCCCTCCTCTCCCCAAACCACGCCCTCCTCAAGCTCCACCCAAAAAAACTCCCGCCAGTGGCAAAGAGGGACCTGGCAACTCTACTTTCATAGCTAGCAAGGGTTTGAACCCAGTCCTCTAATCACTAGCTCTGTTGCAATCACTTTGAAACATACAGCTTAAACAGAAAGCTGTTAAACCTGTTTATTTTGTGCTGTCACTCCCAGCTGTCAAATCAAAGCATGGTTAGCACATACCAATTTATGAAGAAAAGAAAAATGAAGATTTTTCGTGTCTGCTTTCTTCCAGATGGTGAATCCTTCTTCATATCTCATTAACTAATGACCTTCCTTAACCCATTTATAGATTTACATCCTGATGTACAATTTTATTTTGGCAAGGCTTCAGTGATGATTAATAAACTGACAGTGCCTTCCTAAGCAATCTAAGTCCATTCAAGTCAATGAGCTCAAAAGAGTGTAATTCTGTTTAGGCCTGCACTGCTAGTTTGGACACATTTTGCTTCAACACGGAGAAATATATATTTAAAAAACTGGCAAATTTCTGGTGGCTATAATTAAATATCTAAAATGTATCTGGCTGCAGCGTCAAAGCTTGTGGGCCAAATTGTATGGACACATGGTTCTCAATTTAATGTAGATTCTTTTTTTCAGAGAGAGATGTTTCCATGTTTGTAAAACAAATGTTCAAACAGTCGACTTACATTGTTGTTCCTCTTGCTCTTTATTCTTACCCACTCATGATCTTCCAAAGATTTTAGTCCATTTATAATTACATCATTTGTAATCTTCCAGGAATTTCAGACTTTTGGCCTTTTCGCATTTTCATTCTTCACACATACTTCTTTATATTCCAACATCTCCTATGGGACTGCTCCTTCAAGAGGAGAGCAACCTCATCCAGAGCAAGAGACACCTCAAATCCTGAGTCAGTTCTTCTGCCTACCATTAATACTTCATCTTGTCAGGATTAAGTTTCAATGTATTAATTATAATAAACTGAAAATACCCCAAACAATTGGACAAGTTGAAACCTGGGCACCATCCAACCCAATCACTGTTAATGTAGAGCTCAGGTCAGTATGAATGGAAGAGATTTTACCTGCAAGTGTTGAGCAAAATTGTCACAGTGGGCCACTGAGCAGTCCACCTCTTCCTGCAGGACAGATCCCAAAAGGCCTCTGCCCACCCAGAACAGCTCTGCTGGCCTGCACCATGCAGACCCAAGAATGGTGGGAATGTATTGGTTCTTCATCGCCATCGACACTATGGAGAAGCATTCAAATGAGCTTTAGCCCATATCATCAGATCTGTCCTGACTATTCCTCTGCTGTTGCTCTAGCTGTCTCCCTTGTCTTTCATTTCCCATAGCCCCCTAGTAAACCAAGGAGCTGCCTGAGTTCAAACACCTAAGAGTGGGTGACTAGGAGTGATAATCAACCTCCTAGGACATTTCCTAATTCCAGAGGTGAACCAGGCCATCAACAGGAACACCAACCATATCAAGAGGAAACCCCCTTGTGTGTGTGTGTGTGTTAAGTGCCATCAAGTTGCTTCCAACTCATAGCATCTCCAGCAGGTTGGAGAATCCCAATCTTGTCTTGCAGTCCCAACACTAGGTATACAGCCTCAAAACTAAAAGAATCACAAACAGGACATTGTGCTAGGGAGACAGAGTTCCTATAAAATACAGTAACAACACCTACTAACCAAATACCCTGGGGGACACAATTGGGAGAGGTTAAACCCTCCCCGCCTACCCAACCAAGTATTGGTGATACATGCCAGATCATCACTCTCATCCAAGTTTAATCCTGGATGGCTGCTGTTTTGCCTGGCATTTAACAGCAAGATTTTATAGCCTGGCAGGTTGTTATTATGATCACCAGCATCACCCCAGCTAGAAGAAGAACCAGAAAGGGCAATAGTCCACAAATGTTTGTTGTCTCTTCTCCTTGCATGGTTTGATCTCCCACCACCCTCTCTCTCTCTCTTTGTAATCCACCACTATTAATCTTGGCACCTGTCACGGGGAAGCCTGCTGAGGCTTCCTCAGACAAGGAGGACCTTGAAGCAGCCGTAAAAGGGAGGAACAGAAATTGGCTGAGCAGTCACAGACAGATAAGTTCCCCCCATGCCTACAACTGAGCAGAACAGGGGACTCACCTGTGTCAGAGGGCCAGCCACAGGCAGTGTCACCAGAGAGCTCCCCAAAGCCACTGGAGCAGAGGCACCATAGGTTCAGAGCACTCCTACATGAGCATAGAGGGAGTTCTAGACTGCAGGCCCAGTGAAGAACACTCCCTACTGACAGTGATGAAGCTAATAAGCTGCACCTAGCAGGGAATGCTGAGCCACAGGAACAAGCAACAGCTAGTTCACCCTAGGCCTATTTAAGTAGGCACTTGCATCCAGGTAGGGCTGTTGAAAAACAAATTCGGTAAAATTTGGATTCGGCAAAATGTAGCCCGTTTTGATTTGGGAAATGCCGAAGTCTGAACTCCCCCGATTCGGATCCATGGAATTCGGCTCCAAGTTCCGAGTTCGGGGAAAAATTCGGCCAAATAAAGCCATTAAAAACACATTTGCGCCTTTCCGCAGCTCCGGGGGGGCATTTTTGGAGGTAGAAGTCCCAAAATCTCAGCGTAGCTTGAGGGGGCCTTCTTGCAAGAACCCCCAAGTTTTGTAAAGATTGGGTCAGGGGGTCCCGAGATATGGGGCCCGGAAGGGGTCCCCCCCAAAATCGCCCACAGGAGTAAAGGCAACAAAAACACATTTGTGCCTTTCCGCAGCTCTGGGGGGCATGTTTGGAGGTAGAGGCCCCAAAATCTCAGCGTATCTTGAGGAGACACTTCTTGCAAGAATCCCCAAGTTTTGTAAAGATTGGGTCAGCGGGTCTCGAGATATGAGGCCCGGAAGGGGTCCCCCATCTGCCAATTGGAATAAAGCCATTAAAAGGGATGTACTAAAGTGAATGACAAGTCAGCCCATTGGAAGCAATGGGAGAGGCTGCCCAGCCCATTGAAGATAATGGGAGAGGGGAATGTCAGTTGACTTGCATTGACTTCACTGAAATACATTACAGGGGATGTACTAAAACGAATGACAGGCTAGCCCATTCGAAACAACAGGAGTGGCTGCACAGCCCATTGGAAACAATAGGAACCAGCCAGAGAGAGACTGACTGACCCACAGTTAACTCCACACAAAGTTGGCAACCAGTGAAAACAGTAGAAAGCACAGTCCCACACAGAGGCAATCAAGCCCACCCCCAGAAGAACAGGTAAACCCACCCCCCTTTGGCTCCCCCCCTCTCTCTCTCTCTCTCTCTCTCTCTCTCTCTCTCTCTCTCACACACACACACACACACACACACAGAGAGAGAGAGAGAGAGAGAGAGAGAGAGAGAGAGAGAGAGAGAGAGAATCTCCCCCCAACATACACACACACAGGAAAAAAATTATAGAGAAAAGTCCCCAAACTGGTCTTACTGTGGATGTCATTTCTCTTCTATCAGGAGCAGGGACTGGGTGGACTCAGGAGTAATCCTATCCAATACGATTCTAGCAGACTCACACACACATACTCTCTGGCACGGGAGGTTTTGCCTTGGATTTGCCGCTCTCTAGATGCACATTAAGGATTGCCTGCTCCCATTCATTCCAATGGGTGGATTGGGGGGGGACCCCATAACTCGGGATTAATTGCCTTTTAGTCAGACCCCCGGGCCGAGGTAATGGTACGGCCCAATTGCCGAGGCAACCAGACCCCCAGGCTGGGGTAATGGGATGGCCCAACTGCAGAGGCAACCACTAGACCAGACCCCCGGGCTGGGATAATGGTACGGCCCAACTCGAATGTGTTTTTAAAGGCTGTAATGGGCTGATGGGTGGGGGGACCCCTTCCGGGCCCCATAACTCGGTACCCCCTGCCCCAATCATCACCAAACTTAGGGGTTCTTGCAAGAAGGTTCACCTCAAGCTATGCTGAATGTTTGGGGCCTCTACCTCCAAACATGTCCCCCAGAGCCGCGGAAAGGTGCGAATGTGTTTTTAATGCCTTTATTCCTGTGGGTGATTTTGGGGGGGACCCCTTCCGGGCCCCATAACTCGGGTCCCTCTGCCCCAATCATCACCAAACTTGGGGGTTCTTGCAAGAAGGGTCACCTCAAGCTACGCTGAATGTTTGGGACCTCTACCTCCAAACATGTCCCCCCCAGAGCTGCGGAAAGGCGCGAATGTGTTTTTAATGCCTTTATGGTTATGTTGCTGATTTCAAGACCCCAAATTTGCTGAATTTATTCTGCGATTGCCCCAAACTCGGCTCGTTGTTTCCCTCCTTTTTTGAATTTGGTTCCATCCGAACTAGAAACTGCTGAATCGGGGAAAATTCGGCTGTTTTTCGGTTCAGGACAAACCGAATTGACAGCCCTACATCCAGGCCAGTGTGGGAATAATTTGTTACTATGTCCCAGTGGTTACTATGTCCCAGTGGATATGCTTGCGGCCTTGACTTTGGAATGGACTTTGACTTGGAATTTGGACTTTGCTTCTGATACTGACTTTAGATCCAGACCTGGAACAGCCCGATAATGACACTTGAACTGCTTTTTGACTATGCTATCTGCCTCTGCCCCTCAGGTCTTCCAGCATTGAGCACAGCACTCACCCACCCCCAACCCACGCTGTTCTCCCAGCACATCACTCCAACCACAAGGAGAGATAATGGACAATTCAAGGAAAATAAGTACACACACTCAGACAATAAACACAAAGCACAAGACTACACAGCACACAAGTCTGAACAAAGACCAAAGACACCAATAAAACCATTGAATAAGTTTGTGGCTGAAGTGAGAGTTGAACCAGAAACCTCTCAGCTCACTGGTCAAACTCTTATCAGAGTGAACTAATCAGGAAATCAAACCCTCACATTTGGATTTGAAAATCAGACACTGGAATTTATGTCTTTAGATTGTGAAATAGATTTTAAGCACCCCATTGACTTCAGCAACAAATTTACCTGTAATGTTTCACCTAAAAGAGAATCATATAAGTTGTGGACATCACTTTGCAAAACGATTGCTGTACTTCCCCTCATACCAGAGGTCATTTCCCACTGCAGTGTAGAGATGAATATTAATGACTTCCTTCTAAATTTTATGTGTGCTAAAGTTAAACTATTGCTGGTGCTTAAGCTCCGTGATGTGTCTGTATTCACTGATCCACAGGCACACCTTATATGCCTATAAAAATGTGACACTATTTAATTCCATTCTCCTATAGAAGCATAAAAAGTAGAATATGGCAGAAAAGATCTTTCCAGATTTGAGAAGAGAAACATATCCAGCTGCAAGGAACTAGAGGTTCAGCACCAGCTCAAAAAAATGAGGAGAGAAAACAGGCTGCTTGACCAGGGCATTTATTGTCAAACTGTACAAAATGCCACATCCATTGCCCATGCATCTTCAAAACGCATCTTCAAAATGAAGACACCATACACAGGAGTTTTCTGCTCCTGCAGCTCTTCCCCCAAAGTGTGTTTTTTAAAAAATTAGTTAAATATTTTTTTTCCTTTTTCTTGTCCAGGGCTTTAAGGGAGTCAGGATGCAGGATTGGCCCTTGCAGGTTTGGAGGGAAATCACAACCAATACTGAATCAGGAGTAGGGTTCTGAGAGTGACAGACAAAACCATCTCTCCCTTGGGCCCTGTGTGCATCTTTCCTGGGACTGGCAAGCAGGGTGGCTGCTGCCATTGGGAGGTATGCCACAGTGCCAGGGAGACTCGTTTTGGGAAATGCCGGTTAAGTTCAGATGCATTAGGAAACTTATATTTGTCTGTCTTTGCTTGGTAACCTTAACCCTGTTTGAGTGCCTGTCCCGTTTGTACTTTTTGACATTTCCAGTTTTAAATATAATCTGCTAATAACAGATTTTCAAACCTTACTGGGGGGTTTCTCTGTGTCTCAGGCTTGGTGGCTGAGCCAGGTCACTTCCCCTTATAATAACAAGGGTCTCTCCAAGGGAATCAAAGGGTGACCCTTTCAGTAAAGCAAACCCTCCAAATTCAGGTTGGAAGCAGCAGCAAACCCCACCTGCCCAATTGTTAAGCAGGGGGCAGCAGAAAGAGGGGGTGGGGGCAAAACAGTCAGTAGACCACGGAAGGAGCTCTGTGGCTGATTCCTCCCACTCCAGGGGCCCCTTCTTCTGTGACACCTGCTCAATGGAAAGCAATTCCCCTGCAAAAATGGCACGGTGGTGAAGCAAGAAAGAGTCCATCCAGTGGCCAGTCAGAAACAGCCCCCAAAATTCTTGCTGGGCCCCAAAGCAATTACATTGCCAGATCACAGGAATGGGCAGGCAAGCAGCTGCAAACAGTAAGTTACTTTGCAAGGGGGGGGCTGGCATTTAAAGCTAGCTTGCTCCTTGCTTTTGGTTGACTGATAGCCCAGTCTTCTAGCATGCCCATCCCAAAATATTCAGCATTTTCCTTTTGTGGAAGAGGAGGACAGACAAAGGCTGGTCCCAAACTAGTGACAGTAGGGATGGAACATCTGAGTATTGCATTATGCAAGATAAATTCATCAATTAAGGATAAGAGCCTGGCTATATTTTACATTCATCATGTCAAAAGCAACCACTTGTAAGCCTGCCATCTATTATGGATTTCCACATCTCTAACAGCTAATTCACCCTAGAGGTTGAGATGAGGAGAAATAGGGTCAATTAGCCATTAAAGGCGAGTTAAGATAAGCAGAGACAAACAATGAATGGATGGAGAAAGGTCACACAGAAATCTCTCTTCAGATTGATTTGGTGCCAGAAGTGCCTTTTAGCAATTGAATCTAGTACCCAAACCAACTCACTACTTAGAGCCAGCTGATCTGGCCACAGTGATATATGGTACTGTTACCTCAATGATGAATTAATTTAGCAAGCTTTATGTAGGCTGTGTTTAAAGACAGCCCAGAAATGTCAGTAGCTTCCCATATGCTTGGGCGTATTACCCTGAAACCCTATAATCCAGAGACGATGGAAGATGCTGGCATAGCAGAATGGTTCCATTTTAGTGATGCTAAGTATCTTTAATATAACAAGATTGTACCTCTTTTGGAGATAGATCATGATGGGAAGCCTTATTAGTCTGTCAATAGCAGTAGAAAAGAGCAAGAAGTGAGCTGTGGCTCACAAAAGCTCATACCCTGCCAGAAATGTTGTTAGTCTTTAAGGTGCTACTAGACTCTTGTTCTTTTCTAATGGAACCTCCTAGTTTACTGTGTAGCTCCTAATGAAAGTATTTTGCATGACTCCAGGAGATATTTGCACACCTGCGTAAACAGGATGACTGGTGCTTGTGAATAATTACAAATATTGTCGCTTATCTCATAACCCAAAACACTGCATAGAACATACACATAACTTTTCCAATTAGCAATACTGAATCAGGAGTAGGGTTCCGAGAGTGAAAGACAGACACAGCACAGCAGGACCAGGCAATCTTGTTCCTATAGGTTAGACATGCAAATCATAAAAAGCTTATTCTTTTGCGGTTCCAGTCAATGCTAGAGAAGGGTTCATTCTGCACAGGTATTTTTCACTGTCAACTATTTATATCAAAAAGAGGACCTCCTACTCTTCCATTAGTCTCTGGCAGTTCACATGATCTCAGCAGGATTCAGAGAAGTAATTTTTATGACCTATTTTTATTCCAGCCACTTAAATATGTCAAAATTACTGTTGTTTGGGGGCATCACTTAGTAAGGTATTAACTACAGTTTTACATATTTAGAAGCCCATCATGTTTCTGGCGAAACCATTCACAGTCTCGGATAGAAATTAATTGAGTGTTTTGCAGCCATTCATAAAAGCAGGATCTCATTTAACTTTAAATCAAAATGTCATTAATGCAACTTTCAACAAAGTTGTATTTTGAATCATTTAAGCCATTCATTTGCATGCTTTTCTCTATGCTACAAAGTGCATGAAATTTTCATTTGAGAACTCCTTGGTGGTGCACCTAATGGGCACAGAAAGTTATCAACCAGACCAAAGTTAAAAGTGTATTTGACTATTGCCATTCATACTTTTTAATAAGAAACACAGAGGAAGATAGTATATTATCCACTGAAAGGTAGATAGATATTGAAGGCCACATTAACAGAACTTTTTTGTCATTTGCCTCATATGGTGCCTTCTCTATTTACCTTTAGTAAATATTGTGAGTAAACAGCAGTGCATAAATTAATTCTTTGAAAAGTTCTTTAGCTGGATTTTCAGTTGGATTGTTCACTAGAACCAGTGTGGTTAAATGGTTAGAGTATCAGAATAGGATCTGGGAGACTCAGATTCAAATCACCTCGCTGTCAAGAAGCTTGTCACCCTCTCTTAGTGTGCAATCCTAAGAACAGTTACACCACAACTAAAAATATACTACATAGATAAAAAGATAATGGGTTGGATCCAGCCAGATTTTTGTTCAGTTTTGGCCAGTCCCCCTCCTTATTATAGTCCCCATTTCATATGGCTTTTTCCCTTGCAAGTCCACTGATCACAAGCATATCCATTTGGGAAGTCAAAGGAGAGCCCTTCCTTCCTTTTTCACCAGTGTAAAAACTGGTTGGATCCAACCCAATGAACATTTTAATGAATGCAGACCTACTAGAATGAAAAATAAGATTCTTCTTAACAAAAACAGAATGGAAAAATGTTGAATTCTGTTTCTTCAAGACAGTCAGAATATGAATGTGATAGTACTTACTGATGTTAAGATGTACACTGCTATAAAAGGAATAAATAGATGGAACATTATTCCTTGGTGTTTAGATACAGTTAAGATTACACAGATTATCACATCAACAGTCTCCTTTCAGCCAGTTTATACAGAATTCTTCTTGTGGCCAAACAAACTACAATGGTTGCCAGGAGCAACCACTGAATTAATGTGGAAGGGTTAAAGCCTGAAGGGGATTGAGAGTAACAGTGGCGTTGGCCCAACATGAGAAGTGGAAAGAAAGATATGTGGTGAGTGGGATGTTAATATTATTTCAGTTCTACTTGTTACCAGAAAACAAGGTTATTTGAAATAACAGCAACAAGCATCTTCCTTTTGCTTAAAGCCTGAGATCTCTGAATAAGCTAGCATGCATAACACAAGGTCATGAATGGTTTGAGTGTGGGGAAAATCAGCTGTCAGGCAAGTTATGAAGTGATAAATACATTTCCAAGTCATTGTGAACAGGACCTGGCCTTTTAAATAAATGTGATTATTTTTCTTCAAAAATATAAGGTGAAGGCAAGAGTTCACAAGAGGATAATGCAATCTTAAGAGTACATGGAGTCATTTTATAGATCTGGAGTCATTTATATTATGTGTCAAGAAAATACTTTATTGGCCAAGTTATCTTCTTACAAAACTGCTATCTCTTCAAAAGGTTCCCTGAAGAATGGTGGACAATATTGAGAAGAAAAGATTGCACAGTTATGTTAGCACAATGGTGAGTTTTTGGAATGTGGGAATCAAGTCCTACTTCCTGTTGTGTGAGCATATAAGATCCATAGCTCTTGAGGCATAACGAAGAGTATTAATAAAGGCAACTCTGTTGTCAAGGTAGAGTCCTTGGATTGGAACGAACCAGCTTTTTCACTCAATCTTTCTTAATTCCCTTTCTTACTACAGCCTGGACCCAATCCTACTGCAAAATAATCAGGCAGCAGCTGCGACTAGGTGTGCCTTTTACTATCTTCAACTGGTTAGCCAACTAGGGCCTTACCTGGATAGAAAAAAATCTAGTTACTATGGTGCATGCCTTGGTAACATCTAGATTAGATAGTAGCAATGCGCTCTTATGTGGAACTGCCCTTGAAAAGTGCTCAGAAACTTCAACTGGTACAGAATGCTGCAGCCAGAAAACAACAGAAGGCTGCTAGAGTGGATTGCAAGGGACCATGGGGAGTAGAGTGACTCTAAGTGCATCTGCCCTTTAAAAGTGCTTGAAAACTTACCGTATATACTCGGGTGTAAGCAGACCCGAGTATAAGCCGAGGTGCCTAATTTCACCCCCAAAATGGGGAAAAATTAGGCACCCGCATATAAGCCGAGGGTGGGAAAGGAGCCCCCCCCCCGCAGGCTTACCTTACCGGGCCGCCGTCGCCAGCCCGCACGCCTTCCCTGTGGGCCAGGAGCGGCCCGCGGGGCCTCCCAGCTGGGAGGCACAGATCTGTTTAAAGACACCCCCCCCCCGCCCGGCTTCAGGGAAGCCCGGTGAAGCCGGGCGCGGGGGGGGGGGAACAGATCTGCGCCTCCCAGGTGGGAGGCGCAGATCTGTTTAAAGACCCCCCCGCCCGGCTTCACGGGGCTTCCATAAAGCCGGGCTGCGGGGGGGGGGGGGGACAGATCTGCTCCTCCCAGGTGGGAGGCGCAGATCTGTTTAAAGACCCCCCCGCCCGGCTTCACGGTGCTTCCATGAAGCTGGGCGGAGGGGGGGACAGATCTGCACCTCCCAGGTGGGAGGCGCAGATCTGTTTAAAGACCCCCCCCCCCCCGCCCAGCTTCAGGGAAGCCCGGGAAGCCGGGCGGGGGGAGGACAGATCTGCGCCTCCCAGGTGGGAGGTGCAGATCTGTTTAAAGATCCCCCGCCCGGCAGGTGGTGGCGGCGGCAAGTTCCCCCCCCCTCCACCTACCGACCCACGTATAAGCCGAGTTGGGTTTTCTCAGCCCTTTTTTTGGGCTGAAAAACTCGGCTTATACGCAAGTATATATGGTAAATTGGTACAGAATGCTGCAGCCAGGATGTTGACTTGAGTAGATCGTAGGGACCATATCATCCCAGTTTTGGCCCATCTACACTGGCTCTCAATTGGTTCTGGGCCAGATTCAAGGTGCTGGTGTTGTCCTTTAAAGCCCTATATGGCTTGGGATCAGCCTACCTTAAGAACTGTCTACTCCCATACATACATACCTGGCCACTAAAGTCTGAGGCCCTCCTTTAGGTGTCCCTGCCTTCTTAGACTAGGTGGGTAGCAACCTGAGAGAGGGCCTCCACCACTGTGTTCTGCCAGTGGGCAAAGACTTTTGGTTTCATTTGGTGAAACAACAATGATCCTTTCTTCCTGCCCTACATTTCCATTTCACTGTTATGTGCTTTTAATATGTATTTTAGTTATGGTTTTAATTGTTTTATGCATTGTTTTATGGTGTTTTCTGTTAGCTACCTTCATGGTCCTCATTAGACAGAGAGGCAGCATAGAAATTTTGTAAGTAAAAATTGAATAAAACACAGCCCCCTTCCCACAAGTCTTTTTGTCCATGCAGCTCCCCAGCATAGCCTTTTTGGTGGTCAAACAGAGCCACCTCCTCCCTTTTTCAACAGTGAGAAGAAGAAAAACTTTTTTCATTGCCTCCATATTCCTCACAGACATGTATATACTAAGTTCTGGCACAGCCAAGCATGGAAACCTTCTAAAATGCATTCAGGATACCAAACTTACGAGAGTAGTCACTGCTCGCTTTACTTGCTGTCTTTATGAGCAGTACTTTTCATTCCCAACACATATTTATACTTCAGAAAAAAACAATAATGCTGAGAAACACTCCTTCTCCAGAAACAAGTGTTTGCAATTTTCATTTCTGACAGGAAGCAGTATTTTCTCATTTCGGCTCATCATATCCTTGGACTGGAGATGACATAATGATAATGAATCACACTGTCTTGTACAGTGACAAAGTTTGTCTAAGAAAGGGAAAACCATGGTTCTACTGAAGAACGCTAAGAGCAGTACATTTGCAGAGCAGTGGCAAGAAAAACAGGCAATTTATAGTGATCTGACAGCTGAACATTTGGTAACAGGCTAGAGTGGTGTGGGGAGGAAAGCTGAACATAATATAGGAAAGTACACTGTCCAAGTCTATTGCAGAGTGTTTTCTTTGGCATGCTTTATACATCTTATAAAATAAAAAGAGGGGGAAATGAAGACATTAAAGAGTGAAATGTGATTTATGGTATCTGACCCTTGCTGCCCTACACAGCCAATTAGAATGGGGCTCAAGGGCCATTTGACCAGGGTCTCAAGCTCAAAAAAAGGGATCAAATTTAGATATTTGATAATTTTTTGTGTATTTGTTTAGCCTTACACCTTGTCTTACTCTTTTCAATATCTTAATTTTGTTTTAATGTGTCATCATTCTTTATATTTATTATGACTAGCAACCAAGAGCCAGAGTGATGTAGTGGTTAAGAGTGGTGGACTCTAATCTGGAGAACTGGGTTTAATACCCCACTCCTCCACATGAGTGGTGGACTCTAATTTGGTGAACTGGGTTGGTTTCCCCACTCCCCCACATGAAGCCTGCTGGGTGACCTTGGGATAATCACAGTACTCTCCGAACTCTCTCAGCCTCACCTACCTCTGTTGTGGGGAGAGGAAGGGTTTGAGACTCCTTAAAGGTAGAGAGAATCAGGGTGTAAAAGCCATCTTTCTTCATCTTCTCAAAAGCTGGATGTAATCAACATGATGACATTACTTCCAGGTAACACTGGAAATGGAATCATGGCATTGTCACTACACCAATCACCCTCCATTCCTCCTCCACCCCAATTGCCTAGCTGAGTGGTGGCAGGCAGAGCTGGCAGAGGGCAGATCTCCCACTGAAGCAGGAGACTTGGCCTCCTCAGACAATAAAATAATGCTTCTGTTAAGTATTGACGTTTGTATGATATCAGCAGAGTAGCCATGAAAATGCCATGGTTGTAATTTTTTTCACAGCTGTTATATTAGTGAGACCCTGACCTGCACTCAGGCTAGCCCAGTCTCATCAGATCTTGGAAATTAAGCAGGCTTGGCCTTGATTCATACTTTGATGGGAGACCACCAAGGAATTCAAGGGATGCTACACAGAGGCAGGCAATGGCAAACCCCTTCTGTTCATCTCTTGCCTTGAAAATCCTACAGGATCGGCTGCAACTTGACAGCATTTTCCACCACCATAGTAGTGACAATGCTATCAAGCTTAAAGAGGAGATAACTCTGTTTTGATCACTGACGCACTTCTCTGTTCTATAGTCAATTTCAGGTTTCTCATGCTTGCTTTTACAATCTGAAGTGCCTGGTTTCAGTTTTACTTCTCCCTTGTGCAGATCGAACACAATTTTATGTTTGCTTGCATTGCATTTTTCACATAAAATGTACTAATTTTAAGGTTATTTTTGCAGCATTATAAAATATGTATAAATTAAATGTATTGTACATATTATACTAAATACATTGTGAGTTAAAAACAACAACTACACATAACATACCATTAAGTCTTGAATACCAATAGTGAAAAAACAGAGAATCGAAACCATTAACATGAACATAAGCAAATGAACCAATCTTCTTGGTCTACATAAACAGTTACATCACTATGTATATAATATAAATGTTCAGAGAAATTTGTGTTTCCTTAATTGGCTTAGATAATTCAGTTAGGAAGGTAGAAGTTCTACAGAATTTCACTGAAGAAACAGTTGATCTGGGCAGCAACAAAACAAAACAAAACTGCAAGCAGCCATTAGGGGAATGGGCTTTCTGCACCAAAATTTGAACTTCACAAAAATTTTATACAGCACAAAAAGCATTGGTGGCTTTCCACCAATCTTCGAGATCTTAGAAAAGCATACAAATGTCCATGATCAAGTTTGGGTGGTTTTTATTTAATGTTTCACAGAGATAAAAAGCTCCAGGCTCCACAACTCGTAGTTCTGAATTTACTGGACACATTCTACATTAACAGAAACCAAAGCTGCCAGTTTCTTTAATCGCTGTTCAATAGGATTTTCTGCTATGTTGTGCAAGCTTACATCTGTTTATGCTCTCTCCTGTATGATGTGATGAAAACAGATTTGAACACAACACCAGCTGACAGATGAAGCATACTTTTTTGCCTGGTTATGGGAAAAGATGAGAAGAGACCCAACAGGGGGAAAAATGAAAAATGGATGCGTACTAAATCTTAAGAATCAGATTCTGGTCAATGCTTGTACTGGCAGAGACAACTGAGTACAAAGCAGACTCAAATCACCCAACTTGCTCTAATTGATCCTTCCACCAGTAGCAAAGCACAATGGTATCCTGCCATGCCTCAAGCTGTTAGTCCCACCCCCCAAAGTAAGGCTTTCTAGATAGTAAACTGACCAAGAATCTTGTAGGTTAGTATTTTTATAACAGCTTTCATGTCCTGTGTGATTTTACCACATAAGCCTGACTTCTTTGTCATATTTACCAAGACAGAAAAGTTATCATGCATATGAAGTATTTTAGTTTTCTGTGTATAAACTGGGGTTGATTATATTTTTATGGATTAATTCTGTTGGCCTAAGGGCCTAATGAATACTTTCTGTTCCTTGGCTCTGTCATCAACCAAAAGGGAGACTATAACCAAGACATCAAAAGGAGACTGAGACTGGGAAGGGCAGCTATGAAGGAGCTAGAAAAGATTCTGAAGTGTAAGGATGTGTGACTGGCAACCAAGATCAAGTTAATTCATGCCATAGTACTTACTTAAATGATATTGCTTAAGCAGCCAAAAGGCCTCAAGCAGCATCACACTATTATAATCCCCCAAATTAACCCTTTTTTACATTTAATTACTGCCCGCAAAAATTTAGCCACTAATAATGTAATTCTTTTATGTGTGCCAAATAGCAGCCATTGAATTAAGCTTTGCGGGTAGAGATAAAATTTATAAAATAAAAGTTGCTCTAAATATTTCCACCTCAAATCATCCCAACCACACCAGTACAGCAAAATATGTTCCAGGGTCTCTATATGGCCACCCCCACATACATAGCTTCTATCTGAATATGGAATGCCTGCAAAGTGCCCTTCGGTAACCATAGACGGAATGCACTCAGCCTTGCCAACATACAGGCTCTTCTATGTTGATACACCATTAAATTAAAAGCATATTGTGGAATGGACAGAGGGGATTCAACCATAAACAGCCACAGAGCAGACTCGCCGAGCTCTCTCTTGCATACTACTAAAATCAAGAGATGTCACCCTACTATTCCCTATTACTATGTATGGATGTGAAAGCTGGAGATTGAACAAAGCTGACAGGAAGAAAGTAGATTCCTTTGAAATGTGGTGTTGGAAGAGAGTGTTATGGATATTGTGGGCAGCCAAAAAAAAGTGGGTTCTAGATCAAATTAAGCTTGAACTGTCCATAGAAGCTAAAATGACTGAACTGAGGCTATTGTACTTTGGTCATATTATGAGAAGATAAGAGTCACTGGAAAAGACAATCATGCTAGGAAAGTTGAAGGGAGCAGGGACAGAGGAAGGCCCAACATGAGATGGACCGACTCAATCAAGAAACCCACAGCCCTCGGATTGCAAGACCCTGGCAAGGCTGTTAACTATAGGAGATTTTGGAGGACATTGATTCATAGGGTCGCCATGACTTGGAAGCGACTTGACAACACTTAACACATACACAAGGGCAGTAGTATAAGCTAAAATGTGTGCAACCCTCCAGTGGCACAGCTCAAAAGTTAAGAAAACATTGTTATTAACACAATTTAAATATTAATTTTATCATGGCTTCATATCTAATGCACTTACTACAGCCTTCACCCTAAACAGGTTCTGTATACTCAGGGCCCATGATTCCCAGAAGTGCTTTTTGGGGTGGCTTACAGAAACCTATATTTGGAAGCATCAGAAAAATTTTCATACAAAAGGGAAAGGGCTGAAAAAGGTAAAAGATGGGAGAGAGGGAAGTAGCAGCGAAAGGGAAGAGAAAAAGAAGCTGAAGGCAGGAGAACAGAAAAAAGTAGGAAAGTGGGTTGATTATACAAAAAGGGAAGAGGCTGCTGTCCAATTTACAACCTGTCATATCTGAAAGATTTATGGTACAAAATAAGATAGAAGTCCAGTGGCACTTTAATCGTGCAATCCTGAAATGGCTGGGAAATCCCATAAGAGACAATAGGACCCCCTATGCCAGCATCCGTGCCACTTGCACCATGCAAACTGGGGTGGACACTGGTGTAGGGTGACTTACACCAGCCCCCCGGACCGCAGTGGCAGTGCAGCTCTTGGACACTGGCATGGCCTCCCACCAGCATTTCCCCAGTGTATCTCCCCATGCTGTTATCCTGGGAGGCGTTCCCAGGGCGTTCCTGGGAGCAGAGCTGCCTTTAGGCAGAGCCTCACTGGCATAGTCTATGGGGCATTTTTTTTTTAATGTTAAGTGACTTTAATTTTTTTCTGGCTGGGAAGCTTCTGTGGAGGCAGCACAGCTGTGCCACTCCTGGCTGTGGACTAACTGCCCCCCCTTCAGGAATGGGCAGCCCGACTAACAAAATTTATTTGATCATAAAAAAAGAGAAGAGGCTATGAGGAGCTACCAATGGAAGGAAAATAGCATAGAGAGGGGGCAAAGGGGGAAATTACATGCCCCTCTAGAATCCTCACAGGTCTCCCACTTATGTACTATTTTGGATCACCAAAACTCAGCTAAAAAACAAACTAGTCCCTATCATTTTCATAACATGAGCTATTCAAAGCAATTGCATACCACATGGATTTCTGTATATTTCTCCTCTTCTTGGATGATTTGCCGACAATAGTTTGGTGAAGGTACACACACAAAAAATTATACTCTACCTTTCTGCCCTCATTAGGGCCACCAAGGGAGCTAACAAATCAAAACATAAATAATTAAGTCACACCTTTAAAACCACTAAAATAAACAACCCCCCACATCATTAAAGCAATTAAAGCCAGAGCTAAAATACATACAAAAACATAAAAACAACAATTAAAACATTAAGAAAAAAGGAGGGATCACTGAGGGAACAACAAACAAAAGAAAAAAGTCCTCACCCACTGGTGGAAGATGGCAACAGAAGGGGATTGAAAACTCTCCCTAGAGAAAGAATTCCTGAATGCTGATGACACAACCAAGAAGGCTCTCTCCTGGGTTGAAACCTGCCTACTCTCAAAAGGTGGGGGCTTTCAAAGCAGGACCTCCAAAGATGACTGTAGTGGTCAGGTAGGTTCACAAAGGAGTGGGTGGTCCTTCAGGTATGTTGGTCAAAAATCCTTTAACAATCAGCTCCAGCATCACGAATTGAGCCCAGAAATTGATTGGGAGCCAGTGTAGATAGGCCAAGACTTGAGTGATGTGGTCCCTATGACTCACGCCAGTCAACATCTTGGCTGCAGCATTCTGCACCAATTGAAGTTTCCAGACATTTCTCAATGGCAACCCCATGTAGAGTACGTTGCAGTCATCTAATCTAGATGTAACCATAGTGGCTAGATCTGCTCAGCAAAGACCACATCTAGCTAACCAGTTGAAGATGGTAAAAGCCATCCTGGCCACAGCTACCACCTGCTTATCTGGCAGCAGGCCTGGGTCCAAGAGCACCTCCAGACTATGGACCTGTCCCTTCAAGGTGAGTGCAACCCCATCCAGAAAAGGTGACACATTAAGTCAAAGGTCAGATCATCCACACACCAGTAGCAATTCCATCTTGAACTTGGCCTAGGACTGATCATAATACTTTTTTAGAACCTTATTTTCAAAGTTGGTTGTTTACTCTCTTTTTAATGCATATCCATTGTCTCACATTTATATGTGATAAATCACAATTTGGCGTATCTTATATTTTATCCTTTTGGAAACAATGTAGAACAATGTTTTTTATATGACATACCCTTTTCCACACTGGATTCTATTCATTATTTCCACTAATATTTCATTTTGCATCTGTCGGGAAAAAGCCAAGGTAATTAAACTTATTCAGTTTGACTTCCCCTTCATGCCCATCTGTTCTATAAGCCCGACACATACAAAATATTCATACCTTGAACTCTCAATTGTTAATTTGAAGCTTACCTGTGGGCAACATTTGGCTCTAATTCCTATATGCAAAGAATTGTTTTTTATTAGTCTCAGTCGCCTGATTTTTTCTAAGGCCCAATTTCAGTGTTCACTGAACATTGTCTAAAGTGGTGTCTCTCTCACATGAGACTATCCCAACTTAGTTTTTACATGGGGAATAATTTATTTGAAAGTACTCTCCGTATGAAAATCATGCTGCCCATCAAAACTTAACATCTCAGAAAGAAAGCTTGAAAACATTTGTTCTCTCTGAGGTAGTCAGTTTGGTTTGTGATACAATTTTGAGATAGGATCCCTTTCAAAGAATTCCCCATGTAAAAACTGAGGTAGAACTATCTTATAAAAGAGCTATCTAATCAAGGATTATAAGTGATTTTGGTGTTTATTATTAGTAGCAGGGAAACATCACAATAAGTATAGCAATACATTTTCTGAAGACTGAATGGATATTGGCAACTATTTATTTTACTTCCTTTGTACCCAACCTTTCTCCCCAAATTGATCTCCTCTCCTCCATTTTATTTCACAACAAACCATGTGAGGTAAGTTAGGCTAAGAGAGTGACTGGTGCAAGGTCACCCTGGAAGCTTCCATGGCAGAACTGGATTTAAAGCTGGGTCAACCAGATGCTTCTCTGATGTTCTTACTACTACACCACACTGGCTCTCACAAAAGCAGCTCATATAGCATATAGTATTCAGGTATACTAAAAGAATTATGTTGTCACTTTCATATACATCTAATAATGATATTGATATTTAAAAATTTCTGCTGGGCTCTGGAAGATATGGATTTTTAGTGGCTTGGTCACACTATTAATGCTTTTTATACTCTTAGGTTATGATTCCAAGTCTATCTGTGTGAGTGTTATAGGTGCACTGACAGCTCATTCCTGAGCCTCCAGGAAGAAAGTCCTCTGGAGGCCAGGAAGGGGCTGCGCTGGCGTTGGGCACCCCGCACTGGCAACCAGGCCACTTACGCTGTGCAGAGTGGCCCCAATGCTGGCGGGGAGGCCTGGATGGTGCAACCCTCCACCAGCATGTTGGGGGCGTTCCTGGGGCATGCAGGGGGGTGGAGGTGCCAATAGGCAGCTTCCTGTCCCCTATCAGCATGGCATGTCAGTGGGATTAACAGCATTGCTGAGTCTGCTTTTTTGCAGGTGCAGCATCGCTGTTCTCAACAGGGCATTTTGCCCCATTTATAATTTTAAGTGTCCAAAAGGCTTTTTAAAGCCTTTTGGCAGCCGGGAAACAGGTTTGGAGGCGCCAAGGCAGTGCCTCAGCCACGCTGTCCCTGACCACCAAAAGGTCAGGAATGGCCAGTGAGTGTGCTAAAGTGTTACTGAAAGCAACAGAAATTAAAGCCTTATATCCCATAGATTTAAATATGTTTATTTTTAGTGCTTTATTGCACCTGTACTGCATCTGTTTCAGGTGCTTCTTGTGTAAAAAAAAGTAAGACTCCTTAAGGTGTCCAAGATATAGGAAGACTTACTATATTGTTTCTTGGGGGGGAAATGCTACAGAACAAAATAATCCTTTGCTTCAGCAGGCTACTCATATATTTGTTCTTTAGGGCTAAAAGGAAGTTGGTATTCTATCTTCCAGGACTTCAATAACAAGTGGCTGCAGGGTGTGATAAATACAAAAGAAGATTTTGAATAAAGCTTCATTATGGACATGAAGAAATGTATTTTTCTTTGAAGGGTTGAAGTGAGCAAAACCTTCACCTTGGTCAATTTTTCACGGAGCTTTGCTGCGGTCTCACGTCTGGTTTGCATCAGTGCAAATTTTTGATTATTCATGACTGATCCGATTTGAACCACAAAAGCTGCTTTTTCCCCACATCAACCCAAACCTGTTTTGAGCCGTTCTTTCCTGATGCTGCGCAGTTTTTGGCTCAGAACTCCATGAAGAATTTTTTGCTTTGGTTCGCTTATCCCGCCCATTACTGCTACTTCCTCCTCCCCCAAGAACGGTGATTGGCTGGGGGGTTTCATGCTTTGTTGAGAACACCGCCCCTTTGGCAGCAATTTGTTTGGTGGCTGACAGGTGTCGCTTCCTCAGTCAGTCTTCTGACTGCGTTCCACAGCATCGGGATTGGTCAGCTTTGACTGATTATTGTAATAAATTTCCTTTGTTTCAAAAGTCCCTATTGATTGCTGGCAGATACTAGCCAACTGCATCAAGCGGCCAGGTCACATGCCCCCAGTTGGTCAATGGTAGAGGGGGGGTTGAGCAGGGGAAGGGCTGTACAGTGGCCCACTGAGCTGGTGGCGCAGCCAGTGCACAGGCCAGTGAGGCCCCGGGGGCATGAGTCTCAGCCGCCCCCTCAGCACACAACCGCACCGCGGCCTAACTCTGAGGGGGCGACCGAGACTCGTGTGTGTTTGTGGGGAGAAGCTGGGAAGGCTTCACCCCGATTGGCCCGGCGCGTGCCTGTGGCCGTTTATGCCTAGGAGGTTTCGCCTTGGATTTGCCACTCAATAGATGCACATTTTCCCCATCTGAATTCTCAAAACTCAAAAAGAAGTCCCAATGCAGAGTTTTGAGAATTCGGGTGGGGGAAGTGTGCATCTATTGAGCGGCAAATCCAAGGTGAAACCTCCCAGGCATAAACGGCCAGCAACTTGGCTGGCCCATTCGGCGGGCGCGCTGCTCCCTCCCCGGGTCTTATTCTGGCTTGAGGGAAGAGGAGCTGCTGCTGCCGTCCTCCTTCCTCCCTGCCCTCTTCCCTACTTCCTTCCCAGCCGGTGGCATGGAAAGGCCCCAAGAGAGCCAGAACGGCTTCTTGGCTGGGTGGCCCGGCAGAGCTGGAGGTGTGTGTGGAAGTCTGGAGGGGGGGAAGCACACTTTCACACACACCTCCAGCTTGGCTGCACCGCCCGGCTTAAGAAGCAGTTCTGGCTCCCTTGGGGCTTCTCCATGCCACTAGCGTGGCCCGGTATGTGTGTGTATGTGTGTTTGGGGCGGGGAGAGCCTCCTTCCCTTTCCTTCCTTCCTTCCTGATTGCGTGTGTGCGTTCCTGTGTGTGTGTGTGTGTGTGTGTGTGTGTGTGTGTGGAGGGGGGAAAGGCGTGTATGCTGTGTGTGTGTGGGGGGGGGAAGCCTCCTTCCCTTCCCTTCCTTCCTTCCTGATGGTGTGTGTGCGTGTGTGTGTGGAGGGGGGGAGGCGTGTATGCGTGTGTGTGTGTGTGGGGGGAAAGCCTCCTTCCCTTTCCTTCCTTCCTTCCTTCCTGATTGCATGTGTGCATGCCTGCGCGCGTGTGTGTGTGGAGGGGGGGAAGGCATGTATGCATGCATGTGTGTGTGTGTGGGGGGGAAAGCCGCCTTCCTTTTCCTTCCTTCCTTCCTGATGGTGTGTGTGCGTGTGTGTGTGGAGGGGGGGACGCGTGTGTGTGTGTGTGTGTGGGGAAAGCCTCCTTCCCTTTCCTTCCTTCCTTCCTTCCTGATTGCATGTGTGCATGCCTGCGCGCGTGTGTGTGTGGAGGGGGGGAAGGCATGTATGCATGCATGCATGTGTGTGTGTGTGTGGGGGGGGAAAGCCGCCTTCCTTTTCCTTCCTTCCTTCCTGATTGCGTGTGTGCGTTTGTGTGTGGAGGGTGGAGGTGTGTATGCATGCATGCATGCGTGTGTGTGTGTGGAAAGCCTCTCCTAGGGTTGCCACCAGGTGGTGGCTGGAGACCTGGCAACCCTAGCCTGCCTGCCTGCCTGCCTTCCTTCCTTCCTTCCTTCCTTCCTTCCTTCCTTCCTTCCTTCCTTCCTTCCTTCCTTCCTTCCTTCCTTCCTCCCTCCCTCTTCTGCAAAGCCTCTCTTAGGGTTTCCACTCTCCAGTTGGTGGCTGGAGTCCTGGCAACCCTAGCCTTCCTTCCTAGCCTTCTTTTTCTTCCCTTCCCTCCTCTGGGAGGGGTATTCATGGCTGTTAGTTAGAATGGATACTAGTCATGCTGCATACCTATTCTCTCTAGGATCAGAGGAGCATGCCTATTATTTTGGGTGCAGTGGAACACACACAGGCAGGATGTTGCTGCTGCAATTGTCTTGTTTGGGGGCTTCCTAGAGGCACCTGGTTGGCCACTGTGTGAACAGACTGCTGGACTTGATGGACCTTGGTCTGATCCAGCAGGGCCTTTCTTATGTTCTTATGAGGTAGGTGGGGCTGAGAGCACTCATAGGAGAACTGCTACTTGCCCTGGGTCACCCTGCTGGGTTTGTGTGTTGGAGCAGGGTAGAGCTCAGACTCATGTTTTTCTTCCCCCTCCCCAGCAGTTCAGGGTGGCATTGCGGGTCAATAGAGAGGTGTGGCTGAAACATAGTTGTTAAGAAACAGAAGGGGGAACATTTCCACCCAGGGTGGCTCATTCTCGCATGTTTCTCCCCTCCCATTTTAATTCAGAGTACTTTATCTGGCTTGATTATGAAAACCTGGTGTGTGTTGGCCCAAGAGTGATGGTTAGGGGTGGGGGGTGGGTTAGCTCTCACCAAGGGAACTCCAAACATGCATGGCAGCAGCACTGCTAAGAAAACCCCACAGAATCTGTTACTGGAAATGCTGAAAGTTTATTATTTCTCATGTGGGCCAGACTATCAATGTACCCAGTGCTGCTCAGAGGAAAGAAGAAGACGGGTGGGTGGTGGGTTAGCTCTTTGGTGTTGGGTCAGCCTTTGAACATAGAGCATTTCACGCTTCTATGAGAACTGTATGCAGACATATAATTTGAGAGTTGATGCAGAATCCAGCTCCCAGAGAATATCTTTTCTGTAAAAATAGAGGAAGGATGGTGTCTTCTGTTGCCCCAGAAGGTCGGACCAGAACCAATGAGTTGAAATTAAATCAAATGAGTTTCATCCTCCTGAGGTCAGTGGGGGATGTCTTTCCAAAAACTGCACAAAGTAGTCAGGAATCCATAGCCGTGTTTTGAAAATGGCAGCCTGGCCGCAAGAAGCAGCCCCCCCCCCCGCAAGAGTAGTGTGCACTGAGCCCCCCACATGAAGACCGGAATCTCCCCGAAGGGAGAGCAGTTCGCGAGGTGATTGCCAACCTTTTATGGAGCCCCAGACACAGGCATTGTGCTGCAAAGATCAAATTTCAATTCAAACAAAGAACTTGTTACATTGCTATTGTAATGCAGGTGGAGGGGGGAGGTTGTGGAAATTTAAGCTGTAGCTGTGTGACTCATTGCGCTTGTTGAAGTTTTAGCCAGCTTTAACCTTGGGGAGGGGGAGGGGGAGGAATCAATGATGTTATGTTCAACTGATTAATAAAATCTCACAGCAGAAATAGAAAAGTAGCTTCAAAATGTCAAGAACTTCACAATCACCAACACAACCAGGAGACCCACATTGGGGGGGCATGATCATGTAAACCTACATAAGGTGGTGTGTGGATGAAATGTGGAACAGCAATTCAAGATTTCTGTAATCCAGCACTAGCAAACATGCAATGCTCATGGCACACTGAAAACCCCCCAAAAGACACTGGTTCTTCATATGAGACTGGGAAATATCAGGTTATGGAGGGGGGTGATGCAGGAAAGCAAAGGGAGGGTGGGGGTCCATGTTTCACAGAGCGACCGACCAAAAATGCCCTGGAGTTGCCCCGTAGCAGGACGCTCCTCACGGAAATGGGGGGTGGGGAATGGTGTGTCTGTGCTTTGAAAAGGGCAGCCTGGGCGCAAGAAGCAGGGGCACCCCAGCAAGAGCAGCATGCACAGAAGCCCCCCCCCCAACAACACACGCACACAGGAGCACACCGGTCACCTCCTTCCCTGCTCACTCCCCCTACCTTGTAAAAGAATGGACTATGGATCTGTAAATTTTTTTTGAAAAGGGGGATACCAATGTTTGATTCCACTTCGTCACTAGGAAGCAATGTTCCACCAGGCAAGGTCATTCTGGTCATGGAGTAGGAATCACCAGGGAAGTGGGGATGAATTTCCTGCACATCAGCACCCACCCCCAGAGACACAGCGAAGGAGAGAGGGAGCGACATCTAGTGCCCAACTTAATAAATGCGTTTGCGGCCTCGTTTAAGGGGAAAGGGGGCGTGCATCAACAGTTAGCTTGTTGGCAGGGAGAAGGGCTGAAACAGCAAACCACCGTTAAGTGCTGCGGGCTTTGCTTCATGAATAACCCAGACTGTGTCGGGGTTACTTGATTTGAATCGCATTCATTAATAACCGTTTTAGTTTGTGTGTGTTTTTTGCTCTGACACAAGGCAGCAGCAAATTTTTGAGTGGAAAACCCCCCCTTGAGTTTTAAAAACTTTTTCTCTGTCTTGGCAGAGAACAGGTAGGAGGGGAAAAGTCTATTCAGTTGCTTTCCAGCCTCACCTTAGCCACCTGTTCCAAAATGCTAATAGGTCAAGTGAGAAACAGTGGGATGGTCAACCTCCCCCACCCCCAACTGGACAGGCGATATCTAGCAGGGAACAGAAAGTTGGAGTATTTGGTGTGCTAGAAAGACTTCGGGGGCGGGGGGGATCCTGGAGACATCAAAAATAAAAGCTTCTTTGAACTGGACTAACCTGGTGAGTAGGCGAAAGAGAGATGATAAAACACCTGGGAGCTAGGAAGAGAGTCTTTTGTGCTGATTCCATTGAGGCAAACAGAACTCTTACTTGAGGTCTGTAGGAGGCAGCCACTGCTGTGTGCTGACCTGCACATCTGAGCAGCAGCTTCAGGGTAATGGGAACCCTTTAGAATGGCTGTAACCTTTTAAGCTAAGGAGCCTGCCTTAGGGTGACTTTTGCTAGGGCATGTACAGAGGGTGGGACAGAGGAGTTGCATTTTACCATTTTTATGTGGATTCCTTGATCAATATGGTGCTGTGCTGTATTTGTGTGGATGTTTCCTTTTCAATAAATGCTTGATAACTGTTAATGCTCATAAAGGTTCTCTGTTCCACCTTAAACTTCCATCACTACTTTAAAAAAATGCACCAGGAAGGGGGGGCAGTCAGTTGGCAAGTGGCTACTTCCTCAGTGGTGCACAAGGCAGTAAGCTGTCCCTGTGGGAACAGTGGGAACCAGATGGGAGCCTAGGAGCCTAGGCAATTCCTACAAAGGCCAGGTGGTAGAAGCAGTTGAACAGAGAGGGGGAAGCCCCTCCAGGTGATGGAAAAACCAGGAAGGTGGCACATGCCGAGCAGAGACCTTGGGCAGCCATTGGGTCCCAGATGCCTTGGAGGGCACTGTGGAATAGGACCTGCAGGTCAGAGCAGGGCTGTTTCATCACAATGAGTAAGAGAGAACTTCAGGTCACACAGTTTCCAGAACAGGAAAATCCCAGCACCAACCATGAGCAATTGTGACATTGGCTCTGAAGAACCAGAATCACCCTCTGCTTGTCATTGTTAGATAGAGGAATGACCAAGAGCAACATGGTGATGAATGTAGCTAAACCCAAGACTACACATAATTTTTCTTGTAACCATGGAGAGGCTGCATGAAAGAGCTCCCAGATGGTGCTTTCCCATTACTCAATTCTTCTGCACAGAATAAAGACTTTTAATTTGAAGCCAATATGTCTGTCTGTCTGTCTGTCTGTCTGTCTGTCTGTCTGTCTCTCTCTCTCTCTCTCTCTCTCTCTCTCTCTCTCTCTCTCTCTATCTATCTATCTATCTATCTATCTATCTATCTATCTATCTATCTATCTATCTATCTATCTATCTAGTACTGCTCATACAGCTATAGCCTTGAGCAGAATATTTAAGCCAATATGAACTTTTTCTAGTGGCAGCTGATGCTGTCAAGCAGAAGAATGACATGGAAAGAATGGCTCTATGTTATTGTGATGGGAACTGCTAAAATACTATGGCTCGAGTCTAAATGCTGATCATAAATATGGCATTAGTTTCTCCATTTAAAAATCCAAGGGAACATGCAGGGCTGCTGGTGAAAATCACATGAAGGTACCAGTTATCTCAACCAGAATCTTCACATGGTGATTACTGATGTGGGCACCATTATTCAGCTTCAGTCAAGTAACCAATGTGATTCCCATTCAACTTCTACTAAGATCCATGACTGCCAAACTGCCAAAGGTCGGATTTTCTCACATGGCTGACAGCAGTAGGTGAAGGGAGCCTTTAGATACATCAATGATGGCACCATGGTGAGTATTTTAAATATCTACATCAGGCCAGAATAATCTGTGACTCACCCAGTTCAATGTAAACTACCACCCATAACACCCCAAAAGCTCACCCCATAATTGTGGCCTGTGAGTATTTAGGAACCCACTTTATTTTGAAGTAAGCCACAAATACAGGGTATTTAACACACACACACACACACACATACATACACACTTGATATGACACAATCCATGGCTGATGGGCTGCTTGCATCTTGGTGGGTCACAACTTGTGTAGACCTTGGGATGTAAAATATTTTTTTCTCTTTTGCTGATTCAGCTTCAGCTTTAATAACTGATGTGGGTTCATTAAAGCTTTAGGAACAAAATTGTGAGTTCTGTTCAATTATATGTTCAATTAAAAAAAAAACAGACATCAGCATTGTTTTCTTTGTTCAGGATTTGAGGATTAAGCATCGTTTCTTCCCCAACATGTATGTCTGCTGACTGCTCATTGGTTACTGAGAGGCTGTAAATTTTGTTTTAAGTATTTATATCCCAGTTTTCTCCCTAAGGGGACCCACAGCAGCTTACAACAACAACAAACAATTACAATATAGATAAACCAAAAAACAAACAAACATTTTTTTAAATAATTACAATAATGAAGCAAAAAAAGAAATAGAAAATATAACAACAGTGGCGGCAAGCCTACACATAAGCATCTATAAAAGGTTTCCAAATATCTAAAAATAACAAAAAAAATATTATGGGTTGAGTGGGTCACGGAACAATTGCTGGTTCACCCACAGGTACCGCCTGCCAGCCACAGGCAAAGAGCTTGGTGACTGCAAGGGGATCCATTGCCTGTCACCCTCTCATATGGTGGAGGGAACAAAACAGCATCTTCAGCTGGCCAGATGCCCACTAGATGACCATGTCTGTCTGGTGGTGGTGGGCTTGGTTGTAGGCTATTCAGTCTGGTGGTTCGTCCTCAGGTTACAGTGTCAGCAAATAAGGGAAAAGGGGGTATCCACAGTCACCTAGCATGGATGCCCCCCTAACACCCCTTCCCTGACTATTGACCCAACAGCCATCCTTTTCCCTCTGGCCTTGTAGCCAACAAGTAGTTGATGCCAGATGCCACAAAAATCTGTGCATCATAGACGCTGACCAGAAACTTGGCCCCGAGGTCCATGATTGCAGGGAACCTGGATGTTCAGGCTGTAAAGTGATGGTGGTTTTGATACATCTGCAGCTCCTCCTGGGTGGGGGGCTATGCTGGCCATATGGGTGGAGTCCACAATACCCACTGTGTTGGAGAAGGCTGAAACTGCCATAAACCCTGCCAGGATAGGTGCCAGCTCTTTTGTGGGGAAGTGCACATGCCCCTATAGGTAGCTCAGCATGCAGACAGTGGCTTGCCAAGGACTGGGAAACCTCCAGGACCTTGGCCACAACCCCTTGGAAGGATCCGGTGGGCAAGGAACTTCAGGGTGAGCAGGACCTTCTTTAGGACAGGTATGGTGCAGCGGGCAGGAGCTTGGTCCTGGAGAGCTGGCCTGAAGTTGCCTGAACTCGTCGCACAGAGCTTAGATGGCCACCCTATCCAGGAGGAAGTGATCTCTGACAGGTGCTCTCTGACAGGTGCTGATGCATGGGAAGGGGCTGTGGCTCAGTGCTAGAGCATCTGCTTGGCATGCAGAAGGTCCCAGGTTCAATCCCCTGGAGAGCCGCTTCTGGTCTTAGACAATACTGACTTTGATGGACCAAGGGTCTGATTCAGTATAAGGCAGCTTCATGTGTGTTCATGTGTGTTCATGCCCAGTATCAGTGAGCATGGCACCTTCTCCACCATCAGAGTGCCATCACAGAGCTGGCAGTAGGTGGATATGTTGGATGCCTAGCTGAGGCAGGAAGGGTCATAATGCCAAGGCAAGCTGGCCAACGCCTGTGGAGAGAGGGGGCTTAGTTCAAAATGGTCAAATGGGTTTGGGGCCCTGCCCTCATGCCCTGCCTTACCTTAACCCATCCCCTGTCCATGTGTATGGCTCCCCAGTCTGCGTGGCCTCTTCCTGAAGCCTAGTGTCCATTATGGAAATGGAGAGGCAGGGTGGAGCTAGGGGTTCTTTGGCTTCCCATGTTGTCTCAGCCCACCTCTACATTCCCCTGTGTGTAGGTGGCAGGGCCGCTGCAAACATCTGGCAGTGGTAATGGCCACCATCATACTAACTGAACAAAGGCTGAGAAGGTGCTGCTGTATAAGTCTGTGGGGGCCAACCAACAAAAGAAAAAAGGGAACTAGTCACTTCAGTTGGAGGAAGCTTCCTTAGGCTGGTGGAAGTCTCCTTGGAGGATGGTTAGATTCACCTCGCCATTCTTGTGTCTTCCACAAACTCTGGTGACACAGATTACACACATTGTCAACTGGAAAAATGCTAAACAATAACCAATGATCTTTAAAAGATGTAAAAAAAGATATTAAATTGATGCATTTGAGTTGACCAATGTTTACTAAAATAGCTGAATTCTTTTTTTTTCTTTTTTTAAGGAACTTAGGCAGGATGAATTTGGACTTCATGAACACAGGCACCCTAAAAGAATAGAAAAGTACAAGTGCATACAACCTATGCAAACTTAATTTGATCCTTGGCTTTGCCAATTATACAACATCTTAAAAATCTGTATCTTGGCCATTTATTCTCTCCCCCCCCCCCCCACGGTACTTTATGTGTTATTTTTTTCTGTACCAGCTATTCTAATTATGTGACAGTGTTAGTTGTAATAACGTGCATGCTGCTATCCTTTGCCTAAATTCTGACAATTTATACCTTTGGTCCTGATTCCATTGTAGATACTTCTATGGATGAGTCAATTGATTTTAAAACAAATAGAGAGGTAACAATAATGTACTAGAAGCCTATTTCTAAAGAAGGAGAAAAACTTGCAAAAAGTAATTCAGTTTTTTTTTGGGGGGGGGATGCTGAGGAATTCAAGGTGCCAAGCAAATTATTTTCACTGTGGAGTTGTACAACATAATGATTAAAGATTGATATGGCCTCTTGGCAAAAGGGTAAATTATGCAGATATATCTACAGCGGTAAAAGTGTATTATGCATGGGGTTTTCAAAATGGGGTTTAGTAGCTACTTTTTCAGATAAATACACTAACTCCCAACTTCATAATTAACAGATATTTAATTTACCTAGAGGCAGCCATTTGGGCAACTCTATCAATATTTTAGTTTCCAATTAGTGGTTGCCAAAGCAATGTGGACAAATGACAATATAAAACATTTATTTTGTATAATATTTTTCACATGAAATGGAGAGCTTAGAGCTGCTATTAGACCAATTCCAATTGCAAATCAATGTCATGCACAGATCACTCTGGAGCATTTGTCATCCAATGAGTTAGTGCTGATAAGACTGTGAAGCCAGCCATTTGGGGCCAGACAGAAGATGGTTTTGAGTTCAGTCTCTAAAATGCCCAAGAATGTAATCAGATTTTCCTCTAACTTTGATTTGGTCTTAGCTCATTATGTTCTTTATTTTCTTGTTTTTACTAGCTTCCAGTATTACAGATGCATTACATGGGAAACTAACATCTTTAATGAAGTGAGTCATAAAGTGGCATCAGAGGCATAGATAGCTAGGTTGCCGGCCCTGGGTTGGGAAATACCTGGAGATTTTGGAGGTGGAGCTGGAGGAGGGTGGAATTTAGGGAAGGGAGGGTATTCAATGAGGTATAATGCCATAGAGTCCACCTTCCAAAGCAGCATCATTTATTCCAAGTAGTCTGTCTTCTGGAGATCAGTTGTAACAGCTGGAGATTTCCAGTCACCATCTGAAGGTTGGCAACCCTAGGCATAGAGGATGCTTCTTACAGCTAGAGTCTTGTTCTGTTTAGTAGTTTGCAGCTAATCAATCAGCAAATGTACATCTGCATATTGCTGAGTAGCAATCCCTGTGCTCTCCTCACCATGTTACAACTCCCTCTGTTACAAGAGTTGGGACGTCTTATTCACAATTTGGTTGTCAGTACTGGAAACTGGTAGATGTCTAGTCAGTGTTCTCATGAGCTGCAGTAGTCCATTCACAGTTTGTCAGTGATGTTCTGTATTGAGCTTGCAGGAGGTTCATTCAGTGGAAATGATAGCCATTCAAGGACTGTGTGTGAAGTTTTGAACCCACTGAGGAATATATTAGTTTTAAATTGTTTGACCTGCATTCCTGGATTTTTGTTTTCAGATTGTCTTACTTTATCTAAAGAATTAGATTTGCTGTAAGGTACCCTGAAGATACCCCTGGATGTCAGGGTGACATCTAAATATTTATCACAATAACATGTTATTATTAAACTTTGTTGTTGTACATGGATCTATCCAGATTATTCATTGCCCATTCAGTACTGAAAATTTATATTTTGAATCAGGTCCTGTGCTAATTCAGAATTTTAAAGTTAAGACTATCAAGGAACAATCCAGAAAAGGCCAGAAATTATCTCACCCAATAAATTTTAACTGCTTAAATTCTACAAGATTTATGCTTGGCTAACTTGCACTGGATAGCATTTTACCTTCTTTTTAAAAGGTAAATTTAGGTCCCCTTCTCCCCGTAGGATTTTGAGTGTGCCGTGACTGATTTTATTTGATATGTATATATGCTTTTGTACAGAAGAAAATGCCATCATTTTCTTTGCTCTATAAATAAGTCCATATTTATTCATGATATTCTTCCACAATTGGAATGTAAATAGTTGATATCTATTATAAATATCATCGTCTTTCATCTGGTATAAAATCAACCATAATAAGGAAAAGTAAACCCTGTTATATGTAACCATAGAAAATGTCATGGTGCCCTAGACTTGGATGGTAATCATTTGCCATCATAGCAAGCTGATCATCCGCACGTGAATGATGTACTCTGGAGAGAAAAGGTAGTCTTTATCCATAAATCTATAGAATACAATTTTCCAGATATAAGGAATAAAAATAAAAGGATTTGCAAACCCAACAGTGCTATCCTAGTCATAGTTACCAAGAATTCCCACCTGAACCTAGTGGGATTTGCACCCAATTTAACATGTTTACAATCATTCTGTATGTCATTAATTATCTTTTGGGTATATAAGTACTTTGGAAAAAAGTAGTCTTTTAAAAGTCGTTCCCTTTTATCATTAAAAAAACAAATCCTCCCTTATGCAGCATTTGAAATCTCATATAAAGTTATATGCAACACAAACTCTCGACCACTGTAAGGGTGTGGGGATGATTAAGTCAGTGCTACCCCCTCCAGCCCTGTGTGTGGCTTTATATACAGAAGTACTCCACTGCTAACTCCTCTCTCTGTCAGTTGCCCTCCAATGTGCAAAGAGATACAGGCCTTTTATGCATAGCTGTTTCCCTCGCAGTCACCCCTCCAACAACTTTGGGTCATTATTTTGATTATTCAAGTTAAAACAAGTCTCTGAAAATGCAGGCAAAACTCGGGGAAATGCAGGGGGAGAGTGAGGTGACCTCTGATGGTCGGAAATAGCATGCATAATCGAAACAAAGACCCGAAGTTGTCAGAGGGGTGACTGCGAGGGAAGCAGCCATGAATAAATGGCCACACACAAATGGCATGCATCTCAACAGTTGCCTAAGGCAATCAGTTTCTCCAGGTCTATGTCAGAAAGAAAAAGTTTCAGATATTAGTCTAGTCTAGAATTGTAATTGTCATATCTAAACGAGTTGCAATACACTGCATTTAAAAAGTGGCACAATTCATCTGGTGGTGTAAAATGAAATCTATTTATCAAAATACAAATTTCTAGTTTTACAATTCGGAAATTCAGACAATTCTTTGAGTTCTAGGAAATGAAAATTCACTCTCAGAATCTTCTAGCATATGATCCAGCAACAAGAGAGTTGTTACAATTGTGTATCACTGATGGGGTTACTTCTCTCTTTGATCATCATCAAGCCTAGTTAACCATTGAGCAGCAATGGCTTCTCAGCCTCTACAGAAGTATGATATCCTCATCACCTATTCTATGATGGATAATATATTTACATTTTGCTAGATTCTCTTTTTTTGCACATCGTAATAATAGTAATAATAACAATGCCAACAATAATGTATTGGATTTTTAGGCCGCTCTATCCCCATAGGTATGGAACTGAAACTTCAAGTAAACACCAATGAAAATACACTTTTGTGGGTTACATATAGCTTCTTCAATGAAGTATTCCTTGTTTGATAAAAGATCCCGCCATCTGTCCTATTTTCTGAGAAAGTATGGTAGCAAACTTCTGTATGACACATGACAATTTATTTTGTAGTTTCATCATGTTTCATGATTCCTGTTTATACTAACGCTGACTTCAGGACTTCTTTTCCCTGGCATATTTCTGTGTTAATTAATGAGCTTTGTTCTATGATGCACAAACACATTCAGTAACAGCACTTGTCCCAACACCGGTGGGTATCTAGAGTATGCACTTGACAGTACATGCTACACTGTTCCACTGATGCAGTGTCCATTTTAGCCAGCCCTTCCAATTCTTGGCTGATGGGATGACCCAAGTGATCAGACAACACAGGTTTATTTTCCCTTAATAGCCAGTGTTCTTCTTTTAATCTCTATATAAAGATGTTTTTGCCATGGTGCCTTTTCTTCCCTGCCTGACCAGCCCAATAGCCAGGCCACAGCCAAGCCAGATGCTGAGGCCTCTCTCTGCCTGGCCATAGCTTGTGCCCAACTGGGCCAGCCTCCTTGCCTTTGGCATCACTGCTGGGCCAGACAGGATAAAATACAGATGGCCAGCAAAGTAAGCAGGACACCACCATCAAGACCCAAGTGTAGGGAGGTTGTGATATTTGGCTTTTCTCTGCCATCTTGGACCTGTTGGGGCCAGTAAGGAACAGCATGGTGCACAGTGTCACCAATAAGTAATATGGCAGTGCCCCTTTTCTTTCAGCTAGCTCTTCCCCCATCAACCGGCTGAAGAGGGGAGGGGCAGTGCAGAGAGAGAGTAGTGCCCTTTCCAGGGCTGTTTTGGTCTCCTAGTCTGCCCCCAGAAAAGAAGAAAACTTGGGTTGCACTGGCATACAGATAAGTGAAATAGATGTGCTGAACTGCTACAGGATTTCTTTTCAAGAAAAGGAACTTAATCTTATCTCTCCATGATATTAAATAAATTCCAACATCTATCATTAGTATTACATTTTCATTTCACCCTTCCTCCAAAGATCTCAGGGTGGCATATATTGTTCTCCTTGCCCCCATTTTATCCTTTAAATAACCCTTAGAGAGACTGTATGACTTGCATAAGGTTGCCAGGTACCCCCTGGCAACCGGCAGGGAGTGGAATTGGGGGTGGGGGGGACATACTGGCAGGAAAACTGGCCTAGGCCTGCATTGCAAGCGACGTGATGACATCATTTTTGGTGTGCACCAGAAATGATGTAATTGAATCGCTGGTGATGCGAGGATGCTCTGGTATTTGGGCAAAACCTCTATGGTAGAAGTCAGTGGCAGCATGATGACATTGATGCACTGCTGGCAATGAAGGCCTAGGCCTAGTTTTCCTGCCGGTAAGTCTCCTGCTGGCCGACTAGCTTAAGGTCACCTAGTAAGTTCATAGCGGAGTGGGGATTTCAATCAAGGTCTCTGCAGTCCTAGCCCCAAACACTAGTCACCACACCACACTGACTCCATGGATAGTGATTGAATATAAAGGCTGATACTAATTCATCATTATTTGCAACATTATTCCCAAGAAGTCTATAAGTAATGACCATACTTACATGGCTCAAACCAATGATTTTTATGACTTGCTGACTAAAAGCACACCTGGGTTGAAGGAGTGGAACTGTGTAGTCTTTAGAACTAATTAAAAGAAAGGTGTTTGCATTATCCAAATGTGCGGCTTACTGAGTGGTTTTCAGTTGAAAGCAAGTGATACATTTTATGCTAAGGGAAAAACATCTGAACATAAACGTTCACAAAAGAGGGGGTGAGCACTATATACGTACAGCTGCTTTTATTAAGTTTAATACTCAGTGGGGTAATCTCTGCACAATAAAAATGAAATAAAGCAGACATCTAATCAAAGCAATGCCCCTTTTCTTATGGATGTAGAGCATAAGAGTAATCTAGTCCTCTTCTTAATTGAACATATAGCTGAACAGCACAGTTGTAGATTAAGGTCATATCCTTTAATCGAAGCCTATGGATCCAATCCCAGCGCTATTAAAGATTATGGCAGTTTTGACATTGGCTTCAATAGATGCTAATTTGCAACCTTATTGGGTTCTTTTTATAAGACTGTTGAGGTAGCATGTTTCACATACAGGGAGACATATATGAATTTATACAGTGGAAACTGAAATGATGTTGGTGGAGAATTGAAAATTTAAGAGGAAGAATGAAGCAAATGGTTTCAGTTCAGAAATCACCAATGCATTAAGAGGTAAACTCAAGACTTATCCACATTTCTGCTGGGATTGTAGGGCCTTGATACCAGCCATTCACCATCACCAGCCCTTGTGTTTCCAATTTCCCCTCTTTTCTCCTTTCTACACTTAGGAAATTGCAGTAATGAGAGGGAACCATAACCAAGAGGGCTGGCAAAAGCTGAAAATTCTGCTTAAATTGCTCCCATGGTTGCTGATGCTGCAGTGAAGTCTTCTGAGTGTGCTCAGAATATCCATTGCCAACAGAAATTCAGGGAATTGTAGTGTTCTGATTCTTTTGCTTTTACAAAATTCCTCCAGTTTAGAAACTGGCAGATTAGCAAGGCATGCAGTGGTGGAAGAGAAGCTCTATAGCTGTTTTTCCAACCTTTGGGGAATTCTTAGGCACAGCCATGGCTTCCCCCACTTCAATGGATGCAGAAGGATGCAACAGTGTTTAAGAGTACCAGATAAAGAACAAGACAAACTCGACCAAGCAGCAGCATTCAAATAAAATGAAGGTTGCTTTGATAAATATCAACCATCTAAATTCTCCTTCCAAATGAACGAAAACATTTAACTCATTAAAAAAAACAAAATGCAGACTCATTATGTACTCAAGAAACTCATTAAAAATGAACATATATTAATTTTTAAAAATTGGATAAAATGTATGTGGCATCAGCAGATTAAAAAAGGAGTGGCAATTTATGTAAATAATCCATGACTAAGAGCCTATTCTTGAAGGGGGGGCGAAGCTCCTTAGGAGCCAGCATGAACCCACGCTGGCATAGGTGCCATGTTTAACATGTACCTCAAGATTTATGAATTGGATACAGGATATTTATACAAAACAACACACAAACATTTTAATAAATGGAGCTTTAACCAATGGATTTAAAATTGAAAATGGAACGCACCAAGGACGTTCATTATCGCCACTTTTATTTATTCTTGTGTTAGAAGTTTTAGCTACTAAAATTAGACAAGATCTCAGAATTAAAGGACTGAAAGTAGAAGGGGAAGAGTTTAAAATGAAAAGTTATGTTGCTGATTTGGTGTTTCAAACCACCAACTGTTGATGCAGCATTAACAGCCCATTCCTGACCTCCGAGAATGAAAGCCCTTAGGAGACTAAAAGGGGGCTGCGCCCGCATTGCCCCCCCCGCGCTGATGCCTGGGCTACTTACGCCACGGTGAGTGGCCCCAACACCAGCAGGATGCCAGCTGGGCCCTCCACAGGCATCCCACTAGCACAAAGCCCCATGCCAGTGTCCCAGGGGGCGTTCCTGGGGCATGCTGGAGGGTAGAGCTGCTAATAGGCAGCTTCCTGTCCCCTTTCGGCCCGGCACACCTGCGGCAAGAACAGCGTTGCTGCGGCTGCTTTTTTTGCAGGTGCAGCATTGCTGTTCTCAATGGGGCAAAAAGCCTCATTTAAAAAATAAAAAGCCTTTTAAAGTCTTTTTAAAGATTTTTGGCGGCTGGGGAATGGCTTAGGAGGTGCCACGGTGGTGCCGTAGCCACGCTATCCCCAACCACCGAAAGCTCAGGAATGGGCTATTAATTGAGCAAACTGAAGAGTATGGAGCTTTTTTGGGATATAAAATTAAAAGGAAAAGGATCACAGGATGCACAGTTATGCAAGATTTAATTAAATACTTGGGAATAATCCTGACTGGACAAAATAACACATTTAGAGACTATTTAGAGACAATTAGAAAGCAATATGAGACAAGATTTGGAAGGATTTTCAGAGCTGGACTAAATTAAACATTTCATGATTAGGAAGAATTTTTACTATAAAAATGAATGTATTGCCAAAACTAAACTTTCTATTTCAGATGTTACCAATTCATATACAGAAAAAAAAAACACTGAAAGAATGGCAGAAACAGATAAGTTCATATGGAATGGCAAGAAACCAATAATCAGATTCAAAGTCTTGCAATGATAAAAAAGAGGAGGATTAATGGTACCAAATATTAAATTATACTACCAAACAGCAGGCTTGGTCTGGATTATGGACTGGATAAACAATCCAGAACAAAGAGTAATAAAATTAGAAATGGTAGATTTGGAAGAAGGCTTACATAAATATCTATGGATTAAAAAAACAGTAAAAAATACAACTCAGAATGGAAACTAAGTAATCAGAAATGTAGCCTGATTGACTATTTTCTTATTTTCCCCACACTACTCACTTTTGCTGATAATTTGCAGGGGCCCTTTCTCGGCGGTGACCACTTGCTGGTTATGCTCTCTTTGGTGGGTCTGACTGGGGAATTATTTCTAGAACATCAGGTTCCACTTTTGGGGGCCCAGGACACACTTAGACCAGTCTGATGGAATGTAGATGTGGAAGGAAAAGTGGTTGCTCTTTTAGTCTATCTTGGAACCCATTGCACATTAGGATGCTTCCTCGGATTTCCTTCTGGGAATGTTGGACAAACTTGTGGGACTATTGAAAATAGCCCTTTCTAGGGACTCAAGTAGGGTTGCCAACCTCCAGGTACTTAAGTAAGTTAAGAGAACCCACAGCACCAGCTCAATATTTATCCAAAAATTAATAAGAATCAGTTCAATTTCAATTCTTGTATAATTACATATAAATCAAAATAGATCACTAAATACATGTAGATAATAACACCACAATATGAAAGGTAAGCAAACAAAGGTAGGTTGTTTCACCACAATATAATCAATCAAGGGTCATGAAATGCACTGGGTGGTAGGAAGTTCACCAGGTTCAAAAAATAAATGAAAGTCCAAACGACTGTTCCAACAGGGTCATCCTGTCCCGGCCTCTGACCTTGTCAAAGGCCGTTTTCATAACCTCTGAATCAAACCCCCTGTGAGAACAAAATGTTCATGTACATGATCACATTTGAAATGGAAACTTTTTGTAATAATTCTTTTTTTCAGGAACACAAGGTCAGAGGCCGGGACAGGATGACCCTGTTGGAACCTTCCAACAGGAGCAAGCCTGGTAAATCTAGAGTATTCGCATCTCTTGAATACAATCATCTGACGCATGAGATTCAAAAAATTGTCCGAAGACACTGGCACGTGCTCTATAATGTTCCAGGCTGTATAGAACCTCCTCTTTTTGGTTTGCGAAAAACCAAGTCTTTGCGCAATTTCTTAGTGAAAACGGATCTCCTACAGGGGAGACCTGGGGTAAAACCACACGGCCACTTTAAATGCGGCACATGCGCTATGTGCGCATTTAGCCTTCCGATTAAGGAAGTAGGTTCCTCTGGATCAAATTTCAAATTCAAGCTTAATCAATTTACTAACTGTGCCTCATCCCACGTGGTCTACGCAATTTTACGTCCATGTTTCCAGATGTACATCGGTTCAACAGTGAGACCCCTAAAAATTCGCATCGGGGAACACAGAACGAGGATCCGGATGAGGACTATGGAGGCTCCGCTCACTGGGCACTATCTGGAGAAGGGGCATTCTGACAAAGATTTATTATTTTTTGCTCTGTGGCAATATAAACCACGCCCTTACTGCTCTGAGGACGTTTCAAAAATTCTTCATAGAAACGAAATGAAGTTCATCCATCTCTTTAAAACTATGACCCCATTGGGACTGAACAATGAATTCGACCTAAGTTGTTTTCTATAATAGCTTTTCCATCCTTGATTTAATCAACTTGTGAACACAGCTGATATCACTTATAGGGATATAGGACGGTTAGGGTTAGCATCCGGTACCAGTAAGAGCAAAGGCTTGAGGAACCGTGAGGGTCTACTGGTCCGTCTAGGTAAGATACTTGGGCATGTTGAACTTTGAAAATTGTTAAATTGAATGTACTTTGATATGTTATTTCAAGTATGACAATGGCACAGTTTTTAGCGCATTATTTTGGTTCATATTGTTACAGAGGTCGTTGTACCCACGTAGAGGTCTTTGTACCCGGACAACGCGTCTCAGCCCACATTTGGGAAAAGAAACGACATTTACAACTGATGAAGCAATCACTATTGCGAAACGCTTACTGATCCGGAAGTAACGTTTTGTTGTTGTACTTGCCTTTGGATTTTTTCCTTTGAATATGAGTTTCCTTGGAATACAAGAATGAACTTTATACCTTGTATAGAAAACTGTGATTTTCAACAGTCGTTTGGACTTTCATTTATTTTTTGAACCTGGTGAACTTCCTACCACCCAGTGCATTTCATGACCCTTGATTGATTATATTGTGGTGAAACAACCTACCTTTGTTTGCTTACCTTTCATATTGTGGTGTTATTATCTACATGTATTTAATGATCTATTTTGATTTATATGTAATTATACGAGAATTGAAATTGAACTGATTCTTATTAATTTTTGGATAAATATTGAGCTGGTGCTGTGGGTTCTCTTAACTACGTTTTATCAGCATACGTGTTATTTAATCAGTTTACACCAACCTCCAGGTACTAGCTGGAGATCTATTAGTCCAACTGATCTCCAGCTGATAGAGATCAGATCACCTGGAGAAAATGGCTGCTTTGGCCATTGGACTCTATGGCATTGAAGTCCCTCCCCTCCCTAAACCCCGCCCTCCTCAGGCTTTGCCCCAAAAATCTCCTGCCAGTGGTGAAGAGGGACCTGGCAACCCTAGACTCAAATGTGATTAAGAAACAATTTTTGTCTGGTAGTAATAACTGGTTTGATAATGAATGCCGATCTCTCAAATGTAGAATATCCCAAATTCATCGTAAGCTGAGGAGAACCTATAGCTCCCAAACATACATTGAGTTGATACAGCTAAAAAGAAAATTCAAACAAGTAGTCAGAGTAAAAAAGCATGAAGAAATGAGAAGGGGGTGGAATTCTTTAATCCTGGCCTCTCAAAATAACAATTCAAAATTTTTCTGATCCTTGGTCTCTGATGCTATGGGAGGAAGGAAGTGGATGGATTTTTGTATTTCTCCAGCTGTATGGGAAGAATACTACACTAGTCTTTTTGATGTACCGCATATGAATGAAGATCCTCTGTGGGAGCAAGGGATGCTTCAAGCTTGGCCTAAATCCTCTCCAAATGAGAAAGCAACCTTAATCAAGAAATTGAAGCCAGGGAAAGAGTCCACCCTCCAAAACATCCATTTTCTCCAGGGGAACTAATCTCTGTAATCTGGAGATCAGATGTAATTCCAGGGATCCCCAGGTCCCACCTGGAGGTAGGCATCCCTAAGGGTGATACATTGTCATGCTAGCTCCTTCACCATTTCCCATGTTAACAGGTCTCATCTTCTCAAGGTCTATTTCTAACAGGAGTGGATTGTGAGGGGAAATGGCCCTGCACGAGGGCCTGCTCCTTGCCCCACCCCCACAAGGGAGACCAGCCAGCCAGCCCCACACCTCACATAGCTTGGCTGGGTGCCTCCCACAGCTCTGCTGGGCCCAGACACAGCCATGTGCACACCATTCCCAACTCTCCTGGGACAGGAGTTGCCATGAGAGGCCCTTCTACCCTGGGTTGTACCAGTCCAAGAGGTAGGGGCAGGCCAACAGCCCACTTGGAAATTCCCTGGTGGTTATAATGGCCAGTCCACCCTTGCCTCTAGCATCAGTATTTACAGTAATCCATCTCTATGAATGTGCCAGTGTTAACACTGGAATTGGCCGACTCCTGGGTATAATTAAGCTCTGATGAAGAAGTGGAGTATTGTACAATAAATGAACACTTCTTGTTCTGTAGCTGATGAGAAAACTAAAAACAGCCTAGTGCACCCAGCACTCTAGCCTGTTCTTGCTCACAAATTTTATTTATTTTTACCCTTTTCTTCTTCCAAGGAGTTCAGGATAGCTGGCAGGGGAGGACATGGGGAAGAGCTTGCTAATTGGTTGTCAGCAGCTGAATAACGTCTAGCTAACATTGTCCTGCTCCACAGGTATTTAAGACCACAGGTGTTTAAAGAGCTCTTGTCCTTTGGCTCTTAGCCTGAGGGCTACAGCCTTGAGCTGGTAGGAAGATCAGTCAGCAGAGAGAGGAAGACTTGCTCTGTACTCAGAAGCCTCCCTCCCCCCCCCCCGCCCACATTGTTTTGTTTATTTCTATTGTAGTTCCTTTTTATATTGTAAGCTGTTTTAGGTTCCCATTGGGGATACAAATAAATACAATAAAGAGGGATACAAATAAATACAGACATTTGGTCCCTTCACCTTTCCACCCCCACATACCCCACATCCCACACATTCCCCCCCAAAGTTTTCTGTATGATCTTGACCCAGTCATTACCTCTCAGTTTAGCCAGCCTAACAGGATTGGTATTAGGGTAAAGTGGGAATTTGAACCTAGATCCCTCCGTCCCAAGTCAGGTGCTCTGTTCCCTATTTGATACACAATACAGCTTATTGATCCAACAAACAAACCCCCCAAGAGGGTTACAAAAGCAGAACAAGCTCAAGAAAGCTGCATATTGAACAGGTAAGGAGAACAAAAATTACTATCCGTAGACTGAATTGTAATACAGAACATGCTGAAAAATAGCAATAGAGCCTAGTTGTGCAGGGGATGATCCAAAGCATATTGTAATTTTTAACCCAATGTAATTAAAGGAGTTTAACTGTTCACTGTAGAGATATTACTGCACCACAGTCCAAATGCCACCCCCCTCCAGCAGCATTTTTTAAATAGAAGAACCTTCACTGAGAGTCTAATTCTACTTTTATGCTCAGGCTAATCAATATTACTTTTATATCACATCATATAGCTTCTTCCCTGCGGCTAAAGAAATAATCTGGGTAAGGACTCCAGGTAATTAGAATGGCCAAAGCAATGATGTAGCCTTTTATTGCTTCAGTAATAAAAAAGTACAGCACTGTTGGTATAAATTTTCCATACAGTAGATAGAGTTTGATGTGTTCTGTATACTAGTTACATCTCTGGAGATAAATTTGTAGATATGGGAAAATTTAAGAGTGAAATTGCTTTGCCTAATTTTCTGCGGTTGTTCAGTATCTAAATTTTTGTGTTAAAATCAGTTTAAGTGAATAAGGAAGCACCTTGGAGGCTTTCATTTTAACTACCTCCTAATTTTTTTCACTTTGCTCTGCCAGTGCTATTACAGCATCAGGAAATGTTCTGTCCCTTCAATGTGTCTCCATTATTTCTTTGTTAGGTAAACTATTCTTTACAGATGATAATCAAAATTCTGAAAAGATTTCATAAATATTTTCGTATATGCTTCTAGAAGCCATCAGAAAACAGGCTGTAAACCACTTAACGATAGGAGCCCGTGGCGCAGAGTGGTAAGCTGCAGTACTGCAGTCCAAACTCTGCTCAGTTCGATCCCAACGGAAGTTGGTTTCAGGTAGCCAGCTCAAGGTTGACTCAGCCTTCCATCCTTCCAAGGTCAGTCAAATGAGTGCCCAGCTTGCTGGGGGTAAAGGGAAGATGACTGGGGAAGGCACTGGCAAACCACCCCGTAAACAAAGTCTGCCTAGAAAACGTCACCCCAGGGGTCAGAACTTACCTTACCTTAAGTTCTATTTGAACCAAAGTCTAACCACTAAAGAGAGAGATCTGTAGTTACTTTCCAAGCTTAAATTTTCTTCCTCTATCTCTAGTTTTCCCTTGTTTTCACCAATTGTTCCGTACCTCCTTAATTCGCTGGCTCCTGATATCCAAACTTCCCATTTACTACCAGTTTATACATAAGTGCAGTCAAGTTGCAGCTGACTGATGGTGACCCCAGCAAAGGGATTTCAAGGCAAGTGAGAAACAGAGGTGGTTTCCTATATCCTTCTGCAGGAGTGTTCCTTGTCATTCCCCCATCCAAATACCCACCTTGATTACCCACCTTGATCGGGTTATACCATGCAGCCTTCCTCTCTCACTAACAGTTTAAGCAGTGGCTAAAAGCAGTGGGCATTATTCAAGGAGCCACCGTCAAATTGCGTAATTCCCCAGTAGTCTTTTCTTCTGCCTTCTTGATATTCAGCTATAATCCTGCTTTAGCACTTTCTGCTTTGACCTTCAGCAATAGTCATTTCAAGGTTTCACTGTTTTCTGTCAGTAATGCGGTGTCATCTGCATATGTTCCTTCCACCAATTTGCACTTTGCCTTCATCTATACCTAATCCAGCTTTCCTTATGATAGGTTCTACAAACAGAGTTAAGAGAGAGGGAGATAAAATACATCCTTGTCTGACACTGCCAACTGGAAACCATTCTGTCTCTCCTTATTGTCTTAACAGTAGCCTCTTGTCCAGAGTACCGAATTTGCATCAAAGCAATCAGCTGTTGTGGCACAACCATTTTTTTAAAGCCAGTCACAGCTTTTCATGATCCACACAATTAAAAGTTTTGCTGTAATTTATGATGAGCTGATTTTCTTCTGAAATTCTCATGTATGCTCCAGTAACCAACATAATTTTTCAACACGATCTCTAGTGCCTCTTCCTCTTCTGAATCCAGCTTGAACATCTGGAATTTCTTATTCCAAATAGTAACAGTCTTTATTGTAAGATTTTTGAGCATCACTCTCAGGGTCAAATAGTTGCTGCAGTCTGTGATGTATCCTTTTTTCAGAACTGGGATATAAATTGTTTCCTGTCTGTGGGCCACTGTTTTGTTTTCCATATTTGTTGGCATCTTTTTGTTATGATTTTAATGGACTCTGTTTCTGTGGCTTGAAATAGCTTTGATATCCCATCTACTTTCTTCAAAAGGTTCTTTTTGGAAGGAATCTGCCATCTTTTCATTTCTTCTGTATAGTTCTTCAGTGTATTGTTCCCATCTTTATTTTGCCCTGTTCAGTTAATGTATTTCCATGTTGATCTTTCAGCATGCCTAAACTTGCTTTAAATTTCTTGGGTCTTGTGGAACAAGAAAGAATTTTTATTACCATTGACTAAAAGCAATTGGACAAATTAGCAAAAGGATGCAGTTGAATGGCTAGGATCTAGCAACATGCAAAACCCTACAATGTACATGCATACTATGTTTTCTCACCTATTTTCTCTTGCAGCAGTTTTAATATATCAAACTGTCTTGGGTTTAAAAAATGGTCTTTTACACATTGTACTATGCTATTCTGTGAAGAAGAAATCATCATTTAGATTTATTTGATACTCAATGTACAGCTCAGTGAATTCTAGTGATTACGTACATGATTCTAATGTAGTCCAAAATGTAGTCCATTTTATACACACCTCCATTTTTATATTGAGCAGCTTGACGAAGTAATTCTCTGTGTGTGTGATGAAAGAAATAAACATTTGTTGACCTTTCTTATTAAAAGAAACATTTCCAAGGCAAAAATCAAAAGGGGCTATGTCTTTTAATTCTTTGTGACAGAATATAATGAAGTAATTAATCTCAGTTTGAGTTTATGTGGATGTTTGGTAGTAATAGTTTTTTTTTTTTTTTGGCCTATTCTGCACATTTAAACTCAACACGTATTCTGTCATATTTTGTTCAGCTAGAATACAAGCCCTTGGGTAAAATAAAGAAAGTAATTACTTTTTTGTCAAAATGGGGCAAGACCATAGCTCTGGGGTTATAAAACAGACTTCATTAGTGCTGTATGTCTTCAAATTTTGCCATTATTTTAGTTGCCCCAAGAGACCTTGAAAGATGAAACTTTGTACTAATGGACTCAATATAATGCTTCTAATTTTAGCCCAATCTTAGCCATATTATATCACAAATAAAAAAAAAAATTGTCCTCCCCTTAAACAAGATGCAGCAGTTAGAAATTTGTAGATGAAATCCCACTGATTTCTTGGTATTAACTATACATTTTCATTACGCCTTTTCTGTGACTAAAAGGCATCATATACAATTGCAATCATTAGCAAAAGAAATGATTCATACTCTGCAATATATTTAATTTTCCATAAGAAAACTTCATCAAGCTTCCTAGAGGAGAATAATAAGTATCAGACTAGTATAATGAGTTGGAACATATGAGCAGGAGGAAGGTACATTTTATTTCTCACATGTAGCATAATTACAGGAAGATTATAATACTTCTTTCTTGACTTCTTCCATAACATTTTAAATGCACTGGGGGGGGGGTGTTAAGTGCCGACAAGTCGCTTCCGACTCATGGCAACTAGGGATGTTGATTCAGTTCGTCCCGAACCGAAAAACCGCCGAATTTCCCCCGATTCGGCAGCTTCTGGTTCAGGATGAACCGAATTCAAAAAAAGGTGGGAAACGGGGGAAGCCGAATTCCCCGACTTTGGGGTGTTCAGGGAATAAATTCGGCAAATTTGGGTTCGGCTCCACAGCCCCCCCAAGCGCCTTCACGGGGCTTCGCTGAAGGCACGCGGGGGGGCCTTTAAACAGATCTGTGCCTCCCAGCTTCCGGGAGGGGGGTCTTTAAACCCCTCTGCGCTGCCTGCGCAGACAGCGCAGAGGGGCTTGACAACCCACCGCCCGCCTTCCCAGGACTCCCGGGAAGAGGGGCGGGGGTCTTTAAAACCCTCTGCCCCCCCTCCGCGCGCCTTCATGGAAGCCACGTGAAGGCCCGCAGGGGGGGGGAATTTTCTCCCGAACTCCGGATCTCGCCTGAATTTCAGGGATCCGAAGCGGGGGAGTTCGGACTTCGGCATGGCCCAAATTTAAAAGGGCTGAATTTTGCCAAAGCTGAACTTTCCCGAATTTTTTTTTCAGCAGCCCTAATGGCAACCCTATGAATGAAAATCCTCCGAAATGTTCTATCTTTGACAGGCTTGCTCAGATCTTGCAAACTGAAGGCTGTGGCTTCCTTTATTGAGTCAATCCATCTCTTGTTGGGTCTTCCTCTTTTCCTGCTGCCCTCAACTTTTCCTAGCATGACTGTCTTTTCCAGTGATTCTTGTTGTCTCATGACGTGACTGGGTGGGGGGGATCCTGCCAAAGTTGAGCACTTTGAAGATCCTTTATTTAGTGCAAGCCTGAAATACATGATTATTCCACTGTCATTGAAATCTATCAGCCTATTCCTGACTTCTGAGGATGAAAGTCCTCAGGAGGCTAGAAAAGGGCGGCACCAGCATTGGGCCCCCCTTGCTGGCGCCCGGGCTACTTATGCCATCATGAGTGACCCCAACACCGGTCCTCAGATTCCCGGTTTCACTATTCAGCCAAAATTAAACCTGAAGCAAGCCAAAACAGTTTTTTTGGGTTTTTCTGAGGTTCGGTAAATTTGATATGCACAGCCCTATTTAGTTCAGGTATAACTGCACACATGATGGGTGCATCCATCAGCAATGTCATCATTAGTAACAATGTTAGTAACATCATTAGTAACAACAACACAGAACAGAATCTTTCTTCTCAATCCTGTGTTTACTTACAGGCATATGAGACTTGAAATGCATGCAAAAAGTTTGTAATCACAAAGCTGCTCCATTGCATCATACACAGAGGTCTGTGTGTGCATTCATTTGCAAACACAGATCCTCTCCCTCCAAAGAAATCAGTGAGGCAGTCCTCAGATTCAAAAGCTGTCTGGGAATACTGCAGCATCAGTCAGCCTAGCTTAATAGAATATTTATTATATATATATAGCATGATTAACAATGAAAATGACAGGACACCAAAGTCCATATGCATTTGAGTTAAATTTAGAATTCAGGTAAGAAATATTTGAGAGCTTTGCTTTCATCTTTGCTGCTTGAATTCAACGATGATATCCAGTGAAGTTGAATGGCTATCTTTTGAATATGTTTCAAAACAAAACTCTAACTAGATGTAAAAGAAAATATGAAAATCTAATTGCATATGATTAGTTTACCTACTGATTTTTTTCAATCATGAGCTAAACATTTCAGCAGTGAAACATACAGTGAAAAGTCCCATTAATGTCTTTTTCCCCTTTCAGATTGCTTTAGAAAGATGTTCATATATTAGCTCTCTGTTTTCTCTTCTGTCCATCACAGAAACAAAGAGTGGAACTTCTCAGGAAAAAATAATCTAACACTTTTATCTCTTTTCATTTGGTCTATTCCCAGGGCTAACATCAAGGGTTAGCATGGCTGAGCATCTACTGAGGCCTATGGAAAAGAAGAAAGCCCATTGCCAACCTGAAATGCTTTGCCTATCAACTCTGTTCAGGCATGGGAAGATTGCTCCTGAGGCCATGCACTGTTTCAGAGACTGGAAAAAACATCAGCTCATCGAATTTTCACATACTGAAGAAAAAAATTTGATGTGTGGATTATGGCAATGACAGGCAATGATACAAGATGATTTTTTTGCTTGCGGATGCATGATGGCACTTGTGGAACTTACACATTTGAAATAATTTCCATTGCTCTCAAGCAGAAGTTCATCACTTCTAAAACATTTCTTATTATATTTTTGACCTGTAAAAGGCCAGTTGTAGCAATTGTAAATGATACTTACATCTAAGCTGCTCTGTTCTGTTCCCAGACAGATGGAGATTGTGAACCAGATATCAAGGGAAGGGAAATGCTGTTAATCATTACAAGTTGTTGCCTTGTATCTCACGTCTCATGCACAAGGTGAATCTCAGGTGGGGGTAGATCATTTTGGGGGGGGGGTGCTTTTGAAACTGGTGAAGTCACAGTTGCCAAGCATGTGGTTCTGCACACAGCATAGATTCTTTGTGCTTTGAGAGTGGGAATGGCTACATTATCAACCATTGCTAAGTTAGCCACTGTTGTCCTACTACGATCATCATTTCCTAGCCCTGAAGATTGTTCAGTCAGTTGGGCCAAACCAAGATGCCTAATGAGGCCACTGGGTCTTAACCTAGAGAGCCCTACCCAATGGTCTATACCACTCTGAAATATACATTAGTTCAGAGAAATTTTATTTTTTTTATTTGTCACAACAAGCTTTACTATGACTGATTACTGTCGGTGGTCATGGATGTAAACAGTCCAGCTGATCAAAGAACAGAGTTAAATACACAAACTGATATTTAAGTCCTTTCCCATTTCTTGTTCACATTAAGATGGTTTAGATCAGTGGTTACCAAAGTGGGCAGTACCACCCCCTGAGGGGCAGTGGGATTACCTAGGGGGGCACTAAGAGGCAAGGAGGCAGCAGGGGGCACTAGAGGTGGGCCCCTTTAACTGTGTTGTTGGATAGGGTAGGGGACACTGGGGTTGAGTTTGTGGAACCAAGGGGGTGGTGGCCTGGAAAGTTTGGGAACCACTGGTTATGATGTTCTGTGGCATATTTGTGCTCAGGAAAATTAGATCGTGATTCAGCTGTGACTGTTTGCCTCTTTACTTCCCTATGTTCCTTATTATGATGATACTCCTGCTCTCATGTCATGTATGGCCAGCTCAGCCAGTACTTATTTTCAGCTTTAGTTTCCAACCTTCGAATCATACTGTGCTTCATTCCCAATGTAACCACCCTTAGCCATCTGTGTTTGCCAATCTACTGTTTCCCAGGAATTCTGTTTCGAAGTAGTGCCACAGTCAAAAACATTCTTTTGGCCTGAACAAGCCTAGAATCAAGCTGCACAATCCACACTCCTGGCACACAGGTAGATTCAGCTAATTTATTATCCCTCCAGTGGGGCTGGCTGAGTTCTTTCTAGGCCAAAGCCTCAGAACAAACACACAGTTCAACATAAATATGTTTTGGTTTGAGGACCAAATACCAAAAGTCTCACCATGTCCCCAGCAGCAGCTTTTGATGATCCAAGATGGCGCTCATTAGTTCAGAGAAATTTTAAAAGGTAAATCCTGGTTTTGTGTGTCATCTACCCAGTGCGCATGATGGTCTTCTCAGTTACAAAATTGGTCCAGCCTAAAGCTTTTGTGTAAAATGACAAGGTTGCAGAATCCACCAAAGAATTTAACCAAAGAAGGTCTTTTTTGTTGTTTATAACATGGGGCTGGGGGAGAGAGAAAATCAAAATGCAGGCAAATTGGAAGAAAAGTAAATGGAAAGTCCTTCTATTAATATCAGAGATAGATCAGAGCAGCATGGCTAGAAATGGAAGAAAACAAACAGGAAGTGAAATGGTTTTTTGACATGAACAAATGCATATGAATGCAGCTGGAACAACAGTATTGCAAACATATATGGCTGCCAAGACAATCAAAAGAAAGGAGGAAAAAATGAAGCCAAGCCAAGTGGCTCTTCTTGTCCTTCATACTGAATTCCCATAACATATTTTCATGAAATGTCAGTGTTTAACTGGATCGTGTAGAATAGTGAGTTTCCCAAAATCTTTATAGATATTACTACCATGGGAACTGGTATAACTCATTAATGTATACCAGGGGTCTCCAGCGTGATGCCCACGGGCACCTTGGCACCAACCAACAGCATTCCTGGCATCTGCCTAATGTTTTTAGAAAGTGGAGGGGCAGGTGGGGCTTTTTGCCAGAAAAGCTTCTGACTGGTCACTGGAGATATGACTGACTGCAGATATTTTTTTAAAAAACATTGTTTTGACAGTAATGACAAAATGGCTGTAACAGAAGGTGGAGCCAATCACAAAATGGTGGCCATAAGAGCCAGGGCCAACCACAAAATGTCAGGGAGTGAGGTCATGCATACCTCATGTGTGGTGGCCGCAGCTACAAAATGGCTGCCACCACTTACCTTCAGTCCCACAGTGAAGATCCTTGTGCTGTGGTGGCAACTGCTACCAAAGCAATATTTTTTGAAATCTGCACAGCCAATCAAATTTCCAATGGCCAATCAGAAACCTTGCAGGGCAAAAGCCCCACCTGGCCCTGACCACTTTCTAAAATCTCTTGGTGGGCACCAGCAATGGTGGTGTTGGGCACCATAGCACCCAGATAAAGTACATTGGGGACCCCTGTACAAGAGTATGAGTATGTACATAGAGATAATAAGTAGTTATTTACATCAGTTTTTACCTCTGAAATTATGACAATAATGCCCAAGTATTTTCTCTGAATTGAAATCAGAACATTAGCTACAGTTATTTGTTTCTTTTGCATTACTTGAGTTTTCTGTGAGATGAACCTCCTGTGAAGATAAAAGTCTCTTTAGCCAAATGGAATAATGATTTCATAATTTTTATTGGTTTGGGTGTCTTTGTACAAACCTTCTTGCTGATTTTATTAGAACACTTAACAAAAAAAAAACATAGTGGGTGGATGAGTCTGCATATGGTTTCCTGTAATTAACCATTGCAATTTGCTAGTGCAAATGGGTCTCAACAAGAAAATTACTTGTGCAGCAAAACTTCCTCTTCACAAATTCGAATGCGTTGTAACAGTTCATTCTACTTCACTATAGCCACTTTATCATTCAGGACATGATGAAGGAAAAGAAGTGATTATAGTTTAGAACTATAATAGCATTCTGGCTTAAGAACCATTACCACTGTATTCTTTTGAAAGAGTCAAGGCAATTGGAGAAGATAATTGGGTAGAACGATAAGAAATAACTGAATGAAATATTGTGGGTTTTTAACACTTACAAGCAATTTATCTGCAGTATGTAAGAACCATAAACATGCCCACCCTTGAAACATGTTTTAATCTGATAGTAACACATTCACCAGCCAAGGTATTATTACTTTATCTGCTATTAGTTTGTAACAAATAGATCTATCCTAGAAAAATTCAGTGGTCTTATTTTTCAAGTTAGTTCAAATATTTTTTTAAAAAAATGGTACTGTATTTCCTAAAACAGGTTTTTATTAGAACACTCATTGTATCAAGATTGTTTTTACAATTAAAAACAGAGGTGCTTGTGATAGTATTCACTTGACCAAAGTGCATTCTGAGAGAATGAAAAGTGGCCATAGAGCACCGGGACAGAATGAGATCTGTATGCAGAAGGTCTCAAGTTAATCACTCCTATCTCCAGTTTTTAAAATCTCTGGTAACAAGATTGAGAACGATCTCTCCAGGACACACTGCAAAGTCATTGCCAATCAGTGTAAACAATACTGGGTTAGATGGATCAAGGATGTGACTCTGTATAAGACAGCTTCTTATGTTCCATGTGATATTGTGACCTGCCTTCAAAATCAATTATTTCTTCATTATCATGTATTTTTTCTCTATTGGGAAAAAATTAAAAAGAAGACTCACATTTTACAGTGTTGTTAGAAGCATATTATTTCATAGCAAATCAACAAACTTCATAGAGCTGAACTTTCATCTACTTGGTTGTTGGTATCCTCCTTTGAAAACAAATCAGTTCTTTAAAAAAGAATTTAAGGGGTTCTTCTGAACATACTTCTGAAATAGTCAAGTTTGAAGGATTAGCAGAAGGGAAGCACAGCAAGGATGTGTGTGTGTGTGTAAAGTGCCGTCAAGTCGCAGCCGACTTATGGCGACCCCTTTTGGGGTTTTCATGGCAAGAGACTAACAGAGGTGGTTTGCCAGTGCCTTCCTCTGCACAGCAACCCTGGTATTCCTTGGTGGTCTCCCATCCAAATACTAACCAGGGCCGACCCTGCTTAGCTTCTGAGATCTGATGAGATCAGGCTAGCCTGGGCCATCCAGGTCAGGGCACAGCAAGGATAGAGGGATATAATTGTACATGTATTGTGGAGTAACACAATATGCAACCGTTGTCCAGATGCACTGTAATCTGGGTAGCTGCATTAAAGAAGAGCAGTATGCCATCATGTCACAACTGACATGCTGACTCCATACATGGGGCTTTCCCAGCAGGAAATAAGGAAGGTGCTTTGACATTGCCTTCCACATTCCATATATGCAGACCAAAGGATAGCCTATTTAAGACATCTGTTGACTCAAGTGGCAGAAATAGATTGTGGTTGAAGGATGTATTATGTCTGCTCTAAGCCAATATGATGTCTGTATGGAGGAATAGCTGGGTTTCAGGACTTCAGGGACAATTAGTGAGAGGAGTCATTTCCATTGCAAATTTACTTTACATTTAACATTGCTTATCCCATTATAGCTCTGTGTTTTCTTTTCCAAGATAAAATATAACCTCTTTTCCCAGAGGGCAAAGCATAAATCTTTATTACATTACATTTATATTTTAGTAGAGCACATGTTTCACAATTTATTTGAGTTCCTAAAATAGTTTTTCCCAGATGGTATATCCTAATTCTTTGTGTTCTAATATATCCTGCTGTGGAATTCCTTTATAAGTTTTACAATACAATCCTATACAGAGGGCCAAACTACATGTTTGGGTTTTTAAAACTTGTAGCCCATTCCTGAGAGCCACAGCAGCCGGGCATACCATGGCACCTCCAATGAGATTTCGTGGTCACTGCAGTGGGAAAAAAGTAGGGTTATTTTGAAAAACCTGAAAATGGGGGGAAAGGCCCCATTGCAAACAGCGATGCTGCGCCATCAAAAATGGTGTCGCAGCAACACCATTGCATTAGAAAGGGGATGAAAGGGGTTAGAAAGCTGCCTAAAGGCAGCTCCGCCTTACAGAATGCCCCGGGAATGCCTCCCAGGATGCCAGTGCGGGTACTTACCGGTATACAGGGAGAATGCTGGCAGGAGCCCATTCTGGAGTCTGAGGGCCGTGCTGCCGCTGTGGTCCAGGAAGGCTGGCATAAGTGGCCCAATGCTGGTGTCCATGCAAGTTTGCATGATGCAAGTGGCATGGATGTCGGTGTAGGGTTCACACTGCTTCCAAAGGAGTCCCCCTCCCCAGGAATGCACTGTATGATTCCCTGCAGCCAGAGAGCACCTACAGGGCATGGCTTTTAAAAAATAAAGGCGATTGGGCTTGGAGCACCACTGAAGCAGAAGAAGTTTGGTGAGTCAGAACTTCCCTTTGGAGAAGTCATGTTGATTTTCCCTCAGCAGCATTTGTTCTTTGATGTGCTGAATTATTCTCTCTTTAAAAACAGTTTCTGTTAATTTACTTGCAACAGACGTTAGGCTAACTGGTCTATAATATTCTGTATCTCTTCTGAACTCCTTTTTTAAAAAATCGGGGTAACATTTGCTATTTTCCAGTCATGTGGCACAGAGGTTGATTTTAGCAACAATTTATGTATACTTTGTTAGTGTTATCAAAAATTCATATTTGAGTTATTTAAGATCCCTCAGGTGTATGGCATCTGGACCTGCGGACTTACTGGTTTTCAGTTTGCCTAGTAGTCCTACAACTTCATCTCTCCAGTGTGGTGCCCCATATTTTCCACAGTGAAAACAGATGCAAAGAATTAATTCAATATTTATTTTATTTTTATTGTATTTATTGATTTATTTATTATTTCAGCTTACTATCCTGCTCTCCCCGGCCCAAGTGTAAGGTCTGGGTCCACCTGTCAAATCCCAAACAAGAGAACATCCAAACAGAGTTGTCTAAGAAGCCATTTATTTGGGAAGCATAAGATGGAAAGCAGCAACTTACAGGAAAAAGGGGCGAGGACTCAAGTGGGGAAAAGGCGGGAAGGTTGAACACATATGCATCAGGAGAGTGCCGTTATACATCAGAAAGGCACAGTTAGATACTAGGCTGACTCTGGTTCCCATGAGAGATTACAGCTACAGTCATAACAAAACGCAGAGCTACTCGTCCTTGACTCGAGCTGCGCTCCCAGCCTGGAGCTCACACCAAGGCAGGGTTCAGAGCAGCTTACAAAGGAATATAAGCATCCTATTACATAGGTAAAAATCTTAAAACAGCGATTAAAAGAGCCCTATAAAACAATCATATAATACAGGGATGGGGAACCTTTTTTTTACCAAGGACCATTTGGATATTTATAACATCATTCGCGGTCCATACAAAATTATCAACTTAAAAATTAGCCGACCAAGCCCCAAGCAGGCAGCTGCCCCAGATGACCCCCACCCCTGCACAGGCAAGGAGGCAGGCATCCCACGGTGATGCACACACCCACCTGGTGGCCCAGGATGGTCTGTTGCACCAGCCGGGCATAGCCGTCCAGCTATGAGGACACACTGGCTAAGAACTCACACACACCCCGCACATTCTGGCCCTGACCCTTTAACCCCTCCATTGTCACCACTTCTGCCCCCAGCCCTCTTGTAGTACAGAGGGAATACGTTTCTCCATGGCCCAGGTGGGAAAGGGTTAACACAGTTTCTTGGGATGTCCTAGCAGCTCCATAGCTAATGACTCTTCTGCAAGGGGGGAAAAGGTTCCTTTTCTCGGCAAAACAAACTCACATCCACCTTGAATAGAGGCTATTCCTGTCCGCGGGAAGGGGCAGATCACCAGTCTTAGATCCTTCTGAGCTAGAGATCTGCCAGGACCCACGAAGGGCCAGACCAAATGATTTCGTGGGCCTTAAATGGCCCCCAGGCCTGACGTTCCCCACCCCTGATATAATACAATGTCCTAATTTATCTAAAGGCAGCTCTATGGTGTTAACATAAAACCGCATCCAGGCGACCAGATGGATAAAGACCCAGTTGAATATGGGGGAGAATAGCAGTAGTGGAGGTTAGGGAGGCCAGCATTTATATATAAGTGAACCATAGCTGGCCTCAATCATAGGCCTGGCAGAATAGCTCCATTTTACAGGCCCTGCAGAACTCTTTAAGGTCCCACATGGCCCTGGTATTCCACTAGGCAGACTTATCGGTTTTCAGAGAAAGCCCTGGTCCTGGTTGAGGCCAGCTAGACATTCTTCGGACCAGGGACCACTAAAATGTTGGTATTAGTTGAGTGAAGCGGCCTCTGGGGAACATACAAGGAGATGTGGTCCCACAGATACAAAGGTCCCAGAGATATCTCTGATATCTCCCCATCTTCCTTAAGCAATCATTTTATTTTTTTGCTATCCAAAGGCCCAGCTACCTCCCTAGCTTGTTTCTTGTTTCTGATATATTTGAAGAAATGCTTATTATTTGTTGTAATGTTTTGGGCCCTCCGCTCCTCAAATTCTATTTTTGTTTACCTCATTGTCAGCTTACATTTGTTTTGCCAGAACTTGTGCTCCTTTGTATTCACCTCAATCAGGAAAATCTTCCATTTTTTATGAGAAGCCTTATTGCATTTTATGGCTTCCTTGAATGGTCAACCATGCAGAAATCCTTTTATACCCTTTTTCTGATTCGAGGTATGCATTCTATCTGTGTAATTTTAAATAGTTTCCAGGCATCCTGAAGGGATTTTACTCTCTTAAAGCTTTGTTATAACTTGCTCCTGACTAGTCCCCTCATTTTAGCACGGCTCCCTTGTTTGAAATAAAAAAGTGATTTCTGTTAACATTAATACTGAAAAATTGCCTTATGGTCACTGTTCCCAATCTGTGCAACAGCATTTCCATCTCATACCAGGTCTTGAGCTCAGAACCAAGTCTAGAGTTGCTATACCTCCAGTTGGCTCTGTGACCAAACTGCTCCAGTGCACACTCATTTATGATGTCTAGAAATCTTGTTTGTATGGCATGACTTGAGCACAGATTTGTCCTGTCAAATGTGAGGACAGGATTACAACATTTTGCCCTTTAGTCACCACCTTTATGCCCATCTCCATCTACTCTTATTAAGTTCTAGCCTTTAGTTCTCCCAATGGGTTGTTCTGAACCAGAGCCTCTCCAGCTCCTAACAGCTTTCCCAGAGAAGTCAGTTTAAAACCTGCTCTGCTACCTTTTTGATATTAGGTGCCAGCAGCCTACTTCCTTTTTGGTTCAAGTAAAGCCTATCTCTTTGGTACAAGTTTGGCTTGTCCCAGAAAGTTCCCCAGTGCCTAACAAATCTAAACCCTTCCTTCTGGCACCACTTTCTCATCCACTCATTGAGATCTTATCGGTGCCTATCTAGTTGGCCCTGGACATGGAGCAGGTAGCAATTCTCAGAACATTACCTTGGAGGTCCTGACCTTTAGCCTATTGCCTAGTAACCTAAATTTATCCTCCAGAACCACACAACTGCATTTTCCAATATCATTGGTGCCAACATGCACCGTGACTGCTGACTCCGACCCCATACTAGCTATTAACCTATCTAGATGGTGCATGATGTCTGCAACCTTCGCACTCAGCAGGTAAGTGACCATGTTGTCATAACACCTATAAGAGTCTTCACTTTCTATATTTTAATGATCAAATCTTCCACAAGCAAAAGCCAACCGTCCTCCTAACCGCAGAGGGGTATCTATGGTACAAGACGATATCGGTTCATCGTGCAAGCAAGGGATCCCTTTTAAGGAATTATTTTCAACTTCCTAAGAGTGACACCCTCCAATAGGGTTGCCAACCTCCAGGTACTATCAGGAGATCTCCTGTTATTACAACTGATCTCCAGCCATTAGAAATCAGTTCACCTGGAGAAAATGAGCACTTTGGCAACTGGACTCTATGGCATTGAAGTCCCTCCCCTCCCCAAACCCCACCCTCCACAGGCTCTGCCCCAAAAACCTCCTGCCAGTGGTGAAGAGGGACCTGACAACCCTATCCTCCAACCTTGAAAATCACTCTCCATGACAGCAGAGGAGCTATTGCCACAGGAGTAGGATGGTTCTAACAAATCCCCTAGGGTCTCATCCATGTACTGCTCTGTCTCTCTCAGCTTCTTGAGATTGGCAACCCTGGTTTCAAGGGACCTATCATATTTCCGGAGAGCCAAGAGGTCCATGCATTCAGTGCACACCCACAATCTCTGTCCCATGGGCAGATAATCATACACATGACAGTCTTTGAAAAACACTGGATAGCCCCCACCCCTCAGCTTTTTGGAAGAAAAAATGTGCAGGTACTCATATGTAAGGTTGCGCCAATTTCCACTACTTTCGCCCTCCATCTGCAGATCCCTGCTAGGCTGTCCCTGCAGCTGTTCCTAGGCTGTTCCTCTTTCTTTCGTGAGTGAGGCAGGCCAGTGAATTAGGATCAGGATTTACGAGCACCCTGAATACAGGTGTGCAGTACTCAATACCAGTGAGTCCCACCACAGAAAAGCCCTGGTTTCCATGTGTTTTGTGTGTTGATACCAAATAGGGATCTGTATTATTCTGAACTTGTTTGGGGTAATATTTTTCATGCTTTTATTGATTATATATGTTGATAGCTGTGGTAATTGCTGTTGACCTGGTGGTCTTCTGTGCTCCGCTATGTTCAGGGTATAACTCTGTAACTTCACCAGATTCAGTTTCAAGGCTTTTTGAGCTAAATATGCTCTTTAAAAAAGTATATGGAGGTTTATTTAGCTTGTTAAGTGATTTAGGATTGTACTGTAATTGGTCTCCTTCCCAACATTGGGCTAATTTATTCATTAGGTAGAAAGCATGGTAATTTGAATGCACCATTATATGAATGCAGCGATTGCTGATACTCTCTATTTGCTACTTTCCAAAAATTTTCCCTCCAGTATATGCGTCATTTATATAGATGGTGATTATGTTTTATTGATTAAAATCTTTAAAAATGCATGATACTGGCTTGAAATACTGGGGAAACTGAGGATGCATTTTAAGAGAATAACTTCATTTTCAGGTGATTAGGATTGGCTTTTTGAAGAAAATAAGTTGCTGTAAACTTTTCCAGTAATAATAAGATAGCATTTCAGCAACATAGGAAATCTTAGATTATTCCAAGACAATAGGGAAATACGCTGCATTTCCTCTATGATTAATTTTGCACTTCTAACTTTTCTTTCTCTGTAATGTAAATTGAATCCTTACAACCTGGACATTTTATACCTGGAACATAATTACACCTGGAAAACTACATGGACAGCCCCTTCTTGAGGGGGAGGGTGGGTCCACGGTAGCTGGGAGTGGCACAGCCACACCACCTCCTCAGAAGCATCCCAGCCACTACGGAGAAAGAAAAGACTTTTTTAAAAGTAAAAAATGAAAAAAGGGGGAAATGTCCCATAGCAAACAGCAAGTCTGCACCACCAGAAAAGGTGGCGTAGCCCCGCTGCTGCTCAAGGGGGCATACCCAGGGCAAAAGGGCTAGGAAGCTAACATCAGCTGTGCCCCTTGGAATGCCCCCCCCCCAATGCTGGCACGACCTGATGTTTCTGGGATTTAGGTTCCGGCCCGGCGGCTACTCAGGCACCTGTGTGTGTGCCACCCGGGATGACATAAGCGTCTGTTATCCCAGGTTAAATGGGCATTTACGCTGGCACCTGGTCACACCAACTCCTATGGAGCTTTTCCCCCCTCAGGAATGCGCTGTAAGTGTTTATGGTATTTGATTTTCAACATGAAATGCTGTTTTGGGATTTGGGATGTTCCCATTAAAAGACAAGCCACCACCTTTGAAATAAATTGCTGTTTTCATAGAGATAATCTTTTCTCCCTAGGTCTAAAAATGCTCCCTCTTTTGCACACTTTGCAGACATCTTTGACAGGAACCTGAAAAAGGTCACATAATTTGTGGTGGTTGACAGTGTTGATCATTAGGTAGTTTATATTGGCTCAGTACTAGATATAACTGAAACCCACATCTCTATTTTAGTTAGTTTATTTGCTTGTCAATAAAAGGGTTAAAATTATAATTACCGGTACCAATCATTTCTCTGATTAACAAGCTTTGTATAGATTGTCAAAAGTCAAAATTTCAGAATATGTGCTTTAAAAACTTTGAAAGAAACCCATTTTTGACATAAAAATCTTGAACTCAGCACACCTATTTATCAATTACAAATTATAATTACTGAATGAACTGAAACTTTTAATTAACCCTTCACTCTTTCCAGACTAGGAAGAAGAAGAGTTGGTTTTTATATGCTGACTTTCTCTACCACTCAAGGAAGAAACAAACCGGCTTACAATCACCTTCCCTTCCCCTCCCCACAACAGACACTGTGTGAGGTAGGTGGGGTTGAGAGAACTCTAAGAGAGCTGTGAATAGCCCAAGGTCACTCAGCAGGCTTCATGTGTAAAAGTGGGGAAACCAACCTGGTTCACCAGATTAGCATCCACCGCTCATGTGGAGGAGTGGGGAATCAAACCCGGTTCTCCAGATTACAGCCCACTGCTCCAAACCACTGCTCTTAACCACTACACCACACTGGCTCACTAGGCTGAAATATGTTGTTATAATTATGTGCTATCCCTTCTATTATGATACTCTACACTTCGCAAGGCTGCAAATGATGTAGCTATTAAATATGAGGTGAAAGCCATTTTTAAAATCCTGTTGTATAAGAAATACTGAAAGTAAAAAAGGGACATCCTGGATATTATTGTGGCTTGAGTAATTTATCATTTGATGAAACTTAACAGCTGCTTTGCAGAAACAATTCTTCCTTCCCACTGGTAAAGAAATAACCACAGGAAGTTGTTCAATCACAAAAGGTCATTTTTGCCTTCCAGGAGAATGTTTGCTAAATTGATAGTAGCTCAGGATGATACTAAATGAAAACTTTTCATCAGCCTTAAGACATTTTGCAATTTGTTAAATACAATATATTTCAAGTGTCTGAACTTTAATTTTAATAAAGTTCAAAATACTGCCTGTGATCATTGCTATGCCCAAAGCAGAGATTTTTAAAGGAGAGAGAAAGAGAGAGAGAGAGAAAGCAGAGATACATTTTATTAACTCACTGTGCTTTGGAAACTAACCATTAATTGAAAATGGTAATAATCCTTCCCCCCTTTTGCAATTTTAATAATTCAGGATACCAGGAAAAGAGTGAATTTTCACTTTTTCTATGATTATTTCCTACTTTGGAACCCTGCCCCATCCCTCCCTGAGTTCTTTTTCAAAAAGTTCCAAATTTTGATGATTTTTGTATTTTAGTATGAAGTTTATTTTTCAGGGATTCAGTCCTTCACGTTTCAGAAAAGAGGGTATTATAATGCCTAAGTTGACCTTACAGCCCATTCCTGAAAGGAATGGCCATGCCGGGCATTGGAGGCAAACTAGTGCCGTTGCCTCCTAAAGAGGTTTCGGCACAGCCCGGCGCCAAAAACCCGTGCAACCCTCATCGGGTTGCTCGGGAGATACGTCAGCAAAAAGCTGGCATATCTTTGTAAAAGATGCAAGAAAAAGGAGTGTTTCCGAGCCGAAAGGGCTCAGGAGGCCGACTAACGTTTGATTCCATGATACTGTCAGTGTCATTCTTTTTTATTTTCCATTCCCAAATTCTCAGGTTCAATCCCCGGCATCTCCGGTTAAAGGGACTAGGCATGTAGGTGATGTGAAAGACCCCTGCCTGAGACCCTGGAGAGCTGCTGCTGGTCTGAATAGACAATACTAACACTGAATAGACAATACTAAAACAGCTAGAAACGCAAAAGATGGTGATTACTGATCATGTGAAGCAGCTGAATATTAAACAGCCCTACACACATACACCCTCAGTCACTAAACACTACGAAGGGCAGGTTGTAACTTTTTTTCTGCAGTATAAACACTTTTCAGGTGCAGTCTCAGTAAGGAAAAAATCCATCCTTAAAATCCTTTAATAAATGACACTCAAGTGACAGCCCAAATAACAATCTGAAATGCTGTTCCAGGAAGATGGAGAACCCCCAGAAATAGCCGGGGGAGGGGGAGGGAGTTGGTCTCCCATGGGAAGGGGGGATCAGCAAAAAGCACCCCTTTTTGTGCCTGTAAAAATCTAGGTGGAATCCAAACTTGTTTGACTGACAACACTAATCAGCCGTTCACTTTCCCACACCTCTGTATCGTTTGAAAAGCTATTAAACTTACTTTACACAATCCTGAAGGTGGTTAAAGAGTGGTAAGTAGTGACTGAACTGTGTTCAGTGATACTGAATGAATGTATTTAATCAGCCAGTAAAAAATTTTGTACACATGTTTGTACGTATGTGCTAAAGCAGTGGGACTCACTCCACAGCTTGCAAAGAGCCACATTCATATTTGCCATCAACCAAAACAGCCACATTTACTAACATCCCTGGCACGAGGCCTGCACCATAAGGAGACTTGCAGCTTACCCATTCCTCTGGTGGCAGATATTTCAAGTTGGGGACCACCTGCCAACCAAAAGCCCTCAAAGCCAGCAGCCTTCCTTACTTTCTTGAAACATGGGGCAAGATGCCACACTGAGGAATGGTGCTCAAAAGACCCACGTGGCACATTCACAGAAAGCATTCTTGGGTTTAACTGGGGAAAGGTACCCCTGTGGCAAATAGGAGCTATGGGCTCAGGGTCCATCCCCAGGAAAGTTGGCAAGAGTTGGCAACGCTCACCTTTAAGCCAGCCACTGTCCAGATGAGAAGCCACACCTTCTCGCTTTGGATCCATTGGGGAGGTCCAATTTAGACTGTGGCTGCAACATTGGGCAAGGAGGGTTTTTTCCTATACCAGCCATATATCAACCATCATGAAAATCACAACAATATCCCTTTTTTAATTAAAGCATCCTCCTGAAAAATGTGGTTCAGATGAAAGACATTGGCAGGATTATGCACACCCTGCCTAACAGGCTGCAGTTGTCTGAGAATCTCCCTCCCCCCTCAAAAGAGTCCCCACCCACTCCAGATAAGGCATCTGGCCTCTTGCTCTGAGCAGCTCTTCCTGGGGGAAAAAGTTTTTCCCCCACACCTTTCCCCCCCACACCCACATTCTCCATTTGGGATTCTCCTGATCTGTCCACTCAAGAGAGGGGGGCTGAAAAAGTTATAAATCAGGAGACATGCCTTACTGGCCCCACAGAAATCCTATGTTGTGTAACACTTCCGCCCCACCCCCATTTGCCAAAGGAGGGCCTCACTGTATTCCCACCACCTCCTCCTGTTCCAAAGGAATCCCATTTCCCATGAGAAAAAAGATTCACTTCAGGAAGGCAGATACTCACCATGGCCGTGTTTTTGCCTCAGAGATGGGGGGGGGGGTCAGTTATCTTTCAACACCAAGTAAGTGAAGACCGAGAGGACAGGTACCCACCTTTCTCAGACAGTCTTGGGGGGTACACATGGAGGCTGCTCTATTCCCCCTCCCGAAATGCAAACAGATTGCTCTGCAGCCAGACAAAGCTCTGCCTGGCAGCCCATACAACTTTACTCTCGGGTTGCCAAATGACCAGGAGAAACTCCAGCCTGCCCAGCACCTGTGCCTTTAGCTTAGGTTTCATCTGCAACAATCAGGAAGGGAATCAGTTCCCAGCCTGGAGACAAACCGGATTCCCGCCTGGCTGTCATTCCAGTCCCAGAACACTTGTGCAAGTCCCAGGGGTCCTCCTTCCCCTCTGGATGCTGTCCTTCCTGTCCCAGAACACTTCTGCTAGTTCCAGGGGCTGTCCTTCCAGTCCCAGAGTAGTGTATCTGGGCTTAGAGACCTTACTGGAAATTCCATTCCACTATTTCTTTGCAACTCTTTTTGTGCTGTAATGTATTTCAATGGAGCCTATGCAAGTCAATTGGCAATCCAGATTCCCATTATTTCAATGGGCTGTGCAGCCTCTCCCATTGCTTCTAATGGACAATCCTGTCATTTGTTTTAGTACATCCCAAGAAAGGGAGAACCAGAGAGAGAAATAGATAGCTAGACAGACAGATATTGAGGGAGAGAAAGAGAGGGAGAGAGAAACACAGAGAGAGAAGGGGGAAGAAAGAGGGAGAGAGAGAAAGGGGGAAAAGGAGAGAAAGAAATAAAAAAGAAAGGGAGAGAAAGATAGTGAGAAAGAGAACGGTGGGGAAGAGAGAGAGAGAGAGAGAACGAACGAATGAACTAGAGGGGGGCAGAGAAAGCAAGCAAGCACCAGAGAGTGGGGGGGGGAGGGAGAAAGAAAGAAAGAAAGAGAATCAGGGAGAAAGGGAGGACAGAGAGAGGAGGAGAAAAGAAAGGAAGGAAAGAAGGAAGAGAAAAATAGAGGGATGAAGAGTGTGTGAGAGAAATATCCCTTGGCTAAGAACCCTTGAACCCCCCTTCCCAATAATCGCATTCCAGGCCCAGCACCAGATGCAGGGATGCCAAAGCATGCCTGCCCTCCACCCCCTACTCACCGCCAGGGGGGAGGAGGCCAGGAGGGACCCAATTTTGCAGCTGTCCCTAAGAGCAAGGAGGCGGCAAGGCTGGCAATAAGAAGCAACTCAAGGGCAGCTCAACTCAAGGCTCTACTACACTGCACCCAGGTGGCCCGGCCACCCTGCGACTAAGCAACTGCGAAGTGCGGCGCCACGTGCAACCTCGTTGTGCTGGCGGGCCGCATGCTCTATTCAGCCCTGGCAGTGCACGCAGCAGCTTGGGAAGGTCCCTCCCTCCCCCAGCACAGCCAGCTCCCCGCTCTGGGAAGGAGCATGTAAACTAAGCTGTTTGCAGGTTTGGGGAAGCTTGCACGCTCCAGCCCGGATTGGGGGAGAAGGGGGCGCCTTGCTTCCGTGGGCCGCATAAAAGCCCTCTTCGGGCCTGATCCTGCCCGGGGCCCTATGATTGACACCCCTGGTCTACAGGGAGCTCTTGGCAAAAGGGGCTGGGGGGCGAGGCTGGTGACTTTTTCGCGACCCCAAGATTCAATTACGCGCCCCCATTTGGGGTCGCGACTTACACTTTGAGAAGCTCTGGTTTAGATTACCCTGGTGGTCCCTTCCATCTCTATGATTCCATTATTCTCTTTCAACTTATTTTTTTATTACTAGGTTGCACTTTCTATACCTTTTGAGTCTTTCTAAAATTTATTAAGTTAAATGCCCCTCATCTATTGCAGACATCTGACTACTGCTCAGCTGTTCCCCTAGGAGCAGAATTTCAGGGGCATTTTGGACTGCAGAGGGAAGGGGAAGAAATGGTCTGCGGGATCAAAGTCATTATTTCTATCGATACTTTCATTCATTAGTTTATACTCTGATTTTATCCTATCTTGACTATTATCATACCTTGCCTATCTCATCCAAAACTCTTAATTCCATCCCTCTTTCAGATGCCAATGTGTGTTTTGTCCTGCCTGAAGATTTGTTCATATCACTCCAGTAATTTTCGTATACCTTTCTTTTTTAGCTCTAAGATTTTGTATCGACATTTCAGTGCATTCATCCTTAGTGTTCTTCTATTTTCCCTCCCTGCTTTTATATTCCATCAGTTTTCCTTCACTCTCTAAATTATAGATTTTATCATCTTCATCCTATTTATGTATATTTTAATTTGTCACCTGTTACATTTAGATTTCCCTTGCCCATTGGATAGGATGAATTCAGTCACTTTAAAAAGAAACTTTAAAAGTAATAATTTATATCTGCTCTCACCTTTCCCATCTTTTTATTTGCTTTTTAAAAATTTTTTTGCTTTATACAATTGTAAGCCTTTAGACAGGACTGTTTTTAACAATTGTTATATAGCACCTAGTTTTATTTGGCTTGTCAACGATCATTGCTGTTGGTATTATAATGAATTTTCTCATCCTGACTTTTGTTTTGTGGGAATTAGCAAAAGTTTTAGCATTGATGCTACCAAGAGAAGAATAGAACTCCCTTTGTACTATCTATAACCTTGAAATTTTATGTGGTTCATAACATCTGCTTCAATGAACAGCAGCTGGCTAATAACTTACCAAAATATCAGCAGAACAAGAGAGATGTGAATCATTGAACTCTACCAATTACATGCTCAAAAGACTTCATCAAAGCTCTCTATATGTGACTGCAATGTAACAAGTACATTCAGAGCATCAGCACTCTTCTGAGAAAATAAAATGGTGCCAGCAAAATCTTTAAATGGTGTCTGTACGTTCCTTGGTAATTATGATCACAGATAATTATCAATCAGGTTCTTGACAATGGAATTTTGGAAACTATGACAAACCAGAGAACTGTGTGATTACATGCTCACCTGAGAGTTGTACTTCTGTTTTTGAAACAGCACATACACAACAACCATCTTTTAAATGGGTGGTGGGAAAGGGGTGCTATTCCAATGACAAAAGTTTAAATCCTACTGGGTACATGAAACTAATTATCTGGATTGTGGTCAGTGTTCAGGTAATTGTCAAAATATATTAATTGTCTACATTGGAAAACAATAATTTTAGCGTACACTGAAAATGACTAGTACTTTGGAAGGAAGCCTGTTAATAAGGAGAGAAAACCTAAGTATGTCTGCCCAAAGGTAAGTCCCATTTTATTCACTGGGGCTTACTCACAGAAAAATGTTCCTAGGAGTACAGTCTATATCACCTAAAAGCATAACTAGCAATGCAATCTACATTAATACAGCTCTTCTGCAATATATTGGCCACTTTATCAGTGATAATCCTGAGATCTGTATTAAAATATTCCTCACAAGAAAACAAGGCCCATTTGTTTACATCCAAATTGCCAAGGAAAGTGAGTAATTGACAGAGGATAAATTTGGTGCATGATGAGAGTCATGCCATTGTAGCGCCAAGTATTCATTTACAACCAATTTACTCACAGCAACGTCAGTGCTATAAATGTGGTGTGAGTGGGATATGGGTATACCATTAGATTCTAGAAATAAGGACAAATGTCTAATTGGATTATGCTCCAGACACTTGGAGTCAATTCCAAGATGGATACAACTGGATCCTTGGAATCATTTAGACTCTGATGTAGTTGTGACATCACAGCTCTGTCTGTGGATCTCATGTTCTACTCCCAGTAACTGAGGATACAACAAGGACCCAAGGCATCAGTAATAGTGGGAACCATCAAAATTTGAAGCTCATAGTACTCCTGGTATTTAATGTAGCATTTTTTGTATCCAGAAGATATCTGGGAGATTAATAGCATTATCCCTCTCTTTTTTTGTAGTGGACACTGGTGGAGATCCCTTCATCCTTAGCTTTCACACATTTACACATTGGAACTTGTGTAGTGTTATGGCTAAGTTTTCTTGGTTATGCATCCACACACAATACCCAACATAATCAGTTTGTTATAATTATCGTTAAAAGGAACTTCAATATCATTGAATGAGTGTAGCACAATACTTTCTACATTGATATGGCATATAAATCACTGAACTTCAACAACTCAAATATAATCAACAGTTGATAACCATATGACATCAGAGAAAAAAGATCTGTTGAACACTACCACTGCATGAGTTTTTAAAAAATCTGTGTTGTCCTTTGAACAACATGGCTTCTGTAGTATACTTTCTTGTGTGTATAAATTCCAAGTAGCAAAAGTGTTTGGTGTCACATAAATAATAGTAGCATACTTGAAAAATCATAACCCGCTATTCAGACAGGCCACTGAAATAGCAGGTGTCAAAGTAAGTGAGTTTTTATACCAACTAGTCTGTGAAACAGCTTAAGTGGCCTGTCATAGATTAGAGGAATCTGTACCTCAGAAGGTAATGGTGGAACTAAAATTCTCAGCAATTCAACATGCTTCCAAAGCACTGCTCTACATCAATCCTAGCATAGGAATTCTTGCAATTCCCCTTTTTGTTTCTTTTTGTTTTTATTATCATTCTGAATGATTTTGGACCACCCCTTTTTATTTGTGGCACTGATGATTCTTGTATTTCTTTTATATTTTAAAGCAATTTATATACATTATATTCATCATGGATATGTACAATGTATGTCATTTATAGATATAATGCTAATTTTTACATAAAAATAATGTTGGAACATCCATGTGTTTTACAAGGGGAAAATGGCATAAGGAAACATGGATGAAAATAAAGACATGTGGGTTCAATTTGGACAAGGGAAAAGCAAAATTGAAACAACAGTATTTGAATTGAATCAACACACTTGCGAAATTCAGTACCATTTCCAATTATTTCTCATTATATTCTGTAATATAGCCTTGCTATGGATTCCAAAATCATAAATTACTATGATGAGAGTTTCTACATTATGCCATTTTTTCAGGCATGAGTTTGTATGTTGATTAAAAATAATTGATAGTTGTCAAATTATGGCCCCAGCATCACAACATGTCCTAATTTTCTTCTTTGTACATGGTTTTATCGTGCAGTGTTAAAAAGGTTCCCCATACAATTTTCCCTATACACTGATCAAAATGAACTTCACAGAACATTTATTCTAGTTGCCAGATGGCCAGTTTCATCCATCTATGAAAGTCATGGACTCCATTATCTTGAAAAGTTTTGCTGAGCAGCTTTAAATATATAGAGCTCCATCTGTGGTGTTATTACTATTTTGTATCTTACTAGACAATGGATGAAAAATGAAGGTATGAACAAAAGTATGAACAAGCAGTGACAGCTACAGTTATAAGCATTCCCAGATTGCTGGTCTTCTCAACAGGTAAAAGAGGAGAGTAAACCTGGACATGTGGAGACAGTTTTGACTTCACAACATATTATCCAAAAGTGAAATTGCGTGAAGGATTATTGAAATATTGGGTTTGATCCAGGGCTTCCACAATGTAGTCAGTTCACAGACATTTATTGTAATGCTTTTCTCTTCCCCGAGAAGTCCCTACATTTGTTTGCTGTATGAATTATTCTGCTCTCGCTGCATTGTTTTCTACTTATGCAATGCCTGAAGAGGGTGGGGTTTGGGGAGGGGAGGGACTTCAATGCCATAGAGTCAAATTGCCAAAGCAGCCATTTTCTCCAGGTGAACTGATCTCTGTTGGCTGGAGATCAGTTGTAATAGCAGGAGATCTCCATCTAGTACCTGGAGGTTGGCAATCCTATCTGCAACCTAAAAATTGCACCAGAAAATACTTCTTAACATGAAAAGAACCTTCTGAAATTCTAGCGTAATGAAAAACATGCCCTGCAGATAAGCCTGAAATGAAATAAAAGCCACAATGTTTTTAAACCGCACATCTCTATGAGAGGTAATTCAGCTGATCTGCCTTTTTTGCTACAGCTTCCTTGCTTAATGGTACATTGTTCTTGAAATCCCCCCATCTCTCAGCAAAAGCTTAGAGGGGACTCAAGAGACTGTTGGGCAAGGGGAATGAGGCTAAAATTCACTTTTGTGAACTTTCTTCATTTGTGGAATCTTTGGATTCAATCCATTGCCTTGGACTTATAGAACATGCATATAAGGCCATATGCAGATCCAGTTGCTTCCCATCCTTCTGCTTTCCCTAGTTAATGCCTGAAATCCTGATGCTTGAAGTTGTAGGACTCATATAGACAAAAGGCAGTATGGCTGGAGAAGCAACAGAGGAGAGGGACCAAGCTGGCACTGCTCTTCAACCCAAGGTTGCCAGGTCTCTCTTTGCCACCAGCGGGAGGTTTTTGGGGTGAAGCCTGAGGAGGGTGGGGTTTGGGGAGGAAAGAGACTTCAATGCCATAGAGACCAATTGCCAAAGCGTGGACTGATCTCTATTGGCTGGAGATCAGTTGTAACAGCAGGAGATCTCCAACTAGTACCTGGAGGTTGGCAACTCTACTTCAACCAATTACTTTTTTTTCACCAATAGAAGCACTTTTGGTGAAAGAGGAAGGGGAGAATTTTTTTTTATGGTTTTCACCTTTTCACTTCAGACTCCTGGACTTCAGGGCTTTTAGTCCACCCAAGCCCCACATTATCCAGCATCAGCATTATTGTAGTCTTAGTGGACCACTGCAGGAAAAGGGTGAGCAGGAAAGAACCAATTTGTGAGTACACTTGTGTGCATGCTCCTTAGCATTGAAGCCACTAAATCACAGCAGGCATGATCATTGGAGGATGTCATTTTCTGCTTTAAACACTGTGCCATAGTTTGTTTTTAAAGATGATAAATAAAATCGACATAATTGAAACAGATAATAACTTGTAAAGTTGCCAGGAAAAGTATATGCCTGCATACAACTCCACAGCTAATAGTAATTGTGAATATTTTAGACTGATTAATAAAATATGGGTAAGGAACTCTATTCCCATTTTAATGATGAAATAATATGGCCCTAGGGAGAATGGTCTGCTCACAAAGAAGGAATATGTAAATATAGAAAATGAATTAATGGTGCTTAGAGAGTATGGTAATCAGCAAATATATATATGGTCATTGTAAGGTCTTGTAAACTGCACTGTAATTATGAAAACTAAGGTCCATATTTTTGGAGTTTCAGTAAAAAAATACAGAACAAAGGGAATTCATGAAGGGAGTACTTAAAACAAATGGACTCCAGATGGGAACTGGTATTTCTAAGCAATATTCTTGGTGATCTTTAGACTAAACTGTGTAACATCATGTTATATGTCTTAATGTTTATATACACATTCATAAATCTGGGGTGGGATGTCAATGCAGCCCATTTTCTGCAATGTGTGTGTGTTAAGTGCCGTCAAGTTGCTTCCGACTCATGACGACCCTATGAATGAAAATCCTCCAGAATGTCCTATCTTTGACAGCCTTGCTCAGATCTTGCAAATTGAGGTCTGTGGCTTCCTTTATTACTTTCTAGTTCCATATATGGCAACAGCCTTTGCTGTAAGATTTTTAACATCACTTTACTTGCAGGAGAAATTAATGCGATGGTCCGACAGTTGCTGCAATCTTTGATGTCTCCTTTCGTGGGAATTGGGAAGTAAATGGATCATTTCCAGTCTATGGGCCATTGTTTTGTTTTCCAAATCTGTTGGCATATTCTTGTCAAGATTTTGATGGACTCCATTTCTGTGGCTTGGAATAGCTCTATTGATATCCCATCTGCTCCTGGTGATTTGTTTTTTCCCAATTGCTCTCAGTGCAGCTTTCACTTCACTTTCTAAAACTGTAGGTTCTTCTTCAAAAGATTGTTCTTTGAAATAATCTGTATCCTTTCATCTCTTCTGTATAGTTCTTCAGTGTATTGTTCCCACTTTTTCTTTATTTTGTCCTGTTCAGTTAATGTATTTCCATGCTGATCATTCAGCATGCCTAACCGTGCTTTAAATTTCCCTTTGATTTATTGGATCTTGTGGAACAGATCACATTACTTCTACACATTTTTATTTTGTTCAAAATTTTGTTTAGTTCCAAACACATTTTATTCCAAATTTTCTGCATATGACCTCCAAACTGGTTCACAATATAATTTGAAACATAATTTAAAAAAGAGATTTCCTTTGAAGCAAACAAATATTGATGCAAACCAACAACCGTTCAATGGCTACATTCACATTCAGTTTACTAAGGGAACAACTTGGGTATTAGAAGGACGGCTGGGATAGAGTGGTTCAGCTAATCAGAAGTTGCAGTAGATATGCAGGATCTCCCTAAGGAGAGTATTCAAAGTACACAAGCTACCAACAGTAAGTTCTAATTCTGGTGGAAGATAGCCTCACTTCACAGTGTTTACACTCACAGTAATATCTTTGCAACTGATCTTCAAGCGAGGAATAAACTTTGAGTCCAGTTGCATCTAAAAGACTAACACATTTTCCAGGGTATAAACTTTTGTGAGTCAAAACTCACTTCATCAGATTCAAATACAAATGAAGATCTATCAGGGTAGAATTTTCAGGGTATAAGCTTTTGTGAGTCAAGGGTCACTTCATCAGATACAAACAAGAATGATGATCCATCAGCACTGTTGTGGTCCTAAGGGACCAGCACCATAGTGGAAATAAGAGTGGAAAAAGAATACAATAACACAAGAGGTGGACTGGAAAAAACCACATATTTATTGATTACAACAGACAGAGCATTGGCGAAGCATAGGGCATGGATCCAGGCATCAGGCAACCACCCTGTCAGTGCATGAAATGCCTCCCCAACCCAAGTGTTGGGGGAAACCCGGAGTGGCAAGCCAGTGGTTCCACATGGGCACAGACCTCTAAGTAGTACCCTCACCTGGGAGTGAAGCCATGTATCTGGGATTGAAGCCATGCCCCAAACTGGGCATCTGCAGTAGGACTTGATCCTCAAGACCCCTTATGGGGGTCCCCAAAATGGGGTGGCAGGCACACAGGTGCAGGTTCTCAACAATAAATCCACCCCAATGCCAAAAAACACCAAAGAGCATGGCAAGACGACCCAGCTCCCGCCAAAGTTCCTACTGCTGCAACCAACAAAAAGAGAGTCCCAAATTCCATGAAGCCATATCTCCTGACCACAACAAGGCAAATAAACACCGTCTGGCTGCCAGAACAAGATCTCAGGGAGATAGATTACCTGACCACCGACCGATTCTACGAAAGTGTCTGTGATGTCATTATCAACACTTAGGGGGAAATGGGATGTTATGGGTCATGTATAGGAGGACAAATCTGCGCACCAGGAGCATTACCCGTTCAGAGCATGAGGACTGCCAGTTAATGACCTGAACTAGGCCTGCGATTTGGTTGATCCCGAACTAGAAATTAGCCAAATCCAGTTTGATTCATGTCTTCCAAGTTCGGGATGAACTGAAGGCAAAAACCCCTGGAGATTCCCGAAGCTGAACTAAGCAGCTTCAAGGAAACACTGATTAAATTCTGTGAGTTCGGGGGAATCCCCCACGCCTTCCTGCTTTCTTTGACACCAGGGAGTTCTTTCTGCTGGCCAGGTCAGAACTTCTGTGGGCTGGGCTGGACAGTGGGCACTGGTCTCTGAAGAAGACTTCTGGCTTTCTAATCCCTGCTATGGCCTGGAGTTGGCATAGGCCAGAGTTAGGCCTGGCCTGTGGTCTCTTCCCCGAAAAAAAGGCCATTTAACCTTGAATCCGAATTAAAACGAATTTTTTAAAATTCAACAGCCCTAACCTGAACCACAGCCTGGTTAGCACACCAAAACAGGACCTTCCTGTTAAAAAGACAAATCAGCACCTGGGATATGCGCTCTAGAACCTCAATGCTGTGGGACTTGGACCAGGAGGCCCCTAATGGGCTGCGAGGCCTAGTTGGGGCATTGCACCTCCCAGAGGAGGCTGGGATTGGGTCAGGTTGCAGCTTATGGGTCCTTACTCCAGACCTTGCCTTTTTACTGCGGGGGGTGGGGGGCATTCCTGTTTTGGCCATTCATGGTTATGAGCACTGCAGCCTTTTGCTTAGGTGCTGCTGTGCCCGGCCACCAAGGCCAAGAGATGGGTGGCAGGGCCTTAAATCTAGGAGGGGTGGGCACGACACAACCACATTTGCATCATTCTCCAGCCCCCACCCTCAGGAGGCTGCCCCCACCCCCATGGAGCCGCAATAGGCTTCCACAGGGTGGAGGGCTGGCCTGGCCCTGGCCAGCATGCAATCAAAAGGGAAGCAGCCAGGGGAGCACCCTCACCCAGCTACTACACCTCCATTTCCGGGTTGGCGCTGCACCCTGCAGCCCCAAAGGCAGCCTCCATTAAGTTTGCAGCTGCGATATATCCAGGAAGGAAGGATGTTACAAAGAAGGAGCAGTTGAAGTCAAGATGCAGAGGCACAATGTAAAATGTAACCATCTTGATTAGAGCTGGTAGATATGCATAGAAGTAGAAAATGCAGAAAATTAGCATATGTAATGAGGTAAGAATCCAATGTTCCTATTCAGCCCTTAGAGGCTCTATTGTCCTGAACATATTGATGAATTCATTTCAACAATCTCAAGTTGTAATCCCCCTTTGAAGCTTCTCTGTTGGAGAACTATCACTCTTAGGTCAATAATGGAATGTCTTGGAAGGAAAGGAGGAAGTACACTATAAATGAAATAAGGTACTCCCTAAGCTCTCAAGAAACACAGCCTCTTAAAACATTATTCCATTTTCCATGTCCTACTTCCCCAGTCCTATTTTCCCATGTCTAAAGCACCCTTGGTTGCAAAGGATATAAAAAAGTAGTGTAAAATCCCATTAATTTCAAAAGGAGAGTTTAAGTCCATGCTTCAATTATTCTCATTAAAATCAATGGGACACAAGCGTACCTAACTTTGGCCTGGATCATGCCCAACCTGACTTGTACCAGAGAAGGCACTCTAGTAAACCAAACTGGTCTTGATTGCCAATATCTTCATTATCTAGCATCATTTTATGGTACACTGAATGCCAGTATCCTAGATTCCAGATCAATAGAATGTGAAGTTAGATAGCTACCTGGAAGCTCAAAGCTACAGACCTGCCATTAGTGCTAAAGCAAAATACATTAGCATACTGCATTGGGAAATCACTGCTTCTACTGACAAATATTTGATTGCAGCCACTTCAAGTGAGAGCACCCTTCTGAATCGCAGAAAACAATGTATGCCAGCATTAATGACTTACTGAGGACATTTTACACCATCAGCCATTTTTAGTGTGCTACCTGATCTTGAAGTGTAAACAACAAAATATTTTTTTGAATTGTTCTATCAGGTTAAACCATTGCTGTGCCACATCCTGTACTGTACTAACTCACCATGTCATTTTCACAAATGCGTTAGGGTTTTTCTTTCTTTCAACAACTGTACCATATGCTACTTTAGATCTTTCACATATTCTCAGGAGTTCAGTCCGCCAGAAAATTGAAGGAACTTGAGCTGACCTGTAGCATTTACATCCTCTCCTGAAAACTTTTTATATATTTGTAAGTAAATTATCTTGGTACACATATTCCTTTCTTGAAAGTTGCCCTATATATGCTTTTTAAGAGACCGAAGAGAAAGTTTTGAACTGTTAGCAAATTGCTCTCTTTAAATATTTGAAGGGCTGTCAGAGGAGGGCAGTGAGCTGTTCCTGAGGATAGGACTCACAATAATGGGTTTACATTATGGGCAGAAAGGTACCAGCTGGATATTAAGGGGGGGAGAATTACAGTAAGAGTTGTTCAACAGTGGAATCCGCTGCCTAGGCAGGTGGTGGTGAGCTCCCCCTCACTGGCAGTCTTTAAGCAGAAGCTGGACAAACACTTGGCAGGGATGCTCTAGGCTGATCTTGCTTTGAGTAGGGGGTTGGACTAGATGGCCTGGATGGCCCTTTCCAACTCTATGATTCTAAATTCCATTTGGTTTACATTGGTCATTGAAGAAGGTGCTATATACACTCAAGGCCATTTCTATTTGTGGCTAGAATGGTGCTTGTTTAACCTCAGCACATATGAAACAAACTGATCCGCTCAGTAGATAAAAGAACGTTTGAGAATTAACTGTGTTAGTATGATTCACAGCTTTTTCTAATTAAGCTAAGAAATAGGCCTCAGTGCATTATAGGGAGTGATGCCTAGCCAGGTTTGCCAAGTCTGACTTGTGAAATTCCTGGAGATTTGGGGGTGGTGCCTGAGGAGGGTAGAATTTGGGGAGAGGAGGGAGCTCAGCAATGATGTAATGACATAGAATCTGTCCACCAAATCTGCCATTTACCCCAGGAAAACTAGTCTCTGTAGTCTTGAGATCAGTTGTAATTCTGGGAGGTTGGTAACCCTCCTAGCCAGCACCAAGAAAACCTGGGAACTGAACCCAGTCCATCTCACAGACTGTATATCTATCTACTCTGGCAGGACTCTTTTCCTAACCGGGTTTTCTGAAACTCTGGCTAATGTATAACACCCAAATACAGAACCCATTATTGAAAAACTTTAGGTTTACAGAGAAGTAGATGAGAGACTACTTTGCCTCCACATGAGGAGGATAACCAGCCTGATAAGTGTATTATGAACTGGCCATAGATATAAAAAATGATAAAGAAACACTCAGGAAGAAGGATGTGGGAAATACTCTAGACTTTCATTTGTGAATATAGCAACAGATTACAATTCTGATAATAGCATTCTAAATATCTTAATTACAACTTGCTGTGCATGACAGAGGCCTAACCGTAAAAAGGCTTAATAGTATAAGTTTTTGCCAAACTTGTTTTGTTAGTACAAAGAAAGACCTGATCCATTAAGCACTCACCTAGCTGTCAGAGTTTTAATTACTATATTAGTCAAAACAGCAGCAGTTTACTTGCTAATGAGGTCTAAAAACTAATCTTTTTGAAATTATAATCTCCACTTGGGCCAAAAAAGAATATGACAATATTTGTCTTTTAAATATAAACTCCAACACCCAGACACAGTAATATATAACATTATGCAAGCAACAACAAAATATGTCATTTAGTGGCACAAACATTTTAGTAACATCCTTATGTAGAACATGCACCACACACATGATGTTCCAAACACTGAATGGCAGGGCTCCATAACATTGCTTCTGAAATGCTTGTAAATTTCTACTTTAGCATACAATGCATTTCTACTTTAGCATAAAATGTATGTATTTAAACATTTCAGAAATATTTAGCATTTCATTGTGTGATAAATTGCCACAGTAACCTGTCACCTGGCAATATGGTATAGAACTCCAGTGGCTGGGACAGAATTATCTCGCACTTCCCAGTAATTATGCGCAGATCTTTTCAGACACGACTGGGCAACATTTGCCTCTAAGTGATGAAGAAGTTTTACGATAATCAGTTACAGCAAGACTGACATTTTATTAACTAGCCTTAGCAATTACCTTTCATAAATAATGCAGTCCAGGCATATTTGAAAGTAAACACCCAGACTATTGTTGTTCTTGGATTTATTGTTTGGTAAGAATTTTGCACCTGTTAACAAAGTTTTATTTTTTATTGTGAGTCCCACAACTCCAGATTTAAATTCTATTTCATCTAGGAAGGTAGGTTTTATTATCTAAGCATTCTTTAGTTAGAGCTGATTTTTTTTGTGTTGCTCTGTTCCTCACTTGGGTGCTAAAAATAGTACAAATACCTCATAGTTAAACACAAATACTAATGTGGGAACACAGAATCGACTGCATGCCATGAACATTTGTTGTGACCATAAAAAATAATCACTGTGTTTTATTATCCAGTTTCCTGTTATTCAAAGTTTCCCTTTAGGTTTAATGCGGACTGACCACTACCAATAGATGGCAAATCATGGGACTCAGTTCCACATATCATCTTGGTCCTATAGTTAGCTTGTACTTACCTGATAGGTAAGAGAGAGCTGTAAAACTGGGTAGAGTATGGTGACAAGGGGAGCTGAAAGGAACCATGGAAAGGGTTTTTTGTGTGCGGTAGAACCAGCATGGTGTAGTGGTTAGGAGTGGCGGACTCTAATCTGGAGAACTGGGTTTGATTCCCCACTCCTGCACATGAAGTCTGCTGGGTGACCTTGGGCAAGTCACAGTTCACTCAGAACTCAGCCCACGTGGAGGCAGGTAATGGCAAACCACCTCTGAACGTCTCTTGCCTTGAAAACCCTACAGGGTGGCCATAAATCAGCTGTAACTTGATGGCACTTTCCACCACAGCAACTTCTGGGATTAAAAGTTGATTTCACATTGGGACTGTTGTGTGTCTGTTTCTGCACCTCTTTGGTAGGTTCATGGCTATCTAATATGATTAATCGCTGAGAGGGTATTTAAGCCCAAGGGTCTGGTCCTAGTCCAATAGTCCATCTACTGTGCCACACTGGCTGTCAGGGAGTTGCTCCAGTGGTGTATCATCATATGCCAATGATATCCTGATGGCTGTTATATTCATTGCTGTTTAAAACACCATATAATGTAATGATCAACCAATTAATGTTTACCATTAACTGGAACCTCCATGTACAAGCACTAGGTAACAGTATTGGTCGTGAGAAAGGGATGGATAGATGGATGCATGAATAGATTTACACTCCAGTAATCTTGATAATAGAAAAGATTTATATGCTTTGATTCTAGCTATCACATTCACTACAGGTGAAATATTCAACATCTGGACAAATACAAATGAGGTGATCCATGAAACTAAAAACCATATTTCTTTACATTCATGACATGTTGTGCACAAGCTATCATCATTTATAATAAGGAAGTGTAACATAAACCATGTTTTGTATTACAAATGTGAGTACATGATAGTGCATAAAATCTAACGTGAGAAATATGAAAAATAAAAGAGATTCCAATCATCACAACATGGTATTTCTTTACAGTCCTTGTGTCACATTTATTATAAAGGTTTATCATTTTAATATCTAACACAAAAGGAAAAACACTAATAAATAATGCCCTCTCTCCTCTACAAGCTATACAAAACCTATTGTAAGAAAGATGAAAGAATATTTTCAAGGATATGGGGGAGGGGAGGAGGAGAGAGAACCTGAGAAGACCATTTCTTTATACATGTGACATGATTCATGTCTCATGTATGACACATTATCACTTTTAATATCATAAGGAAGAGAAAACAATATAAATCTTTTGCTTGTAACCTGGATGAGAAGCATAATAAGGTTTTGTGAATTTGCTACTGTTTTTCATAGTTATTTCCAGTGAAGGCCATTATGTTACTTCTGTATTGCTGTGTTATATTTTGTCAGAAAATCACATTTAATCAGACTAGTAATGCCTGAGTTTACAGTATCCCGTGCTATTTATTTTAATTATGGTTTGAGCCTACAGTGACACAAACACATTTCCATTTTAAAAAGTAAACTATTTTGCTTGGAGGAACTCTGGAGACACAATTTGGTTTCACATAAACTTTTGCACTTAATTCATTTCATCAAATGTATGGGCTGATCTACATACACATTAAGGACATTATGTGGAGATGTATGCAAACTGCCCCTATATATTGTGTTTGTCCTAGCTATAATATTTGACAATTTGTCCAAATTGAAATCCTCATATGTATTTCAATTTGGGCATATTTCCTTGAGAACCTTCTCTGGGTCAGAATGTACAATGAGCTTTTTAGCTGACCAGACTTCTTTTTAAGTGCATATATATAAATTCCATTGGCTTAAATTCTAGGCTTTATGTTGCAGGAGCTGGCACAAAACTGCATCAGTTTTCTTCCAGGGATACAGATATTGTTTTTGTGGATGTGCAATTTAAAAATCTTGTGATTATTTTAGTGGAGTGGAAAAAGTATTTTTCCTGTAAGTGCTATTGCACTGAAGTAAGGAAGAAAAAATACCAAAAGAATTCACAACTTCTTAAAAAAATTGGTTATCATAACAACTTGGAAAAAAATCTTTTTATGAGCTCTCAGAAAGCTCATTGACACCTATTCTGAACTTACCAGAAATGAGTTCAAGTGGCCTCAGAATACAGATTTTACTAACTTGTTGTGGTAGTCTTGAATCCAAGGCAAGCATTAAGTCCAAAGTACTAAGGAGGAACTCATTCCTCCCTCTCTCCTGTTCTTTCCAATTGCTAGTCCCACCTACCTGGCGCTTGGACACAGCTGCTGTATCTGTGGTAGTGGGAGAAGGAGAAAAGTCATTAAATGGCAGGAGCTACATTTTTCAATTTTCCTAGCAATCTCCCCATCTAAGTAAATGGGACTGGGTGGAGGGATGAGAGTTTTGGTCTCCCAAAGATGTCATAAGGATAAGGAATGCTAAGGATGGGCTAGTAAAGAGGAAATGTCTGGGTTTTTAAAAAGTTTTGTTTATCAAACTCAATACTGAACTAAATAGTTCTGAAGTTAACTATTATTGCTTTAGAGTTGCTGCAATGAATACGCTGCCTTTCTGCAGTAATTTTTGGCAGTATTCACACTGTGGTTTATGGTCATCCTCATTCTAAGCAGACATGCTGGATAAATTGAAGGCTTGCAGTGTTATGTTACTAATCCATGTGATAAATATTTCCAAATATTATGGTGGAAAGGGGCATCGATCACTGCTTTCAGCAGCACTAATTTGATCATAGTGTGTACCTTTATTCTAAGTCCACTTTGACCTACTAATTCAAAAGATTCAAGTTTCAAAAGGGATGGAATACTGAACAAAGAAACTTAATGCTCTGCCTGTAATTATGATGGATCCATTACTTGAGCCAAACTAGTGCTCTAGAGGTCCCTAGGTTTCTTATAGCTGACTCCATATCAGGATTTATACTGGCAGGACAGAGGACACTCTGAATTAGGAACCTTTTCTACATTCATAGATTATATTAAAAGTGCACTTCTGTTTGGGTTCATAGGTATCATGCCTCTTACATCTAAAGCTTACATATCTCATGAAGACATAAAGTTGCTGTTTTTGCCCACCCAATCCAGTTTAATAAATTAATCAATGCCAGCAACAAAACAAAACACACATTTATTTTCATAAATCTATTGGCCAGGATGTTAAACATCTCACAGTCACATTGAAAATTTAGCATGATGAGTGAACTTACAAAAAACAGAGCTAAAAAGCATACAAAACATAAAAGCATTACATAGGAAGGAGGAGAAAAGGGCAAGAGTCCAGTAGCACCTTAAAGACTAATAAAAATATTTTCTGGTAGGGTATGAGCTTTCGTGAGCCACAGCTCACTTCTTCAGCTACCAAGTACAGTGACATGAAAAATGTCACTATTCAAGGTCTGGCATTGACCTTCAAAGCCCTATATGTTTTGGGGCCAATTTACCTGAGGGACCACCTAATCCCTTATGAACCTTCCTGACTGCTACGGGCATCTTCGGAGGCCCGGCTTCAGGTGTCCCAGACTTGTGAGATTAGGTGGGTGGCAACCTGGGAGAGAGCCTTCTTGGTCATGGCACTAAAGCTCTGGATGTCTCTCCCCAGGGAGATTCATTTCTCCTTTTCTGTTGCCATCTTCCATCAGTAGGTGAAGAGTCCAGTAGCACTTTAAAGACTAACAAAAATATTTTCTGGGAGGGTATGAGCTTTCGTGAGCCACAGCTCACTTCTTCAGATACCAAGTATACCCTTCAGATACCCTTTTCTACTACTGCAGACAGACTAACACGGCTACCCACTGTGAATAGGAAGGAGGGATCATTGAGGGAATGACAAATGAAACAAAAAAGTCTTCACCTACTTGAATAGTGACATGAAAAATGTTACAGCATATATGATAAGCAGTACATATGGTTATTAAGACATATTAAATATATATATATAAACATTTAACATTTCAGGGCAGCAGCTGCGGTCACAAGTGGTAGAAGTTCCTTTTCCAAGAGGGCGAGGAGCGGTTCGGACTCCCCGCCCAACAGCGGTTGAACCTGGACCGCTAGCGCAGGTGCATCAGCCCCGAAAGTTGGGGACAACAATTGTATAGAGTGGCTACCGTGGTATCCTTCGTTAGTTCCACAAATAGAAGTGCTGTTTGGATAGCGATCCGTTTCACCTCTGCTTGTCAGTCAGCTGCATTCGGTACCAAAGAAAAACTTGCCGGCATGGCTCCTGCCATGGTTCCTGTTGAGTGAGTCTCATGAGCAATAAGTTTATCCAACAAACCGGTTAGTATTTGTAAATCCTCCACCGCCAGTTGGGCATCATCCACCAACCGATCAAGGGCTTGGAGGTCTAAACAGGTGTTGGCATCCTCAACGTCAGACATCCAAGCAGAAGTCACTAGAGAATGCCACTGGGTCTGTATTAATCCATTTAGGCGACTAACGTCCGTGCTAGTCCTGCTCAGCTCAGCTACAACGTCCTGTACGAGATTGGGATCGTCTTCCAGGGTTCGTCCAGAAACCCGCAACCCGGGGATCACAACCAGCGGATTTGGGGGGCGAACCACACGGGGCACCAGCCCCTGTCGAATCACTTGGAGAGCGCTCTTCTCGCTCCCATCCGAGTGGCAGGCGAACCCTCCAGGGCTCCAGCCTGACAGAGGAAAGAAGGGATAGCTGTCACAATGTAAGCCCTTGGTCCAAAAGAACCAGAAACCACATCATAGACAATCTGGTCCAAAGAAGCTGGTCTTTACTGGTCAAATAGATTAACAGAGCATAATAGGAAGGGTGACAGCTATGAGGCTGGCTGGCTTGAACTTGGTAATATAAAAGCACTGAAAAGGCGAGAGATTACATATCAAAAACAAAGCTGTGTTCCCAGAGCTTCAAACAGTGTTCAGTAGGCATAACAGTCCTTGAGTCTGGTCGGCGGGAAAGCGAAAGTAAACATCAACTGAGATACAAGCCTGACAGGTCCTCAACACCACCCCCGAGCCCAGCTCTGTCATTACAGGAAGGGAGACTGTTAGGCAGCATGGTGGGCTGTACACTAACAGAATTCCAATCCTGTCTCTCAATCCCAATACTATGTACACAGTCTCAAAACTTGTCGTGTCCCGTATGGGGCATCATGCTAAGGGGATTTAATTTTTATAGACCTTTGAACCTGTGCAGCCAGGAAATCAATCACTCTTCAGGTCAGATCACAAAAGTGCACAGATCATTCCCCAGGAAACTCCCATCGACTACAGGGAAAATTCATATCTGATATGGGCAGTTAGGTGTATTTCCATTAGTTGTCAAAGTACAAGGTGGCCCTTTATTATTTTTGTGATTTATAAATTATAAAAAGCAATTACTTTTTACTGACACGGAAGAGGAGAATAAACAATAACTCCCATGAGACCTTGTGGAAAACACATGCACACATTCCATTAGATCTGGACAGTTCAGCAGCCTCTAACACCAGTTGTGAGCAGAAAGGACTGGCAAGTTACAAAGATGTAGAGAGGTATTTTTGTTCGTTTTACCATCATCACTAGCAATTGCAGTTACAAATAGTTGCTAGGGTAGTCAATATTCAACAGGATTCCTCAAGGATTTTACAGGCCTGTATAACGGGGAAAACAGTGGTGATATCTGCGCCACTGCTGTTACTAATGTATCTGATATTGAGCAGACACAAAGAAGCTCAGTCCCCACCACTGTCCGCCTTTTCCATTCTTAATAGATTATGTTTCATAGGAATTGGTTTGGGATCACCTCAACACCCCAAGCAGCACTGCACCAAATTGAATGTTCTGCCTTGCTAGCAAAGGCCCCACAAGGCATCATCTCAAATTGTAAATTTAGCATGGTGTTGGTAGTATGTAAGAGTCCTTGTACTTTCTAATAATGCTTTCTATTTTCCAGCTTGATCACCCCTTTCAAGGCAGCACATTCAGACAGAAATGTTTTATTAAAACTCTGAGAAAAGTGGAAGCCATTCACATTGGTCAGCACTATCCATTTGTAATGCATCATTATTGTACTATTTCCTGATACAACCATATATCAGCAAAGTGCTACGGCTCTAGTGATGAATTAATGTAATACATCATCAAAATGCCATTATACTGATGATATATTATTCTCTAATATGGCATCAGCAGGCAAAAAAACAGATCCTGAAGATTCAGCTGTAAATGTGGGAATAACCCAAACAAGTTTGGTAGAATTACATTGATTTTTTCCCCTAAACATAGTTGTGTACATTTAATTAAAACGACTGTAAGAACGGGCAATGCATTTTGAAATGCAATACATCTTTCTTATCACAGAATATATCAGTAGGTGGTCAGAATCCAAAGAAACATTTAATTACTTGGATGCCTAAGAAAACCAGATAGTTTCTGTGCAATGGAAGTGACTTTCCAAAGCAATTGGTCAAACAGCAGGATGTCTGTATATTCTGCAGTTCATTAAAAAAAAAACACCAGTTAACACCACCCAAGCAAGCCTCTATCGTCAGTATGCCTGAAGTAGCTCTTTCAACCTAGGTCCATGAATAAATGGGTTACATCAAACAGTGGTAGAATACCTGGCCAGGATCCAAAGAACCGTACAATTAGCTCAACATTCTATAGGAAGCTTTGCAGTATTATCCTAAACAGAGTTACACCCTTCAAACCACATTCACCTTGAGGGGGAATGGTGAGGATAAATTGCAGGAGAACAATGTAAGCCACTTTGGGAATAAAGGCAGAGTATACTCATTTATAATCTGCCTTTATCCCCAAAGTGGCTTACATTGTTCTCCTCTCTTCCATTCTGTCCTCCCAATAACCCGGAGAGGTAGGTTAGGCTGAGAGTATGTGACTGGTCCAAGGTCACTCAGCAAGTTTCTACGGCAGAGCAGGAATTTAAACCCGACTCTCCCAGATCCATGTTCTGGTCTGTAACAACTACATCACATGGGCTCTTAATGGACTTAGAAGGGCATAACTCTGTTTAGGATGGCACTGTTGGACTTGTGCTTCTAAAACATGCCACATGGCAAAACAATTTGAGCCAAGTCAAAACTCAGCTTGTGTATCTCTGAAGCATGTTCTTGATTTATTTACTTACTTCATTTATACCATGCTTTTCATCTCAGAGGGGACCCCCCCAACCCTGTTCTCTGTTTTATCCTTTTAACTGTTGGCAGAGTAATTAACACAGTAAAGGTGACAACCCGATTAAGGTTTATCTGGGAACTAACATACTTGATAGTGAAGAGGTGAGACAGAAATAGGATCCTAACTACATGACTAGCTGAGAGAGAGAGTAAAAGTAAGAGTGGAGCTTCCGAGAAGAAGGACGCTATTGGCCTAGGAGCAGCAATCTGGAGACAGACAAGGAAAGACACTTAACAGGAGAGAAGGTACTGACCTCACTAGCCTATCTGTTTTTTGCTGCCCCCTGCAAGGTCTTCTCTTCTTCTTTGTACACCAGACATTGCCTATTCCAACATCAACAATCCTGTAAAATAGGTTAAGGAGAGACTGCCCCAAGATCACCCAGTGAGTTTCCATGGCAGAGTTGAGATTCAAATCTGGGTCTCCCACCTCCTAGTGTGACATGCTGACTACTACACCACACTGGCTCTGTAAGCAGCACCAGCCACTCCATCCTGGCCTACTGGGGAGATAAGGAAATGGTTTGCTTGTGTAAGCTAGAAGGCAGATAGAGCAGCACAGACAGGAGGGGGAAAGGCACAAGCACTTTCTATCAGATGTGCAATGGGAGTTTTGTGCCTGCCAGACACGCCCAGCCCCAATTCTGACTGTGGGTAGAAGAGGATTCACACACCTCCACTCACACATACATACACACACACAACATTATCACATCCTGAAAGAGCCTCAGGGATCCACTATTTGCTCCAGGGGGAAAATTTGCACAAAATCATTTTTTAAATCAAGACTTTGTGTTGGGTGAATGGGCTGTAAATTGATATTTCTCAACATAAAACTATTAAGAAGTCTCCCTTTTCCTTGCTACAAATTATCCTGCAACTGCTATTAGCCCTTTCTGTTTACATGTAAAAACACTGCTCTATGTGCATATGTGTGTGTATGTCTACTTTAAAACAAAACAAGACTGTTGAAGTCAGGAGACTGACCCATTCTGCATCATACATTGGTGCCTGAAGCATATTTTCTTTCAATTAAGCTCTGGGTGCTTTCATGCATGCTTAATAATGCACTTTCAATCCAATTTCAATGCACTTTGCGGCTGGATTTTACTGTGTGAAATGGCAAAATCCACTTGCAAATGATGTTAAAGTGCATTGAAAGTGGATTGAAAGTGCATTATTCAGCATGTGTGAAAGCGCCCTCTGATTCATAGGCTGGACTTCAAGAAAAATGCAGAAAGAAGCACATCAAAATAAAACTAGGCCATGCAACATTGTTGTATTAAAAGAAAAGAGTGAAGGAGAGTACTAACAAGCCAATTCATGTATCCCTATACCTCTGTTTAGAAAGTAAAAAATTTTATAGAGCAGGGATGCTTTTTCCATATCTGAAATTTGACAATGGGGTGAGGCTATATGGATGAAACCTAGCACTGATAAATCAGTTGACACTCACAACAAAATATTTCATTGTTCACTTAAGATGCACTGATTCAAGGGAAGCCATGGATTCGTTGATTCAGGGGAAGCCATAAACTTTCACTAGATTAGACTCAAGATACATATGTTTCAAATTTTATTCCTATGTAATCCCTTTTGCAATAAAAGTGTTATATAGAGACAATCCTTGATGTTGCATTTAGATTAACCTACATGCTTACTACGAATCAGGCTGAATGAACAGTATGTTTGCATGTGTAATCACATAGATTTCCTTTATATTTTCCATAGCACAGGATAGCCCGATCTCAACAGATCTCAGGAGCTAAACAGGATCGGCCCTAGTCAGTGTTTGGATGGGAGACTACAGGAATATCAGGGTTGCTACACAGAGGCAGGCAATGGCAATCCACCTCTATTAGTCTCTTGCATTGAAAACCCTATGGGGGTCACTATTAGTTGGTTGCAACTTGAAGGCAAAAAAAAAAAAAGGTAACATCATGAATCGTATTGACTGATAAAATATTTAACAAAAATGCTAGCAGTATATTCTTATAGTATATTTTCATCATTAGCATGCTGTGCTATATTTTTAATTAAATTTACTGATGACAAATGGACATTCAGTTTGCACAGTAAAGCAAATCACATAGATCATCACAAACTCAATATACAAATATTAAGAAACTGCAAGATAAATTATACAAATATTATGAAAATATTAATACATTTTAGATATGGCTATTCATGCAATCCTAAGCAGAGTCGCCCTCTTCCAATGTTACTGAAGTCAGTGGGTTTAGAAGGGTGCAACTCTGATTAGGATTGCATTGTAGGGCTCTCAGTCAAGTTTCTTTCATTTTCTTTTTTTTTCAGTAACAAGAGTGATCTGCTTAGAAGAAAATGTTGTATGTGATAGACTGAAAAAGAAGTATAAATAACTAATGCTACAGTCCATGTCCTGCTGTAGGAGAAGACAAGATCCCTGCAGAGTGCAATGAAATCTGTCGGTGGTCCTTACTCCTGTCATCACTGGAACACAGAAACAGGGATGTGAAGAATTTCTCATGTTTGCTGGTTTAGCTTGAATATGGATGGGCTGAAATCAGTTCTTTTAAGATAAGGGATGAAACTGTGGCTACCAAACAAGTTCAATTTAGAGACGCTCTCTCTCCACTTTCTTGGAACGAAGTAGTACATTGTAACAACTATTAAAAAAAACAACATGACTTGCTTGCCACTTCACTGCTTTTATTATTACTTATATTAAAACTGAAGTATTAATATGTAAGCAAAATCATTGAAAATTGAAATGTCTGAATGTTGCTTTTCGTGGGATAGTTCATGGAAGACTAGATCACAATCAATGACTTATAATAGTCTTGAAAAACATAAAGGCCAGAATCCAAAGATTCTGTTGGTAAAGAGCCCTTAACTGTTTTGTTCCACCCAAAGAAAGTTTGGGTTTCTGTTTCCCGAATAGTAGTAGAGATGTATGAAGATGTTCTTAGCATTTTTCTTCTTCTTTTTTTCATATGTTATCTCTGTGAGCCATTTCATTCCATTCAGTTTTATTGTTGGTCCTCCCAACTAGTTTATTTCTTTTACACCATTTATACTGTCTACTGCATTTACATGCAGCTTATGAAGGGGGGATTTAGTGTGAGAAAACAAAAAATGGTGTGAAAATAAAGACTCCTGGATTTGATTCACACTTACGAGAAGCTATGTTGAAATGTAAATGTTCAAGTAAAACCATCAGAGATGATAAATTTGACAGCTTCCTAAAGAGTGTCATCTCATGCTACTGGTAGCCAGTGTGTGAATCGGATCAGTAGCTCAAAGGAAAAGAGTTAAAATTAATTTAGCCAAGGGAAAAAAACCCCTCTAACAGCGCATTTTTGAACGTAATGGTTAACCTGGTCATAGGAGGCAGCATGGCTGCGCTGCCTCCAAAGGAGTTTTTGGCCTCTCCCTACTGGGGCCAAAACGTCCTTGCGGCATGAAAAATTTGTGCAACCCTTTAGATACGCCACCTAAAAGGTGTTAGTTTCTGATCCATAGATGCCATATTTTGCTGCAAAATAACTTAATAATTGTTCTCATCATTTTGCTTTTATAATTCCACGTCCAAATAATTTGTCTAAGAATCTCTGAGACTATTTCCACATGGTAATGATTATCCAGTTTGCTTTCATCACCACAGTAAATGCAGTGGCATGAATAACAGCAACAGAGCTTCCCTGTGTAGATGTTTTCTGCTTAATTTCCTTTGTCTTCTTTCTCTACTTTTCCCTTACAAACATGCTTTTTCCCTTTCCACACTGACAGTCGAAAATGTAGTTATCACAGTTGTCATAGCAACTTGCGACCCCCCTTTTAATTCCTTTATTCACACATCTGCTACAGCACTACAATGGTTCTATTAAAATATGAAATAGATATGTGGCAATACATCACTATAACTATCACCAATTATCTACTTCCAATTTTAATAAAATTGTTTTTTGCCGTACAGCAATAGATCATTAAAGTGTGGACCCACTTTGGGAAATTCTTTGGGAAATTCCTTCACTGGCCCCTACTCTCTTCTCCAGCTTCTGACACTTGACCCAGTAAGTCACCTTTCTACATCCCTCCTCCTATTTCATTCCTTCTGCACCTTTCTCACCATCTTACCTCCAACACTGGTGTCCAAATGTCACTTGGTTACAGAGCCTACCTCCTCTAGTCACTACCTTCTTTTCCTCCTAGCAGCCCTCCTCCCCCTACCAATGCATCCAGCAGGTTGCTAGGCAATTTTCAAGATGAAAGTTGATCTAGTGACATGCCATTGCAAGATGTCATTTTTTCCTTTAAGGTTGGGGATATGTAAATCCCTGTCATCTCCCCCACTTTTTGGATTTTTCTGCAAACCGGGGAGGGGAGTTTCAAACACATTTGTCAGGAAGAACTATCTTCTCTGAACATGGCCCAGTTCTCTGAGTTTTTTTGAATCCACTCTTTTGGGGCCATGTTCAAAATTAGATATGATAATGCTGTAACAATCTACTGCCACTTCTGTATTTCAAATTTCATTAGAACTGTTATGGTGATATACCAATAGACTGACAGTGCTATAGCAACTGTCAATTTCTAAAGGTCCTCAAAAAGCTCTCCAGTGATGTGGCAGGGGAAAATGCAGATAAATGGCCCCTGTGAGAGGTTCATGGTGGTAAATTGGTACTGATATGGGCAGGATGTTTTGGTGATACGAAAATGCAAACCATTCCTCCCAGATGGTGTGTTCATGGTCCTGGATTGCATTCTTTTCAAAAAGATCACAGTAAAACATGTTTGGGAAGGGAAGCATACTGAGAGTAGAGAAAATACAGGGACAATATAATTACAGAAGGACTTCATGTGGATGTTCCAAAAAAACACTCCAGTTTGGAAGCCAAAGGAAAAAAAAAATCCTCCATGCGGAAGCAGCCAGTACAAAAGAAAATTCTCCAAGTCCTGTGGTTTTCTATCTCACAGCAAAGGACTTAGCTTTCCAAGTTAATTCATAGAACTGAATATTATGATAAGGAGTATGTAGGTCATATAGCTGGAGCTTTTGAGATCTACTGAACTCACATTATTACTGCTAAGGTGTTTAGTATTCCATTTAATGAGCACCCAAAAAATCATATATGCTACCACTGCCTAGCAAAGTAATTATTTTAGCCCATTAAATCTGTTCCAGTGTCTCCAAGCCCAAATAATGAATATAACATGTAGAACTTTTGAAAGAAATAAAGGTGTAGAGAGGGCTTCCAAACATGAATGCTAGGAACTAAAAAGAACTTCAGAAAGATTTCCATCAGAAAATATCATCACGATGTCATTGTATATGGTACAAGCAGGAACCCGCAAAAACCTATGGGAGAAATCCCATTTTCCCCTCCCCTGTGATTTCCTCTTTTTCCTTTCCTGAAAGCTTCAAGTGCCTCCCCCCTTTTCTGCTTCCTTCTCATCCAACTTCCAACCTTTCTTTATCTGCCCCTGTGTCTTCAGCTTTAACTCTCAGATGTTTCTGCAAACCTCTGGCATTTTTCAGGTTTGTAGAAAGATCAGTCCTGTCTGTTCACAGCTCTAATCACTGGATTTAAGTATCCTCAGATTTGGCTGACTTCATCATTAGACAATACAAGTGTTGGGCTCTTGAGATTTGTGTGTGTGTGGTGGTGGTGGGGATCCCCTCCTTCTCCCACTGTCTCGCTGGGCCCACCATAATCCATGGGCTCTGCTGCAACTGTTGCTAGGCCCACTGCAGCTCCAGGTCTCCACAGCAGCTCCCAGGCTTCACTACAGCCGTCTCCCAGCCCAGCTTCTGGGCTGCTAGAACCAAGAAATGACTATGCAGGAGGTAAGTGTGTTCTCAGTGCAGAGAATGACCTTTTGGTTGAGTTTTAACCCCCCCCCCATTTTTTAATGTTATGATATTTTGCTGCAAATCTGTTTGCAGGAAACCTGGTATTGCCCCGATCCGTGGATTTAAACATCTGCAGAAGGGGGGGCACTTGTGGCTTTTAGATATATACATGATGATCATTATACTCACATTTGTCTCCTGAAATAAATTGAGAGGGATCACTGACTATATTTGCACTTTCATCTTGCTTAGATGGCCCACTTGGCAGCCAATAGAGACTGTTGCTTTTCTATAGAGGTTCTGACCTTGTAGAATGGGCTCACTGATGTGGTATGGTGGGGCACAATCTTTAGTTTTTTTTTAAGAGGCCCTGTGAGGCTATTTTATTTGCCAGGGCTTTTACACTGCAGGTAGTTTCTTTGGGTTAATGCCTTTTTGCCATACTGTGTATTTATTTATATATATCTGGAATTATAAGCAGCCTTAAGGTTCAAGTGAAAGGAAGGGTATAAATATTTTAATTGTTTTTTTTTTTCAGTAGAAGAACAATGCTAACACCAATCAGAGCACATGCAGTTTAGGCATTTTTATTTCCATGATAAGCTTCCTTACAAGTTAGGAGGCATCCATACAACAGGGCAAACGTGTCCCAACAGTGCAGTTGCATTAGGGGGGGAAAAGAGCTCAACTTCTGTTGTATGCTATGAAATGTCAAGCCAAAGTGACTGCATAGACAAAGCTCAGCTGGTGAACAATACCTTGGCTGAACAAACTTCAACCCTGACTGATGACTTAATGAAATTCTGCTGCATATCCATGACATCGAAATATGAACAGGCTTGCTGGGTGCATTTCAACTTGCAGAACTTTCTGACTGAAGGAAAAAGAAAAGGAAAGTGAATTCCAATGAGAATTCTAGCTGAGTTTACATTACATTATATTTACATTACAGAAGTAAATTTAATTCAGCCCTCAACTGTTCAGTTGTATCAAATCAGAGAAACAATGAACCAAGTTAATCCTGAGGATTTCCTCCTAATAGGAATGTCATTTCTGGCTTATTCAGATGCTAATAAAGGAATTGTGAGCAAACCCCCAAAGTTTTCCTTTGTATTTGCTCCATCGGCCCTCCAGTTTGGATATGTTAAACACTCTGTTAATACCCGAGCTGATCCAAACAGTATTGAATAGAGATTTGATGATGGAAGACATAAGATTAAGTGTCACTCAAATTAATATTTAATTAAATTAATATTTTACTTTCATTTCTGTTATTTGATTTATATTACTTTGCAGTGTTGTGCAGTAACTGATATATAAATCTGTATTAATTATATAACACACAATGGGTTGGATCCAACCAGCATTTCTGTTAGTGGAAAAGGGAATAGGGTATTCTCTTTGACCATCAAAAGTTTATGCTGGAGATTGTGGGACCCACAAGGACAAACGGCACATGGGACAGGGGCTGTAAGAAGGAAGAGAATTGGGCAAGACTGAGCTAGCTAGGTCCAATTGAATGCTGCTCCTTTCTCGTGCAGAGAGCTTTGTACAGAGGGGCACCTCATAGTTGTTAAACAGAACCATCTCATCAACCACTGGGTTCTAGTGGAATGACTGTAGCCATAGCTATTACCAAAACGCCTTCACATTTCAATTGAGTTTCCGATTTTTATAATCCTCAGTACAAAATCACAATAGATTGCCTATCAATCCCCAAAACTCACCCATTAGAGCATTTCTCTAATGTGTAAAAATGGGCACAAAATTACAATAAAGAAGTAGGATATGGCTAATTTTACTTCTGGCATACATTGTTTTCCTAAGGTGTGTCCTAAACCAAAATATATGGTTAAGACAGCAGTTCAATGCAATATTGATTAGATAACACAGAAAATACCTTATTCTGGGCATTCCACCATTCCACTTCCAATGAAGTTTAAAGCCTATTCTCTGCTTTCTACTGCAATGAAGTCAGCAGCAGCAGCAGGAGCTGTCAGCCACCTAAAACTTCCCAAAGTTTTGCACAGAAAAACAAGTCACAAAAGTGATAATATTGCTTTACCTTGAGGAGATCTGTGGTTCATGTGAAAGAATCTAGTTTTGAGGCCTATAAAATCTCTGTATTTTTTCTCTATAAAGTTTGGAGGTATAGTGGACAGGATATAATACATGGATCTGAAGTTCCTGGAGTTGCCAGGTCTCTCTTTGCCATTGGTAGGAGGTTTTTGGGGTGGAGCCTGAGGAGGGCGGGGTTGGGGAGGGGAGGGACTTCAATGCCATAGAGTCCAATTGCCAAAGCGGCCATTTTCTCCAGGTGAACCGATCTCTATCGGCTGGAGATCAGTTGTAATAGCAGGAGATCGCCATCCAGTACCTGGAGGCTGGCAACCCTAGAAGTTCTCAAGGTGGCACTTAGGGTCACTAGCTCTTGCTTGGGTAACTCTGAATATTTGGGGCCAATGCCTGGGGGTGGCAGAGTTTGGGGAGTGGGGGGAGCTCAGCAAGGATGTAATACCATACAGTCCACCTTCCAAAGAGGCCCTTTCCTCCCAGGGAACTGATCTCTGTGTTCTGGTGCTCAGTGATATTTCTGGGAGAACTCCAGACCTACCTTGAAGTTGAATCTCCCTTATAGAATTATCATAAGCATAAATAAGGTAAGAACTGAATAGGGGGTTGTACACTGAAAGACACTATAGAAATTATTTATGGTACAAGGTGATGTCTGAGTGGTCATGCTCTGAAGTAGTATATATGGCAGTTACCTTCTTTCCCCCCAAAAGCAGCTTCTCTGCATTGCAGTACAATTTAAATTCCAAGGGAGCTTCAAAAGCATTTTGTAATTCAGCAGGAAGGGGCTGCTGTTATATAAAAAAGAGGAAAGCCCTGCTGGGTACACACAAGAGCTTCCATGTTTTTAAATATGGTTGCTAAAATCATGTACAGCATATTTCTGTCTGTGAGCATCTCCCTTTCGAATTGTCACATGCCTTCATCAGTTTTTACTCAAATGCTTTACGCAAACGTTCTTTCTCCGAAGAAATTTTAAATATGAAATCAGGCAAGGTTTTTTTGTTTTTTTTTACTAGTACCCCCTATATGTGAAGCCATAAATATGTGAAGTCTGTTATATTACACTGCAGACCAGGAAGTTAGTTTCTAATTATATTAATTACATTACAATACAAATGATTTGCTTCAGCGGCTTTCTGACTGTGCTGCTAGCCCTTCATAATATGATGGGCTGGATCACATACACATGATATTAAAAGGGGGAAATGAAAGGTGAGTTTGGCTGGGAGGCAAAAAGAGAGAGAGAGAGATTGCTGTAGCACCAAAGCATTAGAAAAGCTGTTTGTTGCTCACAAAATGAAGGTCTGACAGAAGAGGGGGAGCTGACAAAGCAGGAAAGCTGAACTAAAGGAAAGCTAAAGGCAGGGTTGGACCCAGTTAGCTTTTTCAGTCTCATCCGATTCTCCTTACTGCCGCCGCTATCCAACATAGTTTTTGTACATGCAAGTCCCAAGATCCCCAGCATAGCCTGTTTGCATTGGGTTGCGAGCATAACCTTGCTCCATTTCTTACCAGCAGAGAACTGCTATGGATCCGAACCATGGCATAGGCTGTAGGAGGGACACATAAGGCAGAAAATTGAGACCCCATTCATATACTGTAGATTAGCTCCAAAACGTAACTTCTCACATTAGCTGTTTACTTACATTAAGATTGCAATTAAGAAATGCACGGGATCGGACACACCACGAGCCCCAGTTTGCTGGCAAGTTCTGGGGGGTGCTGGGTGACATGAGGCATTCCCGGGGGGGCCGTTCCTTGAGAAGGTGACGGGGGGCTTGCCTGGGTCCCTTAAGAGTCTGCTGTGTAAGAGTGGCTGGGCTGCGCAGCTCCCCAGGGGGAATTTTCCCACCCAACCATTTATTTTCCTTGCCGCCCCCTGCTTCAAATGCGCCTATGAGGGTTAATGTTAATGTTAAAGTTAGTGTTAATGCTCACATTAACAAAAAAAAAATTGAAATAGGATTCTAGAGGAGCAGTCTATTAGTCTATTGCTGCCAAAATAAAAAGGAGTAATGTGATACCATAAAGAACACCAAGTTCTTATTCTAACATAAGTTTTTGTGCTTTGTAAGACACAAGAAGTTAGTCCTCACTAGGCAGACACATATACACAAATACAAAGTTATGAAAAAAGGGTAAAATTATGGTCCAGGGGCCATGAAGTGCAGGGAGTTCAGAATGAGATGTGACTATATAAAATTTAAATGTAATCAGGAAAAGGCCAGCAACCATTCATAATATTGATATTAATTATAATATAAATTCTCCAGTTTTGCTTATCTGGTTAACACCAGCAGGAGCTAAGAAATCCAGGTCCTTGTTAAGTACTGGGGAGAAAGTATGAAACTCTTTGTGAATTATTATCTGGCAATTTCATGCTGTAGAACTTTGCAGTTCTTGTTCTGATAACTTTTAGGTCGGCAACAGGAGACTGAAATGTCCTCCAGTTGGTTTCTAAATATTGCCATTCTAATGGCAGATTTCTGCCATCCATTCCATTGTATATGGAGATACCAGTCTGTCCTATCTAAAGAGAAGGACACAGTTGATACATGATGGCATATATCATTTTCCAAACTGGTGTATGTGATGGTACTCTAGGAGTCCTCTTTAAAGACAGAATGTGAGCCTCATAATCATCCAGCTAATATAAAAACAAAGCTTTCTCTTTTCTAGGAATGGGGCAAGGACACCATTTCAGGGGAAGAAGAACATCATTGGTGTCCCACTCTTTCTAAAAGCAGGAGCTCATAAAAGTCACCCATAGTCACCTAGCTTCCAGATCAGTGCAGAACACTATCCAGAAAATGTGGTGGTTGCTGGGCATCCAACCTTAGAAATTTGAATGAGCTAAGTGGCACTAAGGAGTCCTAATGTAGTCTTCATAAGTCCTTTGTGCCATAAAATTTAACATGTTTTCATTCTATTGTCCAGTGTAAAGGATTTCACCATGGCCAATAATAGTCAATGAAGGTTCTATTTCTCAGTGAGATTTACTCAGAGGTGAGGAACAAAGCTATGTTTATTCTATTTTAATATGCATAGAATGCACAATCTGGTGAGGCAGATTTCCTCCCAAAACACCCCCGAGCCTACTCAAGCAATATATGGCAAGTCTGTCTTCCATTATTCTTCCTACACATGAACCTCTTTAGTTCACAGCCTCAGCTGTGTTATCTGAGTAGCCATCTGGCTTTCAGACATCTAAGGCAAGGACTTCCTCTAAGTAACAATGACATCATTCAAGTCAACTGAGCTGTTTCGATCATCATCACTGAAAAATTATGTTGTTGACCCCTACACAATTGTGACTAATTAGAATCCATGTTGGATATCTGAGAAAAGATAGCTAGGACAACAGTAGATATACAAGGCAGAAGGCTTTCGTAATGGAAAGACTGCTGTGGAGCGTGGCTGCCTCCGGGGGAGGCTGACCCTTGTACTGACACATAAAATCAAAGAAAGGCAGGATGACTAAGCATTTGCTCACCAAGAAAATGGAATGAATCTGACAAAACAGTTTGCTGAGGCGCTGATTTAAAACTTTACCTAATAGGAGATCATGTTTGATCTGAGTAACACTTGCACGACAGCAATCTCAAATCCTTTGATTCCCTCTCTTAAATCTGCAGTCTTGAAATGTGTCCAATTTCTTCACTTTCTTCATCTGCTCAGCCTTCTCATAGAAATATAAAGACCATTTTTTAAAAAAAAATATCATGCGATATATGCTACAAGATATTCATCCATTAAATCTGAACAAAAAATCAAGCAGCCGTGTATTCTCATTTGATGGATTTCCTCATTGCTTTTGCTTAACATTCATTTAATGTATTTTGTCCTATTTCTAGTTTCATTCTTTTCTTTCTGCCTCATTCATACATCAAGAAGTAAAAAACACTGCTGCACTAATCCAAAGTAAAGATGAGAATTCATTTCCAAGCGAATGATAAAATAACTTGCAAACCTCACCCCCAGTTCATTGTATTAATTTAGACAACAAAAAAGAATGGCAACATCCATTTATTCATTCCCATCGAACCTGGCAGTGAGGTCAATGTGAAGGAACTCTCCTCTTTTCTTCCTCTTGTTCATTCTCCTCCAATCATTCCTTGAAGACAAATTCTAGAAAGTGCGAATGTGGACTTCATTGTCATCCCTTCCCAGTGTGGTGCAGTGGTTAAGAGCGATGGTTTGGAGCGATGGAGTCTGATCTGGAGAACTAAGTTTGATTCCCACTCCTCCACATGAGTGGCGGAGGCTAATGTGGTGAACTGGATTTGTTTCCCCACTCCTACAGACGAAGCTAGCTGGGTGACCTTGGGCTAGTCACAGCTCTCTTAGAGCTCTTTCAGCCCCACCTACCTCACAGGGTGTCTGTTGTGGGGAAGGGAAGGTGATTGTAAGCCGGTTTGAGTCTCCCTTAAGTGGTAGAGAAAGTCAGCATATAAAAACCAACTCTTCTTCTTCTTCTTCTTCTTCATCAGAGTGGTGGACTCTAATCTGGAGAAGTGGGTTTGATTCCCCACTCCTCCACATGAAGCCGGTTGGGTGACCTTGGGTTAGTCACAGTTCTCTCTGAACTCTCTCAGCCCCATCTACCTCACAAGGTGTTTGTTGTGGGGAGAGGAAGGGAAGGTGATTGTAAGCCAGTTTGAGACTCCTTAAAGGTAGAGAAAATTGGGGTATAAAAACCGCCTCTTCTTCTTTTTCTTCTGGGATACCTGCTGAGGTTGTACACCAGCTGAGGACATTCCTGAAGAAGGTATATGTGACCACTTTCATGTGTTTGGGTAATACCTAGCTTTGAATACTGTAGTGTGCTTTGTGTGAAATGGCCCTGAAGATGATTGTTTGGAAACTACAATTGGTATCAAATATGGCAAAAAGGGTACTGACTGATACAAAGTTGATGCTATATAAATTGCACTGGCTGCCATTTTTTGGGGACTCAGTTCAAGGCTTTTAAAGCCCTACATGGTTTGAGTTCAGAGTACCAGAAGAAATGCCTTCACTCATACAGCTTGCAGAGATCATATAGAGATGGCGCCTTCGTGTGAGAATTGACATTATCTGGTTGGGACTCTTCTGAAGGCCTCTGAACCGAACTGACTAATTGTGATATGGTACCAACTGGTATTATTGTACCAATATGCCCTGACCTGGATAAGCCAGGCTAGCCTGATTTTGGAAGCTAAACTGAGTCAGCCCTGGTTAGCAATTGGATGAGAGACCACCAAAGAAGCCCAGAAGCAAGCAATGTTACTCAGAGGCAAGCAATGGCAAACCACCTCTGAACAGCATGGTGTAGTGGTTAAGAGCGGTGGTTTGGAGCAGTGGACTCTCATCTGGAGAACTGGGTTTGATTCCCCACTTCTCCACTTGAGCGGCAGATGCTAATCTGGTGAACGGGTTGGTTTCCCTGCTCCTACACATGAAGCCAGCTGGGTGACCTTGAGCAAGTCACAGTTCTCTCAAGAGCTCTCTCAGCCCACCTGTCTCACGAGGTGTCTGTTGTGGGAGGGGAAGGGAAGGTGATTGTAAGCCGGTTGAGTCTGTCTTCAGTGGTAGAGAAAGTCAACATATAAAAACCAACTCTTCTCCTCCTCCTCCTCCTCCTCCACTCTTCCTCCTCCTCCTCTCTATGGGGTCACCATAAGCTGGCTGTGACAGCAAAATAATAATAACAATAATGCTTAAATAGTGTTAAATGGCTTTTCTAAGTAGTTTGTATTATTGTACACTGTGACTTAATGTGGTTTGTGGCCTTGAGGCTGAAGGGCAGCCTACAAGAATACTAAAATAAAATAATTTCCCTCATCCCACCGTCTACCAGTCGTACCTTCTATACTGTGAGAAGCTATTACTGTACTACCAAGTTTATCTATAGATAGGAAGACAGAGAAGCTTTCTATCACCAGCTTTTTACTCCTTCCCAAGACCCTCAGATGCCATTTCTGCAGCAACCAAATTGCCACATCTCAGTGTATCCTTAAAAATGTAGCCCGGAGGTGGGGAGGGGAAGAAAGGCTCTTTCTGCCCACATACCGTTGGCTAGTGGCTGACTACTGCAGCAACCATCATCAGAATAGTAAATGCAGGGGAGTAAGAATGACGAGGCAGCAGTGGGATGCTCACTGTGGGAATGAAAATGAATTCAATAATTTTTTAAAAATCCCTAGCGATATTCAGAGTATGAATAGCAAAGCTGTCATAAAATTAGAGGCACCTTTTCCCACTGTTGGTGGACATGTGAAGTCGTACAGAAATATTGGGAAAAAATCCACAAGAACCCCGAAGGCATTGTAAAACAGAGCATAAAATACGATCCCAAACTTTTTCTTCTGAATAACATACCATAAATCAGGACCAACAGATTATAATAAGATATCTTGCAACTGCAGCAAGAGTAGTACTGGCATAACTTTGGAAAACAAATAAGATCCCAACACTTCAAGCATGGTTAGACAAGTCCCTAGAATACAGTACTATGGCACAATTAACAGAACACATGAAGGATCATACACAAGAACAGAATCACGAGAGATGGAGACCTTTTTATGAATTTGTTAACAATACCAAACAAAAGATTTAATCAAATCAAACTTTTTTTTTTTGGTTAAAAATATATGGAAAACGGTATTATGAAAAACAGTATTATTAAGAGGGGTAGAGATTGTTAGATATCAACAAAATGATATGTAAATTAATATTATTTTCCCTTTCCCAATTGTTTTCTCCCTGTATATTTATTTATCACTGAAAAAAATAAAAAAAATAAAAAAAAGAATTTTTAAAAAATCCCTAAGCCAAACCACTATATAAATTTACGAATAAAACTCCTCAATGGATGGATTTCCCAGTTTATGTCAATGGATGGAGTAGCTGTATACCAATAATCCATGAGGAAGGGAGAGTGTACACATGCATTGCATCTAGGGTTGCCAACCTCTATGTACTAGCTGGAGCTCTCCTGATATTACAATTGATCTCCAGCCAATAGAGATAAGTTCACTTGGAGAAAATGGCTGCTTTGGCAATTGGACTCTACGGCATTGAAGTCCCCCCCTCCCCAAACCCCACTCTCCTCAGGCTCTGCACCAAAACCTCCCGCCGGTGATGAAGAGGGAACTGGCAACCCTAATTGCAGAACCTTGATAGAATCACTGGACCAGGGCTTTCACCTTGATACATCTTGATTTTTGTTTTTACAATAGGTCAGCAAGAGTTCTAATTTTTATTATTATACAAACTTAATAGAAATCTCCAGAAAACCAAATTTCTGCTCACAGACTAATAAAGAACAAAATGATGCTATATTCAAAAAGCTATCCTTGCAGCCTGTTTGTCAACAGAGCAATCAGAATCATACCAAGAAAAAAAAAATAAGACATCTTGACTGTGCTAACCATTAATAAAATTTCTTAATAATGGGGTAAACCATCTGGGCCCTGACCTGGATGGCCCAGGCTAGCCAGAACTCATCAGATCTCAGAAGCTAAGCAGGGTGGGCCCTGGTTAGTACTTTGCTGGGAGATCATCATGGAATACCAAGGTCACTACGCAGAGGAAGGCGATGGCAAACCACCTATGTTAAGTCTCTTGCCTTGAAAAGCTTACCAGGACACCATAAGTCAGCTGAGACTTGACGGCACTTTACTCGTACACACAAACCATGTGGTGAGTACTTTGTTGTCACTATTATGATTTCTATTTTACGATTAAGTCCATACATTTCAGGAAGCAAGCAATTTGCAGGAGTGGAGCAGACAATGTAGAGAGCGTCAGAGATAATAATAATATTTATTGATACAGTCAATCAGACCAGTACAAGAGCGTCAGAGAAATCATCTTACACAAGCCAAACAGTGCAATCCTAAATAGAGTTACACACTTCTAAGTTGATAGAAGTCAATGGCTTTACAAGGATGTAAATTATTATAATTGGACTGTTATAATGCAATCTTAAGAATGCTTTCCTGGAAGTAAGTCCTATTGAAGAGTAGAATTCTGAGCAGACCTGTTTAGCATTACTATTAGTGACCCAACATGTACAAGCAGAATCACCCACCTATACACAAATATATAATTTCAGATGCATAGAAGGAGCTCTTGCAAGGTTTTCTATAAACAAAGAAGTATTTAAGGAGTCACAATCACCCAGGAGTCTATAAAGTTTAACAAGCCTATATCCTGTTTTACAATTAATTATATCCCCTGAATCATTCATGATTTAATTTCTTATCCTGCTTTATCACCATAACGCTGTTCCTGGTCTTTGGTTTCCTGACTCATGGGGCTTTCTCCTCAAAATGGGAGCTACCAAAGCATTGTTCCTATGTCATTATTTTCTCTGCAGATGAGAACTTATGCAGCTGCCCTCCAAGCACTTTTACCAAAAAGACAATCCTTAAATATTCATTTCCTTTGGAAATCTAGTTAAAAAAATGACAAAGTGACAACTTGCACTTGCAATAAAGCCCTGAAATTTGAAAAGCTATCCACATTAACTACATCAGTACAGGCAAGCCGTAACTTTGATTTGTCTTACATTGGTTTGATCATTACTGTTTCTTGGGAATGGACTAGACTGATAATTGAGGGGGTGGTGGTTAGGGAGAATCAATTTTGCAGAATAGCTGATTTTGTTTATTCAATACACTGCTGTCTGTCAAGTTAGCTCCTTGATCAGTAATCATCTAAACAGTCTTATGTATGTGGTATTGAGGTTTTTGCTTTTGAATAGCAACCTAGATGTGAAGAAACTGAATTTGTATCAGGAATATCTATAGGGGTTATTCTATTGTTATTAATTTAAGTAGACACTGGATGTCAGTGTTGCTGTTTGTTAAAAGGAAAGAAAATAAGAAGTTTAAAAGTCAGAGTTTATTGTGAGACATCAAAGGGAATCAAAGAAAACTGCTTAAGGTTCTAATGAGATTGGAACATTAGACTTAACATGATGGTTCCGTTTGTTTGAGAATGAGGAGGCCATCCTGGCATGTTTGGGTATTCCTCTTCCCATCTTCCTAGGATGCAGGATCTAGATTGCTCTTTCCGCCCCAATGGGGAAGGGAGTGCCCACCCTCTTCATTTTGAAGGCTTCCACAGCTCCTAAAGAGACTACTCCGTGTGCCTTGAGCCTTCCTCCATCCCAACCTCCTGAAAAAAACTTAGGAGAACAAAACCTCAACTTTAACAGGAACAAGTAATGCTGTAGGAAACAGAGAGCAATGAACAGTAATAGTTTCACAAACTAATGTCCCTGTTGGAAAATGGTCCCCCCACCAGTGGAGAAGAAAATTTCAAAAAAGCTTGCGTAGGTCCAGGATGTCCTCCTCATTCTCAAACAAAAGGAACCTTCATGGTAAGTCCAATGTTCCATTTTTTTTGAGACAAGTTCATTGACCTGAGTCACAGCCTGTCCAGTAGCTCACAGCAGAGAACTTGCTTTGCATAAAGAAAGGCTTAACCCTTGCCCAGCTGTTCAGAAATATGTTTTTCTGTCAGGGGCCCTAAAGAAGTGCTAAGGGTAAATAAAGCTGAGCTAAATGAGCTAGTAGTCTAACTGGAGATAAGGCAAACTCATATTGGGGGTCTTTAAACATATGAATATTAGCTGAGTCCAGCCATTTTGAGTGCACATAAGGGCTGTGGAAAATTGTTAATCTCCTCTCATATTTCCATGCTGTGCTGGAATTAGACTGTGGTATTCAGTATAAGGATGTGTCATTGGCCACCAAGATCAAGTTAATTCATGCCATTGTATTCCCTATTACTATGCATGGGTATAAAAGTTGGACAGTGAAGAAAGCTGATAGGAAGAAAGTAGATTCTTTTGAAATGTGGTGTTGGAGGAGAGTGTTACAGATACTGTGGACGGCCAAAAAACAACAACAAATCAGTGGGTTCTAGATCAAATCAAGCCTGAACTGGGCCTAGAAGTTAAAATGACTAAACTGAGGCTATCGTATTTTGGTCACATTATGAGAAGACAAGAATCACTGGAGAAGACAATAACGATAGGAAAAGTTGAGGGCAGCAGGAAAAGAGGAAGACCCAACAAGAAATGCATTAACTCAATAAAGGAAGCCACAGCCCTCAGTTTACAAGGTCTGAGCAAGGCTGTCAAAGAGAGGACATTTTGGAGGACATTGATTCATACGGTTGCCATGAGTCGGAAGCAACTTGATGGCACACATTCAGTACATTAACATATGGATGTCTAGAAGAACAGGCATTCTCAGAGAGTGGAATGGGGCTCAACCAAGCTCCCATATAGCCTCTACTTCAGTGATCACCAACGTAGTGCCTACAAGTACTTCCTGGAACCCATTTTCTCCTTGGACTTGGGAGAAAATATCAAGAGTCTTGAGTGGAACAGGAAAAGAGGAGCTTCAGGTTACTCCTTATTGACTAGCAAAGTACTGAGCTTATCCTGGGAAGGCACATCACAGCTAGGATTGCCAACCTCCAGGTGGTGGCTGGAGATCTCCCACTATTACTGATCACCAGGTGACAGAGATCAGTTCCCCTGGAGAAAATGGCCACTTTAGCAATTGGACTCTATGGCATTGAAGTCCCTCCCCTCCCCAAACCCTGTCCTCCTCAGGCTCCACCCCCAAAATCTCCAGGTATTTCCCAACCCAGAGCTGATAACCCTAGTCACAGCTGTGTATGCTTAGCCAACAACACAGACTTTCTTACGTTTCTGAGTTTGACAGTCTCTCTCTGTGGTTGTGTCTGGAGCAAAACCTTCCCCTGCTTTGGAAACTGAAGTTAAACACCAAAGGAAATATGATGATCATGTCCCCAATGGCAGCCATTTTGTGGTAGCCTGTCTCGATGGCAAACACTCTGGGATTTTCTTCCTTTACCCATGGTAGCTATTTTATGGTAGTAGCCACTAAACTTTCTCAAAACTCCGAAGTGCCCACAGGCTCATCAAGTTTTGGGGTCCCTACTCTACATGCTTGGAGACAAAAATTTAGGGTTGCCAGGTGGGTGGTTTTTGCAGGCAATTGCCTGCCAATCCACCTTGCTGCTCTAGAGCTGCAATTGCATGTGCGCACGGTCGTGCACATGTGATTATGTCACTTCCGGGTTTACTCCCAGAAGTTCCACATCGCTGCAGCCGCTTTAGCACTGAAGTGCGATCACCCCACCCCAGCCCCCTAAAAACTCCTGCCGATTGAGCGGGAGACCTGGCAACCCTAATGTCGTTGTATTCAGGTGCCATTTCCATTTCCATTTATTTACTAGCTCCTTTGACCAAAGGTCTTGAGCTTAACCATAACAATAATACATAATACAACAACACATAATCAATTTACAACACCCAACGTATACTTAAGGTTAAAACACAGTAGAAACAATTACTAAACATAGCATCACTAATACCATAATAATATATTCCCCCTGAACCAGTCTCATTGAAATCACAAAATCTGTTTCAACATTCAACTCGTAGTTTACGTGCTTGTTTTGTTTTGACGTTTGAGCGACATCACCTCCGCCAAAAATCTTGCAACAGAACTAGTGATATCAGGATGAATATCTCCCATTATGTGGGATATCACCCAGGACTCCAAGGGAAGTTTGTATTTAGACAATATTGGGGTGATCCAACGCAACCGAGGAGCTGACCAGTGCTGACAAAACAATAAGAGATGGTGTAAAGTCCCAATATCTCCAGATTTACATTCACAAACTCGATCTGAGTATGGAGTTTTCGCAAAACGACCTGACATCTCTGCAGTTGGGTAAGCATTTAATCTGGCAAGCATAAAGGCACGTCTATGGCTTGGGATTGTCAGCAAGCTCACATAAGAGGGCACAAACTCAGGAGGGGGAATCCCCAGTGCAAGGGTAGAACATACGCGCCTAGAGCGGAATGTAGTGCTAACACACTCAAGATTTCTCACCCTTGACCTTACTAATTTAAGTGCTTCAGAAAAGTTTAAGTTGTTAAGAACTAATGGTGGAAGGTCAAGCAGTACCAGTTTACTATCTATATGTCTTCCCCACGTCCCTCTGTAGTTATCTTCCTTTAATCTATGTAACAGGCCCCCTTGGATGTTAGGAGTTGAGTAGAGAACCTTCAGCCTTAATTTGAAGGCAGCAATCCAGGCCCTAGATTCAAAAGAACACTGTGCAAGTTCCATTCTAAGTGCCGTTCCCGCCACACACTTTGGAGAGCCTGTCAAACGCCGCAGAAAATGTATAAGTATATTGTCAACAGACTCCGTGATTTCATTAATCCAAATGGGAGCTCCAAATAGAAACTGAGGGATTATTTTGGCATTGAAAGCTGTAATAGCCATAGGAACATATTGGCCTCCCCTGGAATAAAAGAATCTTAACAAAGCATTCGAATTAACTTTGGCAGTTTTATTTGCCAAGCTAAGATGAGGTTTCCAAGACAAATTTTGACTAAAAGTAACTCCCAAATATTTAAATTGGGACACCATCTCTAATTCACCCCCCTCAACTTTCCATGGATTTCGTTTTACTTTGATCTTCTTTGAGAAAACCATTACTTTTGATTTACTATAGTTAACTGATAGACCCTCCTGGTTACAATAATCAATAAACCTATTAATAGTCTTACGAAGGCCCACCTCAGATCTAGACAAAAGGACTGTATCATCCGCATAAAGCAAAATGGGAACCTCATTACCAGCTAATATTGGTGCATGATAAGCTGTCTTTTGAATAAACGGAATCACATCATTAAAATAAAAATTAAACAGCATGGGGGCCAAAAGGCAACATTGTTTCACCCCCTTTAAGAGGTGAATACTATTAGTAAGTTGGCCTTCAACTCCACAATGGACCTGAGTGGTAGGGTTCTCATAAAGCTTAAAAATCAGCCAAAGTAATCTCTTATCTATGGTTGTGGTTTTTAATTTAGCCCACAGTCGGCCTCTAGGCACTGAGTCAAAAGCTGCCCTTAAATCCATAAAGGCAACATACAAAGAGCCCCCTGAGTATGAAGAATACTTATCTGCAAGATGATATAATATAAGACAATGTTCCAAGACAGAGGTGCCTTTCTTAAACCCAGCTTGTTCCGGATGTATTATTTCTTCAGTTTCTAGCCAATTCGATAATTTTGACTGCAAAAAGGCTGCATATACTTTACCTATTGATGAAAGCAAACTAATAGGACGATAGTTTTTAGGATAGTTTTTTGGTCCTTTTTTATAAAGTGGCACAATTATTGCATGTTTCCATGCTGCGGGAATATCTCCTGTGTTATTTATTTGCGTGAAAAGTGAGGCCAAAATATGGCTCCACCAAGACAGATTTACTTTCAAAAGGTCAACCGGAATTAAATCACGACCTGGAGCTTTACCTGACCGAAATTGTTTAATTAAGGCACTCACGCATTCAGGGGAGACCTGTGGCCAACTATCCATTTGGGGGGGTTCAACCAGTTCCTCATCCAAATCAAAACCAGGGACCGTTACAAAATTAGAAGTAAAGTATTTTTCCCAGATCCCAGGAGTAATGCATGAAGGGATACTAGCCACCGTAGAGAGTCCTCTATTCACTAGATTCCAAAAAGTCTGGGTTTCGTTATTATTTATTGCTGAGATGAGTAATTTCCAGCATTTATATATGTCCAGCTGTTTTTTAAACTTTATCAGGGACCTAAATGACTTCTTTAGCCATATAAGATCTAACAGATGTATATTTGAGCTGGTATTTTTGTATAAGCGGTGAAGAGATCTTATTTTTTTAATACTTTCTCTGCACTCACCATCAAAGCAGCAATTTTTACGTTGGAATCCTCGGGACGATGATGGTTTTGAATAGATTGGTTTAAAAAGGTTTAAAATATTAGTTAACGAATCTATCATCTGCACCGTATCCCTCTGTTTAAAAAATTCAGTAAGGGCGGACCGACATTGATTTGAATGCATAATATTCACTACAATAGGAGTTAACTCAGGTTAGGGCTGTCAAAAAAAAAATTCGGTACAGTTCGGATTCGGCCGAATTTGGCCCTTGTGGGTTCGGTACGTGCCGAAGCCCGAACTCCCCCACTTCGGATCCGTTCAATTCGGCGGGAATTCAAAGTTCGGAAAAAAATTCGGCCGAATAAAGCCATTAAAAACACAACCGCGCCTTTCCGCGGCTCTGGGGGGGGCATTTTTGGGCTTAGAGGTCCCAAACGTTTGGCAGAGCTTCAAAGGACGTTTATTGAAAGACTCCCCAAGTTTTGTAAAGACTGGGTCAGGGGGGGGGCTGAGATATGGGCCCTGAAAGGGGTCCCCCCACCCTTAATGTTGTGCATCTCTCAGCAGAGCTTGCCGCACACGCACAAAGCTCCCAGCCCGACAACAGCGGAGAAATTAGCAAAACAACTGCAAACACAACCTTGTTACACAACACCTTTGCAACACACAACTGAAACCTCCCCCCTCAAACCAGGGAGCGAGAGACTCGAGGGGGAACACACACCCCAGGCAGAACCGACGAAAGCCCCCTTTGGCTTCCCCCCCACCCACAGAAACTGCTCCCTCCCCACACACACACAGACTCTGCTTTCCCCCACACACACACACATACACAGGAGAAAAATTATAGATTAAAGCCCCCAAAGGGGTCTTACTGTGGCTGTCTTCTGTTCCATCAGGCACGGAATGTTCTGCTCTGGAGAGGAGATGCACACAGGATCTGATCGGCTGCCCCATTCATCCCAATAGGGGAAAGGGGAAAGCGCATATCTCGGGACCCCCTGACCCAATGTTCACAAAACTTGGGGGGTTCCTTAAGAAGCTTAATCTAAAGTTCCAGTGAAAGTTTTGTGTCTGCACCCCCAAAAATGCGCCCCCTGCAGCCATGGAAAGAGAAAAGGGGGGGAGGCGATATTTCTGCCCCCACTGAACCCATCTTTACAAAACTTGGGTAGTATCTTAAGAATAATTCACTGAAGCTATGCTAAAAGATTGGGGGCTATATCCCCAAAAAAGCGCCCCCTGCAGCCACATAAATGGAAAAGGGGGGGAGGGAAAAGGGGGAGAGCCCATATCTCGAGACCCCCTGACCCAGTGTTTACAAAACTTGGGGGGTATCTTAAGAACACTGGTCTGAAACTCCGCTCAAAGTTTGGGATTTGTACCCCCAAAAATGCGCCCCCTGCAGCCATGGAAAGAAAAAGGGGGGAGCCCATATCTCGGTACCCCCTGACCCAATGTTTACAAAACTTGGGGGGTACCTTAAGAAGCTTCATCTGAAGTTCCAGTGAAAGTTTTGTGTGTGCACCCCAAAAAATGCGCCCCCTGCAGCCACAGAAAGGAGCGAATGTGCACAAGCACCCCACACACACACACGAGGATTTCGCTCTCTCTCTCTCTCTCCCTGGCCAGGCCGCACATCAGCTGATTCCTCCAGTACTCAATCCTGACTGATTGGCCAGAAGAAGACCCAGCTTGCCCACCGATTGGCCGGGGGAGGAGAATGCTGCTTACTGACGGTTATGCTGCTTACTGACGGCTGAATTGGCCAAATTTATTCGCGAACTCCTGAACTCGCTGAATTCGGCCCCCCCGGTTGCCCGCCAGTTTTGAGTTCGGATCCGTCCGAACAGAAAAGCACCGAATCAGGGGAAATTCGGTTGATTTTCAGTTCGGACCGAACCGAATTGACAGCCCTAACTCAGGTGACCATCTAACGGGCCTCAAGGCCTTTCGTCCTTGTAATAGGTTTGTTGATAAACCGGGGAATAAAAAACAATCAGGAGACAATAAAAGAGTTAATTGTAAGGGAAGATGGTCCCCTCCATAATACTCTCCTATCTTAAAATCGTGAATTCGCGGTAGCAAACCTTCTGATACTAACATGTAATCAATCACACTGGCCCCTTTGAACTAATGTCGTTGTATTCAGGTGCTTGATTCTAGGCCCTCTACAATAAATCTGCATATTTAAGGTTTTCTCCTTGTCTCCAGATGCCATGCAGGTTTTGTACTATATCACAACAAGACAGCAATCACACTACACTGAGTCTACAGGGTAAAGACTGTCCATGTTTTTCTCCTGGGTAGCTGTAGGTGGTAAGATAGAGGTATCATTTCCTCTAGTATGAACAAATTCCATTATTTAAAAAAAATATTTTGGAGCACTTTAAAGTTTGCAAAATTTGTACACACAGCACACAATGGCCTTATTAATATTTTAAAGTCACATGAACATTGTTGTCAGTCTTCAACCATGAAGGGAAAAAAAACTCTAAAACATGAATATACAATCAGAGTACATTTGCATACATCTGAACTTCAGTTTGCAGAGGAACAAACTCCTGTTTTAAAAAAGAAAACCATGGAGGAATTCATTCCCCCCCCCCATAAATTTTTCACTAGCAACTGAGTGTGAGCCAGTAATCACTGAACTGTGTCAAAATGCTGGGATAAGAATCTCATGTTTTGCTTTATAGCAAACTTGAAGACCCTAAACATGTGCCATTTTTTCATTAGACTCAAAAGAATCTGGCAATCTGTATTTCACTGATAATGATGTTGAGCACTGCAGCTTAAAGCTATCGGTGGGTGTACTACCAAGCAATGAACCCATTCTAATTTATTTCCCTGCTTAGGATGGCACCAAAGCCCTTGCTGGTATAGCTTCTTAGGGTCGACACACAGGGTGATTATCAAATTGTGGTATTTTTGCTTGTACGGTGCTTTGAGCACTTAACTGACATCTCAACAGGATTGAGGATGCTGAACATTTCCCATGCATCAGCTGTCAGCACTTTTACAGGACTGAACACTAAATGACATTTCTCCCTTACAGTAATCACTTGAAAATTCATAGCAGCATTTAATTCACCCAGTAAGGTAAATTTGCAGTAGAAAGAAAGAAAGAAAGAAAGAAAGAAAGAAAGAAAGAAAGAAAGAAAGAAAGAAAGAAAGAAAGAAAGAAAGAAAGAAAGAAAGGAAAGAAAGGAAAGAAAGGAAGGAAGGGAAGGAAGGAAGGAAGGAAGGAAGGGAAGGAAGGAAGGGAAGGAAGGAAGGAAGGGAAGGAAGGGAAGGAAGGAAGGAACCAGATTATTACTTTTGTGAGTGTGTTACCAATTGTCATTATAAACATAATCCTACTACTGTATTAGCACCTGCATCGATGATCAATCTATGTGAAAGGATTATTATTCCTCACTTCCTGAGAGAAACTTGTTGCTTAACCTTAACTGATATGCTACCTCTCAGAACATCTTCAAAATTATATAGCAGGAAGCAGGTAAATCTGTAAATACACAGCTAATACAAAGAACACTTAACTGAACTGATGCTGTACTCATGCCATGTGTTGATGGATGGCATTTGAATTGGTTAAAAAATGCTTTCAAGCTGATGGTTTTGACATTGTGTTGGTTTACCATACACGAAATGCTAACCTCATAGTAGGGTTGCCCTCAACCCTGAGAACTCAAAACTGGTAGTACTTTATTTCTTGCAAAATTTCGAAAATATATGTCCTATCCGAAAGTATTTGTTGGAAATTATAGCAAACTGCTTTCCTTCTGTCCAAAGCCTTCCTGGCTGGCCTCACTCACTGAACCCTGATGTCCAGCTCTCAGAGCTGGGTCCTCCTATTTGACCACTGTCACTGCCAGTTTGTAGCCTGCTCTCCTGTTTTCATACCAGATGGTATACTATTGAAATTACACGACACTTGACGAATGTACTATGCATCATTCAAAGATCTATATAGACACCAACTCTATATGGATCTCTAGGGCAATATTGCTAGATAATTTAAAAGAGATGCCTGAAAAAATAGAGTTTATATGTATATATTTGTGCTTCCTCCAACTTTTGAAAATGTCAAGTATGATTGTTAGTTAAAATTTGGGACTGTAGCAGAGGCTGAATTCACACAAACCTGCCCAGTTGCTCCATTTCCTACAGCAGAGTCTGCTTGACTACTTCCCAGCAGGGTTCTCCTGGAGGTGAAGGGCAAATAGGAATAAGAGTAGTGGGAGAACAGTGAGGACAACAGGGGAAAGTGTGGACATCCGTGAAACAGGAGAGGGAGCATAAGCAGAAAAAAGAGATATGTCACAGTAGATGATAAAGAACCTTTAAAGGGGCCCAATTCAAGTGTCAACCTCCTCTTGCTAACAAGAGTATTATTCAATTTCTGGGTCTTTACATCTTTCTTGATTTTTTTTATTATACACAGAGATTAATATATATTTAGTCCTACAAGATGAACCAGTCAAAACAGTATTTGCGTTTTATATTGTTTTTCCCTACTGAATTTATTATTTTAAAAGATTGCCTAATTCAGTGGACTTAAATGTCATCATGTGTGATGGCTGATACCTAGTACAATGCCATTTTGGTTTAATTGCCTTTACTTTCCTCAATAGGGATGTGAAATGGTATAGTATAGCTCGATCTTGTCAGATCTTGGAAGCTAAGAAGGGTTTATACTTGGGTGGGAGACCACCAAGGAAGACTTTGCTGAGAAAGGCAATGGCAAACCACCTCTGCTAAATCTCTTGCTTTGAATACCCTGTGGGGTCACCATAATTTGGCTGTGACTTGACAGCACTTTACACACACACACACATAAACAATTTCCACAGTGGTCTTTTCCTCCGTAGTGTGTGTATAGTGTCATCAACTTCTAGTGACCCCTAGTCAACTTCTAGTGACCCCTAGTGGGGAACAGTCCCAGAAAGGGCCCTGCTCCCATTCCTGCCTTTTCCTGACAGAAACCAAGGCTTGAAGTACTGTTGATGTTGCCTAGTAATGGCTACTTCAGATGCTGCTTCTATTATTGATGGGGGGGAGACAACCATTTAAAAAAAATAGATTTCAGATTTCTCTGCAGATCTTGCGCTTTTCTCAGGTTTGTATAAAAATCTGTCTTCTCTGTCCATGTCCCCAGTTTCTGCATTTAAGTATCCACAGATGGGGCCACACTAGCAATATTGATATACATTTTGTTTTCAGATCTTACAAAAGTTCCTTCTATTTCCTCTTTCCAATTGGATGAATGTGTTATATTAGCAAATCCATCCTAAACATTTATATGGAAAGTAGGATTAATTTATTTCACTTGGACTTGTTTCAAAGGAGGTGTACTTAAGATTGCAGCCTATGAGTTGTTTCTCCCATTCATTTGATTCCCTTGGAGGACAGTAAGGAAAAGGAAGAAAGCAAACTAGCAGGTCAATTTGAAAGTTGTTTTTGATTTGGTTTTCAGTTTATTTCAGATAATGGATTGGATCTATACCACTAACAACAGATTTTTCTCCCAGAGGAAGAAGCCTTCTGCCAGTCAAGGAAGCTACTGTACATGGAATGAAGCTCTAATGTTAGCAGAACAGAATCATAGGATACAACCAAGTAATTATTATTTCTTAAATGTGCTAAAAAAAAAAAAAAGATGCACACATGAGGCTAGCAGGAGAAACTTGGAAAAAGTGTGCCAGCTCACTCACCAGGGCAGAGTAGTGGCAGTGTAAGCAATGGAAGTGATGTTGCATCTGACAAATACTACCTTTCAAGATTCTTTGAGTTTCAAGGGAAGACAGGCATTGGGTAAACACACTAGCAAGCTTTAGAAACTGCCGCTCAAACTGCAGCTTATTGTCTGGCAAATGCTAAAAAGTGATAGGAACAGTAATGGTGGATTTGCTTCTCTATTGAGCCATGTTTCTGGCTCCACACCTGCTTTAGCTACTTCCCCTGTGCTTCAGGAGGGAGTTGCCTAGCGGTTCGGCAGATCCTTTGCCTAGTAGTTTGACTCTTTTTTGGGGGGCGGGGGGTATTCTAAAAAGCCAGTTTCTTGCTTTTTAAAAATTGAAACAGAGTGACCCAATACTACTGGTGAACAGTTACAATGCAAAGAGGTTTAAAAAGTGAGTGTAATTATTTTCTTCTTTAATCTATAATATTTATTGTATGAAATATTTACTGTATATTAGTTGGTATGCAATTAAAAAAACCTTTATACCGCTACCTTTTTTAGAAGGGGGTGTTTTAATTTCAGGGTCACCTGATTTTATGTATAACATTTTTTTTTATGAGAGAGTCGTCTTACGACCAGGGTCATCTTTCTTTCCAGTAAACACAGTACAACTATTCTGTTTACTTATTTAAAACACTCGAATACCCCCTCCTAACTAAAGCCCTCAGGAGGGAAGGTGGTATGGGCTAGCCCTGTCTTGTCAGATCTCAGAAGCTAAGTATGGTTAGTACTTGGAGGGGAGACCACCAAGGAAGGCTCTGCAGAGAAAGGCAATGGCAAATCAGCTCTGATTCTTGAAAGCTCCATGTTGGGGTCACCATAGGTCAGTTCCAACTTGACAGCACATATGTACATAATCAGAATTCTCAGGGTGGATCATAGGGCTGCCAGGTCCCCTCTCTCCTCCGGTGGGAGGCTGTGGGGCTGTGGTTGGGATTGCGCGCGTGCGCGTCACTTCTGGTTTACAACCAGAAGTGCCGCCTCACGAGGAGCCTTTACCTCTTCGTTTGAGTGGTAAAGCAGCCCTTTACCACTCAAACTAAGAGGAAAAGGTCCCTCGCAAGTTGGCACTTCCGGTTGTAAACCAGAAGTGCCGTGCGCACGGTGTGTGCATGCACATGCACGTTTGCTCACTGACCCTCAGGTGATCAGCGGGCATAGGGGTGAATTGCCGGGGGTTTGCCCACCAACACCGGGCACCTGGCAACCCTAGTGGATCATGGGCATGTTGTACACATTCTTGGCTCAAACACATGCAATGCGGTTTTCCCTGACCCACAGTCCCTTCTCTGTTCCAGTACCACATTCCAAACTGCTGCTTTTAAATCTCAGGGAAGTGACAGGTTCCCTTCAATGCATGACAGAGAGGTTAATAGCCAGAAAAAACTATTCCTCTAGCTCAGCACTGAAGAAGGTGTAAGTTAGAAGATGCAAGTTAGATCCCTCAGTGCATATATGGGGATTGGGGTCAATGTGGTAAATAAGACAAATGGTTAAAGCAAAGTGCTTATGGTTACCAGCCATCTTTTTTATTTAATAAACCATTAGATGACATGGAAATTTATCACAAAAGTCCTTTTGAACTACTCCTGGGTGTTTATGTTTGTTACTGTTTTTGGTGGACCATTTTTTTTAAAGAAGGGATAAACTACAACACTGCTTATTATATCTCTTTCAAATCAGGAAATATTGTTTTTGAAGGGCAAAACTCTGCTGCATTTTTTCACTATTTATTACTCTGTAAAGATTTAGTGGTGATAGGTTTTGGAATATTGGATTGAAATCATTAATTTTAACAGGTATAAAAAGATTAGATTTTTATAACCAATGACTTTGCCACCAACATATTAAAAGTACACCCGCACCTACCTCCTTACTCGCTTACTCGCTCAAAGGTCAAAGATTACATTTAATTTAATATTGATTTAATTATGGCTAACACCTTCATTCCCAATTAAGTAAATTGCTACATGGAATTCTTCTCATCATTACAGTTATAGCAGACCTTTTACCCCCATGGAATCAGTTCTTATTATGTGAATACAATCAAACAGCAAAAACATGTTGCTTAATTACTGCCAACCACACAATGATGGAGGAACTTCGCAGTAGGAAAAAGGAGGGAAGTGGCATCAGCTAAACAGGTGTAAATGAAGTAAAGAACGGGGTGGGGGGGTTTACAAAAAATGCACATTTTCATGAATGTGATGTCTGTACAACGAGAACAGGTAAAAAAGAGACAGACAGACAGAGAGACAGAGTGAGAAGAGAGAAACAAAGAGAAACAAAATGAGGAAATGGAAAACGAGAAGGAAAGGGGGGTGCAATTTAACTATCCTTTGCATAAATAGGTTCTGAAGCACTTTGCTTCTCCTCTGCTGCACTGTGAAGAGGGCTGAGACCATACTGACAGTGGCAGCATGCAAAACAATCCCATCAGACAATCAAACATTAGCATTTACATGAATCTTATCGCAGGATCTCCCCTTCTCTTAGAATCCTAACTGAAGGAAGGAAGTTTCATAGTGAAAACAACGAAGTAGTTAAAAACGAATCAGATTAAAGACGAATATCACATATTCGTTTTGAGGAAACAAAAAATATATATTCTATGACCAGAAAACAGAAGCAACCCACAGAAATACCCTCCTTAGTAATGTAATGTATTGCCTGGCCTGTTCCCCTATATGTTTAGACACAAAATATTAAACGACAGTCTTTCCCCTAATATTTTCATTTGTGTTTCTTCAGCAGTTTGATACCAGTTCTTTTAGACTGGTAAATTCTGTGCGGCCAGAACGCCCATGAAACATAAGCAGCAAATTCTGCAATATGCATTCTGTACATGTAGTCATTGAAAGGAGGAGTTCTTCATTTCCTTTTCAGCTCTTCCATTTTTCTCTGGGTATAATGTCCTTTCTTATTAGTTGCTTATTTTTATCCTTTTTTCTAAGTGGCTTCTAAAGATCTGAAACAATTGTCAGAATTTTTTTTAAAAAAAACATATACTAAGGGAGCAACCCTGAACTAGTCAGCCTGGAAGAAAGTCTAACTTTATTTGGGGGTGGGGAATGGGCTTCCTCCCAAGATTGCAGCGATAGTGATGTATCGTGTAATTTCAGCTCTTTAGTACTACATGCCACCTTTTAAATATTTGTAAAGTCTACCCTCCTCTTCCTCCAAGGACCCAGGGCAGTATACATGAGATAATTTTATTTAATCTACGCAACAGTCTTGTGAGTTAGGCTATTCTGATAGATAGCCACTGGCCCATGGGGTCTCCAAGAGTATTTCATGGCATTTCAACCCATGTGTCCTTGGTCCAAGTCCTGGATCCTGTTTCTGGCACTGGATTAGAAATAATCCAAGTCCCTATGCCCCATTTACTGATGTACTGGCTGAACAGAAATTTTGGATAACATCAGGGTATGGAAAATGAATGGGGAGTTTTGTCATTTGTATCACCTGTATGTGCAGTAATAATTTTACCACACATTTTTTAAGTTGTGGGGACAACTAGTTGAGAGAGAGAGAGAGAGAGAGAGAGAGAGAGAGAGAGAGAGAGAGAGAGAGAGAGAGAGAGAGAGAGAGATTCATCAAACCAAAACCCTTGTCCCATAGTACAGTTTAAGTTGGAACAGTGTCTTCAGTGAATCTGCTGTTCAGGCCTCAGTCATAGGGTTGCCAGCTCCAGGTTGGGAAATACCTGGAGATTTTGGGGGTGGAACCTGAGGAGGGCGGGGTTTGGGGAGGGGAAGGACTTTAATGTCATAGAGTCCAATTACCAAAGTGGCCATTTTCTCCAGGTGAACCGATCTCTATCAGCTGGAGATCAGTTGTGATAGCAGGAGATCTCCAGCTGCTACCTGGAAGTTGGCAACTCTACTCAGACACCAAGGTGGCGTGTCATTATTTCTACTGTCAGCGCTGCTGCAGTTGTAGAATCCAGTGATCTCTCTCTCTCTCTCTCTCTCTCTCTCTCTCTCTCTCTCTCTCTCTCTCTCTCTCTCTCTCTCTCTCTGCTGGTGTTGTATTATATAGAACTCATAGTCTTGAGAACAGTATCAGTGTTTGTGCTATGTAGCAGCTTTACTAGCCTTTAAGCACTGCCTGTACCTTTCCATTTCAGCTGGTTATGAAATTATTTGCATATATTTAGCCAAAGTGTACATTGCTGTTCCCCTCCCACGATCCACTCTGGGCTTCCCTTAGAGTGAGCGACTCTTTATACTTTGCTTTTGTCTTTTCAATTCATTTTCAATAAATATTTTAAATTTTTATGAGATTTTTCTCCACTCATTAACATGACAAGAAAAATGCATAATACAGTATAACTTTGACAAGTGCATTTTATTCTAACAGCCTAGCTAGAGGATACATGAATGAATGCATAGCGGTTGTTGAATAGCCAAAATGATGCTGTTAAAATTCTGCAAGGCCTTGCAAGAAAATAATGGCATTAGCGTGACTCACAAACCTCCCAAGTCTTCTATAGAAGCCATTATAAAATCCAAACAGTTATGAATTTTACACATCTTGAAATCTTTAACCATCCATCTGCCAAAGATATATTTCCTTAAATTGCTACGGTGCTCAATAAATTGTCTTTGAAAAGTGATAAAGCCGCTGAGGCCTTAAGGTTACTATCATTTTTAAAACAAATATTGTGATTTAAAATTTAAACATATTGAATAATTTACCACCTTTTTTTTTAGTTTCGTACTGCTTGTATCTGAGCTCGGATCAGCAGCTGAAGAAGCACCGGTTGATAGAACAAAACACAACCTGAGTTTTATCCAGGGGTTATCAGGACCTGGCTGCTAGTGTAGTGCCTATAATCATCATTATTATTGGAAATGTATGCTTTTACATGCAGGCCCAGATATAAGGGCTGGGTTGGAACACTATGCATTCATATGCACACACATGGAAACTTTGGGGATGTTGGCACCCACAATTAAAAGGCCAACAGATTACATTGCTTGCTCTCCTGGTACGGCTCCTTACTAGTAAACAGCTCTAAATTACGTTCAGCCCTAGGAATGTGGTCACAAGACCTAGTACTTGCTTAGAGACAGCTTCAAGCGATGCCTATAGGCTATTCTAATTAGAATGAATTAGACAACCAATATGCAGTGAATACACGTAATTGTAACATCCCTAATCCAAAATTATAAAGGTTCTTGCAATCTTTTGTTCTGGGTGGATTGTCCTGTTCTCTGGGCAATTTTCATCCTGTCTGTATATTTGGCCAAATAAACTGTTTTAAACTGTCAACCTCTTGCTGGGTTATTGTCATTGGAAATTAATACGATAACAAAGAGGCATATCACTAGGGGAATTATACTTAATTTTTCATCTAATCTGCATGATCTTGGCAAATTATTGCTTTTCAGCTCCAGTTTTCCCATAGGGAAGTCAAATCCCAAGACTGGGGTGGTGGTGGGGGGGAACTTGACTTCTGTTGAAACCACCATTTAAGGTCAGTTTAAATTGTTTCTTTCACTTAAGAAGATCATGTCAATTGATTCAGCATATACCATGAGCTTTTCTGTGGTCTGGGTGTACTCAGGGCTGCTGAGAGTCACCATGGGCCCCCAGAAAAAAATTCTGTTCGGGGCTCCCATAGGGTTGTCAGTTCCCTCTTCAACACTGGCAGGAGGTTTTTGGGGTGGAGCCTGAAGAGGGCGGGGTTTGGGGAAGGGAGAGACTTCGACGCCATAGAGTCCAAATGCCAAAGAGGCCATTTTCTCCAAGTCAACTGATCTCTATCGGTTGAAGATCAGTTGTAATAGCGAGAGATCTCCAGCTAGTATCTGGAGGTTGGCAACCCTAGGCCCCCATGACCCTGATTCAAAACAAATATCATAACAAAACAAATCCAGAGTGGCCAAATCCATGCTCCTGATCAGGGTGAAGGTATGGATTTTTAGTAGATCAAAGAGTTCATAACTGATTTAGTAATCCTAATCCTTAGAAGTAAATTTTATTCATTGGGATCTATCCCCAGTTTCCTGCTGCAAATGAGCTTTTAAATTTTCACATATAATATTAATTAATTAATTAATTAATTACAAGTTATCATAGCTCCATAGCATGCATTTTAATGGGGGGTTACAACTGCTTTTCTTCCTTACCAACAAAACAGCTTTTTCCATGTGTGTAGCAATATCTGCAGACTGAGAATTTACTTAATGTATTTTTTATGATGGCACACAAATCCTTTTTGGTTTTGCCACTAGCATAGCTACCCCTCTAGAATTTGTCTTTTCAAGTTACTCAGGTTGCGCAAAGATGTCACTAGGCCTTAGCCTAAAAGTTTGTTTTCAGCATCGGCTGACTTCTGGAAGAAAAAAAATATATTTCCAGGCATGCACAGAATTCCTTTCCCTCAACATTAAAAACCTGCAGTCGCCTTTCTTCCCACACACTTTAATTATTCAGTAGCATCCTTAAAAATGCAGAGGAAGCATCGGGATCACCGAATAATATTTTAAATCCCTCTGTAAACATGAGGATAGGATAACTACATGCCTTGTACCACTCATAAAAATAAAATAAGATGCTTGTTGAATCACAAGAGAGTTTTCTCTAGTCCAGTATTCTGTTTTCCAAACTAGTCAGCCAGATGTTTCTGGAAATCCCATCAGCAGAGAATAAAGGCAACAGAGACTTCAAAAAGTTGCCCCCCCCCCCAAAAAAAAAACTGGCATTCAAGAGGATACTATCCCTGAACATAGACGTTCTATTAGGTCATATTATCTAATGGCCCCTCACAGACCTTTCCACCTCCATGAATCTAATCCCCTTTTAATGTCTTCTAAACCAGTGGCTGTCATGTCACAGTAGTTTATTCAATGAATTAATTATGCAGCATGCGATATAACTGAAACTAAAGCATTTGTTTTTCCACATTTATAATCTCTAATACAGATTAATACAGATTGCAATGCATGTATAAATGTCAAGACCACACTTTCACTATCTTGATAGATTCTCGGGCAATAGTGACTCGACACAGAGGTTTTCTGATCTACTATCAAGTTTCTTTTAACTCCCCAGCCTGGGTAGAGTTGAAAAGGAACGAGGCTAGAAAGAGTAGGGGGACAAATCCAGAATAATTAGATGGTGGGGGATTGAGAAATGAAGGCATTCCAGGTTTGCTGATATGCTTAGGAACAACTCATGATAGGAAAATGTTTTATTTAGCCTGTAGGTTAAAAAAAAAAAAAAAAGCTGGCAGCCATGGAGAGCTTTCTTTAAAAATTACACTTAGAAAATTGCCACAAACAACACCAACTTGGAATAGTGCCGGTCTGTTTACTCAGCTCTTCCTTCCCTTACCCCAGTGGCTGCAGTGCAGAACTACACTAAAAGTAAAGGGAAAATAACCCTGAAATTGTTATACTAGCTTCACTGGGCCCTCAAACTGCTTTGGGTCACAGGAATTTTGTACCCCCAGTCCTCCCCTGTTGGTGGCTCTGTGTGTACTAATTGTTCTGGTGGATGTGGCACTTTAGGAACAATTTAAGCAGTTTAAAAAGTAAAGGTCCCCTGTGCAAGCACCGGGTCATTCCTGACCCATGGGGTGACGTCACATCCCGACGTTTCCAAGGCAGACTTTGTTTGCGGGTGGTTTGCCAGTGCCTTCCCCAGTCATCTTCCCTTTACCCCCAGCAAACTGGGTACTCATTTCACCGACCTTGGAAGGATGGAAGGCTGAGTCAACCTTGAGCCGGCTACCTGAAACCAACTTCCATTGGGATCGAACTCAGGTCGTGAGCAGAGCTTTTGACTGCAGTAGTGCAGCCTAACACTCTGCGCCACGGGGCTCCTTTAAGCAGTTTGGAGTAACATAAATAGATGCAACAATGCTACCTATGGAAGAATACATAGAATGGAGAAAGATGTACATTCTAGGTTTGGTTCTGAACCTATTATGTACTATAAGACAAATGTCTCAGAATCCAGAGTTGCCTCCACACATGCTTGGATACTATAGTTGCACTACAGCAATAATTAACAATTGGGTTTTTCAGTATGAGGAAGACAATCCAGTTACAAATGTTTGCTATAGTGCAATGATGGAGCAATATCCAATAAAGGGTGGATACTACCTAGCATTCATATATCAAAACCACTTTTAGAACAAAAGTGCATTTTAGAACAAGTGATTGCATCTACACCTTGCTGGATACTATGCTAGTGTTGTGCTACAGCAGATATTCACAATTGGTAGGTTTGGCAATACCCAACAATTTGTGGATGTAACCTATGTCTATTATCATTTAGGGCTGTCAATTCGGTTCGGTCCGAACTGAAAATCAACCGAATTTCCCCTGATTCGGTGATTTTCTGTTCGGACGGATCCGAACTCAAAACTGGCGGGCAACCAGGGGGGCCGAATTCAGCGAGTTCGGGAGTTCGCGAATAAATCCGGCAAATTCGGTCCCCCTTCAGGGGAGCCCGCTGAAAGGTGCGGGCTGCCCTTTAAACTGATCTGAGCCTCCCAGCTGGGAGGCGCAGGTCAGTTTAAAGGGCAGCTGGCACCTTTCAGCGGGCTCCGCTGGAGAGGCGCGGACTGCCCTTTAAACTGACCTGTGCCTCCCGGCCGGGAGGGGCAGGTCAGTTTAAATGACAGCCCGAGCCTCTCCAGCGGAGCCCGCTGAAGGGGGGCGGGCTGTCCTTTAAACTGATCTGTGCCTCCCGACCGGGAGGCACAGGTCAGTTTAAAGAGCAGCCCGTGCCTCTCCAGCGGAGCCCGCTGAAGGGGGGCGGGCTGTCCTTTAAACTGATATGTGCCTCCCAGCCGAGAGGCGCAGATCAGTTTAAATGACAGCCCGAGCCTCTCCAGCGGAGCCCGCTGAAGGGGGGCGGGCTGTCCTTTAAACTGATCTGTGCCTCCCAGCTGGGAGGCTCAGATCAGTTTAAAGGGCCCCCGCGCGCCTTCAGGGAATCCCTCTGAAGGCGCGCTGGGGCCAAATTTTCCCCCGAACTCCGGATCCCCCCGAATTACCGGGGATCCGAAGCGGGGGAGTTCGGACTTCGGCACGTACCGAACCCACAAGGGTCAAATTCGGCCGAATCCGAACTGTACCGAATTTTTTTTTGACAGCCCTATTATCATTAAAATATTCTAAGTGTGGCATAATTTCAATAACAAATGTGTCAGAATACAGTGAATGTCTAGAATGTGTGTCTGTTTTTATTCTACTGAAAGTAAAGGAGACGAGAATAGCCATCTGATTGGTCTGTTGCTAGGTGAGGTGGACTTACAACTTGTGACAGGTAACATTTTTTTATGTATCTAATCACAGAGTAAAAAAATCAACCTATTAAATCAAGCAGATCACATATGGAATTCACAGTTCAGTCAGGACCAACTTTTCTGTGTGTGAATTGGCTTTATGGCTACCTTGAGGCTTAATTTCAAATATTTATGCTGATTTGGATCTTGGTTAAGAAGGTTATTAAGCTCAGACTTTCATCTAAGAGCCTGAACCGAAATGAAGAAACAAATTATTATTCTCCTCAATGAGCCATGAGCCTAAATATTTTTTGCTGGTATATAAGGCTGAAAGGTATGTAAAAGATCAATGGAAAATAAAGATAATGTTTTGATTTGCAGTGGCCCAGAAGTCAGTATCTCACACTGGCAATGAGAGATAATGCTTCAGAAGAAATATATATTGCAGCTAAGGATTTAAATCCATGAGTTGTTCCTGGTAATCTGTTTCACTGTTCAGTGTTCCTTGTCCTGTGAGACTCTCCAGTACATGGGTTATGTGACTGAATCTCCCAAGCTGAGTTTGGGACAAGGAAGCATCTGTACAGAGCTTGAAAAGGCCTGAGTTTCTCCAGATACAAGGATATGGAGCATCCAGAAGGGAGGAGGAAGAACAGGATGGTGTGCAAACCTTTTCTTTCAAACACTGTGGTTGAAACTCATGACCTGGAAACTCTGGACCCATCTCCTACCAGTTGTAGGACAAAGGAGCTGTCATATTCCTTGCTCCTCTTCTCCTTCTTCTTGTGGTCCTACTCATTCCCTCAAACAAGACCTCTTGGAGATGTGCCACAAAGCTGGAGGAGGGTGAATGCCATCCCAGTCTTCAAAAAAGGGAAGAAGGATGACCCAGGAAACTACAGGCCTGTAAGTCTGACTTCTTTCGCAGGTAAGATACTGGAGTAGATTTGAAAGGGGTCAATATGAAGGGCAACTTGGTGATCCGTGGAAGTCAGCATGGATTTGTCCCCAACAGGTCCTGCCAGACCAAGCTCGTTTCCTTCTTAGATCGAGTGATAAACTTACTTGATTGTGTGACCACCATTGATATTGTTTATCTGGATGTCAATAAAGCTTTTGACAGGGTTCCCCATTATGTTCTGATGGATAAACTGGTTAACTGCAGACTAGACTCTAGGATAGTTAGGAGGATAGGGAACTAGTTTGAGAACCACACCCAAAGAATAGTTACCAATGGCATTTTATCTGAATGGAAGGAGGTGTCTAGTGGGGTGCCACAGGGCTCAGTTCTGGACCCAGTACTTTTCAATATTTTTATAAATGATCTGGATGAGGGGGTGGAGGGACTACTTATTAAATTTGCAGATGACTCCAAATTGAGAGGAGTAGAGAACACCCCAGAAGATATAGACTCCAACAAGATCTGAACACACTGAAAAAGTGTGCAGATATGAGCAAGATGCAATTCAACAAAGATAAGTGCTATGTTCTACAACTGGGTAACAAAAATGAGAATAACACATACCGGATGGGGGATACACTTCTGGGTAGCAGTGTCTGTGAACAAGGTCTTGGGGTGTGAGTGGACTGTAGGCTAAATATGAGCTGTCAGTGTGATGTAGTAGGGAAAAAAGGCTAATGCGATCTTGGGGTATATCAAAAGAGGCATAACATCCAAATCACAAAATGTCATAGTCCTACTGTTCAATGCATTGGTCAGGCCACACCTGGAGTATTGTGTGCAGTTCTGGAGGTCTCACTTCAAAAAGGATGTGGACAGAATGGAGTGGGTGCAGAGAAGAGCATCGAGGATGATCATGGGCCTGGAGACCAAGCACTATGATGAAAGGCTGAGGGCCTAGGGAATGTTTTATGACCCATGCCCTCCCCAGGGCATAGAAAAACTCAGCATGGCTTACTGGTCACGCTTCTCCCTTCTCAAGATGACCAAGTGGGACCTGCTGATCTGGAGAAAAAGCCGGGTATTTTCCTTACCAGTGTGCCTGTGTGCCATGCCCCCCAATACTGGTTTGAAACTGTCATCACAACACGTACACCATAGTCAGCACTTTGATTTCAGCTCCCATCAAGCACTATAGTTCTAAGTAAAAACAGTTCATAGTCTTCAGTTTGTGTTTCATCATGATGAGGCATCAAGTGATATGACATTGACAGATGGACATACAAGTCTGAATTAAGAACATAAGAACATAAGAAAGGCCATGCTGGATCAGACCAAGGTCCATCAAATCCAGCAGTCTGTTCACACAGTGGCCAACTAGGTGCCTCTGGGAAGCCCACAAACAAGATGACTGCAGCAGCACCATCCTGCCTGTGTTCCATGGTACCTCATATAGTAGGCATGCTCCTCTGATCCTGGAGAGAATAGGTGTGCATCATGACTAGTATCCATTTTTACTAGTAGCCATCTCCTCCATGAGCATATCCATTCCCCTCTCCTCCTCCATGAGCATGACCACTCCCAGAGGAGAAGGACTATTCCCAGGTGGTTCCCTATTTACGGAAACAGTGGCCAGAACAGGGATGGAAGAGGAAGATGATCCAGGAAACCCCAAGAGCACATGTGCCTCTGAACACAAATATTGATAGTAAGGGACACTAAGCCCCCCTTGGGGTTGCACATTCTAACCCAAACACACTGTCAGAATAAATGACATGATTTATAAAACAAGGCAGAAAATGTTGTGCTCAAATACCTTGATGTTCTTCCCACATACATGTATTCTCTGACTAATTTCAGAGGCAAGTCCATATAAATAGTTTTGTTCAACCAATGGCATTTTAAAGAAAACTATTCCTGATTTAAAGCCTCCAAAGAATAAGGAATATACTGTATTTCCTGTTTCATTGATCCCATGATTAGTTAACTTAAACATGCACGTCTGTCTCTAACAAGAATTCTAGGGCTGTCAATTCGGTTCGGCCCGAACTGAAAATCAGCCGAATTTCCCCTGATTCGGTGGTTTTTAGTTCGGGAGGAACCGAACTCAAAACTGACGGGCAACCGGGGGGGGGCGAATTCAGCGAGTTCGGGAGTTTGCGAATAAATTCGGCAAATTCGGCCGTCAGTAAGCAGCATAACCGCCAGTAAGCACCATTCTCCTCCCCCGGCCAATCGGTGGGCAAGCTGGGTCTTCTTCTGGCCAATCAGTCAGGATTGAGCACTGGAGGAATCAGCTGATGTGCGGCCCGGCCAGGGAGAGAGAGAGAGAGAGCGAAATCCTCGTGTGTGTGTGGGGGGGTGCTTGTGCACATTCGCTCCTTTCTGTGGCTGCAGGGGGCGTATTTTTGGGGGTACAGACACAAAACTTTCACTGGAGCTTCAGATGAAGCTTCTTAAGGTACCCCCCAAGTTTTGTAAACATTGGGTCAGGGGGTCCCGAGATATGGGCTCCCCCCTTTTTCTTTCCATGGCTGCAGGGGGCGCTTTTTGGGGGGTACAGATCCCAAACTTTGAGCGGAGTTTCAGACCAGTGTTCTTAAGATACCCCCCAAGTTTTGTAAACATCGGGTCAGGGGGTCTCCCCCTTTTCCCTCCCCCCTTTTTCCATTTATGTGGCTGCAGGGGGCGCTTTTTTGGGGATATAGCCCCCAAACATTTAGCATAGCTTCAGTGAATTATTCTTAAGATACTACCCAAGTTTTGTAAAGATGGGTTCAGTGGGGGCAGAAATATCGCCTCCCCCCCTTTTCTCTTTCCATGGCTGCAGGGGGCGCATTTTTGGGGGTGCAGATCCCAAACTTTGAGCAGAGTTTCAGATCATTTTTCTTAAGATACCCCCCAAGTTTTGTGAACATTGGGTCAGGGGGTCCCGAGATATGGGCTCCCCCCTTTTTCTTTCCATGGCTGCAGGGGGCGCATTTTGGGGGGTACAGATCCCAAACTTTGAGTGGAGTTTCAGACCAGTGTTCTTAAGATACCCCCCAAGTTTTGTAAACATTGGGTCAGGGGGTCTCAAAATATGGGCTCTCCCCCTTTTCCCTCCCCCCTTTTTCCATTTATGTGGCTGCAGGGGGCGCTTTTTTGGGGATATAGCCCCCAAACGTTTAGCATAGCTTCAGTGAATTATTCTTAAGATACTACCCAAGTTTTGTAAAGATGGGTTCAGTGGGGGCAGAAATATCCCCTCCCCCCTTTTCTCTTTCCATGGCTGCAGGGGGCGCATTTTTGGGGGTGCAGATCCCAAACTTTGAGCGGAGTTTCAGACCAGTGTTCTTAAGATACCCCCCAAGTTTTGTGAACATTGGGTCAGGGGGTCCCGAGATATGGGCTTTCCCCTTTCCCCTTTCCCCTTTCCCCTATTGGGATGAATGGATCAGCCGATCCTGTGCATCTTCTCCAGAGCAAAACGTTCCGTGCCTAATTGGAATCATCTTGGATTACAAGTCCTCTCTTCAGCCCCTCTTGATGGAACAGAAGACAGCCACAGTAAGACCCCTTTGGGGGCTTTAATCTATAATTTTTCTCCTGTGTATGTGTGTGTGTGTGTGGGGAAAGCAGAGTCTGTGTGTGTGTGGGGAGGGAGCAGTTTCTGTGGGTGGGGGGGAAGCCAAAGGGGGCTTTCGTCGGTTCTGCCTGGGGTGTTTGTTCCCCCTCGAGTCTCTCGCTCCCTGGTTTGAGGGGGGAGGTTTCAGTTGTGTGTTGCAAAGGTGTTGTTTAACAAGGTTGCGTTTGCAGTTGTTTTGCTAATTTCTCAGCTGTTGTCGGGGCTGGGAGCTTTGTGCGTGGGTGGCAAGCTCTGCTGAGAGATGCACATTAAGGGTGGGGGGACCCCTTTCAGGGCCAATATCTCAGTCCCCCCTGACCCAATCTTTACAAAACTTGGGGAGTCTTTCAATAAACGTCCTTTGAAGCTCTGCCAAAAGTTTGGGACCTCTAACCCCAAAAATGCCCCCCCTAGAGCCGTGGAAAGGCGCGATTGTGTTTTTAATGGCTTTATTCGGCCGAATTTTTTTCCGAACTTTGAATTCCCGCCGAATTGAACGGATCTGAAGTGGGGGAGTTCGGACTTCAGCACGTACCGAACCCACAAGGGCCAAATTCGGCCGAATCCGAACTGTACCGAATTTTTTTTTTTTGACAGCCCTAAAGAATTCATCAAATTTAAAAATAGGAGGGATGGGAAATGCCTGATTAAAGTGGTGATTCATAAACAGGGCAATGACCAGATGAAAGCTTTTGTTCACAGCTGTGACAGATAAGGGGTTAATCTGCAGCAAGAGCTGACAGACCAAGAGTGGCCGGAGCCAGAGAGCTGACACCCTGAGCTCTGAGAGACAGAAAGCATTCAAAGCTTGGGACCCAGCCTGGATAGAAGGCTGTGAAAGTAGTCGAAGCTTGTGACCAGCCAGAGAAGGCTGTGATAGATTGGAAGCTTGGTAGCGAGACTGAGCAGAAACCAGACTGTACTCTGTGAACCTGAGGGTTCAGTTAAAGCCAAAGCTATTGACACACACAACCTGTGGGAGTGACAGGAGTGAGAATTGGGTTAGAGAGGGCCCAATCTCAGGTCACAAGGGGAATTAGTCTCTGAGGTAGAGCTATTCTGGGAGCAAGGAGGTGTGGAGGATTACAGCCACTGGTGTGGGGTAATCAGGGAGAGAACTGGAAGAGGGATTTTGGATATTTCCCCAAACTTCTGTGAGTTCTCTGAGGCGGGAAAGGAACTCAGACTGCCTTCGCTCCTGTGAGCTAGGCTGGGGACAGAGTCTGAGAGTCTGAATCTGAGTAACAGTTCTGAGGGACAGAAGTAAGCTTGAAACTAAGAACTGGAAGAACTTGAGCAGAGAAAACATCTAAGATATCTCTCCGAAGTGATCTTATGTAGATAAACCTGACTTTGAGTTTCCCCTCCAATTTCTGCCTTTTCCTTGAAAATCAATCTCTGTGAGTTCTGTTCAATAAACTTCCCTGTTTTGTCTGTTTAAGTTAAAAAGCCTCTTGTGTCCTATTTCTCTCTGAAGTAAATACTGGTGTGGGACTGGAGGACAGGGAAAATAATATCCTCACAAATATACTCAGGCCAACGCTTTTCCCTCAGCATATACAGTCTGGCTGAATGAGTGGGATATTGAAGTGGTTGAAAGGGGGTGTGCGTCATAATAGCTTTATGGGAAACAACAGTTTTTGAGGTACTAACTTTAATGCTGAAAGACAGAAGGGAAGCTACACAGACTATGCTAGTACCACTTATGCAAAAATTGACTAGTGGGGTCATATTCAGAGAAATAATTGGGACATATGCCAAAGACTGATATGTTAACTCTTGCAGATCATGCCTGTGCTTGTGATTCAGACTCCAAAGCATAATAACCTTTTATTTGATAAATGAAAGGATCACAAGCACCATCCCACAAAAGAAAGCCATGGCTGCAGTAAGTCCTGCCCACATTTACTGCCCTTGCGTTGTAACCAATAAAAAAATTGTGGCCGTTTTTATCCAAGCAAGTCATCTGTGTCTTTAAGGGCTTGCCAAGGGTCACCATTCAAGTGGTACGGGTCTGTACGTTGTATGCTAAGGGTTGGGTTTTCGGGGGTTATGTACTGTGTAGGTGGCTCCAGTCACTCTCCAAGTGCTGGGTCAGCAATTGGGGAACTTCAAAGTGAAGCCAATCTTCATGGCTAAAGACCATTTCTGTGGCTCTGTGGAAGATGTTGTTAGAACTCAGATTAGTATTTTTTTTAATGGATAGATATATTTAGGCATTAGCTTGCCAACAACAGCATATTTTAAAAGTCAGAGTAATTGCCATACTATATGTTAAAGATTGCGTCCCCTGACATTCCACTGGAATAATATTTATACTATATTGATCATGGAGATTATGTAATTGCTGCTATGTTAAATTTGTTCCTGAAATATGTGGAGAATGGCATTAGCACCCTAAAGTGTAATCTAAACAAATATATTTATATTGGACATCTGCAGCCAACAATGTAGCAAATTGTTCAAAACAAATATATGGAACACAGTAACCCCATTGTTTCCTAACCCTGTCACACTGAGGGCCAAACTACACAATATTTTTTTTAACCAGCTGAGCCTTGATTTGACAGACCTGACTCACCTCAGTCACACAACAGCTGCAGGGAATGTTTCTTTTAAAGCCTGCTGGAGCTGATTTAGCTTAAGAGAAGGGAGGGAGCTCCTACCTTCCATCCCATGCCATTTTCTTGAGGCAAAGTAGCCCTGCGTGTGCTCAGAATGCTCCATGTGCAGCTCCAAAGTTATGCTAATAGTTTCCCACAGAGGTTGTTTTTGCTGAGGAAAAAGGAATGGTGGAAGCTGTTAATCCAATACATTTCTGGCCCTGGATTGGCCTAGTTACAGCCTCCATCTTTAAACAAAATGGATTTCAGACCCTGACTCTGTAGTTTGCCATCAGAAATTGTAACTTTTGCTGAGACTGCAGTGATAGAGCACCAAATAATTGTTGTGCATTCCATGAGGAACATCTAACCGCATGTAGCTGTAAACCCTGGGAAAGTACATCTTATTACGGAGAGAAAACTTTCATTAATAGTTGGCCAATTTTCTAAAGCTTTTCCCAAATGGATTTTTACAGCAGAAGCTCCATCCCACCAGATGACTCCGATGATGTTGGGCTCTACCTGATACTATGGGGTGAGAAGAAGCCTGGATTGCTGGATTTTTCATTTTATAAGCAGCTATTGAGGACCATATTGTGCAGGACAGGGTTACACACATAAGGGGGAATAGACCCCCCCCTTGACTATTTGCATACACAGACAGGCTATACAGGAGTACTTTTCCTTGAACCCCAGACCAAAACAAGTAACTGAAGGCTAAAACTTGTCACTGGAAGTCCCCAGAATGCAATGCTGATTGATAAGAAAGTTTAACACAACTGTACAACTGCAACTCTGATGAACAAGCAGACCAGTCTTATGACTGATAAGAAGAGCATATTGTTTTGTGATACTGGGAAGATGTTATGGAGAGGGGGTTCTTCTGTTCCCTGGGTGTAGGGTTGCCAACCTCCAGGTACTAGCTGGAGATCTCCTGCTATTACAACTGCTTGTGTACACAGAGGTGTTGATTTTGTATTACAACCTCCAGGTACTAGCTGGAGATCTCCCACTATTACAACTGATCTCCAGCTGATAGAGATCAGTTCACCTGGAGAAAATGGCCACTTTGGCAATTGGAGTCTACGGCATTGAAGTCCCTCCTTTCCCCAAACCCTGCCCTCTTCAGGCTCCACCCCAGAAACCTCCCGTCAGTGGTGAAGAGGGAACTGGCAACCCTATGGGAGCCCCAGGCCGAATTTTTTTCTGGGGGCCCATGGTGACTCTCAGCAGCCCTGAGTACACCCAGACCATAGAAAAGCTTATGTTATGTGCTGAGTCAATGGACTTGATCTTGTTAAGTGAAAGAAACCATTTAAATGGTAGTTTCAACAGAAGTCAGTTTTTTCCCCCAGTCTTTTGACTTCACAATGGGAAAACGAGCTGAAAAGCAATAATTTGCCAAGGTCATGCAGATTAGATGAAAATTTAAGTATAATGCCCCTAGCAGCCAGGTCCTGATATCCCCTGGATAAAACTCAGGTTGTGTTTTGTTCTATTACCTGGTGCTTCTTCAGCTGCTGATCTGAGCTCAGATACAGGTCTGTGGTCTGTTATTCCAGATCTCCAATTCCCACTTGGAGGTTGACAGTCCTAGTGATAAGAACCTAGTTACAGAGGCCTCCTGCTTACAGGGGCCTCCCCCAATGCAGCTGTCCCAAGCTAAACCAGCTCCTGCAGGCTTTAGAGGTGATGTTCCGTACAGCTGCTGTGTGATGGGTGAAAGTGAGTCATATCCAGGGAACTCAGACTCAACTTGTTTTTAAAAAATACTAGTAGTTCAGCCCTGATTCTGGGCCTTTCTAGCTGCTGTGGGTGTATGTCCTTTCTTGCGTTCTAAAAGTGGACGTTTTCTCCTGTCACAAACATATGGGTAGAAAGAACCACAAAAAATATTAAAATCATAGCTACCACCCAATTTTGGCAATTTTGAAAAGTGGAGGAACTGGCTCAGACAAGCCATACATAGGGATTTCAAGGGAAGCTGAAAGCCTTTTTTTAATCAAGATTAATAGAATTCTTATTTGGGGGTAGGATGTCAAATATAGCACTGCCACCAAATTTTGTCCAAAATAAAACTGGAAGAAACAACTTGATAACTGACATTTTGCTGAAGGGAGCCGTATGTCTCTAATTATTACTATACGTTTCCTATTTGCTGTTTATGATTTTTTTTCCTGTGAGTGGAACCTGAGAATTTAACACCAAGTAGTTAACTGTTTGAACAATGCAGTGATAGGGATGAGACTGAATGATGTTGATGAAAGCATTTCAAAATGTATTTGCAGTCCCATTTGTTCCAAAGACTATGGTGTTCTTTGTCTATGTGTATTCCTTCCTCTGTGTCTGAGTAAGCAAAACGCTGCACCAAATTACTTGTCTCTGTGGTGATGGCACTGTTAACATTCTCCCTGCACACTCAGTGGACAGAACATATTCATTTAAAACACAGTGTACAAACTTACATAGTCAGTAGGTTCCACAAAGTTAATGAGAAAAGACAGCTTTTGAGAATTACTTTCTAGTGTTCTGCATCTGCAAGATCTAATGATACTGGGCAGTTGGGTATTGTTTGTCACTTAGACCATTTCCATTATTGTGCAAAAGCAGCAAACGTATATATCCTAAAGGCCATTTATGTAATTCTGCTGAAATAATACTTCATTTGCAAGCAGTGGAAATGCTACCCAACCAAATCTGTTGGAAGTTGTATAATAATATCCCCAGTGTCTAAGAAGGGATAAGAAATGGCACAAGAATTTGTGTCCAACCTCCTTCCTTCTGAACCAGTTCACATGGATAAGCAAAATTGCATGAAAGGGACTGTCAGAAAACTGAAAGGGAAGAGAATAAGGGAAGGTCAACTGGTATACAGCCTCACCACCCTAACTGGAGGACTCTCTCCATGCAGAGTAGGGTCGTTGTGTAGACCAATCGACTCCCTCTGCATTTTTGAACATGTTTCCCCAAATTAGAATATTCATCATCAAAAATGACAAATTGATTCAAACTCCAGATCTGAACTTGACCACAGAATGCAGATCAAAAAATTTATATAAGGTAGCCATAATGTAGCCAGATACAGAAATCAAAGATGTGTCTATAAAAATTCTAAAACTTAAAAAAGGAGGTCAACCCCCACACATACACCAGGAGAAAAGTTTTTACCTGCTTACACATTATTACTTCAAAAAAATAAGTTCCCAGTTTTTCTGGTTCTCTGTGTGGCTGCTTTATTATCTTTTTATGACTATTTAAAATTTGTTTTTACATCTGATTTTTGATATACATATGGAGAGAGAAGTTGCCTGCTTTTCATGTAAAATGTAACAGTAATAATCTTTTGAATTTCCTTATCCATAGGAAATACTTTGTTCCTTTGTATACTGTTGTTCTTTCCTGATTACTCTTCTTGTTTATGTCTCTGAGGGAGCATGCCTAAGCAGATCTACTCAGCAGTAAATTATTCAGGAAACTGCTTTAGGATAGCCGCTAGAATCAGTTTAGTTTTTACCTTGCTCCAAATAGACCAGCTCCTTCCCTTTCCTCCCTCCCACCCCCACACCCATAATATGTTGCTTTCCTAAAAAGGTATGTTTTGTCTAATATGTAGTACTATGTGGGTTAGTTGTCTTTGGAGGAGAGTGTAGATGGTTGGGGAAGGCAATGGCAAATCACCCCGTAAACACAGTCTGCCTAGTAAACGTTGGGATGTGATGTCACCCCATGAGTCAGAAATGACCCGGTGCTTGCGCATGGGGCTACCTTTACCTTTAATCAGGACATTAGCAGTTAATATTTTCAATCAGAGGGCAAGAAACTGGAAAAGAAACTTGAACTTTCAAATTGAACCAGATTAGTCACACAATTCAGTTACATCCCAGATTCTTATATTAATAGCAAAGGGAACAAGAGAACCTTCTCTGTGAACCAAAGATCCTGTCACACCTAGAAGCTCTAATTCAGGAGTCCCCACCTTTTTGAGCCTGTGGGCACATCTGGAATTCTGAGACAGCATGGTGGGGGCAGAAACAAAATGGCCACCACAGGAGGTGGAGCCAGCCACAAAATGATTGCCACAGCTTAACTTCAGTAGCACAATGTAGATCCTTGTGCTGTGGTGGCAGCTGCTGCCAAATAACATTAAAAAAAAATTGGCACAGTCAATCAAATCTCCAATAGTCAATCAGAAACCTTGCTGGGCAAAAAACATTACTTGGCCCCTCCTATTTCCTAAAAACCCTTAGCGGGCATCAGAAAAAGTATTGGTGGGTGCCATTGTACCCATGGGCATCACGCTGGGGACCCCTGCTCAAACCTGTCTCTACTGTTTTATGATCTGGCACATTTGTTGTTTCTCTGCATTCCAAGAATGCTGAAATTCAGCATGCTGATGTAGGAGCAGTAAACCCCAGTCTTCTTGGAGATGGATGCATCAAAAGACAAGTGTTCTCCCTGGAATGAGATTTCCAAGTATTTCTGATCATAATGAAGTCCTTAGCTGGAACTCTAGTTGAAAGGAGAGAGGAAATTATATATATTCCTTTGATACTCAGTATGGAAATGATCTATCTCTGCACAGCAATTGCTATGGTACCCTAAACAGGCAGAGGGAGAAAATCTCCTTTCCAAAAAGCATCAGCAATGTGGGGATCTTCTGGGGTAGGAATGCATGAAGCATTTTAGAAAAACATGCCCCACAATTGCTTTTAAATATGGCTCGATAATATTGAATGTGTCCCTATCTAATACGCAGCCCCAGTTACTGCACATCAGAGAATATGAGCTTAGCATCCACCAGAGCAACAAGGAAGAACCAGTGGCTCCATTCTAAAACTGGGCCACAAATCATGTAGTCTAGTCAATTTTCCATTAATTTTGCTGCAATGCCTTAAAGTTGCTCTCTTTGGTCCTACTGAAATAAATGGACGTACCTCTGAATAAACATGCATAAGATCATAGTGCACATAGTTTTACTGGTTGGGTAAGGAACCAATTTTTTTCAATCACAGTGAACACATGAAGCTGCCTTAGACGGAATCTGACCCTCGGTCCATCAAAGTCATCAGTATTGTCTACTCAGACTGGCAGTGACTCTCCAGGGTCCCAGGTAGAGGTCTTTCACATCACCTACTTGCCTAGTCCCTTTAACTGGAGATGCTGGGGATTGAACCTGGAATCTTCTGAATGCCAAGCAGATGCTCTACCATTGAGCCACAGCCCTTTCCCTATATATTGCAGTATTTCCAAATCAGCAATAGGATTCCCAGGCCACAGCTCACAACCGTTGGGAAAAACTGAGCACATATTTTCTCCCAGTTTCCTCTGTGAGTGATTAAGGGGCCAGCAGGCAATGAATGGGATTCCCGGAGGCCTCACATCCTTATCCACCAACCATCTTATTGCATTCAGCATAACAAATGCTGATATGACATTGAACCCTTCCAAAACCTGTTAAGATATGTGGTTGCCTAAATCTTACCAGCACACATTCATATTAACACCAAAAGTGAAGTACCAACATTATTACATCTTCGGTAGGATTTAGCTTGTGGATATGCAGATTTTAGCATCAGTAAATAAGACAGCAACTGACATTCCTTGCATCGCCAACAGCAATTCTGCACATTTATGAAGTCTTCATTTCACCCCAGCATAATAAGCTTCCCGAATACATATCCATGATAGAGATACCTTAACAACCTTGTCATTTCAATTTTTCACACATTTTCTTTGTGTGTGTCCTCTATCTCAGTGAAGATTCAATTCATTAGGCAACTGCCACAAGCTATTAGTCTGTAACATCATTCAGCTTCTTCAAAAAAATGTAAAATATAGCTTAAAAAGGGGGAAATTACAGAAAAGAGAAAGAGCTTTCACTCACTTCCTGTTTCTTTGGCATTGCAGGATCATTAACAAAATGGAAGTGGAAGTGCAACCATCATCCTTCACAGAGAGCTTTCGTAAGATGAACCAAACTCCTAGCACCAGTCACCACAAAGGACACAATGCCCATCTCCTTCCCCGTCTTCCAAATAGATCAGTAAGTAAGTGAAAAGGACAACTTGACATTTAAAAAGTAAGATCTTACATATTCCGCAGAATATATTCATAAGAATTTATGCACCGAATCAGTATATTTGTAATTCAAACTAAAGAGAGGACAATAGCATCCTCTGTCCTATAGCATCCTCTGTCCTATGGAAACAATGTTTTACAAAAAACAAATTAATATTTCTTTTTACCCAAGAAGCAAATTAGAGCAATCTGACTCAAATTTGCTGCTGTACTCTCCCCCAAACTTCTTGCTTTACTAGAGATAGGCCACCGTTGATTATTCCAACAGACTTTGGACACCACAGGATACATCTAGTGCAATTTCCCTCACACTAGTGTTAACCTTTTACATTAATAAGTCCTGCTTTCAGCATAGGTCTGGCATTGTTGCCATGTCAAAAGCCTTGGTCAATGATCGCTGCTTAGATATCGATTGGGCAAAATTGTAGGACGTTATCTTCTTAGATCTTTTTGAAGCTTATGCCCATCCTTTGAGATAGTAGCTTCTCTATGAGCAGCAAACCTGAGTAGAATGCTACCATCAAATCAGCTCAGCTACAAAAATAAGGGAGCATTTGAAACACAACAGGAAGCAGCCTGGCATTAATTTATTTTCTGCACCCAGTGGTTTTTACTTCTGCTGTGTGATCTATCCCTCTCTCTGTTTCAGATCTTTTCTTGCAGCTTTTGATATTGCTTACTGTATGATACAGATAACACAGCAGACCTGGTGTAAGTTTGTGGGTTTGTTCTAGAGTAGCGGTACAACTCATAAGAATGAGGTCCCAGAGTTTCATGAGAGGTGATTGCTCATTTTGCTTTTAGGATTTAGAATGGGGATTTAGAAGAGTTCAACCTAATCTCCCTGAAGCTAAAAGCTCTATCACAGTACTGAAAGATGTACATACTGAGTTGGGATGATTTCAGATTTATCATCCCTGAAGATTCCTTTTTTTAAAAAAATCATTTATCTTTTGCACTAATCAAACCTGTGATTCCTTATTTTATGTGATTTCTCATTTCCATTCACCAATTTCTCTGCATAAATTGCACATATTTTTCAACATTATGTACATCAGGAAATCAACATCATATATTTTACATAAAAATTATGTGTGTGTATATATATATATATATATATTGTAATATAAATATTATTTTCCCTTTTAACATTTCACTTTTCTGACTAAAAGTCTTGAGTAAAGTCTAAAACAAATACAAGATAAAATACAAAACAGTAAGCATTAAAATGCAACATAGTGAAAAGTCTTATACCATTTATAGAATGCAAAAGGAGGAGATAAATAGCTGTCCTCTCACTTCAAACATTGGAAGAAGTCTAGTTTCCCTCCAGGAGCCTTTCCCCCTTTTCTTGGTGAGCAAGCTCCCCTTTCCTGATTTAAGTGCAACCTGCCTGACATTCATTAAAAGTGGTGAAGACTTGAAGATGTGGAGCTAACCCTGATCAAGAGCCAGGAGATTGGGTACTTTTGGCATTTTTCTGTGACACCATTTTAGCAGGTCTACAACAGAATCAGCACAGAATTAATTCCATCACATGCCTTTAGTAATACCCTGAGAGAGCCCTTGGCTATTCTCAAGAGAAATGCCATAGTGCAAAGCTCTGAAAAATTTGGTAATTTTGACAACTATCAAAGCAGAAAACTGTAAGTCTCTTAGTTGACCTAATTCAATGAGAGAAACCTATTGTAAACACTGAGCTCACATATTGTCCTAATCTAATTAAGAATCTAACTCGTTGCAGACTATTTCCAACATTGATTGCCCTATGAAAACTGAGGGAAAAGACCTCTTACAAACAAAAAGCCATCATAGGTAGATAAACAGAACTAAAGGAAACACTTTTATCATTATGAACTAAACAGGATCAGACCTCCATAACTGCAAGCAACTTAATTAATGATAACTCCGTCAGGGGAAAATTATCCACTATTGAATGACACTAATCCAGTCTGCTCAGTTTCCCCTGTACTCCCAACTTCAGCACCAAATACTAAATCTACCCAGCAGTTAACATCTGATGACTGGCAAGCAATGAGGTTCTTAGAAGTTGACGAACTAGGGGGAAGTTCTAAAGAGTTGTACCACTATCTGTAGGAAACTGTCTTCCAAGTTCCAGGCAGATAGAAGAAAGGGTCCCAATTTTATACAAACTGGGCAGAAATAAAAGGGATCATGTGCTGTGCCAGAGCAAACACAAATAATATATACACAAGATTGGATCCCTGTTGCTGCTGCAGACCTCCAACTTGCCCCTCATGCTATTTTTTTTTGGGGGGGGGTCCCATCCCCCAAGAAGCAACATTTCAGCAACATTTTGGGCTCCACCTGTAGGGGTGAGGCAAAGAAGTTCACCTTTGCTTGTGGAAATCCTTTCTGCCAGTGGAGATTTAGTAGGAATACAATGCCATCTTTATATTCAGCATGTAGAGATTGCAAAGACACTGCTGACATAGCCTCCACCCAATGCCTTTCTGCCCATTTTGTAAATGAGGTTAGGTGTTGTTGTTTTTCTCCTTTCCCTTTCAGCTCAGCTAGACAATTTGCTGGAGACCCATGATAAGATCTAAAAATAAAAGGTAAAGGTCCCCTGTGCAAGCACCAGGTCATTCCTGACCCATGGGATGATGTCACAGCCCGACGTTTACTAGGCAGACTTAGTTTACGGGGTGGTTTGCCAATGCCTTCCCCAGTTATCTTCCCTTTACCCCCAGCAAGCTGGGTACTAATTTTACCGACCTCGGAAGGATGGAAGGCTGAGTCAACCTTGAGCCGGCTACCTGATGAGATCTACAGGCTCTTCCCCCCTCCTTTAAAAGCAGGCACAGGGCAGGCTTACTTTGCATCGGAACTATGGTGCAGGGTTAACTGTTCTCCCATGCCACTTTCTGGATAGAAATCTCCCTCCAGATTGGCCATTAGAGTAGAGACAATTCATATCATAGCTAAGAGCCTATGAACAAATTACTTACTGAAAAACAGCATTTTTTGCCGTCAATTCATTGCTGACTTATGGCAACCCTGTAGAGTTTTCAAGTCAAGAGGCATTCAGAGGTGGTCTGCCATTGCCTGCCTCTGCATCACCCTGGTATTCCTTGGAGGTTTCCCATCCAAATACTACCCTGTGTCATGGCTTGCTGTGTGTGACTGGCCCAAGGTCACAACCCAGCAAGCTTCCATGGTGTATAATAGGAAGTTTGAAGACCCTATCCCCCAGTTCTAGTGCCCACTCCAAACTGAGTCCCTTGCAAGAACTTTTAAAGCAAATTAAACATTTTTGATCATGGATTTCCAGTGTCTTGTCGACTTCAGCTCTTACTGATTTGTTTAGGGTGAGATCCCTTCAAGAGCTTCAGAGTGCATTTCCAATCTAACCACAACACACAAACAACTGAGAAGCTCTGAAGAAACTTCTTTTTGGAGCATACTCTTTTCTTTTGGTGGGGTATACTAGGGAAACTAGGTCTCCCTCTAAAGAAGTTACCTTCCTTGTTGCTTGCCAACCCTCAGCAGTCTGGTGGGGCACTTTTTTAAAAAGGTGGTATCGCTCCAACAGTACATCACTTCCAGTGAATACTCAGAAGTGATGCCACATCACCAGAGTGATGTCAGTGCAACATGCTAGAATTTGTACCAAAAAGTCCTCTATGGTTTTACCATAGAGTTTTGTACAAATCCTAGAGTGTTGTGCCAACATCACACCAGCAATGTGACATCATTTCTGGGTATTCACTGGAAGTGATGTCATGCCATCACCATGATGTTATCCCCCATCCCTGACCCCTCCCTCTCCTGCTGGTTGCCAATGCAAGACTAAACAACTCTTTGCCCAAAATGGAAACTAGTCACTGTAAGAGTTAAGAAAGCCACTCTGAAGGAGTAGCACAAAGGAAGATCATTCAAAACAAGCTTGATTGATATAGGCCACTGGATACTTCATATCCATCTAGGGACAGAATGAAAGGAAGTATGAACAATTAGCAAAACTGTTAAACAAATAAAGGTCATTACACCTTTCATATGAGGGGAGTTTCCACTTTCTCATATTAATCAAATTCTAGCAAGTGGGAAAGACTTTGATCATTAGACAAAATGGAGTTAGTTGGAGCAACCTGACTAACCTAAAATGGCAGCCAGTAAAGTTTGGGTTCCCATGCATCCCTTTCCACATTTATGTTTCTGGAAGTTATTCATGTTATACATCTAAACTTTAATAGCATTTTAGAAATCAGCTAAATGTTACAGGGCTAGAATGTGCAAGATTTATGTGTTCCCCAAATACTAAGGAGAAAGTTAGTCTCCATACTGTTTCCATTGTTGCACCCCTGTGCAGAATACTCACCACTAAGAAGCAGTGCAAATAACATGACAAGATTTAACAGAGATAGATTAGCTCTACATGTATCCTTTTGTGATATCTTATTTGCCAGGAGTCATGGCAGCTATAAAGAAAATGCTTTTTAAAATGTGATCGTGAAGTTAGGACTTTGGTTGCAATGTGAAATTTTGCAATGCTAACAGAACAAGTAATCTATCTATATATATTTAATGTTCTTCAGTAAACTACCAAAACAAACAGGAATTTGTATATACATATGTATATCTAGTCCAGGCAACATACTTTTCTGCAGACCCTGGCAGACTCTGCAAGAAAGCAGATCAAAGCCTTATATTTTGACAATTAAAGCCTGTTAGTCTACACACAACAACAAATTGGTTCTGGAACCCTGTCACTTTGGGATTAAAAGAAAGCATACTTTAAACACAGAGATTCATAAAAGATTTGCATTTATTAAGCTTCTTGTCAACTGACAAGTCTCAGATACTAACCTGGAAGTTGTTTGAAGATGATTAATGGATTCACTTTAATGAATATTAATTAGTTAGTTTAACAAATTTGAGAGCATGGAACCAGCATCAACTCAAACACCTGATAGCCTTTAATGGAAATGAAACAATGGATCCATGTGGAGAAGTTTGCTCTGCTGCTGGCTATTTTCTTAATACAGTTCTAAACAAACATGGGAAAGGACAACATGGCTGATAGAAGAGCCTCATGTTTTGTAACTGTTTTTGGCCCTTGTCTCCTGATTTTCTAAAACTGCAATCCTCAGAAAAGTTACACCATAATAAGTCCAATTAGATCTATGGGTCACAGATGTCATTCTGTTTAGGATTGCACTGTAAGCCTGCCCTGTCCATTCCTCTTTCCATATTCAGCCATTGCTTTCTAAGTACCTTTTAGCAGGGTGGTCTTAGCCAGTGGGCAACAGAGGCAACTACCCCAGGCCCCCCTCTGGGAGAGGCCCAGACCTCCCATGGCCCCTACCCTCCAAAGGAGGGCAGGAGAGAAGACAAGAAGGACCCTGTGACCAATCTTATGGCAATGGTATCCTATGTGGGGCTTGGGCAGCTGGGTTCTGGAAATGGCAGCAGCTCCCACCCACCTTACACAGGCCAAGGGCCATCCCTTCCTTGACTTTGGTGGGGGGGGGGCAGCAGTGGGGTGTCAATTTGCCAGGACCCCAGGATTCAGGAGCATGTCATATCAGACCTCCATCCAGAGAAAGGTCAACAGAGGCAAAGTCTATCAAAAGACTTTAAAGGTGACAGGTCAGATAAAACAAACACAAAATTCTGATGAGTGAATCCTCACGACATCTTTCACATCACTTCTCTTTTGTATGTTTCTTTTGTTGTCAGTTCCAGTCCTGAAGGATATGTGTGGGATTTTGCCTTTCTCTCTCCTCCCAGTACCTATCCTGCTGTGTCAACATTTCCCTTGCACTCTGCACTTACCTGTTGGCATGTTGCTCTCCAAATGTTATCCCACACTCTCTCAACCTAACCTGCCTAAGAGGAATGTTGTGAGGGTAAAATGAAGGAGAGGAGAATGATGTAAGTCGCTTTGGGTCCCCATTGGGGAGAAAGACGGGGCCACTGGAGGCGGATGGGGTTGAACTTGCCAGATCCAGGTTGGAAACCTCCTGGAGATTTGGGGATAGAGGATGGGGAGGACAGAGACCTCAGTGAGGTACAATGTTATAGAGTCCACCCTCCAAAGCATCCATTTTCTCCAGAGGAATTTATCTCTGCAGTCTGGAGATGACCTGTAATTCCAGGGGATCTCCAGGTTCCACCTGAAGGCTGCCATGACTATCCCTGTTGTCCTCAGGCTTCACCTCCAAATCTCCAGGGATTTCCCAGTCCTACCCTTCTCCGCCCCCCACCAGAAGCCAGGGGGACCTGGCAACCCTATGTAAAAGGTAGGCAGGATAGCCTTTTATCTTCTTTTCTAAAAATAAACTAAAATGGAATGACAATATAATAACAAAACAACTTTTGCTCATTGTAAACTAAAACTGAAATATCAATATTCCGATATTTACTGTGAGTTACTAGCCCAATAAAATATGCATTTACAATCTTGGCTGATAATGCTGTAAATATGCCAGTTTTACAGTTACATTGCTTTGGTACCACATTTCTCTCCTTAAGCATTTTATAGAGCATATATTTTAATGAGAATTCAACTCCTTCTCTTAATTTTGCTGTCATGTTCACCCTTGAAATTTTTCACTTTAAATGCTTAAATTGCTTGCATGATTAAGTAATCATTACAGCAAAAATAAAGTTTTAAGAGCCTTACAATTCCTTTCTCGTTTCATTTATGGCCCACAAAGGTATAGCTAAGTGACAAACTATGCCTAGCAAAGGTTTCTGTTGTTTCAACCCTCTGGTCAATATTATGTTTGTTGTATCTTCTTCACATTAACTTTCTGTGTGTAAGGATGTGACTGTGCATGCCAAGAGAATATATATATATTCGTGTAGCATCTGGGGGAGTAGCAGAAGTAATATCAGCAGTGTTTTAATTAACTTATACTGTGAGAATGTGACTTTCATTACATTCAAAAGGTCAGAGTAACCATCACCATTGCAATAACTATAATATATAAAATTAAGTAAGTTAAGAAAGAAGTGATATATTTTATAACTTTTACTGATAAAAGGGTTCAATATGACCTCAACAAATCACCATTTCTATTTGCTGCTATTTAGCATTCATAAGGTATCTGTCAGAAGAATTTCAAGCATAATTTATCCTGCTCACCTTTTGGACTTTTCTAATATGGAAGCACATTAGCCCCTGTACACATGGCACAATTGTGTATGCAGTGAGAGGGAGTGGGAGCATGTCTGTCAGTCCCACCCTTACTACTAAACGTGTTCAATCTATTGTTGGCACAGAACCTGTTTATATATGGTATATGTGCATAGGCTCTCTTTCTGTGATTGAAACCACCACTTATTACCCAACTTTCCCTCTGGTTGCCATCCCTACTTCTTTCTCTATTTGAAACTGATCTAGGACTCCCCCAGGCCCTCAGGCAAAGACTTCTTCTTGGCCCTTTTCATAGCACATTCGGGATACCCCTCACATTCAGAAGCACACACAGGAAATACTTGTGTAGAACTATGCTGTTCCGGTTTTTGATTAGTTATGCTATGGTACCCTTCTCCAAGTGTCCCAGGCATGCACACTTCCTCCTTTGGTCTCCATCAATGGCAGTCATTTGCTGACACACTCCTGTTGTCAAATTCTAGCCCATCACCATCTAGATTATCTAGACCATCTAACCACGATACTTTAGGCATAGTCATTCTAATGCATTTGCCCTCTAGATCGAGTCACTTTCTTTTAGGAGTTCCCTTAAAAACTGCTTAAAAGCTTTTTACATACTAAGCACCAGCATTCTGGCACCATTTCAATTCAAGTGGAGCCTGACGATGTAAGCTAATATCTCAACAAATGATCTCCAAATCATTCTGTGAGTTGGAGAATTCAAGGAGGTCAGAGGGCACAAGAAAGAACCAAGAGATAGGAAACGGACATTGAAACTTTCCACTTATTAAAGTCAAACAGATCTTGCAGCAAAAGAGAATCAATAATTCTTTGCTGTGTTGATCCAGATGCTTGGAGAGGTGATTTGAGACTTTTTCTTGCACGCCCTTTCCCATAACAGTTATTTAGTATCTTTGTCTATGGGTAGTGTTGATTACAGCCCATTCAGTATCTGTGCACATGAAGCATCATAATTATTTTCACCCCGCAGTGTGGTGTTCATGCAAGAAAATTGTTTGTGGGGGAGGCAGGAGCCCTTCCTCCCCCCTGCGGCACCATTCTAAGCCCATTTTCCTTTTTTAAAGAAGCAGTTCTTTGCAACTGATGAGTGACTTCAGGGAACACATGAAAACAAGACTAAACAAGTGAAGAAATGTAGCATGTAGTTGACCCCTCAGTTTACCACAATTTGTTAAGACATTTAAATTCAAGCACTTTTACAAATAGGGATTCTGTACCAAGGGTTAGTACAGTACCGGATTAAACTTTCCAATTTGTTGGCAAGAAACAAAACCCAATGTGTTAACATACCCAAATTTAGATGTCCCAACAAATTGTGGTTGTTTGTGGTTGTCACAGAAATCCAGTATCACCTTTAAGACTGAGTAAGCTTTCATGAGTCAGGAGCCACTTCATCAGATGCATGAAGTAAACCCTAAATCATGAAGTCTTATGCTGGAATAAATTTTGTTAGTCTTTAAGGTGTTACCGTACTTCTGTTTTAATTTGCTGCAACAGATTAATACAGCTACTCCTCTGGAATTACAAATTGGGTGGCACAACATATCACAGAAGGGTAAGAGTGAGGTTGGAAGAAATAGGGCACAAGTCTAAGGATTTCAGGCTCATTCACATGAACAAATTGTGCTTTTTGCAATCCAAATACAGCCTTGATGAAATGAATCCTCCCATCCCCCGCTCCTTCTCTAATTAAGAGGGCAGTCTTTGGTTTTCTAATTTTAAAAATATTCCATCTTCTGGGACTGTTAATAAAAAGAAAGACTACCAGTCTGTACATTTGATTGGGAAATGAAAGCTTATATGTCCCCCCCCCACACCCAAATGAATTGGCAACTTGATAACTTTGCAACTTCACTGAACAGTATTGATTTCATTAAATGTTTCCAATCATAGACTTTACTTCCCTGTAGAGAGACCATAGCCTTTGATGCACCCCCTTTAATGACTGGCAAACCAGCCTAATTTTCCAAGACAGAAAAAAAAAATCTAAAGAGCTAAAAAGCAAAACGGTAACTTGGTAAAAGTTCTAGAATATTTGAAAGTTTGACAATTAAAATTATTATTTAATTACATCTAAGTTTTCCAAGTGTTTAAAGGTTAAACCTTTCCTTTGATCTCAGAATTCAGTGGTGCCTTTGATCTTTAAAATCAGGGTACTGAAACCAAATAGGCTTTCCTCTATATATTCTGCTGTACTGTATTTGCAGTTCACAGTCAAAGCTTTGCTTGGAAATCTACTGAGCCTGTTGATTTTGCACTTGAAAGGTGTTTCAACACCTCTGATTTGAGGTAGGCAAAGGTTAGTTATATTGCATCTATGGGAGGAATGCTTAATGGTGTTAGTTAGGAAGTTCTTTGGTACTAATAGAATTCCAGATTTCCTGAAATGATTCTGGAATGCAATTTCAGTTTTTATGAAAACTGGTTTGGATAATACGGCTTACCCGAGTACCTTTTGTCTACCAGGTGAACTGTTTTAGTCAAGGAATGACAATTTGCTCTACTTTTGAAAAAGTATTTTCCCTCTCCCTACCCAAAAAAGAACATAATTACATTAACACCATGAATGTTAGGATGTGTTTGATGGATCCTTTTGCTACAACATGCAGCACAAGGTATTGGTACACCAAATAGCAGATATGACATAATGAATACATAGAGGACAATCCTTTGCACTATTAATATAGTGCCCTGGCATGTAGGGACCCCCACAGTGTTCAAGAGAGGGATTCTCCTAGTGAGATTAAAGGCAAGTCCACCCCTGAAGGCTTTACATGAAATAAGAGGTTCCTGACTGAGCTTTCCATAGGTAACTTACATCAGCCAGAGAGGGTTAATAGGGATATGGGAAGGCCTCCCATTCTCCATAATGTCCTGGCACACTGGCTGTGCATTGAGAGCAGAAGATCTTGCTGCTGATAGAAAGGAGGAGGAGCAAGATTAGAGATGGGACTCCCTTGTTTCCGACATTTTGAATTGGCTTTCTCCCTTGGACCTTCTTTCACCACCGAGACAACATTCACCATTCAAGACAGGCAGAGTATGACCTAAATTCACCTGTTATGCTTCTCTCCTCCCTACCTTGCCTGTATATTCTTCATTTCTCCAACCCTCTCCATCTCTGATTCGCACCTGGCTAGCCCATTTACTCACTCTTTAGCTTCCTTGGGAGTTAAGAAAAGACTGTATATAAATGTTGTGAAGGAGAAAGTTTCCCTCAGAAGAAAAGCTACTCAACAACCTTTTTGGAAACAGTTGTGCTGAGATACAGCTATAACCAAACCAGTATCATCAAGGGTAGGGACATTCATGGAGGTGCAGATTTCTGCAAGGTGCTAGCCACTTCTGCCCTGGATGATCATGTTATTATCCACCAATAAGTAGTCAAAGCTTAGGTCTTTCTCAAGAGGGTAGCCATGTTGTTCTGCAATAGAAGAGCTAGGTTCAAGCCCAGTAGCACCATAGAGACCAACAAGATTTTCAGGGTATAACTTTTGAGAGTCTAGACTGGACTGTCTAGACATGGCGTGTCAAACATAAGGCCCACAGGCTGGATACAGCCCCTTGAGAGCTCTTATCTGGCCCACGAGCCAGCCACCCACTGCAGTCTCAATCTGGGCTGGCGAGGCATGGGCCAGCTTGACCAAGTGACATTTATGTCATATCCAGCCCTCATAACAAATGAGTTCTGGGCTGGCTCTGGACTGGCCTCTGAATCCTCAGCAAGTGTTTAGTAGAAATGATCCGGTATACTCACAAAACCCAATTACCTTTTTTGCCCTGATCCAACAGCATGCACGAATAATATCTGGTATTATATGTACACAGCCCTGTAAAATAAGCTGCAGTAGTTGTGCTGATCAACTGTTTGATGGGAAGGAGAAGGGAATACCAGAATCTTCCTGCTCTTTCATGTCTTTTACAACTGATTAGTGTAGTTGCCACCCATTTTTCAAGGCTCTAGATATCCTAGTTGTTCAGCTAGGTTGGAGAATCACATGTGCTGTGTGTCATGGCATATATGACTTCCCACTGAGCTAGAAATAAGTGTGTGGAAGCTTGCTTCTGCATGCACACAGCCCCTAGCTGGAGTGGGTTGATGAATCTCAGCAAAAAATTTCCTTCTTTGTTCTTTAAACCAGAGACCTCAAAAGGTAAACAACTTGCCACTCAATGTGTATTTTATTTTTGCTTTGAATGTCTGGACTTGCACAGGGAAAACCTCCATGCCACATAAAACTTTATTTCCACTATTCTAAAGACGAGTCAGCCCAGTAAAATGTCGAGCTTTCACAGTATACTTCTACAATGGGATCCTCACAGCCACTAAAACAAAATATGGCACCACTGAGTTGTTGAAGTACTTCCATTTATAATCCCATAATGTTATACATTTGGGATACAATTTCAGGTGTTGAGTCAAAAATTTTTTTAAAATTTTAAGTAGGATCACAATTTAATGCAGACAATATTTCTGGAGTGCAAAAACATTGTTTTGATGAATGATCTAGCCAAAGATTTGTTAATATTTACTGATTTTAATGAAAAATTATATGATAAAGCAATAATGGACTTGTACAATGCGTTACCAGATTAGGGAATTAGCTAATGTTTGTGAACAGATACACAGGCAATAGCAAACTATTAACTACAGAAGTGCAAATTAAAGTATAAATAATATAGACTGTTAGCGTTAATCGATAAAGCCATTTAGACAAGCAGAGAAGGGATTTGTTTGTGTTTTAATTAAGTGTAAATGCAATAAAAAAGTGGATCACGCATACTTGTGTTTTAAAAAAATGAGTGAAGGCAAGAGGTATAATACACACCATCAAATCCCAGTTTGAGCTATATTCAAGTCTATAATATTAAAATTAAACATTACAAATCCACATATGATGAAGAGCATTCTATAGACTCCTCTGCTCAGCATTTCCCAACTGTTTATATCTTTAGTTAATTGTTTTGATGTTTGTAGCCTAGGATTAATACAAGCTCAGGATTGTCCCCATGGGCCAAAATATCAGTATCGGGCTTCAAGTCCTTTTTCAGGTGAGCAGGTAAAGGGCAGGGTTGAGCTAGGTTTGCCAGGTCCCCCTTGGCCAGCAACCAGGGAAGGGGGGCAGGGTTGCCAGCTCCAGGGTGGGAAATCTCTGGAGACTTGGGGATGGAGCCTGAGAAGGGCAGCGACCACGGTAGGGTACAATGCCACACAGTCCTCCCTCCAAAGCATCAATTTTCTCCAGGGGAACTGATGTCTGTAATCTGGAGATGAGCTGTAATTCTGGAGGATCCCCAGGTCCCATCTGGAGGCTGGCATCCCTAGGCTGAGCACATGGAAAAACTGAACCCTGGATGTCAAGTTCCCCCAAGACAGGTCCTACCTTGCTGTGTTCATTGCTGATAATTTAAATGTTGCTTCCTGCTGTGCAGGAGCAAACGGGCCGATTGAGTGATCTCTGCAAATTACTGTCCTAAACTGACCATGACCCCAGCAGGAGATTTGTTTCTCCTACTACAGTGCACAGGCATGGAGGCATAAAGATTTTCTACAACTGGGCAGCCACAAGCTGAACTCCTTGCTGAATGAGCTGGGCAGGGGCCAGCAAGGGTGAAACAAATCAGTTCAAGTATTGACTCACAATTAGATTGTGGGAGTCGAGCAAGGTAGGTTTGCCTGTCAAGCATGCTCTCCACCTAGTTTTCAGCACACCTCATTAAAACTGACATCTGCTTTTGCATCAGTTGCAAATACATGCTATAAAATGGTACATAAATACCATGAAAATGTCAAAAAATAAGCTATATCACATGCCTATAAAATGTAAATGAATCTGCAAAACCAGTAGCAAAAAGCAGAGAACTGAAAACAGTTACCAAAATGCAGATTAAGGTAAAAATAAAAGAAACAAATGGGAACCCTCAAGGACTTGTGGGGGGCATCTCATTTCCCTCTTCCCCAGTATTTCCTCTTTCCCTTTCCTGTAAGCCCTTTTAGCCACTCCACTTTTCTGCTTCCTTCTCTCCTTCCAGGGTTGCCAGGTGGGGCCTGGAGATCTCCTGGAATCACAAGAGATCCAACTACAGAGATCAGTTCCCCCTTAGGGTGGCCAGCTCCAGGTTGGGAAATTCCTGGAGATTTGGGGATGGACCGTTGGGGGGGGCAGGTTTGGGAGGGAAGTGACCTCAGCAAAATATAATGTCATAGAATCCACCCTCCAAGCAGCTGGAGATCTCCCGCTATTACACCTGATGTCCAGGCAATAGAGTTCACTTCACCTGGAGAAAATGGTCACTTTGGAAGGTGGAATATATGGCATTATGCCCCATTGAAGTCCCTCCCCTCCCTAAACCCTAGAGTCGCCAGGTTTTTTGGGTGGAGCTTGAGGAGGGTGGGGTTTGGGGAGCGGAGGGACTTCAATGCCATAGAGTCCAATTGCCAAAGCGGCCATTTTCTCCAGGTGAACTAATCTCTATCGGCTGGAGATCAGTTGTAATAGCAGGAGATCTGCTAGTACCTGGAGGTTACAATGTCAAAAAGAGAGGCATCCCTGTGCCTATACCGAGTAGGCTAGGAAAACAGCACAGGAGAACTAATTTACAAAAGTAGCAAAAAATCTTATTATGTGCTTGAACATGAGTGACAGAACCACAATGAATTACATAAACATGAACTACTATATACAATATATACAAAACAAGTATAATGCAGTGTCTATGCATGAAGGTAGTGAAGTCTTCTTGGTGTATATTCTGTTTTTGTTTTTTTTTTGAAAATGATAAATGAGTTCTCAAAATATCCAGTAAATGGTATATAGTCCCAATAAGGCAATTAATGGGAGAAGGCAATTCCCCCTCTTTTTTCTCCCATTAATTGCCTTATTGGGACTATATACCATTTATTGGATATTTTGAGAACTTATTTATCATTTTCAAAAAAACAAAAAGAATACACACCAAGAAGACTTCACTACCTTTGTGCATAGAGACTGCATTATACTTGTTTTGTATATATTGTATATAGTAGTTCATGTTTATGTAATTCATTGTGGTTCTGTCACTCATGTTTAAGCACATAATAAGATTTTTTGCTACTTTTGTAAATTAGTTCTCCAGTACCTGGAGGTTGGCAGCCCTACTAAACCCCACACTTCTCAGGCTCCATCCCCAAAATCTCCAGGTATTTCCCAACCAAGACCTGGCAATCCTAGTTGGACTAGACCTGGGAAGACCTAGATTCAAATTCCCACTTGCCTTGATACTCCCTGGCTGATCTTGGGCCTGTCTCTCTTCCTCAATCTAACCTGCCTCACTGAGTTCTTGTGAGAACAAGTGGAGGAAGGGTGAGAAGAATGTATGCTACTCTGAGCTCCTTGGAGGAAAGAAAGATCTCAAAATTAAAATGTCTATCCTTCTTGAATTATTACCCAAAGTTAAGTGTTTTCAAGTGGAATCGAATGTAATGTGTGGAGCAGCTGCTCACCTTTCCCATTGAGATCAATGGGGCTTCAAAGTTTGCTGGATTCACATTATTTCAAATGATGTTTTTATTTAAAATTAAGTAATTGTAGCAACTAAACATTTTAAAAAATAAACATTAACTTCTCAGTAAGGACTAACAATTGACATTGGGCCAGTTATTTGCATTGCTATCAACTCTGGGCTTACTAAGATTGATAATGTTGTTCAAAAACTTTTACCTGCCTGTCATTTTTATATTCAAGCTTCTTTATCAATTTGATATGCTTTAAAGCGTACTTTATATTCAAACTATTTTATTGCTGCTGATTAACTTTTATGTTTTACTTAGTGGCTAAAAAAAGACATGTCCCATATTATGGGGAAGGAACTGAGTTCATTGTGCTAAATAAATTATTAAAGTGTAATATAAAGGGAAGGTGACTTTTTCAGCATTATTGTCAGGGAAATCAATCTTCGTGACATCCTATTTATAGCAAAATGGTTTAATTTATGTTTTGTATGAAATAGTGTGAAATAGAACATTTATTATTTACAACAACAATAATATAGCATGCACCTAATACGGTCTGCAAAACAGCATATTGGATGTGGTCTGGTGTAATTTTGCGGCAGCCTTGTATTCAAATCCTAGCACACAATATAACCCCAACTCTACTTCCTTTTCCATTAGATAAAATATAGAACTAGTCCAGTCTACTAGACGATAGCACATGACAAGTTCCAGGTATTGGAGCCCCAAGCAAGATATCGTCCAGTATTCCCCCCCTAAGGATATCATAACATAATGTTCTTGTGCATGCATCTTCCTGGAGGATGGAGTGGAGAACAACTGTTTCCTATGAATTTACAGGTAAAGGAGTATGCATGAGTCATGTCATTTCTTCCAGAAACCTCTACACATATGCAATTGGAGATTGCTGCAAAGGCCTTGGTGACAACACAGTGGCCTGAGATAAGGTTGCCAGTCTCCAAGTGGGGCCTGGAGATCTCCTAGAATTATGACTGACCTCCAGACTACAGAGATCAGTTCTCCTGGAGAAAATGGCAGGTTCAGAGGGTGGATTCTATGGCATCACACCCTTCCTTTCTCCAAACCCTGTCCTCTCCAGGCTCCACCCCCAAAATCTCCAGGAATTTCCCAAGCCAAAGTTGGCAACCTGTTCTGGGAAGATCTTTCCTTAATGGTGGATTCAGGGGGCCCTAGGGCCTCTGGTCACTGGTTGACCTTATCAGATGCCCTACCATGTAGACCTTTCACAGCAGCCCTGCTAGAGGTGGTTCCCAGAAGGACTGTGGTCTGGCTAGTGACAAGTGATATAAACTACAGACATAGTTCAGTCCATGTTAAGTGCTCTTAATTCCTGCTGAGTTCAATGGAAGAGATTTAACTAAGTGCTTACTTTTCCTATTGAAATAAGTGGTTAGCTTTGGTTGGATCATGCTTTCTATATTTGGCACAACTAACTAGATGTGAAAGTTGGACAATGAAGGAAGTGCTGGAGGAAAGTTTTACAGATAGCATGGACCTCAAAAAGGCAAATAAATGGGTTCTAAGTCAAATCAAGTCTGAATTTTCCTTAGAAGCTAAAATGACTTAGCTGATGCTATCATACTTTGGTCACATCATGAGAAGACAAGACTCACTGGAGAAGGCAATAATGCTAGTTAAAGCTGAAGGCAGTAGGAAAAAAAGAAGAACCACCATGAGATGGATGGACTCAAAAGAGGAAGCCACAGGCCTCAGCCTACAAGACCTGGGCAAGGCTGTTAATGATAGGACATTTTGGAGGGGATTAATTCATAAGGTCTCTGTAAGTCAGAAGCAACTTAATGTCACGCAACATGCACCACTATTGCTCTTTCTGTCTGATTGTTTTAGTGACAAACTTAATAAAGATAGTAAAACATGTTGTAAATTAAGAGATAAAGCAGCAGTAGGAGAAGTAATAGTGAAGAAGAGTAAAAGCTGGAAGCCTGAGGTGGGGTCCAAGAGTTTTCAGTAATAGAGATGTCAGAAACCACAAGGTTCCAGTTGCTGTTCTTGAATATATTTGAGGCTGAGATGGCAATGACCAGTCCATTTGGTTATAAGGGTCTTAGTGAGTTTAACACTGCATGGGGTTTGATTACTCTTCATGGAAGCATTTTAAGTGTAGTTGTAGCTGTTTCTTCATATCTCATAATAATTATAGCAACCATTGTGAATACAGGGCAAAGAATTGTAAGAATTAGCTTGCTTTTGTTGGGGAAGTGGGGGGAGACACAAAACAATGTATGGCTTTGACAGTTATTGCTAGTGCATAGAGCCCCTTAATTGTTTCTATTATATTGCAAGTTTATATTATAACAGATACTCTGTAGCTAGAACCAGTGCTTGGTCAGTGATACAGATAGTACTGAAGAATTTATTTTATTTTATTTTAAATATTTCTATGCCGCTTTTCCACCCACTTAGGGTTCCCATGGCAGTAAACATCAAAACATTAAAACATTTCAGGCATTAAAACAGTATTGAAAATAAAGTATATGAAAATGTTTAAACAATTCAATAAAGATTTTGAACTTCCGGTAGGGCTGCTGAGCGAAGCGCTGTGTCTCCCCGGGGGCTCCCGGTGAGGGAACCAAGAAACGTCTTAAATAGGGGTGTCAACGCACCCCCCCCCCCGATTCCTAAATAGTGGAACGGGTGTCAGGGAATCTCCTGCTGCTGCTGAAGAGTGGTATGACTCCTGAACTCTCTGAGTTTTAAGACTCCAGAGATTCAGAAGCAGTCCCGCCGGCTTGAGGGGTTTTACTTCACCGCAGACGTCTCTTTGGAATTAGGCTTCGCTCTCCCCTATCTACTACCATCTAAGCAAATATACAGAAGTAAGAATACCTACTCTCCTAAAATCTGAGTAAGTTTAAAAGAACTATTTTGTTTTACCTGGATTTGGAAGTCCCGGGAGATTGCTAAACACATCTGTCGAATCCATATCTCCCCACCCAATGTTTAAATGACTCTTTAAAAACAAGAAAAGATCAGATAAACCAGCAGGAATCTTATCAATTTGATCAGTGGGAAGACATAACAACTAAGATTTTTGAAAGACGCTTCAGTTACCAATCAGGAACTACTACGTATAAAGGGGAGGGTGGAGGAATAATCCCCCCCACCCCAAAGAGTCTTCTTTCTAACTAAACAAAGCTTTCCTGCCACGTCCTTCCCGGAAACAATCTATCATCGTGAGAGAGCCAGAGAACTTGGAATCGGAAGTGTGGCATTAATGTGTAACTGGCAAATATTTGCCAAGTTCCTGAACGTAAGGAAGACAGAAGGTTTACGACCCTGATTCCTGCAGCACCTCTTTGTTATTTACTACACTGGTGTATTTGCCTGGATTTTACCAACTGAGTTTTAACAGAATTTTCAGAAGTAGCAACCATGGAATATCTGACTAAACAGCTGGAACAATTTTCTGCTTCGATGAACTTTCAATATCAACTTATTAATCAAAAACTGGACATTATCTTAGACGATCTCAAAGACATAAAAACCCAAATTATCACAATGAGGTCAGAGGTGATACTAGAGGGCCCTCAAGTTGACAAGAGAGACGAAAAACAGAAGAATCTTGCAAAGGAAATGGAGAACTACAATAAACAAACTGCAATAGCCCAGCTGACAACAACGGATCTGAATGTGAGTGACTTTGACTTCTGTCTCTTCAATCTGCCTGATGAACTTTTTAACACCTGCTTGGAGGACTTAATGAGTAGAAAAACTGGAGCTGTCGGGATTTTTTTTCTTTGAATGTGGGATGGAACATATTGCAACGTGGATTTACAATGAAGGTCATCTATCTGCAGAAGAAACCCTACCAACAACTTCCAAGGATGCTCTTCGACGCTTACTGTTAATGAGGAAAAGAAGGAAATGCTGGAAATTCCGGACAAAGGGACTAATTTAAAAGAGTCTAGTTTCTCTTTTGGAAAAGATTAAAAAGGAACTGGTTAAAAGGATTGGCTTTAATGGAAATAGAATCATATATGATATTAATTTACTAGAAATATAATATGTATTAAATGAGTGTTTGGGAGAAATAGAGGACTTACAAAATAATTAATTTTTAATGGAAGTAATTAAATGTTTTCTACTATTCTAATCCATTTATTATTAGTGAGATTCACTATCTTTCTTCTTCTTTTTTCCTTTATCTTTTTTCTTTTTCTGTTTCTTTTATATGATAGTATTAACTTTTAATTTTTTTCTCTGAAAAATATAAATGTCAAAGAGATTAATAAATATTAGCAATAATATCAGGATTAGAATTTTATGCAAAAGAGATTACTAATTTATCACAAGATGGAGGGAGGTGTAGGGGAAGTCAATATTTCTTTGATTATATACAAATATTTTTAACAATGTTTCCTATCTGTTTTTACTTTTTATTGTTTATGTCAATTGTTAAACTATGTGTTTAATATTTTTGGAAAAATAATAAATAAAAAAAAATCAATAAAGATTTATAAACATGCCAACGCACATAATCATATGTTTTCTGAAACAGAAAAGTGACGTTGCCTGAATGACAGTCCTCACAGGGAACAGTGCCTTGACCTTGGAGCAGATTTAATAGTCTTCCCACCCTCTGGGCATCTAGCAGGAAAGGAATACTCACTTCAACTGTGAATGCCACACACAAAAATGCTAAGAGCCTGAAGAAAGATGAGACAGAGGGAGGGAAACAGCAGCATTTGTAGTATAAAGAGGAAGGGCCCCAAATAAAGGTATGATGTCTTGTGGTTTGCTTCCTTAAATGGACACCCTTCTTTGATTTCTGTCCCTGTCATTTCCTGGTTCTCTCTTGATTAACTAGAAATAACCACAACACTTCAATGATTCTACACATGTATCTCCTGCTTGCATTTCCTAAGTAATGTATGAAGGGTGCCTTTTGCTATACCACTTAGCTGATAAATATTCCTCTTTCCCCAGAGGCCATCTTTACATAGCATTCATGGATCTTAGGACTGCCTTTGACTCTGTTCCAAGATCCTGTCTCTGGGTTAAACTGGCTGACACAACAATAGATAAAAGGCTTTTGTGGTTGAGGGACTTCCGGTGGTGTTGCTGGGGAGAGCACTCCATTTCCCCAGGCTGTCCTGGGAGAAATCCAAGTTTGCGTTATTTTTGGGGTACATAGATACCCCAATCCGACCCTTGCAAGTGGGTTGGAAAGCAGGAATTCCCTGCAGCCCGCAAATGCGGTTTGACCTCCTAGGTACTCTGAGGGGGCTTTTTTAAGCCCCTCGGAGTCCTGGACGCCGGTCCTGCGAGGGCACTAGGGAAGGAAATCGCCAAAACGCAACTCTGGCATCAAGCTCCACCCTCCACCACCTTAATACCAACATAAGGACTACATAAAGAAAAGAACCTCACCTCTAGACACCCAAGTGAGTACAAAAGAACTCTTCGTCTACTTACTGGAAATTTGAATAAACGGGGGGCTGATAAGAACATTTCTGGGACCCCCACTCCTCCTTAATCCGATCTGAAAAAGTTTGATCTGAGTTAGCCATCGGGATTAACGACAGGAGCCTTATCAAACCGATCAGCCTAAACCATAACAAAGAATCGGAAGGATACCTTTTAGATTGACAAGAACTATCACCAATGAGAAGGTCTGAGGGAAGGGGAGGGTGACTTTTCTTCCTGATTTTCCGGCGAAAAGAATTTCCTGCCATGTTTGTAATAAGGAAGTGCCTGGAACGGAAGATTCTCTATAACATCCTCTCTATCATCGGAACTAAAACAACAGGAAGTAGTCGTAGGACCGAATACGCGTCGCACTCGAGTTACTTCGAAATCATTCCTGAAGGAATAACCATCGAGAAGAGGCGGTAGAAGGTCCGCGGCACTAGCAACTTCCGGTATACTTCCTGTTCAGCCCGATCTAGAGCGACCGAAAAAACTCACTGGTATTTCAAAACTTTAAAACGCAATTTTAAAGCCAATTTCGACTCTTTTCAACCCGAAAAAATTATAATGCTGATGTTTGAACTATTATCTTTTAATTAGTACCTTAAAGGCCGTCTGTGGACATGTATTTTACCGGCTTCTTTTGAATGTAAATGTCGGGAACTCGACCCCGCTCTGGCTCACTACACAGCCCTGCCTATATTAAACTAAGGGAATCACTACAAACCTCAACCATGGAAAAGAAATTACAGGACATGCTAACTAAACAAACAGATGTAACAAATAAACAGTTTGAACAGATGTCCACACAGATGGCACAGTTGACTTCTATGATGACAAATCTTGGTCAAGCATCCCAAGCTATTAATCAGAAGTTGGATGTGGTTACAGGAGACTTGAAAGAAGTAAAAACTCAAATGACTGTTATGAAGACAGATATGCAAGCAATGGATGCATCAATTAAGAAAGTGATGGATGAGCATAAGGATACAAAGAAAAAATTAACAAGCCAAGAAAAACAAATTGAAACAATACAAACTGATCAGATGGCGGCAAAAAATCAAATGGCGATGATGGAGATGAGAGTGAGAAAGACTAATCTTCGTATACGCAATTTTCCAGATATGATGGGAGACAGCAAAGAAACTGCAATACCAAATTTGGCCTACTTATTCCAGATAGATGAACAAGAATTAAAACAAGCCATCAACAGAATATATAGGATACCATTACCTGCTAGAATGAGAAGATCTAAGCCAAGAGATTTGATGATAGTGTTTTATGACACAAGAGTTAAAGACAAGATTATGAAGATTCATTATGAAAATCCAGTGTCAGCAGGAGATTCCTCTCTTATATTACTGAAGGATATTCCAAGGCATTTACTTTCACAGAGGAATAATTACAAAGATTTTGTGTCTACATTGAAAGCTAATGGTATCAAATATCGTTGGATCATGCCACAAGGTTTGGCTTTCACCTATAAGGAAGTGAAAACGACAATTCTATCTCAAGCAGATGTGGGAAAATTTCTGAGAAAATATAAAATGGACCTTAAAGAATTACCTGGAGAGAAGGAGGAAGAAGAAGAAGAAGAGGCACAGGGTGCAGAAGGAGGTACCAAACTATAGACTTTTTACATTGCTAAAAATACTACATTATGGCAAAAGCAATTTCGTGGAATGTAAATGGACTGAATGAGAAAACTAAAAGGGCTAGAATTTTTAAATATCTACAGAAATATAAATACTCCCTAATTTGTCTACAAGAGACTCATATAGCTTCAAAGCATAAAAAATACTTGGAGAAACAGGTGCTTGGACAAGCATTTATTGCCTCAGCTCAAACTAAAACAAAGAGAGTGGTAATTTATGCCCATCCTAGTCTTTGTCCAGAATTATTATATAAAGATAATGAAGGAAGAATTGTAATTATCAGAACTAAAATATTGGGACAAAGGACAATAGTGGTTGGAATTTATGCACCCAATGAAGGGAAAAAATCCTTCTACGAAAAACTACACGATTTGATTGCCCAACATGCAAAATATCAAATCTTACTGATGGGCGATTTCAATGGAGTTACTCTCCCATCTTTGGATAAAAAATCAAAAGCAAAAGACGTCAATGACGGATGCTTACCTAAAACTTTTTTCACCATGGCTACAGAATTAGAATTACAAGACATTTGGAGAACAATGAATACAACTGCTAAAGAATACACTTTTTATTCAGCGAGACATGATTCACACTCCAGAATTGATATGATATGGGCCAGTAAATCAATTTTCACTCAGTTACGTAAAATCCATATCTTACCTAGAACTTTTTCTGATCACAATCCTGTTACTTTTGATTGGAACAATAAACAAGCATTTAGATGGCGAATGAATGATAAACTTCTAAAAGACAACAAGATACATAAGGAATTACAGGTTTTAATGAAAGACTTTTTTGAAATCAAACTTAATGGGGAAACTTCTTTGAATACAGTTTGGGATGCATTTAAAGCTGTTCTGAGAGGTTTTATGATACAGAAACATTCGGCTTGGAAGAAGACTCAACTACAATTTACAAACAATATACTTTGGAACTTACAAAATTTGGAGCAGAAATTGGTAACGGTAACACAGGAAGAGGAAAAAAGAGAAATTCAAATACAGATTTCTGCATCTAAACACCAATTAAATTTGGTAATAATGGAGGAAATGAATAAAAACTTGAAACTTGCTAAACAAAAGTATTTTGAATATGCAAATAAACCTGGAAAATTCTTAGCAACACAATTGAAGGACTCATTTCAAAAGAAGGTTATAACAAAAATCCAAACTGTTAAAGGACCAGTCTACTCAACTTCAGAAATTCAAAAAGAATTTGTTTCATTTTACTCCAAGCTATATCAGAAAGAAAATACTCCAAAGCAGAAAATAGATAAATTTTTAAATACAATACAGATGAAAGCTTTATCGATGACCCAGAGAGAATGTATTGAAGCTCCAGTCACAAGGGAAGAAATACAAGAAGCAATACTGAGACAAAAAACGGATAAAACACCTGGACCAGATGGAATTACTGCACTATTTTATAGAACATTCAGTGACAATTTAGCTGGTTTTTTTGGTTTACTTTATAACGCAATTTTGGATGAGGGAACATCCCCGGAGACTTGGTCACATGCATTTATATCATTGATACCTAAAGAAGGAAGGGATCCAGAAAAAAACATTTAATTATAGACCTATATCGCTGTTAAATGTGGATTATAAAATTTTTGCTTCGGTTTTGGCATGTAGGATAAAACAATTTATTAAGGATCTTATACACGAAGACCAAGCAGGCTTCATACCAGGAAGGCAAATAAAAGACAATGTAAGAATTTTACTAGACTCATTGGAATATTATGACCAGAATATCCAACAAACTGCGGCTTTTGTATTTTTGGATGCAGAAAAAGCCTTTGATATGGTCTCTTGGAATTTTTTGAAACAGATTTTGGATAAATTGAATTTTGGAGATCGTTTTCAGAAAGGTATATCGGCTATTTATACCTCCCAACAGGCTAAAATTTTGGTTAATGAATCAATGTCAGATAATTGCCAAATCACGAAAGGGACTAGACAGGGATGTCCCCTGTCTCCACTTTTATTTTTGTTGGTGTTGGAACCGCTATGTGTGAAACTAAGAAGTATGGAGGACATCCGCGGGTTAAGAATTAAAAAACATGAATTTAAGTTGAGAGCATTCGCGGATGACCTCCTGTTAATTTTGGAGAATCCAACACAGTCAATGAATATACTTCGGGAGACTTTGGACGATTTTGGGAAAATATCAGGCTTCAAAGTGAATCAAGAAAAAACAAAGATAATATTTTAAAACCTACCGGAAATACAGCAACAGGAATTTATATCATATACTGGTTGGGAGAAAGCTAACAAAGTTAAATACCTGGGAATTTGGATTACTGCAAAGAATAAATATCTGATAACCAACAATTACCTCAAGTTATGGGGTAAGATTAAAACTGATATGATTATATGGTCAAATAAAAAATTGTCATTAATGGGACGTATTTCAACGATTCAAATGAATGTTTTACCAAGGATGCTCTTCTTATTCCAAAATTTGCCAATAATATCACACACTAAATATTTTGATACTTGGAGGAAAGACATTTCAAACTTCATCTGGCAAGGGAAAAAACCAAGGACTGCTTATAAATACTTGGTGGATCTAAAAACTAGAGGAGGTTTAGCATTGCCTAACTTTCAACTTTACGCTGAAGCGGTAGCTTTAGTATGGCTAAAAGACTGGATGAATTTGTCAAATACACGTTTGTTAGACTTGGAAGGTTATAATAACTTAAGCGGATGGCATGGCTACTTGTGGTATGATAAAATTAAGTTACAAGCAACATTTCAAAATCATATAATCAGGTCCTCTTTATTCCGTATTTGGATGAGATATAAACACATTTTGGAACCGGAAACACCGATGTGGATATCGCCTCAAGAAATGCTAACATTGCGCCCACTTAGACCAGACAAATTTATTACTTATCAAGACCTAATTAATTGGGATGGAAAGAAATGCTCACTAAAAGACTTTCAACTTCTTAAGGATGATTTACAATGGCTCCAATACTACCAAATTAAATCAGTTTTTGTACAAGATGTTAAAAAAGGCTTTTCTAAAGAAAAATCCTCTTTTCAAAGGATTCTATTAGATAATAATACAAAACTGATTTCCAAAATGTATAACCTCCTTTTAACAATATATTGTGAGCAGGATACGATTAAACCAACTATGATCGACTGGGCTCAAAATGTGGGACATGATATTGCTTTAAATAAATGGGAACGACTATGGTCTAAAGACTTAAAAGGAATAAAAGCACAGTCAGTGCGAGAAAATATTTATAAAATGATGTATAGATGGTATTTAACACCTAAGAAGATTGCAAAGATTTATAAAACAATGTCCCCTACTTGTTGGAAATGTAATAAAGAAATTGGTTCCTTTTATCACATGTGGTGGACCTGTGACAAAGCTAAAGATTTTTGGGACATGATCTACAATGAATTGAGAATAATATTACAGAAAAATATACCCAAAACACCAGAAATGATGTTATTGAGTATGATTTCAGATGACTTATCAACACAAAGAACCTTTTTGATTTATGCCACAACAGCTGCGAGACTGCTTTATGCAGCGAAATGGAAAGGGATAGAAATTCCCGAGAAAAAAGACTGGATTGTTAAAATGTTTGAAGTGGCAGAAATGGCAAAACTCACAGCTATTCTAAATGAAGAAAACGATGCTCGGTTTTTGGGGGAATGGGGGGCGTGGATGCATTATTGTGAATATGAGTTAAAATTGGGAAGAATGGAAGAATATTTTCTAATCTGATCCAGAGGATTTTTTTGTCTTTTCTATAATGAATAAGTATAATTATATTTACTAACAGATTATGGTTTTTTTTTCTTTTAAATGGTATTGATAGAATATTAAGATTAGATTAATTACGACGGGATGAACTTTTTATTAAGAGGCAGATAGAGGTGAAGGGGAAGTCATAAATTTTCCAATTTCTTTTTTTTCTTTAATATATGTTATGGAATTATAACAACTTTAAGTCAGAACTGAAATTTTATATTGTTATAGATGTTGTTTATTGCAATGGAAAATTTGTAGTATAAAACCCAATAAAATTTATGTACAATGAAGGTCATCTATCTGCAGAAGAAACCCTACCAACAACTTCCAAGGATGCTCTTCGACGCTTACTGTTAATGAGGAAAAGAAGGAAATGCTGGAAATTCCGGACAAAGGGACTAATTTAAAAGAGTCTAGTTTCTCTTTTGGAAAAGATTAAAAAGGAACTGGTTAAAAGGATTGGCTTTAATGGAAATAGAATCATATATGATATTAATTTACTAGAAATATAATATGTATTAAATGAGTGTTTGGGAGAAATAGAGGACTTACAAAATAATTAATTTTTAATGGAAGTAATTAAATGTTTTCTACTATTCTAATCCATTTATTATTAGTGAGATTCACTATCTTTCTTCTTCTTTTTTCCTTTATCTTTTTTCTTTTTCTGTTTCTTTTATATGATAGTATTAACTTTTAATTTTTTTCTCTGAAAAATATAAATGTCAAAGAGATTAATAAATATTAGCAATAATATCAGGATTAGAATTTTATGCAAAAGAGATTACTAATTTATCACAAGATGGAGGGAGGTGTAGGGGAAGTCAATATTTCTTTGATTATATACAAATATTTTTAACAATGTTTCCTATCTGTTTTTACTTTTTATTGTTTATGTCAATTGTTAAACTATGTGTTTAATATTTTTGGAAAAATAATAACAAAATAAAAAAAATCAATAAAGATTTATAAACATGCCAACGCACATAATCATATGTTATCTGAAACAGAAAAGTGACGTTGCCTGAATGACAGTCCTCACAGGGAACAGTGCCTTGACCTTGGAGCAGATTTAATAGTCTTCCCACCCTCTGGGCATCTAGCAGGAAAGGAATACTCACTTCAACTGTGAATGCCACACACAAAAATGCTAAGAGCCTGAAGAAAGATGAGACAGAGGGAGGGAAACAGCAGCATTTGTAGTATAAAGAGGAAGGGCCCCAAATAAAGGTATGATGTCTTGTGGTTTGCTTCCTTAAATGGACACCCTTCTTTGATTTCTGTCCCTGTCGTTTCCTGGTTCTCTCTTGATTAACTAGAAATAACCACAACACTTCAATGATTCTACACATGTATCTCCTGCTTGCATTTCCTAAGTAATGTATGAAGGGTGCCTTTTGCTATACCACTTAGCTGATAAATATTCCTCTTTCCCCAGAGGCCATCTTTACATAGCATTCATGGATCTTAGGACTGCCTTTGACTCTGTTCCAAGATCCTGTCTCTGGGTTAAACTGGCTGACACAACAATAGATAAAAGGCTTTTGTGGTTGATTTTTAAACTGTATGAGAATTCATCAGCACAAGTTCATTAACTGGCTCCATTTCCCTGCTAAAAGGCATTAAGCAAGGCTGTCTCTTAGCCCCTCTGCTTTTTAACCTTTATGTACACAAAATGATCCTCTACCTCCAAAAATTATCACTTCATGCACCTATATTGGCTGGGCACAAAATCCCAGTTCTGCTATATGTAGATGACTGACACGGAAGCCAGCGGATTGGCAGTCTGTCCAGGATAACACCATCAGAAAGTCCTCTGCTACTTAGAAAAGTGTAGTTTATTTCACAGTGCAAAGATATAATACAAATACTTCTTACACACTCTCCGCTCATAGCATCCCACACAGAGCTTCAGTTCCACTCCATTATATACACCTGGTGGACGCAGCCACCAATCACAGTAGATGCCTAGTCATGTCTCCTGTATTGCATCAGCCACCTGACCATAACTGGATTAGGCCAGCTCCCTCTAGCTCTCCAGGGACTTTCCAGGCTGATTGCATCATTACTAGATCCATCTGATCTAACCTGCACCTGTCAAACATATCTGACAGCCTTGTAATATTGACAATGACATGGTTCTATTATCTAGGTCAGAAGTTGATCTTTCTATGGCATTAAATGTGTTTATTGATTACAGTTCTCAAGAGGGCCTATCTGTAAATTATGACAAATCTAAAATAATGATCTTCTCTAGGAATATTAAGGGAGGGAAAATAGAGTAGGTGGCATATTTAAATACTTGGGAGTCATATTTAGCTATAAACCTAATTGGAAAGCTCATGTACGCTCAGTAACAAATGCTGCTAGGATTAATGTAAATACACTCCTAAGGGTTTTTTAATTCAAAATGTGGCCAATATATACCTGCAGCCATAGAGGCTTTTAAGGCAAAAATAATCCCACAGGTTCTGTTTGGGGCAGGAATTTGGATAGGTGAGGTTTCTGAGTAATGTATAAAGGGGAAACTTACACACCTCCCCCGGAGTGATATGTGTCAGCCTCACAGGCAATTGGGACTTGCCCATCTTAACAGCAGAGATGAAAGAATTTCCACTTCAGACATACATTACTCAGGAAACATACCAAGGATGGCCAAATAACTTGCATTGCCACTGTTGGTGCTTTTCTGTAAGGTCTGAAACAACACTCAGTTCTCACCCCCTCCCAGCCATTGTGCTGAGGGGATCAACATGGCTACAGTGCTTGAGTTTGTGTACATACAAATAGGGCCTCAAAAGATTGTTTGCCTTAGTTCCACCCCTTCCCCGGCTAACCAGTATATTTGATCTTCATGAGATCACAGGCTATATTTGTCAGAAGGAGGCCCATCATTTTCAGTAACATATAAATTAGCCACTTTACTTGTCAACAAAGCAACTATAGAAAGCTACCAGCAAATGAGCACTAAGATAATACAGTACAATATCCTTTTTGTTTCTCCATTGTCCTTTGAAGCTGAATGAATAATGGAAAATCAATCTTTTCTCAAGTATTTTTTCCCTGTTGAAGGACAGCTTTAAGTTCAAAGCATTTGAACTGTCAGTCAGGAGGGTAATGGTAGAGAGAGCGGGCAAGGAAACTGAAGTCATGCCTGCTTTCAACAAATATCCAGAAGTGACATCACTGCATTAGTGTGATGGTCTAGGATTCACCCAAAATTCTATGGTAAACCATACATCTAAGGATGAATGGACACTTTCAAACTCACTCATCATTGGTTTGAGTAAATAATCCATAGCCATGTTGTCAAGGGATAGAAGAAACAATAATGCAAGATTTAGCTGTACTAACAGATAATATTAGGAATTTCAAAACTTGCATATTTGTATTACATATACTGCAATTTTTTAAAAAAAGAATAACTTAGTGCTAGAAACACTTCAATGAAGAAGGTTTACAATCTGCCTCCTACCCTTCCATGGACAGGAAAAAAGAGACTGCGCTGAATAAGTTATTTGCTATATATTATTTATTCACTTAAAGTTCACTTCTTTTATTTGCCAGAAGGCTTGTTTTACATTTATTACTTTACTGAAGAAAGGAGCATATGGAGCAAAGAATTTTAATTGTTACTGCTGCTTCCATGATTATTCCTACATTAGTCATGGTCTACGTAAAAGGCTTCCAACCACATGGTTCTTCTAGCAGCATTTTTAGAATGCCGTACAGGCAAGTGATTCCTCTTCCTGAGGGACAGGTGTCTTTTGTGAAGCAAGCTGTTCGAGGATCAATATGGCTGGAAACTGTTACATGGTCCCTGACCAGCAACTGAACAAATGTGATAGCTCTGTCAGCTGTGTGGCTCGAAATATGATTCATTCAGTCCCTTGCACAATGCCACTCTTTGTAGAAGAGGGTATTCGGTTAGGGCTCAATGGACCTCTTTCCTTTCTCTCCCAACTAGCGGTCAACTGGGAGCACGTAATCCTCCATTCACAACATTGTATCAAGTAATTATTGGATTGGATCCAACCAGGATTTTCCACGCCATCTTGTCCCTTTCCCCTCCTTATTATACCCTTTATCTAGATGGCTTTTGTACAAGCAGGTGCCATGATCTCCAGCATAGCCTTTCTTGGGGTTGTCAAAGGGGGCCCTTGTCCCTTTCTTCACCAGCAGAGAACCTGTCTGGTAAAAACCATAGGTAGAGTTTTGGGGAATCCTACATTGTCCTGTGATGCTGTGATATCACTTCCAGTTACCCAACAGTTCAGTAACATAGATACAATGTTGTCATGGTGCCATGGGATGCTGTTCCAGCCCTGCATTTCCCCCCACTGCTTGCTGGAAAGAGGGCATGCAGTAATTGTGGGGGGGTGAGTTCCCCTTCCCCTAGCAGATAAGATGCAACCCTAGGTTCAACCCATTTTCAATAGGAAACTCAAGCACATCTCCCATTATGCAGCCATGCACTCACCAGCAGTGCAGTGTTTAGCAGAATTACATTGTTCTAAGTTAATTAACTTCAATGGACGTAGAAGGGTAGAACTCTGTTTAGGATTGCACTCCAAAAGGACTCTGTGCACAAAAGTAAGGGATATGCTTTCAGGAATCGGTATACTGACTAATGTAAAAAGGTAATTTGTGAAGAAAGTATTATTATGTTTATGAAACTAGCCTACTATAACTGCATCTTCACCACAGAGAAGAAAACAATCATAATCCTACTACACAGCAGCAGTGAAGGATACAGAATCTGAAAGAATATGTGCACACTGAAATTGGGGGGGGGGGTCAATGTTGCCACAAAACAGCAAGGGGTTTCCCACCACTTAAGTTAGAAAGGAGAAGCCCAAAGAAGATTCCACAGGTGTCTCTGGCAAATAAATAGCCATTATCATCACACATTTCTATAATCTTCAAAGGGATGTAAATCACAAAAAAGGAATGCCTTCAGACATCTCGCTGTTAACACCTATTTTATCCATTCCCACTGCTATGGCTGCTGCTGTTCCTATTTGAGCACAGCCCAACAGACTGACTGTCACAGTTGCACAATCAATATCCTAGCAGGCAGTATTATCAAAGCAATGAGCAATGATATACTGAAGCAAGACAAAGTTGAATTTAGAAGTTTCTAAAAGGCTTGCAAGGGTGTGGGGGGTAAGCTAATCATGAAGAGCTTCTGTGATGTTGGTCCGAGGAAACGAGAGGCACAAAGTGAGGTGAGTCATTCCTGCGGATCGACATTGGAAATGTGCTCCCAGACATCGCCAATTATATTTTAATTAATAAGAGCAAGGGGAAAGATTGGGTTAGAATCACCGCCTGAGGTTGCCTGAAGAAAACTTGCAAGGCAAATCTGAAGGACCCTGCTTGGATGAAACATTTGAGGTATTTTGATGGAAGGGGATGATGTTTCTCAGGGGAGTTCTGTACATCCCTTGTCCAAATCCACAAAATAGCAAACTTTATATAAAGCGATCAAGTTAACTTCACTTTCCAGTAGGAGGTAAGGAATCAAAAGCAGAATGTCCCACCCACCATCTGGATAATTCCCCTTACATCATGAGTAACAAGTCATATGTGTACCTGTGCATCTCATATACCCCATCATTTTGTCGCTTTTGGAAGTTCAGATTTTCTTTCAGATTTTCAAAGCTAGAAGCCGAATTATCCCTCATTATGAAACTAAAGCAAAGGGCCATTAATTAAACCATTAAAAAAACACACACATGGCCGTATACTTGCCACTCAGCTACCATTTGTTATGTCCTTTAATTTGTGAGGTAGATTAGGCTGAGAGTGTGTGACTGGCCCAAGCTTCCATGGCAGAGTGGGAATTTGAACCTGGGTCTCCCAGATCCTACTTTGACACTAACCATGACACCTGACTGAGAAAAATGTGTAGAGGAAAAAATGGATTGGAATCTACCATGCAAGAGCAGAAGATCACACAAATGAGCTTTTCTACCTTCCTGTTTCCCTAGCAGTCCCCTATTCTTTGAGAAGTCAGTGCTGAGAGTCAGGGAACCCTCCCAGTCAGAATTCCACACAGCCCAAGGGCTACAAGTAAGAAGGGAAAACTGGCAAAAACTGCTTGCTGACCCAGCACTTAACTGGGGAGTGGCTGGAGACAGCTACCTGATCCCCACCCATGCAAACCCCAGGTATGCACAGACCAAGGCACAATGTTGAGGTGAAAACGGCCACAAAGCTGAGGGCATTGGTGCAGCATAGGGGCTGGATCCAGGGCATCAGCCAACCTATCTGCTGGCCTATGCATGCCTCCTACTTCCAGCCCACCTGCTGGAGAGTAGCCTGGGATGGTAGTATGCAGGACACCACTTGGACTTGAGCTGCTCTCTGATTCCCCTGCCACTTGGAGGCAGGCCTCCCTTAAAATCCCTTATTGGGATCCCCAGACTAGGGAAAAGGGGGCATGCAGGCCAGCTTCCCCCGAAACTGAATCTGGTCCCATGCGAACACCGCCAAAAAGTTGTGGCATGCAAGTAAAGAACAGTAATAAAAACCACAAAACAACCAAGATATAGAGAGGGAGGGAGGGACAAGCTGAAGGCAAGTGAGCAGTGGGGCGAGGCAAGTGTCCAATAAATAGCCAGCTAGGGTTGCCAAGTGCCAGGTGGTGGCGGACAAACCCCCACCAATCCACCTGACCACCCACTGACCAGTTGAGGGTTGGCGGGCAATCTGTGCAGGCAGGGACAGGTCACTTCCGGTTCACATCTGGAAGTGCTGCATTGCAAAGGGCCGGTTTCCACTCAAACTCCCAGTAGTGCGTTTTACACCCCTTGTGGTGCGTTTTACACCCGGAAGGGCCGCATCGCAACAGGCCTTTACCACTCAAACTGGGAGTTTGAGTGGAAACCGGCCCTTACACCACTTCCAGGTGTAAACCGCAAGTGTTGAAGCACTTCCGGGAGCGCTCAACCCCCCCCACCACCTGCACTCCAAAAACCTCCCGCCAAAGAAGAGGGACCTGGTAAGCCTATGGCCGGCAGATTTGAGTGAAAACCTCAGGCCTGCAGTCCACCAACCAGGCCTGCCCGCAATGGGCCCAAACCTGAACGGCCCATTTGATGCAAGGGACCAAGCAAGGAGGGAAATGGTTGGGTGGGAAAGTTCCCATTGGGGATTGGTTCTTGTAGGTTATCCGGGCTGTGTAACCGTGGTCTTGGAATTTTCTTTCCCGACGTTTCCCCAGCAACTGTGGCAGGCACCTTCAGAGTAGTAACACTGAAGGACAGTGTCTCTCAGTGTCAAGGATGTAGGAAGAGTAATATATAGTCAGAAAGGGGTTGGGTTTGAGCTGAGTATTGTCTTGCAAAAGTAATGTGCTAATCATTGTCCTGTAAGTATCAAGATAATGTGCTAATGAGGATATGGTATGTTAATATGGAACCATTGTATCCTGAAATGATCTGTTAATGTGTGTAATCCAAAGCTAATCTGCATGCCTATTGTTGAATGTTGTCTTTGTTAGTCTGGAGGTTTTTTAGAACAGGAAGCCAAGCCTTATTCATTCTTAAACTCTCCTCTTTTCTGTTAAAGTTGTGCTGATGTTTATGAATTTCAATGGCTTCTCTGTGCAATCTGACAAAATAGTTGGTAGAATTGTCCAGTCTTTCAGTGTCTTGGAATAAGACCCTGTGTCCTGTTTGTGTCAGTCCATGTTCAGCCACTGCTGATTTCTCAGGTTGGCCAAGTCTGCAGTATCTTTCATGTTCTTTTATCCTTGTTTGTATGCTGCGTTTTGTGGTCCCGATGTAAACTTCTCCACAGCTGCAAGGTATACGATATACTCCTGCAGAGGTGAGGGGGTCTCTTTTGTCTTTTGCTGATCGTAGCATTTGTTGTATTTTCTTGGTGGGTTTAAACACTGTTTGTAGGTTATGTTTTTTCAAAAGTTTCTCCATCCTATCAGTGACTCCTTTAATAAATGGCAAGAATACCTTTCCTATGGGAGACTGTTTTTCCTGAGTTTTCTGATTTTTGTTTGGTTTAATGGCCCTTCTGATTTCATTCTTGGAGTAGCTGTTTGCTAGCAGTGCGTGATTTAGATGATTAGTTTCTTCCTTGAGAAACTGTGGTTCACAGATCCGTCTTGCACGGTCCATTAATGTTTTGATTATTCCTCTTTTCTGTCGGGGGTGGTGGTTGGAGTTTTTGTGTAAGTAGCGATCTGTGTGAGTTGGTTTCTGGTAGACCTTGTGACCTAACTGAAAGTTTGTTTTACGGATGACAAGGGTATCAAGAAATGGGAGTTTACCCTCAATTTCCTTTTCCATGGTAAACTGAATGTTTGGATGGATATTATTAAGATGGTTTAGAAAGTCCATTAATTTTTCTTCACCATGGCTCCAAATAGTAAATGTATCATCTACGAACCTGAACCAGACTGTAGGTTTGTAAGGTGCTGATTCTAATGCTGTCTTTTCAAAATATTCCATGTAAAAGTTTGCTATTACTGGACTGAGTGGACTTCCCATAGCTACTCCATCAATCTGTTCATAAAATTCTTGATCCCATAGGAAGTAACTTGTTGTCAAACAATGGTGAAATAAGGCTGTTATATCTTCTTGAAAAATCTGGTTAATCAATGAGATTCCCATTGGGGAGCCCGTACAGCTTCAGCAGGCTCCCCAGCCCAGCCACCATTTCAGGGCTGCATCTTCTGTACCCAGCTGAGACTACACCACCTCCACAATCCATGGGCCAAGCCGGAATTGCCTCATCTTGCCCAGTGCCGTCCCCAGGCAACCCCTCCAGCACGGGCCAGCAAACCGGGGCTTCAGGTGAGTCCAAAGCCTGTACTTCTTTTTCTAGGGCAAGAGGGAAGGGGAAATTTTGCCCAATCCCCTCTCTCTATTGTAGCCTCCTGTGCTGGGTGGCATATTGTCCAGGAGAGTCCTCTGACTCTCAGCAGTGGCTGTTCAGGGATTACAGTGAACTGATTGTTTGGAAGGTGAAGGAGGACAATCTACCTCCACAAACTCCTTGCACTTGGTAGGATCCAACTTTCCAAAGACTAATTAAGATGCTCTAAATTAAGATCCTCCACCAGGGTACTTCAGTTAACATACCCATGTAGTTGAATTAATGTTGGGCCTGGTGATGGTTTATCTGAGTGTTCTTGCTTTGAAATGGCACCCGTCAGGGTGTTCAGGTCAGGTCAAATATTTCCTCATCCATATGGTAATACTGATGCTCAATATGGTGTCTGTGATCTCCAGATCTCTCAGTCTTACTACTCTAAATATAATGGAAATCAAGAACTTTGCAATGTTCAAAGATTGGGGGCATTTCTTGTCATATGTGCAAAGTGTTTTTTTGCAGGAAACATTTGCAGCTGGCTTCTCTACAAAATTAAATTTAAATCAACTGCTGTTGTTGAGTAAGTAAGTTTCAAACACTGCAGGTGCTGCAAAGTTTCTTTAACAAAAGAATATTAAAGCTTATCTGAATGTATCCTCTTTCGAAGAAGAAGTCTGATTAAGTATAGTCTCTTGACTGCATATATACTTGATCTTATCTCAAGAGGCTGTAAGAGGCTTCTGGGCACAGACTTTTTGATCACTCTGTGTCATCTTGTTATTCTGAGCTGCTCTTACCTTATGAAATGGCCTTCTTATAAAGGCAGGCATAACTGATTTTATTTTCGAGGTACCATGCTTTTGTTTTCCATCTTTGATTACTCATCACTGCTGATCATGAAAAGGCAGAAAGAAATCAAGAAAAGGGGAAACGGACAAAGGTGCTTCAGTCGATATCGGCAGTCTGACTTGATTGTTGACTATATTTTTGCATGGAACATATAAAAAATATTTCTCACAGCAGCTCCAAAGGAGTACATTGTCACCAAATTATTTTGATTAGTATATATCCACAAAAATCTCTCTGAAGGAATTAAAAACACAAGGAGAGGCCTGCAGCATCAGGGCAAGGGTCCACTGGCTCTAGAATTCCATTCCCAACTTCGGCAGGCTAGGTGGCTCTGAGAAACATGCAAGCAAAACACAAAGGCAAAAGCCCTTCTCCATGTCTGTCCCCAGCATCCCCTGTTCAGAGGTAATAGCCATTGAGACATTGTCCATGAATTTTTCAGATTGATGAATTTGCCTAATTTGTAGTGGACACAGACACAGCAAATCTGGACTCCTAGGTGTATGTCCCTGATACTTTGGAATGTATATTGACTCTTTGTCTTGGCTGAGGTGTGGTGCATGTGTATCCACACACACTATCAAATTGGAAACCCTATTTAGGAATATATTTCCATTACAGAGCCAGCTGGGCGACACATAGGAAATACGCAGTAAACTCTGCTCATAATAGTGCACTGGCAATTACATGTTTCTACTTTACCTAAGGACACCAGTATGTTCCAGCAGCTCTTAAGGTTTTCAGTGCAAAGCTAAGCTCTCAACTCCTCTATGGAATACTAGTATAGATTCATGCCTTGAATCAGGATGTTGAAAGAATACAGTCTAAATTCTTACGTAAAATTATTGGAACACCAAAATGTACATAGCCTCTCAACATAGAGGTTCCTTTTACCAATGATGTCTAATAGCCACTGAGACACTGTCCATGAATTTTCTGATTAATGAATTTGTCTAATTTGTAGTGGATACAGACACAGCCAATCTGGACTCCCAGGTGTATGTCCCTGATACTTTGGAATGTATATTGACGCTTTGTCGTGGCTGAGGCATGGTGCATGTGAATCCACACACACTATCAAATTGGAAACCTACAGGCCTGACATTACTCATGAATGTTAATGTTCCTTTCCACACACACAGAGAGAGCTGTGTGGGAGCTGCTTCTCCATGGTATTATTCCACAAGAGTGTGAAAAGTAAGTTAATATTACAATCACGTAGTTGTGGATGACTGCATGACAGTTTATAACTTGATCAAATTCCACCTTCCATGCCCAAATTAGTCAGATTGGAAAAACAATTGCCTTTCCTGGCCCCCTGATTTCAGAATGCATACACATACTACTTCTGTGTAGGATAGCACTATGAGAAAGAGGCTCCTGTATGACTGTTTATCGTCTGAATGGAGCACTTAATGTGTCTTGTGAACTTTCCTTGGTTTATGCAATGCTGAGACTTTTCTACATTGTCTTGATTTGGGTTATTCCCTAGAGGCATAGAATTAGGTGTTGAAAAATAATTCTGTCGGCTTAGAAATTATTGTCATGGTTTGAATTTACCCAGTTAGTACTAAAAGAATGTGCTAATGCCAGAAGCAGAGCAAGATATTTTGCAAGTTGTATTTTGATTGTTTTACTATGATTTCATGGTTACTAGAGTATATGAGACAATTTCAAAAGAAAAATCAGCTTGTGTTTCAGATATTACAGCAAAGCTTTTTACTGTATGGATCATGAAAAGCTATGGATGGTTTTAAAGGAAATGGATGTGCCACAGTTTTGATGTGCAACCTGTACTCTGGACAAGAGGCTACTATCAGGTCAGAATATGGAGAAACAGAATGGTTTCCAGTTGGCAAAGGTGTTAGACGAGGATATATTTTATCTCCTTATCTCTTCAATTTGTATGCAGAACATAAAAGGAAAGCTGGATTAGATCTAGATGAAGGTGGAGTGAAAATTGGGGGGAAGAACATTAACAATTGGAGATATGCTGATGATGAGACTTTACTAGCAGAAAATAGCTTAGACTTGAAATGACTACTGCTGAAATTTAAAGGAGAAAGTGCTAGAGCAGGACTACAGCTGAACACCAAGAAGTCAAAAGTAATAACTACTGGAGAATTACTCAACTTTAAGGTGGACAACAAGGAAATTGAAATTGTTTAAGACTTTCTATTCCTTGCCTCCATCATCAACCAAAAGGGAGACTGCAACCAAGAAATCAGAAGGAGATTGAGACTTGGAAGGGCAGCCATGAAGGAGGTAGAAAAGATTCTTAAGTGTGACGATGTGTCACTGGCAACCAAGATCAAATAAACTGAACAGTCCCTAAAAGCTAAAATGACAAACTGAGGCTACTGTACGTTGGTCACATTATGAGAAGGCAAGAATCACTGGAAAAGACAATCATGCTAGGAAAAAGAAAAGAGAAAGACCCAACATGAGATGGATTGACTCTATAAAGGAAGCCACAGCCCTCAATTTGCAAGATCTGAGCAAGGCTGTTAACGCTAGGACGTTTTAGAGGATATTGATTCATAGGGTCACCATGAGTCGGAAGCAACTTGGCACTTAACATACACTCTATGATTTCATAATATGGTTTCTATACATTGTTTCTGCCTTGTAATTTATGAATCGTAATGTTTTTATAGTACTGTATTTTTTCTATTATTCTTCATTTTGCTTTGAGCCTTTTTTTCTAAGGCCATTTATGCAGGGCCAATTTTGATGCATGCTCAAAGCTCTTTTTTTCAAATGCAACCTTTAAAATGCCTATTCATGGTCCCGACGCAAAAGGAGAAATTCCACCCGCCTCCCACTCGCCTGCTCCTTTGTTCCTTCTATTAGCAGTAGTTATTTGCATAGCTAAGCTGCGGCTGTGTGATTTTACATGCTTCTTTCAAGGGATTCTTTGAGGCGGGGGAGGAGCAAACACAAAAGGTCACATTAAAGGGGCTCTTAAGAAATGCAAAGCAGGTATGCACTGGCTTCACAGTCACTTCCTGAAAAACTAAAAGATAAATATGTGGGGCACTTCAGCCTGGAATGCGCTGCTAATTATTAAGCATAAATGGCCTAAGTTTATATAAAATGTCATTTTTAGAAGCATTAAAGGTATGTTAAGTTGATGATGTATAAAGCAGGTAGAATGAAACAGAAGAAGAAAAACTGTGGTAAAAGTGCATAATGGGGGTTACCGTATTATGTATTCCCAGCAATGTATTAAGAGTTTGAAAATGTTATAAAAAACACTGCTTTAAAAGAGTTTTTGGATGCCACTGCTAAAAAATGGTTGGAAGACGTCTTCACAGCTAAAGGGGCCAAACAAAGTGTGAACAGTATTTTTTATAACAGTTTCAAACTCTTAATACATCGCTGGGAATACATAATGCGGTAACCCCCTATGACAAGATGTACATGGTTACCTGCTAGACATAACTTCCCAGTCTTCAGAAATGTTTGACCTTTCACCATGAAAAAGTGAGCAGCTAAATACATGCTTCATAATCAAGCATCAACTTCTGACTTCTCAAAGGCTTCTAGTCTGCCTTCCACACAACCAGCCTTAAAAATAAAAAGCAAAAAATATTAAGCACTTTGGACTTCACTTTTGACAAAAACTAAACTCTGCCACTGGTTTTGCATTTTAAAACAAGAATATGTTGGGGAATCACCTAATATCTTAATATAATGAACAGTAAACATGGTAAAAGCCATACATGACAAAAAACACACACCAAAAAACCAAATCCAGTAGTCATCTTCTTCCTAAAACATGCTACCTCTTTCATTGATGCAAGACCTGAAGCTAACAGCTACTACAACAGATTGCAGTAAATCTTGCAGGACCTACTTTTATATAAGTCTTAGAAATAGCTGCTTTTTCATTGGGTGTTGAGTCATGATCCAGCCAATGGTAAGCATTGTTAAGTCTCACTGGAATCAGAGGGATAAATATACTGACCCCCCGCCCCAAGCCAACATTACTTGAAAGGCAGCATCACATTTTCATATATATTCTGGCAGCAATTGTATAACTGCCATAGTAAGTTCTGATACATAAACATCAAATGCCACACCATATTAGGCCAGAGGTACTGCACTAGGTTGCCCATCACCGATCTGCCCTAGAAGCAGAACAAGGTACATAACTGTCCCTTCAGCTGCCACCATTTACTGTTTCCCAACAACTCCTAAACACAAGGCACCTCTTTTTTCACACACACTACCTATAAAACCATGTTGTAGTCCTGCCATGCACACAACATGGATCCCTAGGCAAGATTATTACTCTATGGTTTCATCTATTCAAAAACATTTTTAAGTAGGGCTTTGCTTCATGGAAAGCCATCAAGATGCATGCAGTTTCTTCCATCTGTAAAGGCTGAAGTCCTTTCATACTTCTACAAACATATAATTCAAATGTGTTGAACACCCAAGCAAAATCCTTTTAAGGACCGGGCAATTAGACAACTTACTTTGACATACCTGGCGGGCTGTCAGCTCTTCTCAGAGGGAGTAACTTCTTATGGCTTCCTGCGTCTTAAGAATACTTTCATAAAATGAATGCTAATTAGATCTCGACCAAAAATACCTGTCCAATTTTTAAATGGGAAGTGAAAATAAAGTGCAATTCAAGTTTTGACATGAGCCAAAGAGTTCACTTAAGAATTAATGCTGTGGTCTGCAATCAGCATTGAGCAGAAAGATGCCTTAAGGGATATCATGACCAATATAAATCGCTGGTGTTTAATACCAGCATCTATATTTTGTAACTAAACCTTGCATTTTGGCTGTCATTGCTAACAATCACTGACATAATCATCTTTCATCACTTCATTGACTCTAACTTTTAAACTATTTATATCACTTTCAATTTCAGCATATTATTGTAAATAGTTGGCTGTGTATTGGATTAAATGTTGGGGCATTTTTCAAACCTATCAATTTCATTAGATGATTGGGTTATTAAATAAAAATGTACAAAAATTAATTCAATATGCATTTAAATAGATACAAATAAATATCAACATTCTTCCAAGCAGAAATAAAGCATGAATAAAACAGACAATATCTTGAATAGCTTTCCTGAAATCAGTGCTTCCTAACACCACCTCAGTCACTTCCTGCCACTGTCTTCATTTCTTAGATGTAGTGCTAAGGACCGTTTTCCTGCTGCATGAGCTATATGATCTATAGGATTTCTGTATACTGCCAAACAAACTAAGAAACAATATACCACAATACACAAACAGTATTGCTTTCTCATCCTCTCTGAAGCAAACAGTCAACTGGCGGAAGTATGAGCCATCCTATAAAAACTTAATGGCTCCATTGTTTTCCCTGGAAGGACACAGCTGCCTCAGTCATGGCTACTGCTTGCTTCTCCTGTTCCTCTCCCCAGCAACAATAAAAGGGCTCAAGGAGGCAGGGGAACACTTCCTTGCTCCTCAGCTCTTTAAACTGATGCTATCATCTCCAAGATGTACCACAAGTTAAAGGAGACTCTGTGGTTGTATCATCCTTGAGCTCTCGACAACAATTGTGAAAATTCACAGATAGTTTTCCATGCCATCTCAGTTATGGCATATAATAAGGAGCAAAAAGCAGCTGTTCTGCTTGCAGTCTTGTGTGAATGGGCTTTTCCACTAATTTAATGAGAATCAACAGCTCTCTGCACACATCCCTCTGCATGAAGTGTGCTGCCATTGAAATGAAAAAGTAACCTCTTGTGGACAGACATAGGAATCACCTCACCTTTGGCAAACTGTTGGATGAAACTCTTGAAGTTTTAATGAAGCATCAGGCAAAATGGTTGCTGCAACTGGACCCTTGGGGCTAGGGTGGTGTAGTGGTTAAGAGCGGCAAACTCTAATCTGGAGAACCGGGTTTGATTCCCCAGTCCTCCACATGAGCAGCAGATGCTAATCTGGTGAACCAGATTAGATTCCCCACTCCTACACACAAAGCCAGCTGGGAGACCTTGGGCTAGTCACAGTTCTCTCCAAATTCTCTCAGCCCCACCTACCTCACAAGGTGTCTGTTGTGGGGAGAGAAAGGGAAGGAGATTGTAAAACAGTTTGATCCTCCTTAAAAAGTGGAGAAAATTGGCATATAAAAACAAATCTTCTTCTTGTTGTGGTCTGCAACCTGATTTAGTGTCTTCATAATGCAAACAGATTTTTGAAGTCTTTCCCCATTGTTCTTTCTAGCTTCATCTCACTGAATTATAAACATCCTGCATATTGAGACTTTTTTGATAACAATTCAAATAGAACTGAACAGAAGGAATTTTAGGAATGTCTGCCACGATGGATATTCAGATTATATGCCATGAATTTTAAGCAGATTGGTGTATGAATTTCTAGATGAAAGACTTTGCTGAGGATCTTAGAAATATAAATAGCAGGAAAAGAAAGACTTGAGTTAATCCAATTTCCAGTAGAGATAAAAGGTACCACAGGGGTTGAAAGACTAGTTTCCATCCAATGTGCTGTTGCAATAATTCTTTAACGTGTTGTAGTAAAAGAACACTTATGCCGGTCCCTGGAGAAAGAGACCTTTGATGGCAACCAGTTCGTCACAGCTTGCTTGTATACTTCTTATTTCAAAATCAACAAGAGGAGGAAAATATTGTGATATTGTTTCATACACTCTGGAGGGTTTTTTCAGCTTTTTTCACTGCTCAGCTCAGACATAAATAAAGTCCTAATGAAGACAAGACAGCGTATGGCACTTTCTGAATCTTAGCAATACTTTGAGAAAATAGGAGAGGGAACAGAATGCACTGTGGAGGCGACAGGAAAAAATGAGAGTGATGTCTCTAATGGTAGTGCTGGACAATTATTTCTACTTAGTGGCAAGCATCACCTGGCAATATTGGCTTATAATGTGTACTTGTTTCATTTCTAGTGCGCGGCACTTCAATAAAAAGCGAAATACAGTGTCTAAAAAGTTAGGTATTCTCTCCCTCCATGTTCTTAGGGTGGACTGGTGTTTAGCCCTTATCCACTGAAATAAGTGATGTTAGGACTTTTCATTTGAAAAATGTACTGCCTTGAATTACAATTGTGTCTTCCAATTGTGTTTTGGGGTGTGCTGTCTTCTGCTGCGACTGCCTGACAAAGCAAGCTCTTGAGGCTTAAAATCTAACCCTGGTGCTTTGAGGTGCCTTATATATAAGAGTTAAGAACGGTGGTTTGGAGCGGTGGACTCTGATCCGGAGAACCGGGTTTGATTTCCCTCTCCTCCACATGAGCGGCAGAGGCTAATCTGGGGAACTGGATTTGTTTCCCCACTCCTACACATGAAGCCAGCTGGGTGACCTTGGACAAGTTACAGTTCTATTAAGAGCTCTCTCAGCTCCACCTACCTCACAGGGTGTCTGTTGTGGGGAGGGAAAGGGAAGCTGGTTTGAGTCTCCCTTAAGTGGTAGAGGAAGTCGGCATATAAAAACCAACTCTTCTTCTTCCTCTTCCTCTTCTTCAAAAGATCTGTTGTGCTGGGAACTGCAGGTATTCTAAGGCAGTAAAAAGGGAGGGCTGTCTAAAGTCCATCTCCACACTCTCAGACTTACCCAAGAAGAGTCGGGGTGCACCTCGCTTTCGGTAGTGAGATGACAAGAATCCATTCCACATTATGGGTTCCCTATGGGAGTGTGAACTTGTGGGACAAGCACAGAGTCAGCAGAAATGCCTGGCCCCACCTTCATCCCCAAGAGGCCACCCAGCTGGTGAGGGGAGGGGGAAAGATCACCTCTGATGAGACCAGCTGGGTCTTCTTGCCCTGGCAGAGTGGTGGGGATTTCCCTATTAGCAAGGTCAGCACTCTCCCTCCGAAGGATTTTCTGAGGTGTTGTTGCTTAATATGATGAGTCAGGACCGGCAATAGGCCTATGCCATTAGAGAATGGAGCTCTTAAAAGGGAACTCAGACAGCCCAGGAGGAGGTAGGTGGCTGGATAGTCTCTGAGAGCTAAGGGACACCAGCCAGGAGTAGTGGCAAAAAGAGTGACTTAAGCTCTTCCCTCAAGCTTGCGCTGCCTGCACTGAAGCTGCCTCTCCCAGGGGAGCAGAACACTGGAGGGCACTGCTGCACCAGAGGAGACCTCTGGCTCACCATGTGCTCACAAAACTAAGGCTGGTTTAGACTGCATGAACAGAAGCTTAATATCCAAGTCATGAGAAGTAATAGTTCCACTCTATGAAATGCTCACCTAGGGCTGCCGGAAGTCACACTGTTAAGAAGAAATCAATTCCTCTTTACCCAGTTTTTCTCTGAAATCCAACAATTCAATTCTTCCCCTCTTTTTAGGCATTAGGTGTCAATTTCTAATTCTTTTTTTATTAGAAATCTGAAGGATAGGAAGGTTCTTCAAAGTTTCAGAATTTCACTCTGTAGATGCTCAGAACCTGGTAATGTCTTCCCATACCTTCCTATCCTCCTGCTAGAACCCTAGTCTGTAGTGTATATCAAAACACCTACAAAGGCTGAAGTTACAAAAGGGTGCATTGGTTTTTCTAAAAGAGAATCCCTCTTTTAAAAGAGGAGAGGAGAGAATGAGAATGAGAGGAACCAATAGCTATATCTAAAAATAATAATTTTGGAAAAAGAAATTCCCCTCCCTATAACAAGACTAGCTGAAAGCCACTACAGGCCCTGCATAAAAATTCCAGTAGCCTCACCCACCCACAAGACCTCATATGATGTCCAGTTCTATGCACCCCCCAGCTTGATCAGGACCTGGGAAATTTTGTCTCAAGTCACCCTTCCTCAACAGAATGAATCTCATCTGAGTGACTGTGTCCACCCTATAAGAATGTTGCAGACAAACGTAAACAAATTCATAGGAGGGCAACAAAAAAGGAGTGGAGGGGACAGGATCTTGGATGGTGTTGATGGTACATTCTGGATGCTGTGCTTTGTAAAAATGGCATTTCTTTTCACATCTATACCTCTCAAATGAATCACCCTACATGGTGGGCCATCTTGTAAGTTATGTGAAGTGGGTGCCAGAGGAGGTCCGATAGAGCATTCCTGAAGGGAGGAGGCCAAATGCCCTTAGAAGCTGGCATGACGCCCTACGCCGGCATCCGTGCCACTTGTGCCATGCAAACTGGCATGGATGCTGGCATTGGGCCCCTTGTGATGGCCCCCCTGGACCGCAATGGCAGTGTGGGACTTGGGTGACGCCAGGGCGTCTCGGCAGTGTTCTCCCTGCACAAGTCCGCATGCCAGCATCCCAAAAGGTGTTCCTGGGGTGTTCGGGGGGGGGGCTGCTGTTAGGCTGCTTCCAAACCCCTTTCGCTCTGAGAACACCTCCCAGGATGGCTGCGGTCCTTCATCACCTTGAGGTGGTGCAGGCCCACTTTCCCCTATTTGGGGGTGAGCCTTTTTTCCTCTTGTTATTTTGGGGGGAAAGGGCTTTCCCACCCCCTCCTCTGAGGAGGCTTGTCAGCTGAGCCGTTCTGGTCGCCGAGGTTCTCTCCCACCTTCAGGAATGCACAAAGAGGGATGGGGGGAAAATAGTTGCTGTTTCAGAGGACAAGACTATGTCTAATGGGCTTGTTACAACACAGCAGATTTCCCCCATCACTTATGGATCACTAGTAGTAGCCATAATCTACTGCACAGACAAGCTAACATTTACATGAATTAGTGCCTGCCTCCCAAAAATATGAAAGGAGCTAATTATGTGATTGTGTGATAAGTTTTGAGCTATCTTATTCACTCATATTGTAGCTACTGAACAGAATTTATATGTACAGGATTAATTAATACCTGCACAGTGGTTACTGTAAGGTATGCTTCCATAAATTGTATGCAGCAAGGACAAATTACATAACTTTTCTATCTTATCAACAAATGTATCCAGCTTTTGTGAAATAAATTGCGGGCAGCAATTATGGTCTGATAACATTAGCCATCCAATATATTCTACATTCATAACATGTACTGGATTCTTCAACAATTAATTCCAAGGTCAGATACATTACACCATGTATTTCCCACACAAAACAAAATACTGGGACTCACGTACAGAAAGGGGCTCTTCTTATGGGAGTGGATATTTGTCAGGAGTAATCTTTTTTGCAGAAGGTCCCAGCTATATTTTAAATTAAATTAAATTAAATTAAATAGCTGATCTGTATCATCAAACCATTCATTCAACTTTTAAGGGTGGGTGGCAACAAAGGCAAGCATGCTGGCTACTAGTATTTTTTTGGCAATTCCACCCTGACTCTATACTTGGACAGGGTTGTCTTATCCTAACTGCACATGGATTGTGTTGCGAGAGGCCAAGCATGGTGTAGTGGTTAAGTGTAGTGGACTCTAATCTGGAGATCCAGGTTTGATTCCCCACTCCTCCACATGAGCGACAGACTCTGATCTGGTGAACCTGGTTGGTTTCCCCACTGCTACACATGAAGCCAGCTGGGTGATCTTGGGCTAGTCCCAGTTCTCTTAGAGCTCTCTTATCCTCACCTACCTGATAAGGTGTCCGTCATGGGGAAGGGAAGGAGATTGTAAGCCAGTTTGATTCTCTTTAAAAGGTAGAGAAAATCGGCATATAAAAACCCATTCTTCTTCATCCAAGAATCTAAGCGCTGGTTTGATGCTGCTCAGTACCAAGGATGTTCTCTCCACAAGCCACCCACCATTTTACCAATAGTGGATTAGCAACTAATAGTGAAAGCCTGCTCAGGAAGGGTGGAGCTTGTTCATAAATGTCTCCCATTGGCTGAGAAGCCGATGTCTTGTGCCTCATTTATTATAGAAATGCGGCACAATGGCATCTTTGGATCAAACAGAGTCATGAATGAATTTCGATTAATGGTTAATTTTTTACAATACTTTGGAAATAATACACATTCATTCAGTTTAGTTACCCTAATAAATGAAACAAAAAGGGCTTTGGGGGATTTTTTTTTCCATTAGTATGGAAAAAAGACACATCTCTAGTGTTTTTCATAAATTTAGCACCATTCTTCAGCACAGGTGCCAATAGTACAGATGGGGATGAGGCTCTTGCCTCCTGCCCATGTGTTTGGGTCTTTTAAACACTATTCCAGCCATGCAGGAGCTATCTGTGTAAAAGCAGCTTCCCAACAGCTATTTTTAAAAGGCCCCTAATTCAACATATGATACTAACTTGAGAATCTAAGTATAGTGATCAAACTAGGGCTATCACTAGATTTCATGACAACCCTGGATGGACTCAACATTCATATTTCTTTTATGGTATCCCCAGACTCAGGACAAAACTATGGTTATTCTTTTGACTGACCATGTGTCATTTATTGGTACAATCAGACCAGTAAAAACTATACAACAATAAACCTTGCATGAACAATATAAAAAAGCTTTAAAATGAGGAATATTTATATAAATTTTAAGAACACTTTAGGAGGAGCCTAAAGAGGCCAGGGTGGCTCCATAAACAGCTTTTTAAAGAGTTGAGAAATAAAAAAGATTCATTTAGGAAGTGGAAGGAGGGCCTTATAACCAAAGAGGAATATAAACAAATAACTAGTGCTTGTAGGGAGAGTGTTAGGAAAGCTAAAGCTCAGTATGAACTTAGGCTAGTGAGAGATGCTAAACGCAAAAAAAAAAAGGGTTCTTTTCCTATGTACAGAGTAGGAGTAAGAACAAGGACAAGATAAGCCCATTGCATGGACCGGAAAGTGAAATTGTAACAGGAGATGAAGAGAGGGCAGAACTCCTCAATTCCTACTTTTCCACAGTCTTTTCTCGTGAGGGAAGTGGTGCTCAACATGGCACAAACAGAACATGTGATGAGGGAAGGGATTTGCAGCCTAGAATTGGCATTGGGGTAGTGCACAAACACCTGGTTTCTTTAAATGAAACAAAATCCTCTGGGCTAGATGAATTGCACCCAAGGGTACTCAAAAAACTTGCAGATGTAATTTTGGAACCTCTTTCCATTATTTTTGAAAAGTCTTGGCAAACAGGTGAGGTGCCAGAAGACTGGAGGCGGGCAAATGTTGTCCCCATCTTCAAGAAGGGGAACAAGGAGGAACCGACCCATCAGCTTGACTTCTATACCAGGAAAAGTGTTCGAACAAATCATCAAACAGTCAGTCCTTGAGCATTTAGAAATGATGGATCTGATCACTAAGAGCCAGCACGGGTTTCTCAAGATTAAGTCATGTCACACTAATCTTATCTCCTTTTTTGAGAAAGTTACTACCTTGCTGGATCAGGGGAATGCTGTAGACATAGTTTATCTAGATTTCAGTAAGGCTTTTGATAAGGTTCCACATAGTATTCTAGTTGACAAATTGGGAAAATGTGGTTTAGATCCTATTATTGTTAGGTGGATCTGCAACAGGTTGACAGATCGTACCCAAAGAATGCTAGTTAATGGTTCCTCAACCACTTGGAGAGAAGTGACCAGTGGAGTTCCTCAGGGATCTGTGCTGGGCCCTGTGTTGTTCAACATCTTTATAAATGATTTGGATGAAGGAATAGAGGGGATGCTTATTAAATCTGCAGATGATACTAAATTGGGAGGGGTGGCAAATATGGTAGAAGACAGAGCCAAGATGCAGGATGATCTTGACAGGCTGGAGAAGTGGCCTAGAACTAATAAAATGCACCTCAACACAGACAAATGTAAAGTTCTGCATTTAGGTAGGAACAATCAAATGCATAATTATAGGATGGGGGAGACTTGTCTGAGCAGTAGTGTGTGTGAAAAGGATCTTGGGGTCTTAGTAGACCAAACACTGAACATGAGTCAGCAGTGTGATGCGGTAGCTAAAAAGGCAAATGCCTCCCGGCCGGGAGGCACAGATGAGTTTAAATGACAGCCCGCCCCCCTTCAGGGGAGCGCGCTGAAGGGAGGTGGGCTGTCATTTAAACTCATCTGAGCCTCCCAGCTGGGAGGCGCAGATCAGTTTAAAGGGCAGCCCGCGCCTTTCAGCGGGCTCCCCTGAAGGGGGGGCCGAATTGGCTTAATTTATTCGCGAACTCCAGAACTCGCTGAATTCGGCCCCCCCGGTTGCCCGCCAGATTTGAGTTCGGATCCGTCCGAACTGAAAATCACCGAATCAGGGGAAATTCGGTTGATTTTCAGTTCGGACCGAACCGAATTGACAGCCCTAGTGTGGGGCGAGGTAGTTGTGAATTTCCTGCATTGTACAGGGTGTTGGACTTGATGGCCCTGGTGGTCCCTTCCAACTCTATGATTCTATTATTCTATTCTATGATTCTACATAAAAGTGGATGGAGTAGAAAAAAGTGCAATAAGTGCAATAACATCATTCTAGCAGAAGTTTTCGAAGCTTCATGGAGACAGCACAAAATTTGGCAACCTGAGTTGTAACCTGAGGGTTCTCACTGCTTAACAGCTTTGCGTCCCTATCCGCTGAGACTCAACCTGGGAATCTTACTAACAATGGTGAAATCATTTCAGCACAGCTTTCGACTCAGTTTCGAGAGTGCGCCTCTGGGAAAAGCTTGAGCATACGTCTATAGACCGGAGTCTCTTAATCCTCCTCAGAGCCCTGTATCAAGGCACCAATCTCAGAGTGAGATACAGTAAACAGGGTCACCTTTTGGACCCCATAAAGACCTCTAAAGGTGTCAAACAGGGCTGCATATTAGCCCCTACACTGACTGACCATGTGTTAAAACATTCAACATGAATATTGTCATTAACACTGATATCTATTTTTGGTTCAGTTATGTAAAAATTGGAATAAAATTGTGTATAAAGTATAGATGATCGGGATTACATAAAACAAGTTAAGAGAAATTTTGCTAAAGAAAGGGGGCGTTGTAACCAAAATGATGTTTCCAATCATACATGAAAATGCAAACAAACAAAAATAACACATATTCATACAATCCCTAAGTCAAGTAATTCCTAAAGGTGTTCATTTTGGAAGTGTCCTGCTTCTACCGATATGAAATTTAGAATTCTTTCCTCCAATGAGGCAAAGGAGCTTGCTCAGCAGGGGGAAGAGCAGGATATACATCAGGGTTGTTTAAACAGCACAGAGAGCTATAGCTAAAGCAAGAATACATAGAGCTACTCCGACAGAGGAAATGCAAGAGCAAGGTCCGTTGGCATCTGGAAGGCTTTACAGTTGGCCTTACAGTTCTGCCCTTTCTTATAAATGGAGCCAACACTTCACAAAATTTGGTATGAGGTCTTTTCATCAGGGATACTAAAAGCAGGAAGATAGCCTTCTGCAAAGATGGTCACCAGATTTTCTAAAACTGACTTCTAGGGCTGTTGGGGAAAAAAATCGGTAAAATTTGGATTCGGCAAAATTTGGGCCATTTTTATTTGGGAAATGCCGAAGTCCGAACTCCCCTGATTTGGATCCATAGAATTTGGCACACAATTTGGAGTTCGCGAATAAATCCGGCCATTTAATGCCATTAAAACCACATTCGTGGCTTTCCACGGCTCCGGGGGAGCATTTTTGGGGATAGAGGCCCCAAACCTTCAGTGTAGCTTGAGGGGTCCCTTCTTGCAAGAACCCTCAAGTTTGGTGAAGATTGAGGCAGGGGGTCCCGAATTATGGGGCCCGGAAGGGGTCCCCCCCCAATTTGCCCATTGGAAAAGCCATTAAAAACACATTCACAGCTTTCCGCGGCTCCGGGGGAGCATTTTTGGAGGTAGAGGTCCCAAACTTTCAGTGTATCTTAAGGGGACCCTTCTTGCAATAACCCCCATGTTTTGTAAAGATTGTGTCAGGGAGACCCCAATTATGGGGCCTGGAAGGGGTCCCCCCCAATCTGCCCATTGGAATGAATAGAATAGACCTTTTGGAGTTTGCAGAGTCAGACCATTGCAATTGCAACATGTGACCTTGGGAGTTTGCAAGCCATGGAAAGGAACAGAGGCGCGCTAGCTATGCATAAGCTATTAGCTCAGCAAACAGGAAGAAAGGTGCAGGCGAGTGGGGGAGTAGAATTTCTCCTTATGCAACATTTCTTGTAATAAGCAATGAGGCTTGAAAATGGTTGCACAAGTAAGGCTGGCTTATTGTACGAATCAGTAGGAGCCAGAGGGTTTATGGGAGAAAGGGGGAGAGATAAGCACCGGCTCAGCACGATTTTATGCCTTCCATACAAACAAACAAACCCCAAAGCACAACACATTACTGAGAATGACCAGTAAAAGTTTTGCGGACACAGGTCAAGGAGGTTTTCCAAAGCTCAAAGAAGAAGGTGGAGGGAGGCACCCCCCTCTTATGCAATGACCCCTCCGGAGTAAAAAAAACAACACCATATATGGTAAGTGCTGATTTGGACCCCCGCCCCCAAGCTCCCGTCCTCATACTCCCAAGAGGCCACACAAACCTACGCACCCTCAATCCAAGAAAATGGCAGGGAGGCGGAGGACGTATAGGAGAGCTCCCTGGCTCGAGGAGGAGGTCGACATCCTCCTCCATTTCCTGGAGAATAAAGGATACATGTTCTGTGCATTTGACTGCTCCAAGCAGTCAACCCCAAACAGAAAAAAACCAAGGAGGAGGAGGCGCGTGGGTGCCGAGCGGAGGGAGACTCACTCCGCACCACCGCACTCAACTCCGGGCGAGGGTGGCAACGGGCAAAAAACACAAGCAGAATGCACACTCCCACAGAGGCGAGCGGGCACCCCCCCGGACAGAAAAGGCGAAGCCCCCCCTCTCAAACCAGTACAGCTCGGCTCAACCCCAAACAGTAACAAACCAAGGAGGAGGAGGCGCGCGGGTGCCAAGCGGAGGGAGACTCACTCCACACCGCCGCACTCAACTCCTGGTGAGGGTGGCAACAGGCAAAAAACACAAGCAGAATGCATGCTCCCGCAGAGGCAAGCGAGCACCCCCTGGGCAGAAAAGGCGAAGCCCCCCTCTCAAACCAGTACAGCTCGGCTCAACCCCAAACAGTAATCAAGGAGGAGGAGGCGCGCGGGTGCCGAGCGGAGGGAGACTCACTCCGCACCGCCACACTCAACTCTGGGCAAGGGTGGCAACGGGCAAAAAACACAAGCAGAATGCATGCTCCCGCAGAGGCAAGCGAGCACCCCCTGGGCAGAAAAGGCGAAGCCCCCCTCTCAAACCAGTACAGCTCGGCTCAACACCAAACAAAAACAAAGCAAGGAGGTGCACGGGTGCCGAGCGAAGGGAGACTCACTCCGCACCGCCGCACTCAACTCTGGGCAAGGGTGGCAATGGGCAAAAAACACAAGCAGAACGCACACTCCCACAGAGGTGAGTGGGCACCCCCATTTGGCTCCCCCCCACAGAATCTGCCCCCCCACAGAATCTGCTTCACACACACACACACACACAGAAGTAAAGGTATAGAGAAAAAAACCCAAAATCAAACTGTGTGGATGTCTTCCAGCAGGAGCACAGAGAAGAAAATCCAATCCTATTCCAGTAAGCAGCAGCAGCTTGGCTCAGTCAGGATCTCTCAGCAGCAGCACCACCAAAATGGAAGGAAATGAATGCAGTCGGGATGGGAGTTTTTATACTCTTCTCCTGGCCATTTCAAAAGTGAGAATCCCTGCTCTGATTGGCCAGGAGAAGACCCAGCTTGGCCACCATTGGCCGCGAGAGAATGCTGCTAACTAACTGACGGTTATGCTGCTGATTCGGGGCCACCGAATTTGCCTGAATTTATTCGGCGTCTGCCTGAACTCACTGAATTCGGCTTGCCATTTTTCTGCCTTTTTTGAATTCGGCTCCATTTGAACTAAAAACCGCCAAATCGGGGAAAATTCAGCTGTTTTTCTTATCAGATGGAACCGAATCGACAGCCCTACTGACTTCCACTTGGGTTCACTGGCATCTTTCTTTCTGGGGTGATCCTAAGGGATTCTATATTGAGAAAAGCTGAACAACGAAGCATGTGTCTTTGACTGTCATGATTGAAAAGTGTCAATTGGTTTAGTTTTGCTGTTGGGTATATGTGAGTTCACCTGGAGGGACAGACTCCTGCCCACCGCCACAGGTACTGAGCCTGCAGGGGGTTCCTTGCTGGGATACAGGAGTCCTTATGACCCTACCTCCTCTTCAGAGAATGACTCCTCTGAGTTCATTTTTAGGAGCTTATGGGATATGACAGTGGCCAAGGCTTATGTTAGGATTCAGTACAAGCCATCTCTACCTTGAGTTCATTGTGTGAAAACTGAATATGTATTAGCCCTGGCTCAGACTATTAGAGCACTGAGCCACCAAGTGCTCTATAATTGTATTACTATGGTTTGGAATTGTTTTATTCATGCAAGTCATTGTAAGTATTTGTTCATAATAGAAACTATAAGAAAGCAGATTTCAACAAGAAATTCTGAGCTATATTTGTGGCTTAAGTTCATTCCATTACTATTATTAACCAGCTGAGCTGCAAGCTTGGTGCTAAGGGCAATTTAGGCTGTATTTATCAGTAAGATATATAGGACTAGGCAGTGATATTATACAGGCTGCCCTCAAAGGTCATTCTCATAAAACTTCATTGGGATGCTGCCACTTTGTAGTATGCATTCAGACCCACTCCAATCAATTTCTTCTCATATCGTAGGAGGTATACTCCAGGTATGCTCATTAGAGTGAGAACGCCAGAACTTTTGACCTTTTGTTGGCCTTTAGTACGGCTTACTTTTCTAACTACGCTGTCTTGGGCTTTGCTTCCTGCAAGAACTGTTAGTGTTTTAGGCATTCTATCATCCCTGGAAATACTAGTGATCTTTTCTCCATCAGGAAATAGATTTCTGAAAAACATGAAACGGGGGTGGGGGGTTAGCTTTTCATTATCCGGAGCACTGGCATCTTTGGCAACCTAGGTAAGAGATAGCTGAATCCTCCCCCGTTTTGGCTACATCCCTCTATCTAATCGAAAATAAAATCAATCTTCTTTCCACTGAGAAAACAACATCTTGTAATTCCAGAAGTGATCATAGTCTTTAGTTCTATCTGGAGAGCTGTTAACCTCATCACTCCACAAGTAAAACTGAATCTCCTTCCTATCCCTATTTGTAAATGCCAGTGTTCTCCCCCCCCCCCCCCCGCAAGTTAATGGGTTCCTTCTCTTGCCTCTCTCTTGAAACAGCTGAAATGTCAGGGACTTCTCTCTCTGACCGTAACCTTAACACCAGGGTTCATCATAGAAAAAAAACTAATACCAATTAAAATTGGATTTGATTTCATTTATACCAAATCAGAAGGCTGAGAAATAAAGTGAGAATTATATTAGACTATACTCTACTTGGTAACTAAGTAATTCTTATCAAAAAGGGTTACATTAGATATTTAAACTAAAATCTGTGTTTCTCATTCTCCCTTAGGGAGTCTATTTATTTATTAGATTTTTATCCCACCTTTTCTCCAAAGAACTCGGGAAAGCCTACATGCTTTTGAATCACCCAGTTTTATCCTTACAAAATCTTGTGAAGCAGGTTAGGCTGAGAAATCATGACTGGGCCAAGATCCCCTGAGCCAAGAGCATAACTTTTAAACTGCACTAATCTATCAAAATAGAATGTATAGCAAAAATAACTTTTTAATGTAATATTTTCCACTTTGTATTAGAGTCACTATAGTTGCCCCTCTCAGCTTTCCAATGTGCAGGAAAATCCTCACAAAATGAGTTTCACCAGGAATCACTGGGGCATGATGACCCTCCCTCTCTCTGGGGCATGATGACCCTCCCTGCTGTCCCTCCCTCTCTCCTTCTCTGTCTGACTTGATAACTCTTTCTTCAAAAATCCCTGAAACTGTTATTCAGCTAAGAGTTGTTCTCTCACACTGTTGCTGAGCAACTTTAAGTAAGGAGGGGAATGATGGCATCTACTGAAGTGAACAAGGGGCAATCTCTCTCACTGCCCTCTTCCTAATATAATAGCATATTGGCAATCAATTTTTAACATTACAAATTCTCTTAAATCCATGAAGTGGCATACAATTCTGTACTGTCCAGACTGGGAATCTTCTCTCTTCTATGAATGCATCTTCTTCTACAAAATAATCCTGTAAAAGTAAACTCAGAGGGTCAATGACAAATTAGAGTTGAGGGATGTCCATGACTTACAGTTCATTCCTGAGGGGAAGCGAAGCTCCTTGAGAGCCGGCGTGACCCCATGCCGGCGCAAGTGCCCACTTATCCTGTGATAAGAGGCACTTATGCTAATGATGAGGGCATTTACACAAGCCCCTAGGTGGGGCTACGATGCTCAATTTTGTAGCCAATTTACATGTTCAGCAGAACTAGAATATTGTTCAGTAAAAACAAAATTTGGGAGACATTGTGTATTTCCATCACAAACATTACCATAAATGTGTCCTGTCAGCTTCTGCATGTTCCCATCACAATGGACAAAAGGTTCTCCCACTTTTCTTCATTACCTCCTGCAGTGGACACTAGCATATTGCCTAACTCATGGTTGAAGAGCAGACCTATTCCACTTGATTGTAAATGGTATAACACATTGCAAGTTTCACACACTTTATGAAGGCATTGTGACTGAAATTTATGCCCTGATCAATACATATTAAACTTCTGTCTGCAAAAAACAAAAAAGACAGATCATGCAAATTATTATTAATATTATTATTATTTTAAATAAAAGCTCAGATAACAAAATAAATTTACCATCTGGCAGCATGTGGGAATGTAGTGATAATGGGTTTAAATTGTGGGCAGAACGGTACCAGCTGGATATTAGAAAATCTTTTTTACAGTAAGAGGTGTTCGACGGTGGAATCAACTACCTAGGTAAGTGATGAGATCCCCCTCACTGGCAGTCTTTAAGCAGAGGCTGGACAAGCACTTGTCAGGGATGCTCTAGGCCACTGGTTCCCAACCAGGGGTCCGTGGACCCCCAGGGGTCCGCGAGAACTAAATTAAGGTCCGCGAAACAAAGTTATAAACCCATAATAAATTAATATTTTCAATTAAAAGTTCTCTATTATAAATATATATATATATATTCAAATATTATTCTAAGTTTAATGTTTAACTAACAGTTATGATTAAAGTTTATTTTCAAATTCTCTGAATTTTTATTTTGAACCTTGGGGTCCCTGCACCGAACAAAAAAGTCCTAGTGGTCCCTGGTCAAAAAAAGGTTGGGAACCACTGCTCTAGGCTGATCCTGCATTGGTCAGGGGGTTGAACTAGATGGCCTGCATGGCCCCTTCCACCTCTATGATTCTATGAAACAGCCCATTTGAAGAAACAGTACCAATCAAAACAAGTCTTACTTAGCACTTTTTCAGCCTGCATATGTCCTGAAGTTACATGCTATGTAGGCCTCTAGAATGCATCCTACAATTAGAACAAGCACACCTACTTTATTGTATTGATTTATGGATGAAGTCCAACAGAGAAATCAAAACTATGGCAGGTGTTTCAACCACTCAGCAAGCACATCTTCCCTCTGGTTAATAAAGCAAGTGCAGCCACCTTAATGATCCATAGACCATTCTAAAAATGGATGACATGATAATAATCTGATAATAACTAACTATTCTTTTTGTGTAGACAGCTCCAACAATTACTTTGCTGGTTTCAGTATTAACAATACATGGTAGGTTGGGGTGAGGGTACTTTACCACTAGACTGGAGGTAAATCATCTAGGACTGCTTGACAGGATTCCTAATTGGGCAGACTACCTTGATAGTTGAAAAACTAGGCTAGTAATGGTGGCAAACTGTGCTCAAATCGCCAGTAATTTAAAGCAAATGCCATAGGACTTTTCACATCTGAAATATCTGTCATTGTTGGCCATATTTTAACAGGCTTGGTTTTTCCTTCAGTTTCCTTCAGCAAATAGACTTGCTCCCTAAGCAGATATTCATCCTTAATATTTTGCTTTTTTTCCCAAACAAAGTACATTTGAAGGTTTTATACAGCCTACTTCACATCCAATCTGGACTCTGGGATTTGCCACAAAGCTGGAGGCCAAGAGGAGAAAGGCAATCAGGTACGGGTATCCAATGAGCCAGGATCATTGCATAGAGGCACTGCTTTTCTACTTTCTCTCTTTGAGGGCATTCAGAACTGCAGAACTTCCCTGGACATCAGAGCTTTTTTTCCAGCAGTGCATCAGCAAAATGGCTATTAGAGTGCCCTGTTTGGTAATCCATAAAGTTCCTTAACCTTCACTAACTATATAGGAAAAGAAACAGCCCCCCCACCCCGGGCAATTGAAGTGGATGCAATGATCAACGCAATATGAAGTACAAGATTTATTCCTTTCCTTGTCTCTCCCCCCCAGTGTTCTCCCCTTCATTCCCATCAATACACAGACACATAGATATGGAACTGAATTCACACAGGGCACAGGTTTATATATCAAAAAATGCATGTACTTTCACCATCACACATAAGAGTTCACTCTCGAGGCTACAGCCTCACCACACACATGGAAATGCCACCCCCGTAAGTCTTCCTCTTCTCTCTGTCCTCTTTGCTTCTTTGTGGTGGTGGATGGCATTAAGAGACAGGAGTAACAGTGGATACAGTCAGTGCAGCCCAAACATTCAAGCTGGGAGTGGAGATCAGATATCCTGTGGCTAATCTAGTCTGAGACAAGCAGCGTGTATTTGATCTGGGAAAATAGATTGCCTGCTGTGATTCAGCTTCACTCCCTTAATGCACAGGAACTGAAGGAACATTGATGTGTAAAGTGGTACCATCACTCCCTTCCACACTTACCCAGAATTTAAAGGATGGGGTGATCATCAGACACCAGAGGAGTCTGGGAGGAGGAGAGGACCACCCAGTGGTGATAGTGGTTGCCAGATAACCACTATGCATCAGATGATCACCAAGAGCGGTGACATCCTGGAACAAGGATGAAAAAGAGTAGTGGGAAGTGAGTGTGGAAGGATGACCATTTAACCAATCAGCCTCTTCCTTGGTTTGTGGCTTCTCTGTGTATGCTAAAAGTGTGTTGGGGGGGAGAATGTCATGCAGCCAATTTCCATCCAATGTTTGGTCTCAGTTTCTCAGTCCATGTACATAGACTACCCAAGCTCTAGTATAGGATACAGATAACTAAAAGACTTTGCTGCATGGAAAAAGTAGCCATCCACAAAGCACCAGAAAATGTACTGCTTTCTGTAAAAATCTATGTCTGCTTAAAAATAAACTGTGATGTTTTGTAAGCCTTAAAAAAAAAAAAAACTTTCCGTCACTGTTTGATCCTTTTCTGTTTAAAAACTTTCCTACAATATAAAATATTTTTCAACTTTGTCCAGGGGAATTTTCAGTATGATCATTAAAATATTTTTTTTGAAGTTGGCTATGAATTTTCTTACCCAAATTTTCTAGGCTTGCATGAATATAATAACGGATATTGTAGTCTGTGTTTCTCGGGTTCATTTAATATCTTCATACATTTTCAGTGCTTTTTATTGTAGCTCTGGAGAGCAGTTGCTCCTTAATTAATGCTTTAGGAGATTTTTCCCCCCCACAGACCAACATTCTGGGTTAGTTAGCATAGTTCGGTTACTCTGTATCATTATTCAGAAGGAACAGCAGAGAAGTTCCCTCTATATTTATGTTATTACACACGGGAAACACGGATTTGTAAAGGGATCACCAGCATTTTTAAGGACATTTTAAAAAGACATTAGTAGTGAAGACAATTTTAAGTAAAATGTGTCACTTGACCAAAATATAAATGGAATTATTGTTACGCATAGCTGGCAATGGGTGGGAGGCTTACTGGGGGCTCCAGGGGCAGGAGGTGGGGACAGAGAGACTGAAATGGCATTGCATAATGTTGTGACATCATTTCTGGCCAAAACTAGAAATGACATCACTGCGTCACAATGGCATCACTTCTGGTTTTGTGTAAGAAATGGCATTGCGGCATGCATGGCATCAGCTACCGCTCCCCTTTTTCTTCCCACTGCTGGATATACTGGCAGTAGGCAATAGGTTGCAGTGCCAGGCAATTGGAAAGTAGCAATTTTGGGTAAGTAGCAACCACAGTTACAATTTAAAAGTCACATACTATCTTTAAAGAGCTCAGAGGACAATGGACAGTCCGCATCCTCATTTGTCAATATTTTATGCTCAAAGTCATCCACTAACATAAATCAGGCTTAATCCTAAGAACACATTCCTGTGAATAAGCCTCACTGAATTTAAAAAGGACACTCTTGAGTAGATCTGTTGTGGATTGTTCCTTAAGGGTGGAAAATAATAATTGGCCCAAGGTCACTAGTCTGCTTATGGTGAATAGTTTAAGACCTACATTCTGTCCTCTGCATCAGACTGGCTGCTAAGATGGCTTCAGTTCTAAAATGCAGCATTATTCCAAACAGTGGTAAGCAATGATATTTTGATCAAATCACCACATTTTTTTTAAAAAAAAAAACAATGGCGTGCAGGCCAGCACAACTTGATAGACCTAGAGAGTGACCAACCAGGGACTTCATATAACTCATGTTTTTATAGTCTGCCTCAGACTTCAAAAGCAGAGGGCAGTTATTAACTACCCGGCAGGCCACAATACCAGACTGGTAAACTTTGATCAATCTAACAGATCATAGATTGTGCAGACCTCCTCAAGAGCAAACATAGTCAAATGTGTGCAACTGAGTATCCTCACTGTAGAACACCTGAATCTAGATAACAGAAAAACAGGGTAAATATACATGAAGGCTTGGATACCACTTGAAATCTCCACTTGAGAGAAGGATCTCCATGAGCGGGCCATGACTTCACCACTTCCCCCTCTTTCTGTGGCTCAAAACACTCCCTAAAACGCTTGTCTTATGGCACAGGAGACTCCCTCCAGAAAGAGCATTAGAGGGTATTGAAGGTCTGCTGCAGGAAGAGAAACTGAATCAAAACCATCCCTTACATTTACTGCAATAATTGGTAGGACAGGTGAAATTGCAAGGAGTTCAAAGGAACTGCATATTCTATGAGGATAATATCCCATTTTAGAAATTCTGAGCTAAATGACCTTGGAGTCTGACAGTGACAGGAATGTGGGGTCCAAGACAGGCTACAGACCTTCTTGGAGTCTGGTGGCAGCAGCAAAGGTAGGAGGCCCATACCTCCACCCGCTTGGGCTCCAAGGCATACCACAGAAATAGTCTCCTGGGTATTGAACTGGCTCTGACTCGACTGCCTATGCAGTAGTAGGGGAGGAGGCAGCCATCTGATACTTCCTTCTGGAGTGTCCTGGACTGGGCAGAGCAAAGCCAATTAGCCAGCCCCAGCAGGCTGTGGCAGACTTTCAGCCCATTCCTGAAAATTGGGCTGAAACTTCTTAGGAGGTGGCGTGACCTCGCCGCCAGAGTAAGTGCGTGTAATTGCATGTTTAAACACACTTACTCTGGCGGCAAGGCCAGTCCCGCCGGCGGCAGAGCGCTGCGGGACCGCGCCTCCCCGCCCCGCCAGCGTGGCCTCTCCGTGGTGCAGGCTTCGGCGTAGAGAGGCCATGCCGGCGTAGAGGTGTTCCAGGGATGTTCTGGGGGGGAGGAGCCTTCCTATCCCATTTCGACCCTCGGCGCAGGCACCGGGAACGGCGGTGCTGCGCCTGCTTTTTAGCTGTTCCCTATGGGGTGAAAGGCCCCGGTAACACACACACAAAAAATCTGTGTTTTGCGGTGTGTGCCATTTCGGCTTAGGAAGAGGTGCCGCCATGCCTCTTCCCCGCCGACTCCGCACGCCACATTTTCAGGAATGGGCTGTTAATCTGTTGTTTTTGATGCAATCAGGTGGTTCTTGACTTTGACAGCCACCAGCCACATGGTGGAAAGGAGCATAGGAGATGTGTCAAGAAACGGGGTACCCTAAGTTTCTTGTTCTGATTTTTTCCCCAAACATTAGTTCTCTGAATTAGGCTTTTCTGGGCCTACATGGTAAAAGTTCACAAAGAGGGAAATAATTGCACTGTCATTGCTTGGACTTTAGCAAGCTGCAACTATTAGCAACGGAAATAAAAAAACTCCAGGTGTGGGAGATTGACATTCCATTCAATTAACAGAGAAATTAAGGTCTTGTCACATGTGAGAGAATGGGAGGTTTTTAGACATCCCAGTTCTAATTCATGATGACTCTTTCAATCACCTGTTCAGTAACAAGCTGATACAATTAACGGAGATCATCAATCAAAGATCTCATTGGTTAAGGGCCAATTCAGCATCTTTTTGGCATAAAAGAATTGCATTTCCAATTCAGCTTTGTCCCATGGTTCTATGATTCTCCCTTGGGAGTTTATGATTCTTGTTACGTACCTGGACATGATGTCAGCCCTTGACTCTGGACAGAGTGGAGCTTTGGATGAGTAGCAGCTCGAATTTTGAACTTTGATTTTTTAATTTTGTTGCTTGGATTACTGTTTGGCTATTAGCTAATGCCTACTTGCTCAAGAGGGTATTTTAAAAGCCTCACATTCTTTGTTCTTTTAGAAATATTTTTGCACAGTTTTAATAAATCCCTTCTTATATTTGCATGGTGTTTGTGTCTTCAGGTGGCTTTAATCTAATTTCAGTACCTTGACCAAAGGGCTACACCTACAAAATAATTAATTGGTGTAACTCACATTGCAGGTGGCCTACCTTGCAAGGGTGACTTTCTTTTGTTAAACCCAGGAAGGTTGGAAGTCTTTCCCTTGGCTTCTGACTGGCAGCAGCTACCCTCCAGAGGTGTAAGGACTTGTACCCCAGGTATTTTGTTAATTGTGGATACTGCCTGACCCATAACAAGAGCCCCCTGGATTGGAGGTTCTTGACAAGATGGGCACACCTCAGACAAACATTCCCATTTCATAAGGGTGCCTGGAGTCATGCTGCATTGCTTTGCATCTATAAGGGGAGACTGGTGTGATTATGTTCTACTGTCTATCCATTAATTGGTAAGAAAGCTGTATTAAAAAAAACAAATATAGAAATGAAAGCCCCCTTGAAGAGCTCTGAATTTAATCAGAGGCATTGCACAGTGAAGAATGGAAAGGGCTGTGTTATGCTTCTACCTCGGCTCCTTTTGATCAAACATGCACAGCTGGCAACTGGCTCAAATTACTGAGCTGCCCCAAGTGCACTCCTCCCGCTGCACCTCCACAGCCGAATCCAGGGCAAGCTGCAGTGTAAGCAACTCTCTCTGCCTTAGATGATTTTGAAGCAGCAGCAGCACAAGGAAAGGTGTGTGGCTCCTCCCGTCTTGCTGGTGCTCCAGAAGGCTCTAAGCACACTGCAGAAGAAGGGCCTCTGCAGCCCACTTTGACCCCCACCCACCCCAAGCAGCAATGAGGCAAGTGCTGTGGGAGACAGCAGGTGAAACCCACATGCTACCTCCTCCCACTCTGCTGCCTCTAACCAATGGGGAGCCCCCAAGAGCCCACTTGGATCACTCGGGTGGTGTACCATCCCTGTCCTAGCTGGGGATGATGTGCTTCTACCTCACAGTGCTCCTGCAAGAATGACTAATAAGGGACACTTGAAATCGGTTATATAACTATCAAGGATAATTTTCACTATTCTTCTTCAAGAAAGAATGTTTGAAGATCTTCACTGAAACCTTTGATTTTGCTGCATGAACCACTGTCGGAAGTGCAGTCCAGTACTACCAAGCACTGGGCACTTTACTGGGATCCATTGGGCCTATGCCCTTTTCCATTATATAATCTGTTTGTCCTTTCACAAGTATAATGAGTTTTTTTAACGGTTGGTATTGCCCTCAGACTGGGTACCTTACCAAGAGCAGTCGTTCAAGCCCCCTAGGGATCCTCCTTGGCCTTACTGTAATGCCCTCTTGCCATCTCCTTCACTAACCCACCCAGTGCCACTTGCCCAAACCCTCTGGCTGTTCCTCAGACCTCCAGATATGATCCCTGTTTGGAGTTTGTTGTACCAGTCTCCCAAAGGGCTGTTGCTTCACAGCTGTAGCTGTTTGAGCATTCTCCTGGGATTCAATGCAAAGCTAGCCCCTATGGTGTCTCGAGTCCCTTAGTCCTCCATTGTCCCTCCTGTAGAATTCTACCTCCCGCTCCAGGGCTCCTGCATCCTCATTCCCTTCTCACCATAGCTCCTGCAGCTGACTGATCACTTTCCCCTGCTCCCTTCCCCAGCTCGCTGCTGGTTTCTGGCTCTCCTGCTACTTTTCTTGACCCCACTCTTCTACTCTCCTCCTGCGCTGCTTTCTGCTCTTCTCCTGCCAGCTCCCAGCCACCTTTTATTGCTGTGGCCTAGGGCTGGGCATTCAGTAAAAACCGAACCGAAAAAATAATGAAAAAATGCCAAAGTGTTTGCATTGGTTTTCAATGGAGGAAGGGGGAGACCTCTTCCAGACCCCATAACTTTGGAACCCCTCATCCAATCTTCACCAAACATGGGGGTTATTGCAAGGAGAGGGCCTTCCAGCCTCCCTGAAAATTTGGGGGCTCTACCTGCAAAAATGTCCCCTAGGAGCCATGAAAAGCCCCCATTGAGTTTAAATGGCTGGATTTTTCAGGAAACCCGAATTTAAAGCAGAATTCTTATGATTACCAGTATAGGAAATTCGGCATTTGGATTCCCCCCCCCCCCAAAAAAAAGCCCAATTATTCCAAACCCAAATTTCTTTCCCCCCCAAAAAAAAATTTTTAGAACAGCCCTACTGTGGCCAACTGGCACAGGCGCCACCCCCCATCAGCATTCATCCCCACCAAGGCTGGGTTTTCATCCAGCCTGAATGCCTGGGGGTCCCACCACTTTTTTCTTTTAAATTCATAGCTCATAAGACTATATGTATTGTGTGTGAAAGCAATAGGCTCTATGGTACAAAATTGTATCAGGTGACTTGCAGGGGTTTGGGGAGAGACATATGCACCCTATTGCACAGCCGATGATGCTATCACTATCTCTAGCATTTGCCCAAAACTCTTTGGTTTAACCATAGAATTTGGGGTAAATTGTAGAGCCTCACCTGATGCAAAGACATTGCTTCCAGATCAGACCAGAAATTATGCCATAGCACTAAGTGACTCCATTGTCCCCTGGCATCTTTTTCCTATGGACAAGTGAGTAGTGGTGGACAAAGCAGACAGAGGGTGCTACTTGCCTGGGCAGTGGGAGAAAGGTTTCCCTAGCAGAAGGTGCTGACAACCACAGATCTTCCCCACTCTCTCTTCCACCCAGCAGTTCCTTCCAACCATGGATAAGTTGACTTCTGGGGCTGGAGGACCTGAGTGAAATAACACCTAGTCAAAAACAAAACCCACTCACCCTTATAAAGACTAACTGGAACAGGAACATCTTCCCTTGCTTTAAGAAAGGTGAGGAAGGTGTTAAGATGGTAAGTTTCCTTAGAAAGGAAATGACAAAGAGAGAGGATGCTACTGCCAAAATGAACCTATCTCTCTTCTCCACCAATCAGAGAAGACAAAACTCAGAGCAGATTTTCCTTCAACAAATTTCATCTATGAGAAAGTTTGTGTACTGGGCCCTCTCCACGCTGGGTGTATATCTAATTAAAGTTCTGTTATTAATTTACAGTACTTCTATAGCCTGTGGTCCGATGTCTTTATGTAATTACAGTAATTATTCCCTTGCAAGGGTGAAAATTCAAACAATTGAGGAGTCATCTGAGTTTTGCTTTGGATACCTATTTTAATTAATATGTTATTTGGGCTCCTTCTTTCTCTACCTCTTTCACAATGGCACATAGGTCCTTTACTATAATCTCTATGCTCAGTATATTCCCTTCAAACTTTCTTTTAGAACAAAATCAACATGTTCCCTATTTGATCTTGCATCCTTGATTAATTCAAACAGTGTTATTAAATATTTTAATATACTACAGAGATGTAGGAAACACCACAGGACTGCTGTGTGAAACATCAAGCTGGATTTCTGAGATCTGCAAGCCCACAGTCAGCGGGTTAGCTTGCATACAAGATGAAGAGACATTTGAAACCTTTTACTTCTGTGGATATAGCCACCTTAGCAATCACTGAAGTCACATCTCAGGATAGCCAATAGATTTGACTGGTATCACAACCATAGATCAGCACAAAGCTGGGATGCCAGCTAACTGAGTCACAATCAGCTGCTGCAGGAACAAGAAAAAAGGAGCTGCCCAGGCAAGTTTTTTTTCCCCTGTCATGACTTACTGCTCAGTACCAAGCTCCTGAGTAAGGCTATCAGATGTGATGCCTAAAGCTTCAAGAGAGTGCTTTTTCATCTGGTCTGGTATTCAGCAGAGGTTAATTGTTGTTGCTTTTATGGGGATCCATGGGGGTAGTAGAGTGATCAGAAGCGGACAGGCCAGCTGGGCAGGGAGCTTTTAGTTCTCTGATGGATTATCATATAAGGCTTTCTTCCAGGATGAGGGTCCTGGGCTACCCTTTAGGAGCCCTGGCTTCCATTTGTTCAGAGGTGTAGTGGAGCCTATAGGGGCTCTTTCTGTCACTCTGTCCTATTCTAGGGCTGGGTCCTGACACTTTCCCTGCATTACTGATTAACATGTATGTCTCTGTGTGTAAAGTGCTGTCAAGTCACAACTGACTTATGGCAATCCCACAGGGTTTTCAAGGCAAGTGATTAAGCAGAGGTGGCTTGCCATTGCCTTCCTTTGCAAAATCTTCCTTGGTGGTCTCGTACCCAAGTACGGACCTAGTTTAGCTTTTGAGATCTGACAAGACTGGGCTCAACTATACCATTCCACATCCCTGATTCACATGTATACACATTAAAATTCTTTAAAATGTGATAATAGATTGTAGATTCCCCAGACCCAAGTCACATTCCCTGCAGCCACACAGCAGCTGAGGGTAATGTAATTTTTAAAACTGTCAAGAGACCAGTTCTGCTTGGAACTATGGCATGGCCGGGGAGGCCTCCTGCCTTCCCCTCTAAGCCATTTCCCCTAGCCTAAATGGCCATGGCCAGGGACTTATTTGCATATCAGGGTATTTCAGCAAGGGAAAACAGCTCAGAAGGGAAGACAGAAGCCCCTCCCCTTTAGTGCAGCTCCAAGCAGAATCAGGTTGCTACCAATTTTTAAAATGGCATTCCCTGCAGCTGGTGAATGGCTGCTGGGAAAGTGATTTGGGTCCAGAGAACCTTGACCTGACTCACCAAAGAATGTCACATGTAGTCTGACTGTAAGACATGATGAAGCATTACAAACACAAAAACAGCCTGTTGTGAATGTATGCTTCTATTAAGAATCTTTTGTGTGGTGTTTTCCCATTGCATAATTGTGTAGGCAAGCATCAGTAAAATATCAAAGAAAAGGAATCCTCATACAATCGTTGCTATGATTAAATCAAGATAACTTTCCCACAGCTGTAACATTGGAGGCTTGGTGGGCTACAGCAAGAGTAGAAGCAGTAAAGTCCCACTCAACAAAGATAGCTGGATACTCCTCAGCATCTGCAGTGTGACAGATGAGAAAACCAACCCTGAAGGGTAGAGCCATCTTCCCTGTAACACAGAGCCATATTCTTGCTATTTTCTGGGCCTTAGCTAGGCCTTTTCTATTGTCCAGAGCGCAGCCATGTTAGAATCATCTAGTCCTCTCTGCCTGTCTCTCTTGAAAGAAATGTATCTTATTGTGTCAGCACAAGATACCCAAGAGACCAGCTTATCGCCCTTGCAGGTCACTTGTTTGTTACAGAGGAGTAGGACCCTTTGGAGGCCTGTGCTATGAACACATACAATACCGAGAGTGCAAAGAAGACTCCAGAAGGGTCTGCCCTGTGTATCCATAATATGTACTACAATATGCACTGAATATGCAGAACATGCAGATAGGCACATGATCAGTCTGACCAGGGAGATGTAATGCAGGTGTGAGGGATCATTAGTTTGAATACCCTATAAAAGAAGAGCCTCTAGAACAGCAAAGGGTTAAATCCTCTTGCTAAGGGGAGCTGCTGCCAGCCTACTCTTTGACCCCTGGGTGTTGTAGTGTGCTGACCTATGGGACAGGTATACCTTACTTGTTGTCCCAACACCAAGTGGGGGGTGGATGGAGAAGGTTAAAGAAGGGAACCCCCAACCCCCAGCATAAACAAGACCAAGACATGGTAATGGGGTTTAAAATGGCCACATCGTTTATTGATTACATCTGATAGGACATTGGGATAGCATAGGAGCTGGATCCAGGTCATCGGCTGACCTATCTGCCAACCATTGATGTACCTCCTACTCCCAGCCCGCCTGCTGGGGAGCAGCCTGGGATGGAAGAATGTGGAACTCCACTTTGGCTTGAACTGCACTGTGGTTCCCTGCCACTTGGCAGGAGGCCACTCTGACAGCCTCCAAGCTGGGCATGTACCCTGCAAGGTCTCCCCCAAAATCCCTTATTGGGATCCCCAGAGTGGGGAAAAATAGGTACGTAAGCCAGCTTTCCCCCCAAAAGTGGATCCGGCCCCATGCAAACACCACCAAATGTTGTGATGAAGAAATTTAATAAACAGTAACCCAAACCAAGAAACAAACACCCACAAACCACCAGATACAGTGAGGGAGGGTGGGACAAAGGAGGAGGCTGACTGACCCAGCGCGGAAAGGCTGGGGCAGACTATATCCCCCCTGCAGACCAGAAAGATGTCCACTGAGTTGCAGACTGCCGGCCAAGCCCCTGCTCCCACCCAGCCTCAAAGGAACAAACTGATTGGCCCTTGTAAGGAAGGCCGAGGCTAGGCAGGGTAATGGCCAGACTGGAAAAGTTTCCACCGGGGAGCTTCACAAGCTGTATCACTGCCCCAGAAACCCTTCTCCAGCCCACTCCTTGGCACACGTCCACAAATAGGGCTTGGGGTAAGTCCTGAGCCCACGTTTCTGTGTGAGAAGTATTCCTGTCTCAGGAGATGTGGTGAGTCCAGCCTTTGGGAAGGCAACGGACTCTTAGGAGGTCAAGGACAGCTTGCTGCCAGAGCTCTGTCTATCTTGCTGTTGCTGAATAAACTGTGCTTTAACTGTGATCTTCCTGCTGTGTTTCACTGCGCAAGAGGAATAGTGGGAATTGTCCTAATAGTGCATGATTCTGCACTCTCTGAATGAGGCCTGATCCTCCTCGCTCTGACAGAGGCTGCCATGTAATTTGATATCTAAGTGAATTCTTAGGGCTAAAATGCATGGTTGCTTTAGCCTCCTTTATTCTCTGTTTCAGCCAGGATTCAGCCAGGATCGAACACATGCATTTTCGCTGAACGTGCATTCGATCCTGGCTGAATCCTGGCTGAAACAGGGAATAAAGGAGGCTAAAGCGATCATGCGTTTTCACCCTTAATTGGTGGGTCTTCCTGCTGCAGACCATCGCTGCAAGGCAGGACAGCTCCAAGAAATACTCAGACCCATTTTTACCCTAACGAGTGCACGTGTGCTTTTCTTTCACAGAAAGAGTGCACATGTGCTTGCTTTCTTTCTCATTCTTTCAGATGAGAATATTATGGATCTTGCTGCTGATTCAGAACATTTATGCAATATTTGGATTTTGCATCAGAAGCAGAAAATCTGATTGTGAAAAGCCTATTCTTCTTGCTGAAAGAACACACACAGCCTCCTAAGTTTTTATGGGATCTAGGGTTGTTTTAACCTAGAAACCTACCCCTTAGTCACCAGGTGTTCTAAACACAGCATGAGTATAGGCTTTACGGTTTGCTGCTTTGAGGTAAAAGTATATTCAGTGCTCACGTTATTTAAGGTGTTCATGGAAGCAGGATTTGAACAGAAACAACAAAGAATATTTATTTATTTACATTTAAAACTAAGGAATAGAACTGCAGCACAGGTCTCCAGGACGACAAAGGAGTAACCTGGCTTCAGCACTTAGATCAATTATGGCTTTAGAGAGTAGCTTGTATTTTCCTAACTGCTTTCAGACTCGAGCAGGCTATTATTGATTAGCCTCTAAGTTGGATCCTCTCAGACACACTCAGGATTCCACCCACACCAGCCTGCCCTTTCACAAGAGTCAGACTAAAAAGTACAAGGTCTGCTGATCACCAGAGACAGGCCTAATAACTGAGGTACTCTGTTCTGTCCTAGAAATAGAGCTCGTCCACTTTGCTGCACACCCTGATCTGAACTTCTTTTTCTGTGCTTCCCTGCAACATTCCAACCTCCTCCTGAAAGGTGATTGGCTGCTAAAACAGCACTCCTGTGTAGGGCTGTAGAAAAAAAAAATCGGTAAAATTCAGATTCGGAAAAATTTGGCCTGTTTTGATTCAGGAAATGCCAAAGTCTGAACTCCTCCGATTCAGATCAGTGGAATTCGGCACTAGGTTTGGAGTTCGGGGGAAAAATCGGCCGAATAAAACCATTAAAAACACATTCGTGCCTTTCTGCGGCTCTGGGGGGCATGTTTGGAGGTAGAGGTCCCAAACTTACAGTGTAGCTTGAGGGGGCCCTTCTTGCAAGAACCCCCAAGTTTTGTGAAGATTGGGCCAGGGGGGCGAGTTATGGGGCCCGAAAGGGGTCCCCCCATCTGCCCATTGCAATAAAGCTGTTACAAAAACATTTGCGTCTTTCCGCGGCTCCAATGGGGCATTTTTGGAGGTAGAGGTCCCAAACTTTCAGTGTAGCTTGAGGGGACCCTTCTTGCAAGAACCCCCAAGTTTTCTTAAGTTTGGGTTAGGGACCCCTGAGATATGGGGCCTGGAAGGGGTCCCCCCAATCTGCCCATTGCAATAAAGCCATTACAAACACATTTGCGGCTTTCTGCGGCTTTGGGGGGAGCATGTTTGGAGGTAGAGGTCCCAAACTTTCAATGTAGCTTGAGGGGACCTTCTTGCAAGAACCCCCAGGTTTTGTGAAGATTGGGTCAGGGGTCTCGAGTTATGGGGCCTGGAAGGGGTCCCCCATCTGCCCATTGGAATAAAGCCAATAAAAGGGATGTACTAAAACAAATGACAAGTCAGCCCATTGGAAGCAATGGGAAAGGCTGTCCAGCCCATTGAAGATAATGGGAGAGGGGAATGTCAGTTGACTTGCATTGACTCCCCTGAAATACATTACAGGAGATTTACTAAAATGAATGACAGGCTAGCCCATTCAAAACAACAGGAGCGGCTGCACAGCCCATTGGAAACAATAGGAACCAGCCAGAGAGAGACTTGCTGACCCACAGTTAACTCCACACGAAGTTGGCAACCGGTGAAAACGGTAGAAAGCACAGTCCCACACAGAGGCAATCAAGCCCATCCCCAGCAGAACAGGTAAACCCACCCCCCCTTTGGCTTCCCCCCTCACACACACACACACACACAGAATCTCTCCCCCACACACACATACACACACAGGAAAAAAATTATAGAGAATTATAGAGAAAAGCCCCCAAATGGGTCTTACTATGGATGTCTTCTTCTTTCCATCAGGAGCAGGGACTGGGAGCCAGGACTCAGGAGTAATCCAATATGATTCTAGCAGACTCACACACACATACTCTCTGGCCATTTTATGCACGGGAGGTTTTGCCTTGGATTTGCTGCTCTCTAGATGCACATTAAGGATTGCCTGCTCCCATTCATTCCAATGGGTGGATGGGGGGACCCCATAACTCGGGATTAATTGCCTTTTAGTCAGACTCCCAGGCCGGGGTAATGGTACAGCCCAACTGCTGAGGCAACTGACTCCCGGGCCGGGGTAATGGTATGGCCCAACTGCCAAGGCAACCATACCCCCAGGCTGGGGTAATGGTTTGGCCGTGTGCACATCTTTTCTTATCGTAAAAAAAGCAGCTGGGGTCCAGAAATCTCCACCCCTCCCACCTGAATTATAGCATAACTAAGAGAGTCAGAGATAGGGTTGCCAGCTCCTGGTTGGGAAATACCTGGAGATATTTGGGGTGGAGCCCGAGGAGGGCAGGGTTTGTGGAGGGGAGAGACTTCAATGCTATAGAGTCTAATTGTCAAAGCGACCATTCTCTCCAGGTGAAATGATCTCTATCGGCTGGAGATCAGTTGTAATAGCAGGAGATGTCCAGCTAGTACCTGGAGGTTGGCAACCCTAAGGATACCTGCTATTCACAGTAGTCTCTAAAGAAGAGATGGTTAAGGTTTCCAAATATGTTCAGGGTTGCCAACCGCCTGGATATAAAAGACTTGTCCTTTTCATAGAGGTTTATTTACAGGTGGTATTATTTATGCCCATGCCATGAAACGCTTCAGTTGCCCATTTCTACACATTAAGTCTCTGTTATAAAGAAACAACATTTTTCTCCAGGCCTGTTCTCCAGACTGTTGGCAATCCTAAAATTGTTATGAGAGTGAAGATAAGGAATGATGGCTACAGTGCTTAGTGGCATGAAGCCAGTAGTCACAGTATTTTAGTTAAGCCAGAACCAGAGTCAATTTAACAACAAGGTAGATCAACGAGTCAAGACTCTGTGATGTGAAAAAGAATGCTCACTGCAGTGCAAATGAAGGGCATACTGTGAGGTCAGTCAAGTGAACCCAGAACTGGGATTAGACTTCAGTGACGCCTGAAAGATTACAAACTGCTGCTCTTTCTTACATTGGCTCTCAAGTTGTTGTTCTTGATTTGGATGCTCTCCTGTCCATGTAATGTATTCTTCAGCTGCTTAATCTCTTTAGCACCAAAACAAGCTCAGAGGAAACCTGGAATGTTCAGTGATTCTTATTTTCTGTGTGCTGGACTATTTGGAGACGTTTATCCATGCAGTCATGGCAGCAAGCCTTAGGACAGAAATAGAAAAGCAAAAGGCCATGCATTGAACATATACATGTCCCTATTCCAAATGTATCATGTTCATGGTTAACTTTTAGTGGAAATTTTGCTTTGGACAAGGTATTCTGTCCGCTAGTGGGCCGTTGGTATGTGTGTGGGGCACTGTTCTGCACCTATGCTTTCATTATGCTTAATTAAATAAGCAAAGCTTTTCAACTTACTTACCTCCCTGCCAGGAAAAGCTCTATCTACTCAATTTTTGCAGACAGCTGTCAAAGCACAGGATCCAGGCCAATAACAAGGAAGACACCTCTGAAACTAGCACCTGCATGAAGCGGCATTTGAGGGACATCCTGGAAATGGAAATAGAAAGGAGATGGATAGTTTTGCTTCATCTGATCACCCTTTGGTTCAGATGCCTTCAGAATTTTTTTCCAGGCTGCGACATAGTTCCTCTCTGAAGAGCGCCTAGTGTGGCCAATCTAACTCTTACTGTGATATGAAAAGAAAATATTATTTTTGCATATAATGTAGAATTTCTACTGAAAACAATAGGGTATTTGATCATAACAGCAAAGTTATACCATAACCTATCACCTGCACTTAAAGGACCTCAGGGAAGAGATCAGAGCTGAGACAACCTTTGCCTGAGACCTTACACTGCCAGGTAAAGTAGACTAACCATGCAATCCTGAAGGGGCCCCCAGAGCTGCATAGGAACTAGTGGGACCCCAGTGCCAGCATCCATGGCACTTGAGCCATCCAAAGTGGCATGGATGCCAGCACAGGGTGACTTAACACTGGCTTCATGTGGGAGCATCATGTGCCGGGGCAGCCTGCTCAGAAACATTTTTCCAGTGCAAGTGCTTGTGACGGTGTCCAGGGGGGCGTTCCCAGGGGCAGAGCTGCCTTTAGGCAGCTTCCAAAGCCCTTTTGCCCTGGGAATGCACCATTTTGCAGGTGCCGAGTTACGCCTGCAAAATAGCTGGCGTAGGCCGGTGAAACTCAGTGGAAGTAAATAATAACAATATATAGGAACTCAGTGGGAGTGTTTCTCAGTAGTAGTTTTTTTTTTAGTAGTTTTTTTATTTATTTATTTTTCCAGACGGGAAGCCTCTCAAGAGGTGGGTGTGGCTGTGCCATCCCTGGCCGTCAACTAATTTACCCCTTCCTTTAGGATTGGGCTTCCTTATATGATTTCCCCTATAAAGTTATAAAAGAAAATGCACGCATATGAATTCAGAACCTTTACACCGCATTTCTAGTTAAGACATGACGAGTCCTCACTTTCTCAGACAATCAACTTTTTTTTAAAAAAAAATGTCTTCATTCTTTAAGTTTTTCAGATTTCCATCGAACTTGTTTGCTTCTTTGCAATAAAAAAGAAAAAATGGCATATAGTACTGAAAGGATCACAAAGAAAATCAGCTCCTATCCCATGCAATAGATCTTATATGTCTGGGATGAATCAGCCTTATAAAGCTAAACAACTGTCCTCTTGATTTATTTTGCTTTTGTGAGCCCTATGGCTTAACATCCTGTTTGTTTTCTCAGTGGGCTCTGTACATTGACTTGAAGGTTTTAGGGATTTCTCTTTCATCTTACATAGATTTTCTTCAAGATCACAGTGGGGCACACCTTTTCATTCTGAATTCACCCATGCTTTAGCTGACAACTTTTCTGAACGCAGTCAGGGATTTTTAAAATTTGTTCTCTTAATTCCTCATAAACACAATTGCCCCATTATTTACCATTATTTTAACATAAGCTTAAGTCTCGAAGGCACAAGTACTACTTTACCAAGAACCAAGAATAATATGCATCAAAGCCCTAATCGAGCTTTATTCATTTGTGAACAAGACATTAAGATATGGCTGATTGTTTAAGAATGTAAGTTAAGATAAGTGACTTCAATAGAAAGAAATAACTCTGTTTAGGATTGCACTGTAAATGTCATATGATTAACAGCCCAGTGAGTGACAAGGTTTTCAAGTCTATTTGCTTGCCTTGACCTCCTTTAGGATAATGATTTGTAAATCAGTATTTTCTCTTCAGCTGAGGAAAGACTCGCTTGTTGGTGACAAGGGAGAACAACTGCTGTGACTACTACTTCCTCAAATGTCTAACATAAATGTCAGTGGGTAACTAGTAGCTTTTGCAAAGTTGTTATATACCACATGTAAATGGTCATTCCCCTCCTCCCCTTCCTTCTAGCTGTTCTTGCCCAAGAGGCAGAGGGGAATCCATATATATGTGAGGATGCTTGCCAATTTGCCCACTCTGTCCTGTTGTGGGGGGGGTAGATTCCCACTCAAGCTATACTTTGCAGAGGAGGTCCGGCCTACTCGCCAGCAAGCCGGTTCCTCTTTGGGTCAAAAGTTGCCAAATGTTTTCCTTAAGAAAACCTGAATCAACCATGCAGCGTAGGTAGTTCTGCCACCAGCTCTCAGTTCCAAAAGGTTTAGCCTTAACAGGGAGGAGCTGAGAGCAACTCTTCCCCAGCTAGTTTCCAAAAGACCAAAAGACCGTGCCAGCCCTGCAGAGTAGAGATTCTGTCAGGGGTGGGTAGCTGTCAGCAAACATTACAAAAGGTAGGTGGTTTCCACACACACACACTTAGGCACTTAGATTTAGCCCTGAGGCCTAAAAAGGTTTCACAGACTCCAAAGTAAAGTCAAAGATTTATTCTAAAGAAATGTGCTCATTGCAGAAAGTAAAATATTAGTGGAAGCAAAATAGCATGAAAACAAGAAAGTCTAACAATTGCTAACTCCACATTAATTCTTAAGCAATAGGTGAGGCTTGCAAGAGGTTACAACGACAAAAGGATTTGCTTCAAAGTTATTACCAGATTTCCAAACACAAGGCTTGTTTCCATCTTGCAGAGTGTCAGTCCCACAGGGAGTCCCCCTAGGGCAAAAGAGATCGCAAAGTGATGCAGAATGAGGACACGCCAGCGCGTCCTCAGAACTCCATAGTTCTATATCAGAAGAGGTTCATTCTTATACCTTCCGAATTCATCAGCTGGTGATCAGTCAGCCAATGTAGTCGTCAGGAAAACAATAAACCACATTAATATTGGCCATATCGCCGCTAGCTCTTTGAAGACATGAGGTAATCTGCATCCCTGCAGTGAATGCAAATCACCAGGAGTTTCTCAGAGTCAGAGACAACTAAGGTGTGACTGATGTGTCACTTTGGAAACAAATGGGTGGTTATGGCCTACAATCAGTGAGGAAGCTTCAGAGGAAAGGTAGCTGTGAATGAGCTCTTTCCCCCACTCTCACAGTCTTCAAACAGAAACCAACTTCGCTTTGAAATGCATTTGCTAGGGGCTGGTCTTTATCCCTAGCCCTCAAAGGATTGATATAAAATTCTGCTAGCTAGGCCGAAGCCTGAGCCAATGTTTTTGAGAGCCAATGTTGTGTAGTATTGCAGTAAAAGGAAACGCAGAGCGCTTTTCCTTTACATACTTATCCTCTTTCCACCTGCAGCTTGAGTCACAGATGGGACAATGTGTGTTTGGGTGTTCGCTTGTTCTGTCTCTCACACACCCATTTTCCCTGGCCAGCTAACTGTCAATAGACCAGTAAGGAGTTAATTGGATGGACAGAGCAGTGAGATTTTGGACAACAGTGTGAGATACTGACAAAGGAAAAGATCTTTTATACACTCTCATTCATTCTTTAAACACTCCTAGTTCACTAGTGTACAAAACACTGGAAAACTAGATCAAAACACTACAGTGTATTACAGACTAAGAAAAAGAACACAGTTACGAACCAGTCCCTCTGGAGGGCCAATAACAGGGCATAAAGGCCCTTCCCCTGATGTCACCTCCTCACACTTGGAAGTTCTTTTTAGTCACCATGGCTAGCAGCCACTGATCGACCTGTCCTCCAAGAATTTATCTAAACTTCACTCCTTGATCCTGGCCCTTAGCTTGCACGCTTCTGATACAGTGTTCAAATCTTTTAACTCTGTCTGTCCCAGCTGGGAGGGCTGAACTTTAACCTATCATGAACCATGTGAACCTTTTCTCCAATCAAATTAAGGTGCATGTCTAGGGCTGCCAGGTCCCTGCTGGCAACCGGCAGGAGCTTTTGGGTGGTGGGTAATGGGGGTGGTGATCGGTATCCCCATGCAATGACATAACTTCCAGTGTGATGTGGAAACACCTGCATTGCACCAGGAGGATGCTCTAGCACTTGCCCCCAAATGCTATTGTTTCCACAGAGTTTGGGGGAAAGTGATAGAGCATTCCACCGGTGCAATGCCAGCACTTCCACATCATGCCAGAAGTGACATCATCACATGGGGACATGGATCTTTCCCCCCTTTCTGGTGGTCTGCTTCTGCCCGCCAACCAGCTGAGTGTCAGCAGGCAGCAACAGGAAGCAATCACCTTCCATTAGCAGGCATCTGCATGTCTCAAACATTTATGATCCCACTCACTACCTAAATAGCCATCTATCATCTCTCTTCCTGGCAGGTGGACTAATGGTCACCCCCCATCCTGCCTATCTGTCTCTAGAAAGGAAATTCATCTCCTCCAAGCTTGCAATTTGAGAAGTTTATAGTTCCATTCCCAAAAAAAGAATGTTTTCTCTGAGATCAGGGCCTTCTTAAGTATTAATTAATCACAACACCACATACCCAACCTGCAATAGCCATTCTGCCTACTCACCCCCATTCAGTTAGGAGTACGTGCAGTTAAGAATCCACACACTAACCTCTAGATGGATTAGGAACAGTGTTAACAAATTAGGGCCATATGCATATTGTGTGTGCTGTGTGCACATGCATAAAAAAGGTAAAGGTCCCCTGTGCAAGCACCGGGTCATTCCTGACCCATGGGGTGACATCACATCCCGATGTTTCCTAGGCAGACTTTGTTTGCAGGGTGGTTTGCCATTGCCTTCCCCAGTCATCTTCCCTTTACCCCCAGCAAGCTGGGTACTCATTTTACCGACCTCAGAAGGATGGAAGGCTGAGTCAACCTTGAGTCAGCTACCAGAAACCGATTTCCGTCTGGATCGAACTCCGGTCGTGAGCAGAGCTTTTGACTGCAGTACTGTAGCTTAACACTCTGCACTACAGGGCATAGCCAAGGCAAAATGCCAATAGATCTATTCTGTCAGCCTGAACTCTAATGCATCTTTTAAAATACTGGACATGTAGTGATAGAGCTTACCATTTAGAAGCATTGGGTTTGATCCTGCCTAAAAGATATCCACACACAGAAGAGGTGTTTTCACTGATTCCCCCTCTTCCCCTCCCCCTCTCCCACTGCTAGTCCCCCATCATCCAGCAGTGACATTTCAGGGGGTATTTTGGGCTTCCACAGGAGGAGGAAGGGGGAAGTTATACTCCATGCACAGAAGTTCTTCCATGGTTCTTTTCAACAGAATCCATCCCAATCCTTTATATTTTAAGGCAGGGGTTCCCAACCTTTTGGAGGTTGCATGCATTTTTGGAATGCTGACACAGAATGGTGGGCAAAACTAAAAAAAAAATGGTTACTAAAGGAGGCAGAGCAAATTTCAAAATGTCAGGGAGTGAGTTTATGCATAATCTTGATGGCAACTCTTCAACATTTCAGGCAGATGCTTTGTTTCATAGGACACCTTTTAAAGTCTTGTCTTAAAATATTTTCCATACATACAGCTTACCATCATTCAAGCAGTAAAGATCCTTGTGCTGTGGTGGCAGCTGATGCCTAGCAACCTTTTTAAAAATCCATACAACCAATCAGATCTCTAAGAGCCCTGATGGGCAAAAGCCCCATCTGACCCTGCTCACTCTACAAAAATAATTGACGGATGCCGGGAAAGCTGTTGGCAGGCAACATGGCAGGGCCCAATGTTGGGGACCCCTATTTTAAGGTGCCAAGTGAACCTTGTGGAGCAGGGCTTTCCTGCAGAGCCCCTGACATTTTCTTTCTGTGGTAGGTGGACACTCAGGAACAGCACAGGGAGCAAAGATGGAGTATGCAGTAGAAGCCAGGAATGAGAGGAAAGTGTGCCCCCCTCCAAAGACAGAAGTGCCTTTAACAGTGCAATCCTGAAGGGGAGGCAAAAGGGGTTTGGAGGCGGCGTGATCCCTGTGGTGGCATAAGTGCCACTTTGCACTGTCCAAATGGACACTTACGCTGCCGCAGGGCAACTTACGCTGGTGCAGGTTTGACGCGCGGTAGTGCAAGGCATGGGCACCGGTGCGGCCTTGGCGGCAGCATTTCTCCAACACAAGGGCTTGCACTGGCACTGAAGGGGGTGTCACTTCCCTAAGTCCTTTTGCCCAGGAATGCCCATTTTTGCCAGCATGAATTTGAGCTTACAGAAATGGAGGCTTAGCCCTGTGAAAATCCATAGAGCAGTTTCGCAGGGTTTGGGGGATATTCATTTTCAGCTTGCTGCACTTGGCGCAGCAAATCGCTCAAGAGGTGGTGCAGCTGTGCCATCCCAGCTGCCCCAGAAGTACACCCCCTTACAATTGCTCTGTGATAGCATACGGGCCTGCCTGAACCTCCCAGATGGGACCTGCCACCTGCTATGCAGACACATGACTACTGTGCTGGCCGCGTGCCCGCCCCAAACGCTACGGGACGGTCGCTGCGCGCTCCGTTGTCACGGACTCGGCCGCCATGCAGCTAGCAGCCAGGAAGCAGATGCAGGGGCAGCCTCCAGTGAACCTGAGAGAAGCCATGTTCCTGCACAACTACTGACCAGACCGCAGCCATGTCATGAGAAGCAAGCTGTCACGTAGACAGTACCAAGAACCCCCCTTGCAACATCCACTGCTTAATGGGTTGTCAGCAGCAATCCAGATATCAAGATGAGTCATTCCTCCACCTCAGCAGCAGCGACCCCAGGACGTTTGCACAGATCGCACCCATTGTTCCTGAATGCTAATCTTGTCATCAGAGAACTTCCAGCTCATCACGGGTTGCAAAAGTCATTGGAATTAGAATAGATTTCCAAATTCTCACTACCCTGCCCCGGTACCACAGCTTAATCCTTTTGTCACCTTTTGTTACCTGGGAACCTAGGAGGGGTGAAACCCCTCTCCTGCCCCCAGAAAAACAGTATAACTGGGGTGCCCTCAGCCCATAACCTTACCTTAGGTCTTTCCTGGCGCCTTTGCCGTTACTCTGTTGGTTTGGTTTTGCGCAGCCTAACCACGCTCCCTCCCGCCTTGCTGGTCAAGTCTACGGGAACCCCTGCCCCCATCTCGGCTTTAACTTTCAATCTGTCTTAGTCTACGTGAATTTGGACAACACCTCATCTAGATACGGTAAATATACCCAACCAACGTTCTCCTGCCACGTTGGCAACTGTGCTTATATTACTCTCTGTATATTCCTAGCTTCTTTGTATGTTTGTGTGCATCACTGATTGAAAGAAAAGAGACACAAATACTATTTAATTTGGAATCCATTGTCTGTCTTTATTCAAGGTCTCAGTAAACGGATTCTGGTATAGTTGAGTGCGATCTCGCTCTAAAAATACATAGTTACCGATTGCTAAGCTAATTTCCCCAATTAAAGAGCAATTCGGCTAACATCTGCCTATCTTCTTTATAGCATGGTTGGATACAAGCCTCTGGTGCTGTTAATTGGACATACTCAGAATAAAGAATAACCCCCACTAAAGAGAAGATACCAAGATCGTAGTTGAGTGAGAGTTCTTGTAAACATTGGAATGCCGCATTTTAATTAATGAAAGGGCACTTATCAATTATCAGCAAAATCAAAGAGTTGTTGGTGAATGAAATATGATGCCACATAAGCTAATTATATTTGTAATGAACAAAGAATGCACAATGCTAGGAAACCTCTGTACAAGATAATCAATTCCCTCTATTATCCTAGGAAATGTTTTACAACACAGAGTATAAATCATTCTGCAAACTAGTACAGGTGTTACAGTACATTATGAAGCCAGGACATTATATTAATGTTACAAATGCAGATCATTAACTGCATTATGCAGCCAGCAAGAAGTCACCTGGCTATAAAACCTTCACAGCCACATTAGCATCAGAAGGGAAATGAAAGAAGAGGCCCACTTCCATCCACCCATCTATCACACCTCCATAACACTGTCTTTTCTGTCCCTTGTTCTCCGTTAGTGGAGAAATGCCTTTGTACATTGTGTTTTGTGCATATCTGACACCTTTGAAGTACTTGGTTATAAACTTTGAATCATTTATGTGTCCTTTGAAAATGACACATCATAATCAGAGGTGCCACATCCTATCACGACAAGAAAAAAAAATAGTTGCAATGCTATTTTGCAAATGAGAAGAGGGGGGAAATCTGTCTGATGCCTTGACAATGAATCAGCTAATGAGACTTTCAGGAAAATTAAAATGACGATCTAATAGTTTAAACTATATTATTTCCATTTTGAATAGACAGCTTTAAAAAACAGATCACCAGATTCAGGAGCAGGCAATTATTTTGAGTTGAAGAAAATAACGGCAAGTTATTTTCACCCTTAAATAATCACCTGTAATTCTAAATCTCACTGTTTCATGACACCCTTAGAGTCACCAAGTAAGTGATTAAATGATTTTCAACCAGTTACAGGAATGAGGAGGAACAACTATACCCTGGGGGGGGGGGGAGGGATGCAAATGCAAGTATCATAGGAAGTTCCAGCAGAATTACAAAAAGTACTGCACAGTTACAGGTATAATTCCAGGTGCTGCCTGTCCAAGATTGTTTCTAAGTGAGGGTAGTGTTTCAAAGTTAGTGGTCTGAGAAACAAAACTTTCAATTAAATTCAGAGCAAAATGTCATTAAATGCAGAATTGGCATACAACTGCAGAATCACTTAAGTTCTCCAAAGCCAAGCAAAATGTTGCTTTCATGGTAGCCTTAATTCTGGTCAGCAACATTGTAAATGGAAGGGTTTAATTAGATGAAATACCACAAGATCACCAAACTGGTCATTTTTTTCATTGGTAAACATCTGCCATGGGAGGCCACAATTCTTATCAGAACCATAGTGCAGGGAGAGGAGGTTTACTCTTTCTTCCTATGCCATTTGCCCACACTCATGCCTCCCTCCTTGATATTTACCCTAGCAAAGGAAAGCTACAGGCAAGCTGTATGTTTTCCCCAAAAGGGTGGCGGATCACAGCTCAAGGGAGAACAGTTGAAGTTTTGAAAATGGCATGGGGGGAAAGAGGAGAGGCTGTGGCTCAGCGACAGAGCTTTGGCCTCACATTCACACCAGCATTTCCAGTTAAAAGATTAGGTAGTAGATAGGGTTGCCAACCTCCAGGTACTAGCTGGAGAAGATCTCTTGCAATTACAATTGATCTCCAGCCAATAGAGATAAGTTCAGCTGGAGAAAATGGCTGCTTTGGCCATTGGACTCTATGGCATTGAAGTTCCTCCCCTCCATAAACTCCTCCCTTCTCAGGCTCCACCCAAAAAACCTCCCACTGGTGGTGAAGAGGGGCCTGGCAACCCTAGTAGTAGGTGATGTAAAAGGCTTCCATCAGAGATTCAGGAGGGTCACTGCCAGTCATAATGCTTTGGCTTGGAGTATGCCAGCAGCTCAGACAGCCAAACTTCAAAGTCAGGCAAACCTCGCTTTTCACTCCACCTGAGTTTATCTGTCCTGTTGATGTGCAACAGTGGGGTGAAGAAGTAAGGCTACTGAGAAGAGGGGAAATGTTTGCACTGTCTCACTCAGTTTTTTAAAAAATCTTTCTTCCTTTTCTCCTCTCCCAGTTAAATTTAGGAATTGTCATTCCCAGAACTCCAGGCATTAACTAGTAACATACACAGAGGAAACCGGAGCGGGTGAGGGAGATGGTGCAAGTATTTGCTCTCCTCTCAGCTGCCTCATGACAAGAAGGGAGACGAACTTGGGTGAGATAGAAAAGTGAAGTAGAAAATTGAGAGGAACACCTAGAGCCCCATGTATATCCGGATTACATCAATAGGAGTGCCATGGTGTTCTGAGCTCTCCAAGAGTTCAGATTTCAGCTTTAACAAAATAAGCCTTGAGCATTTTTCCTCAAACTTTTTTGCTTTGTCCAAATTGGACTCTGAGGTGAGTTGGGACTTGTCTTCTGTGAGTTTTATGGGGGTCTCTAAAAACTTGTTGAGGTGCTCCATTTCAATCTGAAACAGTAACATATTTTTAATCTCAGATTAAATCTAATGCTTATGTGGACATTACTTAGTTGTTTGGATAGGTTAGACAGAAATGCCTGGGTGTCTTCTTATGGTGAAAATCACACATGGTATTCACAGGTGTCACAGAATAATGACACTTTTCATAAGTGTGAATAAGCTTTCAGTGTCAATAGTTCTATGAACATTTCAAGAGAATAACACTTCCCTCAGTTATTGTACCGAGGGCCTGTTAATGTTAATGGTGAAAACTGACCCCTAGAGTTTTGTAATTAACTGATCCCAATGTGTGGAGCATAAAATTCACAGATAAATAGTATTTACTAACTCATATGATGAGTCTTAGACATCAAGAACAATCTAAATGTTAAATAAGGCAAGGTGATTCCTTTGTATTTGGGAGACTTTTTCCCCTTTGTTTTACTCAAATATTTGAAAGAGTATCCCTGTTTTTTTTTAATGTGTGTGTGTGTGAACATAATTTTAAAGGTAACCTTTCTCCAGCTTCATATTTTCACCCTGTTCTGTAAGCTGTCCTAATAAATCTTCTTTATCATTCTACTGGTAAGAGATCACCCAACACAGTAAGCTTGGCTAGGCTAATACTTCCTTTCAATGGCAGACTAAAGTATCAGTTATAATCAAACTATACAGACTTTCTTTACCTTCTTTGTCTCGGGTGTACTATAAAACAACATGAATTAAGACTATCTTAGACAAGTAAATAAAAAAAAAAAAAACCTTGAATATATCTTTATGATTTTTACTTTCATATCCCTCCAAGGAAACAAACTGCAGAATATTTTGCCCAAGGTCAGATACAGAGCAGGCAAGGACTGGTATAAGGCACAAATGCTCAAGAAGAAGTATTATTGCTTCTATTCCTTGTTGCTGAAACAGGCCATAACTTTCTATTGGATATGGGTGCCTAAATTCTCTTAGATCTTAGATATTGGGGAAATGTTTTTCTTCCTATGTACCTCCTTTCTGTTCCTATTAAAATTATTTGGAGAAGGGGGGATTCTTTTGCTTTAAGGAAAGGCAAAGCCATAATAACTGCTAATTCTAACACTGCCTGCCACTTCAGCAGGGATGGGCAAATATGTCACTCTCCCCCATTACTTTTAGTATTTGGACATATTTGTTGTGTTTTATCCTCCTTAATTTCTTTGCCACTTCCAGAAATCAGGCCTCAATAGCATACTGTTCTAGTGATAGCAATAATCAAGGGACAAACATATAAAACACATAATATTACATCAAGCATAGGAATCAATGGTACCAACTGAAAGTGATAGGGTGGCCAGCCACTCCATTCAGAGATAGAGAGCATTTTTGGTCCTCTTAGGGACAGCATGGTGGAACAGACACCCATGGCCATTCCTAGTTTTGCAATAAAGCTGGAGAGCATAGACACAAGCTTGGTTTCTGAAGATGGTAAGGTTTTCCCTCCTTGAATTGCTGAAAGTCTCCATGGGTCAGATGGTCCAAAGGGAGGTGTTATCAATGACCAGGTTTTCATTTACATTATCTCCCTCAACTGTCTTTTCTACTCACTTTCTGTCTTAATTTTTGTCCAAGGCAAACATGCTTTCACATGTACAAGTAAAGAAAAAGCTTAAGGAAGAGTTAGTAATCCCTAACCATTTCTGTTCCGTTTTCTTATTATCTTTGCATGTTGCTTCCAAGCAGTAGTTTCTGTTTTGAGGATTACTTTGCACAAGCTGTTCCCTGATTTATATTCAAAAGCAAAAGATCCTCATGAACCTTTGGCTGGTTTAATCACAGATTTCTATATTTCTCTTATTTATTGTCTTCAGATATTCACCAGAGGTTCTGGCTCTGTTGGTTTAAGTGCAGTTTGCCAAATCACCTTCTGAGCATATAGGCCTCTTTTTACAGCTGGAAATCTTTCCTTTTCCCTACAAAAGAAGTATCAGTTTTAGCATCATCTTTAAAAAGGTAAAGGTCCCCTGTGCAAGCACTGGGTCATTCCTGACCCATGGGGTGACGTCACATCCCGACGTTTCCTAGGCAGACTTTGTTTACAGGGTGGTTTGCCAGTGCCTTCCCCAGTCATCTTCCCTTTACCCCCAAGCAAGCTGGGTACTCATTTTACCGACCTCGTAAGGATGGAAGGCTGAGTCAACCTTGAGCCGGCTACCTGAAACCAACTTCTGTCGGGATCGAACTCAGGTCGTGAGCAGAGCTTTTGACTGCAATACTGCAGCTTAACACTCTGCGCCACGTTTTGCTATTTTGATTGGGAAAAGACAACCAAAGTTTTCTCTTGAATACTGAGAAAGCATAAAGAAACTCCAGCCTTCAAATCGAACCACATAAGTTAAGAACATAAGATCATAAAAAGGCCATGCTGTATCAGACCAAGGTACATCAAGTCCAGCAGTCTGTTCACACAGTGGCCAACCAGATGCCTCTAGGAAGCCCACGAACAAGACAACTGCAGTAGCATTATCCTGCCTGGGTTCCACAGCACCTAATATAATAGGCATGCTCCTCTGATCCTGGAGAAAATAGGCATGCATCATGACTAGTATTCATTTTGACTAGTAGCCATGGATAGCCCTCTCCTCCATGAACATGTCCACTCCCCTCGTAAACCCTTCCAAGTTGGCGGCCATCACCACATCATGGGGTAAGGAGTTCCACAATTTAACTATGCAATATAGTTAATGCAATACCCGCACCCACACAGCCACAGTCACACATCTACCTTTCTCTTGGAAGCCTTGATGGGAACAGAGGTATATGGGAGACCTGGCTTGCCTAATTCATTCTGAGATATGTGTCTGTCTGTCTCATTTCTACCCTGCCTTATCACCTCAGACTCAACGCAGCTAGCAATGCCACAACTAGGGTGCAAGGACAAAAATTATAAATACTCCGACTAATAAAATGAAAATTTACAAATTTTAAAAGCACTCAATATTTAAAACATAGAATTTAAAAATTCACAAGATTAATGAGCACACAGGAGGACAGCCAAATCAGCTGAAAACAATTTACCTACCTAATGCTCTCTGGAATACGGTTGTCTTGGAGCCAAACCAGATGTAATGGTGGTTGCAGGTTAGGGTTGCCAGCTCTGGGTTGGGAAATTCCTGGAGATTTTGGGGGCAGAGCTTGAGGAAGGTGAGGTTTGAGGAGGGGAGCAACTTCATAGAGTCCAATTGCCAAAGCGGCCATTTTCTCCAGGTGAACTGGTCTTTATCAGCTGGAGATCAATTGTTACAGCAGGAGATCTCCGGCTAGTACCTGGAGGTTGAACTGAGAGAAATATGCACAAGTACTACTAGGATAGTAGTGGAAAAATATAGTACTGTGCTCAAACCAAGCACAATGAACAATACTCAAGCAAGCTATGCAAACATATATTGTGAAAGACGTGTAGCATCTACAAACAAGTGAAAACAACAGTGAATCTATATATACAAGCAAGTCCAGAGTGGAAAGTCTTTTCCAAGGTAAGTAAAAGTCTTATCTCTAGGTTGTTTCTTCAAAAAAGTAGCACAAGAAAAGCTGGGTAAGGATGAAGAAGTCAACAGTAACGCGGTCCGGATGCTCTCAAGCATTTTCACTGCAAAATTGCAGCTTCATCAGCTGGAATCTTCATAAATATTAAATAATTTGTCTATAAAATGTAATAAATAATTAATAAAAATATATATTATTTTATATAAAAATATATCTACTCAATCATTGTTCTCATATACATACACTCCTTTCCATATACATAAATCATATATAGAGGCATACCTTTGTAGATGAAATAGTAGCAGTCTAATACAGAATTAAATATTCACACTAGCTGCACCAGAAGGCTGCTCAGAATAGCTATGGCTGAAGTTGCATAGAAAGTGCTAACCAATTTATTTATGTAAAATGAAGAGATTAGTGGCAAGGAATAGGTTCTGAAAGAACTTATCAACAACTTATAAATAACAAGAAAGGTCTAACTCATTGTTAAGACCAAAAGGAGAATACAATTTAAATAAATAAATAAACGTGCTTTCCTGTCATCAGAATTTTCTGTACATCGTCCACGTCAAAGATGTTGCCTTTATAAGTCCAAATAACGAAAAATCTAAGGTCATTTTCATTGTGTTGTTTTTCAAGGAAGTGTAAGGTCAGGGGCGCCTCTAAGTTCCGGGACCTAATTCTGGACTTATGCTTGCCAATATGCAATGTCACTGCACGTAATGTGCTACCTACGTAAAGTAAGCCACATTGACAGGTGACGCAATAAACCACGCGGCTCGTGGAACAGTTAGAGAAGTGTGTAATTTTAAATTTAAAGTCGGAGGTGGTTGATGTAAATTCCCTCACTGGAAGACTCAATGGGCACATTGAACACGAGCCGCAAGGGAAATGACCTACAGTTGTGGGAGGCGGTCGTCTGGCTACGATGTCAGAGTGAACTAGCTTGTCTCTTAAAGAGATATTCCTTTTTAAACAGAAAAGAGGTGGAGCGGAACAGCCTGGGATGGTGGTCAACATATGCCAATGCTTCTTAATTATTTGCTGGATGGCATTCGAATGACGGCTGTAGGTTAGAGAGTAAAAAACTCTCTTGTCAGTACTAGTTCTGGTATTTTCAAACATAGATTTGCGACTTCTCATGTCAGTTCTTAATTTAGCATTAGCTATGACATGATTAGGATATCCTCCATCTGCAAGATCTCTTTTTAAGATGGTTGTGGCATTTTCAAAGTCAGATGATGCTGTGGAGTTGCGTTTGAGGAGAATAAATTGGCTGAATGGTAGGTTGTTTTTTAAATATAAGGGATGAAAAGAAGAATAGTGTAAGCCAGAATTGCAGGACATCGGTTTTTTATAAGGCTTGAAAGCAAGAGATCTAGTATAGTCAACAAAGAGTTCTAAATCAAGAAATTGGATCCGTGTAGGATTGCAAGAGCCAGTAAACTGAAGGTGTGGATCTAATGTGTTAATCTACTGTACCTGGAGGTTGGCAACCCTACTGCAGGTCCAATCCATGGCTGCTGAAACATCTAGTTTGGCCCTTACATGCATTCCTAAATGTGTCAACTGAAGGCCCACTCTGCATCCAGTCTGATAGACCATTGCAAATAACTGGGTCTACCACAAGGAAAGCCATGATCTTGCTCTAACCATAGAAAATTCTAAGGGAGGTCACCTTAAGGGGAAGGCTGTTTGAAGGACATAACTAGTGGAGAGTAGTATGCAGCCCTAGGCCACAAAGAACTTAAAGGTAACATCTAGCATTCAGAACTGGGACCAGAAGCACAGAAGGTATTTTTCTCAGCCCTGATTCCAGAGAGTAGCCTTGCTGCTGCATTTTGTATCAACTGGAACTTCAGTGGCAAGACATGGCAGCCCCACATAGCTCATGTATCTATGGATAGAGCAATGTAACAAAACCAGAAATTGTGGCCTGAGCAGATCCAAGGCTTGGGCAGTGAATTTCTTCAGAGTTGGTTATTGGGACTGAACCTGCAAGTTTAGTGGTGTTGGGGGATGATGTTGATGGACAGCATCTGTTAGCATACTTTGATGTACAATTAGGGTTGCCAGCTCACGGTTGGGAAATATTGAGGGTGGAGCCTGAGGAGGGTGGGGTTTGGAGAGGGGAGGGACTTCAATGCCATAGAGTCCAATTGCCAAAGAGGCCATTTTCTCCAGGGGAACTGATTTCTGTTGCCTGGAGATCAGTTGTAATAATGGGAGATCTCCAGCCACCGCTGGTCTGTTGATGATATTTGATGTTGGTGGACATTACCACATATTGTAAAAATATAGCCATAATATAGTTGGCATAAGTTTACAGCTGTATTTAATTTCTCATCTGTTGATATATATACAGAGGTGTCTATTGTTCTCTTCACCGCCTGGAGGCTGGCAACCCTATGTACAATCTAGGATACATATGGAGCTGCCGCCTCACCATTCCAACTTTGGAGCCAGGGTGGGATTGCCCAAATGCTAATGAACCCTTTGGGTAGCCTCTTATGGGACTTGTACGAAAGCAATGTGAATTTGTTTATTAGTTGCAGTTGTAAAAATTTAATAATCCCTAGTTTAACTCATATATAATATTTATATGAGATATTTTAATATTTGTTTGGGGGAGTTGGAAGCACAAGGTTGCCGTTGTTGTCCTCTTTTTGTTTGGCTATCTTTATTGGATACTGGATTTGCTACATTAAGAGTACATTTCTATGTTCTGTATGCAGGGAAGAATGGTCAGCACTAATATTTATTTTCTGAACAATATACTGTTGCTGTTTTGTTACTGAAGTGATTCTGCATCTGTAAAACATAGATCTTGTACATCATGTATACAGCTCTCCTAGCTCTCCAAGTGCATGCAGAACAACAAAAGGGTTAAGAAAACTTGAATAGGGCACTAAAGACAAATGAAACACAAAGAGTGGAGCAAGCCCAGAGGGAAAAATAAAATCACCACAATGAACCACTATTACCAATAGGATTGAAGATTTTCAGAAGTCATAAAATAAAAGTAAAATTTTGGATGTCTTCTTTTTCTTCAGTGGCCAATGAATAAAATCATGAGGTTATACAATAGCCTATATAATCCCAAAAGCTCAAAGTAAAACACCACAAATTAAAAGCCAAAATGACAGAAATAGCACAATATAAAATCTATACATCCCAACCCATCCCAACTAGGTTGTAACACTAAGCTCTTTGTGAGGAAAGAAGTTAATAGCCAGCATGAGGCAGTATTTCTACTTCCAACTGAGCCACTGTGTGAATGTAACATATCATGTACAGTAAAAGTTACTAAAAGTTCATTGTCAGTGATAATGAGATAGCTAAAACTAGTAGATACAGCATTTTATATTAGCAAGCCAAGCAGGATGAACAAGAGAGGACAGAGGGAGGGAAAAGAGCAAAGGAAGTGTGCTCACCCTGTGTAGGCATCAAGATTCTCTTGATCACTTGTTGTGCTTGCCTCACCAGAACACCAACTTCAGAAACCCCCATCTATAAATATTTAATGTCACTTAAGAAAGATGATATGCAGACTCTCAGTAATTAATGGAATAATGAGGTAGATCACCGTATTTTGCCAAAGCAATGGAATACACTTATAAATGTTATACCTGCTCTCTTCATGGATCTTAAGTTACAACTTATTCAACAACAAAAAATATGTTCCAGATATACTGGAAACCACAGCAACTCTTTAGCAAAGGACTGAGTAAAGCATTTTTTACCATTGTAACTCACAGGATGTGTCTCTTAAACAAATGCTTTGGGTGTGTCCAGTAATTTGGTCTTTCTGGGAAGAAGTTATTACTGGGAAGAAGTGAATACACATGTTGAACAGGGTTTTTTCTCTTTCTGGAAGAAATACAAATTATACAGCATCATTAAACCTAAGTGTAGCCAGAGAATAGTAATGGTCTGTTTGAAGTATATCTCTAGATAAAATTATGAATTCTAATATAGTGTAAACCAATTAGAAAAATGAGAGATTTCATGGTCCAGTCATGGTAAAATGGCAAATGTTACAGATTAATAGAAAAGCCTTAAAATCAATTATTCCTCTGTGTTTATTTCTAATGAACCTAACACATAAGCATGTTACACTATGCTGCAAAGGTAGGGCTGCCAACCTCCAGGTACTAGCTGGAGATCTCCTGCTATTACAACGGATCTCCAGCCGATAGAGATCAGTTCACCTGGAGAAAATGGCTGCTTTGCCAATTGGACTCGATGGCATTGAAGTCCCTCCCCTCCCAAACCCCACCCTCCTCAGGCTCCACCCCAAAAACCTCCTGCTGGTGGCAAATAGGGAACTGGCAACCCTATGCAAAGGTTACAGTGGGGGCAGGGCTGAGCCAAGTGTCTCATGTGACCCAGCCAATGAAAGGAGACTAAGAGTGGCGATTTAAGCCTGCTATACTTCCACCTCACAGGCTTTCCCTGAAGTTTCTACCTCATTCACTCACACTTGTGAATAATTTGGCATCAGTTGCTGCCTGCAGTGGTTGAGCTAGAATTTTGGTGTTCTTCTTCAGATTGCCCCCCCTCCACTCTATATAATTTGGTAGGATTGGATTGTTAAAATTAGGTATGGTCCATTTGGGACTGGTTAATGAGGCTTACTACTGTACAGATTGGAATGATTTGTAAGTATCCTGAGACAGCTGAGAATGGACAGTTTCCCAGTCCAGCCATCACTGGCTGTATGGCTGCATGTATATGTGTGTTTGGAGAGGGAACTCTTGGTGGTGAGCAACATCATACAAACCCTTAACTGCTATATGGCATGTGGGGGAATGTGGATGAGGTTTGGCACCTCTTGGCACACTTTTCTGTGTGCACATCTTTTCTTATCATAAAAAAAGCAGCTGGGGTTCAGAAACCTCCACCCCTCCACACCTGAATTATAGCATAACTAAGAGTGTCAGAGATAGGGTTGCCAGCTCCTGGTTGGGAAATACCTGGAGATATTTGGGGTGGAGCCCGAGGAGGGCAGGGTTTTTGGAGGGGAGGGACTTCAATGCCATAGAGTCTAATTGTCAAAGAGACCATTTTCTCCAGGGGAACTGATCTCTATCAGCTGGAAATCAGTTGTAATAGCACGAGAACTCCAGCTAATACCTGGAGGTTGGCAACCCTAGGCAGAGAGAAAACCAGTCATGACTAGGGCTACAATCTAGACCTGTCGATTCAGTTCTATCCAAACTGAAAAACAGCTGAATTTTCCCCGATTCGGCGGTTTCTAGTTTGGATAGAACCGAAGTCAAAAAAGGCGGGAAAATGACGAGCCGAACTTGGCGAGTTTGGGTGGACGCCGGATAAATTCGTGCAAATTCGCCAACCCCAAATCAGCATTCTCCCATGGCCTAAAGGTGGCCAAGCTGGGTCTTTTTCTGGCCAATCAGTCGCGGATGAGTGTGTGAGCCCGGCCGCTGTGCGGCCCGGGGAGAGAAAGAGAGTGTGTCTGTGTGTGTGTGAGAGAGAGATCCCCGTGTGTGGAGGGATGTGTGTGCATGGTCCCAGGTTGCTGTGCAGCCTGGGGGGGAAGAGTGTCTGTGTGTGTGAGAGAGAGATCCCCGTGCAGGGGTGTGTGTGTGCGTGGTCCCGGGTTGCTGTGCGGCCCGGGGGAGGGGAGAGAGAGGCTATTTATGCATGGGAGGTTTTGTTTTGGATTTGCCGCTCTCTAGATGCACATTTTCCCCATCCAAATTCTCCAAACTCAACAATAAGCTCCCATGCAGAGTTTTGAGAATCTGGACGGGGAAAATGTGCATCTAGAGAGCGGCAAATCCAAGGCAAAACCTCTTGTGCATAAATGGCCAGAGAATCTGTGTGTGAGAGTCTGTATTCCTTCCATTGCTGCTGCTCCTGTGCTGATCGTGAGAGATCCTGAGCTGAGCTGACCTGCTGCTGCTTGCTGGAATCAGATTGGATTACTCCTCCTGACTCCTGCTTCTGCTGGAAGAGAAGACAGCCACAGTTTGACCCATTTGGGGGCTTTTCTCTATAACTTTTTCCCTGTGTGTGTGGTGGGGGGGAGGGGAGATTCTGTGGGGGGGAAGCCAAAGGGGGGGCTGTTCTGCTGGGGGGGTTGATTGCCTCTGCACTATTTTTTTTTGCTGTTTTCACTAGTTGCCACCTTCGCCTGGAGGTCAGTGTGGGTCGGTGAGTCTCTCTCTCTGGCTGCTCCGTTCTCCTTCGGTTGGAATTTGTGTCTTCTTGTCGTGTGGGGGGGGCTGTTCTGCTTGGGGGGTTGATTGCCTCTGCACTAGTATGTTTTTTGCTGTTCTCACTGGTTGCCACCTTCGCCTGGAGGTCATTGTGGGTTGGTGAGTCTCTCTCTCTGGCTGCCCTGTTCTCCTTCGTTTGGAATTTGTGTCTTCTTGTCATGGGGTGTGTGTGTTCTGCTTGGGGGGGGTTGATTGCCTCTGTAGGCCGTGTCCATAGAATCTGAGCTTTTGCCTTCTTTTTTGTGATGGGGAATGGCGTGTAGCGGGCTTGCATGTGTATATGTGCCAGTGGTGTCATGTGCCGTACAATGCAGCATCCTGCTTATTCCCCCCCCCATCCCCTCATGGGTGTCCCTGCTCAGGATTTCTCCTTTCCCCTGATAGTGACAGCTCAGCCACGTTGTCTCCTCCCTCAGCCCCCCCCCCCATGCCTTCATTCTTTTTGGGTGTCCCTGGGGCTGAGAAAGCTGTGACAGGAGGAAGCAAAATGTAAAAGAAAGGGCGGGAAGTCCTGATCCTCCGGCCTGCTTACTCAGAAGTAAGAGCCATGATGGGGCTTTGTTCCCAAGGTAAAGCAGAGCGAATTGTAAACAACGCCACCTTTTATCAGTCCGCAACAATGGGAGGTTTTGCCTTGGATTTGTCGCTCTCTAGATGCACATTTTCCCCATCCAAATTCTCAGATCTCAACAATAAGCCCCCCTGCAGAGTTTTGAAAATTTGGCTGGGGAAAATGTGTATCTAGAGAGCAGCAAATCTAAAGCAAAACCTCCCATGCATAAATAGCCAACGAGAAACAATGGGAGGTTTTGCCTTGGATTTGCCGCTCTCTTGATGCACATTTCCCCCATCCAAATTTCCAAATCTCAACAATAAGCCTTCCTGCAGAGTTTTGAGAATTCAGATGGGGGAAATGTGCATCTAGAGAGCCGCAAATCCAAAGCAAAACCTCCCATGCATAAATAGCCAACAAGAAACAATGGGAGGTTTTGCCTTGGATTTGCCGCTCTCTAGATACACATTAAGGATTGCCGGCTCCCATTCATTCCAATGGGTGGATGGGGGAACCCTTCCACACCCCATAACTCGGGACCCCCTGACCTAACCTTCACCAAACTTGGGGGTTCTTGCAAGTAGGGTCCCTCCAAGCTACCCTGAAAGTCTGGAACCTCTACCTCCAAAAATGCCTTCCCCGGAGCCGTGGAAAGGCGCGAATGTGTTTTTAATGGCTTTAAATGGCCACATTTATTCGCAAACACCGAATTTCAAGCCGAATTCCCCAAATCCGAATCAAACCGAATTTTTTTTTCAACAGCCCTACTACAGTCTTGTGATTTTACATTCAAGATTAGCATTATAGCTCCAAATTCTTCTCTGGTTGGACTGTATATCCAAGCCATAGCATGTCTCATGACTCTGTCCACCTTCTTTTTCTCTTTCCCTTTCTTACCTTAAGGTAGCATGGCATCAGACACTGGGTAGATGGATAGAAGGCCCCCCTTCCCTTCCTTCCTTCATCTTTCCCCAGCACCCCAGATACCCTTGTGGCTATCAAGTACTAATATTTTTGACAGATTGTACCTACTATACAGAAAAAGTGAGGACTTCAGCGGTACAGTATAATGTCTATGGAAAAGGTGGATCAGAGCATAAAGAGCACAAATTAAGGCACAAATTGATTTATCCAAAAGTAGCCTCCCTGTTTAGAAATAATTTTGAACGAAATTATTTTATGTCTTTGAATTCATATGAGAGAATATGGAATTAGAGTTGCAGCTAGACACTAAAGGTCATCAGCTCTGGGTAGTTGAATGTCACCATTATAGTTTTCCTAATGAATGGGATAGCTAATAGCTTTCTTGCCTCCCTTTACAGAATTGTCCCTTCACCGATTCTCCCCCCCCCCTCAGTTCAACAAGTATAACCTCTTTCCATATGAGTTGTAAGGGACTGAATAGGAATTAAACTTGCAAGAGAATGTAAGAAATTTCATTTTAAATTAAAACCTTGCAACATCCAGGACAATGCAACTTTCTTTCTTTTTAACACACAAGTGCAACAAGGATCAGAAATTTGCAGTGAAGAAGAAGAGGAGGAGGGGGAGGAGGAGTTGGTTTTTATACCCCAATTTCTCTACCTTTAAGGAGTCTCAAAGCAGCTTACAATCTCCTTTCCTTCCCCTCCCCACAATAGACATCTTGTGAGGTAGGCAGGGCTGAGAGAGCTCTAAGAGAGCTGTGAATTGCCCAAGGTCACCCAGCAGTCTTCATGTGTAGGGGTTGGGAAACCAACACGGTTCACCAGATTAGAGCTCATGTGGAGGAGTGGGGAATTAAACCCAGTTCTCCGATTAGAGTCCACCACTCTTAACCACAATACCACTCTGGCTCTGAGTTCAGCTGAGTAACTGGTTGTCTTTTTAAACCCACTGATGGGGTGACAAAAGTACAGTTTTCAGGTCTCCCCAGGTGCCAGCGTCCCTTGCTACAATCCTCTTGATTGTGGAACAAACTGGAACCCGGATTCTGTCTTCTGCTTAGGTATTATAAACCCTTATTCAAGGCAATAAGAGCTCATAAAATGCTATCAAGCTCCCCAGCATCTAGCCTTCTCCTTGACTGCTCAATTCCAGAAACTTATTCCACCCTACTGGGCTAAACCATCTAGCTCATGGGGGTTACACAAGCACTCGTCAGTCTTCCTCCTTCTTTCTTCTATCCCTTCCTTTTAAAGAATAGGGAGACCAATTTGATTGAGCCCTAGTGTGCCGCTGTTTCCCAAGAGATGCCTACCACATCACATCAGAAGATATGGCTCCTTGAATGTTGGATGCTGGGAAGAGAAATACCTTTGCATTTTGCTTCAATAAAATCTTGACTTTTGCAGAGTAAGTGACATTGTCTTAACCATTTGTTCTCAGATACTATAAAAGGGTGCAATATATAAGTGGTTTCCATATATCTCTTTACACCAGGGAGGAAGCTGAAGGAAACACTTTAGCACTTTTAATTTTGGCACTGGGAGAATAAGTTTTTTTGACCAGCATGGGAAAAAACCTGCCTTAGGGAACTGCTATTTGCTTCATGGTAATGGCACAGAAGATAACTTGGACTCATCTGAAAGTCTGTCTGTTATCACCTTGCCTACTTGTGTGTATATATGAAATGGGGGGGGGGGAATGAATCTCCAGTATATTCTTTCCAGATGGAGCCAGCCTGTTAAAAAAGTACCTCTGGAACATCCTACTGCTCTGGGGAACATGAAGCCCTGGCGAAGTTCAATAGTACTATATCCACCATACCCACTTTGAAACATTACATACGGTAGCAACAATTGTTAAATTGTCCGTAGCTAATTGGCATCTTAATTGTTCTTAATCTGAAACAGACGATTAAGCATGTTCTGGGCTATTAACTGGTTCATATTTTTAGGTGTTCGGCTAATTAGACACTTCCTAAACTAGTCATTTGTATTTGGAAAAAAATGTCTAGTATAGATCATTCTTCAATATTACTTACTGTTGTCCTTTTACTTACTTCTATACAAAATGGAGGTGCAAGACACATAGATAACCCATTAAGGAATCATTTTATTATTTGGCAATTCAACCATTTCATCACACAGAGAATTATAAACAAATTCTAAAGCAAAACTCTGGTTGTCATGCTGAAGGACTAACCTTAACCATCAAGTTATCATCAGAAAAGACGATGCGTTCTTTAGGAGAGAGGCTTTAGCATTGGCAAATATTTCTTGCCATGGTAATGCAGCAAAAAGAAAAAAAATGAATTTACCACCATACAAAGCTGCCTTATACCAAGTTTGATCGTTGGTACAGCTAGGTCAGCATTGTGTATTACTGTTGGCAAAGACAGTCCAGGATCTCAAGGAGAGAAAGGTCTTTTAAAGTAGCCACTATTCAACATATTTAAACTAGAAAAGCCATATATTGAATCTAGGACTATCTTTCTTACTTAGGAGAAGCACAGTTTAATCCTGATTAATACAATTGAGTTATATTCTGAGTACACCTCATTAGGATTGCTTCCCTATAGGCTGACTATACAGAATCCTGCTTAAGATGGCTAACAAATTAAAAAACAAATCATAAAAATCCATCAATAACAAAATCAGACAAGATTTTTCATAAATTGCCATGAAGAGGCATAAAAACATAACCAGAAATTAAAAGCAATAGTCATAAAATAGTGATCTTCATAAAAAGTAGTATGCAAACAGTATGATGATCCCCTTATGCTCACAGAATACTTTCCCATTTGTTGGATAGTCTTCCCACTGTTTGGGAAGGTGTGAAGAATCAGTCTCGGACTTACCAGGGCCCCATTTTTGCCTCATGGGGTGAGCAGCCCACTGGACTGGGTACCATCTTCTTGGAGCTTGCCATATTTCCCAGGGCCCCATGTGGCTAGTGTGGTTCCCCCAGCTCTCCTTTCCAGCCAGCCAATCAGAAGGCTGGCTGGGTTCCCTCTGGGGTGGGGTGGGGCAGGCAGACCTCAGTGGGACAGAATTCAGTCTGGTCCACCTACCCTGGTTTAAATCCAGGTCCCCAGCATGCCTCAAGCCACGTTTGCCTATGTTGGCCTTCAAGGGAGCAGCAGCAGAAGGAAGGCAGCTGAAGGAAAAGTGGAGAGGTGGTGGCAACAGCAGCAGTGGCAGTGAAGCCAGAATCAGGCACCTGAAAGTGAGGATCATGGGAGGCAAAGGGAGAAGCGACCCAGGCACCGAGTAAGAGGTGGCCATGTCGGAGCTCAGGGAACGAGCCTCCTCACAGTGCTACAGGAGCCAGCTTGGTGGGGATGGCTGCTCTACTTTTGACCTCCCCAACCCAATTTTGCCCAGCAGCTCTTTTAAGAGCTTTCTGACCAGCTGAGTTGTTCAAATCTGTGGGGTTTTATTCCTGCTGTCCCATGCATGTTTTGTGAGTTGCCCAGATTTTTTTCTCTGCCTCCGAACACACATGGCTGACAGCTAGCAAGATCTTGTGTTGGATACATTATTAGTATTCTTTTTTAAATCCAGTTTACTGATTGAGCTGCCATATCTCCAACTGGATTTTTGAAAGTAATGTGATAGCAGTACAGAAGACCTGTGGAGCATTTCAGAAATAATTGTGACATATCCAACATGTTCTAGTTTGTAGTTTGCATATAAACTGGCTTCATTTCTACTAGTCAGCAATAATGAAGATGGGATTCTTGGTCACAAACTAATTAAAGAATGGAAAAGAATGAACAAGAAATTTCATTGATGCAGTAAACTAGCCGACCAATGATGGCTATTCTGTTTCCTTGTTTATTTTCCTTTCACTATCTTATGTTTAACAGAAATGTTATTTAAGAATCTAATTAATGTAGGACTTTCATTCATAAAAGCTTTCCACACCATTTAACTTAAATGTTCTTTCTTTGAATAATTACATTACATTCAATGTTCTCTTTCCATGTAGGATCAGAGATAATGAAAGCAACCAAAAGGTTCATTCAACATAATACATAAAAAGTAAATAAATAATATAGAATAGTCATTTTTGTGTCCACACAAAGCACAAGATAGGGTGAGGTTCCACATATCTTTGAATTGTTGATGCAGGATGGGAAAGAATTAAATATTTTTCCATCTTGAAATGGGAAAGAATTAAATATTTTTCCATCTTGAAATGAATCCCCAGGTAGTTATAATCTCTTCTTCCCACACTGTACTTCTCTCTCACTAGGTATACAACTGCTGACCTGGGCATGTTGCAATGATGGAGCAGCAGGTGACTGGATATTGTTAGGTGAGGTGCAGGATAGACTCAGTTCTTCAGGAACATCCCAGAGCATTGAAATATATCTGGCCAGAAGGGGAAATGGTAACACAGTATGTGTAGGGTTAATGAAGCATGGTAAAAGAGATTACGCTGTAAGCCTACATGGAATCTACCCACTGCTTGCTCTTAGCATTCCAAAAAGGCAAGGATCATGTCCCAACATATTATAATTAATGTTTAAATATGGTGACATCAACACCAAAAGATCCACAAAGAAAAAAATGGTGAAACGTTGGAGCATTATGCTCCAATAAACTATTGTATATGAGTGAAGTTACATGAACTTAAACCACATTAATAAGATCTCATACATGAACACATAACTTTTAAAAATATAGTTTCAGCTAATAATTGAAACCGGCACTAACATAATTCAGAAGTAACAAAATAATGGCATTTTCAAAATGAAGGAAATATGCCCTTATTAACTACTTTTCATGGATCAAATAATATTGTTGGAATATACAATAGCTAAGTGATATCAATACTCACTTCTACCATGTGTGTGTTAAGTGCCATCAAGTTGCTTCTGACTTTCGGTAACCCTATATATTAATAACTACCAAAAGGTCTTATCATTAAACACCTTGCTCAGGCCTTGAAAACTGAAGACTGTGGCTATCTTTATTGAATCAATCCATCCCATGTTATGTCTTCCTCTTTTTCAACTGCCTTCAACCTTTCATAGCATTATTGTCTTTTCCAGTGAGTCTTGTCATCTTATGATCTGACCACAGTATGATAACCTCACTTTAGTTATTTTAGCTTTGAGGGAGAGTTCAGGCTTGATCTGATCTAGAACCCAGATATTTGCCTTTTTGCCATGGTATCTGTAAACTGTCTCCCAACACATTTCCAATTAATGAATTTTCTTCCTGTCAACTTTCTTCATTGTCCAACTTGTCAGAGGCAGCAGGGGTGGGCTTGTTGAAGGTAGGGGCAAGGATGAGGCACCAGGAACAAGCTCCAGTGGTGGACAGCCCAGCGGCCAGCTTGTCTACCTCCTGGCAAAACTGGGAAGAGGAGTGTCACAAGATGGTGGAGAATGCAGGCAGCGAGATGCTTGTGAGGTGCCATCCTCTACTGTTGCTGACTCCACCTAGCCAGCCTTTGTAGCACCTGAGGATGCTGTCACCAACATTGCCCTGCCCAAACCTACTCCCATGATGGAAACAGTTCAGGCAGTGAATGGTCAAATATCAGGAGTGGCTCCTGAGAGATGATATGCTGCAACAGCAGAAGACAAAAGCTGCACTGGTGAGGGACCTGTGTAGAGCCCTGGAGGGTGGGCTCACAGTCCCCAGTCAGAGGCCTGAGGCTCAGGGCTTTCAAGGGATGCCTCCAGGAGGCACTTCTCCATAGTTTGACCTGACCAAGCTGGAGCCCAAGGATAACATTGACCCTTTTCTCAAGGACAGCCACGAAAAGGCTGCAGTGGTAGACAGCCCAGCCCAGTGACAGAGCTTGTTAGAGGCAGACGGGGCAAGGGGGAAGGCTGTCTGCAAGGTAGGGAGAGCCCAGAGACCCAGTAGCCCTCCTCATTGGCTAGCCCGCCTTAGTGCAAGGAAGAGGTAGGAGTCAGAGAAGGGCAGGGAAAAGTGTGTGCAAGGGAAAGAATGAGGGTCAGTAAACGCCTAAGCCAGAGATTGGCCAAGACACCAGCACGGGCAGAACCTGGCCCTGGATTGGGTGTCAGTAGGGAATGGGTGGAGACAACAAGGGCTTTAAAAGGAGGCTCTCGATAAAGGCTAAGGAGGAGAGGTGGGCTCAGCGCAAGGCTGTGGGAGCTGCCATCTATCAAATAGAGGAAGAAGGTGAAGCAACCCACTCTGCTTCCAGTTCTCAGGGAGGCCACAGGACTCGTGGAAAGATGACAAAGAGGCAGCCAGGTGAGACTGGGCAGGAGGAGTGTGAAACCTTCATCCATACCAATTTCAAGTCCTCACCATTTTCTGTCAGTAATGTGGTATCATCTGCATATCTTAAATTGTGAACGTTCTTTCCACCATTTTGCACTTCACCATCATCTAAATATAATCCAGTTTTCCTTATGATATGTTCTGCATACATATTGAACAGATAGGTCAGACATCTTTGTCTGACACCTTTGCCAATTGGAAGCCATTCTGTTTCTCCTAACAGTAGACTCTGATGTGCAGTTTGTGCATCAAAACAGTCAGATGTTGCACACATCCATGTCTTTTAAAATTATCCATAACTTTTCATGATTTACACAGTTGAAAACTTTGCTGTAATCTATAAAACACAGACTGATTTTGTTCTGTAATTTTCTGGTATACTCCAGTAACAAATGTAAATTTGTAATATGATCTCTAGTGACTTTCTGTTTTCTGAATCCATCTTGAAAAACTGGTATTTCTTGTTTTATATATGGTAAGAGTCTTTGCTGTAAATTTTTGAGCATCACTTTGTAGGTCAACATTATTATATATGTTATACCCTCCTTCACTGGAGTTCATTTTAATGAGGAAACCACTAAATCAATGGCAGAGAAAAGCCTGTATGAATTATGTCAGGTGAAAGTTCAGGATGAGAGCATTTGAGAGGACACTGATAATTGTAAGAATCAATATGAGAATGACACAGTAAATAGGAGGTCTACGGAAGTGCATTGCTATGGGAAGGATTGTCTTGCCTGATCTCAATGGCATACTTGGCTATACGCAGTGTGAATGTCAAATGAACTAATACCTTCCTTTGACATTTATTTACATCTATCTTCCCAGATATAAACATCTTAGGAAGGATTATCCCCATATGACATCTCCACAATATACAGCTATATAGAAATGTCAGAGACCTACCCAGATTATTGCATTTCTTTGACATTTGGCAGTCCCTGTTTTCTGATCAATTTGTGTGTTTTTCTTCACTATATTTTTAATCAACAATCTTATTTTCTGGAAAAAAATTCCATTCATTACTAACAAAGATAATTTTTGAAAAGTTTGGAATTACTGAAGTAGTGAATGAACTCAACTTTGCTGTTTAAATGCCAGAAAGGCCAATTCTGTAAATTGTCATAACTCCATTTCAAAATCTGGGGCATGCCACATAAACTTTAAGGATCTGACACTAGGGGTATGAAAAAAAATCTGTATTTTTCAGATTTGTCTGTATTGGACCAAAAATATTGGCATTCCCAGTGTTCCCAAATACCAAATACTGGTATGGTGTTTAGATTCAGGTTGTTTTTTTTCAGGTTTTCAAATTTTCATATCTATTATTCACTATGGGGAAACTTTATGGGTGGCAAGAGGGTTGGTTTTAAAGGTAGAGGCACTAAAATTGCTGGTGCCTGTCCTTTAAATAACTCCCAAATTTCAAGTAGATTGGACCAAGGGGTCCAATCTATGGGACCCTGAATAGGGTGCCCTCAGCCATTCTCCATTATGTCCTATGGAGGGACAAAAAACCTCCAGGGCAAATGTCATGCGTGCAAGCAGCAATCACTGGTCAGATGCCTCCCATAGAAGAGCCAACACAACAAGCCCAATAGAACCAATGCAGAACCCATTAATCCCAGTAGAACCACAAACCAATGTGCCAAGCCAAATAGAACCAAAATCAAACTAGAGAATCTCTGCTGTGGAAACTCAAGTGTGGGGAGGACTTTTGTAAGCCCAACAGAACCAATTGCAATGTGCAGAGGCCCAGCAGAATCCAGGGCAACTGGGTCAGTGCAAGCACAAAAGAACCAAAGTCAGACAAGAGAAGCTTTACAGTAGAAATTGAAGTGGGGAAGGCCCTTTTGCAAGGCCAGAAGAACCAATGACAAAGTACAGATGCCCAGCAGAACTCAGTGCCACTGAGGCACTTCAAGCTGAACAGAAGTAATGTCAAACCAGAGAATCTGCATTGGAAACACAAGGTGGTGGGCACATTTGCAAGCCCAACAGGACAAATGGCAATGTACAGATCCCCAGCAGAACCCAGTGCCACTGTGGCAGTGCAAGCTCAACAGGAGTAATGTCAAACCGGAGTACCACAGCAGAACAAATCTAAGTGTGTGTGTGTGTGGGGGGGGATTTTGCAATCAAACACCTAAAAAAAACCACAAACCCAACACAAAAGAACTGCCACAATGAAAAAAAAACCCTCTTGAAACTGACAAATGGCCTTGAAACTGACAGAAGCAGCCTGGCAAGCTGAGAGAAACCCTCAGGAGATTCAGAAAGAAAGAAAGAAAGACAGAAAGACAGAAAGACAGAAAGACAGAAAGACAGTTCCAAAAGCCTGCAAATGCTGGCTCCCAATCTTTCCGGTTAATCCCAAATATTTCTAGGATTTTTGGGGACCATTTTTTTGTTATCTCAGAAAATCCCCAAATATATTTGGGATGGCAACTATATCAGAAAAATATCAATACAATATTTTGTGGGTATATTTTTGGCTCGGTTTACTTGAGTGCACATCCCTGTCTTTTTTTAATGTTAATTTTTCGAACAGAAAACCACCACCCAACAAAAACAATAGCAAAATACCTTTAAACAACAATAACAAAAAAACCTTTAAAAATACAAACATAGAAATAACATTACAAAAAGATGAATTAGATTATTGATACAGGGATTAATTTATTTAACACATTTTTTCAATTTATCTTAAAGTTTTTAAAATGCACACATCCCTCAGCAGACCCTGCTACCCATTACAATAAAAAAAGTATGAAAAGGAGATTAACCTAAAGATTTAGAACATTGTTGAAATAATAAATTGTTTACTTTGTGTTGCTGTCAATAATTGTTAATGGAGACATTTAGAACAATAAACGGTGTACACAAAGAACAATGTTAAATGTATCACATATTTGACTACTATCTTTGTCTCATCCAGAATATTTTAAAATACAGGGCTGTCTTTTTGGGTATTCTGGTTATAACCATGATGGTAAATAAATGTGTAATCCATTTAATATTAGAGCTAAGGCACTGAATCTGCCACACTGGCTCTATTTATATCTGTTCCAAAAATGGCAAACCTAGTCAGTAGGGTGACTCACCTCCTTTTCTCTGTGCCAAGACACAACAGACCTATGTGCTGCCAAGCAAGATTGTGGGTAGTAGAGTTGCCAGTGAAATTCTGCTTCAAACAGAAGTTGAAGCTAATGAGGGCATTTCTCCTCAAGCAAGACATCTGAGTAAACCAACAGAATTTCTACAAAACTAGCATCATTGTTCATGGGTGGTTTGATACTTCCCCCATGGGTAGGGCATCAGCACTTCAGTTTCTTGCACCACTGAGTTCAACTACTGTAGCTGTCCACTCAACATCTCACAGTGCCATCTGAAGCAGTTCTACTTAGAATCCTAATCAAGTCTATACAGAGGGGTGCATTCCGATTAAAGTGTTTCTAGGATTTCATTGTCACACACACCAGTGAAAACTAAACAGGGTATCTAGTTATAGGGCTGTCAGTTCTGTTCAGTCCTAACTGGAAACTGGCCGAATTTCAGCTGATTCAGCGGTTTCCGGCTCGAATGGAGCCGAACAGCAAAAAAGGCGGGAAACCACGGTGCCAAACTCTGCAAGGTCGGGGGACCGCGGAAAAAATTCGGCAGGTTCAGCATCCCCTGAACCTGCTTTTTCCCACCTTTAAAGAGCTCTCGGAAGGCAAGCAAACTTGCCTTCCAGAGAGACAACCTAACAAACCCAGCTCAGTTTGGCCAATAGGTGGCCAAACTGAGTCTTCTTCTGCCAATCAGAGAAGGGATTCTCACATTTGAAGCTCTTCTCTGAATTGGCTAGAAGAGATAAAAACACCTGGCTGCTAGTACTCACCTTCCATTTGCTGCTGCTACTGCTGTGCTGTTTAACCTACTGGAATCTTCTCTGACCTGACTGCCTGCTCCTGCCTGCTGGAGGAGAAGACATCCACAGTTTGACCCATTTGGGGGCTTTTTCTAAAACTTTTTCCCTGTGTGTGTGTGTGTGTGTGTGTGTGTGCGTGTGTGTGTGGAGCAGATTCTGTGAGGGGGGAGGCCAAGAGGGGGCAAGTTTACCTGTGAGGGGGGAGGCCAAGAGGGGGCAAGTTTACCTGTTCTGCTGGGGGTGGCCTTGCAATTTGATTGTGTTTGTGTTCCCTTTGTTTGGCTCTGAGATTTCTGCTGGTTGCCAGCTGTGCCTGGAGTGAGGTTTGTCTCTCTGCCAGGGCTGTGTTTCTGTGTTTCTCCCTGTTCTGGTTTGGGGGGGGTTGAGTTGGGGGTACCAAACTTTCAGGGTAGCTTGGGGGGACCCTCCTTGCAAGAACCCCTGAGTTTGGTAAGGATTGGGTCAGGGGGTCAGGGGTTATGGGGTCTGGAAGGGGGCAAGCCCCCTTCTTTATTAAAACCAATGTAAAACCTTTTGCATTGGTTTTAATGGAGAAGGGGGCTTGCCCCCTTCCAGACCCCATAACTCCGGACGCCCTGACCCAATCCTCACCAAACTTGGGGGTTCTTGCAAGGAGGGTCCCCCCCAAGCCACCCTGAAAGTTTGGGACCCCCACCTCAACAAATGCCCCCCTCCCAGAGCCGTGGAAAGCCCCAAAGGAATTTTAAAGGGCTTTAAATGGCTGGATTTGTTCGGGAATGCCAAAATTCTTGCCGAATTCGACATTCCTGAACAGGGGGGTTCAGAATTTGGCCAAATCCGACCCAAATCGGGCCGGATTTGGCCGAATCTGAACCAAGTCGAATTTTTTTTCAACAGCCCTATTTAGTTATCCATTCCTGGAAGGAAGAATAAGATTGTTCCATTTCATAAGCACACACATCCAAAATAAAGTGCTGGATGTCTACAAATGGAGGGTAATTTGTTGAGCTTTCCCTATGCTACCATAGAAATGCAATTATTCTTAATCTGTTCTGTGATCTCCTCCAAGATCTTACAAGTTTCTGGAATGTGGGGTTATCTTGTTTTCCAGATCCTTGCTCTCACTATTTTAAAATAATTTATTATTAGGTCTATGACCACAGTCTTGGACCAAGGGAGGAGGAAAGGAAGGGAGGGGAAGATGAGGGAGGATGGGAAGCATAATACATAGTATAATACAATCTTAAATTAACAATGCTAAAAATTAGGCATCAGCCCAATAAGTAAAATTCCTAACTAAAATAAACTGGGGGTGGAGCGAACTGACTAAAAGTTGGCAGAGGTAGGCGTTGAGAGTTCTTTCTTCTTAAGAGCAGCCACTCTGGCCAAAAAGCGGGCAACATTTGATGTTGCTGCACCATTAGTTGAGTCGCCAAGCAAAAAGGCAACACCCAGGCATGTAGAGGGAGGTTCAAGCTGGTGAGGATTGGAGCAATAAGAGCATCTCTATCTTGAGACCAGCGAGGACAGCGGAGCATCAAATGGTCCAACGTTTCAATTTTGGTCCGGAAAAGGTATCCCGGTATATCTGCCCAACATGATGTCCCACTTCTGATGTCGCCAACAAATCTGCATCGTCCGCATATAATAAAAGTGGTATGGGCTGACCGGCCAGATACGGGGGGGTGTTTTGCTCCCTCTTGGATATGTGGCACCAAATCGTTGATAAAGATGTTAAACAGAGAGGGAGCAAGCAGGCATCCCTGTCTAACCCCCTTTTGAACTGGGAAAGAATTTGTCAGTGTACCACTGGGATCGACCCACACTGAGGCAGTTGTTCTAGAATAAAGGGCCATAATAAAAACCAGGAGTCTGCGGTCTATACTGGTGTTTATCAGTTTCTTCCAAAGTCTATGTTGGGAGATAGAATCAAATGCAGCCCTTAGGTCCATAAAGGCCACATATAAACATCCCCTCGGGCGACTCGAATACTTAGAGGCCAACTGAAGGAGGGTCAGACAATGGTCTGTGGTAGAGGTACCTCGACGGAAACCACACTGTTAAGGGTGGAGATAGGCCTCTTTGTCAAGCCAATCCTGTAGCCTCTCCAAGAGGAGTGCAGAGTAGATCTTGCACGGGATGTCAATAAGACTAATCGGCCTATAATTCCCAGGGTTGCTGGTATCACCGCTTTTGTGGATTGGCACGATTGGAATTGTCCTCCAAATCTCTGGAATGATAGCTGTTTGGTTAATATCTGAGAAGAAGGGGGGCAAACAAGTAGCCCACCATTCGGGGTTTACTAGAAAAAATTCCAAGGGAATCAGATCTGTACCCGCTGCTTTTCCTCGCTTCATTCGGTTAAGTTGCTCCAACACGGTCTTTGGGGAGAAGTGTGGCCAGTCTGGTGTTAAGGCCAGCAATTTCCTTCTCCACTGGGCACTCAGAGGACCAGTACAGGGCTGAAAAATGTTCCATCCATCTCATTGGGGGGATAGCCATAGATAAATCAAATTGGCGAACCGGTCTAACAAGTTTCCAAAAGGCGTTCACATCTCCAGCCTTCACAATGGCCGCAAGCTTTTCCCAGTTCTGGGTGATCTCAATTTCCTTTTTCCTCTTAATTAGGTCTTTGTAGGCTTTTTTACGGCGGAAGAATTCCATCAGGTCTTTTCGCTTCCACAGGCACCTGTAGCACCATAGTTTAGCTTGGATGGATCTCTTGGCCAAATGACAATCAGCATCGTACCAAAGATTTGACCACCGGCAGTTCTTTGGTCTTGTCAGATGCTCCCTTGTAATTCTCCTTACTAGTGTGTAGCAGTCCATGAAGGGATTGAGTAGATCTGAGTAAAGTGTGGATTGAGGCAGTGCAGAATCCATCGGGGGAGGCGATTCAGGAGAACATCCGGTGTCCAAAATGTTTTGAATTTCTGCCACCCACATAGATACAACTGGGGGATTCTTACGACCACTTCTAATCCATCTTATATCGTCTTTCTCCATCCATACTGCCGGCTTTCCAGATCTGCCTCTAACAGCTATTTTGAGAGTGAGGTGTACTGGGAGGTGGTCGCCCCCCCCCCCATATACTCCCCCACATGGAGATCTTGTGCCAGAGGGAAAAATTCGTGGGAAATCAGAAAATGGTCTATGGCGCTAGGGCCCCTTGGTGTGTAACATGTAAAGTCCCCTGGTTTATCTGGGGAGACTACACCATTCAAAAAGATCAAATTCTGTGCAAATGCCAAGGCGGCTAACAGTTTCCCTGCCTGGTTGATCTTCGAATCCTTTGATGAACACTGAAACCAGGGCAGAGGATGTGCCAGTTCGTCTATGTCTACTATTGTGGGAAGCAGGTGTGCGTCGGAAGCACCTATCCTAGCATTCAAATCCCTGCCAATAAGCATTATTGCAGCCGGATAGGTCCGCTGGAGGTCCTCTACAGTCTCCCCAAATTCTTTCCAATGGTCCTCAATCTCTCTTTCTGTTGACAATGGGGGGCTATAAATATTCACCACTATAAGGGTGTATCCAGAAGAGATTAATTCCAGGACGAGTACTAGATGGTAGGATGAGACTTTCAAAGGGGTGCAAGACACCCCCAGAAGACTACAGGAGATCAAACAAGCTATATCAGCCCTGGGCCGACCACTCCGTATGCCTTTAATGGCCGGAGAAGAGAGCCACATCTAGGTCTTCAGTACACCAAGTTTCCTGGAGCATAACAATGTGGCAAGTTGAGAGTAGTTCAAGAACCAGTGATTGTTACTCTTTGCCTTCCACCCGTTCACATTCCAGGTAAGGATTTGGAGTTTCCAGAGAGAGTGGTGCGAGGGTACATCCTGAGGGTTGTTTTTCTCAGTTTCATTTTGCCAACCCACCTCATGGAGTTCCACCGCCAGCGAAGGTCCATCTTGAGAGTGGTGGACCATAGCCGCCCTTGTTGATTCAAAAAGGACACTAGAGTCCACCTCCCTATCGTGGGAGATCTCGCACCCTGACATAGGCAGAATTACACGGCCATGTGGGTGTAAAGGTAGCCCCTGGCTACCAGCATTGAGCTTATTCCCCAGCTGCCTTCGAATCAAGCCCTCACGGATGTTCCTAATAGTTTGAAGGATTGGTTCTGGTCTAGTTGGTGGCATGGTGACACCCCTGTCACAGAAAACAGGAGAGCGGCCCGCATCTCTCGCGGTCTCTTGAATCTTCATCACATCCTCCAGCTCTTTCTCACTCACCTGGGTACCAGAAGAGGGTCTTTGGGATGGCCAGATTTTAAACTGTCTGAAGACTCTCTGCACCCTAATCTCGAAGCACCTAAGCAAGGCACTATTGTTAAACAGATGCTGGGGGACATAGTTAGAGGCAAAGGTGAGTGTAAGTTTCATTTGGTTCTCGGATCTGGAGACCCATTGCATATTCCTTAAATCAACCTTTCAGTAAGGGATGTTGAGGATCTGGCTCAGATAACGTTTGGCAGCTTGCTTCTGTACTTGAGATTGCCTCTTGTCTGGATCTACCTGAAAGAGCCTCACTTGATCTCCTTTGCCTGTCCCTGATTTCATCAGAACAGGCGTACTTAACGTACCTCACCACCTCCACCATCTTATCCTCAAGTCCCTTGAAGGGGGAAATCAGGTACTGCAAGGTCCCTCCCACCAAAAGGCATTGATTTGTCAATAGGGACTCCTTTAGCACTTCTGAATCACGCTTAAATTGGGTCCCAAACCGGGCTACTAGATCCATCTGAATTGACTTATCTGATCCACCACCATGAGGGCTCTGCATTGAGGTAAAAAAAGAAGCAGCTGAGTCATTCAGACCCTGGTGGAGCTCTGAAGCCCTAGGCAAAGAGGGATCCAATTGATTATGGTTGGCTGGGGCAGGTGCACTGTCCTGTTGTGAGGTTGTGTCCAGGGTCTCCGCCCAGTTCACACCATATTGTTTTTTGTGGGGAGGAGAGGCCTCTACGTTGCCCCCAATTCTGGACCTCTTCCCCATCTTCCTCGACCACCTGGTAGGTTTCTGGGGTGTAATTTAATTTCCCCCGATAGTATCAATAACAACAAATCTATCTAAAGGCAGACTGAGTTGCAGCTTGGTGCTCACCACAAGGTGGCGGAAGAGGATGTATAATGGGCTCAGAGTGCTGAGTGCTGAGTCACTCCCCTAATTAGGCTGGATTTATTGGAAGCTAAGACTTTACAATTTCCACACAGTTGGTTGTAAACAGAGTCCCGTCCCCAAGCAGACGAGACAAAAGAAGAACGGCCCTACTAGGTCTTGAGGATATTGGGATCCACAGCAGCAGAGTAAGAGGTAGGAGAGCTAACAGAGTGCTCTCAGCGCTTTGTTGAGCCCGCTGGTTGTTTGAGTCTTCCTCATTCTTCGGCCAGGTGTTAGAAGTTATCAGAAGTAGGGAGAGATTGGTAATCACTTATTTTCCTGGGTAGCCGATAAGAAAAAGCATGTCCAAGAAAGGGATACTAGTCCAGAGAGGAAAATTCAAAGGAGAGCTAAGAAAAACACATCTGGGCTCTCCGGTGTCAAGCTCCGCCCCCTCACTATTTTAAGTGCTTCTTTTTTAGTTTCTTTTGGTTCAAGACCACTCAACATAACTAATTAGATAGCATAATTTATATTGGAAATATCATCTTTATTGATGTAATATACAGAACTCCTCCTCCTATAATTTTCTTACTGCATTTAACATGGAATTCCTTTTCTTACCTGGAGATTACCCATGATGGATCAGTTCCATACATTTTTTAATACTCAGGAAGGTGAAATGTAGGGAAACACAGTGAACTTCTCTCAAACATAGGATTGCCAGGCCAGGCCTGGTAATCAGTGGGAGGGTTGGGGGCCAGGACATGGCATGTATGACATTGGGGACATCACTGTCAAAGGACCCCTTATCCAAGGAAATCCTTTTTGGGTGTGACAGCAGACAAAACTTACAAAACCCTGGGTGTGAGTCATCACACCTCAGTATTAGTAGCTGCCCCCAGCCCCTTTCTCTAACTCAAACATCCAGAAACCAAGGGGCAAGCTTCCAACTTTCCTGGGATTAAAGTCAGAAAGTCAGCCCTGCAAGGTAAGCCACTTGCAGCATGACTTTTATAAAGTAGTTAACTTGGTAGGTGTAGCCATAGAATTAGATTGAAGCCACCTGAAAACAAAAGCACCACAAAGTATATGTAAAGTGATTTATTAAAATTGTGCAAGAGTATTTCTAAAAGAACATTAGCAGTGAGGCAATAAAATAACAAAGCTAAAGCAAAGAGACTAACTACACAGTAAATAATTAGTTCAAAATACCAGAGGTTACCCTTTAGCTGAAATCCTCCAGCAGCAGCATGCGTAGCCAATAAAGAAAGCATGAAATCACAAGGCTCAACGTTGGATAAAGGCACCATGATTTAGGAACCTAGCACAAAGGTAGTATGGAAATGCTAAACTTTTATGGCCAAAAGATGCTGAGTTGGCCTGAGCTCTTGACCAATCAGATCTATGGCTGGTGATTTCAAACATTTGTGTCACCTGGTTGCTGACCAGCTGACCGAAAGGGTCATTGCAGTGGCAGATATACTAAAAAAACTAATGAAGTTTAAGCTTCAGGGTCCCTAATCCTGGATGGGCCCTGAAGTAACTTTTTTTTAATGAGTGAATTTTTCAACAAAATCGATTGAGTGTTTTTTTAAGTGTTTGTTATTAAAACAAGACTATTTTAGTGATAGAATCATAAACCAATGGGTTGAAGTACTTAATATTGACCTTAGAATATGCACTAATATCCATTTCATATGGCCTCAAAATGTCCCTGTAATTGGTCAAGTTTCAAAATTTTCGGGGAGGGGGGAGGCTTGCAGCGCCCAAACACACAGCTATATGGGCTCGCTGAGCTCGCCAGAATGTATTCATAGCCTAAATTTTGACAGTTGGATCCTCAAATCCTACATTGGTGTGCACTTTGATAGTTCTACAGCTCAGCCCTTAGGCTAGAGCCAATCGGAACCATAAAAAGACATCTGAATTCTCAATTCAGGCTGCACTCTTCTCGCTTGTGCATTTTAACACCAAAAAACAGATTTTCACCTCTTTGTCCTATCAAGCCCCCTCTGATGACCTTCTACCTCTCTATTAGAGAATGAACCAATACATCTGCCATAGAACAACCCCACTGAAGAAGATAACAACGGTTACCCAGACCTCACTGCTGGTGGGAAGGGGCTCACTGTATATAGCCCATTTTCAAGGACACCCCACCACCCTGTTCTCTGTCATTTGGGCCTCAAGGTCCTTGCAAGGGCAGCAAGGCCCTTTGGACCTTACTGGATGTTTCCCTGTTGTTCCTAGTTGTGAAGAGGCCCCCATAACAGTTCAAGCTTCAGGGTCCCAAAAATGTATGTCCGCCACTGGGTCAATGTGAGATGAAATGGTAGAGTTTATCTGCAAGCTAAATCCTCCCATCTCTCACATGTAACAGCTCATAATTTCAATGAAATGTGGCTAATTGGTGACACAATTCTGGCCTTGGGACTAGGGAGTCAAGATTACCTCATAAGACATAGCTTTTTATCTGTTGCTAAAGTCACAGCTTGCTAAATCTCAAACACACACAGTTATTTTCCATTTTAAAGACATATTGCAGACTCTTGTAGACCACAGCCTGAACCAAATGTCTGAAAGAGGACACAAAACTACTTTAGGGACTCAGTTTCTTGACAATCACCAACATCACCATGTCACTTCTGGAGAGAACCCAGAAATGACATAGGGTTGCTCTAGGAATCACTGTAAACCATTGAGTTTCCAGCAATTTCTATAGTTTCCCTACATGACTTCCGGGTTTTCCCCAGAAGTGAGGGAAACTTTCCCATAACTTTCTCAAAACACCACCACAAAGAAGGTTGCCAGTGGGAGACCTCCCACCATAGCAGGAGGCCTGGCAGCCCTGCTCACACACAAAGCTATTTTATACTGATTCCGATTGATTTATTAAAGTCAATGTTGTATATTCTAACTAGCAGCAGCTCTCCAGGGTCTCAGGTTGAGGACTTTAACTATTACCAGATCTTTTTAACTGGAGTAGCCAGGGACTGAACAGGAGACATTCTGTATGCAAAACATATATTCTGCCACTGAGCATTCCCCATGCTGTTCAGAGGTTTCCAGCTGCTTTATGGTTTGACAGCTCAGATCTCACAAATGCCTGGAGGATGGGGTGACCCTTTTGCAGGCCCATAAAATTGGACCCCCTGTCCCAAACCCCCCCCCAACTTCAGTGTCCATCTAAGGAGCATCCCTTGCAGCTATGCCACAAATTTGGTGACTCTACCTCAAACCCCTCCCCCCAAGCCTTGAAAATAAATTTCATAGACTATAATGGACCTGCATTTTTTTGGGAAACCAGGAAATAAAGCAGAATACCCATTTACTGGTATGCGTATTCAGCTTATTGTGGTTTATCTGGAGAAAAACGGGGCCAATATACATGAAATTTACAGGAAAAAATTTTTTTTGTTCACCTTTAATTATGATTATGCATCCTGGGAGACCAGCAACCATGTAGAGATCTCTCCAATACACATGATTTCTGAAATGGACAAGAGGATTTTCAGCTTTGGTATACAAGAACCAGAACCCTGAAAGATCAGGGTTTGATGTACCATGTGCAGAGTCTGTGTGTGCAGGCAAAATTCACGCATTACCCCTTTAAGTCAACAAGGCAACTGCATATATTGGGAGGATAGTGGATAGTGCATGTTCCTGACATTTGCAGTTGATAAACTCCCAGAACATATGGTCATAATGCCTGAAAAGTGCTGTGGCCATCTGATAAACCATACACATGGTTGTCGTCTCCAAGTGCTGTTTCAGAGAGTAAACTGGAGGAGGAATTACCTTCTATATAAGCATCATGAAAGCAGCACATCCAGAAGAAGTGGGTATCAAACAGGTATAATTCAATCTGCCTGGATTGATGCAACTGTGGTTTATCTCATCATATCCTGCTCTGCGAGAGTCAAATTGGCTACTTTGTTACATGTCCACTCATATACATTATAAATTCTAACTAAATGTATCTGATTTGTAAATCTGATTAACAAACAAAGAGACCCAGATTTTAACATGGATTCATGTTCCACATACTGAGTGAAGATCAAACACAAAAGTCCCCTTGCACCATTCTGTTCTGGTGCCTACAGACATCACTGCTTTGAAACAAGCCACTTTTTAGAGCAGAACAGAAACTCGAAAACAGCAGGCCAATAATGTGCATGTGTGGCTATCAAATTAATTGCATTTCTTTTGCATTTTTAAAAATCATTTGAAAACGATATCCCCTCTTATCTCTGTAAACTCTTGATCATCAACAGCTTTAATTTTCCAGACTCTTTAAAAAGAAAATTACCTCCCACACACACAAACAAGGTGTCAGACAAGGATGTATTTTATCTCCCAATCTGCTCAATCCTATATGCAGAACATATAAGAAAAACTGGATTAAATTTAGATGAAGGTGAAGTGCAAATTGGTGGAAAGAACATCAACAATTTGAGATATGCAGATGACACCACATTACTGGCAGAAAACAGTTCACAATTGAAATGACTACTGATGAAGGTTAAAGAAGAAAGTGCTAAAGCAGGATTACAGCTGAACATCAAGAAGACAAAACTATTGGGGAATTACACAACTTCAAGGTTGACAATGAAGAAATTGAAATTGTTCAAGATTTTCTATTCCTTGTCTCCATCATAGGTCAAAAGGGTGACTGCAACCAAGAAATCAGAAGGAGACTGAGACTGGAGACGAAATCCCAGATAATTCATACCATAGTATTTCCCATTACTTTTACTTTACTTTTATTAACTAAGCTCCTTTGACCTCAGATCTTGAGTCACACAATAAGATTAAAATTAGTTACACAGTGTTATTAAACCATACTAGAAAACATAAAACACAAACATAAAAAAAAAACAGAAAGGAGACTGCCTTTGATTCAGGAACAAGATGACACTTTCTCAGAATAGCGGTAATTAGCCTCAGTCTTACCAATAGAGCAGCAACCTAGATGATCAGAGAATAGAATTTCCCTATAGCGCCCATTCAATTCTGCTATAGGTAGAACATTCAATCTATCCAACATGAATGCACAGAGCCTACCCAGGATGATAAGGTATTTTAAATATAATGGGAGATGAACAGTAGGGGGCATTCCTCGTCACTATGTATGGATTAGGGTTGTGCAAAAATTTTTAGGTACATTTCGGGTTTGGGTTTTTTTGGCCCTATTTTTTTCTGGTAAACCCAAAAATAAGACAAATACCCATACCAGCAAATATGGGTATTCGGCTTATTTTCGGGTTTCCTGAAAAATGTGGGCCCATTATAATCAATGGGAATTTCTTTCAAACCTCCTGGGGGGCATTTTTGGAAGTAGAATCCCCAAATTTGCAGCATAGCTGCAAGGGACTCTCCTTCGACAGTCACCAAAGTTTGGTGAACTTTGGGACAGGGGGTCCAATTTTATGGGACCACAAAGGGGTTGCCCCCATCCTGCAGGCATTTGCAAGCTGAGCTGTCCATCAGGTTCAAAAGTTCAGATTTGCCAAGGACTGGTGGAATGAGGCGATTCCAGGCTTGTGCCTCAAAGTCTGGGGTCTGTCTTTGTTTCTGGATCACTTTGCATGATGCCCATGCAAATGAGCTTCCAAAGGGAGGGACAAGGCTTAAATGCAAGAGAAATAAGGTACGGAAAACATTTCTTTTGGTGGCAAATAACCTCCTGTGAGCAGTCCTTTATTGTGGTTATGAAAAATCTGATTCAAAGAGATGCTTACCATGCGGGGAAACAAAGCCTTTACTCAGGGCAACTTTCTTTTGGAAAGCAGGTTTTCATGGGAGTGGGATGGTGATATCGGATCCAACTAGAGTCATGACCATGGGGGCTGTCTGAAGGAGATTGCTCATCCACATGGATGAAGAAATCTCCTTCGGAAGCCTGGTGGTTTGCAGCTGTCCGGCTCTTTTTAGTTGCTGGGTTTATCCCTCCAGACGGGACTGGTTGAGCCCCATCTTTTAAATAACCCTATCTCAAAAGGGCCCCAACTATGGGGCCCTAACAAAACCAGTCAAGAAAGAAAGAAAGAAAGAAAAGGGGGAGAAAGCACAGAGCCATGCCTCTGAGCAAAGGCGAATTGCTGAACCTGAAAAGCTGAATATCTACTTGGCTTTTTGGAAATCACTATTCTGCTTTGGCTATAACCCCAGGTTTTGGCATTCAGTAAACCCAAATCCAGAAATTTACTGAAACGGCTAATTTCGAGTTTATTTTCGGTTTGGGTTTATTGATATGCACAACCCTAGTGTGGATGTAAAAGTTGGGTGATGAAGAAAGTTGACAGGAAGAAAGCTGATTCATTTGAAATGTGGTATTGGAGTGGGTTGATCAAATCAAGCCTGAACTGTCCCTAGAAGCTAAAATGACTAAAGTGAGGCTATTGTACTTTGGTCACATTATGAGAAGATAAGAGTCACCAGAAAAGACAATAATACTAAGAATAGTTGAAGACAGCAGGAAAAGAGGAAGCCCCAACATGAGATGGATTGACTCAATCAGGAAGTCAAAGCCTTCAGCTTGTAAGACCTGAGCAAGGCTGTTAACAGTAGGATGTTTTGGAGGACATTAATTCATAGGGTCACCATAGGTTAGAAGTGATTTGACAGCATTTAACCCACACCACAAGCTCATTCATTTCAGTGGCCTTAGATTGGAATAACTGTGTACAGGATTGCAGAACCAATATATTGGAAAAAAATATCAGCCTGAAAAGGAATTCGTGCCATTTTCCCTTTGTTATTATAAATTTACAATTTAAAATAATTATACCTAATCAAATTGACTTCTGTGTATACCTCTTCCTATCACTACTAACTTTTTAATATACTTATTGCATCAACAGGGAAAATTAACCTAGACATGCTCAGGATTTTTATTTGAGCAGTCACTGCTTAATCCCTTCAAGAAATTACTGATGCTGTAAACATTTTCATTAATGAGAAATGAGTACAGTTCTGGTCACCACACCTAAAAATGGATATTGCAGAACTTGAGAAGGTGCAGAAAAGAGTAACCAAAATGATCAGGGGCCTAGAGCAACTGCCCTATCAGGAACGGTTAAAATGCTTAGAGCTGTTTGGCTTGGAAAGAAGGTGGTTAAAAGGAGACATGATAGAGGTCTATAAAATTATGCATGGTATGGAGTGAGTGGACAGGGAGAAGCTTTTCTCCCTCTCTCATAATACTGGAATGTGGGGTCATCTGCTGAAGCTGGAGGGTGAGAGATTCAAAACTAATAAAAGGAAGTATTTCTTCATACAACATATAGTTAAATTGTGGACTCCATGACCCAGGATGTGGTGATGGCCACCAGCTTGAAAGGCTTTAAGAGGGGAGTGGACATTTTCATGGAGGAGGGCTATTCATGGCTACTAGTAAAAATGGATACTAGTCATGATGCATACCTATTCTCTCCAGGATCAGAGGCGCATGCCGAATATATTAGGTGCTGTGGAACACAGGCAGGATAATGCTGCTGCAGTTGTCTTGCTTGTGGGCTTCCTAGAGGCACCTGGTTGGCCACTGTGTGAACAGACTGCTGGACTTGATGGGCCTTGGTCTGATCCAGCATGGCTTTTCTTATGTTCTTAAATAAAGGTAGAAAAGGATGGGAAGTGAACACAGAAGGAGAGAAAAATACATGTTTCAAAACACTAATAACACCAAATAAGCCAAGAGCGTACATAGAAGCAAGTTTCCTAGGCATGGAATCATGCATGCACATGAGTGTTGCATATAAAGTTCTTCCCCTAATCTGGTTTCTAGGGCTGTGTTATGTATCCACAGCACCTATCAGATATAAGCAGGGTCTGGATTTACTATCACTCCCTCTATTCCTTAAACAGATATTCAGCACAATTGCGTGGTATCAGATTTGGGGTATTCTCATGCAGGTAGTTTTCTTCAGTAAAGGACTGTCCCCAACACACACACACACACACAGAGAGAGAGAGAGAGAGAGAGAGAGAGAGAGAGAGAGAGAGAGAGAGAGAGACCATTTTAATCCTGCTTGCAGCATAATTCTATGTAGAGTTACTCTAATCTAAACCTATTGATTTTTATGAGTTTAGACTGGAGTAACCCTATACACGATTGCATTGTTGATTGACTAATTATGAGCTTCTTCCACAAATAATGGGGCAAAAAGGATTTTTTTTTCATCCAAAAGATGTAAGTTAGTTACATTTTGGTACGTGCATAGTCTCACAATGCCACTTGGGAATTATACTGCCAAGTGGGTTGACAACCACATCTTATTATTATTTATAATCAGAAAAAGTGTTTGAGGGTCAGGGTGCTCAAATCATAACAAAAATGAGTATTACAAGCAGTGCAAATTGATATTGCAAGTCCATTATCTGCAAATGTCAGCATCTCTGTGTTGCTTTATAGATGAATCTGTGCCCTAGTTAAAATACACTTTCTATTCCAATGTTTCTGTTTCTGAATTGTTTATGGAATTTACATCTTACCTGATGCCAGTCAGAATGCCAGCAGCTAATTGGTTCACCAGTTAATCATCTTTCCTCTTCAGTCTGCTATCATGTGGTGTCAGAGTCTAGTACTGTACACAAGTTGAATTGAATGTACGTACAACCTGCGTTCGCAGTTGGTTGTTTTTTATATGCATATCATATGTGGCATTCAATACATATACAGATGAGCAAATGCTTCAAGCCCCACATTTATCAAGGTAGTGGTTGTGGGGTTTATTTTTCAAAGTGAATGCACATTGGCTGTTTCTTACAAGATGGGCATATATTCATTTCAACATGTGAACAGGTCTTATTCATGGTGAGATTTGAGATCCATGGGCCAATGACCGCAGCCATATTAGAGGGAATAAAAATCCATGGGCCCTAGTCACTCTGAGAGGCAGGCAACGTGCCACTGATTGCCAGATGCTCCCATGATCCTCCTCTTCTCTCACCATCAGTTCCATGTGCATGCACACTCAAGGAGGAGAGGAGTAACTTGGTCCTCCTTGACCCTCACTGGCTTTAAATGTTCCCTTGAGGGCTACCAGCCTCCTGCTGGGGGTAGAATATTTCCCACCCCCAGATCCTGTTGCCTGCCACTGCTGCTGCAGCCAGAAGGAGGAAATAATATTATTTTTTAAAGTGTCATCCGTGACAGTATGGCATCACTTCAGGAAAAAACCTAGAAGAAATGTTAGTCCTCTCTAGGAATCAGTGGAAACTCTATGGTTTTACTTGATCACTGATGGCACCCCCTCATGTCCATTTCCCCGACCCGGTCTCCTAGAACTTCCCTGTTTAGTGATGACAGTAACCCCAGATGACAACCTCAGATCCACTGTGTCTGGTGTCCAGCCTGATAACCAATTTTATCATACTAAAAGCAAGTCTTATAATTTATTTGCATATAAAGTTTGGGTTGGGCCCAGCTGGTGTTAAGGCAGGCCCTAAAGGAAATCTTTGCGGTGGGAATCCAAGGTGGCTGTAGGTGGCTTTCACCTAAATTTGGGCATCAGATTGATGTGGGCAGGGTTAGAAAAAAGGCAGCACATGCACGCAGACGGGAAAGCATTTTTCTGCAATAAGCTGCTCACAGCACCAGAGAAAAACTTACTACAGAATCAGGAAGAGAGGTTGAAACATAAATTCTTCTTCCATGCTGAGGATAAAGTAAGAATAAGGCAAAACCCCCCCCCCCAATACAAACCCCTCTGGGGACAGATAGTAGTCATGAGAGATTGACAGTGCTTTCCTAGTCCAGGCCAGTTTTGAAAGACACTAGCTGAATCTTTTGACATGTGCAATGGAAAATAGTTCATCTTTAAACCTGGTACAAGTATGTAAAATGGACAGACACAGGATATGAGGAATGACTACTAAAAACCATACCAGAATGGAAGCCTAGTTTCAGAGCAAATTAAAAAAAAATAAGGGTGTGTATGTGTGTATATATAACCTGTTTGTTTATTAAAGGAGGTGAAGAAACTGCAGTTGAAAAGGGGTTATTAAAAGAAATGACCGAGAAAAAACAGGAAATAGGTACAGACTCTAGAATAATATTTGAATATATTATCAAGGAGTTCTTTGGCAGAAAACATATGACAGCTGGGGAATAGTCCTTTAGGCTGACGTTTCCCTGAAAATAGCTGAAGACTGAAGGTAAAAAGAGATCTGCAAGCATTCAAGCAGTGCACGTCATCTACAAGGTCTTTGTATTCCGTAGCCAACTGCCACTTAAAGCCCTGCTTTTATGTTGCCTGTGCTAATTGCATCTGATGTGAAACCTTTGCTGGGCATTGTGCGCAGGGAGCAATCTAATGACACAGCTCTTGGCTAATGCAGAGTAATGGTCATGAAGCTGTCTTTTACCCAGCCATGCCGCTGGCTCATTTCATCCATCCTTATGACTGGCAATGGCTCTCTGATCTCAGGAAATGGTCTTTCCTAGCTCTGCCACCTGAGGAGTCTTTTGACTGCAGATGTTAGGAGCTGAACCTGGACTTTCTACTCTGAAAACGTGTCTACTGTCATTGAGTGGCATTCTTTCCCTCATACTGGTCCCAGCAAGAAGGAAAGCAAGATTGGATAGTGCAACTTGCAGGTTTTGTTGATTCGGTATCCCCAGTGTCTGTGGCCACATGGCACAAGAACAGAGGCCAAAATTGGGACAAGGGGGCACTTGTTGTGAACGCTTTCACACTCCAAAAAAGCAAGGTTGGCAATGGATTTGAAGGGGGAATTGAAAACATCCAAAAATCCCAACTGCCAAGGCAGCCAAGCCAAAATGCCATTTTGCTATGCTGCTGGCACTTCAGTAGTTGAAGTGCAGTCCCGTAGTATGGTTGGAAAGCACAGAATACTGCAACCTTGCTGATAAGTATGTCTAAGCGTAGGAGTGCATGGATGGGAGATCTTTTGAGAATCCTCTGTATGCTGCTTTCAGTCCCTTATGGAAAAAGAAATATTAAAAATGGTATAAATGATATATAAAATAAGAGCCAGGTGCTTTCTCAGAGGGTGCACCCCTTCCAAACGTACACTCGTACATCCATCCCACAAAATCCAAGTGAGTATGATGCAATTGGCATTAATTACCTTTACTGGTCTTGTTGCATAGCTGCAACTGATTGATTACATGGTTCCATAATCATTTGACATCACCAAATTCACATTGTGTTTCTTGGTTGGCTAGAATCAAGTTGTGAAAGACAAACAAACAAAAAAGGTAAGTTTCCTAAAGCACAGCAGATCAGAAGAATAATGGCTGTGAATAGGCATTCAACACACACTGAGGATTGGCTTTTTCATGGACCTGTTTATTTTATTTACATTATTTATAGTCTGCCTTTCTCGCAGGGACTCAAGGCAGATTATGCATAGTGAGACAATACATTCAACAAAATGGGACATCCAATAACTGATGCATTCTGGAACCACTAGAAACAACTGAAGCATAGCATAAATATTAAAAAGACACGTGCAGAAATTACACAATACAATCCTAGTTGCAATAAGCTACACACAGCAGTATAGACCACACTCACTTCCAATCATTTATCTAAGTAACTTTGTGAAATATTTTCTGCAATGCAATAAATTATCTTCACAAAAAAGCCCTCTTGAATAGTTCAAGTTTAGCATAGTTTGCAGAAGGGCAGAAGAGTGGGAGCTTTCCTGACCTCATTGGGCAGGCTGTTCCACAAGGTGGGAGCCATAATGAGCTATTTGTCCTCATCAGCATATGTTTCACCCTAAAAATGTTCATTGGTAGAATTTTGTCATGGCACTAATTCTACAGCTACCTTACCTACACCCAGAGAACCTTTCTGTTCTTAAGGACTACTAAGAGTCCACAATGCAGACAGGGACATTATCAGTAGGGTTGCCAGCTCCGAGTTGGGAAATACCTGGAGAGTTTAGGGGCAGAGCCTGAGGAGGGTGGAGTTTGGGGAGGGGAGGGATTTCAATGCCATAGAGTCCAATCGCCGAAGCGGCCATTTTCTCCAGGTGAACTGATCTCTATCGGCCAAAGAACAGTCATAATAGCAGGAGATCTCCAACCACCACCTGGAGGCTGGCAACCCTAATTAGCAGCATGTAACAGAGAGTCCGTTGTCATTGTACTGGTTCCTGTTTTTGTGTTAAACACACCAAACTGGAGTTTCAGAAGCATTCTGCCTGGACATGAACAGGCATGATTCCTCAGCTCTGGATTATGGCTTAGCAAAAAATTGTCAAAGAAAAAGACAGTGGGTTCAAAATTGAGACCTTCCCCAGGTAATTATGCAAAGAGAGCAATTTAATCTGTTGTACACAATATACTCAATTTGGAACAGCTGCTTCTTAAATACTGGGGAATATGAATATAGCACCAAAGTATGGGTTATTCTGAGTGGCTCCAGCTGATCCAGGCCATTCCTAGTTAGCCAGAAGGCAACTCACTAGAATGATGGAGGTGAAATTGTCCAAGCAGCTTTGACAATTAGAACTCTTACAGCCCACTCCTGAAGTGGTGGTGGTGGTTAGACGACGTGCAGAGGTGGCACAGCTGCACTGCCTTCAGAACGGCTTGTTGCCAGTGCAGCAAGTAAAAAAAACACACACCAAAAAGCACTTTTCTGGAAAAAAAAACCCATGGAACTCCCCATAGAGTTCCACGGGCTACACCATGATTTTGCAGGTGTAACTGAATGCGTGCAAAATGGCTTGTTCCCAGCCCAAAAGGGCTTAGAAATCTGCATAAAGGCAACTCCGCCCCCAGGAACGCCCTGGATGCCAGCGTAGGGAGATATGCTGGGAGACAGTGCCAGGCTCAGCTGCTGCTGGCATCCAGGGGGCTGGCATAAGTTGTTCTATGTCAGCCAGTTTACATGGTGCAGATGGCACAGATGCCAGCACAGGGGTCACACCGGTTCCTATGTGGCTCTGCCCCACCTTCAGGAATGGGCTGCCAGTGTGGCACACTCATTAATGAAATGACAAAGTATTTGTTAAGATGTGTGCGAGAGAATTGGTTGCCTAATTTCAATGTTTTCCTATGTTTGTAACTAGGGTTGCCAGGTCCCTCTTCGCCACCAGCAGGAGGATTTTTCGGCAGAGCCTGAGGAGGACAGGGTTTGGGGATGGGAGGGACTTCAATGCCATAGTGTCCAATTGCCAAAACTGCCATTTTCTCCAGGTGAACTGATCTCTATCGGCTGGAGATCAGTTGTAATAGCAGGAGATCTCCAGCTAGTACCTGAAGATTGGCAACCCTATTTGCACCATCTGGAGCATATGGAGAGCTTAGCATTTTAAATATGTTGAAACACAGTCTGGTTGCTCAGCTATGGCTTGAGCAGAACTTGCTGTCTTTCCTGGATAAATTTAAGTTGCTTCCTAATGCACAACTATTAATGTTTAACTGGACAAGGATATGAAAAAGTCACTGAATTAGATCATAGGATATAGCAATGAACAGAAATGGATGACATCTCTGTAGGAAGATGTTGCAATTAAAGAAAAACAAGATACCAAGAAGACAGGAACAGGAACAGGCTGGTTTCAGGGAAGGCAAAGCCACAACAGATCACTGTCTCACTCTTTAACATCTTATAGAAAAGTACTGTGCGAAGGGGAAATCCTCACTGTATGCCGCCTTTATAGATCTCAAGGCGGCTTTCGATTCTATTTCCAGACCCCAGCTATGGGCCAAACTGGAATCTTCCTCCATCGATAGGAAGCTCCTCTTCCTTATACGTGTCCTGCATAATCAGACCACTCTAAGAGTAAGATGCAGTTGAGAAGAACACCTCACAGACCCAGTCAACACCTACAAGGGAGTCAGACAGGGTTGCCTTTTAGCCCCTGCATTATTTATCTATTACATTAACGGCATCCCAAATTGCCTAAAAGAAGCTGATCTGCATCCCGCTCTAAGCTGTCCTGGTCCATGCTTGAGAAAATCTCAGGTTATTCTGAAAAACTTGAGGTTAGGAGGCTCTTCTCAGATGAAATTCCCTGACAAATTAGGGAGGTCGCCAAATTCTGCTCAGCAATCTACAAACTTTGTCAAAGTTTAGTAAAATAAAAGTCAAAGAAATAACGAAGTTAAAAATCTTCTTTTGAATTTGTGTCAAAATGTTTATTTTTTATCCAAATCATGAAACATTTTAATTTATACATATTCTTTTAAATTAACATGACACAACTTTTAAACAATATCAGTGTATCCGCTGTAATATTGCTGTAATGTTCTTAATTTTTATTGGCGCAATGCCACAATAAATGTTTCTGATTCTGATTCTGAAGAAAAACAAGATGACTAACTGGATACCCAGCATGAAAATACTAAGAACCAGCGAAAAGGTTCTGCTACACAGCGATATCTCAGATCAAATAGCCAACAATATTGGCTGCTATTAAAAAAAAGAAAATAGCAATCTTGAACAGAAAGAAGCAAACGTGCAAAATTCTGAGCTCTGGCAGCATTTTTCTTCTTTTTGAAAACGGGCATTACAAAATATGTGCTGTTGAATGAAGGCTAAAATTCGGAGTGAGTGCTGACAGGAGACAGGTGGTAGGGAGAATGTTTGAATTCTGAATATATGTTTTTACGAGCCCTAACACAGTCTCTCTGTTCTTTCTGCTGTAAACTCCCACTGGGCTTCAGCATATGGTTATTTTATAGCACATGGATCCTGGATGATGAAAAAAACTCTCTTAATCAAATATGTGCAATCGCTATATTTTGTTTTAATGACTGTCTCAGTGAAAGGTCTGTTGACTGGATAATAAAGCTGTTTTTGATTTCATAGAAGATAATTTATTAATTTATTTTTAATAATGAACTTGGGTCTCTGCTAGGACTGGGTTTTTGTTTTTGTTTTGTTTTTAAATCAAGTATACTCTTATTGGAAGGAATATTTGAGATATTATTCCAAAATGTGCTTGTCACCAAAGTTACTACCTTTGAACTGTATTCATGCAAGTATTTAAATAAGTTACTTGTTGCCTACTTGGCAACCTGGCTGTCTTTTTTGGAAAACTTCAAACGTGTGTCACTTTGGCAAGAGTCTCTTGAGTTGGGCCAGGACCTGCAGGTCCAGTCCAATGCACTGGGGAGCACAGTTTCTGGGCTGTATTTTAACAGCATGTGGTGCACTCAACCATGGCCAAGCCACTGGCATCTGCTGGGATCTCACTTTCCTTGAGCTCTTCCCAATATTAGTTTCTGTTGCCATCTGGCAGAATCATTTCAGGGACAAGAAGGTGTGGTGCTGGTGTGACAATCAGGTGCACGTAATTAATAAGCAGACATCAAAATCTGAACAGGTAATGCACCTTATGCTTAGTTTTGTTTTTACCTGCCTATCCAGTAACATCATGTTTTCTGCGCAACATGTTCTGGGGTGGACAACAACATAACAGATGTATTGTCTCGCCTCCAGGAGGAGAGATTCCACAAGCTGGCTTCTGGAGCAAACCTCCTCCTCAAGTTATTCCTAGAAGATCTGTGGTCCCTTGGCACCACGCTGTAATGCAGGGGGTATATCGCTCAGTTGCTCCATCCACGCTTCAATTATACTCCGCAGCGGCAGCAACATTTTTGTCCTTCTCAACCAGTGCAAGGGTTTTGTGGCTGGCCCACTCAAGAGGAGAGTGTCCTGCATTATGTGACATGTCTGAGAGAGCAGGGGATTTCTCCTAAGACTATGAGGGTGCACCTTGCAGCGGTGTCTTTCTTTAGTAAGGCTGATGGCCATCCTTACCTCTGCGAATCCTTTATGGCAAGCAGAGCCATTGAAGGATGGCAACATTCCTCTCCCAGCACCCCATACCCTCGCAGGCCCATCAGTGTCAGTATGATGACCCAGCTGATTCAAGGTCCCCCTAGGCTTTTCTGGTCCCCTATTGAGGCCACACTATTTGAAACGGCCTGTACCCTTGCCTTTTACAGGGCCCTACAAGTAGGGGAATAGGTTGCAGGCTCCACCAGCTTTGGGGTTCATGATGTGTCAGTCTCTAGCTCCAGGGTCTGCCATCTTATCAGGTGCTCTAAGATGGACAAGGGTCATGGTTCTTGGCTTTGCCTCCAATTCAGAATTATCTGAATTGAATCACAGGAAATGTATTTTGCATGAAATGTAAGCAACCAATGTTACAGTTATGCTGAAGTAAAAATGTTGTACCCATTCTTTTCATGGAGTTTCTCGGGTTTAAATTGTCAAACTCGAATTGTAGTAGAGGCCAATAGCCTTGAATAATGCAAAATGCAAGGATTGGTCAAGAAAGAAACTCATCCTTAGCATTTTAGATTCTAGTTTCTTTAAAAAAAAAAAAAGACCACTTCCCTGTGCTCTACACAAAATAGCCTGTATTGTTCTTGGGAAAGTTGGTCCTCAATGTCTATTGCATAATAAATATATATATTTGTTTTCTCAACTGGGTTACATCACTGTCAGTTTCTCTCTCTCGGTGATACATTTCCTGCTCTCCTATGCTGAAAAAGGTGAGATTAGCTCATTGTCAGAAATATCACATGTAAGTGTTGCACTTAGAACTTAAAGAGAGAGAGCCTGTTTAAATTTTCAAGGAAACAAACATTTCATTCAATTTAGATGCATGAACAACAGGAAGAAAAATCCAGTCCTAGCCTCAGAAAAATCTTTGTATTTATGAAGGCATTTTTTAAAAGGCTATTACAGCTTACAGTTTGGACAACCATTTTGGCATTCCTTTCCTAAACAGTGTTGTGTTTTTAAGGCAAATTATTGAATAGTATTTTGTCAAACTATTTTGAAGAGAAATTGGTATTATGGAACCAAAAAGGCTCTGAGAAGTAACAGGGAAGAAAAGTGAAAGAGGTGGCTGGCTTTGAGGATAGTTAAATGTGTCAATAAAATCCTTTCATTAACACAAAGCATAATCATTTCAGGCTCAATGGAAATATCACAAGTTCTGATTTTCTTTCTGTCAACATGTCAGCAGTTTCTCCAAAGCAGTTATCTCAGTGTTCATATTTTCATGGTAAAGCTTACTGTTACAGGTGGCTGAGCACTCTCTCTAAAGCCCATCATTCTGACTCATTCACACTTCTCAAACTCACAACTCAAAGCCACAACAAGCTAAGCTTTCTGGCTCAAATGCTTTGTAACTGAACATGTGTATGTGTGTATGTGTGTCTTACCGAAATAGCCTTTTCTGCTTTAGAATTGGTTGCCTGTACATGATGTTTAATTCCGTCAGGAGAAAGGCTATGTTTCTAAATGCTGCAGGCAGAAATCTTTTCTGTTTATCTTATGGCACCTTTAGTAAATTTGACCTCCAACCAGAAGGTCTTCCACTCATACTGAAGCCAGGCGTTGTCACCTCACTGGTTGCCTGCCTTGGCAGCCCAAGGGTATGGATGAAATTGTTTGCCTTCTGCTCACTGGCTCTCATTTATAAGTGTCAGGTTGGTAAATTCTTGTTTGTCTAATTCTTAATAGCGGTAAGTCACTGAATTGGGAATGCTACTACACTGTCTTTTCTCTGTTCATAATTAATACTCTAGTCCACAAACCCTACTTTCCTACTCCGTGAACCACATAAGTTTTATCAGAGCCAAGATTGATCAGTTATGGCTCAGGAATTCCTTGCTGGATTCACTATCTTTCCTTTATACTTCATAAACATCCATCACAACTCTGCCCTGCAAAAAAAAAAAAAAAAAAATTCAGGCTCTTCAAGAGCTCGTCAAAATATAATATTTTCCTACTCTGGGTTTGGAAAGCCAGCAAGATAGTAATGCAGCAAGACTTCCAAGAGACTAAGAGTTAAATTTTGTTGAGTACCATTGCAGTCAAGTCAAGAAAACCTGAAGGTGAAGCATTTTGGAGTTGAAAAATTTAGTCACCTTGTACCAAGAGTCGATATAACAAAGCAGGGAGACCATGAAGAACTGAAAATAGCTGAAATTGAAACCTGTGGAGTCTGAGTAAAAATAATTACAAGCAAAGAGAGCAGAAAAGGAGCAGAACTCCAGAAATTTCTTGGCTTTAAGGTATTTTTGGGTTTTTTAAAAAAGACATTTTACCTGGTGTATTACTTTGTATGTTTCAAAAATTTTCAAGTGAAATAAAATATCCAAGAAGAGTACAATATCTCTGTGAGGCCTGATTCCCAATATTAATGAATGTGGTAAATGTGGTGGCAAACAAACAAACAAACCTGGGTAATAAAGAAACAGAAGTTAGGTGCAGTAAAGTCTCCTTCCGTTGATTTCAATAGGACTGAATCATGACTGATTTTTGCTAAATTATGCTCATGAGCTATCCTTGGATATTACTATTTTAGAATGTAGCCAGGAACAACATTAAAAAAAATAGATTCAAGAGACATCAAAAATAGGATTTACAACTGAAATAAGAGGTCAAGCAAATGATTGGCACTTGACTGGCATGTTATACAGCTCAATGAAATTGTCTCAAAGATTGTGACATAAAATATCTGGAAATGTGTCACATTTGCATTGCTTTAACAAAGATTAGAGGTGGCAATACTTTGGCCTCGAAATGTTCAAATTACACCATTGCCAATGAGTTCATTTGGTAGCATAGCACACTGTGAAAGAAAAGTGTTGCTCAAATAGGAATATTGAAACATTTTACAGATGGACTAGACACTTTAAAAGACCTTCAAAATAACATCTGACACTTTTGCAGGTGGTCTTTCAAATTCTTTGCTTGGTGTTCAGGGTTTAATTTAATTCTAAAATGCCCATTTTTATTATATTTATGACAGTGCCATCATTTAGATGGTTAGATGTCTAACCATCATCTAATTTTCTCCTGTTTAGGAAAAAAAACCCTAAAAACATTTTTTCTTCAAACAAAAGATGATTCTTGTTAGGATTATCAACTCCAAGTTTGGAAATTTCTGGAGATTTAGGGTGAAACTTCAGGAGGGGAGGGTTTGGGGAGGGACCTCAGTGGGGTAGATTACCTAAACAGGGAGTCTGGGCTGTTGAACCTACTGGCCATCTATTCAGTACTATTCTCAACCCAGAGATTCAGCTCCAAGGTTTGGGTGCAGAGACCAGACCTTGGAAACCACATGCATGTGAAATATTGTTTTTGCCATCATAGTGTCTGATCCAGCATTGAATACTAGTGACTTTGCATATGTGTTGTCCCTAAGAAAATGAGTAATAGGGTCAAAATTTGCAAAGTTTCCCTGATATGGGTTGGCATGGATTTTGCTACCATGGACCCCAGTGAAAGGAACAATCTGTGCATGAGGCCCTGCAATATTTGGGTCATCTCTTCACACATATCCTATTCCTCATGCCATGCACTGGACGGTTGGGCTGGTCTTTGCATGTGAAAACCATTTCCCAACATTCCATCACATTCTAGTGAGAACAAGATACAGGGTTGGATCCTGCCTAGATTTCTGAGGAGAATATAAAGCAGCAGGGAGGCTCAAATTGTAACAAAAAATATAATACAACATACAAAGACGAACCCTAAATCCTTACAAATGCCAATGGGAATCCACATGTATGAAATCAAGCACAATATAGTGTACAATCCAGTTATATATACATACACAAATGCCACAAATAACACAAATCTAACAATGAAAAACAGATTTGTGTTATTTGTGACATTTGTGTATGTATATATAGCTGGACTGCACACTGAGAGGGGATATGATAACTATCTTCAAGTACTTGAAAGGCTGTCATATAGAGGATGGTCCCGAGTTGTTTTCTGTTGCCCCAGGAGGTCGGACCAGAACCAACGGGTTGAAATTAAATCAAAACAGTTTCTGTCTTGACATTAGGAAGAATTTTCTAACAGTTAGAGCAGTTCCTCGGTGGAACAGGCTCCCTCAGAAGGTGGTAAGCTCTCCTTCCCTGGAGGTTTTTAAGAAGAAGAGGTTAGATGGCCATTTGTCAGCAATGCTGATTCTGTGACCTTAGGCAGATGATGAGAGGGAAGGCATCTTGGTCATCTTCTGGTCACTGGGTGTGGGGGGAAGTAGTTGTGAATGTCCTGCATTGTGCAGGGGGTTCGACTAGATGACCCTGGTGGTCCCTTCCAACTCTATAATTCTATGATTCTATATTGTGCTTAATTTAATACATGTGGATTCCCATTGGCATTTGTATGTATTTAGGGTTCGTCTTTGTATAATGTATTATATATTTTGTTACAATTTGAGCCCCCCTGCTGCTTTATATTCTCTTTAGCTTGGCTGTTGCAGCATAGGTTTTTGTTTGTGTTTACTTCCCAGTAGATTTCTGAGGAGGCAACAAGTGGGGTAGGGGTGATCTCACAGAAGACCTCCAATTCCACTCCAAGCTATTCCTGGGGGTCTCCAGTCCCACAGTACCAGCATTTCTGAATGTGTTTTGGGCTGCAGTGGGAGGGAGGAGTCAAAGGAAACAATCCTTCCTTGAGCCCATTAAAATTTAGGTGGGTTCCAAGCCACAGTATCCAAGTTGGGAATTTGCACCTAAATGGTGACTTAACTCTTAATCGCTGGGATGTGCAGGGAGAGGGAACAGAGTTCACCTTTACCACCTTTATGTGAAGCTTCATTCTCCAGGGTAGAGATACTAATAATTCCTTTGGGAAACTGTATTTGCTTGGAGGGAATATAAATCAAATGTGGTCACCTTCCTTGCTCTGGCTGAGACAATGACCTTAGTGATGGATGGGAGGACTGGACAGTTCCCATCTATCTCACCTGATAGGGCTTTATCCAGTTTTATATAGAAAACACTCAGTACATTAGCCATATTACTGACTTCTGAAAAGAGGCCATCCTAAGGCTAAACGGAGAAGTTAAGGACTAACTTCTTTAGTTTAAGAAATGAAAACATTTACAGATGGAAGCAGAGTTGCAACTATAAATGTGACTTCATGATGGATGGCTTTAGACTTGTTGGAAATTTCTGCAATCCCTCAATGCCAAGGCTAAGTTTTCCCAGAAAGCACATGTCACCTCACTCCTATACTCTGGGGTTAATGGGATGATGAAGACAAGAGGGGCCTTTTTTAAGGTTAGCGATAGAAGGATCACGCTGTCTTCATTTCACTAAAAGGCAACAGTTGAATGTCACTTTACAGAACAAGGTCAAGAATAGTGTGGAAAAACAAAATAGAGCAGGCAACTTGAGGCAAATCTGCCAGGGCAGATAGACCATCAGGCAGCTCAGGGAGTGAAAGGATGTCACTTTCTCATCATTCCTTAGACTTCAAAGGGATTCTGAATAGACAGAAGGAAAAAATGCATCAAGTCTTTGAAAGGCCAACTCCCCCCACCCCATATTAAAATGTCATTGCCAAAACAAGACAGGTACCGTTAGGTAAACTATTGTACTCCATCTTACCTTGAGAAAAGTTTGAAGAAGGCTAAATAGAAAAAAAAAATGCATCCTTGTTCTGGAGCCTGCACTGAAGGTTTCTTGTAACAGGTAATGTTGGTATGTATCCGTGGGAGTTTTCTCTGGTTCCTTTCAGGGAGAGAGCCCATCAGGTGCCTTCCTTTCTCAGTTCTTGCACCATTATTTCAAACTGTGTGAAGAGACAAAGTAAAGTGAATGCTTGCTTGTTAATTAAACAAATTAAAATCACAAGTTATTGCCTGGGAAAGGCTTATGGGCATGATAGAGAGAAAAGGAAAGAAGATTCCGATGCTGTCGAAGGCTTTCACGGTCAGAGTTCATTGGTTCTCGTAGGTTATCCGGGCTGTGTAATCGTGGTCTTGGTATTTTCTTTCCTGACGTTTCGCCAGCAACTGTGGCCGGCATCTCCTCTGTTACTCCTCTGAAGATGCCGGCCACAGCTGCTGGCGAAACGTCAGGAAAGAAAATACCAAGACCACGGTTACACAGCCCAGATAACCTACGAGAACCAAAGATTCCTGGAATTCGAATTCTGCACCAGCTCTTGATTTGCTGCTGCAGGGGAATAAACGGAGCTACAAGAAGATCCTGTATGTGGATATACTTGCTGCTTTGCTATATGTCATTGCCTTTAGGCTCCATTGATGAGGTTTGCATCTGTACTGTGTTGTTACTCTTTTTCCTCTTTCCTTATCCCACAAATGTCTTACCACTTCCCTAAATGTTAGCTATAGAAGGATTTTGGGTAAATTATCACTAAATTCATGGCTCTGACAGCAAATAGTCTCTGTTCGCACCACAGTTAACCGTAAGGCTTCTTTTACACACAGATATGTATGTAGGAGAGATTGTTTGGTGGAAAGCAGGGGAGATCTACCCTGTTTAATCTTCTATATTATGTGCCAAATCTACCTTTACTGAACCACTGGCAGGATGTCGTGATAGTTTAACATCAGTAGTTGTGCCTGTGAGTCTATGAATCCAAACTCCTCCCTCTACATGAAAGGATGAGACAGAATTCTTTAACGTTTTCTGGAGTTCCTGGAAGCATCTTGCTGGGTACCACTGAAAATTGGACATTGGGCTATATGGTTCTTTGGTGTGACCCAGAAAGACTTTTCTTTCGCTCTTACTACTTTCTTATGCGCCTAGCCAGAGCTGATGCTGCAGAGAATTTAGGGGCTGGGGGGATTCATTGTATCTGATAACCTATCCAATTGTCACCATGAAATGTATCCTATAATAGCCAGATTCTTCTGTGAACCCACTAGAACTCCCGGTTACAGAGAGTTCTGGTTCTTTCTCATATCTATTTAATTATATGTTTAAGTACTTTTTATGCTTAATGCAGAGATTTAAAATTTCATTGTTGATAAGCAATGTACTCCAGGGAACAGCATAATCTACATTTACTACAGTTCTTGAACTAAGGATTCCTAGCAGGTAGGTAGAGGTAGGGGGCAATGTAGATGAGGAATTCCAGAAGGAAAACTATTTTCATCTTGTGCTTACATACAATATGAGAAGTGACTGGCTATGAAAGCAGGAAGAAATGCATGATATGGATATTATCTCAGATTAATATGAATAATTTGCCTGATTTCTCCTTTCCTAAAATCTCCCACTGTCTCTGCAGCCCCCTGGCCCAGGGGCATGTTTTGCTTGCAGGGCATTCACAATTCTCAGAGAAGAGTCTGGGGAGAAATGGCAAGCTGTTTAGGGAAGGGGAAAGTGAGGAAAGATCTGCTCTGCGAACACCTTCCATGAATTCTAGTCTTTAGCATTCCTCCAATTAAATAACTCTATTTTACTGACAGAATTATCAACATATCCCTCTCCTTATAACATGTGTGGCATCCCCCATTTCCCCCCTTGTGAAGGCCTGAAGTCATCTAGATTTGGCATATTATGGTCCTCCAGTAGAAAATTCTGTTCTTAAAAAGCTCTTACTTACTTGGAAGCAAATGCAAATACCTGAAATAGAAGACTAGAAAGAAAGACTGTTGGACTACGCCAGTATGGCTAAAATGACTTTTATGTTGAATCCCAACCATAACGAATTCATAGAACATTTTGACGAAAAATGGGAATCATTCTATTCTTATATGACATCCGGTTAATTGATTGATACATACTGATGAGTACTAGCAATGTTTCTTTCACTATGTTCTAACCATTAGCCAAGGGACTCCTGGGCTTATAAATGATATAACATTTTATTATTATTATTATGTAATAAGTAGACAATCCGACTGATTTTTATATTCCTATTATTACAATCACATATTTAGTTATACTCTATTTTATTTGATCAATATTCAAGCTTGTTATATGGCACTGTATTCAACTAAGTTTTTCTTTTTTCATTGGATTTTATTATATTGTTTTTGTACATCAAACGTTTTATACCCTTCCCCCTTTTTCCCTTTTATATCCTTTATTATAAAAATACTTAAAAAAAAAAAGCACTTAGAAAAGCACTGCTTTTCTCCCCAATAGGGACCCACGGCAATTTACAACATTGTTCTTCCCGTATGTATTTTATACAACAACTCTTGTGCAGTAAGCTAGCCTGAGCGAGCATGAATGGCCCAAGGTCACAGAGCGAACCTCCATGACAGAGCGGGGATTCAAACCTGGGATACCGATATCATAATTCAACAGTCTAACCACTACTCCATGTTGGCTGTCATGAATGTTATGAATGCCACAGTACTCTGCCGGGTTCAATTTCCTGTATGGATATTGTTATGCTGATGCAGATGATCATCTCAGACCTTGCTTCTGTTTAAATTTATTCAACTTTTTTCCATCAAGAAAAAAAAATATAACAGCTAAATGTGTAAACTCACATTTAGGCTAAGTGCAATACAGAAGCTGAATGTCCATCAGAAAGCACATTTGAGAGTGGATGTCTGGCAGTTTTTAGTAGGGTGCACCTTCGTGTCAACAACCAGGATGCTGCAAACTTTGACATGAATGTGATCATCATTCAAACTTACCGTGAGCAGCTACTTATCTACATTCAAGCACCAGGCTTCTCCAAATCAGTGCTCCCCCTTCTAGTTCAGCTTCAGTATTGCATCAAGTTGCTGCATTTAGGTGCAGTATCTGCTCCTACAGCAACCGCTGCATAAGTTGCTTTGTATGTTACAGTATGACGGGCAGGCGGTACCTCGGTAAATAAACTAGATTTGTAATATCTGTGGCAGCCAATCAAGACTGTCATTCATGACTCAGGAACAGAGTTAATCATTTGTCTAGGGACAAGAGGCTTTCTCTGGAAAAAAAAAAACCCTAAAACTCCCATGAGGCAATGTGAAAACTTGTGCATGCAAATTTAACAAGTTCCAGACAGTTTGCCAGGCATTAATCATCACAGAAGGGACCCAAAGAGATACTTCACTAGTGAGAATTTTGTTTTAACTAATGTGGTAAAAAGCACATGGGGATTTGGTGGTGGCTGGGGGAGGGATTCAAGCAATGCAGTTTGTGATTACATATGCCCAAGTGTCTTATTTGTCACAGTTGAACATGTTTGAACAGTTTGAACAGAGTCACACTTTGTCATATGTTCAACTACAATATTACAACGTGCAAGCAGGCTGTAAACTGAACTGGTGGGTGATTGAGCATAGTTGTCCACAGCTAACATTGATGCTAAAGTCTGGATTAAATCTTATAAAGGCAAAGTCTAATATGAAATGTAAACAAGGGAAAAAACTAAGGTCATTTATGCATGGGTAATTTTACTCATGTTCACCCGTGGTCTGTCTCGGTTGTCCCTTGGAGTTATGCATGAGTTTTCCCTCCATTAGAGATGACCTCACTGCCAGCCCTCACAAATCCCAGGACTTCCCGTCCCTCTGTTAACCCAGTTCTTCCATCTCTCCTGAGCTCAGCCCACTTGAAATCCCCATGCATAAGGCAAAGAGCAGGACACGGAAGCTTGGGGGAGTGATGCGCTTTCACAGAAAGAACTACAGCCAATTACAAAGCAGTGTGTCAAGAGGCAGGGATTCAAATACTTCCTGCTTCCTCAGCGTTCTGAGCAGAAGAAAGGCATTCAGAAATGAGGCTTGGGTTTCTCCCCCACCCTCTCACATTCCTTTTAGGGAACTCCATTTTGTTTTTTTTAAATGATTTTTAACTCGGCACTTGGGTTTCCGCAGGGGGACGGGGACTTTTCTCTCAAAGAAAGCTCTATGGTCAATTTCAAAGCGGCATTTCAAGGGGCAGGGACTCAAAAGCTTCTTGTTTTGCTGGCCTTTGGCTGTAATAAAATAAATAAATAAAAATAAAAAAGCTTCTTGTTTTGAGCTTGGAGACTGATGGTGCATAGCTTCACAAGAAGAAAGTATGGGTCCAGTGAGCAACAAGCCTCAGATAAAACTCCCATGCATAAGCGACCTAAGTTTGTATATCACACAGCCAGGAATTCAGGTTATTATTGTTGTTGTTATACTTATACTCTGCTTTTCTCCCCAGTGGGGAGAAATCTGTTTACCAACACCATTCTCCATGTGGCAATCATTCCCAAAAGACTCTCCTCCCCTCCTGAGCTCTGAACCAATTCTCATGATTTTGGCCTCTTGCAAATTCAAGTATTCGTCAGTCAGTCAGAGCCCATGGAACTCCACTGGATGGGGTAAGAGGGTCACTTTAGACAGGTTTTTTTTTTGTTGTTTTTGCTTTTCGGTAGGATTTAGGATCAGTTTAGGGAAGAATGCTTCTTTTAGTGAGACGAGCATCTGTTAAGGGCCTGATCTACAAAGCTTATTTGTGCAGATGCTGGGTACAGGAGATGTGTGTGTTGAAAAGCACAACACTGAACCTTCAGGGGATCCTGTCGGTTATAGTAACATGTTCCAGTGAAACTCCTAAGCTGAAGTAAACTGTCTGGAGAAAGAGGAAGCAAATCTCCTCTCAGTGTTTATTTATATTAATTGGGGCTGTTACAAAGTATTCAATCATATTGAGCAAGTTTGTAACCTCTGGGGGTGAAGTTGAGAGCCAGTTTCAAATTAGAAACTGAAGCATTCCTAGGGTTGCCAACCTCCAGGTGGTGGCTGGAGATCTCCTGCTGTTACAACTGATCTGCAGCTTATAGAGATCAATTCACTTGGAGAAAATGGCCACTTTGGCAATTGGCCTGTATGACATTGAAGTCCCTCCCTCTCCAAACCCCACCCTCCTCAGGCTGTACCCCCAAAATCTCCAGGTATTTCCTAACCCAGAGCTGGCAACCCTAAGCATTCCACACAAGACATTTACCCTGTGAAATACTTTTATTTTCTGTTAAATGAAAACTTGTTGTCTATTTCCATCTGTGTCTTGTCTATCCAGTCAAATATCCAGTCAAAGAGATTCCTATTTACCTTATAATTACATCATCGTTCAAGCAGGGTCCCAAACAGGAGACCTATGGGGCATGCAGCTTTCAGACTGCCAACACTTTAATCCAAGCCCATGTCACTCACTTACCTGATTATGGGTGGCTGAGGTTTAAGAAGAGACAAGGAGAGGCAAGAGTGTCGGTCATTTTAAGAATAGTGCCCAAGTAATTGCAGATGTATCTAAGGAGTACCATCACAGTGATACATCTGTAAGTCCAGTATGCAGCTTCCTCAGAATTACATTCCGTCTGTCCCCCTCACCTAGCTCCCACATTCCCCTTTTCCATTTTATCTTCACAATAACCCTGCGTGGCAGATTAGTCTGACAGAGAGTAAATGGCCCATTGTCACTTGGTGAGCTTCCATGGCAGAGTGGGAATTTAAACCTCGACCTCCAGATTCTAGCCTGAATCTTAATTGCCACACCATACTGCTAATATACATGCCACAATAATGTGCATCAGTTTGTACAACTGCCTTTTTAGAGGGAAAATCTATGAATCTCCCCCCAGGACGTGTTCATAAGAAAGGAGGAACCTTATCTGAAGAACCACAGGCCATTTTTGCATGGTAATTAGCAGAGCTTTCCAGGCTGAATTGCCCCGCATATTTTTTTTGAATTTTGCATGCTGAACCGTCATTTCGGAAGCGACTGCGAAGCCGGTGCATACCTGCTTCGCATTACTAAAGAGCCCATTTAATGCAACCTTGGAGTTTGCCACGAAGAATCCCCCTCAAGGAACAATGCAAAATAACAGAGGCAGGTTAGCTATGCATATGCTAATGGATATGCAAACAGGAACAAAGGAGCAGGCGAATGGGGGAAGTGGAACTTCTCCTTTTGTGCCAGGACCGTAAAAAGGCATTTTTAAAGTCACATTTTAAAAAAGAGCTTCGAGCGAGCATCAAAATTGACCATGCAAAAATGGCCAATATTTCACAGATTTGAGATAAATATCAAAGTGTGTAGAGGCAAAGCAGACAACTATGAAGAGAAAGATAAACATAACACATCACTACATACAGCTAACATTGATATAACTACGACCCTATATCTTATTGAAGGGCTAGTTTTCAACTGGATTAGTAGAAAGCCTTCCACTTCAAAAATTGTGACAAAAATAAACAACAGTACAATAACAGCAGACTGCCACACATTAATCTGGAAATCTAAAATTAAATATTTAATTAGAATTTGATTTTGCTTTCAAGATAGGTGGCATTGCACAGGCTATATTACAATCTCTTATATTTTTTGCCAAAAAAAATTACTGTATATTTTAAACAGGCCACTTTAATATTAATACACGTGTAATAGGTTCAGAACTGAAAATTCAGCTAAAGATGGTGCATTTTACAGTATTGGGGGGAAAGTACAGGATTTTTTTCTCCTTTTGTATTGTAAAAACATTTTTTAAACAATTTACCTACATTAATCAAAAAGTACAGCATATTTAATAATTTTACAAATTTTTCATAAAAAATATATCTCTGTACAAAAAAGTTCTTTTGCACCTACTTCATGTCACAGCAGCATGTCGTGAAATGGCAGAATGGAATTCTGGGAATGAAAATTAGTTTGACTTGATCGTAATGCCAGCTGTTTTGCTTTTTTTAAACTCCCTCCCACCCCTCTTTAATAACAGCTCTGTTGTTTGTTTACAAAATATATTACAGAAGAAAAAAAATTATTGCAGCTAGCCTGGAGAAAGGCAAGATGGGTGATACAAGCAGCAGATTTAAACAGCTTTGAAGCACATAACCTGTTTTGAACGGAACTTTTCTTACCGCACATCTACCTTTTGATTTATTATAATCAGTCTGGTATATCTTGGGGAACAGTCTACTGTAAATACCTCTGAAACCGGATGTCACGACTGGTTTTGGCATGATCAAACTACATTGGCTGGAGCGATCTCAACTCTGGTATTTAAGTTACTGTACTGCTTAAGCCCTGGTCAAGTGACTGGACTGCACGGCACTTTGAGTGTCGGGGCTGTTAGGCTGGTACACCATATGCAACTCTGGACATGCATGGAACTTCGAAAAAGGATGGAAGAAATGGAAGCTCTAACCTGATTAGTGCAATACAATGCTGTCAATAACAGAAATGAAGGAAACAGAAATCTTTCAAGAGATAGGCACAGAGGTGACAAAGAAAAATAAAAACAACCCATGGCCCTATTTTATTAGGCAAGGCTATCTTTCCAGAAATGTCGTGGTTACAAAACGAAGTTTTTTTCTCTGCAATTCCATTGAAATCAATGGAACTGCACATAGGAAGCTTAGTATCAACTGACATTTTTACTGTATTAGAATAAAATATTTGGCTGCATTAAGTCAAAATGTTGATTCTTCTAGCACAATCAGCCTTATCCTTGTTCAGACAATAATACTTAATGAGAGATAATAATCCAAGTTAGGATTTTCTGGTTCAAGATTGGATAGAACCACTTACTACCTTGATCTAATAATATCTTCAAGTACGTGCAGGGATTTCCTTAGCTAGACAAGCTTCTCAGTTCATTTTAAGGGAGGGAACTAAGTCATGAATATGTTCCTTATGTATGCTCTGATCTATCCTTTGGGATGAATGAGGCTCCCGACACATGCAACAGATCCATGTGCTCATATGAGTAAATATGGACCTCTGGATCAGGACATGCCAACAACAATAGTTTATTATAAAACTATCCCTCACTCAGACAGAGTAGGAATTAGAAAGAAATTATAACTCTACACTTCTCTGAACAACTTTGGTTACTTCTGCCATCCTTACTATTTAAACAAAGTGATTCCAGAGGGCAGCAAAACAAAGTTTCTCTTTCTCCAGTCATCAACAGTTCAAGCCATCTAGGATGCAATGCATGAGGACAGGGAATGTAGACATTTTTAAAAAATCTGGTCATTTTTGTCCTTTCAGAGCATGCAGAAAAACAAACAAGCAAACAAAAGCTGTTAGGTACCTTATAAAACTGTAAATGCCCATGGAATAATTAAAAGATATCTCTGTCAAAAGCAAAGCAAAAATGTCCAGACATCTCCTAGATGTACTATCTTAAACAGTGGGTTTTTTTTCTTTGCATGAGGAACAGCTAAATATAGTGGTATTGCTGGTATCTTCCATCAAAACTATATAGGGTTTCTACTTTGATAAAAGACCGCCTTGCAAACTTCCTGCTCTTTAGCATAGTCTAATAAAAAAATCTTTTTTTATCATTACTTATTTTTGGTGTTTTGTTCCATTGCTAGTCTCACCAACAGGGAATAAATATTTTTTAAAAGTAGGGGGAGGGCAGGAATCACAGCTGGGATCCTACAGGCTTCGGCTTATCCAGTGGCGTTTTTGATACTTTTCAAAAGAGGTTTGTCATGTGTCAGAGCGAGGGCAGGCACAAAGACTCCTTGAATACACACAACTAGTAGTGTGGTTGTTTAGATCCTGGCCTTTGAAATTACTTGTTAAAAATGGGGTATCAGAATCTCCCAAAATTGTAACAGTAATTTTCTAAAAAATATCAGGGAGCAAATCAATGGCAACATACAATGTTATAGTCCCAAGGAAGGGAAAAAAAAAGATATACAGCAGTGCAAAAATTCATGTAATCATGCTATAATGGTACATATTACACCATACAATAAGACCATAACCCAGTGTATGGGTATGTGTCCTACAGTCCTGTCAGTATTAATAGCTTTTCTGCACACCACAGGATAACTTTTCATAGGATTAAAGCCTAATAACTTTATGGAATGTTTGAAACTCAATTATGGTTGATTAGAATAAATTAGTAGAGTGGTAGCCAACCTTTCTTGGCAATCTGTTCCACAAATGAAGTCCAAACAATGAGCTCATGCCAATCTAGCACACATTACAGTACATATTGCCCCCTGTGGCTTGTCATAGTTTCGCCTCTAGTCCTCTGAGCTGCAGAACTGGAGGTAGGCCTGCATCAGTGCCAAAGCCATGCCTACTGCAACCGGCTCTCTCTGCCTGAGTGCCACGTGTGGCATCCATGTGCAGGTTGACCACCCCTAGATTAGTACTCATAAAAGGCTTATGTGAACCAACTGCCTACAAATTTTTGTCATGTCCCAATTTGCTTGGAGAAGAAAGTGGCTACTCTCGTTGGACTAGTTGAATACTTCTAAATCTGAAACTTTCTCTGTCAAGCTGTGTGATTACAAAGCATTAAGCAGTCTTGGTTAAAAATGTAGCGAAAAAGACATCCACACACACACATAGACACATCCACACACACACGTGTGTGCCATGGAGACATGTAATGGTTGCGGTGTCAGATGGGGCTGGAGGTTACATATGCTACCGCAATGTGTTTTTAAGATAAATGTAACATCAGAAAACAACGTCACGTCATAAAGCAGTGGGAAGGTGGAAAACAAATGCTGAAGGGAAGACTGTATTGTAGGCAGAGGCCCACATGCTTTATGAGCTATCTAAAATAAATTACTATTCACATTTTGTACATGGCAAGCAGCAGCAGCGGCTGCTTGACCCCCCTGCTGTTATAGAATATGATGTCAACAATAATGAATGACATCAAAGGAAATTTAAAAAAATTACTGGGTGGGAATGAAGATTTGTAAACATGTGTTTTCCCCCCTCCTCTGGCTGGTTTGAACTGCTGACCACCGAGAAAATAAACTAAAAAAAAAAAGTCTCTTTGTGACCAAGTTATCCAATGGGGACTAAGGACAGGAACTGTTCTTTAACATGCGCACAAGATAAAATGATCATGGAATGCTTTGCTTGACAAAAAAAAAAAAAAAAGATAAGAAAAAATGGATGCTTATATACAATGGATAGTGTGTATATAAACCCTGTATATTTGATTTTTTAAAAACCAGCATCTTACTCAGTCATTCATACCACACTAGTGCAAAAAATTGTGCATTAATATTTTGCAATACATCAGCTGACTGGGAAGTTTGCAGACTGCCTTAATGCATTAACTTCTGAGATATACTGTAGATTTGTTCTATGTGTTAAGAAGATTTCAATGGTCAAGCATTTTGTAGATGTGTGCAGCCCCCAAGGAAGGTAGTCTTCTCATTCAAGAAAGCTTGGTTGGTTGGTTGGTTTTTTTTAAAAAAAAAATCCTTCCCAATGTTCTTATTCCTGGGGATAATGTATGGTGCTATCGTTTGTCACAGTACCCAAAGGAGTGATCCAAGTGCCCAGAAGATTGCATTGAAAGGCATCCAGCCACATACAAATGTGAAAGTCTGAGGCATTTAAATATGACAGATGGGTATGACTTGGCAGTCTTCCTTCAAAGTGTGCCTTGATTTGGAGCAAATACAGCCAGGTATTTCAAATCCACCTTTGAGATGAAGAAATTATCTTGGTCTTGATTCCCCAGAAGACTGACATTTTTTACCAGAGAGCCTTGCTGCATCTATGCCGATTGGAAATTTAGAGATTACAGCAGCAGAACCAAGAGTAGAAGAGAAACCGGTATATGGCACCAAAGGAATTACTGCTTGTCCATCAGAGGTATGGCTATGAATCAGTCAAATTGGGCACTGAAGGCTATACCACTGTACAAACTGTGTTCAGAGTCGTGTCAAACCTCACAGCTTTTGCCTCTGTGGGTTTTAAGTTTGTATCATACATAGGATTTTCAAATGATGCCTGTCCATTGCTGTTTTCATGTCCAGCATATCCATTGTACTGTACTTTTGGTCTTGTTCTGGAGAGGAAAAAACATTGTCATTGCAAATAATACGGCACAGCTAAAGCGGTTTTTAACAGTAATGATGCATTAACACTATGAGATCCACCATTGGTTTGGATCCAACGATGCAGAAATGGAAATGGAAATACACAGGTAGTGTCGTTACACTTCCTCAAGCAATAGTGCTAGATATTCTGCAATACCTGTTGATCCCAATAATTACTTGCATAATGGACAAGGAGAAATACAAGTTGGGATACAATCTATTTAATTTAGGGCAAACTCCCAGCATGGTCTTTTCAGTAAACGTGCACTTGTACAAGCACATGTGGAAATCTTCCACTGGACCCAAACCAATGCTTAATATTTTAGATGGCCACACTGTTAACCTGGTTTTGCTAATGAGAACACTGAATTAACAATAAGTAAACAAATAACATCAGATCAGAAAAAGCAACCATCCCCTTCAGATATACACAAAAAAGGCATAGGAGCTGCTTTCCAATGACACAGTCTCACGATGTTGGCTTTTTCAGCCCTGGCTCCAGCTTGATGGAACTCTCTTCCTAGTGACATCAGGGCCCTGCAGGACCTGAAAGAGTTCTGAAGGGACTGCAAAACGGAGTTATTCCACCAGGCCTACAATTGAGAACAACCACGGATGTCATCAGTGTTGGCCTCCCTGTCTCTCCCCTCTTTACTTGTATTTGTTTATCATAAGCTAGAGGGGATGGCCTGCTGATTGCTTTCTCAGCGGGTGCCGGATGTAGCGCCATCTGATGTTGTAGATTATGTTTTACACTGTTTAAATTTGTGTAGTTTAAAAGAATGTTTAGATATTTAACTTAAATTGATTTTAATGTTGTTACTCGCCCTGAGCCCGGCTTTGGCAAGGGAGGGCGGGTTATAAATCAAATAAATAAATACGTATATAAATAAGTGTGTTGTGCAACACAAGCACCAGGGATGGGCACGCCAGTTGTGTGGCTCCCTTTCAACTCTCCCCAGCACGATCAATCAGATGGGAAAGACCCACATGGTTGCTTCCTCCACATGGGGCGCCCAGTGTCAAGGGATCACTCCCTGGAAATGTACTCCTAGTGTAGGGTTGCCAACCTCCAGGTACTAGCTGGAGATCTCCTGCTATTACAACTGATCTCCAGCTGTAGCAAGAGTGCCTCAATTTATGTCTCACCCCAATCTAAATTTATCCTTGCACAAGCAGCCTACCTCCATTATTTAGAGATAAACAGATATAGAAGGGCCTTTACCCTGGTTAGGTGCGCAGCCCTTCCCTCTGCTATGCTAGAGGGGAAATTTAAGAAGATACCTAGGGCGGAGAGATTCTGCCCCTGTAAATCTGGGGATTTAGAAACTAGTGAGCATGTCCTTCTATACTGTAATTTTTATACAATACCTCACTCTAAGTTTATTGAGCCCCATATACTGAGAATGGGATCCAACAGGGAAAGAGAAAAGATCGAAAAGCTCCTACAAGGTGATAACCCCTTTATTACCTCTCAGGTTGCAAAATTTTGTACGGCAGCAATGAAAATACATTGCCATAGAGTATACTCTTAGTCCAAATAGTAGAGGTAATCTGGTTGATATTTTAAGTGAATTAAGACTTGGATTGTAAACTGTTGTCTGTAATTTTATCTGGCTAAGGGCCATAAATAAACAATCTGAATCTGAATCCGATCTCCAGCTGATAGAGATCAGTTCACCTGGAGAAAATGGTCACTTTGGCCATTGGACTCTATAGCATTGAAGTCCCTCCCCTCCCCAAACCCCACCCTCCTCATGCTCCACCCCAAAAACCTCCCACCGATGGTGAAAAGGGACCTGGCAACCCTATCCTGGGAAGGCAGGTGGTAAAATTGACAAAAAGCAACAAGAAACAACAAGTACTTCAGCATAACCCACTATTAGAAAGAATGGAAAGAACACAGGGAAGCTACAGATAGCCTTTTCCCTCAGAGAATTCTGTCAGCAGCTCAACAATTTGTGACTTTTGCTTGGGGAAAAAATTAAAGGCTGTGACAGGGAAAAGATGAAAGCTCATTATCACTGCCATTCATATTATTTTCCACTACTAACACAGAAAAAAATTCTTTTCATTTTAGTACATTCTGAAAATCAGGCTGCTAAACTGCAGGGCACAAATACTTTCATTCCTCTGTTACATTAAATCATTCATCCCAAGTTTAGTGAAATAAACACTTCAAGAAACACACCAGTAGATGCTGCCAAATGTGGAATGTAACAGATGGGGATTGCTTTCTGGTAGGTGCTGAATGTTTTCATTCCAGTACTTAAGTGCCTGGTAAATGGCAAGAAATATCTTCAGTATTATTTCCCATTCGGATCGTTTTAAAAATTGATTTCAGAAGCTACAGATAGTTGTGATATTTCTGAATTTTAGCAGCAGGGTGAACTCTGTAGCTCCTTTCCTTAACCAATCTCCATCAGTGCCAATAAGGTATAGAGTAGAAATGATTTCCCCTGTCACTTGCAATTTTGGCAACCTCTGGATGGAGGTGAAAAGTGGGACACATTCTTGCAGCTAATGGTGAATGCAGCCAGTTGTGAATGTCTATCCCTGTTGTGCCTGGCCTCCACTGTGAGCTGAGCATTCCTTGTTACTGGAAAGAACAGTAAAAGCCCCTACTCTTACACAGTTGCCAACCTCCAGGTAGTAGCTGGAGGTCTCCCACTATTACAACTGATCTCCAGCCTATAGAGATCAGTTCACCTGGAGAAAATGGCCGCTTTGGCAATTAGACTCTATGGCATTGAAGTCCCTCACCTCCCCAAACCGCACCCTCCTCAGACTCTGTCCCAAAAACCTCCTACTGGTGGCAAAGAGGGACCTGGCAACCCTATGTGTGTGCCTACTGGATCTGTACAGATAATTTGATCATATCACATTGGAGCACTGGCTTCAGTGCAGCCTCCTGAGTGACATCCCATGTTCTCCTGAGAATGCCCCAGCACTCAGGAGTGGTTTTGCAGTGGGAAGGAGAAACTGGAAAAATCTATTCTACAAACTCCGGCCTGTTCACAGATCATTGGATCCAAATCATTGTATGTAAATGTCTTAGATGTCCAAGCAGGGTTGCCAACTGGAGATATCCTGCTATTACAACTGATTTCCTGCTATTACAACTGATCTCCAGCTGATAGAGATCAGTTCACCTGGAGAAAATGACCGCTTTGGCAATTGGACTCTATGGCATTGAAGTCCCTCCCTTCCCCAAACCCCGCCCTCCTCAGGCTCTACCCCAAAATCTCCTGCTAGTGGTGAAGAGGAACCTGGCAGCCCTATGTCCAAGACAAGCATTTCAAGATTTTCAGGAGAATCACCGGTTCTCAACACCAAGATCCAGCAGGAAATGGTTTATGTTATAAATTTCTTCCAAGTTGAAAAGCCCAATTCAATGCTTGGGCTGCATATGTCAGATTAATATTAGTGCCACTGAAAAGCTCTTTTGTATCTTTGTCCTGCAGCACATCAAGGAGCCTTCATTTCCGTCTTACAAAACAACATTCTCAGATCAATTCCTTTAAAACATAACATATTGTTTTGATATTCCTAATTCTAATGCTAGGAGGTACTGTGCCAACTCTACCAGCAGTTTCCATAAACTCACTCAGCATGTACTAGTAGGTTTATTATGCCATGCTCCTTTATGGGTTTATGGCTTCTGTAATTAAAACCCATAGGCACCTGGAAGGACAAAGTGTATATAAGGCATGACTCACCTGAAATTAAGCACTTTCAAACCCCATTAACTGAACTGGAGACACATGAACACATGAAGCTGCCTTATACTGACTAAGACCCTTGGTCCATCAAAGTCAGTATTGTCTACTGAGACTGGCAGTGGCTCTCCGGGGTCTCAGGCAGGCGTCTTTCACATCACCTACCTGCCTAGTCCCTTTAACTGGCGATGCCTTGGACTGAACCTGGGACCTTCTGTGTACCAAGCAGATGCTCTACCACTGAGCCGCGGCCACTCCCATGGATACTAAATGGTGGCCTTGAAGGTGGTTAATTTTGGCTTGATTATGACTGCTCCATTTAATAAAGGCTTATGGTTTTAGAGATAATGGGTTGGATCCAGACAGCTCTTTCACTCAATTTTGCCTAACTCCTCTCCTTACTACAGCCTCCTGCCCACATAGCTTGTGCACATGCTGGTCCCATGCATAGTAGTTTTTGGTGGTCAAAAAGAAACCCTCCTCCTTTTTCACCAGCAGAAAAGTTGGCTCGCTCAAATCCATTTTATCTGACCTGAATAAGGCTAACAACAGTCAAATTCTTAAGACTTTTATTTCCATACTAGGGGGAAAAGCTTATATATATATTTTTTGCAGTTGATCACCAGTTTGTGATTTCAAATAGTTATAATTTGTTGCCCTGAATTAATCATTCTAGAGCAACGTCTTCAAATTCTCCCCCAAACATACATTTGCACACTTAATTCAAATGATGTAACACATTAGGCTTTCAAATTAACAGCATCCAGCATACCTATGTTTGTAGAGGTAAAATGCAAACCCTGATAATATTAGAGCAAAGAAGGGTACCAGGATGGCAGCTGCAACAGAACTGCTGTTTGTGCCATAGTAATGATTGGGATGATCTGTGTCTACGCTTAAAGGACCTAAAAAAGGAAGAGAAAAAAGATTAAATTCTTACAGATGTGATTATAACAACTTCAGCAAGGCTGGGCTCTCAATTCAAGTATCTGTCTCATACTGATTTTTTAATGAGCAATTTTAGAAGACAACGGTGAAGGTTAGCACTGAGCAGAATCATTTATGGTATTACAGCTGAATGTTTAGATTTTAAAATAATGTTATTGCTCTAAATATGGGACTTGATGGCAAAAAAAAGTATGGGAGTTTTTGTATAAGATAAAAAGGTAAAGGTCCCCTGTGCAAGCACCGGGTCATTCCTGACCCATGGGGTGACATCACATCCTGACATTTCCAAGGCAGACTTTGTTTGCGGGGTGGTTTGCCAGTGCCTTCCCCAGTCATCTTCCCTTTACCCCCAGCAAGCTGGGTACTCATTTCACTGACCTCGGAAGGATGGAAGGCTGAGTCAACCTTGAGCCGGCTACCTGAAACCAACTTCCGTCGGGATCGAACTCAGGTCGTGAGCAGAGCTTTTGACTGCAGTTCTGCAGCTTAACACTCTCCGCCACGGGGCTCCTCTTTGTATAAGATAGGTAGATGTATATGAAAGCTGACCTGCCCACTGTCACATATACCATGGTAACATCCAGATTAGACTACTATAACACACTCTACATGGGGCTGTCCTTGAAGAATGTTCAGCTGGTTCAAAATGTGGTAGCTAGTATACTAATAGGGAGCTTAAACAAAAGGTATAACGCACCAGTAAAGTTGCAAAGACTTTTTTTGCCATCAAGTCACAGTTGACTTATGGCAACCCCCCTGGGGTTTTCAAGGCAAGAGACATTGAGAGGTGGTTTGCCATTGCTTGCCTCTGTGCACTGACCCTGGACTTCCTTGGTGGTCTCCCGTCCACATACTAACCACGGCTGACTTTGCTTAGCTTCTGCGAACTGACGAGATCAGACTGGCCTGGGCTATTCAGTTCAGGGCTTATACCTACTACACAACACCAATTCAAGACACTGGTCCTGGTCTTTAAATGACTTGAATCCAAATTATTTGAAGGAGTAATTTTTTATGAAACTTAATCCAGGTGTATGAACTGGCCTGAGTCCTGATATCATCCAAGGGTAGCTTTGCTACAGCAATCAATACTTTCAGATGTTTGTTCAGGTGTCCCATCAAGGAAATTTTGCTGCGTCCCAGCCTTGTTAAGATGCAGCAAATGGAAGAGGGGGTATGATCAGAACAGAAGCCTAACCAATTCCCCTTTGCCTTTCCCTGCCCCACGCTGTCAGTTTGGGTTGCAGAGAAAAGGGGAGATTGTTCCTGTCCTCCAAAGTCTGAGGGGGAGGGGAGATTTGGGGGGACAGCTTTTCTTCTACCCACACCAAGCAGTCAGCTTGCACTACAGAGAAAAGATGCTTCTCATCTCTTTTTTCGTATTGGGGAGATCAGAAGCTAATCACTTCAGCTCTCCCACCCACCAAGATGGAAGGCAAGGAGAAAGACGCAGCAAACTGTACATGCTTCAAGTCCAGAATTAGTTTTACAAATTCTGCTAATTACACTGAAATTCCAGAAAGCAGGACACAGAGCAGAATGACATTTTAGAAAAACAGAGCTATACTGCAAGGAAAATCCCAACAATGAGGCCACAAATCCCAACAATGAGACCACAAATAGGCATCTATTATCACTTTGGCCTGCCTTATGGGGCTTTTAAAAGGATTATTGAGGTCATGTATGAACCATACTTTACATATTCTAAAGAACTACTTAACTGTTATCTCTGCTGAAAAAAGTGTTAAAAAGAATGTTCCACATCTACGTGCAATTTGGTCCTCAAATAATGATATTCTGTTTAGTAATCTTGCATATCGATAATGACTTTATGCTTCCAACTAAGGTCTAGCTCATTTATTTCACTGAGATATAACATTCTAAAAATGGAGTCTTCTATACTTTGCAAACAACATTTAAAACTACATAATCAGCACCATGTATTATTCCTCATAAACATATTGTCCTTTCTGGGAGCATCCTGCAATCATCTTATTAGGGGTTGATGTGGCATGAAAAATGAAATAGCAGCATGAAAAAGTAGAATTAGCAATGGCATGTTTAAACTAATTTAGATTGTTTGTAAAGAAAATATAGTGATTGCATACAAGAAATATGCTTTATTCACTTTATTTGCCAATGCAATGATTTTAGGTTAAATCAGGATATTATACTGTATACAGTGCACTAAAGGAATTCTTACTTTGTCTTTGAAGCATAAATTTTCCAAAGCCATTTCTGTGGATGTCACCTTGATAGGTGAACACACCTCTTTCAAGCCCCGATGAAACCTAGAACAGAAAAAAAAAACACATCAAAAGGCCTCAGACCAATAAATAACTTCCAGACAGCAAAATAACCTCACTTTGATTTGCATTTGATGATGAGGGGTACAATAATAAAACAAATATTAAAACATTTTAAAAGGGGATTGATACCTTTAACAACATGAAAGCCTCGTTTGCAATTGAGGCACTTAAGACATTATATACAGCTTCAAAAATATTTTCACAATCACAAAGACCTTCTGCATTTGTAGTAGTTAGTAGATTGATGCTTCTGAAGTACTGCAAAGCAATGGTCCTTTAACTTTTCTATGTATCTCTAATTGAAAATTGGATTGAAACTTTGTAGTTGCCTGTTAAAGAATAAATCACTGCTTGATAAGTCGAATAAATTCAATGCAGATGTGGATGCCTTTTCTAGAATTCATCTTTAACTGAAATATACAGTGCAACTCTACACAGAGCTATACCTTTCTAAGTCCACTGAAGTAACTGAGATTACAAGAATTTAACTCCAGTTCGGACTGCACTAGTGGACTTCTAATTTAGTTCTTCAATATCATATCCTTACTCCTGACAAGACAGTCATGTTCAAAGTGTAATAAAACCTAATGAATTAGCTCCAACCAAATAAGGTGTTTTTAAATGACTGCTTTCCAAGGAGTCCGGTTACAAAAAGTGTGCATTCCATTCTTGTAATAAAAAAAATTCCAAAACTGATGAAAAAGTTGGCCCACTTCAGCTGCTGTGTATTTCATTCTTGCGGAACAACAGGGCAATAACGTTCTATCCCAAAAGCAGAGGCAATAAGGCAGATGTATGCAAGGACCATTGTTCTTAAGAACCAAGGGACCTGTGATGTGTTTCATACATTACTTAATGCATACTGCAGTATACCACTACAGTCATTAAAAAAGTATGCGAGAGGAGGAACATAACAAGTAACTAGAGACTGCAGTAAAGACACAAAAGCCTCTTCAGGATAACATATTTACTTACATAGCCATCTAATGCCCAGTTGTCATTTTCCAGCTTGCTTGCAAAGCCCTCTCTAGGATTTTTAATTTGATAAACTTTCAAAAGCAAATGGGCTTCTTCTTTCTTGTACACACCTATAAAGAAAACCACATGCAATATGTCTTAAAGCATATTTTTACCCTGTTTGTATGTGTTTTTTTTTACAAAAGTCACATAAAAATTAAGAAACCCTACAAATGACACATATACTGCACTGTTGTAATATTGATTTGCATCAACTAATTGATTCATATTGAGATTTTTCCTCACCTAAATAAATAATAAAATAAGGCACCTCTATTAATCAGCTTTGAAAGTCAGTAAGAAAGTCAATTCTCAATATAACAAGCTATTTCCTATAAAGGTCGAGGCCATCTGCTCCCTCAGCATCATGGCACCCTTCCCATGTGACTTGTCCCCAGGAAGTTTTAATCACATTTTTAATAATAGAGTCATGGGTTACAGGGCAACCACCTGCCATCCTCCCACCATAGATGAAATACAAGATCAGCTTATCATGCACAGTTCTGGCCTTCTCATGTTACCAGATCACAGTAGGATCCAACAAAACAGAAACACCCACACACACTCTCTTTCTCAGATGATGTAAGAATCTTCCTTGTCCGTTTGTCCAAGGTTCTGTCCATCTCTATTTACTAAATAGAGATTGCTTCAGTGAAACTCCAAATGCTATTGCTTCAGTGAAACTCCATAATCTTACAGTAATTTAAACTTGTAACCTTAACTCCCAAAGTTTCACAGAGCTCTTAGAGCACATTGAAAAATGTTCAAATCGATAGAGCTGATTATAAGCTGTGAAAACATGAAGCATAATTTTTGCTTGAAAGCAATGTTGAACGTATGTTGAAGCTGGTTGAATCTACAAATAATCTGTGGGTATGAGATTGACAGATGTTAATCTTTAAAGGATAGTAGACTATTGTATACTATTTTTAATCTTAAAAAAAAAGAACATTAAACATAGCAAGAATGGAAATAGTCTCCTATCCACAAGAAGTGTATGCAGAAGCAAATTTAGAAATGTTGAGTAGCAAAGGAGACAGGTGGCTGCTAAGGAAATGGAATGTCTAAAACAGCACAGCTAGCAATTCCTGCCCACCCCACCAATCATTCTGTGCAAAGCATTTCTGATCAAACTGAAATTCAAGATATGACAGTTCACCTTCCTCACTACCAATGCTCATGACCAGGATTTCTCATAGCACAAACAACCCTCTTTTGCATGCTGTATTTGGAACAGACGGCAAAATGCTCCTAAAACCTCCACCAATCTCACATAGCTAACCACCCCCTCCTCAATTTCCAACTTTACCTGATAGTTTAAGTTGTGTGCCGGATGCTTCAAGAAATGTGGCATTCACCTTACTGCTCGTGGCATTGAACCAGTCAACAGTTAGAGTTGCAGGCTGTCTTTTCCCTAGGTGCTCGTAAAAGCCCTTCCACAATGAATTTATAAAAAATACATCTGAAGGAACTGAAGGAAAAACGAACAAAGAAAGTAAATCACTACAAACTGCAAGGAGACGTGTTTCTTCCTTGTTCATATATTCATTATTTAGAGCACTATTAGTGCCCATATACTGTTTTATAACTAGTCACCTTTGCTATACTGAAATATTTATACTGTCAAAGATAACAGAGCATATGCACTTCTGCGAATATTGATGAGTTGTGACATTTTCCTACTGTAGTACGAACAGTCCAGCGCAAATATTTTTTTTCCTTCCGCTCTCTTTTCAGAGCCTTCATAAACATTTGATGAAAAACATATCTTATTATCATTTAAGGTGTTATTAGTACTTTGGTTATGTATGGGAACAATATTGGAAAAAATATTAGTTGACTGTAATATAATACAGACAGCTGTATCTATCTGTCTGTCTGTGTGTGTGTGTGTGTGTGTGTATATATATATATATATATATATATATATATATATATATATATATATATATATATATATATATATATATATATATATAAAAGCTTAGTCCCAACTGTTCCTCAGAACAAGCTTGGAGCAATCTAGATGCTCTTGGCAAAACGTTTGCATGGGTAAGCACTTCAGATTTCAAGGAGACTCGTGTGTGAATAACTAGGAACAGATATGCATTGGCCTGCTTATGTGCATGATCACATATTAATATTTTAAGGTAATTTATTTAGAACATTTTGCCTCACTTTGCAGAGATTCAAAGCTGTTAATTAGCATTAATTATGCTTTTAATTATGCCACCAGTTTTCTAGTACATGCGAGCCCAAGTAGAGATCTCAGTCCTTCATACTGTATCATGTGTATTGTTTACTCACCCTAAAACGTCGATCTGGCAGCCTAAAAATCTAAATATACTGTATGTGTGAATGCAAAATGGTCTATATCAAAAATGCCTGTCATAGAGCTGACAGTAAATGTCAGTGCTGCCTTTTATATCTCTTGAATTCCAGTGCAAGAAAGTTAAACATACTGGCTTGTTTTTAAGCTCTGCTGGACTTCTATTTGATGAAGATCAGAACAGCAAGGAAGAAAGGCGGCTATACACAAAATTTATTTTTATCCTCTATTGGGGTGACTGAAAGCTAAAGTAGATTTTGGAATAACATGCCTTTTTTGTGTTGTGGCAGATATCGAAATTATTTTTTAGACAATGCAGTGTTCAAATAGAGTCCTGTATACATCCTAGTCCTGTTGTTTCCATGTCTATTCTCTTACACACACACACACACACACACAAACACGTGACCCACAAAAAAATTCTAGGAGCAGCTAGCCTATCCCCCCACACACACACATCTTTGCTTCCTCCCCTCTCCCCACTACTTCTCTCAGTCTCTCACTCTTTCTCTCTCCTGGCCACCCCTTTTCTTACTGTCTCTCCATGACTGTCACTTTCTCTCTCTTTCTACCCCCCACCCACACACATCACTCTCTCGTTCTGTCCAAATCATTTTCCTGGCCTCCCACCTTCTTCCTCTTGCCCTCCCATAGCAGCAGTGGTGGCAGCAGTTCTCCCAGAATCACAATGGATCCCCCAGTTACAGAGATCAGTTCCCCTTAGGATTGCCAGTTTCATGTTGGGAAATTCCTGGAGATTTGGGGGTGGAACCTTAGAGGGTGAGGATTGGGGAGAGAAGCAACTTCAGCAGTGTATAATGCCATATAGTTCACCCTCCAGAGTGGGCATTTTCTCCAAGAAAACTGATCTATGTTACCTGGAGATCAGCTATAATTCTGGGTGGTCTCCAGCCCTCACCTGAGGGTTGCCAATGCTACTTCCCCTGGAGGAAACAGCATATTTAGAGAGTGGAGTCTATGGCACTATACCTTTCTGAGGTCCCTCTCCTCAAATCCCACCCTCCCCAGGGTCCACCCTCAAAACTCTAGGAATTTCCCAACCAGGAGTTGGCAATGGCAACCTTATCACCTTCCTACCCAACAGCCAACCTACCTTTATCTGCCCCTCGGTCTTAGGTTTTTCATCTCCCCCCACCCCGCAGCTTATACCTTGGAAAACTACCATCTTTCTCCACCGTGGGGACCAAAGCCACTTCTATTAGTCTCCTTTCCTTCTTTTTATCTGCACAACAACTCTGTGAAGTAAGTTAGGCCAAAAGTATGTGACTAGTCCAAAATCACTCAATGAGCTTCCACAGCAAGATGGGGATTTCAAACTGGGTCTCCCAGACCCTGCTCTGAATCTCTAACCGCTACAGCATACTGGCTTTCATAGGGCGGCTGCTATTGAACCAGGCCTAGTTGAGTCATTCAAGTGGGGTGGTATCAAGTCACCCTGCGGTTGCTGCCAGGCCTAGGGTTGCTAACCTCCAGGTGGGGCCAAATGATCCACCGGAATTACAACTGAACTCCAGATGACAGAGATCTGTCCCCCTGGAGAAAATAGCTGCTTTGGAGGGTGGGCTCTATGGCATTATACCTTGCTGAGGCCTCTTCCCTCCCCAAACCATGCCTTCCTCAGACTTCACCACAAAATCTCCAGGAATTTCCCAAGCTGGGCTTGGCAACCGTAGGCGTGACCACAGTGAGTCCTCTCTCAAAGGCCAAAATAGTCCTGGAAAGGGCCCTGCCCTCTCCTCCCGCCTTTTACTCACAGAAACTGAAGCCTGGAATGCTGTGGTTGGCTAGCAACAGCCACGGAGGGAATCCATTGCTTAAAGCTACATGCGCTTTTTCTTTTTCTTTTTTTAAATACAATTTTCAGGTTTTTTAAACCCCCCAAAGTATTTTTTTCCCCCAGATTTCACATTTTTCTGCAAACCTGGGGCCCTTTTCAGGTTTGTAGAAAGACCTGTCTTGCCCGTTCACAGCGCCAGTCACTGGATTTAAAAGTATTCAAAGATCTGACCGATTTCATTATTAGAAATAAATAAATAAATAGTTATGTATGTATATATAAAAGTATGCATGTGTACATATAAAAGACATAGGATATAGTCTTGGATCCTAAGCCTTGCCTGCATTTGTGTTCCTCTTTGTTCACTGTGGAGGCAGTCCTTGGATGCACATTGCTTTCTGCTGGCTCTGCATGCCTTTTGACTCATGGGAAAATAGTGATTTTGCACGAATGGAAGCTCTTAGCCCCCAAGCAACATACTGCACAGTGGGGGACCATCACTGCAATGGAAGGAGTGTGATGTGAGCAGAACCAAGGCTTAGGATCCAAGCCATAGAACTGTAAATAGATACAGAAATTGTTCTGACACATAACTAAAGGATTTGGTCAACTGCTTCTTATGATACTGGGTTGAACTCAAAGCACCATTCAAAGAGAAGTACACATGCATAAATAGGGCTGACTGGAGCTCTTTATTATATGCATGCTGGGACGGATAAGGGGTTAACCTGCAGCAAGAGCTGAGAGTCTGCAGCAAGAGCTGACAGGCCAAGAGTGGGCGGAGCCAGAGAGCTGCCACTCTTGAGTTCTGACAGAGAAAGCATTCAAAGTTTGGGACCCAGCCTGACAGGACGGCTGTGATAGGATTCGAAGCTTGAGACCAGCCAGAGAGGGCTGTGTGAGATTCAGAGCTTGGTAGCAAGACCGAGCGGAAGCCAGACTATACTCTGAGAACCTGAGGGGTTCTGTGAAAGCCAAAGCTATTGACACACACAACCTGTGGGAGTGACAGGAGTGAGAACTGGGTTAGAGAGGGCCCATTCTCAAGTCACAAGGGGAATTAGTCTCTGAGGTAGAGCTATTCAAGTAGCAGGAAGGTGTGGAGAATTACAGCCACTTAGGTGGGGTAGTTGGAGAGAGCTAGGCTGGGAACAGAGTGAGGGTCTGAAGCTGAATGACAGACTGAGAGTCTGAACGTCTGAGTAATAGTTCTGTGAGGTAGAACTAAGCTTGAGAACTGAGAACTGAAAGTAACTTGAGTGAAAGGGAACATCTAAGCTATTTCTCTGAAGTAATCTTGCTTGTATCACTCTAACTCTGATTTTTCCCTCCAAAATATTCTGCCTTTTCCTTGAAAACCTCTTTCTGTGAGTTCTGTTAAATAAACTTCCCTCTTTTCTCTGTTTAAGTTGAAAAGCCTCTTGTCTCCTATTTTTCACTGAGGTAAATAAGGGAGTGGGACTGGAGGAGAAGAAGGAAAATAATTCTCCTCACAAATATACTCAGGCCAACGCCTTTTCCCCTCAGCATATACGGCCGGGCTGAGTGAGTGGGATATTTGAAGTGGTTGGAAGGAGGGTGCGTCATACATGCTCATTTCCCTTTGATCAAGTATGAAGAAGTATAAGGCAGATCTACTAACTGTGACCTACCAGGTTGAATACAGCCTACTGCCCTTTGCATACCAGCACTCCTGATAATTGACAGGATGCTCATGAAACCACCTATGCTCTATGCTTCACCAATTTGGTTTTCAGGTCCAGTTAAACTATTTGACAAACTTCAGATGACTTTTCCCCATAAAATCTTCACTCTGCCTCCATGTATAGCTTCTTCAATTGTACAGCTTGAAATGGGCCTTCCAAATATTTCAACCTTGATATGGAAAGCCATTATCAACTATAAGTTTAGACTGCTCAATGCCAAAGACCTTCCAGTACTTATTCAGTTGGCACCTGTGGGCGCTGTTGGTCCTTGTGGAACAGAGCTGTGAATTACAAAACTACCCAACTGAGCTCATGGAGGCCTTTGAACCCTCTACTGGAGAGGAAAAGAGCACTAATTATCAAGAAGCTTCTCAGACAGGTTTATGACCTTTTGCTTAAACACACTGGAAGGAAATGTTCCCTGCTTTATGCAGGAATCAAATAACCAGCCGAATTTGAACTCCCTCTACTTTCTTATGCTGATGGTTCCCAAACAGAGGTGATCCTTTATTATAGCAGGCTGCAACACATTACCTACAGCTCAGTTGAAAGGTTGTTTCCTTAAGACACCTCCAGATCAGCGTCTTTGTGTCTTACTGGTGGATGATTCATTATTTTTTACATGTCTTTTTTTACTGCCAAAATATGCCACAGCCATGGAGAAATTTCTTGCAAAGTAGCTACTAAAATACTCAGCTACCCCAGATGTTCACAAATTAAGGCTATTTTTAAGTGGCTACAGCAAGAACTGAATGGTTACCGTGGCTAATTTTAGTTTTGCTTACATTCTTTTGGTTTATGGCCTATGGGCTATTAAACCTCAATAAAGTAAGTGGAACACAGCCTACTCTTGCTGGGTATGGAAGCTTACTGCAGACTTGATAACCCTCTTGTTCTTGCTGCTGCCTGAAACTGCAAAAACAGGGGAAATGTGAAGCATCTAGCAGGCTATAATCTTTGGATGGTTGGATGCATTAAACTGACCGTGTATGGTGTAGGAATACTGCATACTATGAAGGTGCTGGCCCTATTAGTCAGAGGCAATCCTTGTCTTCTTTGATTCACTCCAATTTTTCATGCTCATAAAACATAGAGAATAGTCAGCACTAGAGACAGCCTTTAACTGGTTAAAATGTTACAATCATTGTCACCTATAGCACACCCCTGATAATGCTGGATTCTATGGAGATGTGCATTCTTTGCTTTTTTCAGCATCACACTAAAGAACCTTGTTCCCCAGGCTAAAGATGACATGTACAGTAGACTCAGACCCCATGCATCATTGCTGTACACTGGGTTTACAAGAATCAATCATACAGAAGAGGAACAGGAAGGAAAGGTCAACACAGTTAAAAAAGCAGAGTTAACTACAACGTGCCTTGTTCCATCAATTTATTGTTTGAGTCACAACACACTTCTGCAATGTAGAAACAAGGGATTATCAGACTTCTCATAATGTCATACTGGTAAGTCTTATATCTATACTAGCACATAAAAGTTTAGGGGTAATATCTGCTCTTCTGAATACTATGAACATGAAAGCATTTGGCTTGTGCATGTTTTAAAATCTGTTTTGTATATGGATCTAGAGAAGCCAATGCCAAAACATACCTAGAAACACTTTCTCAATTCACTTTTTCAACTGAATTGTTGTCCATAAAATGTAAACTTAATGAGTTGTATCCGAAGAGCTATGAGCAGAAGAGATCTTTTCTACCTCTGCAAGCCATCTGAAAGCTGGTTGGGGAACCACTGGGAATGGGGTGGTTTGTTCACAAGGCACAATAGCTTAAATGAAAAATCTGCACAGATTGTGGACTTCCCATTGTACAAGCAGAAGTTCCTTCTGCTCGCAAGGCCAGATTTGGATCCAGTAAAATATATTTGATGCACCATTTTAAGACATTTTCATTACATTTGGATTTTGAAAATTCATGTGGATATAAATTGAGTAACAATGAAAAGCAGATTAAAAACTGGAATTAGAAAAAAAATAGCATCCAGGTTTCATGCATATTCTGTTATAGATCCAGAGTACCAGAATTTGGAGTAGTTCCAGGCCAGGTTTTGTTGGCAGAGTAATTAACACAGCAAAGGAGCACAACCTGATTAAAGTGTAGATCAGTGGTTCCCAAAGTGGGCAGTATGAACCCCTGGGGAGTGGGATTACCTAGGGGGGCACTAAGAGGCAAGAGGGCAGCAGGGGATGCTAGAGGTGGGCTCCTTCAACTGTGTTGGTCACTAATTTACAATAAATCAAGCTATGGCACCATGCTGGCAAATTTGGTGGAAACTATCAGAATTTTTTTCCAGTCTTTGAAAAGCTGGTACCACTGGATCAAGTTCATTAGTTTTGTTTAATAAATTTCAACTAAAAGGTTTTAATGTATTTTGAATAGATGCGCATCCTACTGCCTTCTTCCCTGGCGGTAGTTCTATAAGTGTTCATGTTTGGTTCTTGATCAGAGATTTGACCTTTTCTTCTGCAACTTTTCTTCATTTTTCTGCTTCTTTTGCAGGCATTCTTGCTATGTCTTCCCATGTGGAAGGCTCAGGTATAATGTCTGCCTTTGCTAGATAAGAAAGTCTCCTTGGTGGTACTTCTTTGTGTGATCTTGCTGACCATCTCATACACAGTTCTGGTTGTTTAGGTTCTACAGGTGTGGCACATGTGTTGTCCATCGTGCTCAGATGCACTGTTTCTATTTGCTGTGCTTCATTTTTCTGAGGTGGTGTAGATTCACTGATATCTACTTTCTCCATGTTGCTTGATTTTTCCCTTTCGTCAATGTAGACCACTTTACAGATCTTGACTGTTTCTGTCTCTGAGTTGAGGAGTCTGTATCCTTTGCATCCCAGTATGTACCTGACAAAAGTGCCTTCTGCTCTAAGATCCATCTTGGTCTGCTTTTCTTTTGAAATGTAAGTGTAGGCTTTTGATCCAAACAGATGATTCAGGCTGGGTTTGTGCCTGTACCACAGTTCAAATGGTGTACTACTTGCACCTTTAGTACACATGAACACATGAAGCTGCCTTATACTGCATGAGACCCGTGGTCCATCAAAGTCAGTATTGTTTCCTCACCCCGGCAACAGTTCTCCAGGGTCTCAGGCAGGGGGCTTTCACGTCACCTACCTGCCTAGTCCCTTTAACTGGAGATGCCGTGGATTGAATCTGGGACCTTTTGCATGCCAAGCAGATGCTCTACCACAGAGCCACAGCCCCTCCCCAATCTGTAGAAGGTAATCTGTTCTGCAGATAAGTAGCAGTGTTGATTGCTTTCCCCCAGAGCTTGTCAGGTAGGTCTGCCTCAAGGAGCACGCATCTTCTAGACATTTCAGTGAGAGAGCGCTTTTTCCTTTCTGCTACACCATTTTGCTCTGGTCCATTTTGTATAGGACTGTAAACGATGCTCTGTTCCATCTTCAGTCAAATAATTCCTCATCTCATGTCCCATGTACTCCTCTCCATTATCAGTGCAGATTGCTAGTGGCTTTCTTTGATGTCTGTCACTGACCATTGCTACACATCTCTGAATGTCTGAAATCTTTGTTCCAGGCACTTGACAGATGAATCTCTCTATCAACCATTATGAATCTCTCTGTCTTCCTCCTTAAAGTCTTCTAGGCAGCCAAGTCTTCTCAAAGCATCACAGACTTCCTTTCTGAAGAGTTGAGCGATTTCCAAAAAGATGGTTTTCCTTACTTAGCACGGCAACCTGTAACCTCACACCCTGAAAGAGCATGAAGGCCTAATATTGCTTTAACCTTTTGAGAGCAAAAGGACGAACAGACACAATATTAGGCCTTTATGATCTTTCAATTTGTGATTTTACAGGTTGCCTTGCTAAGAAAGAAAAACCATCTTTCTGGGAAGTCTTCAATGTAGGGGGGGGGGAATGGAAATTAATCCAGTCCCTTATGTGGGGCAATATCCCAGCACTCACTTGTTGCAGGATATACCATCTGTGTCAATCAGCAGTGTTAAAAACAGCCAAAAGCTATGTGGAGGAATATTGACAGCACACATATTTAAAATGAAAGAAAACTGTATTTAATAAAAGATTATAAAGTTCTGTAAATAAACAACATTTTCTTAAGAGGTTTGTACTGCTTTTCTTATATTAACTGAAACATTGTTACTTCTTCATAGAGTGTGAGGCAGAGAGCGAACACAGAGTGATACTTAGAGTGAGATTTCTGACTTCCTTCTGAGACTGAGTGCTGAGTGAAACCTGAGTGAATGACAGTTGGCAGCGTCTGTTAGAATCAACTGCCACCAGAAGGGAGGGGCCGACTCCACAGGAGCACAGAGCCCCCTGCCAATCAAACTAGGCTCCAGCTTTAATCCAACATTCAACTCTTCAGAAAAGGAAGTTTTTAATGCTTTGAGGAGAATTGGCTGCCTAGAAGACTTTAAGGAGGAAGATGTAATGTTGATAGAGAGATTCATCTGTCAAGTGCTTGGAACAAAAATTGCAGACATCGGTCAGCTCCATTGGTGGATAATTGCTAAAAAGGGTACACAAAGTGAAAACCTGCCACCAACAAGATAATCTCTAACACCTCAAACTTTAAGAACACATTACCAGGTGATGGAGTGGGGACACGCTGATCAACAACACCCAATTCTTCCAGAGCTATCTCACTTTGGGTGGGAGATGGCAGAGCAAAACTACCCTCCTGTCACAAGTACTCTTCCATGTTCACCAGAGTCCATCTTGCAGCTAATAAAATGCTCTTGTCTTAAAGGACGATGTACTCTAAATTTCAAATGCTGAAGTCAGTCCCTAAGATGCACAGAGCTGTGCAGGTATGGTGGTGATGAAGAGCTGCCCAAGAATAATGTTGAGAAAGATGAGGAGGAGGAAAATGACCTTTGGGACTCTGATAAAGACTTGTAAAACCTGCTAAGCATTCTTTCTTTGTAAATAAATACTATAGTTTCAACAAATTGTATATTCCACTGTGAAAGTTACATATTATTTCATATAGACCTAAAAAAGAGGATTTATAATGGAATTAATAGCATAACAGCCTATATCTCCTAAACGGTTAATAATACCAAAATGTTGTTACTGTTGTTTTTTAAGAACATAAGAACATAAGAAAGGCCCTGCTGGATCAGACCAAGGCCCATCAAGTCCAGCAGTCTGTTCACACAGTGGCCAACCAGGTGTCTCTAGGAAGCCACTAACAAGACGAGTGCAGCAGCACCATCCTGCCTGTGTTCCTCTGCACCCCAAATAATAGGCATGCTCCTCTGATACTAGAGAGAATAGGTATGCAGCATGACTAATATCCATTATAACTAACAGCCATGAATACCCCTCTCCTCCATGAATATGTCCACTCCCCTCTTAAAGCCCTCCAAGCTGGCAGCTATCACCACATCCTGTGGCAGGGAGTTCCACAATTTAACTATGCGTTGTGTGAAAAAATATTTCCTTTTATCTGTTTTGAATCTTTTTGTTCCTTTTTATGTTTAACAAAGAAGGTCCTTAGCAAAATTTTCATAGGACCACTCTGAAGGAGTTATAGCCTGGAATGCAAATGAATGTCAGTAGGGGAAGTCATCTTGGATTTATGACACCACACAGGCAATATGCCACAAATTCAGACAAAACTCCTGGTATTACATGATAGTACACTATATTAGCAATGTATCCATTATAGTCATTCATTCCCTTCAATCAAAATCCCACGGAATTACCTATGACCTAGGACTACAGATCAGAGGGCTGCAGTGGGAAGAGGGAGGCAGGATTTGTTCGGTTTGGCTGATGGAAAATTTACTCTGTATCCATCCCATCTTGATATTCAGAAAGCATACCTTGCATGTAGATTTTTTTTAATACAAAGACATGCTGTACATTCAACATAGAAGACATATTAAGCGTGACACAAACTGAGAAAAAAAGCACAATTGTTCCTTAGTTATACTGAGTTAAATATTCCAATATGGTGGTTTATTAACGTTTCAATACCATCTACCATGGTCTTTCAGGATTAGTTGGATGGGAAGGTTTATCATGGAGCCACCATGAATGCATCTGATCCTAGATGGTGAACTGGTGCCAATAGATGGCGTTGTAGCACTTCTACTATCGGGTTCTATCCTGTCCTGATGCTAGTTAACAACTGCATGAAACTGCTAAGGAGATTTCCAGAGATATTCAATGAGGTGTCATTATTATGTGAATGACAATCTGCTTTATTTCTCCTTTTTAGTAAGACCAGATGGAGCAGTAGATGTTCAAAATAGGTTTATGGAGATGGTAATGAGCTGGACAAGATGGTAATGAGCTGGACAACCTCAACTCTAATCTAGTGAAGACTGAAATGCTGTTAGTTGGTGGGAAATGAGAAGTCAGCTTCTTTTGGATGGGGTGCACTTCCTCTGAAAGAGTAGTTTCTAAACTTGAAGGTATTTTTATCAGGCACTGAAGACTTGAATTGGTCCACCAGCTTCTTTGAAAAGTGAAATTTTGCATAACAAGGCTGCTAATAGGTACATCTTCATGAGAACATATCTTGCCAGTCTTGAAGGAGCTCTAAACCAGAAGATTTTCTTAACCCTTTAGTTTACCCTATTTTTCTTGGTTGGCTATTTTCCCCTTTTTGTGGAGCTGTACTAGCTTCCAATTAGTTTTCAAGCACAATTAAAAATGCTGGTCCTTACCTTTAAAGCTTTGAACTTACTGGGATACTTGTATCTTAATTACTTTTTCTTATATGAAGTGAATCAAACATTAAAATAGTAATCCAAGGCATGGCTGAGTGTGTCCCCTCCTACTGAGATAAGACACATGGTCATAAAGGACAGATCCTTTTCTATGGTGGCACCTCGATTGTTGAATTCCTTCTTTGCCACTATACACTTTTATTGTATATTTTCAGTTGGCAGACAAAACCTCTGTTCTCTCAAACTTTTCATATTTAGCTTTTCAGTATTTATGACTGCTCCTGAATTTTGATATACAGTTTTTGATTTATGATTTTAGTACTGGGTTTTAATCGATGTTAAATTTAATCTCTGATTTGTTTAAATCTGTTTTCACCTGCTTTTATTTTGAAGTTTTAATTTTTTTTATTACTGCAATAGTTTTAACGTTATTGTCGAAGGCTTTCACGGTCAGAGTTCATTGGTTCTTGTAGCTTATCCGGGCTGTGTAACCGTGGTCTTGGAATTTTCTTTCCTGACGTTTCGCCAGCAACTTTGGCAGGCATCTTCAGAGGATTAACACTGAAGGACAGTGTCTCTTCAGTGTTAATCCTCTGAAGATGCCTGCCACAGTTGCTGGCGAAACGTCAGGAAAGAAAATTCCAAGACCACGGTTACACAGCCCGGATAACCTACAAGAACCAGTTTTAACGTTATTTATCAGTGGTTCTGTTGGTTTTAGTGGTTGTAATTTAATTTTCTTTTTGTGCAGTGCTTTGAGAACTATATTGTTGTGAGGCAGTCTAAAACAAATCAAGTCAATCAATAAATGTGGATATAGTAGGCTCCACAAAGGATTTGCTTGAGCAGAAATTTTAAAAAATGAATACAGATTCAACATGGTCAGCTGGGGCGACACTACAAAATGATGCGTTCCTCCCCTTCACTGGAGTGCCTGCAGTGTGAACGGGACTGAAATGGTTGCATGAAAACCCAGTTTGCATGATTCTTTCCCTTCACAGAAACAAACTGAAGCTTTCCTGTAATGAAGTATGAAGTGGGGAAAAACTGACACTGGGGTGGGAGGAAGGGGTTTCTGCCCCTCCATCACCATATTACTGCAGCATTGGCTCCTACTGAATCTATAAACAGGGGCATAAAAAGGATACCCCAGTTCAAAGTATCATTCTCTGGCAGCCTGATCACCAGAAAGCAGTGCTTAATTTTGTTATGGGCACTGCATTTCCATGCACATCCACAGTTAGAATGAGCCAATAAAGCCTTTAGGATTATCTACATGAGTATGGCATGTAAATCGCAAGTAAATCCATGCCTTCTCCTGTTTTCCACCCAGGGACCAGGGTACATTTCAGTCATACTATTGCACAAGCAGAACATCTATGGATTTTGTTTCTTTCTTGTTCAACATTCTAAACTGAGGAGTAAAATAGCTCTTTGCTGAATCGGAGATACCTTTGATATGCTGAAGAGACTCTTTGGATGCATCTCACTGATGGCAATAATAACTGTTCCAAAGGCCGTTTCACACATTATGCAAAGCCACAACTTGGTTTACCATTGCACACTTTATATAGTTAACAGGGTACTGGAGTTCTTAGACATGTACTTGGATACTTGAATGCATACTCATACTCAAATCAGACACAAAAGTGTACGTATCAAATATAATGTGTGAAGCAGATGAATGGATGTCACATGGATTGTTTTAGGGATGTGCAGCTGTTTCTTGTGTTAAGTCTTACTGCCTGCAAGGAGGTATCCTATGTAACAAATCTGTTTGCTTCAAGGATCTTTGAAAATTTGTTTTTACCTATTAACTGTCTGTGTTGGTCTCAAAAATTTTCATGTGAGCAATTTAATGAACTTAAAATTCGATTGTATAAAATTATGACTTTAAAAAGATATAGGTGAAAATCAGAGTTTTATTTCTAAATGTATGGCATGGAGAAAAACTTGAATTTTAAAATATTTTTTTAACTTGTAATTTGAACTTTTATAAGATTTAAAGCAAAACAGATTTTTAACTAAAAAGTATAATTAAATTCTACTTTCATTATAAGGCTCTCTATTATAGTACACGGACCAATATAAAGACATTTTAATCCAATTTCTTATTTGGAAAGCATAATTAATCTTAGTTCACAGTGAGGTGGTAAAATTTGATCTATGCTGTACCATTTTGTAAAGTGAGGGTTGACATGAATGTTCCTTCATATAACAAGTTCTTTCTACACAGAAAATTAGTATGTCAAGGCAAAAGCTATGTTACAACCCAGGCAGCCTATTCTTGAAGGGGGGGGGTAGATAGTCGACAGCCGGGGGCAGCACAGCTGCGCTGCCTCCTGAGATGATTCCTGGCTGTAAAAAAGAATTTAAAATGCCTTTGCCAAAACCCCCATGAAACTCTCACACTGAGTTTCACGGGGATATGCCAGCTATTTTACTGGCATAGCAACACTGCAGCATAGAGGGGCATTCCCAGGCCAAAAGGGGTTTGGGAGCTGACTGACATCCGCTCTGCCCTGGGAACATCCTGGGAATGCCCCCCCCCCCAATGCCGGCATGGGCACTTGCTTCTGGGATTTTGCTGCCCACATTTCAGTGCTGGCGGCTGAGGTCTGCGCTGCTGTGTCGCTCCCTGGTGCCAGTGTAAGTGGCCCCAGACTGGTGTCCATGCCACTTATCATGATGCAAAGTGGCTCCTATGGCACTTCAGCCCACTCTTCAGGACTGCACAGTTAGATTACAATTCTAAACAGGGTTACACCCTTCTAAGTCTTTCTGTGACTTCCACAGACTTGGAAGTCTTAGGACTGCAGTTAGTTTCTATGAATTGCTTCATACAGTCATTATTTTTAAACCAATATTAAGCCCAGGTGTGTGGGCTTATGTGTACCTCCCCCCTCCTTTCTCATGTGAAGCATCCCAGTGAGAAATGTACTGTGGTTACCCAAGATATACAGCTACAGGCACAAAGGTTAACTGGAGATACTTTCACCCCTTCCCCAAACTGGGATTCCAAGCCAGGCTTAGAAAACTAGCAGCGTGATCCTGAACAGAACTAAACCCTTCTAAGTCAGTTGAAGTCCATGGCTATAACTCTGCTTAGGACGACCCTTTAACTACAGCTAACAGACATGCTGACATTGATACGTCGCAAGTAAGTAGAGTTACATTGCAATCTTAATAACACTTTCCTGGGAATAAACCTCATTGATTAAAATGGGGTTTACTTCCATGTAGACTGGTTTAGGATTGCTCCCTTAGTTTCTAGCTTGGGATTCTCCACATGGGAAGGGAGAAGGGGAGAAGTGAAACAAACACAGGTGGGCCCATAAAAAAGCCAGGTTTACATCCATCACAATTTAATGTGGTTAAGACTGAAGCCTAAATACAGCCTACATGTCTAACCTACTATAGGTAAGGACCCAAACATCTAATAATAGGCTAGGACTTACAGTTTTCCATTGGAGGGTCAATTTATTGTATGGAGAAGTATTTATGGACGTGGACTCCATCTGCAATCTGAAGAGGTACTTCCTAGTACCACCTCAGTGAGAACCAGGCCACGGAAATATTCTTAGAGAATACCTCAAAAGATGGCATTATTTTTTAATTTTTTTAAATTTTAAACTGCTAATTACAGTTTATTTCAGACATGGTTTTTGTAAGTCAATGGTTTGTGACATTCTCTTGTTTTTTTGACACTGATAATGAAATCATTCCGTTAAAAGTTAGAAAGAATTTTTTCTGTAGAGAAATACTGGGCTACAGAGCAATTTAATGTATTTAGTTCTAAAACTGTTCTTGTATACAAACCTGGAGTTTTAGTTATTGTTTCATTAACTTCTCTCATTCCTTTACCTACAAGTAAAAAGACAAATTATCATTTTTATGAACATACTGTTTACTATAGAGAATGTTGATACATAATGCTTGATTGAGACAATTGTGTGTTCTCCAATGAGCCTACCATTTATAGCAGGAATAACTAAAACCTATAATATATTACATATTCAAGCAAATATAATTCTACACACTCATCAGTAAAAAAGGAGAAATCTCTTGGGAGTCCAACATTTGTAATGAAGCGAGCTTGCAGAAATAATTACTGTTCTCATTTCTAAAAAAATGATTGGTTTTATATCAGCCACAGTGCTGTAACAGAGAGCCTTATACTGGTGAGGAAGATAGTGTACTTATGTGTCCATAATTATGTTATACACACCCTAGAAACCTGCTGTTAAATTACTCTGTGCTAATGGCATAAACCAGAAACAGCCAGGACAATGACAAGACTTCATAATACATGCAAACAGTGGCCAGCTTTTTCCAGCGTGTGCTATAATTTGGAAAGAATGATAGAGTGCCACTGGTGGACACGGCAGTCTTGGGATGGGTTTGCTGCTAAGCCTATTAAGATCAAGGAGAGAAGGGAGCAGTGTAACAACTTGGGATATGTTCAAGCCAGGCCGTTGGACTCCAGCAGGCAGCCCTCTTCCCCTGATGCCGCTTGCTGGGCCAGTGGGGGAGGGGGGAATGAGAGTGGATCAGTGGTGCCCATGACATGCTGACATCACTTCTAGGTCTCACCAGAAGTGACATCAGAATGTCACTGGCAATGTCAGCAAGCCCCCTCCCATTTACTCTACAGCTTATGGCACTTTGGTCACATGTACACAAACTGTGCTATATGTCATATTTCACAATGCTTTGCCCTGAGCTACTTCACCTTATATTTTTGACAATTACCCTTATATGAATTCAATAATTTTAATGAGGCCAAAACAATAATTCCCCCTTAAAGTGGGGTGTGGAAAGCTTACAGAACTTCAGCCTTGCAGAAGTCTCACTTTCAGGATTGGACTGCACTAAAGCAAAAAAACAAACAAAACAAAAAAACGAGGTCCCCGATACATTAGAAATATTTAACAGCACCCTTGCATGAAGAGTGCTTCTTGCATGTGGGTTGTCCTAAGATTCTCCAAAGCTGAGATGATGTCTTATTCCATGACAGTAGAATGTGCAGAATATAAAGTCGTGTTTCCATTTATGGGAAAAGTTAAAAATAATGATAGGAAAAAAATGCAGGTATGGAATTAGTGGGGCAGGAAAAGGTAGCCTGGTCTGTGCAAGTGAAGATGATGGCATAGTTAGTATAAGTAACAAAGCCTGGAAGAATAGCACAGATCCACTGAACAAACCATCACCCGCTTGCCCAAGTATACACATTATACTGATTCAATCATGTATATTCTGGCTGTCCCTAACCTTTTATGAAACTCAAATTGGTACATCTTTTGTTTACTGAGGTCTTAATCAGCTTTAGACAGCAATATCTAGATATTCTTGGTTTAGTTCAAAGGATTCATCCTAAAATGTACTTCAAACTGTTACATCAAGCTCAACAAATGCATTTCTAGTTTGACATTTAATGATGTTTTATGAACTATGTATAAAATACTGCCTTGAACATGACCTTTTTTTCCAATTCAGGCCATAAGTACAAGTGTAGGAGATGAACAGAGATTGTCCTCAAAAATTTAGATCAAGTGAAGTCCTGAAAGAACATTTTTTGCCCAGGGACACATTTTTTAAATTTTCCAATGGCAATAAATAAATTAATAATTTTTAAAACAAACAGACTTTTTAATATGAAAACGTTATATTTCATAGACATAAAGAACATAAACACAGATATTTAGTTTACTCAGGGATTTTTCATAAGCCTGACAAGGTATGAAGAAAAGTTTACTTTTATAGTATTATATGTAGTTTTCATTAAACACTAAGCAACAAATGTGAAACATTTTAAGACTGATACAAACTGAAATAAGCAATTTACAGCTACACCAACACATTTCTATCCATTCCAAGTATCGTTTTACTAAATCGGTATAAGGGATCTGCTTAATGTATCTATAGTTCAGTCCTATAGAAAATCAAACCGTATAATAAAAAATGCACTAGGGAACTGTAACAGGGGCTGCATCCACACATCATTGGATACTGCACTATCATTACACTACAGCAATCATTTGCAGTTGCACTGACTGGTCCACACAGGAGAATCCAGCTACAAATAATTGCTATAGTGCAACAATACCTCAACATCCAAAAACGTATGGATGTAGCCAAGCAGTATCAAAATCTGTAGGGAAGGCCCAGCAACCTTAGGCAGGCTAGGCCAGTGATGGCGAACCTTTTAGAGACCGAGTGCCCAAACTGCAACCGAAAACCCACTTATTTATCCCAGAGTGCCAATGCGGCAATTTAACCTGAATACCATCCCCAGAGGGGGCCCAGAGGGAGAGGCTAGGGTTGCCAAGTTCCTCTTCGCCATGAGTGGGAGGTTTTTGGGGTGGCAGGGTTTGGGGAAGGACTTCAGTGCCATAGAGTCCAATTGCCAAAGTGGCAATTTTTTCCAGGGGAACTGATCTCTATTGGTTGGAGATCACTTGTAATAGCAGGAGATCTCCAGTTAGTACCTGGAGATTGGCAACTAGTTCCTTAGTGTTTTCTCTCTAGATATCAAGACAAATTGAAAGGTGTTTGGAGGATGGCTTGTGGGCACTTCAAAGGTGGAATAGGACTGCACGCCCCTCCGCCCGCACAGACCCAGAGGGCGCCGGAGAAGCCGCTGGAGGGAAGGAAGGAAGGAAGGAAGGGAGGGGGAATGGGAAGGAAGGGAGGGAGAGAAAGAAAGAAAAAGAGAGAGAAAGGGAGAAAGAAATGGAGCAAGGGAGAGAAAGAAAAGTAGGGAAAGAAAAGGACAGAAGGAGATAAAGAAAGAAAGAGGCCATTTATGCATGGGAGGTTTTGCCTTGGATTTGCCACTCTCCAGATGCACATTTTCCCCATCCGGATTCTCAAAACTCTGCATGGGGACTTACTGATGAGTTTTGAGAATTTGGATGGGGAAAATGTGCATCTACAGAGTGGCAAATCCAAGGCAAAACCTCCCATGCTTGAATGGCCAGAGACAGAAAAGCCTTCCTGCTTTCTCTCTCTCTCTCACACACACATACACACACACACACGGCCCCCACCTCCTCCCTCAGCCCACAGCAGAGAAGTGGGGGGGGGAGCACGCAGAACAGCCTGCAGCGCACGGGCGCCGGGAGACCCTTCCCTTCCTGTGGAGGCTCGGTGTCCTGCCCCGCTGACAGAAAAGCCTTCCTGCCTCTCTCTCTCTCTCTCTCTCTCTCTCTCTCTCTCTCTCTCTCTCACACACACACACACACACACACACACACACACACACACACACGGCCCCCGCCTCCTCCCTCAGCAGAGAAGTGGGGGGCGTGCACGCAGAACAGCCCGTAGCGCACGGGGCGCCGAGAGACCCTTCCCTTCCCGCAAAGGCTCGGTGCCTGTCCCCACTCCATGGAGGGCTGGGGCAGGCCCTGGGTGAGGGAGAAGGAGCTGGGAGAGGAAGGGTGAAGGGGCAGGAGAGACAGAGCAGCCCAAGGAAGGCCAACAATGCGGCGGTGTGGCTCAGGCCCACTAGCCAGCTGGGCGGCGCGCAGGAAGGCATGCAAGGGGAGAAGGGGGAAAAGGGGGGAATGGACAAGGGCCCAGAAGCCTTCCCCAATCTGGCACCAGCTGCGAAGGGGGAAGAAGGGAAGGGGGACAAGAAGGGAAAAATAAAAAAGAAAAAAAATCCTGCCCCGCTGACAGCTGCCTCCACCCAGCCGGGCCCACCGCCAGCAAGGGAGGGGAGGGGAGGGAGGCGCCCCAGAGCCTCCGCCTGACATCCCACCCTGCGGCTCACCAGCCACCAGCCCTGCCGCTGCGCCCTTTGCCTATGGACGGGGCTGGGTCCTGCTGCCTCCCACATGCCAGGGGCGAGCAGCAGCAGCAGGAGGATCCCCCGCCCAGCTGGGCCTCGTCACCACCGCCTCCACCCACCCCTTTCAGAGTGGAGCTCTGGTGGAAAGGAGGCCCATCTGGCGCGGAGGGAGGGAAGGAGGGAGGAAAGGAGGGAGGGAGCCCAGCCTAGCTCAGTGCCCCTCTCTGTCTGCCTGGCTTGCCCAGGCCCCTAAGTCCCCCGCCCGGAGGGGATCTCCCACCCAGCCTGCCTGCCCCGAGGGGGGATGCGGCAGCGGCAGGCTTGTGAGAGGTGAGCAGAGTGGGGCAGAGGGCGCCTCCTTTGCGTCCACTGGCCAGCCATGCCCCTCTGCCTGCACAGGCCCAGAGGTCCCGGAGAAGCCGTTGACCATGCCGAGTGTTCTGTTCCCCGCTCTCCCACCCACCTGGCTGGCCGCGCACGCTCCAGCGGCGGTAATGGTGGCGGCTTCTGTGGGAGAGTCCGGGGGCCACCGCCAATGATGTCGGAGGTTCCCCATCCCTGGGCTACAGCCTCCCCCATCCAGGGTGGGGCAGAGCTGGAAAGGCCAGCGGCTTGGAGGAACCGCGCGTGCCGGCAGAGAGGGCTACGCATGCCACTTCCGGCACGCGTGCCATAGGTTTGCCAACACGGGGCTAGGCTCTGCCATGATGAAGGCAAGCCTCTCATTCTTTCCAAAGTCTACCAGGTACCGCACTGGTAAATAAGTGGACCTCTAACAAGAAAGTAGGAGTTAATATGGCTGTGTGAACTGAGCATTCTTAAACATCAACAATCACAGGTCAGCAGCTGTTTCCTTCTGAAACTGGTAACACATAATCACATACATGTGTTACTAAAACCTTAATGAATAAACAGAACACTTTCACATATATCCTGGATCTTTACTAAACTCACTGGAAGGTGCAAAGATGGAAGGTTATGTTCCCCCACAGAAGGAAATGTTCTGTAGGGTAGACAGTTTCCTCAGGCAAAGGGAGCCTTTCCCCCATGTCAAATCCCAATAGGAGCCTCTTGCATCAGGGAAATTTTCTTCCCACTGGAGGAAAGCACTTCCATTAGAGGAAAGGATCTGTGGAATCCAGCACACCTTCCATCATTTATAAGGAAGCCAGTGGGTTCCCTTCTCAAGACTGCTGAACAGATGGTTGTCTCTACTACTCTGGAGTGAGGGAAAAGCCGAGGAAGCATGTGCACACACACTATGGTTCATGAAATGGTCCAAGTTTATATGTTCAGCTTTGCAATATCACAAATGTCACTATATATAGTTTAACAGCAGAGATTTCCTCTCAAGAGATATAGTGGGCCGGGTCTCCTAACTGGGCACACAGGTTATTCCAGAGGAAAAAGTATAGAAAGCTGATGTGATGTGCAGTTGTGTGTAACTCTTCCCTGACTTTTTTTGTTTAATGAACGGCAGCTATGACAGATTTCACCCTGAGCAGTAGATCAGTTCTCCACTGAGGAGAACTTTACATGAGGACAATTTCAGAATCATCACTGCTATGGTTATTGACTGTTCCACCTCCAAGCCCTTGCAACTACAGGCCCCATGAACCCCATGATGGGGTAATAATAATCCCTTTCTGCTGTGTCTTCCATGACTATTAGGGCTGTCGATTCGGTTCGTCCCAACCCGAAAAACAGCCGAATTTTCCCTGATTTGGCAATTTCTAGTTCGAATGGAACCGAATTCAAAAAAGGCAGGAAAACAACAAGCCAAATTTGGCAAGTTCAGGGCAATCACTGAATAAATTAGGCAAATTCGGGGGCTCCGAATCAGCAGCATAACCATAAAGGCATTAAAAACACATTTGCGCCTTTCTGCTGCTCTGGGTGGGGCATGTTTGGAGGTAGAGGTCCCAAACATTCAGCATAGCTTGAGGTGACCCTTCTTGCAAGAACCCCCAAGTTTGGTGACGATTGGGGCAGCGGGTCCTGAGTTATGGAGCCTGGAAGGGGTCCCCCCAAAATTGCCCATTACAGCCTTTAAAAACACATTCGAGTTGGGCCATACCATTACCCCGGCCCAGGGGTCTGGTCTGGAGGTTGCCTCGGCAGTTGGGCCGTACCATTACCCCGGCCTGGGGGTCTGGTTGCCTCGGCAGTTGGGCTGTACCATTACCCCAGTACGGGGGTCTGACTAAAAGGCAATTAATCCCGAGTTAAGGGGTCCCCCCCCCAATCCACCCATTGGAATGAATGGGAGCAAGCAATCCTTAATGTGCATCTAGAGAGTGGCAAATCCAAGGCAAAACCTCCTGTGCCAGAGAGTATATGTGTGTGAGTCTGCTATAATCGTATTGGATAGGATTACTCCTGAGTCCTCCCAGTCCCTGCTCCTGATAGAAGAGAAGAAGACATCCACAGTAAGACCCATTTGGGGGCTTTTCTCTATAATTCTCTATAATTTTTTTTCCTGTGTGTGTGTGTATGTGGGGGGGGGATTTTCTCTGTGTGTTTGTGAGAAAGAGAGAGAGGGGGGGGAGCCAAAGGGGGGGTTACCTGTTCTGCTGTGGGGAGGGCTTGATTGCCTCTGTGTGGGTCTGTGCTTTCTACTGTTTTCACTGGTTGCCAACTTTGTGTGGAGTTAACTGTGGGTCAGTGAGTCTCTCTCTGGCTGGTTCCTATTGTTTCCAAAGGGCTGTGCAACCGCTCCTGTTGTTTCGAATGGTCTAGCCTGTCATTCGTTTTAGTACATCCCCTGTAATGTATTTCAGTGAAGTCAATGCAAGTCAACAGACATTCCCCTCTCCCATTATCTTCAATGGGCTGGGCAGCCTCTCTCATTGCTTCCAATGGGCTGACTTGTCATTTGTTTTAGTACATCCCTTTTAATGGCTTTATTCCAATGGGCAGATGGGGGACCCCTTCCGGGCCCCATAACTCAGGGCCCCCTGACCTAATCTTCACAAAACTTGGGGGTTCTTGCAATAAGGGTGTCCTCAAGGTACGCTGAGATTTTGGGACCTCTACCTCCAAACATGCCCCCCCAGAGCCGCGGAAAGGCATGAATGTGTTTTTCATGCCTTTATTCCTGTGGGCAATTTTGTGGGGGGACCCCTTCCGGGCCCCATATCTCAGGACCCCCTGACCCAATCTTTACAAAACTTGGGGGTTCTTGCAAGAAGGGTCTCCTCAAGGTACGCTGAGATTTTGGGACCTCTACCTCCAAACATGCCCCCCCCAGAGCCGTGGAAGGCGCAAATGTGTTTTTAATGCCTTTATTCCTGCAGGGGATTTTGGGGGGGACCCCTTCCAGGCCCCATATCTTGGGGCCCCCTGACCCAATCTTTACAAACCATGGGGGTTCTTGCAAGAAGGATCTCCTCAAGGTACGCTGAGATTTTGGGACCTCTACCTCCAAATATGCCCCCCAGAGCCGCGGAAAGGCGCGAATGTGTTTTTAATGCCTTTATTCCTGTGGGTGTTTTGGGGGGGACCCCTTCCGGGCCCCATATCTCAGGACCCCCTGACCCAATCTTTACAAAACTTGGGGGTTCTTGCAAGAAGGGCCCCCTCAAGCAACGCTGAAATTTTGGGACCTCTACCTCCAAAAATGCCCCCCCCCCGGAGCCATGGAAAGGCGTGAATGTGTTTTTAATGGCTTTATTCGGCCAAATGTTTTCCCGAACTCGGAACTTGGCGCCGAATTCCACGGATCCGAATCGGGGGAGTTTGGACTTCAGCATTTCCCAAATCAAAATGGGCCGAATTTTGCCAAATCCGAATTTTACCGATTTTTTTTTCAATAGCCCTAATGACTATGCTCCTAGAGACATTGTGAGGCATCCACTATGGTGGAAGTATGGTTGTGCATGTGGCCTCCAGATCCAAGGGAAGGTAGAAAAGGTGGAAGTCACCAGTTCACTTTAACAGCCTCTTGTTTTTGTTTCATGACATTATCTAATCACTGTCTTTTTTCTCTTCGTCCTTTTTTTTTTTTTTTGACACCCTCTCTCAAGAGAAACCTCAGAGGGGTAGTTTCATTACCAGCACTGCCAGCATCTGCAGTGGAAGCGAGACTGGAGTGGCACTCCTTAGGCCTATCTGTCCCAAGCTGGGATATGCTCTCAAAAACTCTTGATACTGCTTGCTAGAGCTTCTCCTAGGTAGGTACTCCAGCTGAACAGCTGTTTGTGTGATTTATGCCATACCAGTTAAAGAAGGAACGTAAATCTCTTCAGTCTGGTTGATGTTGTTGCCCCCCAAGAAGGGAGAAGAGGTTAATACCCAGGATTTATACACATTATATCAACAATCCTAATAACACTTTCCTGAAGCCAAGCCCTATTGAATAAAATGGGACTTATTTCTGAGAAGACCTGCTTAACTGTTGCTCCCCATATTCCTTAAAATGGATGGGATGAGGCTTATTTTCAAGTGAAAGAAAATTGAAGCATTTCTTTTTTTAAAATCATGGACTTACTTTTACAAACAGGTGACTTTCCTGTCCATTTCATATCTGGCTTACATGTCCGGTGTTCTGATCCACCAGCAAGAAAAAATCCTGGCTGACAGGTATATACCAAAGTGTAACCTAAGGTAGGAAGATCTATTGCCTTCACGTCCACATTTGCTGGTGTCTCTGGCTGTCTGCAAGCATGAGCTGAAATGATTGTTTATGTTTAAAAAATGAAGAAAAAGAAACGAGCATTGGTTAAGAATAGAAATTATTAAGATTGAAAATTAAAATTACACCACTCAAAACAAAGACACTGACTGAGATCAATAATCTTATTTCACAGATGGCACTACCTCCCCTTTTATAGCTTTTTTAGCTTAGTTTTATTATTATTAATATTGTTAATCTACTATTAATTCCTGGGCAGCCCATTCCTGAGACTTCGGCCGCCACCGCACCTCCAAAGCCGTTCCCTGGCTGCCAAAAGGCGCTAAAAAGCCTTCTGAGGGTTTTTTATTTTTTAAATGGGGCATTTTGCCATTTTGAGGCTGCACCAGCAAAAAACTGGTGCAGCAGCACTGTTCTCACCGACGGCGTTCCCCGAGGCGAAAGGGGACAGGAAGCTGCCTACTCGCAGCTCCACCCCCAGCATGCCCTGGTAGCGCCCCCTGGGATGCCGGTGCAGGGCTTTGAGCAGGTGGGACACCAGCGGAAGGCTCTGCTGGTGTCCTTGGGTAGTACTGCTGCGGCAGCCTTGGGAGAATGGTGTCCAGGTCTCTCCGCTGGCATCTGTGCCACCCTGGATGCATAAGTGGCATGGGCGCCGGTGCAGCCCCTTCCAGGCCTCCTTTCATCCTTGAGGATCAGGAATGGGCTGTTAATCTAACTTTAATTTATTTATTTTTACATATATATGGAGCTGATTCTGTATTGAAATAATGATTGATTGATTGATTGATTGATTGAACAAAGACACTGAACTTTTATGTCCTAAGACCTTGGCATGATGTTTCTCTGTTGATGTCCATATTGTTGACACAGATGCAATGTCAGAAATGAGGGTAAAGGGTGAAGGTATACAGATAACCTTCTTTTCCTGTACTGTCCACAGCAAGAATCTATTATGAGGAAAGTAACTAAGAAAAAGACAAGGAAAGCCAAAGCACACGCCATTGCAAATTAGGCAGTGATCAGTATTATGAATTACTGAGCTGTCATTGCTCCAAGCATCACTTCCATTTCAGTGACTCAAAGAACCTTGAAAATTATGGAGTGATTTCTCTGCTAAATAAATTCATTATAAACCTCTACGAAATAAAGGTTCCATATAAAGGTTTTTATTATGCTACACTGCTTATAAAAGCTGCTTTAACTATACTTGTCTCTTTCTTTGTGCCCTGCTCTGTTCACTTATGACATCTCAAAGTTAAAATGCGAAATAAGAGAAGAACCTAAGGTCACTCTTATTTCACATCAGTGTACTTTACTGAAGAGGCTCACCAATGTCCCTGAACCAGAAATCCAAATGCATTAATCTTCCAGCATTTCACTCATTGGCTGGGACATTTACAGTGCCCTCATTTCTAAAAGAAATGGAGCAAGGTTGGAGAACGCCCATTCCTAAGGCCTCTAAAAGCCATATTCTCATCAGCACGGAATCCACTGACATGGAGCAAAACTGCAGGAGGACTGTAATACTAAGAACACAGGACACCCCTTGGCTGCAGATTCTAATATGGAAGTGGTTTAAACAAGAACCCGTGTCCCCTTGTGAAATCTCCAAGAGGCACGGTCCCATAATTACATAAGTATTTGTAATGTTTCAATTGGTCAAAGCTGAGCCAGAATTCTTGATAGGGAGTGGGGGGGGGGATCACCAAAGCAAACCTTGTTTTTCAATAGAGCCTATGCTACCAGAACAGCAATTTATCATACTCTTTTTTAAAAAAAAAGATACGTTACTGAGGTATTGAGCATTTGATTTGGTTTTGTTTTTTAAAAACTTACGAATGCATTCAGGCTGTATGCCACTCCAAGTTAAATTTGCCAGACAACTTCGTGTAGTAGAGCCCTGAACATGATAACCCTTCCTACATCTGAACAAGACTCTGCTCCCAACCTAAAAAGTTTAAAAAAAACATTAAGTTGGGGGTACTGAAAGCAACAGAAGTCAACACCTGATGTTTTCAATCATCATGTGAACTATAATTTTGGAAATGTTCTTTTAAATTAGTGGGGTTGATGCCAGCATATTGGACACATAAAGCTGCCAGACCACTGGTACTTCAAGATCAGTATTATCTACTCAGATTAGCAGCAGCTTTCCATGGTCTCGGGTAGAGGTCTTTCACATCACTCATCCTTTTATCTGGAGATACCAGGGATTGAAACTGGGACCTTCTGCCTGCCAAGCAGACACTCTACTGTTGAGCCATAGCCTCTCCACAGACGATTTTTCACAACCAGTTTGTACAGAGAAACAGTACTGGATATGCTTAACACATATAATCTTCCTTCTTTTGTCTGTCAAGGCTCAAACACACATGACACTGGGGGTTCCATGGCAGGAGTTTTCTCTGACAATTTTCTTGAAAAATCAGGTGTGTAGTAGTCCAGTGCAAATTGGGACCATAGTATGAAGGGAACATGTGGTTTATGTGTTCACTATCATATTCCCAATCTGAAATGACCCCGGGAAAACACTGGGGAAATAAAGGTACCATTCGGCATATAGTATAAACATTCGGACTTGGATCCAACACACACCCCCATTCTTCTTCTTCCTTTTTTGTGCCCCCTTAGTCTGTTGTGGAGGCAGTTCTCTGCTACGGACCACGTGTCTCTAGTACTAGGCATTTTTGGTTCATTGAAATGATATTGGTCTTGCATGAGTGGAAGTGCCTAAACAGAGGAATGTGACTTGCAGCAGAAGACTTTGTCCAAAATGGACAAGGGTTCTGGGCAAGCAGAAATAAGGCTTTGGATACAAGGCTTAGTTGACAATACAATATACAAGTAAAATTGCAAATCAGTAGTCTAGTAGAAGTTTAATCATCATGTGAGAAACACTACATCCAATATCATCAATAACCTTTTTGTGGTTTTGTTTTTAAATTCGAGATAAAACAGGTCTCTGAAATCTTGGGCAAAATGTGGGGAAACGCGAGGGGAGAGCGAGGAAACCTCTGATGGTCGAAAACGGCATGCATAATCAAAGCAAAGTCATCAGAGGGTGACGGTGAGGGAAACAGCCACGTATAAAAGGCCAAAGACTTCCCAAGAGGTAACATTGTTCCTTCCACTGTCTATCATATAACTTTATCTTTCTCTTTCTCCAAGAAACTCAAAGAGGTGTACATGTATCTTACCTCCTCTATTTTGTCCTCACAGCAATCCTATGAGAGCAACTTGCTCAAAAGTATGCCCAGTGAGTTTCATGGCTACCACATAGACAGGGCCCCATTGTGACTGCACAACAGAGTTCCAGAAACATCTCTTTCTATGTAGATAATTTCAAGATTCAGTTGCTTTAACAAGAAAACAGATTGAACGATAGCACGAAGCTAGTCTACGACTGTTTTCCATTTCTACCAGCTGAAAAATGGGGGAGGAGGAGGGCAATTACTTTATCTTTAACATCTAGGAAATGATTAGATACTACGGTGATGAGCAGCAGAGAAAGGCAGAGAGAAGCTGTGATGGGAGTCAAAACTTCAGATTAGGCACACTGAATCTCTGACATCTTAATTACCTTATAACCTTTGCAATTTTTACTGTGGTGGAATTTAGCTTAGTGCATTCATAACTCTGCAGAAGGATAACTCAACTGTGGTGTTTATATACTTTTGCAACAATTTCTCAATTGCTCTCAAGACAGACCCTCAAGCTAACGCCTCATGCATAATTGAGGGATTATATGGAGAGCACACAATCAAGCAGTGCATCGGCCAACATGAGTAGTAATTTTAACTTCAATATTTGTGCTTGAAATTCATCATAATTCACCAGTTAAATGAAATCGCATGACAAATTATCTGTTTGGATTTCAAACAAAGTTCACAAATGTTAATTGGAGAGTAACTATTCTGGACCATGCTCTTGCCTTTCTTTTGGCTACCATACATATGGAGCATTCTCCCCGCCCTTAGCTGAAAAAAAAAACTGTCTGCTTATCCAAGGGCTGTGACATGGCTTCACACTAAACTCTCCAGTAAAAATAAACACTGATCAGAGAATACATTCTAAAATATGTAGGGATTATAATATAAAACACATCCCAAGTATTTAGAAAACCAAAGTGAGACATTTTAAAGCACCCTAGTCTCATATTTTGAAAGAAAATAATTACCTCATAGCCTCTAGAACTATTTTGTATTCCATAGTGTGGTGTACCAGGATCTGGGCAACTGTTATGAGAAGGATCTGCAATTAAAATAGAGGAAAAACACTGACATTAAAAAAGAGGAAAAATAGAATACAATATCAGATTAGTTTCTAACATGGGCAAGTCTATTGTGGTCTTCTGGCAACTGGTGAAGACTTCTTTGTTTTGTTTGGAATACATCCCCCCAATAACTGCTATTGGTCCTCTTTCTTATTGTCATATGTGTTCATATGTTTTTGTTGAACTGTTTACTTCATTTTTAATTCTGTTTTCATTTTTTCACATTTCCCTCCTTCGGGACCCAATTGGGTGGAAAGGTGGCATAGAAGTGTGTTAAATAAATAAATAAAATAAGGAAACATTACTATGCATCAATGTTCTAAAATATGAGGAAACATTAATATGTATGAGCATTATGATTTGTGGGCTCTCTGGGGTCTCAGGCAGAGAAAGGTCTTTCACATCACCTACCTGCCTAGTCCCTTTAACTGGAGATGCTGGGGATTGAAACAGGGACCTTCTGCATGCCAAGTAGATGCTCTACCACTGAGCCACAGCCCCTCCCCTAGAATCCAGTGCTGCCATAAATGGCCTGAGTTTGCAAAATGACTGGATCCAACCCATGTATTTAAGGAAGTCTTTACAGAAAGTGGATCAAACACAACTCATCCCCCTTGGATGAACCCAATACTTAATTATTATCATATTTTTACATTTGTGATTACACTGATTCCTTCTGACACTTTCAGAATATGATACAAATGAATACACACACATATTGTATCAGAGTCTGAATTTTTAAAATTATGTTTGAAACCTTGGTCTTAAGCTTTGTTCACACATTCCACAGTGTAGTTTCAAGGCATGATCATATGGGCAGATCCTTTTCCCAAAGTCTGCAGTCAAAGGTCTAAACAAAGGGCCAAACTAGATGTGATGTCATCCCTGCGTTTGCCCCATAGATGTGTCTTCATTTTGGAAAGTCCTGGAACACCTTTTAAGAATGCTGCAGGAGCCAGGTTCTCATTGGCACCACCACAGCATGAGGGGAGGACGGGCACCTGCTTTCCGTCACACCATTTTTCTGAGCCAAAAGGATGTTGGGGGGGGCATGTTGGCACAAAATGATACCACAATGCCATTTCATATCGGAAAAATGGTGCCAGACAGCACACAGGAGCCCCTCTTTTCCTTGAATGACAATGGTCCTGATGACTATCTGGTCCCCATGGTGCTCTTAAAAGGCATTACAGGACAATGCAAAATGAAGTCACATCCTCAGGTTGAACCCAGGAACAGAGTCTCATCTGTTTTGGCCCAAAGCCCAACCATGTACAAGTGTACACATGCAGGCTCTGTATATGAACAAGTGACCTGCCTTTTGCATAGTTACTGACTGCATGGTAAGAGTCTACATGAATAGTGCTGTAAGCTCATAGGCTCTGTTCAGGTCTCTGGTTCAACATGGAGAAGGATAGGGAAACACAGGGAATAAATAGCATGCATGATCCATTCTCCTTCCACCAGTTGAACCTATGTACTTGATAAGTGCTCTGAAAAAAGAGACAATACATTTCAATACAAGCCACTGTGGAACCTTTACAAAACAGTCAGTAGAGTCAAAATAACATCACCAATAATAATTATTATGCTGCAGCATAATGTAGACTATAATGAAGCATAATGTAGACTAGCTAAGAAAAACAGCCCTCCAGTAACTAATGTGGGAAGATGCCATAAACACTCTCTAAAATGCTAGACTCGAATGAAAGGAGGATCTGATAGTGTCATGCAAACCATATAATGGATATATGCCCTTAATTACAGTAGGCTTGTCTCTAAACAGTAAGTCTCCTGCTATGTCCCTTTGCAGGTCAATTATTCACATTTTAATAGCCATTAATTAAGGACTGATTAAGACACCAATCTTTTATTATCTGGGTAATAAAATCTGCACATATTTGTATGAAGATGCATGAAAATATCATGGAGGGCCTCACATGCTTCTTTCCCAGCTAAGATATACATTCTCACCCAAGGCTTTTGAAATTCTGATAGATATTTTTCACTGAGAAATCATCAAGTGTGTGTTATTCCTAAACTTTTTATTTTCCTGATCATGCACCTACATACATGGTGGTGGAAAGTGCTGTCAAGTTGCAGGTGTCTTATGGCGACCCCCATAAGGTTTTCAAGGCAAGAGATTTCAGAGGTGGTTTGCCATGGCCTGCCTCTGCGTATCAACTCTGAACTTCCTCGGTGGTCTCTCTTCCAAGTTCTAAACAGGACCAATCCTGCTTAGTTTCTGAGATCTGATGAAATTAGGCTAGCCTAGGCCATCCAGGTCAGGGCACATATGCACATAAATGCCTTTCAACAGTAAAATCAGGAGAGCTTAGTCATGACAGTGTGTATATTCATATTTGTATGAGAGCAATAAAATAATGGAACAATACTTCAAATTACAAATGTGGCCAAGTGACTTGCTCCAATCCAAAATGCAATAGCTGGAATCCAAAGAACAATATCATCAAAGGCCCAAAGATCTCTGAGCTATTATTTCCCAGACAGCAATCTCTATGCTATATGATAAGCCACTAAATGAACTTTCAAAATCAGTTGGTGATAATATAGGGATGGATATTCTGTTCAAGGTGTGCATGTGTGGGGAGGGCGGGGGAGGAAATCAACCCTTCTCCCATACATAGCCAAGCTCTTGGGTATACTTTAAGTAGCTTTTTGTATTTGTAATGACTGTAGACCTCAATATTGTTCATAATCCAAAGAAGAGGTGAAAAATGTAACCTTGTGGTAGATTTTTATTTCAGGGCTTTTAGGACTGGTTTTATGTTATAATGGCTCTACCCTTCATATAACGGATGGAAAATAGCATGGTTTACCTTACTCATCCAATCTTGGAAGCTAAGCAGGGTCAGTAGTTGGAAGGGAGACCACCAAGGAAGACTGCAGAAGGAAGGGTCTGCAATGGCAAGCTACCTCTGCTTCTCATTTGCCTTGAAAGCCTTTTGCTGGGGTTGCCATAAGTTGGCTGTGACTTGACAGCACTTTATACACACACACACCTTCCTTATACAGCAAACACAACCAGCATGTCGCATGCCCACCAGACTTTCCTACAACAAACAGCTATAATGTGAACAACATGCATGTGTATTTAACTAACCACAGACATGTGATTAGGAACCCTGACTCAATCAGGTACATTAATATTTTAAAGAAATATTCATATAATCCATTTTATGTGTTTGCTGCAAGAAACTCTGGTATGATGTGTAGCAGTTGGGTTTGTGATGTCAGATGTGGAATGAAGGGAACTGACTATCATAATTTCACACTCATGTATCTCTCGGTATCATTTCAGTCTTTCAGATATTCATCTTGCAGTCTGCCTTTACCAGGACCTACAAATAAGGGCTGGCTTGATTCTTAATGCATGGAATCACTATAGGCACAGAGGAGGTTGGCCCTCAACCCACTGGAGTTCCGGGTGCACCCCTTTACCTTATTTCATATTTGAAAGACTGCCATTGGTTCCCATGGAGGAAGTAACTTGAGGATGATGTTACGGTTAGCACCTACTACAAACCTGACATGGGATGCTGGAACTTTCAGGAGGGTGAATTTCTGTGAGCAGAGGACATGCAAGGGTCCTCGTAGCATACAAGCTTTCTATTTATCCTACCTATCAAAATGACAGGCATTTTCTCACTTGGTAATAATTATTTTATAATCCAAAAGCGGGGAATGTTATTTCAGTTCTAGTGAGATTTCAAATTTCAATGCCAGTCAAACAGTCTAATCATTCTGTCAGTGGAATACCTAATGGTCTTATTTACAAAGCAAATCTTAAAGTCTTCAGAACTCAGACAGATGGGAGGCTAACACATGACACTATCTTTTTTTTCTTCAAAATGCACTTGAGCAATCAAGGGACTTTTAACTTCATCAGCAGTTTGACTGTGCATCTGCTAATGGGAAAATGAAACAATATCCCACCAACAAAAAATGATCTTTGATTTAAAGGGTAACAGCAGACAGACTTGCGATTGCACCAACTGAATAACTGTTGCAAGGCAGGAGAGACAGTGCCACCTCTGGGGGAAGTGATGCTTGCAAAAGATTGTTATTGTAAAATACATTAGCTCATTAGCTTCATTCCTTCATTTGCATAGCCATTAGCAATAGTTGTTTGCATAGCTAAGCCACGGCTGTGATTTTTCATGGATCCTTCAGTAAATGCTTCGATGCGGGGGGGGGGGAGAGAGCAAATACAAAAGGACGCATTAAAGGGGCTCTTAAGAAATGCGAAGCAGGTATGCGCCAGCTTCGTAGTGACGGCTGGAATGACAATTCAGTGTGAAGAAATTAAAAAAATATGCAGGGCACTTCAGCCTGGAACAGGCTGCTAATTACCAAGCATACACAGCCTTCATGTCTTCTATCAGTAAGCACTTGCAGTGAGGCCTTTAGACTTTAACTAAGGAGACCCAGAATCAGATTGTCACTCAGCCATGAAACTGACTGGGTGACCTTCATTCAGTCACCCTCTCTGAACATAATCTATCTCATGGTGTTATTGTGAGGATAAAAGGGTAGAATGGAGAATCAAGTATACTCCCCTGAGCTCCTAGGAGAAAGGGACAGAATAAAAATCAGATAAATAATTCTTCTACGCTTGACGCTGCTAATTTCTTATACAGTGATTTCAATCTTCACAATAAACATTTATGTGATTGTCATATATGACAGGGTAAACATTTTGAACATGCTTTTATTTATTTCATCAATATAGAAAAAATGTCTTTGTATTTAAGCAAAGTGGTGTAGAAATAAATAACTGTAGCAATTACCAATGCATGTTGACTGAATTCCACTCCAAGTGCCATCCGCTTGGCAAATTCTTTTTGATGAACCGATCAGTATAAAAGGCAGCCTGCACTGAAAAGATACTTCAGATCGGTAGGTAAAACTTTTACCATTAAGTCGCCCCTCAGCTGGAATACCAGGCTCTCCACAAAAGATAGCTGTTGTAGGAAAAGAGAACAAATTTAATACAAAGTTCTCAGAGTCCTGTGTTATGGACATATGATGCACAAGTAAATCATTGATTTGTAGGTTCTCCCAGATACTACACTTCTTAGTGAATTTTTGTCAAATGGCTTCTTTTTGGAGAACAAAAGTTTAAAGATTTATTAATGTTTAATTCATCTAAGAGTTCTGAAGCTGCAAACTTAAAGTCAATCTTTAGCTACTATGGGATAATCAATGGGAAGATCAAGATTATAGTAAGGTAACAAATAATTGTTCTATAATGAATATTTTAATTTGGCCATGTGAGTATACCTATTCTAGAGAGGGGTTGTGTGTGCATAGTATTAAAGTTTTAATAATTGTGATGCATGTGACAGGTGAAAGCTTTGAATGTTGCATAATTCATTTCATATGAGCCAGTATTTCCTGGTTTAGTCTCCACTTATGTCTGGAAGGGTAGTCAAAGACCCATAGTTGTCTTCCTGTCTGCTTTGGCCATTCATAAAAAATTTCTGTCCGATCCTATGTAACTTCTCCAAGTTCTACCACCCAGGACTTCATACTATGATATAACTGACTGCCTTTTAAATTAACAATTAAAAACACTTACGCAGGCATTGCGGAACATCTCCTCTCCAGACTCCTTGTCCTTCGCATGAAAGAATAGCAGAATTGGAAAGCTGATACCCATCAGCACAGCTGTAACTTACACTAGAACCCCAATGGAAATCTGACCCTTCCACCTTTCCATATTGCACCAGGGGAGGTGGGACACACGTGATGGCTATGCAGAAAGACATAAAAAGTATTATACTATCAATTATAAAATACATAATTATAATTCATAACCAACATACAGTATATGATTTTAAATAAATGGCCTTTCCTTATCAACCATCTTCTGTCTTATTATCAGAGTCTAATAAAGGAATCTAAAAACATAGATGGGAGTGGAATTACATTGGGGATCCTCCCTTTTTCAGGGTTCACATGGAGAGACCCTATGGTTATATCTAATTTTGATCATGGGCACAGAATGCTAATTTTAAAATTTACAAAAAATTTCTACAGACCTGAGAGACCTCTATGAGTGCAGAAAAATCAAAGAGAGAGAGAGAGAGAGAAGAAGAAGAAGAAGAAGAAGAAGAAGAAGAAGAAGAAGAAGAAAATGCCCACTGAAATCAGAGATGGCACTGAGACCAAATGGGAGGACCAGTGAGGGCAGGAGAAGTGAGAGAGAATGGGGGGGGGCGCAAAGGGAGGGAAAGTGCTGGTGGGGGAGCAGCAGAAGCAGCAAGCAGCAATAATGGGGTAAAAAAGTGAGGCAAAGGGCTGGGGGATGTGGGAAAAAGAGAAAGCAGTGGAGGGTATTAAAAGTCCAATGCTGCTAAAAATGCAAGATCCAGTAAATTCTTGACTTGTCTTGCTGACAACTTCCTATTCGAGAAGGTGGACAGGGAAACAAGGGGGTCTGCTATCTTAGACTTGATTCTCACCAACAGGGAAGAACTGGTCGATGAGATTAAAGTAGTAGGCACCCTGGGTAGTAGTGACCACGTACTCTTGGAATTTACAATCTTGGGGAGAGGAAAACCTGTACGTAGTCAGACATGTAGGTTAGACTTCAAAAGAGCAAATTTTAACAAACTTAAACTTATGCTAGGTAGAATCCCATGGTCAGAAATACTTAAGGAGAAGGGAGTTCAAGAAGGGTGGGCATTTCTTAAAAATAAAATACTGAAGGTGCAATCTCAAACCATTCCTATGAGAAGGAAAAATGGGAGGAGCCAGGTTGGCTCCATAAACAGCTTTTTAAAGAGTTGAGAAATAAAAAAAGACTCATTTAGGAAGTGGAAGGAGGGCCTTATAACCAAAGAGGAATATAAGCAAATAGCTAGTGCTTGTAGGGAGAGTGTTAGGAAAGCTAAAGCTCAGTATGAACTTAGGCTAGCGAGAGATGCTAAACGCAACAAAAAATGATTCTTTTCCTATGTACAGAGTAAGAGTAAGAACAAGGACAAGATAAGCCCATTGCGTGGACCGGAAAGAGAAATTGTAACAGGCGATGAAGAGAGGGCACAACTCCTCAATTCCTGCTTTTCCTCAGTTTTTTCTCGTGAGGGAAGTGGTGCTCAACATGGCATAAACAGAACATGTGATGAGGGAAGGGATTTGCGCCTAGAATTGGCATTGGGGTAGTGCACAAACACCTGGTTTCTTTAAATGAAACAAAATCCTCTGGGCCAGATGAATTGCACCCAAGGGTACTCAAAGAACTTGCAGATGTAATTTTGGAACCTCTGTCCATTATTTTTGAAAAGTCTTGGCAAACAGATGAGGTGCCAGACGACTGAAGGCGGGCAAATGCACCAGGATGGTGCTGCTGCACTTGTCTTGTTAGTGGCTTCCTAGAGGCATCTGGTTGGCCAATGTGCGAACAGACTGCTGGACTTGATGGGCCTTGGTCTGATCCAGCAGGGCCTTTCTTATGTTCTTAAATGTTGTCCCCATCTTCAAGAAGGGGAAAAAGGAGGATCCGGGTTACTACTGACCCATCAGCTTGACTTCTATACCAGGAAAAGTGTTCGAACAAATCATCAAACAGTCAGTCCTTGAGCATTTAGAAAGGATGGATCTGATCACTAAGAGCCAGCATGGGTTTCTCAAGAATAAGTCATGTCACACTAATCTTATCTCCTTTTTTGAGAAAGTTACTACCTTGCTGGATCAGGGGAATGCTGTAGACATAGTTTATCTAGATTTCAGTAAGGCTTTTGATAAGGTTCCACATAGTATTCTAGTAGACAAATTCGGAAAATGTGGGTTAGATCCTATTATTGTTAGATGGATCTGCAACTGGTTGACAGATCGTACCCAAAGAGTGCTAGTTAATGGTTCCTCGTCCACTTGGAGAGAAGTGACTAGTGGAGTTCCTCAGGGATCTGTGCTGGGCCCTGTGTTGTTCAACATCTTTATAAATGATTTGGATGAAGGAATAGAGGGGATGCTTATTAAATCTGCAGATGATACTAAATTGGGAGGGGTAGCAAATATGGTATAGACAGAGCCAAGATGCAGGATGATCTTGACAGGCTGGAGAAATGGGCTAGAACTAATAAAATGCACTTCAACAAAGACAAATGTAAAGTTCTGCATTTAGGTAGGAACAATCAAATGCATAATTATAGGATGGGGGAGACTTGTTTGAGCAGTAGTGTGTGTGAAAAGGATCTTGGGGTCTTAGTAGACCAAACACTGAACATGAGTCAGCAGTGTGATGCTGTAACTAAAAAGGCAAATGCTGTCTTGGGCTGCATCAACAGAAGTATAGTGTTCAGATCACACGAAGTGATGGTATCGCTTTACTCCGCTCTGGTTAGACCTCAACTAGAGTACTGTGTTCAGTTTTGGGCACCACAATTTAAGAAAGATGTAGACAAGCTGGAACGTGTCCAGAAAAGGGCAACAAAGATGGTGAGGGGTCTGGAGACCAAGTCCTATGAGGAAAGGTTGAAGGAACTGGGTATGTTTAGCCTGAAGAGGAGAAGACTGAGAGGGGATATGATAACCATGTTCAATTCTTGAAGGGCTGTCATATAGAGGAGGGTGCCGAGTTGTTTTCTGTTGCCCCAGAAGGTCAGACCAGAACCAACGGGTTGAAATTAAATCAAAAGAGTTTCCGTCTAGACATTAGGAAGAATTTTCTAACAGAGCGGTTCCTCAGTGGAACAGGCTTCCTCGGGAGGTGGTAAGCTCTCCTTCCCTGGAGGTTTTTAAGAAGAGGTTAGATGGCCATCTGTCAGCAATGCTGATTCTGTGACCTTAGGCAGATGATGAGAGGGAGGGCATCTTGGCCATCTTCTGGTCACTAGGGGTGTGGAGGGGGGAGGAAGTTGTGAATTTCCTGCATTGTGCAGGGGGTTGGACTTGATGGCCCTGGTGGTCCCTTCCAACTCTATGATTCTGTGATTCTAAAAGAGAGAAAAGGGGATGGAATGTCCTTCCCCATGAGTCTCCCAAATCCATGCCTGTGCATGTATAATTTTATGAACATATGAATTTCCACGCCTTCGTGTAAATGCATGTAGGTTAAAAATGGGAACCGTGGGCATGACCTTACTCATTCCCTCCTAGAATGATGCAGCAGAAGAGTGTAGGAACAGGGAAATTTTGCTTCAAATGCCACATCACCGATTAAGGTCACTGGGGGGATGGGGGCTTGGTAAAGTCACTGTCTCTCAGCTAACCTGCCTCAGAGGGACAGTTGAAGGGCAAAAATGAGAGATGTAAATTCTTGGATGAAGTGTAAATGTAGAATGAACATACAATGAATGAAGAAAATAATGGATTATATCCTATGGATCCAGTGGAAAAGGTCTCTTGCATCAGCAAAAGGCTGCTTGCACAGAAGGAAAGTACAACCACTAATGGAATGGATCTGTAGGACTAAACACTATAATGTCTGCCTACCTATCATCAGGGATTGATCATTTTCAACATATATTGATCCCTGGGAAGCAAAAAAGCTAGCAAAGAGCTTCAAAGAAAATCCATACTAATATAATTTTTCTTTCTGTATTAACACAATTTAAAGTGAATGTTTCTTCTTAAATGTCAACTTTAATACTTAATCTTCATAATTTGGAGCAATGACAAACATGGTTTGCTAAGCAAAGTTACCTACTGCATTATACCTAGCTTCTTAAAGGTATTGTTTTTTTAAAAAAATAGTTTTACAGGAACCACTGCCATTACTAGCAAGTCCCCCCACTTTTTTCTACAATTTGTAAATGGCAATCGCAATATCCTACTGAAGGAAACTGAAACCTTGATTATAACAAAACATGGGGATGATCCAACCAAAGTTAAAGCCTTTCAAATCCCATTCTTTTCAATGGAAGAGCATGAGATCAATCTATTATATCTAGTGAATAATGTATCTTTGGATGAAAAGTACATCCAGATTAAAAAAAAAACACCCTATATTTAATATTTTCAGAACTTTACGGTTCCACTCACTTCTTTTAAAAATAAATAAATAAGCCAACTATTGATTAATTTACCCTAATACAATTGGCTAGGGCTCTCTATATTCTCAAACCATCACCTTTCCAAACTTGTCACATCATATGTTTTTAATGAGAAATGCAGGGGATTTAATGATTCTGTGTGCTCTAGCACTGAAAACTTAATGTTGGCTGGATTGGTTACTATGTTTTTCAATCCACAGGAGCCAAGTTATCAGGACAGCCATATCTTACTTGGCACTTTGTGCTGCTTGGCACTTTGACTCTGCCTCACTTACTTAAAAAGATCTCTGCTACCTTTTTGATAAAGTTTAGTTTATAGTACATGTTTGGAGCAGTGCTGGATTTACGTATAAGCTAAACAAGCTATAGCTTAGGGCCCCACTCTCTTGCCCCCCCCCAAAAAAAATTTAAAATACATATTTTGTTATGTGCAAATGGCTTCAGATACCTATTAGGTCCATAAATTACCATATAGCATATATTCAACACAAAAAAGAGCGACAATTTGTTGTTGACAAAGGAAAGCTGGACTTATAAAGGGCCCCATTACCTTCAATAGCTTAGGGCCTCATCAAACCTAAATCCGGCCCTGGTTTGGAGGAGCAAGAAAAACTAATCTGCTTCTACAGCCCTTACAGCTGTGGCTCCTTTCCACTCCTACTTATCATGGTTCTCACTGTTAACATCTATAGTAAAGCAGGGAAATCTTGTGTTACTTTATACTTAGTCCACAGCATCAAAGCTATAGATTATGTATAACAAATATTCACTATGGTTTAGATCTACTGGAAGTTTTTGTTTGTTTGTTTTTTTAGAATGATGGGGGACAATTTTCACCAGTTCTCTCCTTCTGCAGCATTCCCCACCCCCAAGACAGTTCCCAGAAGCCCATCTCCCAGGAGTAGCATTTTAGCAGGGGGCCCTTTTGGGCTGTAGCAGGAGGGGGTCCTCCTGTGGATCCAAGTCAGTAGCATATATCTAGCCATCCATATATGGAAAGCACACAGGGTTTTTTCCTCTCCATTTCTGTAGCCCCTTCCAGTCCACAAAAAGATCATTCCTGGGGTTGGGATCTGTGTGGAAGAAGAGCTGTGCAGGTCAATGTTATGGAGTGAACATGGACAAAGGGATAAAATCCACCCCATTTCTCATCAGAACTGTGCTTGTGAAAGAGGAATTAGGAGCAATTTCACCCCTTGATCTTTGCCACTGCAGCCTGGCCCAATCTACACGGCTATTCCTCTGCGCAGGTTTCGTGATCCTGTGAATGATCTTTTAAGGTGCTGGGAGAAGATGCAAGAACAGGGAGGAATGGAGGAAAACAGAGTGTTAGGAACATTCTAGTCTTCCTGTTTTCCACAAGTTCATCATACCTTTTCCCATGTCACCATGCTTGTAAACATATTAAAATCTTCTGTCCTGTGCTTACTTTAAAAGCTAATGAGAAAGATAATATTCATTAGAAATATAAGGAATTAACTGAATTTGTGTAGTAGGTGAATAACATTGCTAAACTACTGAAAGACCACACCTTTGCAAATGGGTTTACTCTGGTTCCACGTGCCATCTTTGGTACAGCGTATTGTAGATGCACCAACAGGTTCCATTAGATATCCTGGATTGCACTGATAGGTTACCGTCTTGTTAAATGTGAAATCATTCCCAGACTGAATACCATTTGCTGATTCGCCAGGATCTCCGCAACTGATCACTGAAGTAAGTAGTGGGGGGAAAGGGTTTAGTAGAGATATTAAAAATACGGGGGGGAAAGCCCTACAAATCCTAATCTATACGTGTATGAATATATACAATGGATGTCATCCTAAAATCCACACAAACAGCTGTGTACATTTGTTAACATTTGCACAGTAGTACAAATTGACTTTTAAACCAATGGAACAGGTATTACATTCATTAGTCTCTCTCTCACTCACTGTGTATTTGTGTGTGTGTGGGGGGGTCCTACTAGAGAGCACATAAAACTAGTTCTTGCAGATGCACCTGCAACTTCCAACATGAGTTGTAGGATCTCACTGGGTTAGGAGCAATTAGTCTGCTCCTCAAAAATGAGTTGCATTCACAAGTTGTAGGAGCCACCTGATACTCAAATCTATGTAGATTTTGTACAAACACACCTGTACAAATTCCCTGCATTTTTATTAGTTTCACAGCATACATTTTTCTGATTTATTTTGTAGGTCCCTAATTATAAATGCATGCATCCTAAACCCCAAATCTGGATTGTTTCCAGCCCAGGCTGTATGAACAGAAAAGATAATTTCACAAAGACATGGCTCCTCGGTAACCATGTTTCTTCACTCTCATGAAATAACAAAAGACTAAATGATGCTATTAAAGAAGTTAGCATTAAAAGACTTTATGTGACTTGAAGAAAAATAGCTATATTTAGTAAAACCTACTATTTTTTATTATCATGCCATTAAAGGTGACTGAAACTATATTTAGTAAAATTTAGTAATGACTTATATTTACAGTGTGGTACTATGCAGAGTTATCCTGTAGATTGCAATGAACTCAGATTGGAATAACTCTGCGTAAGGCTCCACTATAAATTGTATATGGGTGATTTTATAGATAGGACCAACACTGTGCATTGGAGATACAGCTGTTATGGGAAGTGTTCTTCGCAAAACAGTGTAGACGTGCATTTCTCAAAATAAATCAAAAAATGCAATGATAAATTTACCAGGGAATAAGTCCCATTGAACATATTGGTACTAAATATAGTTAGGATTGAACTGTATACATGAAAGATATTAATGAGTACAATTACAAGTTAGCATGCTTTTTATTCCCAAAACATTTTATTTCTGCAACCAGGGTGCCATCTTTGCTATGAACATTTCTGTCATTTCAGAAACATACAATTAACAAGGTGTCAGTTCCAGACCTGTGCAGTCTGGGGTACTACCAGTCCATGTGCCATTGGCTGTACAGTGCCGAGTAGTTAGCCCTGAAGTTTTGTAGCCTTCCCAACAGGCATATATGACGGAGCTCGAAAATGAAATCCCATCACTGTATATTATCTTGCCATTGGCTGGCGTTCCAGGATTTCCACAAGACACAGCTGTCAAATGTGGGAGGAAGCAAGAAAAAAAATCAGCATTATCTCTATTATAAAAAAAAGGAAGTAGACAAAAAATGGTAAACAATAGCTTATAGCATGTGTTAATTCCGAAGACCAAAGTGTGTGTTTTCCCTATTGGGCTACATTATCATTTTATTTACAGATGGTAAATATATTTCTCTTTGGAATAAATTTGCAAAATATGCTACACAAAATGAGACAGAGAGAGAATGAGTTTGAGACCTTTTTGGTTGTAGTGCCAAAAGTATGCAACCCTCCCCAGGGATCTTTATCACTTCTATCACTGTCTTCTGACAGTGGGTCTTGCTGGCATTCCTTCAATATTCTCTTCTTCCTGCCTTATGTTTTAATTGGTGTATCTGGGTTTTATAGATGTACTTTAGTTTGGGTTTTAATTGGCTTTATGATGCTTTTGTTTTAGTTGTTAGCTACCTTGGTGGCTGTGATTGGACAGAAAGATGAGATATAAATGATGTAATTTAACTAACTAATTAATTAAGGTGGTTTCTCTCTCTTTGTCAAACAATTTGTTTAGAGGAAATGTTACTGCTTTACCCCGCTGCTTTTGAAGCAACCTCCATGTATCTTGAAGTGGTTCACCTGCAAAGGGAGATGGGGAATTTGACAGGTTTCAATCTGTCTTTGCAGTTTCCTACACTTCAGCAGAAAGCTAAAGCCCACCTCCTCTAAAAAAAAAAAAAAAAGGTGCTTTCACACGTGAAGTGTCAATCAGCTTTGTTTTTAATCAGTTCCTAATGGGCATGCAGAAACCTACATTTCCTACAGTGTTTAATTTTACTCCTATTCTGAACTCTTTCCTGCATTGAAATTCCTAAATAACATTAAAAGTGTGAGGGAGGCTAAAATGCAAATTTTTAGCATCATGGATGGAAACTCCTGCAGACCCAATTGTGTATAAATGCATGTGAATTCTACATGAGAAAGAACAGTGGAGAATTTTACTGGTGGGAAAGAAGACATACAATGGATTACTGGTAGAAAAGAGAACAGGTGATAACAATGCATGTAAACAGCAGAAGTGCGTAACAATCTATACATATGGACTGTCTGGATATGGAGCTTTCTGGCAGAGGAAAGAAAGGTGGATGAAGGACAGAATGAGAATCCAGCTTTAAATCGGCCTGCAGCTGGTATTCTTAATGTATGACACATCCTGTCTTTCTGTGATTCTGGCTTAACTGTCTTAAGGCAAATACTTTCCCCATATTGTCTGTGAGCTTAAAGAAAACCAGAAACCTTTCAATGAACCATGGATGAATAACTGGCAGCCTGCAGTCACAGCCATTCTTTAAGCAGCTTTGGAAGGAACATATCTTGAAAAAAAAGTGAGACCATTGGTTGTGCTTTCTTTTTTCCTAGGCTTAATGACTACAGCTTAGAGGACAAACTCATTTCCATCAGTCTCTCAAGCCAGCAAACATAAAATCCTGCATTCATTTACCTCATTGAGCATGATCCAACTAAAGTTAAACTAGTCTTGAGAAACAAGTTTTGAACTGAGTTCTTTAGTGCGCATTAAATGTATTCAAAGTAGTTTACTGAAATAAAAGCATCAAAGTTGCATTTATGGAACTGAAGTTACATGACTTCTCAATGAAAACAACCATAGCTACTACTAACCTTCGCACACTGGCTGCAAACCAGACCACGATCCATTAAGGAGACATGTTCTTTCTGGGGAACCTCTCAGCTGATAACCCATTTCACAGGAAAAACGCAGTAGACTTTTTATCTTGAACTCATCTCCAAGTCTAGTCCCATGAGATGGTACACCAGGATCATCACAAAATCCTGGGTTGTTTCCTGTGAAATATAAAGAATTACAGTAATATCTGTGAAGGTCTTCACAGGCTCCACTACACTGCAATGTCATTTGGCTTAAGAACGAAGGTCCGTTTCATATTGGCTCTTTAATTTGCTTTGACTTCTGAAAGCAAACAGATTTTTAAAAAACTCATGTACCTTAAAGGCTGAAGCACAAAAAACAACAACAAAAGAACAGTGGAGCAAAATAGTTTCGGAAAACCCAGACTAAAGGTTCATTAACTGTGAGAACATAGTGTTTTATCCTTAAGGTATGTGAAACCTTACAAAGAATCTGTTTGCCTTCAGAACCCAAAATAGGTTACAGAGCCCATATGAAAAGGACCTAAGTCACATAATAACAATGGTATATTTTGTTAGGTTTGTAACAAGCATACTTTTAAAAGTGTTTGTGGATACAAAATATACAGCAAGACACAACAAGTAGCAACTACTGTTTGAAATGCTGAGCTGACTGTTGGCACACCTGGGTTTGCTGCTGGATTTACTCCAACCTAATGCCAACCTATATAAATCATGAACATAGCACATTGAGTGTGATATTTGGTGTTCTAGTCCCAAAACACATCTTAATGATACAAGAAAATGTAGAGTGAATTATTTCTGTATCCATGGCTATCATGAATGTCAAAAGTGAGAAACTTGTAAATATCTTTTGTTAGGCCCAAGCTATACATTATTGGAGAAAGGAGACTTGTTTTTCATCTTCCATTTCATTGTTTTTCAAGCACACGGGACATCAATTTGGATTAGGACCATGGCACAGGGGGAGATAGACCTTTAGCCCTCCATGGTGTCCCTGATCCAAAATGGCCCCTGGGGAACATTATTTGTCCCATTTGGGCGGGGCACAGAGCTCATAAGCAGATACACAATTCCCCAATGGGGCAGATCATGCCCGCTGGGTTGGAAAAATGGCAGAGGGGAAAACTGAAACCCCACACTACTGTCCCAATCTGAATCAGTGCTCAAAACACTTGAAAAACAAGCTTCCTTGCTCCTGACATTCTGATTATCAGTGTCAAAGTCAGGTTGTGTGTAAAGTGCTGTCAAGTCGCAGCCAACTTATGGCGACCCCTTTTGGGGTTTTCATGGCTAGAGACTAACAGAGGTGGTTTGCCAGTGCCTTCCTCTGCACAGCAACCCTGGTATTCCTTGGTGATCTCCCATCCAAATACTAACCAGGGCTGGCCCTGCTTAGCTTCTGAGATCTGACGAGATCAGGCTAGCCATCCAGGTCAGGACCAAAGTCAGGTTGGGGGAACCCTAAACCAACACTTGACAAGTCATAACGTGTGGTTTGGGCTTTAGAAAGTATGTGTGCTGGAATCAGAACAGTTATCTCTCAATTTGGAAAACACACAAACCTCAATTCAGAATGTTAATGACATGTGAATAGCACGTGTGCTTCCCCTGAGATTCCCATAACCGTGCATATGATGAATATCTAATGTCAATCTTGAGTTGCTGTTTGGGTTGTTGGCTACTAAGCCATATGGATGATCTCATAGTTTCAGTGACAAACAAATAACATGTGGATCACAGATGAACCATCTCAATGAATTAATCTTTAAAGCAAACTAAGGAAATGTTAATTTTTTTTTTGCAGAAAATGAAACACAGTGTTAAACACAACTAGGGCTGTGCATATCAGGTTTACTGACCCACAAATAAACCCGAAAAAGCATTTTGGCTTTTTCTGGGTTTATTTGGGACTGAATATTGAAATAGAGAATAAAGCCTAAGCCGGATAGCCAATCAGCTGAATAGGTATTCAGCTTATTCGGCCTTTGCTTTTCCCAAGGCTTTTCTCCATGGGATTTTTATAGAAGCTCGGGGTTGGGGGGCATTTTTAGAGGCAGAGTTTCCAAATTTTCAGGGCAGCTGCATGAACCCCAACATTTGGTAAAGTTTGGGACAATTTACAATGCTTTCCTATGGAGGAGCCCCATAAAATCAGACCCCCTGATCCACACTTTACTAAACATTGGGCTTCATGCAAGGAGAATCCCTTGCAGCTACCCTGAAAATCTGGAAACTCTTATCTCTAAAAATGCCTGCACAGAGCTCCTAAAAAAAAATCTTATTGGCTAAAATGGACCTGAATTTTATCAGGAAAACCTTTAAAAAGCCAGAATACCCATTTTCCATTGTGGGTATACCGTATTTCAGGTTCCCTGAAAAAAATTGGGTCCAATAAACCCAATTTTTTAATATCTATCTATCTATCTATCTATCTATCTATCTATCTATCTATCTATCTATCTATCTATCTATCTATCTATCTATCTATCTATCTATCTATCTTGCACAGCCCTAAACACAACTAATGGTTACACAAAGTACACCATGTAAATGAAAGCTGAAAACGTGACATGTTACTGCTACAAGGGAACAGTTTAAATGATCTCAGTTTCTAGGTCAAGGCTTCACACAATTACCTGAACAGTGAGGTAGAGTTCCACTCCAGCGGCTGTCTTCTTGGCATGTTCTACTTGAGTTTCCTATAAGAGTTCGACTTCCTGTGCAAGAGTAGTGAACAGCAGACCCATATGTAAATTTGTCTCCTGACAAAATTGCATTTGCTGGAACTCCAGGGTGCCCACAAGATATTGCTATGTAAGGGGAGAGGGAGAAAAGGAATTAGCTTCATAGCAATTTCTCTTCCCAAAACAACATGTGAAGGATTATAACTATGAAGTCAGATTTATGTACAACAACAGACAACAGTATTGTTGAATTCTGTTCATTTCATTTGATATCCTGGATGATTTGTCTTCCATAAACTGAGAACAAGGAATACAAATTACATTGAAAACTGGCTCTTAACTGCATTTTTAGTTATTTCAGATTGTAGCCCAATGGATGGAAAATATTCTCATTCCCACTTACTTCAGGCAAAGATTCCAGGTTTTTCCTGGATGCCAGAATGCAGTGAGGCCTTTTCTGACTTGGTCCAGTTGACTTTTGAAAAGCCGTCTCAGCAAACTAAAATCTTACCTATACAAACTAAATGAGGGTCTATAAAAACATAAACCTTAAAACAAAAAAAAAATCATATTTCATCTGGAATAAACCAACATTTGAAACTCTATTTGTGAGAGGGAGGGCAAGATGAAATAGGAGGTTTGCCAGTCTGTTGTTCTAGGGGTAATGGTTGGGATACTGCAGTGCTGTGTCCACACACTTTGATCCATACACAAAGGAGGGGGAAGACACCATTGTGGCCAAACTAGTGCCAGAAGGAATAGTGCTTTTTGATAGTTCCTTGATTTTAATTTTTTTCCATATTAATGCAAACCACAATCATTTGAAATATAATAATGTTAGGATAATAAAATATACAATTCCAGAATAACTGATATTCTTTCTAAAACTACTACTGGTCGAATACTTACGCAAACATTTGGGTAGCGATCTGTCCCACAAACCAGAAGCCTTGCAGGTCAGTACAGAAGACCCTAGAAGATAAAATCCTTTCTTGCAGTGGTACACCACACTGATTCCATATTTGAAAGATTCAGGGAAATTCTGTTGACCATGACGAACAGCATTTTCCACAAAACCTGGATCTGTGCAGTTCACAACTGCAAGTCAAACACAAAGTTCATCATTATTGAAAATTCATATCCTTACCACTTTAAATCGACTGAACAGTAAAGACTACAACCAGTAATTAATGGTAGCTGCCTTTGGTCTAATATTAGTGGCTAATGTGGTACATGAGCAGGGTTGCCAGCTCCGGGTTGGGAAATACCTGGAGATTTGGGGGGTTGGAGTCTGAGGAGGGCGGACTTTGGAGAGGGGAGGGAATTCAATGCCATAGCGTGCAACTGCCAAAGCGGCCATTTTCTCCAGGGGAACTGATTTCTGTCACTTGGAGATCAGTTGTAATAATGGGAGATCTAATAATAATAATAATAATAATGATGATGATGATGATGATGATGATGATGATGATGCTTTCCAACATTAACTGCTACTATGTTTCCAAAAGTCAATTTTTCTTTAAGATTAAGAAGATGTGACATTGGGTGAGGGAAATGGAAGAAACAAAGATAGAGTATTTGGGAGGACATGAGCGTTCACATAGCACAAAGACTGAGAAGGGAGTATACAGAGATATGTGATACAGATCGGAGATGAGAGCAGAAACTCTTTTTTTAAAATGTAGTTTGCTTTTAACAACTACATGCCAACATAAAAATTAGATCCACTTATTTCAACTGGATTATCACCAGATGGACACAGAGGCTCCATGTGTCTCTTTTTCTACGCAGAAATCTCCTAAAGTAAACATTTCATATGTTTAAAAGTTCAGGGATTCAGCTATTTCTTTCAAGGATGCCTCAATACAAGCCAAAAGCTCATATCTACTTGCACTGTGGATGACCTAGAAATATGTAGCAGAACACAAGAAACCTTCAATGCCAGATAAAATGTGAAGGGAAGAAGGAAATCTGATGTTTATTTGGTGATCTATCTTTTAAAAAAAGGCTTCAAATCTTGGAAGCACTGCTCAGATATGTGTCAACCAGAAATTGAAAGGGAGCTTTGGCCTGAGGTTTGTTTCAAGAGTCTTCTTGTCTACAAGAAAGATCAAAGGCTTTTTTGCACTTTACCTTTTTAGCCAGTAAACCGACAATACTGAAAAGCAGTTCTGTTAAAACCACTATTGGGTTGCCATTTTTTAGAAAGCTTTTTCTGAAGTGCACCTGTTTCATGTTCTTGCAGCTTGGATTCACATTCAGCTGAGACACCACGAAGAAGAGCTTCTTTAGTTTCCACAAGTAATTAAGGCTGTCATATGCAACCTTTAAATGGGCTTGCTTTCAAATTCATAATGGAAAAAAAATCTGCATCTTCGTATAACCAAAAGACTTCCTTAACTGGAGTTTACACTGAAATCAGTTTAGCCTATCCCATGTTCTGCTATGGCTTTGTGTACAGTTACCACTAACACATACAGACACACACACACACACAATTCCTTTTTGATGGCTGCTAGGGTTGCCAGCTCCAGGTTGGGAAATACCTGGAGATTTTGGGAGCAGAGCCTGAGGAGGCGGGGGTTTGAGGAGAGGAGGGACCAATGCCATAGTGTCCAATTGCCAGTACGGCCATTTTCTCCAGGTGAACCAATCTCTATCGGCTGGAGAGCAGTTGTAATAGCAGGAGATCTCCAGCTACTACCTAGAGGTTGGCAATCATTAGTAATAGTTTTACATACAATAGAAATGCCATTCATAAGGACACCTTCTTGGGCCTCAATCTACCTCACACTCCATCTTATTCTGATCACTTCCTTGGTTTTCATTGAAAGTTTATTTTTAGCCATCCATAAACTTCCAAAGGCTGGAAAATGTTATTACCAGAAATAACTTGCAAAATTGCTCCATTACATAAAATAGAATATTCTTCCCAAAGCTCTTTTATAACAGAGAGTTTGTTCAGCATGGATATTAGATTTACAGTTGCAGTAATGACTTGTCACAACCGTATGTTTTCTGTTACATTTAAAATCAGTTCAGAGTACAGCTATAAATTTATTTATTTTTTGAAATCTGTTTGAGTTTTGAGGTAATGGCTATGTTTAACATGCTCTCTTTAGATGAAGAGGAAATATTAGAGTTAGCAAAGGCCATTGTGTTTTAAAATGATTTGCTGCACTAAATCTACTCAGAAGCAATCTAAACTGAATTATTGAGGCAAAAAGGGGACAATAGAAGCACTCAATTTTCTGGCAAAATGGCATATTCAGAATACATATTAAATTTATCTGCCTGATATTCTTCTTCTATTTGTACAGCAGTAGCATTTGTATAGAAAACCAGTGTGGTGGTGTGGTTAAGAGCGGTGGTTTGGAGTGGTGGACTCTAATCTGGAGAACTGGGTTTGATTCCCCACTCCTCCACATGAGCGGCGGAGGCTAATCTGGTGAACCAGGTTGGTTTCCCCACTCCTACACATGAAGACCTTAAGCTAGTCACAGCTCTCTTAGCCACACCTACCTCAGAGGGTATCTGTTGTAGGGAGGAGAAGGGAAGGTGATTGTAAGCCAGTTTGATTCTTCCTTAAGTGGTAGAGAAAGTCAGCATATAAAAACCAACTCTTCTTCTCCTCCTCCTCCTCCTTCTCCTTCTGTGTAATCTTACACACAACGTATAAATTCCTCACAATTGATGGCAAGAAAGGCAACTGTAATATCTAGGGTTGCTAGGGTACTTTAGGGTTGCCAGGTCACTGGCTCAGGGGCGGGAATTGCGTGTGCACGGCCAAGCACAATGCGATTACATCACTTCTGGTTTACACCCAGAAGCGCTGCATGGGGTTTGAGTGGTAAAGCAATTGAGATTGGGGTAATTCCTATAATGTCATATGACACAGTCATATCACTTCAGATTCCCAGCTGAAATGTTGTCATGCGAGGCCTCCTCCCCGCATTTTTGCTCCTGCCATTGGTGGGGGCCAGAGTTTGGGAGTAGGAAACTGCACACCAAGGCAAGTAACCTGGCACCTCTAGGTGCCAATAATGGGTGTTAGCTTTTTCCTGCAAACTGGCAGTATTGTGGGGGGAGACTGTTGGTGAGTTGACACCAATTACTATTGCTAGTGAAGGTCATGGGCCAAGTGGCTCCTGTTCAGAGCTGGCAGACTTGCTGGGACTTGGCTCCGTTTTGTTCTTCCTACCAATAGCCTTGTAGATCAAGGCCCCCTGGGAAATTTCCCTGTAAGTTAAATGACCAGTCTGCCCCTGACAAAGGTGCTTACTTGGTGATCTAGCTTTTATTTCTGAGCTTGGAAATATAAACTTGGGCAAGCTTTGCAATGCTTACCTTCAATACCAAGTTAAGCATTATAGTTCTAAATCCTTTTCTGATTCAGACTATACATCTAAATTAGAGGGGGGAAAATATTATTTTTCCCTTTCTCCTCTTTGCCCACCACATGACAGCAGAAGGAATGGACCTCTACCCACTTCCACCTCTTTCCCTTTCTTCACCAGCAGCATCTAAGCTGCACCTGAATCACCCTAGGAATTTGTAGGAGTCTCTGGGCATGTCTTGAATGCTACTGGCAAATGGGATAAGGGGGAGAGGGAGACAAACAGCCTTAATCCTGCCCTCGCTTGGCACTGCAGTCCTGATCGGTGTTGGGCACCCAGCAATTATATTCTAATAAAAGCTGGTAATTCCCACTTTATCACATGGGTTGACTCTGAGGGGGAAAAAAGACAGGGCAAATCCTGGTATGATGAAATGGTCAGCTAAAAAGATGTTTAATTTGATCATTTCACAACTTTCTGTGGTAGTTGATAAAAGCGGACATACATTCAAAGTGTCAACTATGCAAAAAGTAGAGACTGATTGGCATAACATACAAATCAAACTGCCTGGTTTTGGGGAAATACTGGTGTATAGTAATGCTACGCTTAACTTTGCTTTCTGCTGCACAAAGTGGGGTACATTCTTCCAAATGAAGCCCTGTCTATCTTACTAGCAATTACTTTTTAATACAGATCTATCCATTACGTTTCAATGACATATAATACAGAGCTCTAGTCTGGAGCAGACTGGGCAATTATTTATCTTGCTCTCATCCCCAGAGCACATAGTGTTGAAGAGGGGGATTCTTGTACTGCAGGTAGTACGCCCGGTATTTCTCTTTTTCGGTTCCAGAAGATGATGGGGAGAGAAGCAGTTTGTTGCACTGCATCAAGAATTAGAGGGCAAATGAAAGCACACTTTTAAAAATGCATCAATCTGATTTAAAATACCCCTTTTTGTTAAATACATTTGTAGGGTAGAGGTAAAACCATGATAATCTAAGCTGGTTGGAATACAGATATGAGCTACTTGATGCCCATGATTGCCCTTCACTGTAGGCATCTGGTTGCAAATCAAGGCATGAGTAGAAGGAGATTGCTTTCTCCCCACGACAGCTGCCAAGGATTACATGGGAAATAAATTCTGGTGTTTTGAATTTAGTTATGTTGAGAACAGAAGAAAGGCAATGACACCGGAACCTCACATGGAGTAGATTCAAACCCTTGACGGCTAAGTGTTAAAAATAGCGCTATAGTCCTTCACACAGTTTTCAGATAAACTGTGAATGTTCATTGAAAAGTACATTACTAACACTGCACGCTTGGAAAACTTCTAAGACTAAAGTTTAACACTGTAGTTTGTTTTGCTGTTTGGTGAAATTATTCTCTACTGATCTTACAGTACACTATAAGGAAAGTGGGGTGCATAGAATGTAAGAACTCCCCTGCAGGATACCAAAAAAGGTCTATGTAGAGGAAGAAACAATCTGGATGCTTTTTCAGATCCTGTACATCATGAAGGCAGCAGGCATTTCCCAGAAATGGTTCCCATTTAGCTATTGTGGCTGAGGTGTTGGTAGGCCTATTCATTATGAATTTGTAAAATCCTGTTTTAAAGCTATCAAAGACAGTGGCCCTCACCATATTGTGTGGCAGCTAATTCCATTTGTTAATTATGTATGCTGTGAAGAATACTTTCTTTTGTCTGTTCTGAATCTACTGCCAATCAAAGTCACAGTGTGCCCTCCCAAGTCCTATTATTATGAGATCAAAATGTATTATATACCCCTTGCTTCCACCCACTTCCAAATCATGTACTTATGAATACATACTCAATGTCTCAATTTATAACCAGCATATATTAAAAGTTAGTGCTAGATTAAAATATCTCTGTTGAGGTACCTCACCATTACAAAGTCCATGAAGATTGAAAACATGACGCTACCAATAAAAATCATATGCCTGTGTTGAGTTCTCCCCATGCCCTCTGTAAAATGTAGTTCAACATAACCTGTGTTTCCAATCATTCTAAAATGCACATCCGTGACTAATGTTGGTAGATGAGGAGGAACAAGCATCGTAACTGTGGCGGAACATGAGGTGAGTTGAATTAGATGCCAGAGAGGGAGAGCATGTCATACCTAACACAGTACCTGATATTTTCAGTATTAATGTTGCAGTGCATTTCTTTGCCCTTGATCTCTGAATCTGATTATTTTGTATCTAATACTGTGCCTAGCAAGGTCAACTCTTTGTCTGCACTACAATGCAATTTTAATCTAGAGTTGCTTACTCAGAGGAGGAAAATGAAGTCAAGTTCATAATAGTCCTTATACAGAAGGTTCAGGAACTAGGGCAGCCAGCCTTCAGGTGGGGAATGGAGTTATCCCAGAATTTCAACTGGTCTCTAGAATACAGAGATCAGTTCCTTGAAGAAAATGGCAGCTTTGGAGAGCAGACTCTATGGGCCATGGAAAAACATCCCTGCTGAGCTCCTTCCCCTCCCCAAACTCTGCCCTACCAAGGCTTCACCCCCAAATCTCCAGAATTTTCCAAACTGGAGTTGGCAACCTTAACAGGACCTAAAGTGGGATGTGTAGTCTGCAGAAGTGAAATCTAAATCAAATATAACCACTCCCTGCCCTCTGTGCCTCCACCACAGAGATGAAGCGAGGGCAACTAGAGATGGGACTTTTTCCACAGCAGCATCTTGCTTTTGGAATGTCCGTCCCCTTGAGGCTTGCTCACTGCCTATTGTGGTTTTGTTGCCAGGCCAAAATGCTTCTTTTTACACAGGCTTTTAACTGAGGGTCTCTTTCTAGCCTGAAGACCGTTTTATGTAGGTCATTTTAAGTTGCTCTACGCTGCTGTAAAGAGCCCCATGCCACAGAGTGGTAAGCTGCAGTACTGCTGTCCAAGCTCTGCTCACGACTTGAGTTCGATCCCAAAGGAAGTTGGTTTCAGGCAGCGGGCTCAAGGTTGACTCAGCCTTCCATCTTTCCTAGGTCAGTAAAATGAGTACCCAGCTTGCTGGGGGTAAAGGGAAGATGACTGGGGAAGGCACTGGAAAACCACCCCGTAAACAAAGTCTGCCTAGTAAACATCGGGATGTGACATCACCCCATGGGTCAGGAATGACCCAGTGCTTGCTCAGGGGACCTTTACCTTTTTAAGGCTGCTGTATGTTGTCCTATGTTTGTGGCTTTCTGTGGCTTATTTGTTATTCATAATTATCAAGCTGTTGTTTTTATGATTTTATTGTGTTGTTTTTACTTTGTCAGGCACTTGGAGCAAGTCTCCTGAGAGCATATGAATTTTTAAAAACAAATAAATAAATACAAATCCTTTCAGGCCTTGAAAAAAAAATCCACCCTTAGAAAACTTACATGCCTTGAAAAACGGTTTCACATTGGCCGCATTCTAAGAGTCCTGAGATTGACTTGGAGATATTTGATTTCCATAAACAGGAAGCAAGATGGTTAACTTCTTAGTACATTTTCTCACTTCCATTCCAGAATGAGCTCAGTTTACCACTTGCTACTGAGGAACCATCTTGTTCAATTCACAAAAGAAAGCGGCCTCCAGAGCTTCTTGAAAAAGTGATTGCTATTTCCATGCTGCTTAAAAATCTTCTTAGGAAAAGGTAGATACTTATGGTTTATACTGTTCCACTAATCCTGAGATAATAGTTCAAGTTACTGAATATTGCCTTTACTATACCAGAAGCTATAATTAAAAAAAGGCAAATAGATATGAATTTTAATGTTTATTATCATGCCTGTAATGTTTATCAAAAATAAATGTTTTTTTTATTATGTATGTTTTTAATATGTTAGCCACCTTGGTGTCACTGATATAAATTTTGTAAATAAATAAATACCTACCTGCAACTATAACTTGTTATAGCAGCAGGTTGCTTATGGCTCAGACACAGTTAAATAGCGGTAACTATCAGATATCTCATCCCTGCTGGTTTGATATGAAAATTTCCATTTCAACTTTGCTCTCTCTTGTGTGAAACAAACCCACGAGTCTTTATTTTTGCATCACTTGCTGTTTCCTCACACCTGCTTTGCCCCATAAAATTAATGCATTTGCAATGTTATTTTTGCATCACTTGCATATAAATGTAGCATTAAAGTGACATAAAAATACAACAGCAGTAGAATTAAAATGACATAACAATGGAATAGTGGAAAGAAGTGAAGTGGATATACCAGCAACAAAAGGCTCCCAGTGACAATGTACAAATCCAAAATGGAAAAAAAGGCATATTTGCTCATCCTTACAATTAAGCAGTTACATATTTTTGCAATGCAATGGCTGGGTGGAAAAACAAAGTTCAAAAAAAAAAACAATGACATGCTTTTGACATTTTCTCCTTATTCAAGGGAAATGCATTCAATTCTTAAAGTTCCAGGTCTATATAAAAGGATGGCAGAAAGAGTCCTATTTGGATCATAGCAGCTGTATAATATTTCTTTTTCTTACCCCGGCAAGCAGGTAAGGAGCTGCTCCACTGTCCATTGCTGCGACACTGTGCTCGGGAGGCCCCTTGAAGTAAATATCCAGTATTGCAGGTAAAGTTGACAACGTCATTCAGATTGAACTCACTGCCATTCGTGACTCCATGAACAGGATTTCCAGGATGGCCACATGTGATTGCTGTGTCAAGAAAATATAGGACATGTTATAAGCCTATGGCAGGAATGTACCTTGTTTTATTTTGTCATCAGTACTTACAGTATATGTAGAAAATACTAGTAATAAAAATTATAAGCTTCAGTCTAGCCATCAGTTAGGGACGGAGATGTAGATGTGCATGCACTATTATATACCACCTACAGAATCTTCATTGAAGGAGGAATTATCATTCAAACTCAGAGGAATGCTTATGGAACTGCTGACTCCACTGAAGGAAACCTGACATTCATGGAAATTCAGAGATGCGTACTTGAATCTTGATTACTGTACTTGATACTCATTGTTCAAGAGGGCAAGATATTAAAAAGTGTCTGAGGGCTTAATTTTAACATGAACTGGAGGTTGCAGTAACAGAGCTCTTCTGGGCCAGACCACACATCATATTCACTCTGTAAAATGTGTAAAATATCCCTCACTAATACATTTGTTGATAACATGCTCATGCTACTTCTACCAGTACTGATGAATTATTGATAGCGGATACACGATAGCTTTCCCCCTACACCTAGGTGTTAGTTCAACCATCAAAGCAAAAGATGCATCTACTGCGAGATAAACATGGTCTGTAAACAAATATTAAGATTACTCGTAACCACAATGATTGCCATTTAATATTTATTTAATGTCAGCACTTTCCTAGGTACTGTTTAGAACTCAAAAGTACCTACCTTTCACACCCACAACAATCTTGCATAATTTGTGACACATACCCCGAAACCAAGTATAAAGGTAAAGGTCCCCTGTGCAAGCACCCAGTAATTCCTGACCCATGGGGTGATGTCACATCCTGACGTTTACTAGGTAGACTTTGATTACGGGGTGGTTTGCCAGTGCCTTCCCCAGTCACCTTCTCTTTACCCCAGCAAGCTGGGTACTCATTTTACCGACCTCGGAAGGATGGAAGACTGAGTCAACCTTGAGCCGGCTACCTGAAACCAACTTCTGCTGGGATCGAACTCAGGTCGTGAGTAGAGCTTGAACTGAAGTATTGCAGTTTACCATCTGTGCCACGGGGCTCTAAACCAAGTATAACCCTTCATTTTTCTATTGTGGCTTTTTGAGTATTTCACAACCTCTGCCCTTGTTTCTGCAATTCCAGGTAGGAAAAGCTGGAATTATCAGCTGATATAAAATGAAAATATGGATGTAAACTCCCTAGTTTTTAAAAACAAAACAAAATGGGCAGCTACTAAATGCAACAATGACTACTTAAAAAATCTATAATAGCGCATTCCTGGGGGAGGGATGAAGCTCCTTAGGAGCGGTCATGACCACGCACTGGTGCAAGTGCCCACTTATCCCATGATAAGGGACACTTACGCCAGTGCAGAGGGCATTTACGCCACACCTGGATGGCATAGAGCCGCACCAACCTCCCCACCCCCAGCACCACCACTCCGGGAACTAAATCCTGGAAGAGGCAGCATATGCCTGAATGGGGAGGCAGTCTTGGAATATTCCCAGGTGTGGAGCTGCCTTTAGGCAAATTTCTCACCCTTTTCAACTCAGGAATGTCCCTCAGCGCAGTGGCTCAGCTACACCACCTTTTTGGGTGGCATAGCCCTGCTAAAGGCAATGGGGCCTTTTTGCTCTTTTTCTATTTTTTAATTTTAAAAAAAAGGTTTTTCTTCTCTGTGGCGGCCAGGAATCCTCTTTGGTGGTGGCGTGGCTGTGCCACGCCTGGCCACCACACAAACCCCTTCCCCAGGAATGGGCTGTAAGAGATTAGGAATACTTTTTACTATGCGACAAAGAGAACTATTGTTGATTTATCATAGGTAATCATCAGAAACATTTTAATGCAACTTTTAAAAAATGTGCGGGATTAAACCAAAAGACCCATCAAGTTAATATTGTCTCTCCACAAATAGAAACTCACAAGCAGGACAATATGATCGTTTGTAATGGTAATTGCTAATCTCAGGCATATCAAATTGGAATATGAAAGTCCCATCTTTAGCTATTTAAAAGCCATCGACAAAGTCATCCCCCTGAGAGACCGGGATTTGTCTAATAATGTGTTAGGGATCACTCTCTTCACTGTGAATCCTACAATTCAAGTGAGCTGTCAGAAGAGATTACAAATGGTATGTTGTTACAATGTAAAATTGAGGTTGTCTGTAAAAAATTGTGATAGTGAAGGACACTTGTGTTTAGATTATTGTCCTTTTCAGCAAATGCATATTCCAGTCAGTCAGCTCCAGTTTACACCCCTCATTACTCTTGACAGATGCTGTTTTTGTGATGCCTTCCAGAAACAAAAGGTTTCAGCCCTCATGTCTACTACCACCACATCATCATTATTGTTGTCACACATTGCCAGCCTCTTGACAGATCAACAGTGTGCAATTGTTGCAATGCAAGTAAAGGCCAATGGGGAAAAAACTACAACTGTAGTATTCTTTTATCCCACTTTATCTTAGAAACCTTTATACAGGAAACCCACTGCAATAGTTTCAAACTGCTTGTAGTATCATGATGCTCAGATTCAAGATGCTTTCATTCAGGACTGTCAGGTAAACAACACCTTAACTAATACCGATGTGATAAACTAATTCATTAGACTTGGTTATAGTTCAGTTATGGGCACTGGTACAGTGTGATCAAGGTTAAAATGAAATAAAGAATAAAACTGAATACAGATAGACTGTCTAAGGTGTGGAAAGTGGGATATAATTGCAGTAGGATGCAGGTGACAAAGGGTGAGGGTGATAAAAATTTGCCTTAGAATGTTCTAGACAAATTAATCAATTTATCTATTTAGTAAATTTATACAAAGTATCTGTGATTATTTAGCCATTTAAATATCCATCACTTATACAAAAAAAGTTTTACTCTTATTTCAAATATTATTCCAAATACCGAACCTTCTATACTGGAAAGAAGCAGTGGTGCAAATACATTTAGTTTGGATGGTATTTGGACCTTGAACACCCCGTAATATTTAGGATGATTATATATGTATGTGTTAAATGCCATCAGGTCACTTCCGACTCATGGTGACCCTATGAATTAATGACCTCCAAAATGTTCTATTGTTAACACAGCCTTGCTCAGGTCTTGTGAATCAGAGGGTCCAAGATTTTCACAAATTTCTCCTTTAAACTGCAACTTCCAGTGCTTCATCCTATGCTTTTGCCCTGGCTCTCCAAGGGGAAGATTGTGGCTACAAGAGGAAAGGTGAGGGATAAAAGATCCTTTCCATGAGCAGAACTCTCCATTTTCCATGTTCTCTGGATCCAGTCCCATCAGAGTACGATTTTATTTAGGCATTAGCACAAATGGAAAAAAAGATACAAAATATATTAAAATAGTGACTAGTGAAGTATAGTCCTCAGTGAACATTATTCGGGTGGTATGATGACCTAATCCTGTTAGAAGTAGTATGAAAAGCAATAACCCAGATTCTAGCAATTAAGTTAAAACTTAACTTAAAACTCATGTTGAAGGCATGAGAAGTATTTATTTAGCATTTATTTCTTACATGCACTTTGCCTACTTCTCAAATTACTTTGTGTACTTGACATGTCAGTAGCCTAGAGAGTCTATGAGTGGGCTGAAATGACAGTATTTCTAGGCTGTAGTTCTTGCCGTTACATTGCACTAGCTCTAGGCAAAGTTACTCCAGTTTAGGGCCATTGAAATCAAAGGGCATAGAATGGATTACTCTTGAAAAGCAATGTGCTGTAAGTAACATAAATCTAATGGAGTAAATGAACACTACTTAACTCTTTTCATGACTTCTTAAAAAGTCTTGTAGGAAATACATTTTGTACCCTGTCATACTTGCTATTGGGTACTGCTTATCATTGAGCCAGATGGGCCAGCACAATTCGACAAGCAGGGGAAAGAGCAAGCACGAACCTTACTTCCCTGCTCACCAGTGAGCAGAGGTGAGCATTTGATCTCTGAGCCATACATTTTTTTTTGCACGAACTGCTTATCTGGCTATTGCTTGGGGGGAAGGAAACCCAAAAAGCAGAAAATGTGCTACTTACAGACACAAACTGGTGTTTGCCCAGACCACTTGTGATCTTGCAAGCATATGCGAACAGATGTGCCAACAAGTCGAAAACCAGGATTACACTGGTACACCACAGTGTCACGGTAACTGAAACCATCTCCACTAATGTGGCCATTTACTATTGGATCTGGAGAGCCACAGTGTCCAGCTAGAATAAAAGAAAACAATCCAGAAGACATACACATGAAAATTCTTGTGAACGTACATATTATGTTTATTTTCAATAAGAATCATGTTGTATAAAAATATTGCCTTAAATCTTCATCACTTCATGAGATATATCTGCCGGGCTGATAAAAAATGTAATTGATCCTTAAATCCTTTATCTACCATCCTTCCTTCAATCAACATGCACTTTTTAATTTATTAAATCACTGGGCTTGGCCCCATGTTAACTCAGGACCAGATATAACATTTTCCTGTAATTATAAAGATGCTATTTATTAAACATGAATTAACAGAAAGAAGTATGTATATTTGTGTCTAGGAGGTTTATTTATGTTTGTAACACTATGAACCCTGCCCAGTTCTGAAGCCTTTTCTCTCTTCACCCAACACAGACTGGGAGGGGTGGGATTTAGATGAACTATGTACATAGAACAAATGTAGATGCTGGTGCTCTATCAATTAATTGTAGCTGGAAACAGAAACCTAATATATTTGTTGAAACTGTTCACCTAGTCCAAATCTAGATATTCCTCTATTGAATTTTGATTCCTACAGACATGAAAATGAGAAAGTAAAAAAAGAAGAAGCAATATTTGTAATGGAACTAGCTTATTAAAGCATAGGAGATCTCAGGCTAGCTGAGAAGCGCTCACTTGAATATGACATTATTATTTCTATCTGAATGAAAACTTAACAGCCTTGTGCGTTTTCCATGCAATTCATTTCACTTACAAAGCACGTCACTTAGTAGATTTAATGATTTCCTGTCATTTTGAACCTGGTTAAATGAAGCACCCGAACATCCCAAGATTTGAAGGAGCAAGGCAATAAAATACCAAATATGTATAATCTCAAGCTAAATTGGGCCTAAGTATATTAAAGAGGCTGTTAGTCCATTTTCATTTTCAGGAACCAAAAAAATAATAATTCCTGAATTGGTTCAAGACTGGGTCAGTACAGTTACTTTAAATTGTGTGGTATTTAAGCCACAGCCACATGCAGTCACTTTCTTCTCAAAGGGTCTATACACAATCAGTGGGAAATACTCATTTTTGTGTGTGTATGTGTGTGTGTTAAGTGCCATCAAGTCACTTCCAACTTATGGCAACCCCATGAATAAATGACCTCCAAAATGTCCTATCATTAATAGCTTTGTTCAGGTCTTTCAAATTGAGTACCATGGCTTCCTTTATTGAGCCAATCAATCTCATGTTGGGTCTTCCTCTTTTCCTGCAGCCTTCAACATTTCCAAGCATTGTTGTTTGTAGCAGTAAAGGAATAGGCAGAAATAGTCTCTACCTCTTCTACAATGGAAATACTCTGAGAGAAGAGCTTTCTAGTTGGAGATATGCCAATACATCTCTTAAGTGTCCATATGTATAGCTGGGGATGTATTAACTATTGTTCACAGCAGCTATGGAATTCTGAATGTGTTTACATTCCCCCCCCCCTCACTAGACTATTCATTGCTGAAGACCAAACAACCACTTGGTAATCTACACATTTTGAGTTAAAATGAGTGACAATAGCAATTAACTTCTGGACAGAAATGTTAGTATAAAAGCAGAGGGTGCAATGAGGGCAGACTGAAAAATGTAGCCTCTTAATCATAACATGCTTTTGGAAATGACAGGTTACTTATTTGTGAAGTTCAAATTATGAATGAGAATTTAAACTGACATTACTTATGATTTTTAGAGGAGCCATTGTGTGAATACTAATGGCTGCAGCTTCATTGGTGCTGATTTCTCAAAATGCCTTCTTTGTGATAGAGTTAATTCATTCAGAAGCACACTTTTCTATAAGCTTCAATTACAACTGTCTATCATTTTTTTGGTGGTTGAAATCCCTTGAAGACAGGGTAAACATGGGCTTCTCAGCTCAGGTTTTCTCTTTGTCTCATGTCAGATGTAAAACTGCCCAATCTCTTAATTCACATAATTCCTTTTACATCGGACTGATATTAGTGGCTGGGCTCATTATGTATTGCCCTGGTTAGCAAACAAGAAGATCTGAAGCTTTGGTCAGTTAAAAAACTTGATTCTGTGGAAGTCCATAATCCCATGAAATTCCTTTAGATTTAAAAATTGAGATAGGTACACTGTCGGAGGCTATTAGGTCTTTTATTGTTTTGTTGCTTACCTGTTAGTAAATAGCATGGTCATCCTTCATGAAAGAGGCTGATGTATATGATTTTCACATACATCCAAACTCTACAAATCTATGACTGTTTAGATAATATAAACTCAGCCATGGAAGCAGGACGGTGCAGTCCTTAAAGCAACTGTTTAGTCTAGTAGCCAGAAATGGCTGACTTGCCGAGTGTATATGGATTTCACAGGGCACTTAAAAAAAAAAAAAGAACTAAATCAAGTTAAGACCTGTTGGTACCTTTTCCACAGATACTTTGCCAAATGTTTCTTGTTTAACTGGAGGTGGCGGAGTGCTTGTGCCCAATAAGTTAAAGCACAACAAGTTCAAATCGTACAAATTTCCCTTCAAATAATCAATCAATCAATGGGCAGCTGAAGTGAGATAGGATCATACCAAAAACTCCTTTTCTTTTTGCAACTAGAAAAACCTTCCAAATGGAATATTAAGCAAAGAACAATAATAAGCTCACCAGGCAGCTATACTTCTGCCCAACATCAGGGTGGGGTGGCTAAAAAAAAAAAGTAGGACTCTCGGGGGCCCATGTTATTGAATAAAGTAGCTGGTAAGTGTGTGTATCCTCTGTTAGTCTCTTGCCATGACAACCCCCCAAAGGGGTCACTGTAAGTTGGCTGTGACTTGAAGGCACTTTACACACACACACAAGCGTGTGTGTAAAGTGCCATCAAGTCACAGCTAATTTATGGCAACCCAGTAGGGTTTTCAAGGCAAGAGACTAAGAGGTGGTTTGCCATCATTGCCTTTCTCTGCCCAACAACCCTTGCATTCCTTGGTGGTCTCCCATCCAATTACTAACCAGGGCTGACCCTGCTTAGCTTTTAAGATCTGACAAGGCTAGCCTGGGCCATCCATGTCACAGCAGATGGTAAGTAGAGGAATGTTAACAGAATAATTAAAGGGGGGGAAGGAAAGCTTTTGATTTAATTTTAGGAATTCGGAATAGCTTCAGATCAAGTTTATTTAGATCAAAGAGAAATTCAAAGAGAGGAGGTGCAGGAAGGGAGGTTCTGTAAAATTTCAGAATTTCATTCTGTAGATGCTCAGAGCCAGGCAGTGATTTCTCAAACCATCTAATTCTCCTGCTAGAGCACATAACGTGAAACAACTGCAAGGGCTGAAGGCACAAAATGGTGCATCAATTTCATTCAAAGAGAAATCCCTCTCTTAAAAAAGAAAAAAGCGAGAAAAGGAATCAATAACTATATCTAAAAAAGAGAATTTGTGGAAAAAGAAATTCTCACAATAACTATGCTAGAATTCTCTCATACGCTTTAATAATCGATGAAGAATTCATCACGTTTAAACCAGAGATGTATAAGCATATATTTTAACAAAGTATTTTAAAGAAAAAGAAACTTGAACTTTTGAATTGAACTACAATTTCCAGAAAATTCAGTGATGCTCTCAGAAACTCAGCTCCTCACAGGAAAGTAACACAATACAAATCACCAAAAAATACATGGAGAAACATAGAGAAGGGATATAAACAAAAAAATTAAATCACAATCGTGATATGACATACCCATTGTCAGACCTTAAATTTCCATCTTTTGATTACACTCTTTATATATTTACCTAGACATTGTGTTTCAGTGCCACTCCAGAGTCCGTTTGCTAAGCATTCTCTCACATGAGAACCAACTAGTGTATAGCCAGTGTTACAGGTGAAGATTGCTGTGGCTCCGTACACAATCAGGGTGCCAATCTTATTGCCATTTGGTGGTGTTGGGAGACTTCCACAGGAGATTACTGAGAAGGGAAAATATATGCTTATATAGATGCTTATAACATAGCAGTAGCGCCCCCTTGAAAAACATTTTATAGCTTTGGGAAGTGGACATACATAGATGTCCACTCCTTTTCTTTTAGCTTTGAGAACATTTCCTGTCCTTGGGTTTCAGCTGCAATATTCTGCGCAGAAGGAATAAATGCAAAGGTCTGGGCCTGGAGCATCAGCTCTTTGGCTTGCTTTTCTGCCTTTTTGTTTGGTAAAGGAGGAAAGGGAGAACCTCCCAGAAAGCCAGGTGGACCTAGGAATCTCAAAACTTCCCCAGTAGTCCAAAAGAATTTGAAAGCATTTTTCCTAGGGTAACTGACAATATCAATGCATTTGTTTTTCACGTTGTACTCTTCTCTGCTTTTGCTTTATTCTGTGGCCAGGATCCAAACAACTTTTAGGAACTGTCAATGATAGCTGGATTTTTGAAGCATTGCAGAACAATGCAGACCCTATTTCCAATGCTTTATCATATAGTAATTTTGACATTTCCCTCAGTTTTAGAAGCAGGATGACAGGCATGTTTTAATGTTTGATGTTCACTGCCTGGGGACCCTATTTGGTTGGAAAGCCAGCATAGAAATGTTTTAAATAAAATAAACAAGGGAAACTAATATTTCAAAAACCACAACTTCAAGGCCACCTTGGCAAATGAAACTTTTTACATGGTGTTTCAAATCCAATCATATATAAGCATAGCATTCTATGTTCACAAAACTCATCAAAATAATATTTATTTATTTATTTATTTTTATTTAGAATATTTATACCCTGTCTTTGTGTTATATGTATAGTCCCCAGGATGGCTAAACTCCCTTCAGATTCATTACATTTTTTTGTATTTCGAAGTTTTATTTTTAACAAACACAAACATTAAAACATAAACAAAATATATGTGGAGCTTACCATTCAAAATTACAAGTCCATTATCAACATCTTTGAATTACATTATTCTTTGTTCTCAACATATTTTTACATATCTAATAACATATTTGTTATTTGTTTTTAGACATATATCACCTAAATCTTTCTTGTTCTTTTTAATTTAGTTTAATTCTGTTCCAAATTTTTAGCTATATAATTAAGAAAAACATTCAGTTTTTCCTGAAATTCTGAAATTGATCTATTATGTATAAAAGATGTCAGTTTTGCCATAGTTGAGGGGCCTTGTAATAAAATAGTTTAATGTCTTTAAATATTTAACTGCATTTAATTTTCCAGGATCAAATAGATAGTTCAACTCATGTTTGATTGATCTCTGTTACTTAAGTATTCAGTTAATCGCTGATTAATTAGCGTATCTGTCTAATTACACTAGAATGTGATTGATGAATTCAAATCACAATTAATTTAAGATGCAATAAGAACAGCAAATACATGAAGCGCCTTAGATAAAGGCTTATCAGCATGGACAAATCGTTTATATAATGAAACATATGTATGATATTAGGGATATTTTAAGACAATCCCTTTGTTCCATTCTGAATGCAAGGTTTCAATGTGTGCATCGAAGCCTCTCTCAAATCCTCAAGATCTTCCTCAGTCATTTCAGTGGGGAAAGCTCCTCTGCAGTCTATTGCATGCAATTAATTTTGCTCCCTCCACTGAAGTGCACACACAAAGGAGCCCCATGTGTATGCCAGGAAAAATACAGGCTCTGAAACAAGTCTAATAAGCAATTTATTTTAGAAGAAAAAAGTAGACTGACACAGATAGTTATAATTATCAGTGTACAAATATACTAGAAAGAAATAAACTCTTTTATATCTAATTAGTTTACCATGTGTTTGTGCAGGTCCCAGTTATTTACACAAGAGAGCTTCCTGATGTAATGTGATTTGTGATCCTAATATTTTGTAAAGCTATTATTAAACATTAATGTCTTCTACCTAGATTGCGCTTGCACTGGACATAAAATGTGTCTTTAGATGGAACTGAGTGGAGTGTAAATAAATGTTTCTTACCCTTACAGGTTGGTCTCTCATCAGCACCACTCCATGTTCCATTAGCTTTGCACAGCATGAGTCTCTGACCCTCTAAATAATAGCCAGGGCTGCAACTCAGCATGACTTGTGCTCCAAACTCATTCACAGACCCAGAAATCAGTCTCCAGATGACATGTTCTGAGAGCAGAGTTTCGATGCTGGGGCACGCCACAGCTGTGAAACAAGGACATTTCAGGATTAGCACTTTTCTTCCAACATGACTTCACAGAAGATGAATCATCGTCTTATTGACAATAGAGTTTTCCTTGTGAAATTGAGCATGCTGTAAACATTTCTCAAATACATGTTCCAGTGCAGAACGTCCAATATTTGTTTCAACACCAGCGCTGAGAAGCTGTTTCAATTTAGACACAGGAGAAAAATGATGCATCTTCCTACTGTTCCAAAATTCTGATATAGATTACTCCTTTAAAATCAAATTAAAAGCCATGTCAAACACATACAGTAAAGTGTGAATATAAATGACAATATTAACAACCAGTTATATGATGTGACACCTATGGACTGTATTTTTTGCTGGCATAGAGTATGTTTAAGAACTCAGCCAAATTTGTATTATACTCAGCAGGGACTGCAGAGGGAATAGTAAATTGCTACCTAATTTGAAACACAGATGCCATTCCAAAAGTTTCATTTATCTTACAAACCTTTAATTTGCGCAGTATCTCGTTTAAAGAGGCCTAATATGATTGATTCAGGTATTGTGACACATACCGTGCTACTAGATGATATCTAAAATAACTAGAAATAAAAAAACTGTAAGGAATAGCAAAACAAAACAAAAAACACCCTGAAATAAAATTTACAACACTACAACATAAACTGTGAACTTTCTGTTCTGGGTGTCAGACTAGTATCTGGGAGGCAGGGATTAGAATCCTCACTTGTGCCATGGAAGGTCGCTGGGCGACCCTGAGTCAGTCACACTTTCTCAGCCTAACCTACCTCACCCGGTATTGCGAGGCTAAAATGGAGGAGAGGAAAACTCTGAAAGCCACACTGGGTCCCTAATAGGGAGAAAGGAGGGTGCAAATTAATTAAATAAATTTGCTATTTTTTTAAACATTCAGAATGGCATTATCACACTGCTGTCTTTAGACTGTTCTTCGGCCATCGTCTTTGGTGTATGTTAAAAAAAAATTAAATAAAAAGAGGTGATTTCATCCTGCTGGGATAATGTAGAGGAAGAAAGCTGCTAGGCTGACTCACAGGGACCAAACTAGATGTGTCTGACATGGGGGTGTCACTGCCATTTTGAAGCCTAAAATGGATAATTTAAAAATACCACAAGGGCCTAATCCTGATCAGGCCTGCAGCACAGAGGGATGAGGAGCAATTGTCCCCCCCACCCAGCAAAAAAACAAAACAAAAACTTTTCAAGTGTTGAAATGGCTAGCTGTTTCAGCACTTGAAAAGAACCATGGCAGGAAGCAAGAGCACCTCACCCCACTGTGCTCGACTTGTCCTTGAAGCATTTTTAAATTTTAGGCTTTACAATGGTGACAGCATTCCTGCTTTGGACATAAGGAAGTTGTCACATCTAGTTTGGCCCACACTTTAATCCAAAGCAGAGTGACATCCTTCCAAATCTATTGGCTTCAATGGAGTTAGAAGAGTGCTTAGGATGGCATTATTAGTGTTCATTCAATGGAATTGAAGCATTCGGACCCAACTGCAAATGCTTGTGCATGTGCATTTCCACACTGCCTTCACCATAACTCTCACTGTCCTATATCCATCAAGTATGTATTGCTGTTTGATGATGTGCAGGGAAGAACTGTACGGTTCGCCTCGGTACTCAAGCCTTGCCTCTTTTGCAAGGAGGAAGTGTTAATTAATGGAAGTGTTCTTGTCCAATAAACAAATATTTTGCACATGCACATTTCCCTGAAGCTGTCCATTCCCCCATTTCCACCTGTCCACCCAATGCACCACAGACTTTTAAAAAGAAAAACCTTACAAAGGAGATTCTTTCCTACTGGGATATGTGGCGGAAGCTGCATGTTTCTTAGTACTCCAGCCTAGAGCAGTTTGCTTTCATGCCTGAGTCTCAAAGTGGAGTGTTTTCATCTGTGCTACCTGGATGGCATTTACGCAGTTTTGTACTGTTGTAGTTCAATACATTTTAAACAGCATGATTATATGCCATTGACTGATGAATACTACCAACTATGCAGGTGAAATGGTATTGTGACATAGATGATTTTAAATGAGCCATGGTCAGCTCAATAATAACCCTGGGGCACACAAAATCCAAGCAAGTCAGTGAATCATTAGCAGTGGCTACTTGTTCAGCCACTGTGCTGAATGTTGCTGCAGTAGATACAAAATGACTCAAAATGCTGCTTGTTTAAATTACAAGCAAATAACAGAGAAATCAAATGAGGTGTTGTGTTCAACAGTGAAACAGGGACAGTGATTTTCAGTGAGATTTACAGGTACAGTAAATCAGATTTTCAGACATTTCTTTTGTGAACACCAACAGTGCAATCCTAATTAGGCATCGGGACTAGGGATTATTCTCAGAAAAGCATTCTTACAGTGCATTCCTGACCTTTAAGGGCAAAAGCTCTTAAGAGGCCAGGAAGGAGCTGTGCTGGCGTTGGAGCCCTCCATGCCGGCGTCCGGGCTACTTACGCCATCGTAAGTAGCCCCAACACCGACAGGGAGGGCCGGACGCTGGGCGCATCCGCAGCATCACCGCCCCAGGACAACGGTGGGGCCTTCTCCAGGCATCCCACCGGTGTAAATGCCCACAACAGCATCCCAGGGATGTTCTGGTGTCCCGAGAAGCATTACCAGGGCATTCCGGGGTGGGGGGGAGCTGCCGTTAGGCAGCCTCTTGTCCCCATTCACCCCGGGTATGCTGGTGGTGAGAGGAGTGAGGCTGTGCCAACTTTTTGCTGGTGCAGCTTCGCTTTTCTCAATAGAGCAAAAAAGGTCCAGTTTGACAAAAAAAAAGGCTCTAAAGGACTTTTTTTTGGTCTTTTGGCAGCCATGGAATGGCTTAGGATGCGGCGCAGCAGTGCCTCCTCCCCGCCTTCCACGGCTGCCACCAGCTCAGGAATGGGCTGTTAGGATTGCACTGAGAAACTCCTTTAGGCAAGGGTAACTGAATAACCGTCTCTTCCCATACTGTCTCGCCCCACACAAGCCCTGTTTTCTGTGACCTGATCTGCAGGTGGGTGGTGAACAGAGACTGGCTTTTTTCTGCAGTGGCACCTCCCCTTTGGAATTCCCTTCCCTTTCAGGCTTGCCTGACATCTACACATCTCTCTTTAGGTACCAGGCCCAAAAAATTGATATAGGCTTTTAATTAAGGGGTTGATCTTTTAAAATTATTTTTACAATCTGCCTCTTGCTTGAGGACTGTTTTATGAAAATTGCTTTAGGTTGTTAAAGGGTCTGTGCTGTTTTTAGGTTCTGGCAAGGCTTATAACGTCTTGTGAATTTTTGACAATGTTATAATGTTTTATTATTTTATTTATTTTTATTTAATTATTTATATCCCACTTTTCTCCCTGATGGGGGACACAAAGTGGCTTACTATCCCAATCCCTTTCCAGAAATAGGAGGGGGGAGGGGGAGGCTTCCGAGTGCAAAGTAGGTCTCCTTCCCACCAGACCAGATCTTTCACTCAGTTGTATGTTACGAGTTGAATGACAAGAGCGTTTTTGCTTGTGCCTCTGGGAAAACTCAGGCCTTAAATACCTGTGAACAGAAGGAAAACATATTCAGCCAGATTTGCTGCTTTCTAATCCCCTTGATCAGGTTCTCTGGAGAATAAAGGTGTTATAGAAAAGCGTATCTCCAAAATTAAGGACAGCAATGACAGGGGAGAGACGGAGCTAACAAGAAACACAGGTACCAATCTGAAAAAAATTCTTCAACTGGAAAAGAGATGGAAATCAGACAATTATTTCAGTTTGCCTGCTGTCTGGCTTCCTAAGTGTCCATCTGCACTTGCTCTAGTGGTCTATCACTGATCTTTATTTACTGACAGCCCTAGAGAAGACTTTGGGTGAACTATCCAGTTCCTCAAACTGCTGGAGCCATCATTTTTATACAGCTGTTCAAATTCTATTCCTAAACTGAAAAACTATTCAGTAGTCCCAGCTGGAATGCCCACTTTCCTTCCAGTCTATATTGAGATGGGTGGAAAGCTTGCTGAGATGCAGCACTTCATGTGTCTATCTGTCCGCCCAATGCAAAAATCTCCAGAGAGGAAAATAATGATTACTGCCTAGTGAAACAACCCATAAAACGTCTTATAGATCAATAGATAAGTGATGCTAGAGAACTATTTGGCCAGGATGGCTTTAAATTGTGCAGTGAGTTCTTCTGACTTACCAGAACTGCAATCCAGATGAAACACAGTATATTCAATGGCTGCTGTATTTAGAACAAATTATCCAGACACCCATCAGTCTACCTCTTACACCTCACAGCTATGAGTGACACTTGCTGTTTATATACACAGCATCTGAATCAGACATGATGCCAGATTCATCTAGATGTAAAGAAGAAAAACTGTCTCCTTTCAATGCTGATTTGTTTCTGTTGATATATGTATTAACTGCTGCCTGGTTCCAAGTATAGTTCAGCAAATGTAATTACATCCTTCAAGTATGATTATATGTCATATCACGAGAATGAGATTGTTTACTCATATATACTGCCAAAGCACAGGATTAATCCTGAACTAAAAAGTACTTCCATTGCATCCCAGTCCACACTGTCTGGGAAAGCAAGGAAGTACCAGCCAATTCCTTGTAAAGAAGAGTGCAGGAGATGCAGCTCTATGACTTAAGTATTCTAGCAAAACTAACACCTCTAGTCTGATGTTGTTACTGGAATGTTGCCTAAGGAGACTTTCTCTAACTTAAATGGCTCTTCCCCCAATTGAATAACTTCTTAAGTCGGAGAAAGGCTCCTTAGGCTGGAGAAAAACTTTCAACTTTTGCTCAGTGGAGGGGTAGGATCCACCCCACTAGCTGCAATCCAATACAGAGCTTGGCTTGCTGCTTGTTCTCATTGATTTCAATGGGCGACACTAAGAGCCGGTATGGTATATTGGTTAGTATGCAAGGCAAGGACCTGGGAGGTTCAAAGCCCCCTCAACTAGGAAGCTCACTGGGTTTTCTAGACCTTTAAGTGAGGAAATATTCAAGGAATTTAAAGACATAAAAAATTGCATATCTTCCAATTCTGGAATTATTATTTTTAATTCCCTGAGTTAAACTAGAATCCCAGCAATATGGATTGCAATATCAAGCACCACTCTGGAACAACAAAAGGATCAAGTCAGGCAAAGGCACAGTTCCCACTCTGAGTTCCTATTTTCTAGGTTCTGAAAAGTGGCTTAAATTTCACAGCACACTTCTAGTTTCTATATTGAAGTTATTAATGCTTCTTCATTCATTCTCTAGTACTCAGAGCTCTCCCTCAAAATATATTTTTCTTCTGAACTTCCTAAAAAAAGAGAAGGAAAACCTGAATGCAGCCTTTGATCTATCTCATAATATAAAGCTTGATTGTGGCAGAGAAAGAGAAAAGAGACTGGATCCCAAGGTACAGCAAGACATTTTGATATGCAGAAAGGTGGCATCAGTATGATAAACAAAATTACGAGCTGAAAGCAGTTTTATATAGTGATATCCCAAATGATAACAGTATGTCAGACAGTTCATGTTTATCTGGTATAGAAAAGAAAATGTCACAAGACTGCACTTAGAAAGTGAAGAAAAGTATTTCCCCAAAAGGAAAAACAATTCCCCAATACTATGACTTCCCAATGCAAAGGAATTTATTACAGTGCTCCAAGAAAACACAAATATATTCACACTATAGAAAAACCCGTTAAAACCTACAGAAGGGGAAAAAATACATGAAAATAAAAATGTTGTTTTCAAGTTCTCAAAATAAACTGTTAAAATAAGGAGATGTGAGTATACATTTTCTGATACCTTTTGTTCTGATACTAATAAATAGTTTGATATCAACAACATTATTTCTATACATGAAGAAAAACCTGGAAACGGCACAGCTTTCAGTGCTTAAAGGTATATTTCTGACTCCATTCTGGAACTTTTAAAGATGGCAACTAAATTCCTGTGATGGTGTAATGCCCAGTTGATACCACGTTGGTGTAAATCCACCATGCTGTGTCAGAATTCCAAAGATGCCCGCAGTCTGGAAAAGGCTGGTGTCCCTTGGTGTATTGGGTCAACAAATCCTCTTCCTTCAACATCTGATAGCAATCTCTCTCACACAGGAGGGAATAGTTAATGACACACAGTACAGAAAAGGTCACCTTGGAGATATTAACATTATGAATCAAGTGGAGGGATGGCTAAGCACAATTATTACAGTCTGGAGCAGACAATTAGTATGAGTGGTTCATCCCTATGGATTGGATCTGACATTGCAAAGTCTCAGCTATGCCTGAAATTCCTTCCTGGGCTGCCTATAACATTGGACTTCAACTGGAGGCCTCATGCATGCTAAGCCTGTGCTGTTCTAACATGCTTTGCCTTTCTCTGAGGGGTTTTCTGCCATCGAATATGAGGATGGTTCCAACAACAATGAAAAATCCAAATGTCACATGAAGTGTCTTTTACTTGTGTGTCTAGTTGTGTGTGTGGTTAAAGGAATGCTCAGATATATGCATGGGCTCTTCTAGTCCTTCCTCTCCCTTCCATTTATTGTTGTCCAGAAGGGGAGCTCTGCCTTGTTTCCAGCTTTCTCCTTGGTCACATTCAAACCCATCACTTGTTTTTCACATGAGTGCTCTTCCTCAGTGAGGTATTGTGGAAATGTCACAATGCCTTCTATGACAGTACAGTTGTGTGTTTTCTTGCTGTGTTTCTTAGCTTCTACATGCTGCCCTTCTGCCAAAGAATGGGCCTCTTTGGGCCATTATTCTGCCCATGGGACATGGACAATTGGGAGTGATAGGTCGCAGGCTTTCCATGGGGGTTTCCACTACAAAGCAAGCTATACTGTCTCTGAGTGAAGAGCCTGAAGTTTCCTTTTCTTTCTGTCTGCCTGTCCAAAGGTTTTTAGGAGGAGAGTCAAACTGATACATGTAAATTTCAGGGAATGATGACTGCATTGACATTTGCTGTTATATGTATTATACCTAACAAAACAAAAAAGCTTTGATTACTCAAGTTTGTTTCTTCGTATGCCATCAACCAATGAAGTCTCTAAAGACTTTGTAATGAATCCCTTGCAGGGATATGGGTTTGTTTGGTGCAGAGGATGTGAAAATGTAGTGGACTGCATAATTCCTTTGACAACACTTGATATTCCTTATAGAAAGCTCAAATCCATTACTTTGCAAATAGTGTGCACAAAGCTCAGGTTTATTACAACAATCCCTTTGGCTTGCCACTCACCACTGACAAGGGGGGGGCCTGATTAAGCACTCCAGCTAAAATTTCTAATCCAAGAGGACAACTGGGTGCCCACAGAATTGGACCCCCTGTCCCAAACTTCACCAAACTTGGGGGTTCTTCTGAGGAGAGTCACCAACAGCTGTGCTGCAAATTTGGTGCCTCTACCTTGAAAAACAGCCTCACCAGAGACATTGGAGCAAAACATTTCCCCTGCCCCCCAATTGAAGTCAATGGTGGGAATTCCCCCCCACAAATGATCAGGTGTGAAATTGGCTCCCATTGGAAACAATGGAAAACTCCATTGGATAGATGGGGCACCCCCTTTGGGTGGTCACACAATTGGACCCTCTGACCCACAGTTCACCAAACTTGGGGGTTCTTCTAAGGAGAGTCACCTGCAACTATGCTGCAAATTTGGTGCCTCTACCTTGAAAAACAGCCCCCCCCCCCGCAATAGCCCTGAAAAATTCCCTATAGAAGAATATAAGATATTCTCCCCCACCCAAAAAACCTTCCTATTTACTGGTATGGTTTTTCTGCTTTGGGGGGGGGGGGGCTTTCCCAAAAATTTTCAAGCTCAATAAATCCATAAAAAAAAATACCAAAAAAATAAAAATGGTGCACACCTAGGGTTGTTAGGTCCCTCCTCTCCTCGGGAGGGAGGCTATTATTTGAAAGCGTGCATGCGCCGATGCACACCCGTCACTTTTGGTTTAGAACCGGAAGTGCTGCCTCACAAAGGGCTTTTACCTCTTAGTTTGAGTGGTAAAGCGGTCCTAAACCGGAAGTGATGTGTGCCGTGGTATGCCAATGGTAGGCGGGCAAAGGGGTAAATTGCCGGGGGTTTGCCTGCCACCAGTGGGCACCTGGCAACCCTATGCACATCCCTACTGCTAGGACTGGCTAGGGCTTTCCAAACTAAGATTAGGCCAAACCATGCAGTTACTTAAACACACACACACATACACATTCTGCTTATTTCACTGATGGAGCAGAACAAAATTTTTTAAAAAAAATAAAACCATATCCCTGGGTTGGAAGAAACATCTCTTTAAAAAAATCAAGATGCTCCAGAGATTGCCTTTTGTTTGTCCTTGTTCTGCCACAGCTTATTGTTTCTACTTCCCTGTTTCCTATTTACTCTTTTAAAAACAAACAACCGCCCCCGATTACATGCTCTACATCACATTCAGTATAGTGTTTCTTACTTTTGAAATTATAACAGGCTCATATTGTCTTTTGTCTTCCTCTTCTGATCTCTCTACATTCTGCAGTTATTTTCTCCATTCCTGTTTTTATTTAAGTCATACATTTGTATTCTCTTTCTGATTTATGCCTTTTAACTATTGCTTCTTTGTAAGTTTCATATTCTTTACTTTCCCCTCCTTTTTCAAGCAACATCTTTAAATATGTTCCTCTTTGGACCCCCACCGTCCCAGCTCAGGAATGGCTTGTAAATGTATGACTGAGATATCTGTATCATAAATATTGTACTGGAGGGCATTCAATAGTACTGCTGTGTATTTAGTGAGAGGTAGTGGATCACAGTTGGACAGCCCAACCCTAAGGGGAGGAGTCAGTTCTGCTACGGTTGGGGACAGTGTAATCAAAAAGGGGCGTTCCTGGGCCAAAAAGGCTTAGGGAGCTGACTTATGCCAGATCCACCCCCAGAAATGCCCCCTTTGACACCCGCACGAGCTTCTGCTCTGGGAAAATGCTGATGGCAGGGCTGCACCAGTGCCTGCGGCTCGTGCTGCCACACAACTCCCCGAGACCAAAATAAGTGCCCCTGCACCAGTGTTAGTGCCACTTTAGCTGGCTTGTGGTACTAACACAGGCACCGAGGTCACACTGTCTCCTATCCCCTCCCCCCCGGTTAGGATTGTGCTGTTAGTACCACTGGACCCCTGAATAGAAGGGAGTCAAGTTTGAAAGTAAGTAATGAACAACAGAAAGGGAAATGAGGGTTACAGTGGTGATGTCATGGCAAAATATGTATTTGTACTCTATTTGTCAATATTTATTGACAGCTTACCAATAAGGAAGAAAAAGAAAAACATATTCTGTAGAAGTACACATATTTCTAAGATGCAAGCTTACGTTTACAGACAGGTGGCCTTCCTTTATTGCTCCACAATCCATCTTCTTGACATACTGCTGTTGCTTGTTGACTTGATTCTAGCTTGAAGCCCTCATTACATTCATATATCACTCTGCTGCCCAAAATAAACTCATTACCCCAGACTGAACCATTTCCGGGAGATTCTGGAATACCACAGGATACAGCTGAAAAGAAGGGAGAGAAAGCTAAAAATCTGTTCGCCTCCGGTACTAATCATAATACTGCTACACAGGAAAAAATGCAAATGATATACAACATTTATCTTATTGTCGCTGTTGATATAAAGTAGTTTAACAAAGTTTAATAAGAATGGCAATGTTACGATATTCTGAAATATTCCCGCACATTATGACTCAATAATATGGCCATCTTTTAAAAATAATCATCTCTCCTCTGTGCCCTTCTTAATATTTTACAAAGTTAAGCTTGTTGACCTGTAACCAGTATTCTCTGAACAGCTCTCTGTGTAGTTCCATGTAGATGACCTGCAAATGTGCAGCCCAAGATGGGAACTGTATAAAAGCCACACCAAGGAGTTCTACATATTTTATCACACCAATTTTTTAAAAAGTATGAAATGTTGGCAAAACCTTCTGCCTTTGGTAGGCCCCAGCCTAGAAATCATCTTTTCTTCCTCTCCCTTCCACCTAATGAATATAAAAACTGGGCACCAGAAAGGAATATTTTGATGGAAATGCTTCAGCAACCTTAACTGTAGACGTTGCTATTTTCTAAAGATATAATTATTTTGAATGTACTGCTGCTTGTAGATTTTTTGCTGTTTCAGCAGCTGAAAGTAACAGTAATAACAATAAATTATTATTCCTTGGAAGGAAATCAAGTTCTTTATGCAGCAGCAAGAGTGTTATTAGCTGAGTTGCCACTTGACAAGATGGGAAATGAAAAATACCATCTGACCTTAAAAGCTTAACCCAAGTCAGAGATGTGTTCTTACAAAAATTGAAACTGTTATAGAACATACACAGAAATAAACTACACCATTTCCTAAAATAGAAAACACAGACAAATTAGATTTCAATCACTATTTACAGTGCAATTTCAGGGCTTAATTACAAACTAAACCCAGTGGAATAGTTTTGCTGGTACTTCAGACATAATGAAAGGGCCTCCTTGGAAAAATTCCACAAAGAAATATAGAAAATGAACAAAGCGTGCCTGGTGCTAATTCGTTTCAAAGGGAATTTGCTTGTTTTCCTAGAGGGTAAATAGTTTTCTCTAAAAACCTTGGGGGGGAAACATCTTTTATACAACATACTGTGGCCATGATCCAAAGACTGGGGAGCTGAGATTCAGAAAACTGCTTGTTCAAATATTATCTTTCCCACAAATACCAAACTGAACATATGCAAGGCACTTAGCACACACACAAAAAAACACAACTTGCTAAGACCAGGATACATCATAGTGATCCACCCCACAGTGCTGTTCTAAAAATTACAAGATCATGTAAATGAAGCACTCTGAAAGCAAAAATAGGTATCTAAATTATAAGGATAATCAGTCTGAAAATACATGCTCAGTGTGCACTCAGAGTTTTGCTAACTGTTTTCCCTACTAGTCTTCCCATCCCAATGCTGAGAGAAAGGCTGCTTTTTAAACTGCACAAATGGTAAGCTTCTTCATCAGTGGTGAGTGTTATAATGAAAACAGCAAACAAAGTGAAGGCTGAAAATGTAGAGTTGCATCTAGCACAGGGAGCCTCAGGACACCAAGAGAGGCTCCTGCAGCAGCGGAAGCTTTCTTTGGCCAAAGGACAGTGCCACCATCAGAGGAAAGGTCTATAAGATACAACACAAGGTTATCCTTGCTACAGTCGTATCTCCACATTTTACCCTACTTAGCACATTATATTTACGCAGCATACTGTTCACATTCTCATGTAAAATGGGAAGCAACAGAAGACGAAGGCAGTGCAGTGCACTAGCATGCCCGCTGTACATACCTGGCGAGTTCAGATATCCTCACCCCCTGAAAACCCTGTTTGCAGAAGATGTTATTTAAAAACTTCAATTTGCATTTTCTTTTAATCTTACCTTGGCAGAGAGGGGCAGGGAAGTCCCACTGATACATGCCATTTGGGTAACGCCTACAAGTGGTATTGCTATGGCCAATCATTCTGTATCCAGGCTTACAATAATAACAAAGAGTGCTGCCAACTGTGTTCTTTGTTTTATTTACAATTCCACCATTCTTCACAACATGGTTTACACTGCAGTAAGGAGCTATATGGGAATAACATAAACAAATGTCAGGATTCTGCTCTCAAGATGGTGACTTGCTTTCTGTCCTCACAATCAGAACCCATATGTAAGTCATTCAGATTGCAGCATTCAAGCCCCAATTTTCTCATATAGACAGCAAAGGACTTTTCCACAGGAGACTGAACTTGAATCTTTCTTGTACATTTTGTGTGGGTATGCGATTCCTTCCTAATTGCATCAGAAATTAGGAGACATTTTTTAATTCATATGAGCATTTTGGCCTATGCAGTTTTCATGTCTGCACTGCAAAGCAATTTAGGCAAAAGTGTGAAGAGGCTCAGTTTCTACATTTGCAGCAGTGGGATATTGCATATATATTTCCTGCTGCTGAATATAAGCTCTATCCAGCAGCCAAGGTAGCATATCTTCAGTCCTGTTAGATCATTATTAAAAAGACCACCGAAACAAGAAAATCATTACAAAATTGCTAAACGAGGCTACATCGGCACATAGGTGGATGTGGGGCTGTGGTTGCGCTTTAGCAATAATGCTTTTCAGGACTGTAATGTCCACACAGGAAAATCCATTTGTGAATGATTGCTATAGCACCATGCTTTCACAATATCCAACAACATGTGAATGCAGCCTAGATAAGAAATGGTCTGAGGTGCCCTCAAAAGCTTTAGATACAACAGTTTGCTGAACGCTATAACCTTTAATTGTTCCATGAATAAACCGGAAGAGCAACATTATGTAAATATTCATCTCAGAGGAGGGCAGAAGAATCTTCTGAGTTACACTGAGCTTCAAAAACATCTTTCTGTTTCCCAGGCAATTCAGAAATCAGCTCAGATCGGAGGACAGTGCCCATTTCAAGTACCCCACTTTTGAGTAAGCAACAAGCTTTAAGTGATTAACTGGTGTGACTTTTCAATTAATATTGTAGCTCCAGTAAAAAGCTTTATGAACTAATCATAACTAGAAATGAGAGTCAGAATGAAAATAAAAAAAGAAAAGTTGACCTTCTCTGAACACGAATGAATTGAAGGCCTTTTTAGTTGTTTTTTGCTACTATATGTTGCCATTGTGAGACTTTTCATTTTACCCATTTTCCTTGGTGATGTTCCCAGTTCATTTGTTCCTTTTATGACATTGCTATGATATTTTATGATATACACCATTTATATACAACTGACACACAAAAAACCCCACAGTAGAAATGTATATGTGGCATGAGGAAACATAAAGGCTTAAAAATAACATCTGTTCAATGGGTTGAAGGGAAAGGAAAAATGAAATGGAGATTTTCAAGTAGAGAAATGGGGCTGTGAAATTCAGTAACATCTCTATGGAAAACCTTGTATCCTACAATCTGTTCCAGTGATGGAACAGAATCTGTTCCAGTGATGGAATCAACTTCCATTGTCAGAAAAGAGGAGGAGATTTTCACTGATAGCCCCTGTCCAGTGCAGATCCCCACGTGGCATTCTCTGATGTTTGTGAAGTTCTGCTGACTCCCACAAACAAATTGGAGGGTGGGGCTCAGTGACTCCAGTAGGAGGGGGAGGCGTGAAACTCTCACCCCATGAGCTCTGCTTCTTTCACAGATCTTGTAGCATACAAGCCACTGCTTTGCAAATGTCAGAATTACATTTTGCGTTCACATATAGAAGCAAGCGTACGAGGACAATAATTTCAACTGAATGAGATTTTCAAAATTCTCAAAGAAATAGTTCATTGACGTATAAATGGCTTTTGTTTCATTGACGCTGAGTAGGTAGGAACAATTTTTTTCTTCTGGATTAAGGAATTTTCCAATGAATTGAATTTGAGATCAATACTCTGTCCTAGTAATACAATTAAGCTCTTTGGTTGACAATTCTGGTTTGCTTTAATGGCAAGTCATGTTCTGACTGTTTTCCTCTTGTTATGAAAAAGTCCCATCTCAACAATAGTCAGCAACTGCATGCATATAAAGTGACACTTACTATACACAAGAGTTGTCAAAGCAACACTGTAAAAAGCCAGAAGGGAACTAAAAAATCCTTCTCCTTGGCTTCATGTGCCACATGTTAACAGTCCATGAAGCAAATTTCCAAGTGAGAATGTGGCATTCAAATGGGTAATTTTCCTTTAACTTTTCATGTACCCAAATTAACATTTGTTAGGGAAATGTTGTTTTCTTTTATTAGGGCTGCAATCCTTAACAGCATAGGATGGACTCTCTACTCAAGCATACATTTGAGACCTATTTCCACACTTAAAAAAATACAAATTATGAATAAATTATGCAAATCACAGTTTAACAATCATAATTGAATGTGCTTCAGCAAGAAGCTATGTGTGTGTGTGTGTAAAGTGCCATCAAGTAACAGCCGACTTATGGCGACCCCTTTTGGGGTTTTAATGGCAAGAGACTAACAGAGGTGTTTTGCCAGTGCCTTCCTCTGCACAGCAACCCTGGTATTCCTTGGTGGTCTCCCATACAAATACTAACCATGGCTGACCCTGCTTAGCTTAGGAGATCTGACAAGATCAGGCTAGCCTGGGCCATCCAGGTCAGGGCTGCAAGAAGCTATAGGAAGCACTTAATCCCCACTTCGGTCCACAGGAACTCCTGCTCACATCCCTCAGACTTGTGAGATCTTACACCAGACCCTACCAGCATGTTTTCATCTTTAGTATCTGAGCCATGTAAGTGGAAAACTTGAAAGGACATTCAGCCCTTCATCCAATAAGAATTTTGTACTTGCACAACGTCGTCACAGAAACACAGGATACACCCAGCTGGGAATAAAGCCACTGAAAGAAATTGGTAGGGAGTTGGTGTGTAGAACATACTGCAGCCCATGGATAAATACTCATTTGTTTTTGTTTCCCTTAGGCCCCTGAATAAACCATACCCAGCAGGATCTCCTTACGTGAGTATTTTGCGATAGCAGAGATGAAAAGAATTATTTTCTACCAAACCTTCCGTTTTAGAAGTTTTCAAAAGAAGAAAAGTTTAGCGAACTCTACAAAACATCCTGGGCATCTGCTATTTGCCAAACCTTGTGCAAAGTCATGGTTGGAGGAACAGTGGAGGGAGGCGGGCAGGCAGTAAATCATTACAATAGGCTGATAGTTGTGAGGGAGCCTGCTGGCTCAGTCACAGCTGCCAGAGCATCAATAGCCTTTTTGAGCCTCTAGTTCCTTTCCTATTTTTCATGCTGCTGCCTTCCCTCATTAAGATTCAGGCCCGCTTGCTTACTTTGCTACTTGCTGTTATTCCTCACTCATGCTGCCTGTCTCTCCTGCATCAGATGTAAAACTTATAGACATGGAGAGAACTATACAGCCTTTCAGAACATGCTGTCAGTGAAACATGAGAAAAGTTTACTCTGAGCTGTTCTTCAAAGGTATTCTCCATCTACAAAGTTAAATATATCCTTACCCTGTGCACATTCATTAACTTTTAGTTCCACGTTAACATTACTGGCAAATACATCTCCTCAACAAAGTGTTAACAGTCATGGACACTGCTAATCCTTCAAAAAAAAATTGAAGCTACAACATATAAATGTTACCCTTCATTGTTTCAACCTGGAAATATTTTTTCCTGCTCCTTTGTGTCATTCTGATGTGCCATGAACTCAACATTTTAAAAGCCATTTTTGTTTGGGCCTAAAATATCCTGCTTCTCCACATGGAGGAAGGGATCTCAGGGACAGAGGTGTGCCTGACCGCTCACTAGCCTCACCGTGTAAAGAAGTCCATTCCTGAGTGTTCGTCCTATCAAGCTACATTTTGAAGGCCAAGAATAGAGAGACTGTCTTTGCATTGTGCCATGATTCACTTTCCCATACATCAAGATTTCTACTGTGCTGTCTGTTGAGAGCCACAAGTCTACTGCACAGCTAGTTAACCTACTTACAACCCTGGATTACCAGCTAGGAGGCAGTGGGCGGATTTGCCTAGTTTGTACAGCATGACTAAAGTTCAGCAATGCGCCTCACACACTCCTGGCACGACAGGAGGATAAAATATAGTATCTGCACATATGGTTTAAAGCCTGGCCAGTAAGAAAGGTCTCCATTGGTAGGGCTGGGAATGACCACTTCTGAAGTCCAGAAAGACCAACAGCTATAATCGAATGTACTGGTTAGATTTTATATGCACATCTGGTTTTTCAAGTAAGTAATAAACAGCACTGTTATCTGCAGTGACTGAACAAAAACAGAAACAAATGCATTTTTTGTCATTCACAAATAGTTATTTGTACCAAAATAATAAACAAGTTAGGCATATGTGCGGGGCAACTCTAATGACATTTCATGAAAGGCCACCAATTACCTTTGGTAGGATTGCCAACCTCCAGGTACGAGCTGGAGATCTCCTGCTATTACAACTGAACCCCCCCCCCCAAAAAAAAAACCTGCTGCCAGATCCAGTTGGGGAAATACCTGGGAAATTTTGGGGTGGCGCCTGAGGAGGGTGGGGTTTGGGGAGGGACTTCAATGCCATAGATTCCAATTGACAAAGCGGCCATTTTCTCCAAGTGAACTCCACCCCCAAAATCTATTATTAAGTACTATTATTAAAAGACAGTCTTGCTAGGAAAAGTTGAGGGCAGCAGGAAAAGAGGAAGACCCAACAAGAGATGGATTGACTCAATAAAAGAAGCCACAGCCCTCAATTTGCAAGGCTGTCAAAGATAGGACATTTTGGAGGACTTTGATTCATAGGGTCACCATGAGTCAGGAACGACTTGACGGCACTTAACACACACACACACACACACATGATTAAGCAATCACTCATGGATACAGTCATAAAGCAAATCAATGCAATAGGTAATATAAGACTGGTCCAAATACTATAGTGTTTATTTCTGACACATATTCTGTGAATTTAATAAACTACTGACCTGAGTAACGAATCTTGAATCCTTTCTTACTGGTTGCATGGTCAGTTGACCAGCGCAAATACAACTGATTGGTTTTGCTTGTGTAGTTAAGTTGTCCAGTATGATTTCCACTCAGAGCAACCAGTAAAGGACTTTGACCAGAAGAACCTGAGGAAAATATTTTTAAAAAAGAATAAAATTTTAACTGCTCCTTTCATTAAATGTTGAAACTTTCCACAGCTATAAAAGATTAGTCAAATTGTACTTATGAGTATTCAGTGACTGGAAGTATATTCAAAACATGTATCATCCTGTTTACATGACCCTATAGACAGACACTTCTAGTTTTCTTCAAATGCCACTTTTCTGTATACTTTGGAATAATCCCTTAATTCTCATCTGAAACTGGCAATGCTCTAGTTTTCAGGGAAGTAGTTGTCTGGGTATACTACTGTAGACTTCAACTAGAGACATTATTGAATGCTTCTCCAAATATTTTTTAAAATAATCTCTGCATATGGAAAACTAGTATGCCAGGAAGAAACACTAGGATTGGGCAAACTACCCAGGAACAATTGGGAAAGCTCCCAACAATTGATCAGTAACACTGAAGCACTCTTGGTGAGAAAAAGCTTTCCCCCAAGAATTTTCTAATTGCTTGTATTTCGCAGGTTCTTTCTTTCTGCCACATATGTCTGTATTTCCCAAAGTGGCCCTTGGCAATTTGGATATTTTCAAAATAATATATGATGAGCCAGAAACAGAAGCTAGGACAGAAAGGCAACTTGCTTGCATCTGGCTATCCACTCATTGGGTAGTTGGCAGACATCTACTGCCACCAGCATGTCATAGCAGTAAACACAGGGAAAATGGGTTAGGGGAGAAGAAAGTCAGCTGTAACCAGACAGTCTGAGCGGAGTAGAACTCAAGTACCATGTAGATGCCTTTATAGTGAAAGCAATATTATGAGCTGCCAAAACTTGTATTCTGACCTCAAGGAATTAAAATTTTGGTGGCATTTCTCCCTGATGTTTCGTTTATTGTCAGCTCTGATTTGGATGTCCCAGACTAGTCTGATCTCATCAGATCTCAGAAGCTAAGTAAGGTCAGCCCTGATTAGTATTTGGATGGGAGACCACCAAGCAATACCAGAGTTGCTATGCAGAGGAAGGCAATGACAAACCACCTCTGAACATCTCTTGCCTTGAAAACCCCACCAGGTGGTCGCCATAAGTCAAATGTGACTTGATGGCAAAATAAAAAAACAAAAACAAAATCTCTGTACCCCATATTTTGAGAGTGCTAGTTATCTGCCACGTTCAGCTGAAGTCAGCAGGCCTTACATTAAAGTACATGTGTTGAAGCCTATAATGTGATTTCATTCCGCTCAGTGTTATTTCATTTGTTATTTAAAATCTACTCAAAAAACAACTCTGGACATCCCATTCACGTTGTCTGTATTTTGCATATTTATCAGGAAAAAGGACAGCAACTACACCACATACCAAGTATAGCTGAAGTGTGATAGGTGTGATAGTATAGCTGAAATGTGATTAGCATGTGTCATACACATAATAATCATACATAAATAAAATGTTAAATACATTTTGAGCAGAGAAATCTTGTACCTTACCTTGGCTTTAACAATGTTTTGTGTCATTGAACTTTCTGTTGGTTTTAAAGTGGCATTTTTTTCTCAGCCTTGTTTCTATGGTTAGGAAGTCAACAGTAGACCCTTGACAGGTCCATGGAAAAGAATGAGTCTGTTTTACTTTTAGTCAATGAAAAGAAAGAGAAGAGGCAACACAGGAGCTAGGGCTTGAATCAAAGATGTATTTCATTAAGGACAGGTATGTAAGTACTTTTATCATGGAATTCTTTGTTGTCTTAACAGACTGATGTGTGTGTATAAAGTGCCATCAAGTCGCAGCCGACTTATGGCGACCTCTTATGGGGTTTTCAAGGCAAGAGACTAACAGAGGTGGTTTGCCAGTGCCTTCCTCTGTATAGCAACCCTGGACTTCCTTGGTGGTCTCCCATCCAAATACTAACCAGGGCTTACCCTGCTTAGCTTCTGAGATCTGACAAGATCAGGCTAGCCTGGGCCATCCAGGTCAGGGCAACAGGCAGATACCTGTATATAAGTTCAGTCATCAAAAACACTCTGGTGCTGTGCCCAATTTTTGTAATGCTTGTGTTTTTACATAAAAAGGGAGCCTGTTAATGGTATGAAAAGACCCTTTAAGAACCCCAGCTTTGTGTCGTTTCAAATTTTCCCAGACCTGCTTGCAGCCCTGATATAATGCTGCTTCAGTGTCGTAGGGCTTCCTTTGTCTTTATTATGTGATTGCAGGCAATCAGAGATCACCACAATGAAAATGATAATTTCACTTTGCCAGACAGTAAGATTTAGTAATATGATGATGTCACTCAGATAAAACAAACTTCCGTTGTCCTCCATCTGAATGGAGGGTCACTTTATCATTTCTCAGGCAATGCTCTGTTGGGCCACATTGTACTGGTTGTCCATCTTGCATGCTAACACCACTCAACTAGGTTTTTCTTTTAATCCAGCTGTAGCCACATACTACATGACTAATTGGCACTTGTGGATAGAGAATCACATTCCACAGAAAGCAATGCAGAATAGATGGACAGTTCCTATTCATCCACACATAGGGTTGCCAGGTCCCTCTTTGCCACCACCAAGAGGTTTTTGGGGTGAAGCCTGAGGAAGGCGGGGTTTGGCGAGGGGAGGGACATCAATGCCATAGATTCCAATGGCCAAAGTGGCTATTTTCTCTAGGTGAACTGATCTCTATTGGCTGCAGAGCAGTTGTAATAGCAGAATCTCCAGATCCTGGAGGTTGGCAATCCTAGCCACACAGCTTCAATGATATGGGCATCTGAATGTATATTTAAAATAGCATCTCTATCCACAGTCTACCCAATTATTCAATCATGAATTATTGATTGGAATAGGAAACATCAGCCCAATTGTCCTCATTACAGAGCCGTATTCCCTTTCCTCCCTACGAACTCTTTCCAATCCTTTGGATAGGGGTACAAATCAATGACTGAATAATATAGAGAACATGTTTCACAAAGGGCAAAAATGTTTGAAAACAGCCTCACTATATCTGCTCATCACTAAAAATACACCATTATCTGATACATTGGCATTTGGCATTAGGTTTGTTCTTCCAATGTTGATAATTAATTGAATCAATATCAAATATTTATTCTTACCATCAAATATTTCCAATTCATCAAACTGCTTTTCACTTTGGAATGTTTCTACAAAGATAGAGATGTTGTAACCAGGTTCAACTTTAAGAGTCCAGGCACAGGTCTGTGAATTGGGATAGTTGCCTGGGTAACCTGGACTGAGAATTATTCCAGATGAATCCATACGGACTTCATTTTCAGGGCATTGTGCTATACAGAAAGACAAAGAAAGAAATCAAAAAGTTGTTTGCTTGCAGAGTTTTTTCTTTTCTTTTTTTAAAATAAAAATACTTAGATATGGGAGACCTTGAATTTACATCAAATTGAAGAGAAATCAGTCGAGGTGCAAATATCCTGCAAATACCAACTGCACCATCCATTAGGCCATAAATCAGCAAATACTTTCATGAAACCCAGTATTATAATAACCTGAAAACTGAAAAATTTATACATGCATGCCAACCTTTTATACCAATGTGAACATCAAACTGCTTAAAATGAATGTTCTGGCTAAGTTCATGTGATTGGAATATATTCAAAGAAGCACTGGAAAAAATTATGTGAATGTGAAATTTTTGCTGCTATCACACTACTATTGATTAACAAATGAAAAGTGGAAAAATCAAGCACTTCATGCAACAAAAATATGCTACAGTATCTTGAAATTCAAAACCCATACCGACTTAAAATCTTTTTTCCAGACATATAACCAGTTATTTCTTGTTTGAAAGAGCCTCCATATTTTGCATTATTACACATTAAGCAAGACTGATAGATGTCGTGGTCCAAATGTATAATGTCATTACACATGCTAATCATATCATTACACATGCTAATCATAACAATGAGAAGAGGTGAGGAGGCACTGTAGAGTATTGGGAAGAGGTTACATAAGAACACAAGAAAAGCCATGCTGGATCAGACCAAGGCCCATCAAGTCCAGCAGTCTGTTCACACACTGGCCAACCAGGTGCCTCTAGGAAGCCCACAAACAAGATGACTACAGCAGCATTATCCTGCCTGTGTTCCACAGCACCTAATATATTAGGCATGCTCCTCTGATGCTGGAGAGAATAGGTATGCATCATGACTAGTATCCATTTTTACTAGTAGCCATGAATAGCCCTCTCCTCCATTAACATGTCCACTCCCCTCTTACAGCCTTCCAGGTTTGCAGCCATCACCACATCCTGGGGCAGGGAGTTCCACCATTTAACTATGCATTGTGTGAAGAAATAAGGACCCTGAAAAATAAGGATCCTGAAAATGGGACTGGGGCATGTTCTTTCCTATCCCTTCCTATCCCGGGTCACTTCCAGGCAGAGGGAAGGGCTGGATGGATGTCTGAGGTTTTGCCATGCTACCTCTGCAGTTTTTAGCCTCACTGCATCAGGTGAGCAGAGAAGCTAACGGTATTCCACTTGGCCTTATTATCTCTGTCCTGGCTCCTGACTCGGATTGCTCAGAGCAGGTTAATTTCTGACACACTGCCCAGGAGTTCCGCCTGACTTTGTCCTGCCGCTTTGTGCTGCCTGCCTCCCAGCAGCAGGCCCTCCCAGTTGTTTGAAATGCCAGGAAACAATGTCATAAATAACACTAAAAGTGATATAAATATTGAAACAGCAGATGGCAAAATAAAGAAGGAAAGCAAACACTGGCAGGAAACTGCAGAGTAGAAAACAAGAGCTAATGGACACAAAAGACAAAGGAACAAAAGACTGTCTTAATAGCTATGAATAGCTTCACCATAGTCAATATGTGCCCCATTGCCCTGCGTTTTCCTTGAAGAGTGCTCGAGATCTCCCACTATTACAACTGATCTCCAGCTGATAGAGCTCAGTTCACCTGGAGAAAATGGCTGTTTTGGTAACTGGATTCTATGGCATTGAAGTCCTTCCCCTCCCCAAACCCCGCCCTCCTTAGGCTTTGCTCCCAAAATCTCCAGCTATTTCCCAACATGGAGCTGGCAACCCTACTCCAAGAGTTTTTTTTTTTGGGGGGGGGGGTTCAATCCACTTCCAATTGCTGTGTATGGAGTGTGCAGCACACCCTGCACCCCACAACCTGTCTTTTTCCCTGCTCTATTTCCCAGAGTTTTGTCTCAAAAGCTTGCACCTCATTATAAGGACAATCCTCCCTGTAACTGGCCTGCATCAAGATATCCATTAAAACTAGGGTTGCCAGCTCCGGGTTGGGAAAGACCTGGAAAATTTGGGGGCAGAGCCCGAGAAAGGTGGGGTTTGGGGAGGGAAGGGACTTCAATGCCATAGAGTCCAATTGCCAAAGCAACCATTTTCTCCAAGTGAACTGATCTCTATCAGCTGGAGATCAGTTGTAATAGCAGATCTCCAGCTAGTACCTGGAGGTTAGGCAATCAAAAATTAACACCTCTGTACTAATATCATAGATTAGAAAGAAAGTACAAAAAATAGGCAATGTTATTACAATATAACAAAAGTGTAATGAGTTCAAAATACATATAATATACAAGTGCCTAAATACATATACAGTAACATTCAATCCAAGTAGCTGCTACTGATTGTATCCTGCCCAGGAACTCTGTAACCAGTTGAATTTGTCTGTGCAACCATGTATAAGTGAATTACACAAAAATAATACATGGTTTGCCCTTTTTGATCCCCATGGGAAATTGAAAATTATTGAAATTATTGGCTCTGGAAGCTTCGTTTGAAACAAGTATGCATATTAATATCCTAACTGAACAGGACTGAAGAAGATCTGAGACTTGAAACGATCGTATCCCTATTCCACCCCTTCTTCTTTCAAGACTTCTACTTGGATTGAATGTTATTGTATATGTATTTAGGCACTTGTATATAATATGTATTTTGAACTCATTAAAGCCGGATTTTTTTTCTCACAATCCTAGGAACCAGGAAACAAAATCCCAACCCAGGAAACTCTTTTTAAATCTCAGAACAGTACATCAAATTTATTTTTGTATGGATACATAGGTTTACAAGTGTATTTGTGAAAGCCACAGATTATTTTAGGAGTCAAAAATAAATGAGACAATTTGTAGTTACAGAAAGAGGAAGTATGACTGGCAAAATGTGAAGGTTAATACAGGGAAATTGAGAGACAAATTAAAACGAATAGAAGTGTGACAAAAATCTGGCAGCATCTAGAAGACTGGAATTTACCAGGCATTAATAAATAGACTGTGTTGTAGCAGAGGTATCGAGGCCAGTAGGCACTCCGTGTGAGTGGAGAAGGGGTGTCACAATTCTATATGGGAAAAAATGTTATCTTTGCATTCACATAGGAAGCTCCAGTGGTGTATGCATGCAGCACCATGTATACGCTAGAGTCCCTACAATAAAGACACTGAGAATGTGCTTTTTTAACATTTGCTCTACAATAAAAATTTCTTTGTCCTTCTCATAAATCATGAGTTCTATGGCTGTAGTCTTTTTCCTGAACTGGTGATCTCTATTATACTTATGTGCTACACATTATAGAATCACACTGTTCTTTCTACAGCGATGTCTATTTTGGAGTAATTTGTAAATTTGGTTGTCTCACAGTTAAAACATACCTGAATTGCCCACATTAACATCCTGATATTTTCCTTAAGGACAAAGTGATGAAAGTCATGTAAGAATTTTGCATATATGACCATTTCCCATTTTTGGCTGAAAATATTGGTAAAATTGTTATTTTTAAAGGTTACTGCATCTATACTTTACACATATTAAATCCTTAACCAGATTATTGTTTTTAAAATTAAAAATGCTTTCATACAGAATATTAGAGGACAACCTTTATTGTTTTCTCGTGATGTCAATTTTTAATCATTAATTTGTTTTAAAGCAAAATTTAAATGTAAAATAGAACAAAGGAAAACATAGTAATTCCTCTTCATACATACCTTCACAAAATGGAGGAGAACCCTCAAACTGGAGTTGTGCTTTTAACTTACAAAACAGCATGTCATTTCCAACCAAGGTGTATCCAGGATGGCACTTGTACTTGGCAAAGTCCCCTGAAAAATTTATAATGAATATAATATATGAGATAGAAGTTTTTAAAAATCTATATATAAAACACTGTAGGAACTTGAAAGTGAATAAAAATAAGGACCTTACCACCTACTAGGGTTTTCTACACCTGATTGCCTGACTGTACATATTACTACAAATGTAGTGTGATTTTTTTTTCTTGTGTGTTGTAGGGATCTTTATCAAGGAGTAAGGCTTCCTCATATTCCCCACATGGCTGGTCATCTGTATGACACTTTGTGGGAAAGGAATTCTCCTGTTGTTTAGTTTCATGGCTACAGTTTTCTTTTTAAAATGGTTGGTTTCTCTTGTTTTTTCTCTACAGTTTGCAGATTTTACACTACTAACACTGCCATCCAAAACGGAGTTACACCCTTCTAATCCCACTGACTTCAATGGATTTAGAAGGGTATAACTCTGCTTAGGATAGCACTGCAAGAGTACTTCAGAGTATGTAAATTCTTTTCATGAAGAGGTATGTTCTGTTTGAAAGTTTCACTTACATATTAAGTTATATAAGTTTTTTTTAACCAAGTAAACAAACCTGAAGTTACTTGCTTGCGTGCTATATGATGACTGAACAAAATTGGTTATGTTTATGTATTTGCTTTATTTATATCTCCTTTTCTCCCCAACGGGGACTCAAAGTTGGTCATATTGTTCTCCTCTTATCTAGACTTTAATGCATGACGTGATAAAATTTGGGCAATTTTTAAAATCTCACCCCCTCATCCATTTCCTGGTGGTGCACATGATCACATATGTATATGTATTCAGTGAAGAATACACATAAGGAATGCGTTAGACTCATTGACACTCTTCCAACTAAGTAAGATCCAATGCTGTATTTACATATGTGTAGATAATTGCAATTATCTATGATGTTCAATACCATTGACCATGCTGGTCAGTGACTGGATGGACTGAGATGTCAGCCTGTCCTGGAGGAAGTTGTAATCCCCCTGAAGGAACAGGTTCATAGCTTGGGGGTACTGCTGGCTCCTGGTTTACAGTTAAAGGCTCAAATCTCCTCTATGTCTTTTATCAGCTTTGTGTCTTTTATCAGCTTTGGCTGATACATCATCTATGGCTAGTTCTTGAAAAGTGTGATCTGATCACAGTGATCCTTATTATTATTTTAAGTTGTCTATGGTCTGTTTTTATTATTTATGTTTTGATGCTGGGCTATGTTTTTTAATGCAGGTTTTCAATTAATATCTTTCAATGCTTTGTTTTTTATTGTTTTTTATTTTGTAAGCCACCTTAAGCAGGTTCCTAGAGATGTGGTATAAAAATGTTGTAAATGAATACATAAATATACACAACAAGAGCTTGCTTTAATCTACTATCCAAGTATCTACATCTTCAACCAAGGAATAAGGAATAGTGAAATTTTTTTGCTGCAATACAAGGGAAAATAGGGAGGACTAACACCTGTACTCCACAAAAACTGAATTAATCATTATGTATCAATAAAGGAAGCTGCAGCCCTCAATTAGCAAGACCTGAGCAAAGCTGTCAAAGATAGGATATTTTGGAGAGCACTGATTCATAGGGTCGCCATGAGTCAGAAGCGACTTGATGGCACTTAACACACACACATCAATAACTAGATATGGGGAGAGCAACAACAATCATAGAACATTACAAAATCAGCTATTGGTTACTGGTATCATAGACCATTAGCAAGCAAACCTCTTCACTTTTCTCATGTAATAAACTGAATTTTTGGGTTGACTCTCTAATTCATCTAATGTAGAAATGATTTAAAACAGCTGTTTGGCATTGGAATATTCCTTTGAATTTTTTTTTGATAAATATAGAAATTTCTCTAGTGATTACAGAAAGTCCAGCAACACTGACATTTATCTATTGGGTTCTCATTGCAATTTTAAATGACTGATTGTATCCATTTATTCTCTTGTATGGAGAATGTTTGTTTTGGCTTAGAGATGCCTGCACACCTGACAATTCAGCTCACGCCCTGTTTGCCAGTTGCAAACAAGGAACCGATTGAACAGGGAGCAATGGGTTGTTGTCTGCTTGTCAACTCCGTTTGTGGCTGTTTGGCATGTTGCTTCACCCAATTTCTTCCTAATAGTGCAGTACACTGTGGTTGGCTTTTGTGCATGCACATTCTTACACACTTGAATTCTACTTCCCCTCTCATCTTTGCTCTACCCCTGCCCTACTTGACAGACAATTGTTTAGACAGGCAGTTAAATCAGTCAAAAATCATAGAGATTTGTCATAAACGAACAACTGTTTTTTAAAAAAAAAACACCCTACTGTTCTGTGTTTGGCTAAGTAGTCTTTAGTGACGTTAATGGTTGCTGACCTGTTTTCGTGTATGTGCAATTTTGCAAAAGCCAAATGGGAAACTGTTTGGCATGCTTTTGGATCATTTGGTGCCAAGCTGAACAGACGCAGCAACCAGGCAATGTCTGACTGTCAGTAGAATACAGTAAATTTGATTGTTGAACATGCTGGCCCCAATGTTTGCAGCATTCCTAGTTTGGCCTGGGTAAATAGCTGTTGGGGGAACTGGTGGTGCATATCACATTAGCAGATTATATGGGTCTGTGCCATAGCTGTTGCACTCTTTTAACACCTATCTTCACTTCTTTAAGCTACACTTACCACTATGGCTTGGTCTCTTTACTTTCTCTGTGCAAATGATTCTCCTGTGTCCTGGGAAAGCAGTTCCCATTGCTGGGTGCATTCCTCTCACATGGGGCACTTTGCAGTACAATGAAAGACAATGGTATGGTGAAAGCAGAAGTGCCTAGGGCTAGAGCAGGTGTGTCAAACATACACCTTGAGGGTCGGATCCGGCCCCTTGAGAGCTCTTATCTGGCCAGTGAGCCAGCCGAGGCAGCCAACCCCCACCCCACTCCCAATCTGGGCATGGCCCCGCCCAACCAAGCGACATTTATGTCATATCTGGCTCTCGTAACAAATGAGTTCGACACCCGTGGGCTAGAGGAAGCAGGATCCATGGCAGAAGACAGGTTCTGCTGTTCCTGAAGAAACAAACAGGATCCAACCCTATATTTCTCTACCCTACCCCTATAAATCTCCACCAAGAATTAAAAATTAAAAAGAAGGTGCTATAAAGGGCCCCATCTTTTCATGTCTGTGTGGAAATAATGCACCTGTAATACAGATGGCTGTGCATCATGGAAATGCCTTGTTTAGCTGTCAGCAGGTGGCACTTTTTATGTAGTAAGCTATGTTTTAAGGAATGCAATTTTTAAAACATTTCAAAAATGCTTTTTTAAAAAAAAATAGAGCACGTTCAGAAAGCTAAGTTTCTATGTGTGGTTTGGGGGAATGTAGCCCTCAGCACTACTTACATTTCACCTATGGCTGCCTTTCTAGACAACAGAAACATTTCAAGCATAGGCAAGAGATGAGATGGAATTATATAATATAGGTAATATATGAACAGAGAACAAGTCTATAGCTGTGGTAAACACATAACAGTTGTTACCTATTTCAAAATCATCATCTTCTGTAAGCAGGTCAGCTTGTGGAACTGCTGGTGGAGGCTGGCACTTCTTAAGCTGATATGCTATAAAATTAAATAAAAAAAGTCACCACCCATTTTAAAACAAGCATCGTTATATGGTGGAAGTGTATTTCTTTATTTTACTTTATTGAGACCCCACTTTTTGTGCCCAATCGGGACCCAAAGTGAAGTTGTGATTCTAGCACAACATTCCTATTTGTTCAAGTAAAGCAGGGGTGGAGAACCTTTTTTCTGCCAAGGGCCATTTGGATATTTATATCATTCGTGGGCCATACAAAATTATCAACTCAAAAATTAGCCAACCAATACGTTTCTCCATGGCCCAGATGGAAAAGGGTTAACACAGTTTCTTGGGTGGTCCTAGCAGCTCCATAGCTCAAGACTCTTCTGGAAGGGGGGGAAAAGGTTCCTTTTCTCGGCAAAACAAACTCACATCTGCCTTGAATAGAGGCTATTCCTGTCTGTGGGAGGGGGTGGATCGCCAGTCTTAGATCCTTCTGAGCTAGAGATATGCCAGGACCCACGAAGGGCCACACCAAATGATTTTGCGGGCCTTAAACGGCCCCCGGGCCTGACGTTCCCCACCCCTAAAGTAAAGCATCCATTCGTAATGGCTCTAAATTCCCAACTGGAATAATGCCATAGATATTCCTCTGGCTTTTGAGGAACCTTTAAAAAAAGTTTTAACATTATTGTACTAACAAAGTCCTATACATATACTGTGTTCAGATAAAGAGAAACCCCTGCCTTGAACCTTTTAACGAAATTAAAGATAATGATGACTCATCCAGCCCTGATGCAATCCACAGTTCAGCTGAATTTTGCAGATGTCCCCTGCTCTTCTACCAGCACAGGTGAACTGTTGCCCACTCACAGATATTCCTGATCCACAGAGACTGTGAAATTGCCATTGGTAATGCTTGTGACTGATTGAAGCTCTGACAATAAATTTCAGCCATGGACAGTGTCCCATAGATTTGGGACACTTGAATAGGAACCGACATGTCAAAGCATTGCTACACAGCTTCAGTGAATACCTATGATGTGCTGCAGCCAAGGGCATGGGAAAAATGTGATATGGTACACCACAGTTCAGCCACTTTGTAAATCCCATCCTATTAACTTTAATTATTAGTTTTTGACTGAAGACAACATTTTAATAGGAATATCACCCTGCCTTCCATATACGCTGTCCTCCTTCACCCTCTCTGCCACACATTTTATGGCTAAAAGTCTGATGAATTCCTTAAAATTAAAGCTGTTTCCTCTACTAAGGGGGAAAAAAGTTGTTGCCATGAAAATAATAATAAGAATCCCAAATAATACAGTGAAGTTACAGTGGAAATTCCTGTTTCTTAATATTTCCCTGTCTTACAGAGGAATCTTACGCAGATTTATTTCAGTCTTCCATTTCTGACTGGAGTAGCGTTGCCAGCTGCTCACTGGTGGTGGGAGACTTCCCGCCCCCTGCCACCTCTGCCCACTGCCAGTCAGCTGGGTGGCATGAGGGAAATGGTGGGTGAAATGTGGGGGAGTGAGAAATTGCTGGCATGATTATGTGACTTTTGGCATGAGCCAGAAGTGACATCATCACTTTGGGTGGTGCTCCAGTCTGTTGGCAGAGTGATTAATGCAAAAGAGGTACACAAACTGATCAAAGTGTAGATAAAGCTTTATTCGGGAATTAACATATTTGATAGTAAAGAGTAGAGACAGAGATAGAATTCTAACTATATCACTAGCTGAGAGAGAAGAGAGTGTTAATGGAACCTCTGAGAAGAAGCAGGATATTGACCTAAAAGTAGCAATTCTAGAGGCAGACAAGGAATTACACTTATCAGGAAAGAAGGTGCTGACTTCACTATCCTATTTCTTCTTGCTGCCCCCACAGGGTCTTCTTCTCTTCTTTTTGTACACCAGACATTATTTCAACACAGCTGTCCCACGATGGATCCCCGTGGGGGTTGCGGGCCGTAGCTCAGACCCATCCCTCCCAGAGCGTATCCCCGTCCCTCCCGGCACGAACGGGGCCATGGGGAAAGAAAAGAGGAACGCCGTCGCCAAAGACTAGGGGCTGTCTGGTCAACACGACATGGGCTTACCAGCTCCTCCTCTCTTCTCCGCAGGATGCCAGCCAGGAGGAGGAACTGGCAGAGACCCTCTGGTCAGAAGCCGGGCGGAATCCGACGGCTGAGCCGGGAGCAGCAGACAGGAGTGGAGCGTCTAGGGTATGGCGCACCCGCCAGCCAGGTGAGCATCGGGCGGGCGAGGCAGGGGGGAGGGCATGGCCAGCAACGCAGCCTGGGACTGCCGCTCGCCTCGAGGGTGGAAGAGTGGACCCTACCCTTATGGGCTCGGGGGCGGGGTTTGGAGAGGGGAATATCCCCTAAAAGGGAGTGGGGTGGAGGCCTGTGCCGGCATAGGCCAAGGGCCGGGCAGTGCCCGCAGTCCTCAGACGTGCGGGAGGTATCTAGCCCCTTTCGGAGCAGGCGACAAATATTATGCTGTCTACCAAGGTCAGAAGTCGGAGGCGTCGTCAAAGCAGGCAGGAGTCAACGGCCAGAGAGATCAATCATGAGCGGTAGCAGGAACACAGAGAAGCTGCACGGTTGCTTCCACAAAGTGAAAGCACGCCTATACTACCTTTATCAGTCAGTGCACTTCCAAGCTAGGCTTCATCCTGAAACGACTCAGCACCAGTTCTCTGTCTGCTTAGCCTCTCCAAGCGAGCATTTCTCCTTCTACCTTGCAGAACCACACACTGCCGAGTCCTGATACGCCTATCAGGTTCAGGTGAGCTTGGAGGGCTGCTATTTTCAGCTTCCACTGCAGGGGTTGGGGGAAGAGTAGCTTCTGTCTGCCCTTGTTCCATCTCTCTGCCTAGCTGTGGTTTCTGCTGAGTTGTTTCAGGCTCCTGTGCTACTGACTGCAATGGAGGTACTGAGGGCCCAGAGGCAACCTGTTCCTCCACTTCAGCTTCAGAGTCCTCCAAGTCCTCAGCTCCCAAGGCAGGGCCCATGACAAGGCCAATGAGGAGAGAGCCGGGACTGGGCTGCTGGTGAAGCTCACAACCCTGGTGGACTCAGACAGGGAAGGAAGTTCCAATTCCCTGGCTGAGTGGTCTGAGGCTGAGGAAGCCCCACCCCAGAGGTCCGCGACCGAGGGGAAGGCCCGGGGAGAGACGGCGGTGAGCCCAGATCCCTACAACAGCATTCACCAAAAACTTTATGGTTAAACCACAGCATTTGGGATGAATGCTAGAGCACAGACACAATGAGGTCATCATGCTCTCCCATCTCCCATTGGTTGGTAGGTTGTGCCTAATAACCCTAGACTAAAAGCTGGAGTTGTTTTAATGCTTCAGCAGAGAAACTGTTCCACCTTGTCTAGGAAGCTGAACAATTTTAGACAGGAGATGAGGAAACCAGTATGTTTCCTTAATACCAAAAAGTCCTTAGGTCTTACTAAGGAGTACATGTCCTGGGTTAAGTGAAACAGCATTTTCCCCATTAAAATGCTAAAACCCAAGTAACTCAGTATTAAATATTTAACATTCATTTTGCTGTGGATAATAAAGGCTGATACTCCAGAGGTTTTTATTAAATGAAAATATCATGCCAATTAAACCAATCTAATTTATTTTAATATCACCAGGCAGAAAATATTCTTTTAAAGCTCCAAAGGCTGCCTCTTTCACACACACACAATATTTCTAAGATGAAAATTAGAAGACTGACCATGAAAATTGAGAACAAAGAACCCTCCAGTGGAGAAGTCACTGTGAAACTTGAGGAGTACTTGATTGCTTGAGCTATAAGCTGTCTCAAGAGCTGTATTCCCACTGAACACTCCCAGCTGAGGTGAATTTTGGTCAGGGCCATCCCTAAAGACCAAAAGAAAGAAAGAAAGAAAGCAATGTCAGCAAAACCATATAATTAAGGTTTAAATTGACTCCATTTTTTCTTGATGGTAGTTTTAAATCTTTGAGAAGGCAGGTTAATTCTAATAATTGTAGCTTGGGATAATTCAAATCTGTGGAGACAGTTCAGAGTCTGACCTTTTTAGAGAAGGTTGGGAAAGCTGTGCAAGTAACATTTATATTTGAACAGGTAAGATACTGTACTGTTCCTCTCGAGATCAACTCCAGTAACTCAGCACACCTATCTACAGAAAAAAAATTATCTCACATGAATGAAATATTTTGCTATAACACTCAGCCCTGCTATCATTTTCTGTTCCATTTCAGTCAAGAGAGACCAAACATGAAGGGCACAGTTAGTAAATAAGGTCAATAAAGATATTTTTTTCCCAATCTGTGGCATAAGTCTTTTCAAGACAAGGCCATAATGTAACGTCATGTTACTTATATTGCATCACCAAGTAAAGATATTTAGGTAAACATAAACACCGTATTCATTACAGAAATTCCCCCTCACCTCTACATACTTATTTTACCAGACCCATCCAGTTACATTTCATCCATTTGAAAGAAATGATGCATCAATTGTACTATGGTCTCCTATGTCACATTAAAAATTAGCAAGGATCTCTCGGTTGTTAAGTAGACTCTGACCTTGCATTCCCATTGGATCAAAATTGTATTTGGTCATTAATTCATTTCATGCCTGTCTTAAGGCAGCCAAGTTAACTTATCAATAAGCTTTCATCTAATGCATTTTGGGAAATACTTAAATAGTCCTAATCTAGTTCCGGTTGCCCTTTAAAAGGAATCTGTGACTGTCTCATGCCAGAATATAAAATTGAAATTTTGAATTACCTGGAAATGTCCTGTTCTTCCCAGTGGGCACAGGGTAATCTATTAATTATGATTGCCCATACTACTATAAACTGGGGGCTTTTCTGCACACATTTTTTTCCTGTCAGTTCTGCCCCCATACTGCTTCTTGATTTCGGCACGTGATTTTGTGCCTTTATTTTTTGCTTCTTTTGTTGTTGTTTTCCTCTGGGTTATTTCTGGTTCTTTTGAGACCACTTTTACACTGATATTTTTCTGGAATCTGATTTTGAGTAGCCCTTTCCCTTGTGTGCAATATTTCTATAAGTTTTCTTTGTCCTATCCACTCCCACCCATCTCTAGCCCACGTTTCAGTGCTTGGACTGTCATCGTCAACTCACTCCTCCCCCACATCCTGACTACAAGTGGTTTCATTTTCAGTTTTTTTTTTTAAAAAACAGCACTAAATTATCAATAGATCAATAGACCAGGTTCTCTGAAGTCCCAGCTACCATTAAAACGTATCTAGCCCCTTCCCTGGCAGAGATATGCCTTTTAAAATAAAATTAAAAGACCAGGAGCTTATTTTTAGTGCAAAGGACATAAGCAGTCTAGATCTTCCCAATGGTATTAATCTTTTAAAATACTAACTCAGGAAAAGGATGCAATGTATTTAAAAGGCAGGCTGACCAGCAGTTTGGCAGTCTAATCCTTCTGAAAACTTATTGTGTGAGAAAAACAGGGATCTGAAAAATTCAGTATATATTTCTATGCAGACAGCTCTAAACAGCAGTGGCATTTCTAGGACTCAACATTTGGGTTGGCAGATGGACAAGAATACATTTGCCTCTGGAACAGTCGTTGCCCTAGTGGTTCCCTCCCAATTGAAAGCACTGTTAATTTAAGCTACTAACGTGACAAAGTGCGACAGGTTATACAGTTGCATTTTGATAAAATCTTGCTAAAAATAGACCAGTGTGGAATGAACATACTCGTGAATTTATAGCCTGCATCTAACCAATCAGATGGCAAAGGTATATAATTTGTATGAAATTATCAACTATCCTCTTAATAGATGTTGGGCTTTTCTGCATGGGTTTTTTCCCATCGGTTCTGGCCCCAAACTGCTTTGGTTTATCCTCTGATTTTTGCTTGCATTTTTGTACCTTTAGTTTTCACTTAGAGTTTTTTTCCCTCCTGTTTTTTTTCTGGCTCTTTTGAGACCATCTTGACCCCGTTGTTTTTCTGGAAGCTAATTTTAGTCGGCTTTTTCCTAATGTGTAATGTTTCTATCAGTTTTGTCCCATCCACCTGCAGCCCGCTTTTCAATGGTTGGACTGTCATCACAGTTAACCTACTCCCCCCCCCCCAGGAAAAGCAATTTCAGTTTTTTTAAACAGTCCTAAAATATTAATATAAGACGGTAGTGTTATACTGATAGTTTAAGCATGTTCTCTGAATAACCAGCTTTCATGTTAAAAAAGTGAGCCTCTATCCCCTTCCCTCGTGGAGATATAAAGACAAAGGGATATCTCCATGAAGGAAAGGAATAGAGACTTCTTTATAAAAAAAATGAAAGCTGGGAATTCAGAGACCATGCTTAAACTATCAGCACAATATACAGTCTTATATCAATATTTTAGGGCCATTAAAAATATAAGGGGGTTGCTCTGATGCCACCAATAACAACACCAATGACAACAGCAGCCTCCCTTGAAAATTCTCATTATTTAAACCATGTGTGGAAGAAAATAAACTAACTCCACAATTGTAAAAATGCACAAGGGGCAGACGTGTAGAAGAACCCTGTCCAAACCAATTCCAGTGATTGTGGATTGACTCCCAAGAAAATCAGGAGTAACTCGAGCGTGCAGAAAAGGTCAGAATCTGCTCTAGTCTATTGGTTCAAAGAAAGCTGAACTAGAAGAATGATAGGTGGCAAGACTTATGTGGGAGCCAAACACATCAACTGGAGAATCCACATCTTTGTTTCCTGTCCAAAGTTAGCAGAACAACATTGGCAAAAGTAATACTGCAGCACCTACCACACCATTTTCAAGGAAGACACAAATCATGCCTCATGGGAGGAAGAGAGGGGACTGGAACACCTGACTTGCTGATTAAGACTTGTGGCTGAGCATCCATCCTGTGCTTTGTTGCAATTAATTTAAGTCTGAGCTTGCCCAAACGTATGACCTTTTGACATAGATCAAAGGGCAAGACCACAAAGGTAGATGTTATTTGCATCTAAATGGATAATGCATCTTTGAAACTTCTATAATGTCTTTCAGCTGCCATTACCATGCGAACCATAACAAAACTGCTGAAGTACTTTTAAGAGGAATTAGGTCTAGGTGGAGCAGTATAAAAATAGGCCATATTCAAAGGGAAATAGGGGCAAATATGGAATCAGATCCATGATATTGGCTCTTTTTCCTGTTTTGTTCAATATTTACATTATAACCCTGAACCAGATCATACTTAGCTCTGTAAAGGAGCGTCATCAATATGTGGATGATACCAATTGCATATCGCCATGACTAAATTGCCAGGATCTCCATCTCTGTGCTAATCCAGTGCTTGGTGGCTGGGCTACAATAAACTGGAACTGAATCCTGATAAGATGGATGTGATGATGCTGGTTGGTGAAATGTCTGCACTGCATGGGGTAGGTTTCCCCCACTATGGATGGGGTGCAACTTTCTTTGAAGGACTCAGTTAAAAGCTTGAGGGTCCTATTATATTCAAGTCTCCAAGCAGGAAAAGGGATTGTGGTACTGCAAATACCTTTTCCCTGTTGCAGTTAGTTCAGCAATTGATCCTATTTCCTACAGATATTTGATTTGGACATACTAATTCATTGCTATGGTAACCTCATGGCTTGAGCTACATGGAGCTACCTTTCAAGACAATTTGAAAACTTCCACTGGTGTAATATGGAGCAGTCCATTGGTTATCAGGGTCTGCCTGTTGGGACCATATTCCATTAGTCCTGAATTATAGTGGCTGCCTAATTGGTTCTAGGTCTAGTTTAAGATGCTGCCAGTCATGTTGGTGCTTACCTTAAAGCCATTCATGACCTAGAGCCCACATAATTGAAGAATTGTCTCTCCTGATATGGACCTATTCAACAACTGTGCTCCTCACAAGAAGATCTAGTAGTTACCTCTTTGTCGAGAATATGATCCGCCGTGGCACAGACATTGGGCTTTTCTGTTGCTGCCCCTTTGCTGTGCAACAGCCCCCAGGAAGGGATGTTGCAGGTTCCCTGCGGCCAAAAATACCAGATCTCCTGCTTCAGTGGATTACCTCCTACCTCTGCCAGGAACCTGATTTGGCTCAGGACAAAGGCATGAGGGAAGGAGAGGCTCCTGCCTTCCCCACACACCTTTTTCCTAAATGGCAATGCCCCTAGTTGGGCATCATTTGTATACATTTACAGCTGCATTTGCTCATAATATTCCATGTGCTCCATAGATATGGATTGCCACATGCTTAAATATGCCTTCATAAAAATTGAGCCCAACAGCAAAAGCTTCTGTACTGACGAGAAGGATAACCATCCTACTATCTACTTCATTTTTAAACAGGGTTGCCACGGAGAAGAGAAATCAGGTATTAAACAGAATCTACTGGACAGGTGAGTCAGTTGAACAGCTCCTGAGACTGTGACTACAGACGTTGACAGATGGAGGAAAAAGTGCAGAATAAACAAACAAACAAACAAATAAATAACAACTCACATACCAAACTGCAATGTAGTCATTCACTAGCTCTGTTTGGAGTAAGGTGAAATTGATATAGACCCCATGGCCCTGCGGTACAGTAATAAGCCATGTACAATCTTTTGAATTTGGATATTCATCTGGAAATCCTGGGGAATACACAGTACCATTCTGAGAAGTCACATTATAGCCACAAGGAGCTGAAAAGTAGAAGAAAGAAATGAGTAAAGATAGCATTTTGAAGACAGACTAGAATTTTCTCTGCTAATCAAGAATATACATTTATTTAGGGAAGGGTCAAAACTCAGAGACAGACCACATGCTTTACATGGTGAAAGTTACATCTCCAGTTAAAGGCTGTCAGGGATCTGCCAACGAGAAAGACCTTCTGTGTCAGATACTCTGGAGAACCACTTCAGATCGGAGTAGATAATACTGAACTCAATGGACCAATGAATGAGCTGTATGTTATGTAGGTTGTTGGTGCAACCCCTTTACACCATTACATCTGGTAGAACCATCAATATTGCTATGAAAACTAGATGGCTGAATAGGGACTGTCAGGTCCTGAAGACCCAGAGATCAAAAAACTATCAGAAATTTAAATAGACTAACTCTCATACTTCCCTCACCTTTTACCTAAACCCTAATAATCTATCCAGGGCTGTATTTGGAATGAAAAGGGGACGTATACATCAAAGACGGTTCATATTATTGCAGGTCTCATTAATCATGACAACAAAGCTTTTCGGAATATAATTAACAGTTCCCTAAAGAGTTAAGCTGCCTAGGTCGACACAGAAAATCTACCATGGATCTGGGAACACCACTTGGAAACTATGTTCAATGACCCCAGCTCGGTTTTAATAGATGATATTCTAGAGAAATCTGAGGATTTGCCTGTTTGGGATACAGTATCACCAGACGAGGTTACATTGTTGATTAACATTCTAAAGGTTGGTTAAGGCGCCTGGGCCTGTTCGACCTTCTAAAAGCTGACGTTGGTCGGTGGCTGCCTGTAATTGCTGCCTTATTTTATGACAATTGATGGAACTGGGATAATACCTGACCAGTGGTGGCAAGCAATAATAAAGCCCATTTATATTAAAAGGGCAAGAAACAACCCTGCTAACTATCACCCCATCAGTCTTCTTTTGGTTTTGGGTAAATCGTACACCTCCCATCTATACCTCAAACTGGATAATTTGACGTGGGCAACTAAGGGCCTTCGCACTCACCACCAACCTACCTTTCATTTGTTCCCCCCCCCATCTTCAGCTATATTTATTATTTAATTACTTCATTTATTTACTTCAGTACTCAGATTCTTGGCCCAGAGAAGATTGGCTTTACAAAAGGGAACTCTATATTGCACAATGCATTGGTTTTGTCTCATCTGGTTGAGAAATACTCTACCTTTAAAAAGGGAAAGCTTTATGGTGCATTATAGTGCATTCATCAATTTACAGGGAGCATTGATCTCTATAATACATCTATCAAAGAAACTAGAAACCACAACTATACCTTCAAGGTTGTTATTGCTAATTAAGCTTTTCAGCAATAATAATAGAAAGCAGATGACCTTAGCATACATTTGAGACTTTCACTACTCCATGTTATTGATCTGCACATGTACACTTATTTAAGAAATAAATGGCAAGAAAGCAATCTCTGTGATCACCATATGCATCAAGGTCCTTGTGTAGGGTTGCCAGCTGTGAACTGGAAAATTCTAGATTTTGGGTAGAGCTTTGGGGAAGGTGGGGTATGGGGAGGGGAGGGAGCCCAGCAGGTTATAATGCCATAGGGTCCACCATCCAAAATAGCCATTTTCTCCAGGGGAATTGATTTTTGTACTCTGGAAATCAGTTGTAGTTCCAGGAGATCTCTAGGCCTCACCTGAAGATTGGCAACCTTATTCTTGTGTAGGGCTGCCAACCTCCAGGTGGTGGCTGGAGATCTCTCACTATTACAAATGATCTCCAGCTGATAGAGATTAGTTCACCTGGAGAAAATGGCCACTTTGGCAAGTGGACTTTATAGCATTGAAGTCTCTCCCCTCTCCGAACCTTTCCCTCCTCAAGCTCCACCCTCACAATCTCCAGGTATTTCCCAACCTGGAGTTGGCAACCCTATTCTTGCATGTGATTTTTACTGATTATCACCTTCTAAATAATCTCTTGGGGCATCACAAAAGGACTATAGACATAGTAGTAAAATTTATCTCAATGACACTAAAATAAATTTACACTCTAGTGTGACTTGATGAAATATGTATTGTTGTATCAAGATTCTTTCTGGGTGGTATTTTAACACTATTTGGAAGGGTCTGTGTTCATCATTAAAGTTCCACACATCACATCAATACTAGAGTAACAGTAAGGGGAAACTACTCATTCCTATAATCCAGTCAAAATACTCAAACCAAATGAATTCTTATGACTTACACTTACCTACATTTCAAACAAGTGTAACAGCAGCAGTCTCATTTATTTGGAAACATTTGCTTTACATCTATTTCATCAAACATGCCAATTTTAGAAATATGATCTACTAAAGTATTTGAAATAAATGACATGCTTCGAACAGCATATAGCTAAATTGACTGTGCTACACTGTATATGCTGTTCACATCAGTGTTCCATTTCTAAATGTGAATTTCTCCTCTTAAAAGTCAGCAATTCATTCTGTATGCAATCTGCCTAAATATTTTTGAAAATATACTGAAAAATACAGTATAGCTAGCAGCATCTTCAGTGGACATGTTCACGGAGGATAGGGCTATCCGTGGCTACTAGTAAAAATGGATAGTAGACATGATGCAAACCTATTCTCTCCAGGATCAGAGGAGCATGCCTATTATAATTGGTGTTGTGGAACACAGGCAGGATGCTGCTGCAGTTGTCTTGTTTGTGGGCTTCCTACAGGCACCTGGTTGGCCACTGTGTGAACAGACTGCTAGACTTGATGGGCCTTGGTCTGATCCAGCATGGCTTTTCTTATGTTCTTATGTAACCTCTTCCCAATACTCTACAGTGCCTCCTCACCTCTTCTCATTGATATGTTCAGATTCATAGTTGACTAATGTTGAGTCAAGCATTTTAAATACAGCCATTAGTAAAGAATAAAAATGAGTCTTGTGGCATGTTAAATACTAAAACCTTTTTACCCCAGCACAAGCTTTTGTGGATTAGGACCCACTTTTTCAGATGGTATGGGCAGACCCTTATTTGTTTCATTCATAGCTCGCCTTTCTTATAGAGATTCAAGACAGATGAACAAAATTAAAAACCAAGAATACAACAAAGAACTAACAATAAGTATGCTAAAATGAACTAAAAAATGTTCACAGACATTAAAATAGCAACACTATTCCCTTTATAAAAAGTACCTCCTTAACTAATCTATTTTGCAAATCCTGTGCAAATTTTTTATGGGGCCATGAAATTCTGGAAATGCAGGGTAAACTATAGACATGTAAAATTAAAATCCAATCAAGCAAGTTCTGAAAAATACTGCTTTGAGTACATACATTTATGAAAAACCTGAGCATATTGTCAATTGATCTAGTGTTAATTCAGACAATCCTACCCACCACTGCCTGTGCAGCAATATGGGATTAGTTGATCACTGGGGTTTACCAGGAAATTTCTTTTGGTTCCTTTCTGATTGGTTGCAATGGAAACTTTTTTTTTTTTTTTTGCATGCTTCACACTGTTGTTTTGGACAAGCGTATTGAAATAGACCTTGTTCTTATGAGACTGGTTAGGCATTCCTAGGTTGGCAGGAATAGTGCAGGATTATGCTTGCTGTTAAATTCAATCGGCAAATTCCTTGAGTCATCCAGGGTTAGGGGGAGACACTCAAACGAACCACTCTAGGCTGAATGGTACAACAGGTTTTGAAAGGGCTATGTCAGCACAACTGCAGTAGGTATTTAGGAAATTGGAAGGCCATTGCTGTGGGCAATGATCATAAGCAAGGATTGTGCTAGGGGATGGGAGTGATGGAAACTTACGGGCAGCCAATACGTTGACAACGTCACTTCTGGCACATACCAGAAGTGGCATCATCAAGATCCTGGCTTTGTGGGGACACTTTGGTATTCTTGCAAAAATTCCATGGTAGAAGCCATTTTTACCATAGAGTTTTTGCCCAAATACCAGAGTGTCCCCATGTTGCCGGTGATGGGACAACACCACTTCCAATGAGTGTCGGAAGTGATGTCGGTGACAGAGGCCTAGGCCTCAGTTTGCTGCTGGTAAGTCCCCCTGGCAGTTGGCTGAATACCACCGGAGGGAGGGCCCCCAAAACAGTAGATCCACCACCCCTGGCAGGAGTTTGGCAACACTAGATCTTGCTCAGCTTTGTGTTGGCAATTGCCCCACATAAAACTTTACATGATCTGGTCAACCTGCATCTGAAGCCTGTAAAGGCAAAATCTATTTAAGTTTTCCTTCCTTTTTTCAAGCAATGTCCCCCCATTTCTTCTAGAGTTCAAAGCAAATTAGAAATATGTTAAACATAGTTATTAGCATCATTTCCCCACTTTTCCTTTTCAAAAATTCTTCCTCCCAAATTCAGTTTTATTATAGCCTACTCAACCCTGCTTCTCCAAAGGCTCATCTTATAGCCTTTTAGGATCTAAGGCAGGGGTCCCCAACCTTTTCAAGCTAGCAGTCACTTTGAGAATTTTGAGAGGTGGTGTTGCCAAAATGGCTGCCAAAGCAGGTGGAACCACATTCACAGTTCTCGCCTTGCTTTGCAAACAATTCACACAGCAACCATGGTGAACATATGAAGCTGCCTCATTCAGAGTCTGGCCCCTGGTCTGTCAAGATTAATATTATCTTTACTCTGGTTGGAAGCATTGCCCAACCCCTGGGAGGACTGTAAGCCTAAAAATAAAGGGGGTGGACTACTACTATTGAAAAGTTATCTCCCCTCATGCAAAAGCCCATCTCCCTGGACTCTAAGACCAGAACTAATCTCCCTCTCTTCTTTGCAAAAGAAGTTCACTCCAACAGTCAGTCAGGTCACAAGCTCACTGCAATCCCTATCACCCCTCTACCTTATTTTACTCCACAATGAACACATGAATTATATTGAGCAAGACTACTGGTTTAGAAAGGTCAGAACTTTCTGTACGCTGGCTGGCAAATATTCGTGGTGATGTTCTATATAGTGACATTCATGTCATTTAAACTTCTTCACATATGAAAAAGCTTTTTTAAAAAAAATTGAACTTTTTTTCTGTAAAAAAATATGTGAAAGCTTGTTTTTCAAGGAAGTGAAGGGGATAAGGAGAGATGAAGGAAAGCCCAGGTGGGGGAGGGAGATAGAGATAGGGAAATAAAAAAGAGGAAAGCCTGAAGTGGGAATGGAATCACCACTATAACCTCTGGTCATCTGAACTACCCACCAAAGTCCCCCCTTACAGTCTTTGACTCCTGCTTCCTGAATAGAGATATGGAAAGGAAATGGCACATTTGCTTGATTTCCTAGTGTAGAAAATATAAAATGCTTCTATTCCATTCCCTAGGCATGCACTATGATCAAAATAAAAAGACAACAATTATTTAACCCAAGCTATTCAAGCATCCTTGTTAATACGGGGAGGTGGTAGCTTCTTACTCATTAAGAACCTGTCCAAAGGCTGATTGATGTTATATGCCAACATTCAGTACAGCTCACAGGAAATTATGCAGATGTTCAATATATGACAGGGCTGTGCTTGTTGAGTTCCTCCAGACTATGAACATGACTTTGTCTCAGTGGCACTCTGAATAAAGTGGAGGCTAGAATACCTACAGGCTTGGGTGAACTGCCGCTAGAATACATATAGCACTTGAAATGGCTTATAACATCAACAGGTCTGGGGGAAAGAAAGGACAGGACATATTTTCATTACTCGTTTTTTAAAAAGCAATTTAACACAGTTGAACGCACTGTTGAACAGCACCTGAAATGATCTAGTGAGAGAATTAAATTTCTGTAATAGCTATAAATACGTGAAACCTTTAAATACGCAGTCAGGAGATTCCTGTAAATACTTGTTCCAGAGATCTTGAAAAATAGTCCAGGTGCTTGACAAAGAAGATCACATCAATGGATATTTGTCAGAGGTTTTTTCTCCCCTTTGTCTGCAACTCCATGTGAGGGGCATTGTTTTCCTATTTGAACTATATTGATTCATATTTTCCTCACCAAATGCAAATAGACCATTATGGTGACAGAAATAATCCTCCTGACATTGTTCTCCAAAGCTCAGTGTCAAAAAAGGGTATTAAAAATGTTCCATGACATTCTGTCTTATATTTCAATTTACCCTTCTTTCTGTCATCCTTCCCAGATTCTCATTTGTACACAGAATGAATACTGACGAACAATTTGGGATGGGTAAGAAGTATGGGCTATTTTGCTTCTTCAGGAAAGAGAGAGAAGTTCAAAATCACAGCATGTTAGATTTAATCTTAAAGGATATGTTATGGACCAACTGTGCAATAGAGCAAAATATTTCTGCAGTTGGGATTCAAAAAAGTACTAATGTAAATCCATCTATTTTATCTGGAGTATGAAGGATGTTTTTTTACAAAAATTCAGGACTGTGCGAAAAATTGCTAATACATGGTTGCCAATTTAATAAGGGATTATGCTTGATTTTAAAAGATGAAAAGAGACAAAGCATCGGTTTAGTGTCAATTGTTAGGAAGCTCAGAGCACAATTCTATGTAGCATTATCCCTCTCTAGAAATGTGTGTACCATCTACTTTGGATGGAAAATCACTAATTGTGTAAATGGAGGATTGTCTAACATAGGCCTTTTATGCATGGCTGTTTTACTCGTGGTCACCCTTTCAACAACTATGGGTCTTTGTTTTGATTATGCATGCTGTTTCCAACCATCAGAGGTCACCTCGCTCTCCCCCTGCACTTCCCAGCATTTTGCCCCCATTTGCAAATTTGAGATAAAACAGGTCTCTGAATGAAAACGCGGGCAAAACACAGGGAAACGCAGGGGGAGAGTGTGGTGACCTCTGATGGATGGAAACAACATGCATAATCAAAACAAAGACCCAAAGTCTTCTGAGGGGTAAGCGCGAGGGAAACAGCCATGCATAAAAGGCCTAAGCCTATGTCTGACATGGTTATTCAATTTGGTGTCTCCTTGACCATGCTAAAGCCATTTCAGTTGTAAAACAATATTTTAGAACTTGCGGGGTCAAACATAAATACTAAAAGTAGTCCACACTTTATTTCATCTAGGTTATCTGGTTTCTTATCCAGACTTCAAAATACTCAAACTATTCTCAACATTATATCATCTGCTATTATCCTCCCCCCCCCCTAAAATTTTCCCTTCAGAATTAAAAGGAAAAGAGTTTTCTAAATTCAAGGAGCTCAGCATACCAACAATAATTCATGTACAATAATCATTGTGTTCCATTGTATCTATATTCATCTCAGAGGTGTTCATGGTGATTTTATAATAACTCAACATGCTTAAGAATTCTGATATCATCATCAAAATGCTCTTACCCTAGCTTGGATTTGGCTTTTATCATATGCTCTATCTGCCACTACCTATCTGACAATAAAGCTGTACAAGGAGGATTAATCGACACTAGGCTGTTGATTTATTGATGTTCCCCATCTGTGATATCCTGTTATGTACCATTAGTGGCACCTAAATCAAAACATGCAGCATCCTGGGTTAAGTGGCAAACATCATGAAACAAAACTGTGTGTTTTGACAACAGCAGAGTACAATAGTGAGTCACATTTTTCTGAGTTATCTTTTATTTATAATAAAATCAAAATAAAGAGAGGTAAGAGAAAATCCTGTAAACTACTGTCAGGGATTTGGTTAGAGTAATTCTACAGAGGTGATTTTAGCACAGAGTAAGCCCCATGGTGCAGAGTGGTAAGCTGCAGTACTGCAATCCAAGCTCTGTTCACAATCTGAGTTCGATCCCGACGGAAGTCGGTTTCAGGTAGCTCGCTCAAGGTTGACTCAGCCATCCATGCATCCGAGGTCAGTAAAATGAACACCAAGCTTGCTGGGGTAAAGTGTAGATGACTGGGGAAGGCAATGGCAAACTACCCTGTAAAAAAAGTCTGCATACTAAACGTCGGAATGTGATGTCACCCCATGGGTCAGTAATTACTTGGTGCTTGCACAGGGGACTAACTTTACCTTTTGAAGCTGTGATGAGTCACAATAGAATAAGGATAAGGTGCATTGACTACAGTATAATACAATCTTTGTAGTTTGCTGATCAAACTGTACACAGACGTACTGTGGATGCGCACCAGCATGTATAGTCAATGTGGAAAACTCATTTACCGAGGATCTGACTGTGACTGGGTAGAAAGACTGTGGCCATCAAGGGCAGAGTATCTACCACTTCCTCTGTACCACCCCCATACATTAATTTGTTAATGAGAGATGTGTTATTAACTTAGGTTTAAATATTTGAGGTTGGTTTGTTCTCTCTCTCTCTCTCTCTCTCTCTCTCTCTCTCTCTCTCTCTCTCTCTCTCTCTCTCTCTCTCTCTCTCTCTCTGAGATAATACTGTAAGCTGCTTCGAGTTCACAATTCCTCAGATAGGGGGCACACTTCCCCCAACAGGTTTTTTCTGTAGATTGGGAGGACCCCCTGGGTCTGCACAAAAACCCAAAAAGGTTTTTTTTTTAATGGCAGTAAGACTTTCCATTTCTCTTCAACTGATCTTGAGTATATTTAGGGAGACATATGGATGCCCTGTAGCTATGCTAGGACAGGGCAGCTAGGGCAACTCCACATGAAACCGGTGGCATCTCTAGTCTTTTCAGATGATATGAACAAAAATGTGGTAACTTAATTCTTCTTCAGCCTTTTACATCACTCAATAAAACAATGTTCTTTGTTGGCTTCAGGAGCAACTATATGATACATTATTATTATTATGTGAGATTCATACATTTCTGTTTAAAATTAACTCAAATAAATGTGTGTTCCCTTTGGATATTCAAAATAATGCACTCCATTACATATAAAAATGCAAGTATGAGGGAAACTGAGGTACTGGAGAAAGAAAACTGAATTATTTTACAGAGTGTTAAAAAAAACACAGTGCAAATAATTAAAACAGACTTTAATGATGGTCATAAAAGAGTTGCATTTCATGTGCTTGCTTTACGTAGCTATCTGAGCATGATGCAGTTTAGTTTGGAGGTTCCTATCCCATCTGGCTCCTCTCCGTAATTTTCATTGTTTTGCTTTTGTCAAGGATATTCATTTATTGATGTTAGAAAGTTATTTAAATGCTAGCATTAAACAGAATTAATTTAAATTCTAGGAAAGGCACAGATAATTTGCTTTTTTCTACTATGTGTAGCATGTAATGTTTCTAAGTAATTTGAGGTAATTCAAAATAATGCTAAAACATTAGTGTCTGAATTATAATCTATTTTTACAATCTAATACAAAGCATCATAGTTTAGCTTTGTACATTTAAATGTGCAGATGCGTGAAGGGCAGGTCACCAACTGCTCAGTAAAGAAGGTATTAGAATATTCATTGCAAGCAATTAATTGAACTCAGGCTCCAATCCAAATGAGTACATACATAAGCCTTTTAAAATAGCTAAAATCCATACAATCAACTGTATGTGTGGGAAGGAGAACTTGCAAACTGAATCCCACCCCATGCTGCAACTCCCAAACTTATAAACAGCAGGATTTTAGCATTTTCCACATGCTTCATTCCATCTGTTCAACTGGCAATGAAATATTGGTCCCAGGATGCATTTGTAAATGTTAGCTAGATATATGCACTTGTACATATAGATGTCTAGGACTGTATCTCATATTGGCATAAAAATCAAGGTTTGCTAGATACTTTGGATAGTAAATGTAGAAGTTCCAACTATTTCTAAAGTACAAGTTGTCAGTCCTCTTTTTACACTGAAGACTTTATGATTGCGAGGTTTTGTTTTTTCTCTACTCCCTTGAGCACATGAGAGGGATAAAATGCTAAAGATTCAGACAATTTTATAAACAAAATACCAAAGTTACCTTCACACTTTGGGAAAGGGTAATTCCAGTTCCTTTTGATTCCATGCTGGCAAGTGAGAACAGGGTGACCAATCAGAACATATCCGGGGTAGCAGTAGAAAGAGATGGACTGTCCTACACTGTAGTCTGAGTTGATTATATATCCATTTAAAAAAGGAGGAGGGTCTGGGCAATTTTGTAACTCATAACCTAGAAGAAAAACACACAACATACAATGAGGTACCCTCACACAAAGACAAATCAAGACTAAACTAAAAGGTATTCTGAAATTTACTCTCTGAAAACATACAGGATAAAGAGCAAACACAAATCAAATAAGAGTCGTGACATGGAGGCAGGTAATAGCAAACCACCTCTGTATGTCTCTTGCCTTGAAAACCCCACCAGGGGTTGCCATAAGGCACATGTGACTTGACAGTATTAGCACTCCATCAGTATCCAGCGATCTAGGAGTTAACTTTGTCAAAAGACTGATTGAAATTATTAAATTATTTAAAACAACTAAAACTACATATGATACATTTTCATCTAGTCCCCTGAAATCAGACCCTGAAGGAATTACGCTTCTAGGAATTACTTACGGTAGTGAAACAATATTTAATGCATTGAATAAATAACAATATGCAAACTACTAATACAGGGAACAGAGTTATTTACTAATGTTAATATTTTGAAGACCAAATCCTAAAACATGCTGCATAAGCCCCAATCCAAATGGAACATTCATGCTGCTCACCATACAGGTTAATGATGATTCAATGATCCACAGTTCTAGAAAACCCAACTCTAGCATCAGGAAATTGTTGCTTAGGTTTGTCAATAGCAAATAAATCTCTCTTGAAAGTAGGAAATATGTGATGCAGGAAATATATGGAGGTGAAATGTTTATGAGGTGAAATGTTTATGCTGTACTCGGCCGCTGCAAGGGTCAGGAATGAGCTGTAAGCCTCTCAAAGAATTTAAACTTTAAATGTGTACACTCTCCAAACCCAGATCACAGTTACTTTGTTACACTGATGAGTTAAATAAACTTGGTATATTTTGTTTCTTTCTTCACTTCTTCAGTGAATAATATAAGCAGCAATGTAAAGTGCAAAGATAATCAATATGATTAATTTTCAAGAAGAAATTAAATCATGACAAAAGATGAAGTGTGGATTTTGAATAAATGTGTGGTTACCCACAGGCTCAAAAAGGTTGGGGATATATTGCATGTAATAGTATGGCCTTTTCCTTTTGAAGAGGTAGGAACATTTTGAAAGAAATTATGACTTGAAATAAATATTTGTGAGGCAAACCTTGTAATGAGAAATTTTATATCATCCCTAGTGTTAAACAACAGAAATAGAGATCATGGGATAACAGCGTAGGCTACGAAGAATTTTATTTAACCTACTAAATGCAATTGGCTTCTATTACATTTTATATGCCAGTTGATTGATTTTTCAAATATTAGAGTAATATACTTACTTAAGTATTTATTCCTCACTTTTCATCCCAGAGGGGCTCAATGTGGTATACAATAATAGAAAAATACAACAAGAACACAAGCAGCCTATTCCTAAAGGGGGGGGGGATGTCCGTAGGAGGCAATGTGACCCTATGCCAGCGTCCGTGCCATCGTAGGGTGACTTATGCCAGCCCGCTTGGACCGTGGTGGCATTGTAGCTGTCAGATGCCGACACAGCTTTCCACAGGCATTTCCCTGGTGTATCTACCAGCACCGGCATCTTGGGGGTACTCTGATGGTATGTCCAGTATCGGAGCTGTCTTTAGGCAGCTTCTTAACCCCTAATATGTGCCATTTTGCAGGTGTCAAAGTACACCGGTGCCGTCTCATGGAACTCTATGGGGAGTCCCACGGGGCCTTAAAAATCTTTGTTTTACCTTTTTTCTGGCAGCAAGCTGCTCTGGAGTCAGAGGAGCTATATCTTGGGCCAGTCCTGGAACCAACAGATTATCTCATCCAAGCCACAAATCACAGGCCAAAAGCTTAACTTTATACTGGGCTTCGGGCCATTTTTCTGGTTCTGCATTTGTGGTGTAGGAGCTACTGTGTTTATTCCTTGATGTTTGCTATTATCCCTTTTTTCAAGAAAGAGAATATTAATTTGAGCTCCTGCTGTTACTTTCTTTGTATCTTCAGTTTATTCACCTAGGTGTTAACGTACTAACATTGTATTAGGACAGGCACATTACCCAATCACAGTTTTGACCTCTGTAAAGGTGTATAAATTGAAGACATGCTATATAAATCAGCTGAATGACTCAACTTATAAATCAGGGCTGTGACAAAAAATGAGCCACATGATCTATGGATAGCTTCATGACTTATTAATTAGGCCCATAATTAGGCCCATAACATATAAATCATGATCAGAGCTTGGAAATTCACCGCCTTACTTACAAATCAATGCTATGCGGTCTTGCAGTATACACCATTCACATATTACAGAAATCAACTGAAGGGTTTTCTGGCCTGCTGGGTTTCCTTAGCACTGGACAAACTGGGTAAATGCCAGGTGCAGCTTCTGAGTCCACTTGTCCATCCATGGAGCCTCTCCAACAGGCTTTTATTGACAACAGCAATACCAATGTTTGATGGTACAGGCTAAGAAAAGCCCATAAATAATACTCAAGTTCATTAATTCCTAAACTGTACACCAATGAACCCCAGTGTGCTATGCTGTGAGAGAACTTGCTAATATGCTGAGAGAAATTAATGAATTAATTTTAAACACTCCAAAGCATACACCTATACAAAAAAAACCTTCCACGGTATACCTCCATGATTAAGTAATTTGACCTTGCTATCATCCAATCAGGTTCCATTAGAAGTGGAAATTTTTACTGCATCTCTATCAGACCCTGCTTAGCTTCTGAGCTTTGATCAGATTAGGCTAGCCTCGGCTGCAGTTGTATACCTTCAGTAAATTTAGAGGCTCAACAGTATTATGTGCCCTCAGAGGCAAAGTACTATAAGTAGAACAGTGTTCCATCTAGCAACACAGGGGTTAGCTTCCTGGAGGGTTTCTTTTTCTTTTTTAGAATACACTCTAAAAGTAATCCATTTTGATCGTGCAAGTGAAGAGTGAAGCCCTACATTTTAGTTCACAAAAATATGTCTCACCTATTATTTTATTTGCATTCGATATTTCTATGCTGCTTCTTCAGAGTCCTGATCAAGATGGCTTACAATTAAAACAACATCACAATATAAAAACAAGCCATTGAAATGATTAGAATTGGAAGAGGAACATGTAAAGGATGTACTTTATCACCACTTCTATTCATTCTTGTCTTAGAGACTTTCAGCCCATTCCTGACCTCCGAGGATGAAAGTCCTCAGGAGGCCAAAAAGGGGCTGCGCTGGTGTTGGGGCCTCCCGCGCCAGCACCGGGCTACTTACACCGCAGTGAGTGGTCCCAATGCTGGCCGGGAGGGCTAGATACTGGTCTCCTAGCGCTCCCATGGCAACACCACTCAGGGACGCCAGTGGGGCCTTCTGTCGGCATCCCACTGGTGCAAAGCCCGTGCTGGCTTCTCGGTGGGGGGGCATTCCCGGGGCATGCTGGGGGCAGAGCTGCCTATAGGCAGCTTCCTGTCCCCTTTTGGCCTGGCACACCGATGGGGAGAACGGCACTGTTGCAACTGCTTTTTTGCAGGCACAGCATTGCTGTTCTCAGTGGAGTGAAAAGCCCCATTTAAAAAAAATAAAAAGCCTTTTAAAGGCTTTTAAAGCTTTTTGGCAGCCGGGGAAAGGCTTAGGAGGTGCCTCGGTGGCGCCTTGGCCTCGCTGTTCCCGGCTTCCAAAAGCTCAGGAATGGGCTGTTTGGCTAACAAGATCAGACATGATTCCAGAATTAAAAGGTTGAAAGTAGACAGGGAAGAGTTTAAGCTGAAGAGCTAAGCGGATGCTGTAGTGTTGACAATTTCAGATCCTCAATTGTCGATGCAGCATATAAATGAGCATATTGAAGAATATGGAGCTTTTCAAGTTATAAAATCAACAGGAAAAATACAAAAATAATTTAAACTTCCTTATCAAAACAAGAAGATAATATCAGAAAGATCACAGGATATTCAGTTACGAAAGACCCAATTAAATATTTGGAAATAAATCTGACAGAACAAGATGATAAACTTTTCAAGGACAATTATAAATTAGTGTGGGGGAAGACACAGAAAGATTTGCAGAGATGGACTAAATTAAAATTTCCATGTCTTGGAAGAATATTAAAAATAAAAATGAATCTATTGCCAAAATTAAAATTTTTATTCCAAATGTTACCAATTCTTATACAAGACAAAAAACTGAAATAATGGTAAAAAACAGATAAACAAGTTCATATGGAATGGCAAAAAACAACAACCCAAAATCAGATTCAAAGTTTTGCAAGATGAAAAAAGAGAGGAGGATTAGCTGTACCAAAGACAGGACTTTCTCATTTTTTCCATTGGAAAAATGGGAAATTTTGAGGAAACTCTTATACTCTAAACATATACAACATTTTTGAGGATTGTTGTGTTTAAATGTAAATATAGATTTTGGCAAGAATTAATAAATTGTTATGTGTTTAATGAGAATAACTTAAAGACTTCATTGTTTTCAATTTCATAAACTTTGGCGTAATATCCAAACATCTTGGTAGTCCTAGACATTGCAACCCTATGAGGGAGGACTGCTCAAATAAAATACTTCCTTTTGTTTACTACAACATTTTTCTACCTTCAACTTTTATTTTTTTCCCTATCTCTCAGATGGCAAAAATTACAGATACAAGTGCTATGGTAGCATAGGGTGCTACAGTTCACAATTCGTTCTCACTTGCAGTTTATAGGAAACAAGCAGCCCGTTCCTAAGCCTTGCAGTGACAAGGGGCGGTGTGGCCAAGGCACTGCCGCAGCACCTCCAAAGATGTTTACCAGCTGCTGCAAGGCTAAAAAAAGGTCTTTAAAACAAAACAAAATCAAAAATGGGGGGAGAAGCCATTGAAAACAGTGATGCTGCACCAAGAAAAACCTGGATGTTTGTTGCCGGAGGGGGCATTCCTGGACTGGAGGGGCTTAGAAAGCTGACTACAGTCAGCTTCACCCCTGGGGACACCCCAGGAATACCCCCACACACACACACACCGGTGCTGCATTTCTTTTCTGGAATTTAGGTCCCGGAGAGGCTGCAGCTTGGGAGGAGCACTGTGCAGTGCCCAGGCACCAACAGGACTGCCCCCACCACCAGCATAAGTGCCTCTTATTCTGTGATAAAAGGGCACTTATGCGGCGGCGGACTCACTCCGCCTCCACTGCACTTTTCACCCAATCCTCAGGAATGGGCTGAAAGATAATTATGCTTTTAAATTCCATACAAAACCATATATGCCCTGATATAATGAAGGCAACTGAACATAACTTTACAAAATGCCTTTATTTTAATTTTCAGAGATGCAGGACCAAAACCTGTGCTGTTTTGGTTTTGGTCAAATAAAAACCTTTGAATCTGTGGCCGCTGGAGTGTTTAGTCAGCCCATTCTGACACGCAGCTTTGTTGCCATGGGTCATCTGCTTTGCCAGTGTAAAGCACTAAAGTCAGCATCGCTGGGATTTTGGTACTTCAAATGTTATGGCTGTGAGAGACAAAAGCTTATCTATGCTAAGTTCAGCATGTAGCATTAGCAATCAAATGACTAGCTCAGCTCACAGTAAAGAAGCTTAAAGTCAATACAGTATAAGAACCCCCCCCCCTGCTACTACAGTCTCAAAGGAAAGTCTAGGTAAGCCCTTAAGGGTAGTTCCCATGAAGCCGGTCTAATAATTAAAACAATATTATTTCAAGATGAGTGGAATGCAACACAGGGCATGGATCTAGGGCACATACAGGAAGATCTATACATTCAGAAATCTTTTAACCTCTCTTTCGAACAACAGCTTTCCTGCCATAACATGTTGCTTTTAAGCCTTCTTTTCATACTCTATATCCTATGTTCAGAAACAGTTTGATCTGGTTGAAAAGAGCTGATGTTCAAAACAAAAAGAAAAAAGCCACCCAGTACAGTAGCAAACAAACTTTTCTACAAAGTTAAACAAAAACAACCTTATAAGGGTTCTAAGCATATGAATAACTGAAAGTGCATTTCCTATAGTTAATGCTGAGGTCCATTGCACATGCCCACAACACAAACCATGATCAGATGACTTATCAAATACATTCTGTTATGACCCAGCACTTCTTATAATGTTTCTTGACCTCCTAATGCTTCTTCACATCCAAGCTTCTTTCCATTGCCTTCTGCACACTGTTAGTACACAGATCTTTCTTCATTGTCAAAGCTAACCATGGTTAGCACACATATGTACATGAATATTCTTTAAACAAAGTTATCTCAAGCCACATAATTGGCCAGGGAATAAGTGTAAAGCCTTTTTGATTAAATGAACTCCTTTGTAAAACCCAGGCTAACAGCTGGGTGTGTGGATCACCAATGATGTGCTCGGAGCAGCGGTTGCCACAAAAGGAGTCTTACCAGCCAATTTGCCAGTTGTGAACTTTCCTGTACAATAATGATAGCCTCAACATCCTATGCCTCAACATCACACCGGATAAGATGCTGGAAGACCTGTTAAAGGATCTTTCCTATCTCTCTCCCCCCCCCCCCCCTTAGCCCTTCAGTCATTTAGGCTTCCTTGGAATCCCTACTCTGCCACAGAATCTTGACATTGGGCCAGTCATGCACTCTCAGCCTAACCTACCCCAGAGGGCTGGTGCGAGGCTAAACAGAGGAGAAGATAATGATGTAAGCCACTTTGGATTTCCATTAGGGATAAAGGTGGGATATAATTAAGTAAATGAATAAATACAAATATGGGGGTCTGCAGTGGAACAAGGCAACTGGTGAAAATACACCTTTCGATAGAACAGTGATCTCACATTATGCTTTTGTGAACTTGGTATATAAATTGGTTCTTGTAGGTTATCCGGGCTGTGTAACCGTGGTCTTGGAATTTTCTTTCCTGACGTTTCGCCAGCAACTGTGGCAGGCATCTTCAGAGGAGTAACACTGAAGGACAGTGTCTCTCAGTGTCAAGTGTGTAGGAAGAGTAATATATAGTCAGAAAGGGGTTGGGTTTGAGCTGAGTACTGTCCTGCAAAAGTAATGTGCTAATCATTGTCCTGTAAGTATCAAGATAATGTGCTAATGAGGGTATGGTATGTTAATATGGAACCATTGTATCCTGAAGTGATCTGTTAATGTGTGTAATCCAAGGCTAATCTGCATGGCTATTGTTGACTGTTGCCTTTGTTAGTCTGGAGGTTTTCAGAACAGGAAGCCAAGCCTTATTCATGAATAAGGCTTGGCTTATTCATGAATAAGGCTTGGCTTCCTGTTCTGAAAACCTCCAGACTAACAAAGGCAACAGTCAACAATAGCCATGCAGATTAGCCTTGGATTACACACATTAACAGATCACTTCAGGATACAATGGTTCCATATTAACATACCATACCCTCATTAGCACATTATCTTGATACTTACAGGACAATGATTAGCACATTACTTTTGCAGGACAGTACTCAGCTCAAACCCAACCCCTTTCTGACTATATATTACTCTTCCTACACACTTGACACTGAGAGACACTGTCCTTCAGTGTTACTCCTCTGAAGATGCCTGCCACAGTTGCTGGCGAAACGTCAGGAAAGAAAATTCCAAGACCACGGTTACACAGCCCGGATAACCTACAAGAACCAATGAACTCTGACCGTGAAAGCCTTCGACAATATTTTGGTAAATAAAGCTGATAATTTTTGGGGAAGGGGAGATATCATAGGAAAAATGCATCATTTGTTTTTCTTAACATTATAACTAAAGTGCTACATTTTTTTTCATTATCATATGCCTAACAGAACTGTAAGGTTCTTTTCCCTTAACAACGCTTTCTTCTGTCAGCAGATCTGTAATATCATCTACGCAAATGAAGTTCTGAGCAGCTCTAATAATCTGAGATTGAATTCTGAAAGAGACAACATTCTATAATAGTGAATATCACTAATTTGTTATCTGAAAATTTGTCTTCCGAAGTAATGTCATGTAAAATTAAATTCTTAGGTTTAATAAGACATGCTGCCGCCCTCATTCATAATTTTTGTACCATACTCAAATGGTGTCTGCTTCCATTAACAGTAGAAAAAAAACTACAGTAAACTTGATCCAATGATTCCGGGAGCTTCAATGCACTCACTGAACACTCCTATCAGCAAGGGTTATTCACTTCACTGGAAAAAGACAGCCTCTGGTATGTAAAGTGTTGAATGCCCCCAAACAGACTTACAACTGTACAACTAGTTTAGCAATATGTTTTTTAGTATATTTCTATCCCCTGAACACCTTACTCCAATAACAATCTTATCTATTGAAACAGATAAATTTCACAATTTACAACGTGGCTTTAACCCAGAGAAAGTTAAAGAGTCCGTAATGCCCTTTCCAATCAATGCTTCTTAAATACCCACCTAAATGAAGAAATTAAGCAAAATTATTTCTGGAAATGAGAATTCTGAAGTATAGAATAGGAGACAGAAAACTGTGGCCATTTATGCTTGGTAATTAGCAGTGCGTTCCAGGCTAAAATGCCCCGCATATTTTTTCTTGGAGTTCTTCACGCTGAACCGTCATTCCAAAAGTCACTGCAAAGCCGGTGCATACCTACTTCGCATTTCTTAAGAGCCCCTTTAAAGTGACCTTCTTTATTTGCTCCGTCCCTGCCTTGAAGCATCTACTCAAGGAAGCATGAAGAATCACAGCCGCTGGTTAGCTATGCAGACGACAATTGCTAATGGCTATGCAAACGAAGGAACAAAGGAGCAGGCGAATGGGGTGGTGATGGAATTTGTTTGACTTTCTCCTCTTGCAACAGGACTGTGAATAGGCATTTTAAATGTCGGATTTAAAAAAGGATCTTTGAGCGAGCATCCAAATCGACCCTGCATAAATGGCCACTTATTATAAATAGCAACGTATTTTAAAATATTCGCAGAACAAGTATTTTCATGTAGCACCATAAAAGAACAATGCCTTATAAATTATAAAATTAAACATATTATTGATTGCTCACCTTGATATGAAAGTTTAAATCCTTGCCTATTTTCTGAGTGATCACTATAAAAGTGAATGAGTGTTTCGTGAGTTGTACTTAATAATGATGGTGGGAGGTCAGTTCCACTAAACTGGCCAATCATAGAACTGGTGTGATAAGGCCCATTCTGAATTTCAAGGAAGTCATGGTTTGCTTCAGTGGAGAAGTTCAGAAATTGTATGTGTGCACCTATATGGAAAAGCAGTAATAAAAACTGTAAACCAACACAGACGTGAAGAGGCAAATAAACAAAATAATACTTATAATAATGTGAATTTTATATTACAGATTGAACTCCTCAATCTACTTGATTGAACAACCCAAGCTACTAATGGTAAAAACAATGGTCTCAAAATGGTGCAAAGAAAAGCATAACTTTCAATTTAAATTAACTTTTGCAAAGGGGCTTTCCACCTATTTGTAGTCTGTATGTATTGTGGTAGACAATGTAAAAAAGGGGGGGGGGAGACAATAAATGACAAATAAAAACTGATTGCCTATTTTATTAAAACATATCAAAACAAATTCACATGGATAGAAAACCTGTATGATCCACATTTCCTGAGTGGTCAGACTTCTTCACATATGGTGATTTAGTAATCCTGAAATGTTGCTAATACTATTAGCCTTATATTACAGATGAGGGGAGAAGGGCCTGAGAGACAATGACTTTCCTTGGGTCAACTGGTGAGTTTATGGCTGATATAAGAACACAGACACAATTTCTCAGATTACAGCTCATTGATTTGAATGGTACACTAATGGTACAATTTTGAATGGTACAATTTTGCTCCATTAGAATGATTAAGCTGAGGTTTGCTTCACATGTAGAAGGGCTCCTGTGCCAATTGTTACTATACTAGCTTCACTTTGTTCCTTGGTGCATGAGACCGCCACTCCTCCAATAAGTGTTTAGCCAGTATGGAACAGAAGGCAAAGACTGAAGGGCGGAAGCAGGACCACACCTAACACAATAATGCTAGCTTGCAGTAACAAGGCAACATCTCAGGAGGGACACAGCTCACTCAGTAATGACATTCAGATCATTAATAGGGTTGTCAACCTCCAGGTACTAGCTGGAGATCTCCCACTATTACAACTGATCTCCAGCCAATAGAGATCAGTTCACCTGGAGAAAATGGCCGCTTTGGCAATTGGACTCTATGGCATTGAAGTCCCTCCCCTCCCCAAACCCCACCCTCCTCAGGCTCTGCCCCAAAAATCTCCCACCAGTGGCGAAGAGGGAACTGCAACCCTATTAATCAAGGACCTCTAAACGTCATCTGTGCCATCAGAAACTCTGACACTATTATCATGTGCAATTACTTCACAAGATCTATGCCCAAATTCAGGTTACCCACTTTTGCCCTGGTTTGAATCTGCCTCCCAAAAATTACATCTCCCTCCCCTACTAGATCAGTCCTTGTTTCACCTTGTCTGGGCTCATGAATTGCCCCCATTTTAGTAACACATACACCCCATCCCTACTTCCTTAAATTCCCAAGCCAACTCACTTTTTGCCTATACCTAGGACCTGCTTTTTCCTCTTTTTTGAGTTGCTGCCCAGCTCCCTGGATCCTTGCATCCATGTTGGACTCCTTACTGGACTTCAAGGCTGATAGTTATAAAACACTCTATCACTTCATTCCCTGCACTCCTTCCTCCCCTCCTGAATGAGCTGCCTTTCTCAAACCCTTGGGGTTTAGAATCAATCTCACATCCAGACAGCTAATTCTCATCTGAGGCACTGTATGATTTAACTTTAATAAACTTTGTTTCTGATTTTCAACAGTATATAGGTTCTTAGTAGTCCTTTCAAGCCTGTGGTAGTATTTCACCACCTCTGCACAGATTTCAATTACTAGTGTGAGGATCACAGCTCTGAACAAACCCAGTGTTAAAATCCAAACCAACAGATCAGAGTATCAAATATACACATCCCTGATCACATAGAGTAACTTGTTAAAATAAGTTTACATTATATCCAGGAGGTTCATAAAACTTGGTCTCAGCATGCCTTACATACTGAAACAGTAGTATTGTGTGCCTCTTCTTTAATGTTCTCTGAAACTTACAATATCCTGGAATTTCAGCTAGAAATGGATCTAGAAGTACTATTTTTACATACACTTGCCTAATACAATTAAGGATGCAATCCTAAGAACAATTCTTTGGAAGCAAAGGCCCCAGACTCATCTGGGGCCCTATTTGTGGGTCCGCATGAGTGAAGAGGAAGCCAACACACGATTCACCAGGACACTGGCAGAAGGCGGCATGTGCTACCAGGGCTGCTATGGCTGCACGGACCTCAAAGGCTCCTTCCCTCAGCCTGGCCAATCAGGTGAGGCCTGGTGTGGCTGGGGGCAGGGCCTGGGAGGGCACACCTTGCGGAGGGGGAGACTTCCCTCTGATCAACCTGGCTTGGTTAAAAGGGGGCCTTCTTACAAGATGGAGTTAGGTGTCCAATAGGATCAGTAATATTGTAATGTAACTCTAATGTAACAATAGAACACAATCTTGTAAAATGTAAGTTGCAGTAATATTGTAATTTAACTCTAATGTAACAATAGAACGCCATCCTGTAAAATGGAAGTTGCATTTATAACCACATCATGTAATGCTTCCATTATATACAAACCAATTAGGATTAATTCTCTAGACAAATATCTAAAAGGCATGCAGGACATTCTTTTAAAAACAAACCTAATAATTATTAAAAATTAGCATTATAGCAGGATTTATAACACCCAAACTGATTAACAACTAATTAGCTTAGCAAATAATATTATCTTTTCTTAATATATTATATTACACAAATCCACATAAGGAAGAAAATCTGTTAACAAGGAAAACAAATGAATGCCTAGCTAAGCGTTTTATAACAAACTATCTTTAATTAGCTATACCTTACAAATCAGTATTATTTTTCAAAGCAAGAAATCTCATTTTTATTTTATTCCAAACAGTGTCATTTAACATGACTTTTACCTTCGCTTCTGTGGAATATTTATCCATGGCCATGCCAACCTAATTATTATTTATCCTAAGATGCTTCTCTTAAAATCACAGCTGCCGTTCACTAATGAGTCCAAAAAGGTTGCAAACAAGTTCAAGCTATGCATGAAATTATTTGGATAAAAATGGTCAGCCTTTTCAGTATAGCTCTGATGTAAAAATATAGCCATATTATCTACCCTTCATTAATAATATATAAATGATCCATAAACACACTGGAGGGAAAAAAAAGGAAAGAATGGAAAAGTGAATGATATAGACTCCTGTTCGAGGACTGCAAAAGGACATACCAGATTAAATTAAATGTTAATGATTTATTTCCTACTAACATACCAATTGACATTGTTCAGAGCCTGGCACAGCGATTTCACAAATAATTCTTCTATTGAAAGTAACATTCGCTTTCCAAATTTTGGGAATGATCCAGCCCCTTCCTACACAAGACACTGGGTGCTCATAACTCCTTCATACACACCAGTGCATGCTGGAGGGTCAACAAAGGATGCTATGGGGGACAAGACTGTCTCTTTAACATTTTTGCTACAAACTACTTTCATTTGATAAGCAGCACATATACGATTAGATTTTTAATGTTGCTGTATTAAGATCACACCTTTCAGGATAGTCAAAAATTTAACGGAAAAGCGAAATTCTTCTGCTATCAGGATTGCTTACCATATCCAACAGGCAATAATATCTTCCATGTGCAACCAAGGTTACTAGGATAGTTTCCTGGGAAACCTGGGCTCAGGATTACTCCAGCTATCTTTGTCAGAGTTCCACCGCATTTAGCTATTATAAAGAAAATACAGGCAATTAGTTCTTTTTAAGTTAAATGATTTATTCAACAATGAATAACTTAAAAATATTAACCAAGATAACCTGACTGTTTTCTAGGCTGGGTGTGTGTGGAAGAGATCTGTGCCTCCCGGCCGGGAGGCAAAGATCTGTTTAAGGGCCCCCCGCGCGCCTTCAGGAGAGCCCCCTGAAGGCGTGCAGGGGGGCGTGGAAGAGATCTGTGCCTCCCAGCTGGGAGGCGAAGATCTGTTTAAAGGGCCCCCCACCCGGGTTCAGGGAAGCCCCCTGAAGGCGCGTGGGGGGAACCCCGAATCTGCCGAATTTATTTGCCGAATCCCCCGAAGTCGGCGAATTTGGCTCCCCCGTTTTCCGCCTTTTTTGAGTTCGGTTCATCGCGAACCGAAAAACAGCCAAATCGGGGGGAATTCAGCTGTTTTTCGGTTCGGGACAAACTGAATCGACAGCCCTAAGCCACGAGGACATCTTCATCTCCAGTTTGGCCCTCAGTCTAGCAAGTTTAGATATGACATGGAAGGGAAATACACAACATGGCGTGGACCAAAATTTGTCATTGATGTAAGGCACTTCTGCAAACAGAAGAGGGAGAAGACAATTTTCACCAATTATCCACTTCTACTGCCAGGACCTATTTTGCCTTCCATGCTGTTCTTAAGGCCCCCCTGTACCCCAAGAGTAGTAGTTTGAGAAGTTTAGTGCTACAGTGGGAGTGGGACAGTAGGAAAGTTTTGTTCTATTAGAAGAGCTTCAATGTTGGCACTATGGATTCCACCTAAAGTCAGCTTCAGACAAAGCATATATTTTAAATGACATACAGAAGCACAGGCTCAGACTTACCTACGAGCCCAGTTTGCTGTCATGCGCTGGGGAGGGTTGGGAACTGGCACAATGTTCAGGGGCTTGGCCAGTGAAGCAGGGGCTCAGCTGGGTGGCCAGCATGCTGCCACAAAATGGCGGCCGGTGGGGAAACTGGAGAAGGAGCCATAGCGTTTCTAACTCCAACTGGAACTTTTCCTGCCCTGCTGCACACCTTCCCAGCCCGCCTTATATTTCAAATGGGCCAATCAGGCCCTGGCTGAATAGGGGTGGACCCAGCCAGCAGGCTACAGACCTGAACTTTTGTGCTCATATCCACCAGCCAGGTATTTAAGAAGCCCTCTCACTTGCCCAGCTGAGTCTGCACACACACTTGGGAGCCCCCACTCACATCATTTGAGTGACAGTCACATGTTAAACACAAGTTGAATTGGGGTTTCTCCCAACCCAGCTTGTGTTTAACGTATTGTCTAATCAGACCCTGAGGCTCCAGTGGACAGTTACAGAGTGGGAGCTGGTGAATATAGAGTTTTCTGATTTATTCAGGTGATGCAATAATTATTGGTTTAACACTTGGAAAGGAATTTTACCTATTTGTAAACAGAGTGAATGGACATAATGTAAGTGATTGATAAAAACAGGCCTACAAATTACATAATATATCAGCTCATAGCCAATAAAGTCAAAATACCCCAGATAGAATTCTAGATCCCACATAATATTTGAACAGATCTCTTGCTTCCAGACAGAATGAGAAAACAGTGTATAACATTCTCAACTTGGGAAAAAGAATAGAGTATTGGAAATGTAAGCAAAGGTGAAGGTCCACTGTGCGAGCACCGGGTCATTCCTGACCCATGGGGTGACGTCACATCCCGACGTTTTCTAGGCAGACTATGTTTACGGGGTGGTTTGCCAGTGCCTTCCCCAGTCATCTTCCCTTTACCCCCAGCAAGCTGGGTACTCATTTTACCGACCTCGGAAGGGTGGAAGGCTGAGTCAACCTTGAGCCGGCTACCTGAAACTGAGCAGAGTTTGGATTGCAGTACTGCAGCTTACCACTCTGCACCACAGGGCTCCTGTTGGAAATGTACCACATGCTTAATATATTATTTTACCTGTTGTTGATGATGATTATAATAATATTTAGCAATTATCTAGTGCATTTCAAGTATTTCAAAGACTTCAAATATATTATCTGAGTAAAACAGGACAGACACCAGATCCCTGAAGATTTGGAGTAAGGGAGGAGAGAGGTTGTGGTTTGCCTGAGATCATGTTCGTTTGCAGCTGTGGCAAGAGTAGAACCAAAGGCTTCACACCTTTGCACTATTCTGTTACTAGCTCTTGTTGAGAGAACTGTTAACCAATGATTCATCTCAATAGATGCTAATGAAATGTATTTAAAGTATATACAAAAAAGATTTTAAAAATGCTTATTTGAGAGGGAAAAGGGAAAGCCTTTTCTTTGAATTCAACTAATCAAGGTGAATGCTTCCTGAATTTTAATTTAGTAGCCCAGCCTGACATTTTTCAATTCAATGCCCTTGCTCCCAAATCCAACGGCACCTTCTAAACTAAACTTAAAGTTTTAGAGTCCATTAAAATATATGCTTATAAGAATACGCATGCATACCAATACACAGAGGAGAAGGATAGTTCCAACGGCGAACAGTTCCAGGCATACAAGAAATGTGAGAACGTCCCTTAAAAAAACAAACAAAAAAAACTTTATCATTTTCCTGTTTTCACAGTTTTTCTTTGGTAATTTAACATAATGATTTTCACAAGGCAACACCAGAGTCGCTGCTAAAAGCCAATTAATCTCCCCCTCTGCATTTTTACTACCCATGACAGTTTTCTAATTAAGGTTAAACAAAAGACTACTGCAATAATTAGAATTCCTTTAAAAATGGGAGGCAAGTTGTGCCATATGTCTTTAAGAAATTGTTTCACTACCACTGTTCTGAACTCAATTATTGCATAGACTAGCATTGCAGTGTACAGTTCTCATTTTCATATTCTACTGCACTACAGGAAAGGCACTTTTTTCAAGACTCCTTCAGTGGAGTAGCATAACATGAATGAGCCATACTGACTTAAAGGCACGTACATGCAGAAATACCCAACTTAAAAAAAAAAAAATACAAGTGTGACTGCCATGGCTTCAGCCAAAGAATCCTGGGAAGAGTAATTTAATGAGGATGCTGCGTTAGGAATATCGAGCATCTCTGCCTTCATAACTACTGTTCCTTGGAGAGAAGGAATGACAACTGAGGTGGTAGGCCCATAGTATATATAGCTATCTCAATGTATACACATGTTTAAAAGTTCCCAATAGCCAATAGCTGAAAATCTACTGAAATAAATGAGTTTAACCTTGCCAAACTGGCTGCTGGCTACCAATGGGTAGGTTGGGAACTGCTGGAAATCATGCATTTACATTTTGAATATGATAGATAGATAGATAGATAGATAGATAGATAGATAGATAGATAGATAGATAGATAGATAGACAGACAGACAGACAGAGACAGACAGACAGACAGAGACAGAGACAGACAGATAGACAGAGATATATTAGAGGCTACAGTTTTAAACACACACAGTCTGTAGGAGAAATTATAGGTAATTTCTTATTGTGAAATTCAAATTTTACCTATACTAATAATTTGACATTCTAATTCCAATCATATAGACAATAGACACTGGAAAAAGTGATATTGATTAAAGATAAAATATATCACTGTGTTTTATGGCATATTTGTTAGGATGTGAAATTCAAATATGCCGGTGCTTACTATGGAAGATGCTTCAGGCCCCATTTTGTTGTAAATGTAGTGCAATATCTTTAAAATAAGCTTTATAAAGGAAAAGGAGCAACCACGTCAAGCTATGAAAAAATACTGGGATAACTAGCATGTTTCCATAAAATCTATTCATGGAGCATTTATACTTCTGCTAATCAGATGTGTGCTTCCTAGTATACTATGTACTTTTATGGAGTGTAAGGATTACATGCTCCTCCAAAATGCTGCTTCTGGGGGACTAGGAACATCATGAGGGGTGAATCAGGAGTGGAAGGAGAAATTCACCAAAAAAATCTGTTAGTAGAAATCTATTGCTGGATCCAGTGAAGTATTTGACCAAGTACTACCACATTACTTTTTAAAGAGTTGATGAGTACATGGATTTTTACTTGCATTACACTAGTCTCAGTTGTTCCAGGGGTATGTCTTTCCACTGGACTAAATTTTAGATTACTTTTGATATTCATACTTGAGGCCACAATCTGATTGATTTATTCTGTAAACTACATTACATAGCAATCCACTGTTGACCTCCCCAGGTATGCCTATGTTGTTGTAACACTTGCAATACCAACAGGACTGTCACATCAACACATGAAGATGCCTTATACTGAATCAGACCCTTGGTCCATCAAAGTCCGTATTGTCTACTCAGGCCAGCAGCGGCTCTCCAGGGTCTCAGGCAGAGGTCTTCCACATCACCTACTTGCCTAGTCCCTGTAACTGGAGATGCCGGGACCTTCTGCAAGCCAAGCAGAAACTGAGCCACAAACTGAGCCACAAACTGAGCCACAGCCCCTCCCCATTACACCCCCTGCCAGTACACTGTAGTGGATATCTCACTGGACTTTTGACATGTGCAGACCTTTTCTGTATTTGATGTTTTCAATTTCCATTCAAGAATTTGGTAGTATTGGTGGTAGTTCAAAGCCTATGTAATATATTTGGATTTAATACATAGAGGGCATTAATATATTCTCATGTTATCATAATATGGCAATTGCTGTCGGGCTAAGCACTATCACAACCTACGAAATGGTCTGATATTACATGCTATACCTTTTTACTGGCTGAGAAGCAAAAATATAAGAGTTCGAATTTGGAAAATGAAGACTTGAACATAAATAAGAAAACTCAATAATACAAGTAAGCTACTAGCATGGGCTTTATGAACGAGCATGTATTTGCTTTGATGAGGCAATCAGAATTAGCAGCCAAATAATACCAGTGGCAAAAAGAAGGGCTGGAATAAAACCATACCTTTCAAGTGCCCCTTGAAGGGCAAATTGGGAAAAGGTATGCATAGAAGCAGGCAACACCTGCCTAAAATAGTCCAGAAAGAAGAAATCCTCAGTACATAATTTGCATCTAAGGGTCAACTCTCACTTAACTCAAAATAAATTACTCTCAAGCAAACATACATAGGCTTGGGCTGCAACTTGTTCCATTGATTCAAGATTTAAGCCATACTAGTCCAAAGCAAAATCCAAACACAAAACCCATAATTTTAAACTTTAAATTGGATTTTTCAATGACACCACTTCTATCAACATAAATACAGTGTTCACTAGCTGTTAAATGTCTGTAATCCAGTTTCCATTCCCAATGAGTCCTCAAGAACCTTAGTGAAAATGTGATAGTAAAATCAAACATTTATTTGCAAGCTTGTTCTAAATGATTTTTTTCCTTCACTTTTATGTAGCTAGATTTTTTTTAAATCTGTAACATATTTTGCTATGGTGGTGTCAGAAAATCTGGAAAAGAATATAGCTAATGCGGTTTCTTTAATTGTAGCAACTAATGTTGATGGGGGGAAGGTATGCAGACTGGATTTTATACAGTCCTCTTCAGAAAGCAGAGCAGAAGTTACTTATTCTTCTCACCATGAATGTCAGAGAATGGCTGATATTTTCATTTTCACAAAGAAAAGTTTAAAAGTTTATGTTCCATTTCACTAAAAGAGGTTGCATAGAGGATAATACAGTACACCACTTTTAAATCCCGGGAATATGAAATGTGGAAACAACATACACAATGTTTTGAAGGAGAATGGAAGTACCTGTAATGTATATCCTGGCTCACACTGAAAGGACAAAACATCATTCACCATATATCTATCGCCCACTTTGAATCCATTGCTAGGAATTACAGGTTCTGGGCAGGCAGCAAGGCCTACAGCTAAAATAAAGGGAGGAAAGGAAACAAAAAATATATTAAAATGTTCTGCTTTTCTGTTGTTTTGTTTGTTTGGTTAGCACTTATATTCATCTAAATAAAAGACAAGATGCTGCTTGAATACTCATACTCCAAGGTAAGACAAGACACAGGAAGAAAGGGGACGGGGTGATAGAATACATTATTTCTTACAAATACAAACTGTAATTTCCTGGAACTGGAAAATACCACATTTGATTTGTTTACAGTTCAATAACATTAATTTTAAAATATGATGTCCTAATAATTCTAAATGTGCATTCACAAACATGGAAGAGAGGCATATTCCTACTATAATGAGTAGGGTTGCCAGGTCCCTCCTCTCCTCCGGTGGGAGACTGTTGTTGGAAAAAGCACGTGTGTGCGCCGACGCACGCGTGTCACTTTCGGTTTAGAACCGGAAGTGCCACCTTGCAAAGGGTCTTTACCTCTTAGTTTGAGTGGTAAAGCGGCTCTTTACCACTCAAACTAAGAGGTAGAAGGCGGAACTTCCGGTTCTAAACCGGAAGTGATGCGCGCGGTATGCACGCACGCATGCACGTTTGCCTGCCGACCCTCAGGTGGTTGGCAGGCAGAGGGGTAAATTGCCGGGGGTTTGCTCTCCACCAGAGGGCACCTGCCAACCCTCAAAAGGAAGCATTGTTCAAATATTTATGAATGCAAGTGGGGGATCAGTAAGGACCTGAGGGTCTTATTTCTTCCCATATCTCCCTCTCCATATTATCTGCTTTTCCTCCTTCTCTTCCACTGACAGGCCTTACAGCCTCTCCCCTTATCTTTTACCTGCCTACCTTCATTATCTCCTCCCTTATTAATCTTTACATTCATCCTCCTCTCCCCTTTCCCTGATTCCTTCCTTCTCTCCCTGCAATGTTTTATCTTTTCCAGTCTCACTATCCCTCTCCTCTTGGCTGACATGAACCATGGCATGGTCTGGGGTTGCCTAGCAGCTCCCCAAATTGCCGGAGAGATCTCCCCACACAGTCTAGGGAGATGTCCATTAACATTCTTTTCTTAAAGCTACATATATTGCTTCTATAATTTGGGGGGCTTTTACTCTCCCAGTGCATTTATTTTGTTTTTAGATTTCATATTTTTCTGCTTCCCGTGCTTCTGTTCCTAGCCCTTTTGTGTGGATTTTTTTGATCTGCACTCTGGTGCCAGGTTCAGATTTAGATCAGTCTACCCATGTCTAAAAGAAAATACTGCATCTAATGAGCATGCTGTTCTATAGTAGGAAGGGGACTGAAGTGAAAAATAGTAGATCTACAATCAGCATTGGGAAGACCAGGGAGGAATTTCTTAAGCCACATGCTTCAGAATAACAAGTACTGCCTTCAAGGGTAGCATGCTTCTTTCGTACAGGAAATTGCCTACTGCATGCTCTTCACAGGTCATCTAACTCTTGTGGCGTAGGACATAAAACTCATTAATGTCAATATTGATAACTCTCGAAGTGATCTCATCCCAGTTCCTGCTTGTTAAATAATTTTGCCATTCCAGCTCTGGCATGAGACATACTTCCATGCACGTTATTACAGTGACCTCTAACATTTTCTAGGCATCACTGCTATGAATGACAAGAAAGCTCACAACACTACAATCTAGAAAATGTTTCTGAACATGTATTAGTATTCATTGCATGACACTATCAACTAGCCAAAATAAAATTCCCTAGGCAATTTGATCCAATGTCAAAACAGCATTGTTTCTCACTTTTTCGGTATAGCCTAGTCTAGTATAATGTATAATGATACAGTATCCAGTTTTTGCAGCATGACAGTATTTAAGTATTTATGAAATACCTATTTGCAGTGAAGAGTGTTGTCTCTTGGTGATAAAAACATCATAAATGTAATGCCTAAATTGGTCTCACCATACATATCAAAAAATCTGCACCATGGGGCCACCCAGGAATAGATGTAATTACATGAGAGAGAGAAAAGGATTGATGGATTCACTTTACTCCATAAAGCTTGTTATCAAAAATTCTTGCTAAACACAAAACTTCAATGATATTTCTCTGTATCAATGCTTCTTCTCGGAACAGTTTTTACTCATGACAATAGTTGGTAAAGTAAGTAAATATTTTTATTTGTAGATAGCCAAAGGCCATTACAAGGTAAATTAAACTATAAAACAAGAACATTATACAATAAAAATAAAAGATAAAGTAAACTTTTTGGTCAAGGTTAAAACAAAGATAATCTCTTGATTGCAGTGTCCATATCATTCTGTTCTTACAAATACAATCCTGTACAAGTGAAATGTTCAGACTTCAGTTAGTGAGGTAGTGCAGTAAAATCAAATAGGAGTAGATAGGAGTGAAGTAAACAGGGAGGGATGCATTGGGATTCAGGATGTACTCTCATTGATTTTTTTGTATTTTTTCCCTCAGGGAGATAATGATTTTACATTGTTGACCTGTTAAAATTGTGCTTCTACCCTGAAGACTCTTTTATGAGGATGATTTGATGCTGCTACATGTTTACACTGGTTTTATGCTCTAGCTAAGTTTTAATTGTTTGTTAATGTGAAGGATGCTTATGTTTTATGATTTATCGTGCTTTACTTGGTAAACTGCCTCAAGCAGGTTCTTTGGAGATGGAAGTAGACGTGCAGAAGACCATGCTAGTTGGATAGCAGCAGCTATGTAAGACCAGGCTATAGGCACTTAAAGCTTGAGTGTACCCAGAGACACAAGCCCATGGGCATCAGCTGAAGTATCTGCTCTGTATTCAGTAGCCTTTCCCCCGCCTTCTACTATTTTATTCTACTGTAATTTTCTGTATTGTATTTGTGAGCACTGTAAGCTGCTATAGGTTCAATCAGGTAGAAAAGCAGGATATAAATTATTTATAATTACTTTTATCAGGAGCCCACAGAAGTCTTTGTGAAGCTCTGGAGACTTGCAAAGTCCCCTGAAGGTTCCTAAAGACTTCTGAGTTATCTCCAATTCCCACAGTACCAGCCCAAGCTTCACAAGAATGCAAGGAGGCTCAGCAGCCATTCTCTGTCAGCACCCGGGTGGTCTCTGCAATGAGAAGGGTTGTGGCGCAGGCCCAACTGCCAAGTAAACCCTGCAGCTGCCTCCTTTCCTTTTCAATTAAAAACAAACAAACACTGAAAGGCTTACCTGAAGATGTAAGCCCAACTAACAATTCTATTTGGTTAGCTCTTCCCATTCACAGATGCCTCAGGATGCTTGTAGATCTGAAAGCCAGTATGGTGTAGTGGTTAAGAGCGATGGACTCTAATCTGGAGAACTGGGTTTGATTCCCCACTCCTTCACATGAGCAGTGAGTGGACTCTAATCTGGTGAACTGGGTTTGTTTCCCCACTCCTCTACATGAAGCCTGTTGGGTGACCTCAGGCTAGTCACAGTTCTCTCAGAACTCTCTCAGCTTCACCTACCTCTCAAGTTGTCTGTTGTGATTTTAGGGCAAATTACTTGTCTAAGATCACATTCTTTAAACTACAATCAGCCTTTACATCTTTCAAACTATGCAAACTGCTTTGCTTGAAGGACACTATACCCAACTGCTACTTCAAAGCAAGTGTATAGGGTTAGTTTTTTACACGTGTTCCCAGTCACCACTTTCTATCTTGCATTTCCCTCAGAAACACTGCCTCAGCATTAATTTCTAAGGATTAGTCAAGCCTAAAGTGTGGCTAAAACACAAATGCTACTTACAGGTGTCACATTCATCACCCAGTATTCATATACAGTGATAGTAATGTCTTTAAAGAACTATCACCACTTCAACACCATGGTATCCTTGTGGCTTGAAATAAAAAACTCCCCAGGAGTTTCTATTACCATGCTGTCATCTGCAACCTTTGTGGCTGCAATGGTTTTTGCCATCACTTCTGAAAGGAAGTTATTTCTGTGTTACAGCTTATGAGAGATGAATTGAGTGACTCTATGACAAGAATGGAAGGAAGGAGTTTCCTGTTATAAGCGGGGCCTTGTACAGGAATGGTACTGTATGACTGAGGCCACTGTACATGTTCTACCCTTAATGTGGCTCAAAGGATTGGCAAAACAGAATATTAAACAGAAACTATAAAATGGCATTTTTTCAAACTACATAGACAGCGCATCTCTGACTTCTGAGGAGGAATATCTTCAGGAGGCCAGGAAGGGGCTGCACTGGTGTTGGGGGCCCCCCACGCCAACATCTGGGCTGCTTACGCCACTGTAAGGGGCCCCAATGCCGGCACTGCCGTGGCTGGTCTCTTGGCACTGTCATGGCAGCGTCCCACCGGCATAAAGTCCCATGCTGGCATTCCAGCATCCCCAGGGGCATTCCCGGGGCATGCCAAGGGGAGGAGCTGCCTTGAGGAACGCTGGCACAGCCTTGCTGTTCTCTATAAGGCAAAAAGCCCCATTTAAAATTTAGAAAGCCTTTTAAAGGCTTTTTTTTTTTTTTAGTTTTCAGCCACCGACAGTTTAGGAATGGGCTGAGAGAGCCACATCTGAATTTGTGACTGAAATTAAGACCTAACAATGTCTTCTAAGACAAAAACACCACATTTAAGATGAAAAATACCATAATCTATCTGCCCATACATTTCTAACCTGTCCTTCTTCCAATGCGTTCTGGGTGGCATGCATATTTCTTCTTCCTTTCCTATTTTAACCACTGGCTTTTCCAAAGCTTTGTGTGAAGATTATTTTTGCTAGATGGAAGCAACTGTCTCAAACTTATTTAGGATAAAATTAGAATATCATTAAACAAGCAAGAATCAGAAACAGATTTTACTAAAATTATATCCTTTCTCCAAACTTTTAGCAACAAAATAGTTCAGAATAAAGATGGAAATAAGTGGAAACAACTGAAATTCCTTTATACAGCATCAATTCTGTTTGCAAATGGAAGAATTTTTTTTGTAATAAGGGAATGTTTTACAATGGTCTATCGATAATATTTCTGACTCTTAATTGATAGGGGCACCTGCATATTGGCACCTGTCAAAGTAACTTGATGCTACTGTGTATTCTGGTACTATGGAGCCAGCTTGATTACATTATCATCTACCCACACTGCAATTATTTTGCTTACATAGTGATGCTAAAAAGCTATTAAGTTCTATCAGGCTGGAGGGATGTTTGTTTATGTAGTTACAGCAATCAGAAAGAGAAAGAAACTTGGATAGAAACAAGCTTTGCTTCCTGGTACTCTGATACTAAGCATTTTAATTGGAAGTAAATGCCATTGATTTCAAACAAGACTTACACTCAAGCAAATCTGTTGGGACCAGAATGTTAAAACAAGCTGCCAGAGTCTAATAAAGCACTTCTAAACATAAGATTCCAAATTTTTACCATATTGAATTTAGCATGTTTACTTACTTTTCCTGTACTTATTTATTTAACAAAACCTCATTTTTATCTATAATAAAGATGCTTTTCACATTAGAGCTGATTCTCAATTGGTTGCATACAAATATGGTGCTAGAAAAATAAAGATTAATCATGTCTTAGAGTAATTTAATACATTGTAATGAGTTACCTTAATAGCTCTTCTGTTAATTTATATTATTACTGGAAATTGAATTGAGGTAATTGATTATAAATGGAAAATTTGGTTATAAAGAACTATTCATTACTATTAGAAGTATGACTTGTTTTGGAGCTAACTCATAAGAGCTGTTAATATTTACCATTATTACTCTTTATTTATGAAGCACCAGCAGTGCTCCTGACACTGTACTAATAGCACACATAGAATTTAAAGCAGGTCCTTACAACACAGGGTCTATTTAATAAAGAAGAAAGTAAACAATGAGAAGGGAACACAGAGGAGAGACAGCTTAAGAACTCATTTATAATTTTAGCAGTTATTGTGGAATCTGCAGAGTTGATAGAAATTTAATAACAAAGGCTGAAACAATGTTCTATAGTTTGGAAGACAGTATATGTTTCGAGATCGAGTCTTTTATACATTTAGCACTAACAGAAGACATTGAATGCTTATATTTTCAGTCAAAGATACCTCCTTCATACAGGTCAGAATTTAACAACTGATGGCTACACTCCATAGGGTTGCCAGGTCGCTCTTCGCCACCGGGGGGAGGTTTTTGGGGTGGAGCCTGAGAAGGTGGGGTTTGGGGAGGGAAGGGACTTCAATGCCATACAGTCCAATTGCCAAAATGGCCATTTTCTCTAGGTGAACTGATCTCTGTTGGTTGGAGATCAGTTGTAAAAGCAGGAAATCTCCAGCTAGTGCCTGGAGGTTGGCAACCCTAACAATCCAACACAGAATTAGTTGAAACCCACTGAAACATACTGAATTGTATTTGGGCTTCACAGTGTTAAACAAAGTCAGATGGTTCAACTTAACCTTGGGAATCATCGATAAGATCATTAGTCTTCTAGAGATATGACCAAGTGGGCTAACCAAATCAATTCCAGAGCATAACGTCTACAAGTATTTATAAAACATGCCGAAGTACCAGTCTCAAAACATATCCTATATAAATGAGGTATTATCAATACATTATTCATCTTCAAATACATTGCAAGAAGCTTTGCGTACAAATACTAGCAATAAACAGGGAAACGGAACCAGAGAATAAAAATGCCCTGTGGCTGCTGGCTGGCTCTAAATATTTATTATCAGCTGGAAAGCTGGCCTTTACAAAAATTTGCACAGATTAACATTCTAAAAAAGTGATTATCCCAATTATGAATATTACCACTGATGCTTATTGGTGTATCTACTTGTTCGTGCCAGCTCTTTAAAAGGAGATAAATATCAAGATGAATGAATCTTTAGTACCTAAATCAATGGACTCTGTCTTTTTTCATATTTCGTGCATAGCAAAGATGATCTGAAAACTAAAGCTTTGTCAAGCCAGTTATCATAGTAATAATTCATATCTGTGCTTAAAAGCTAAGGATCATCTTGTAATATCCCCTTTTATGTAACATGGGGGAGTCAGTGATACACATGCACCAATCGTGCAACTGTTCAACACCCATAATTTCCAAAAGGTCATCAATGTGAACACTTAAGGAGTCAGTGCACAACACCCATCAAATCTCAGAGATCTTCCTGACATCAGTAGGGGTATTCATGACCTTTTTTTCTAAATCTTTGCTCTGAGTATATCGAACTCTAATCTCCATTCAAAATTAATCCAAGACCTGTGTTGGTTTCACAATCTGGGAAAAGGTGCATTTGGAGGGAAATCGCTCTTTTTTGCATAAAGCAACCAGCTTTCTGATCTACATGTACACAACCCAAAGATGCTCGTTCCATAAAGCACCCATTGATAATGAAGATGAGAAAACGAAGCATTTTAAGTAGCACTTGAGAGTGTTCAAAGTACTTCACCTACACTGTCTTTTTGTAATCTTTAGCACTTTTGATATCCCCCGTCACACCTTACAGTATTTAAAGAAAAAAGACAATTATTTAAAATGTGTCGGCATAACTATTAACCTGAAAGACCTTTAGCAAAATTGTATATAAAAGACTTTTGTCAGGAGACTTCTGTTTCTGGTTGTGATGCTATATTTATCTCTTTGTGAAAAACTTCACTGAAATCTCTCTATAAGCAATTTAGAGCTGAATGTTCCTTAATGGTTTTTACTCCAAACCTATTCATATCACCTTCGGCCTGTATTCTTGAACTGTACATATACAAAGATACAGAAATTGAGAGAAAAAACCTGGATATATTTGAAAACATTTTTTTACCTTACCAAGTTATACAAAATACTCAAGATAGCCTACGAAGAACCATACAGTACTAAAATAGCCTTTAAAAAGACTTAACAAAATATAATACAAGTAAAACAGCCATTGAAAAGGGTGGGAAGTTTACTGTACCAGCCCCTGAAAAATCATCTAAAGCATGGGACATGGCGGCAGTGCTGGTAACTCTCCAGTCAATAGGAAGGGCAGTGTCGAGGCCTTTATAAAAGTACTCTGCCTCTCCTTCACAGGCATTCATTGTGTGCTGCTACCCCCCCCCCTCCGTGAGGCAGTGAGGCAGTCACTGTGGGGTCAAGCCAAAATTTTGAGTCCACTATAATAGGCAAGGAATCGTTTCTCATCTGCTTTATGGAGCTTCTGGAAGGCGGGATAAACCAGGGCTGGTTAGGCCATAACTAACAATGGCAGGAATAGAGCAGATTGTTCAATATAACTAGGGTGAATTGGTGAGCACCTGGAGGCATCACATGATGAAGGATCATGGTGGGTTGCCAAGGAATGCCTCTGAGGCTGAGCAGCATCAACGAAACCTTTAGTTATCTCTGTGACACACTGGAGGAAGGGGGTGAAGCTTGGCACATCTTGGCACAGTTCATGTGCAGGCAAGAACGAAGAAGGCCAGCGAAAAATCAGTGACAAAGTCTGGAGTCTGGGCTGGATTTGTGCAGATGATGGTACCCACTGGGCTGCCTAGTACATCCCACCATTTAAAATGATGATGATGCATTAGCCATTCAAAGTTGTTAAACCCAACATGATTCTCTTGTGTCTTCATCTGAGGAAGGTGCTTGGGAAAATAAATTACAATAGGAATTGTCAGCATCCAGGAGAATTCTTGAGAAACTCAATAACTTTAAACCTGATGCCTAAAGATCATAAACCTTTCTGGGGAGGCATTCCAGAAATGAGGGACCACAACTTAAAAAGCCCTGTCCACCAGGCACCACATGTATCACATACTAATAATAGGCATTATGTAAAAACAAAAAAAAAACAAAAAAAAACTTACTTTTGTATTCCAGGTAAAAACCAGCAGCTGCCACACTAATATCAGAATGAAAGTGCAGATAAAGTTGATTGGAGGTGCTGTTCAATAATGCTGGCACTGTGGTACCTGCCCCCGCCCCCAGGAAAGATCTAGTTTATCATAAAAAATATCTGCAGCATAGTAAGTATAAAAGAAATAAAAATTTAAATTGTGGCTCAAACAAAACATGTACTATATTATAGTGATAATCACACAAGCATATGTAGGACTGCTGCTCTTATATTAACACTATTAATAGATAATGCCCAAGACATTGTATATTTCTCCATAGCAAGTCCTACTGAGTTCAGTTGGCATATTTTCCAAGAAGAGTTGGGATATTATCTTCAGTGTCGAGGGCTGCAGGCCTCAGAAAAACCACATCTGTTGTTGGTCTGAAGTTCCCCATTGGGGGATATATACTGGTTATCTAAAAGGGTATGCCAGAACACTAGAGCAGTGGGAGGCATTCCAGAGCCAACTTCCAATTTCTTCATGGACTTGTCTACATGGCCCATCAGAGACATGGGCCTGATGTCCTTGACGTCGTCATCCGACTTTAATGGGTTATTCACCAACTGCAAATAAAGTGACAGAGTGCAGGGAGGAGGGGCAGAGACCTCTAGGGTATCCGGGATCATTTTTTGCCTCCTGCAAGGTGCTGTGACAGGGCCTTGGGGGTTGTAAGAGCTTTCTCCCAGAATGCTGCTTTCAAATGGGAGACACTTTCATGTCAGGCTTTGGAAGTGAACTGTTTGCAGACCATACAAGCTTTAACATTGTGGGACTTGCCCAAGCATAACAAGCACAAAGGATGTTCATTGGATTGTGTCATCTTGGTATTGCTTTCAGTACAACCACAAAAAATTCAAATAAAAAACTCCTTAGAAGAATTCTCCTCCAAAAGAAGTCTCCAAAGGAAAACATGCTGTAGCATGTCCTACCTCCACAGTGATGAATGAAGGACTGAAGGAAGGAACACTCCCACCCCTTGATCATGTGTCAGGTTAGGTGGGAAGATCCAACATGAGCTATGGGGAGGGGGAGTGTTCCTAGTATTGTAGAAAGTGCTAGACAGTGAAGAAGTGCCACCTCCACAGCTGGCCTGCACACACGCATTTCCATGTGGGACTGCACAGAAGCCACAAAGATGAACTTCATTTATAGTGATTCCAAGGAAAAGCCACAAGGGACTAGGTATATGTGATGCCCTCCTCTCTGCTCACCCAAAAATTTCTTTCAGTTGATGTGGTGGCTTAACCTCTCAATCAAAAAACAAAAGGAACCCTGAAGCCAAGCCTCAACCATAGCTACCGTGACCTATACACCAGATACCTATGTGTTTCTAGAGGAGGAGGAAGTTGGTTGCAACTGTCAACCCAGGCAGTGGAAACATGTATGAGACAGAAGTCCCCAGTAGAGCTGAAGACCCCCAACCCATTGCCAGGAGCGGACACAGCCTATAATTCTGGGAAGACAGCAGCAATGGACAGCTCAGGGTATTAAAGGGCTAAGAGCAGAACCAAGAGTCTGTCTCATAACTGCCTTTCAACCCTCCAGTTTGCACTATCAGCAGCTGCAATGAAAGACCTTTGGTATGTGTGTCACACACTGATTGACTGATGTGTATGTGTGAGAGAGATTGATATGGCAGCCTCAGTATGGACTGGTTTGACTCTCTCAAGTGAATCAATAAACATAGCATTTGTATTCAAGGCTCAACTAGCTGTCTCCCTCTGTCTTCTCTCTCACATTGGGGATGAGATCTTGCTCAACATGGGTGAGTGGGCATGGGGCCTTATCATTCCTCCACCTCAGCAGGGCCGGACCCAAGCTTAATTTGGCTCTAACACTTATAGAAAGCTACAGTGCAGCCTCATTTGGAATACTATGTGCAGTTCTGGTCGCCATATCTCAAAAATGACACTGTTGATCTGGAAAAAGTACCAAGGAAGGAAACGAAAATTATTATGAGGCTGAAACACTTTTCCTATGAAAAAAGGCTGGAGACTCTGGAACATTACAGACTAGAAAAAAGACAGCTAAGGGAAGGCATAACAGAGGTTTATGCATAGGACTGAGAAAGTAGATAGAAGGAGCCTTTTCTCCCTCTCCTATACTATTAGAATTCAGGGGCACCCACTGAAGTTCTTGAGAAATAGGTTCAGGACAGACAAAAGGAAGTTCTTCTTTACTCAATAAATAATTAAACTCTGGAATTCACAGTGGAAGCAGTGATGGCCATGAACATAGGTAGCTTTAAAATGGGGTCAGAAAGATTCATGGCGTAGAGGTACATCAATGGCTACTAGCCATGGTGACTGATGGGAGTCTCCACATACATAGGCAGCAAACCTTTGCATACCAGTGCTGGGAGGCAGCATAGGAGAGGGCTTTGGCCACTCTGCCCTGTTTATTCAGTCCACCAGGGCAGCTAGTTAGCCGTTGTGTGACAGTATGATGGACTACATGGACCACCTGTCAGATCCAGCAGACTGTACCTTATGTTCTTATGTCAAACTTTGCATGGATAGACTCAATCCAACTTCTCACCATGTGAACTGGCCTCAAGACAAACCCCAAACAAACAAACAATGCTTGCTATTAACTCATGTTTCAAGTCAGATAACTAACAACTATAATACTTAGCATTTATATAACACCTATAATACTTAGCATTTATATATATATATATATATATATATATATATATATATATATATATATATATATATATATATATATATATATATATATATGAAAGCATTTCATATATATTACTAAACCTGACTGCAAAATTAAGAGAAAGTTTGCATCTCTTAAAAAAAAACCCTGAAGCTTCAATTAGACTATGTTGTGCTCTGGCCTCCAGAGGCAATTGTATACATACCTGAAAAGCTCCCAAGCCTTGGTGCTGTCATGTCACCGCCATCATAGATTTCAAGGGAGTCCCAGTTATGTTCAGTACCAAAGCTTATTACCTGGATCTGTGAAAACAATGCCATTGTGTGTTCATTAAACAGGACAATCATGTATAATTCCAAATCAGTGATGGAAAAGACAGAAAGAAGAGTGACCTCAACAACAAATGTAGCAATAGCCTACACATAACCTGGCTTCATAATACTCTACATTTTAATTTTCAGAGTGACTTATGAAAAGGCACCATCTGGGAATGGAAAAATTGTTTATTTGTTTCAAAGTGTCAAAAAGAAGGAAAGAAGCTTATGTAACGATGTTTAATGCATAAAAAATGACAGATGTTTATTTAACCTGAACTACAAGATCAGTAGACTTAAAAGACAATCCCCAGAACCCCATGTATAAAATAGAAACTTCAAGATTTTTTGGTCTTCTGGCAACAGTCACAAGACAAGAAATCCAAAACTAAATTGAATTAATGGCAAATGCAGCGTTGCTGAGCCAAAATGACTTTTCAGTGCTGTTTTCATTTTCACTATTGTCAAAAAGCACCTCCACTTTCACAAGGGGAGAGTGTGGGGCCCTTACCACTTGCATGAACTGCATGGAAAGCTTAGAGAGGTCCTTGTCAACTGCAGCTCTTCCTCACCTTCCCCCTGTTTCGCAGCTCAAAATGTGGCACTTTGAAGCTGCAGTAGGAAGGGGGAAGAAGGAAAGATGCGCTCCACAGGCACAAGTCCTCTTGTCTATGGAAATGCTGCTGAGCCACTATATGAGCTTCAGCTCAGCTTTGCTAGGAACCTTCCCCAAACTGAGCCAGACAAACTCAGGATCTGCACAGCTCTGTTTTACCTCGCATTACTGTTCAGGACTTGGAATAAAAGCTGAGAATGATGCTCTATTTTCATACTGTTTCTTTCATTGTTGAACCAAAGGTTCTCTCTCATGGCATGACCACATTTGGGCAAGAAAAATGACACTCAACTCTTGTGCAGTATTTGTTTTAAGATGTTGGTTCTTATAATGCACTTTCCTGATAATCAGTAACTATTAACTTCTTGTGATCTGATTTTTACAACAATATTTAGTTGAGTAGAATTATCTAGTGAATCGAATTGCACATAAGTTACATTGACATAATTTTCATTTCCGCATGTTATCAGGTGGGGCTACAATGTTATACATGGTATGACTGAAGAAATCTGTTTAAAGAACTGACATTTTGAAAGATGTTTTCTATATTTCCTTTAATGGTCGAGTCAGGCCACACTAAATTGTTTTTTATTTTTCTTTATATACATATATATAAAATACTTTACTGCTAAATTTATTTTTAACCCTATAAATTTTCTTAACCCCATCATAAAACGTTCATCTTTTCCTTCCACAATCACCATCAAGAAGAATTTTGCTGTGTGCTAAAGTAATTCTTGGATCCTCGTCCTTTGATAAAAATTGTACTAACTTAGTTCTATCAACAGATACTTAATTTCTCAGGACTGGATCCAGCCATTTCACTCTACGTAGATCATACCATGGGCAAAACAAGAACCTACGATCAAGCACTCTCTGTCCACATCTGCACTACTTATCCTGGAATATGATCTTCATATAGAGGCCCTTTCTTGGATATGGAGCGTCAGACGTTACTCCCCACTCAACCCTTGGTCTGCTCTCCAGCAATGTTGGGCCTCAAGAATTTAACCAACAATATTACCCATTATTTTCATATGCTGGACATCCCACCCCTCCGCAGAGCCTTCTCTCTTGCTAGGGTTAATGCCTTTCCTTCAAGGATGCTATATGGAAGGTATCAACAAATACCTATCCAGGATAGGACTTGTCCCTGTGATACCTATTCCCTGGATCATATTCTGTTGGTCTGCCCCTTATATGAAACACCCCGTGGGAAATGGTTAAAAAATTGGCTTCTTTCCAAATATCACCTATCTACCCAAGCAAAACGTCAATTTTTATTAAACGATTCCGATCCGGAGGTTACCTTAGATGTTGCCAATTTTCTAGTGGATGTGATGAAAGTTCAAAAAGCCCAAAGTTTGTAATTTCTACTTTTGGAATTTACTGGCCTATATTTTTATCTTAATGACTGCATATTTTATGTACCTTTGTAACAATTGTAATATTACTTATGCCATTAAAGGTTTTTTTCAAGGCTTTTCAAGGATATAGAGGCCCTTCAGAATGGTTGATGGGTACACATTCATCCTGGCTAGAAACAAGGCTCAGCTATAAGTGGGAATTGTTAGAAATTTCAAATAGGCTGGCAGGGCAAATGGGGGTCAGAGACTAATTGAAAATAATGAACAAACCCTGCATGCTCTAGAAGATCTGCTTATCCTATCTAAATCTACTATTCTCTTATTCAGCAGGGAGATTGCTGCAGCTTTATCCAACTGCTTCAGGGTTTCCATTTCTATTCCTAACATTCTCATTTTTATCAGTTAATTGGAACCATCCACTCCCACAGTGGTCTTGCTTTACTCTGGCTAATAGCCCAAAGTCATCTATAGAAAAGAGAACCTTCATTCTCATATTCATAGCTTGGAGCCAGGCTCGGCCTCCAGCAATCTCAACACAAATTCTTTCCTCAAAGCAGTAAAATAAACTCAGTTTGGAGCCCCCAGGATAAGAGATATTTTCTATTAAATGTTTATTTAATATTTATTGTACCATTCGTATCCCAAATGCAAAAGACAAACACCTCAATAACAGATCAAAAGGAACTAGTTTTAGTTCCTCTTGTTTTTCCTACACACCACAATGTTTATATAACAGTTACATACATCAGCTCCAGGTGAGCATGTAACATCTAGCTCAGCCTTTTTTTTTCTTTTGACACATTACAATGTGAGCGTGAATAAGAGAAAAAGCTCTATAAGTATTCCATTCACATCACAATTTTTAAAAATTTCTTTGATGTTGCATTAAATGAATACATTGAAATGCCCCAGAAAGTTATGTCTTAATTGGAGGTAGACAACAATATTGCTTTACTTAACTGTGCTTAAAGAAATGTTCTTGATAAACAAACATAAGTTCTGATTCTTAAGTGGGAGAAAAGAATTTTGTAACCTTAATGACTGTGAGTTTTTTTGTTGCATAAGCTTTCATGGGATAAAGGTAGCAACCCTAAGAACACTCTCCTGGGAGAGACATTGAATGAAATGGGACTTACTTCTGAGTAAACCTGCTTAGGCTTCTTCACAGAGTCTGCTTCATCAAATGTATGAAATAAATTATTAGATAAATACAGGGGGGAAATCTGTATCAAGGAACAGATAAATATGGTTTTTCCCACTAGTAATTAATTCCCATTGGAATCTGATTAACTGAAGTACATTATCTATGCCACTAAAGTGTCTTTGCCTCCTATAATGATCTTGTTGGATGTTGGCTATGCCCAGTTAAGGTTGCTATCATTCAATTTCTATTGGTTTTTACTTTTTGTGACATTTTTAGGCTTTACATTAGAGTTGTTCTGTTATGACTGATTTTAATTTTTTTGAACTATTTTGAACTGTAGGGAAAGTGATCTGAAATACTTCTAATGAATAAATGTTGTAATAGGCTGAGCTAGACAGGCTTCAGCTGCTGCTGACCCATGGAACCACTGAAGCTATGCCAATGAATCTATGCATTCAAATCACAAAAACATAAGTAAGTTTGCTATGTTCTTACAATTTAACCAAGAGAGAAAGGGATAAAAAAGGTGAATAATCAGCCCTCTATAGTGAAGTAGTTAATATTCCACAGTTGGCAAAATATCGACTTGCCTGAATACCTGATCCCTCAGTCACTGTGATTTTCCACACACAATTCAAGCTGTTACCATAAGGTTCTGGGTAGCCTGGAGACAATATAGTCCCCCTCCGTTCGGTGAAATTCCGACTGCATGGCACTGGAAGAAAATTCCATTAGAGATAACAACAAAGGCAAAAGCATGCTCATTGAACAGAAACACTAAAAAAAAAATAGAATCTGACTTCTATCATTCCAATCATAACCAAAACATTGCATTTTCTTTTGAAGAAAGCATGTAAATAAACAAATATCAATATATACAGCAAACTATTTTTTTCTTCTGGCAATTATCAACACCACAGAAGAGCTCTAACATTTTTGTTAATGGACCAGGGAATGCGGGGAGTAGTGTAGGCAGACAAACACAGGAAAAAAGTCTGTAGGGTTTAGGAGAGATAGGGAATAAGCCATGGGGCCTACAAAAGTAGTCCTGCAACCCTGTGTCACAGTTTTGCAGGGGTAAGGTGACAACACTTGCTTTTAAGACCCATAGTGCCACCCTTCTGTGTGTACTGAATTCGGTAGAAAGACGCAACTCTACTTAGGGATGGAACTGCTATTCACATAAAACAGCCATATTCCTCATTAATCATCTTCAAAATAGATATGTGAAGCACTAACAGCTCATTCCTGAGAATGAGCTGCAGCGGCTGGGGATGGCATGGCTGTGGTGGCGCTGCAGCGCCTCTGAAGAGGTTAGGCCGCTGCAGCAGAGGGAAAAAAGGAAAATTGGAAAAGCGGGGACTCGTTGTATCCCCTTTGGGAAATATAACTTTCTTGTTATTATAACAATATATAAACAGTTGTGCATACATGAGTACAATTAATATTAATGCAATTATAATTCAAATTCTTGAAGTCTTATCCCTAAAGCTACATGATCCTTATCAATATTATAAATAACTACAATACGTAAGTTCAGGGACAAAGGGGTGGGGGGGAAACTGAATAGATACAAAAAGGATCCAAAGTGCTGACCATAATTCCACCAGAGGATCCCACAAAAAATGTAGCCAGCTTAGTTGGAACAGACACAGTCATGCTAGGTCATATTATAGTAGAACAGTTTCCCAAACAGCAATTTTCAAATTGTTACCAGTTATAAATCTGCTACAAAGAGCGTTTCAGGAAGAGCTCAATTAATTAATGTAAGGGGGATTTCCTGAGGTTGATGTTAGGCTCTGTATTATACCTATGATTTTAGAGGCTGTCACATCGATAATAAATATTCAGCAAAACATGCATCAACCTTGTTAATCTAATAGGTTATTACGTGAAACACTATGCTGCCTACCAACCAGCTGGTACTCAATTACTTTTGAAATGACAAATCGCTCTTTTAAATTAGACATGGCCAGTATTAATCAATGGAGAGTAAATATAAATGTTAAATACTACTCAGTGAAAGAAGTGGTGTTCTTGAATGCCGATTTAGAAACAGATAACATAATAAGCCTTACCCACACAGCTTGGCACTGTGTCATTCCACTGGGCTAAAGCATTGGGCACGGATTGGCAGCGGATCGCTTTTGAGCCTTGCAGAAGATAGCCGGGACTACATTCAAAGCGGACTACAGAGCCTGCCGAGAATTCAGAGCCAATCCTCCGTCCATATCTGGGCTCTGGGACAGAGCTGCACTGTGTATCGCTTGTGCGTGGAACAGCTGTACAGATGGGTGAAAAAGAAGCGCAGCATGACAAACGACATCCCCATACTTCAGAGGATTTACTTTTAAAGAGCATCTACTCTGTTTTGTGTTCCTTTACGTTACTTAAAGTTAATTAGTGAGCTAAAAGCATCCTACCAATCAGGGCTGAACTCAAATCATTCGCTCCAAAGCAGTCATTTCATGACCCATCAATCTACATTTCAAATAATGGGTTTGACAATTATGCAGACAAATATGACAGACTGAGACCACAAGCAACATTCCCCTTGCTGCAGTGCAGCCTGACTGACTTGATTAGGCCCATCTTGGAATTAAGCATTCTTGACTGTCACTCTAATATATTACTAGAGGGGCAGCCATGTTAGTATGTTGCAGGAAAGATTAAACAGAAGTCCAGTGGCACTTTAAAAGCTAACAAAATTTATTCCACTAGATGCATGGAGTGTACGTCCATAGGAGATATATTTATGCCTTAAGTTATAAGCAGCAGAAAGTTGGGAGTGGGAGACTGTTATAAAGAGAGGACAGTTAGGAACAGTAATCAATCAAAGAAAGCTCAGTCCCTGTAGAATAGATGAAGACTTCCCCAAATTGTAGAGTAGGATAAAAATGAAGCAAGATCTAATCAAGAAACATGATGTTTATCCAGCTCTGTCCTTCCATCTAGAGTTGTGAGTGGCTCTCACCCATTCTGAATGGATTGAATTCTCTTAGGTTGGTTATTGTTCCTAACTGTTTCAGGTGGGTAGTCATGTTGGCCTGCAATAGAAGAGCAAGATTGGAGTCGAGGAGCACCTTAAAGGCCAACAAGATTTACAGGGTATAAGCTCTCAAGATGCAAAGCTCCCTTCTTCAGATACAAGTAGGAACAGAAATCGCTGAGCCCTGATATCCCAGCCAGAAGGTGGGGAGAAGTGTTACAAAGAAGGGAGTCAGTATGCAAGGTACAATGCCAAATCTAATTAGGAGAAACCCTTAGGGGCAGAAAATTAGCATCTGTAGTGAGAGGAGAATCATACATCCCTATTCTGGCCTGAAGGATCCATTGTTCTGAATTTGTGAGTGAATTTGTGAATCAACTAAAGTTCAGAAATCTAGTTTTATAATCTCCCCTTGAAGCTTCTCCACTTGTAGACTGCCAATCTTAGGTCAGCCATGCACAGTCTTGGAAGATAAAATGTTCTCCTACTGGTTTTGGAGTATGTTTTTTTAATGCAAGATTTATGTCATTTATTATTTTGCATAGGAACTGACCTGTTTGTCCAGCGTAGACAGTAGAAAAGTATACATAACAATGTAAGATGAACAAATGTATGAACTCTCAGATTTGGATGTTTCAGAGTGTGATAGCAAATAAACAAGAACCTTATAATTATATAAAAAAGAGCAAATTATTAAAAAAATAGTGTTGTACTGAAAATGTGAAGAAACTTTAACATTATTAAGTATCAAAACTAGATTTTAGTAGCAGTTAGGTGCTCATTCACAGCACAGCTACTGCTAATCATCCTGCATCCTATGATAAAGTATCAAATATAAAGAAATGTGACCATCAGGGGGGAAAATAAAGGTGGCTTATATGAGACAAGAAGAAAAATATAGTTGAGTAAATGGTATTGGAAAAAAAAACATTATATAAAAATCCAAAGCTACAAATCTGGTCTTGTATTAGTTGTGATCAGAATATACAATCATGCTGGCTATGGTGCTCCTTTTCCTTCTTAATCCTCAGTCTAATTCTAAACTATAATGTTGACAAGTTAGGCTTCTCAGATGGTATCAGAGAGAAATTGCGTTTTCTGTAGTAATTATTCTTCATCTTTTAGTGCTATGAAACAAAATAGAAATCAGCCTAGTGGAAAAGTGAACATGGAATAAGGTCAATTTGGAATAGCGGGTGATAAATAAAATGATTGACTTTGTAGGCCAGATTAGACTGTTCATTCAGAATGTGGATGGTACTCTCAGAGGCATTGTAACATTAGCAGGCAGGTAGTCTTGGGAAATCTCTTCCTATATTTCACAAGAAGATTGAAAATCCCCAAATAGTGGTAGCATATTTATTAAATCTAATTAAATGCCACAAACCACATTGCCCCGGCTAAATCTTTTAACAACTAGAGAGCCGACTGCATTCATCTTCCAAAAATGGAAACTTGAATAGCTCCAAGGTTCTTGAGATGAATAAAAAAAAGGTTTAACTTGCTTTATTCATTTTGTGATGCTGAGAACAGCATCCCCGATTTCTCAAAATCAATCTTTTCCAGCATGTAAAAAATAATCTGATTGCCTAACAGCCATTCCCCAAACTAACAAACAATAAAACATACGCTGAACATATTTGCTGCACCTCAAACCATAAATCCCCACCCACCCACTGTGCAACTATATTTCAATGAATAGTTTAAAAGTCACTTGTTTTCCAAATTTCATTGACAACTAGATGATGCAGTAAAATGGAACTAAAGGAGAATAACAGTTAAGGTACTCTTATCTGCATATGGAAGAACGTTGTACATATTTCCAAGTAAAATCAAAGAACAATCAGAACTTTGCTTCCAGCTTCGAAAGAGTCTAAGCTACAAGCAATAGCGTTGTTCACTATTTAATACAGAAGCAGTAATTCTTAAATACAAACAGGTAAACCAGCATGGGAGCCAGCTTGGTGCAGTGGTTAAGAGTGGTGGACTCTAATCTGGAGAACCAGGTTTGATTCCCCACTCCTCCACATGAGCAGTGAATGCTAATCTGGTGAACTGGGTTGGTTTCCCCCCTCCTACACATGAAGCCAGCTGGGTGACCTTGGGCTAGTCTCTTAGAGCTCTCTCAGCCCCACCTACCTCACAGGATGTCTGTTGTGGGGAGGGGAAGGGAAGGTGATTGTAAGCTGGTTTGATTCTGCCTTAAGTGGTAGAGAATGTTGGCGTATAAATCCAACTCTTCTTCTTCTTCAACTTGAGACCTCTTTCTAAAGAGTAATTCACACAAAAGAACTACTAATGTCATCATTTTGGGTATAAAATGGTAATTCTGCCATGCCATACATAAACATACAAGTGAGAACCTGCAAAGTCTTGTGGGTGGAATCTAATTTTCCTCTCCTCCACTACTTCCTCTTTTCCTTTCCTGAAAGTTCCTATAGCCTCTCCCCTCTTCCTACTTCCTTTGCTCCTTCTAGGATTGCCAACCTCCAGATAGGACCTGAAGATCTCCTGGAATCATAACAGATTTCCCAACTACAGGGATCAGTTCCCCTTAGGGTAGCCACTGGGGAGATTCCTAGAGATTTGTGGATGGAAACTTGGTGGGAAAGGTTTCGGGAGGGAAGTGCTTCAGCAGGGTATAGTGTCATAGACCTCATCCTCTAAAGCAGCCATTTTCTCCAGGGACATTGATCTCTAGTTCCCCTGAAGGAAATGGCTGCTTTGGAGGGTAAAGTCTGTTATGTATGTACATAGTTAGGCGATATGCAGGGGGAAACTTAGGAGCTTGAGTCTCAAACGAAGGATCCTAAACCCTGCACGCGCCATTGGCCCAAACCGGCACACACCATTGGCCCTAAGCTGGCACGCGCCATTGGCGACCCGGGGTTGTTCCCCCCTATCACAGATCAGGGGGGGAGTGGCTGCGGGCGGCCAGGGGGGCATATAAGCAGGGCCGTTTGCACTGTGTTCTTTAGTTCTGTTCTTCACTACAATAAAGTGTTGTTGTTGGAACATCTCAACCTCATGTGTCCTCCCCACGCAGACTTAACAGTGGCGATGAAGGCTGGTAGGCAGTCCGGCTCTCCTGCTGAGATCACTCTTGCTGAAATCACCTTCGACTTCCGCAACCTCACAGTGCCCAGTAGGCAGACCGGCTCGCCTTGCTGAAATCCTCATGACACACCAGACACGCAACACCTCGCTGCAATGGAAGCGTTCGACTCTGCCAGCCCCAGTGAATGGGAAAGCTATGCCAACCGGGTGACGTTCTTCTTGGATGCCAATGACATCACAGACCCCAGCAAGAAGGACTTGCTTTTCCTCAGCATGTGCAGACCGTGGACCTTCCAGCTCGCCCAGTCCCTACTGGCTCCCGTGAAGCTGAGCGAGACGCCATTGCCTGACATCTTGGCCTCTCTGGGGAACCATTTCTCACCCCAGCCCATGCGGCTCGCTCGCAGCCTGCCGTTCCACCTGCGGGACCAGGAGCCCGGCGAGACCGCCGCCACGTACCTCGTGGCCCTCCGCCAGACGGCCCGTTTCTGCAAATTCCCGAACCTCGATGGCACACTGCTTGACCGTTTCGTCTTCAGTCTGAAGAACGAGAAGGTGCGCCACAGACTCATCGCGAGGAAGGACGTCTCCCTCACGGCAGCCGTTGAGGAAGCCACGGTGGCTGAATCCTCCTCGCGGGCTGACGGTCTGGGTGACTGCGGCGCCACGCCTCCTCCATCTACTCTGGCTCCCGTCCACTATAAGAGCGCCAGCGATGAGGATGTCGAGGACGAGGCCCACAAAATGGCCACCCGGAGGCACCGGTCGCAGGGCAAAATGGCTCGCCCGTGCACCAGCTGCGGAGAAGCCCACGCCCACCGCACTTGCCGTTTCCGCGACGCAGAGTGCCGGGGCTGTGGCAGAGCGGGCCACATTGCCAAGGTCTGCCGTAGGGCTGTCGATTCGGTTCGTCCTAACCGAAACAAACGGTGAAAAAACAGCTGAATTTTCCCCAATTCTACGGTTTCTAGTTCAGATGGAACCAAATTCAAAAAAGGCGGGAAAACGATGAGCCAAATTTGGCGAGTTCGGGCTGACTCCAGATAAATCTGGCAAATTCAGGACTCAGAAACAGCAGCATAACCGTCAGTTAGTAAGCTGCATTCTCCCACGGCCAATCGGTGGCCAAGCTGGGTCTTCTTCTGGCCAATCAGTCGCGGTTGAGTGCATGAGCCCAGCTGCTGAGCGGCCCGGGGGAGAGAAAGAGTTTGTGTGAGAGAGATATCCCCGTGGGGGGGTGCATGTGCACATTCGAGCCTTTCCACGGCTCCAGGGGGGGCATGTTTGGAGGTAGACGTTCCAAATTTTCAGCATAGCTTAAGGTGACCCTTCTTGCAAGAACTCCAAGTTTTGTGAAGATTGGATCGGGGGGCGAGATATGGGGCCCGGAAGGGGTCCCCCCCTCCTTAATGTGCATCTATTCCATTTTACAGCACATTCGCGCCTTTCCACGGCTCCAGGGGGGGCATTTTTGGAGGTAGACATTCCAAAATTTCAGCGTAGCTTAAAGTGACCCTTCTTGCAAGTTTTGTGAAGATTGGATCGGGGGGGTGAGATATGTGGTCCTGTGCATCTTGAGAGCGGCAAATCCAAGGCAAAACCTCCCGTGCATAAATGGAATCGTATTGGATTACTCCTGAGAAGACATCCACAGTAAGACCCATTTTGGGGCTTTTCTCTATAATTTTTCCCCTGTGTGTGTGTGTGTGGCAGCAGTTTCTGTGGGTGGGGGGAGCCAAAGGGGGCTTTTGCCCATTTTGCTGAGGGGGGGTGCCCGCTCACCTCTGGGGGAGTGTGTGTTCTGCTATTAAAGTTTAAAGTTGAGTCTGTGCGGTGGCTAGTGACGCGAGTCTCAGTTTGGGGTCCAGCCGAGCCGAGCGGTATTGGTCTGAGGGGGGGGGCAACTTGCATGAGTCTCCCTCCGCTTGGGTCATTTGCATAAGGGGGGAGTGTCCCTCCACCATGAGAAGAAGGAGCAGGGCAGAAAATACTAAATTTGGGTCTTTTTTGCATGGTCTGTTTTGCTGCTTGCTCGAAATTGTTTTTGCAAAATGTGACTTTTACAATGCATTTGCAAGTCACCTGCTCCTTTTTTCCCTTTTTGCTGAGTTAATTAATAGCATATGCAATGCATAGGTAGAGTGCCTCTGCCTTGGAGTTTGCAAATTTCAATTGCACACTCCAAAGGTCGTGTGTTGCTCCTTCGGCATAGCTAGCCTAGCGCGCCTCTGTTCCTTTCCATGGTCACTCGCATGTTGCTTTGCATTGCAATGGTTAGCACGGGAGGTTTTGCCTTGGATTTGCCGCTCTTGAGATGCACAGGATCGCGCCTGCTTGCAATCATTCCAGTGGATGGATGGGGGGGACAGCATATCTCGCCCCCGATCCAATCTTCACAAAACTTGGGGGTTCTTGCAAGAAGGGCCCCCTCAAGTCACGCTGAAAGTTTGGAATGTCTACCTCCAAAAATGCCCCCCCCCGGAGCCGTGGAAAGGCTCGAATGTGCTGTAAAATGGAATAGATGCACATTAAGGAGGGGGAACCCTTTCCGGCCCCCATATCTCAGCCCCCCCAGATCCAATCTTCACAAAACTTGGGGTTCTTGCAATAAGCCCCCCTCAAGCTACGCTGAAAGTTTGGGACCTTAAACCCCAAAAATGCCCCCCCGGAGCCACGGAAAGGGGCAAATGTGTTTTTTATGGCTTTATTCGGCCGAATTTTTCCCCCGAACTCAAATCTCGCGCCGGATTCCATGGAACCGAAGTGGGGGAGTTCGGACTTCGGCATTTCCTGGATCAAAACAGGCCGGATTTTGCCAGATCCGAATTTTGCCGAATTTTTTTTTTCAACAGCCCTAATCTGTTGCTCCACCAAGAAGGGTCGTCTGCCTGGCTCCAGAAAGAAAGATGGCGTCGCACACCCCGTCCACAAAATGGCCAATGGTGACCGTGCTTTGTCTTGCCGCTGCGGGCACGCCGTCTAGAGCACCCACCTCCACAGGGTCCACGGCGTGGAAAAGGTCTCCGTCTCAGTCAAGATTGAGGGTGCCCCTTGCGAGATGGAGGTTGACTCGGGTTCGGCCCTCTCCATCATCTCCTTGGACACTTTCCGTGACCTGGGCCACTACGCCTGCCTTCCCAAGCTGCAGCCGACCGGCATCATCATCTCCGATTACCAGCATCGTCAGGTACCGGTCCGGGGTGTTGCCTACATGATCGTCCGGTTCCAGCAACGTTCCAGCCGCCTCCTCCTTGTCATGGTCGACAGTCCCCGTGCCAGCCTCCTAGGCCTCGAGTGGTTCCTGGCCCTGGGGATCCACCTCGCGGGCATCCACCGCATCAGCCAACCTGCCCTCAACTCTGTCTGGTCCGAGCTCAAGGATGTCTGGAAGGGCCCACTGGGCTGCTACAAGGGGCCGCCTGTCCGCCTGCATGTCGACCCTGCCACCACCCCATCCGACTCAAGCCATGCCGGGTCCCCTTCGCTCTCAAGGACCGGATCGACGCCGAGCTCGACCGTCTCATCACTCAGGGTGTCCTGGTGCCTGTGCCAAATGCGAAGGGGGAGACCCCAATTGTGACGCTGTTGAAGGCCAACGGGGATGTCCGCATATGTGCGGACTACAAATGTACTCTCAACAAGGTCCTCCAGTCCCATGCCTACCCGGTGCCAGTCGTCAGCCACCTCCTGGCCTCCCTTGCCAGGGGCTGGGTGTTCACCAAGCTGGACCTCACCCAGGCTTACCAGCAGCTGCCTGTGGACTCTAAATCGGCTGAGTCGCAGACAATAGTCACCCACCGGGGTGCCTTCCGGGTAACGCGCCTGCAGTTCGCGGTCAGCACGGCCCCGGGCATCTTCCAGAATCTAATGGAAGACCTCCTCAAGGGTTTGTCAGGCGAAATGCCATATTTTGACAATGTCCTGGACACTGCCGGCTCCGAGGGGGAGCTCCTGGAGCTCGTCCGCCGGGTGCTCAGCCGTTTCTGGGACGCTGGCCTCACCGTGAAGCAGGAAAAGTGCCAGCTGGGCCAGCCACAAGTGGAATTCCTCAGCTACTTGATCGACGCCGACGGCATCCACCCCACGCCCGACAAGATCAAGGCCATCCACAGCGCTCCTACACCCCAGTGCAAGCAGGAACTTCAGTCATTCCTGGGACTTCTTAATTTCTACCATGCCTTCCTGCCCAACAAGGCATCGGTAGCGGAGCCGCTGCACCATCTCCTCAACAAGGCTACCCCGTGGTCCTGGGGCAAGCAGCAGCAGCAGCAGGCATTTGAGGCCGCCAAGGACCTCTTGTCATCTTCTAGCCTGCTCGTCCACTTTGACGAGTGCCTGCTGGTGGTGTTGACCTGTGATGCCTTGCCCTATGGCATTAGAGTCATCCTCAACCACCTGTTGCCGGATGGTCGGGAGGCCCCGATCATGTTCTACCCCCAGAATCTCTCCTCAGCGGAGTGCAATTATGCCCAGATTGACCGGGAGGCTCTTGCCATCGTGGCCGGCATCAAGAAATTCCACGATTACGTGTATGGCCGTCCCTTCGCTGTCGTGACGGATCACAAGCCGCTACTGGGCCTGTTTGTGCCAGATCGCCAGACTCCACAGATCCTGTCCCCCCGCATGCTCCGCTGGTCGATCTTTCTGAACGCGTACGACTTCAGGCTCCTGCATCGTCCCAGCAAGAGCATCGCGAATGCGGACGCCCTCAGCCGCCTGCCGCTCAAGTGTTCCGACCCCAACCCCTCTCCGGCCCACGACGTCCTGCTGCTTGAGATCCTGCCGGAGCCGCCCCTGCAGGCATCGGACATCACTGCCCATATGGCTAAGGACCGAACCCTTGCCCGGGTTCTCAACTGGGTGGGGAAGGGGTGACCGGCAGCCCGTCTGGACAGGGAGTTCACGCCGTTCGCCACCTGCCAGCACGAGCTGTCCCTCCACATGGGCTGCCTGCTCTGGGGGAGCCGGGTCGTGGTTCCGGCCAAACTAGAGGCACTACACATCTGCCATCACAGAATCGTGCGCATGAAGGCCCTGGCCTGGAGCTACATGTGGTGGCGGGGCATCGATGCCGCAGTAGAAGAGTGGGTCAAGCGTTGCGCCGCGCACACTGACCCAGCACTGGGAGTCAACGCACACGCCCTGGTCCCACATCCACATTGACTTTGCGGCGCCTTTCCAGGGTAAGACATTCCTGATTGTCGTTGACTCCTACTCCGGGTGGCTGGAGGTGATAGATGTCTGGTCAATGACCACGCAAGTAGCCGTCTGGGAGCTGCGCCGGCTCTTTGCGACCCACGGCTTGCCAGACACCGTGGTCTCTGACAACGGGGCCCAATACACCTCGGCCGAATTCCAGGGGTTCCTGGCTGACAACTTAATCCGCCACGTGACCTCGGCCCCATTCCTTCCTGCCACCAATGGCCAGAAGGAGCGAATGATCTCAACAATGAAGGAGGCGTTACGGCGCATGCACCGTTGGCGACCAGGGGTTGTTCCCCCCTATCACGGATCGGGGGGGAGTGGCCGTGGGCAGCCAGGGGGGCATATAAGCAGGGCCGTTTGAACTGTGCTCTTTAGTTCTGTTCTTCACTACAATAAAGCATTGTTGTTGGAACTCTGTCTTGACCTCGTGTGTCCTCCCCACGCGGACTTAACAAAGTCCATGGCATTATATCCTTCTGAGGTCCCTCTCCTCCACAAACCCCCCCTCCCCAGGAACCCCCCCCCCCCAAAAAAAACTCCAGGTATTTCCTCACTGGAGTTGGCAATCCTATCTCCTTCCCTTCCAACAGCCAACCTACCTTTATCTGTCCCTTTGTTTTAAGCTTTCTCTCTCTCTCCCTCCCCCCCCCACTGCAGCCTCTACCTAGGAATACTGTGGTCCAGTTTTGAGGTGCTAGCCACTGGACCAGGCCCACTTGCATTGCAGGCAATCCTCAAGGACTTGTGGGTGGGGGGCTCCTCACTTTTCCCCCTTCCCCACACCATTTCCTCTTTATTTTCTCCGGCAATCCCCATATCCTCTTCCTTTTTCATGCCTCATTTCCTCCTTCTTAGCCATTCATAAACCTGCCTTTATCTACTTCCAATTTTCACCTATATTTATTATTTATTTACTCAATTTTTACCCCAACTTTCTTCACAGTGGGTACCAAAGCAGGGTATATTATTCTCCTCTCCCCATTTTTTATCTGCACAACAACCCTGTGAGATAGGTTAGCCTGAAAGTATGTGACTGGTCCAAAATCACCCAGTGAGCTTCCACAGCAAGATTGGAATTCAAAACTGTGTCTCTCAGACACTATTATGAAGCTCTACCACACTAGCTTTCATAGAGTGGCTGCTGTTGAACAGTAACAAGCAGCCAGGTCTATTAGAGTCATATAAGTTGGGTGGCATCAAGTCATGAAGAGGTTGCCAAACCCCAGATGGGACCTAGAGATCTCCCAGAATTACAAATGAACTCCAGACAACAGAGATCTGTCCCCCTGGAGAAAATGGCTGCTCTGGAGGGTGGACTCTATGGCATTATATCCAGTTGAGGCCTCTCCTCTCCCCAAACCCTGCCATCCTCAAACTTCACCACATCTCCAAGAATTTCCCAGTCTGAAGCTGTCAACCCTAGCCAGTCCTGGCCCCAATAAGTCTTCCCTCAAAGGCCAAAATGGGCCTTTTGCTGCTTGTAATATGTTTATAAAGTGCCACCAAGTCACAGCCTTATGACGACCCCAGCAAGGAGCTTTCAAGCCAAATGAAAAGCAGAGGTGGCTTGCCAATGCCTTCCTCTGCAGAGTCTTCCTTCGCGGTCTCGCTTCTAAGTATCAACCCTGCTTAGTTTTTGCGATATGAAGAGATTGGGCTATACCATGCTACCTTCCCCCCTGCTGCTTGTACACATGTCTCTATTATGAGTCAATCCTTTTCGCAACTGCAAACAAGATGTCTTTCAAGCTCTTGTTCCACTGATGGCTGTTTTCAGTCTGACCTATCAACTAAATATCAGTTGGTCTAACAGGGCTTACAAGATGTTGAACCTGGAGGCTTTGCCAGAATATAAGGTATATTATCTATGCAATCCAAGTTTACTTTTCTTTATTTTATTTTATTTTTTACTTTACTTATCTCCACCTTTCACCCCAATGGGTCCCAAAACAGCTTATATCATTCTCCTCTCCTCTATTTTATCTTTAACAGTCCTGTGAGGTAGGTTGGGCTGAGTGTGCAACAGGCCCAAGGTTACCCATGGCAGAGTGAAAATTCGAACCTGGGTCTTCCAGATCCTAGTCCAATTTTCTAACCACTACACAAAACTAATTCACATTTAGCCTCCTGCTATTACAACTGATCTCCAGCCGATAGAGATCAGTTCACCTGGAGAAAATGGTCGCTTTGGCAACTGGAATCTATGGCATTGAAGTCCCTCCCCTCCCCAAACCCCGCCCTCCGCAGGCTCTGCCCCAAAAACCTCCCGCCGGTGGCGAAGAGGAACCTGACAACCCTGCTGAGGGTACTGTTTGTGAACATGAAATTATTCTGTTCATTCTTGCTGAAGTTATCTGTGGAATAAATCATTTCCCCCCCCCCCCCCTTAGGTTTATTTGTGGAAAGGTGACATGAAACTCGTCTACTTCCCTAAACCTTGTGTTTCAGCTAGTTAGAGAATTGAAAATTCTTTCACTATTTGAATTAATATGTAAAGATGGTGCTCAGCAGAAAGTATTTTTAAGGTTTCTTGCTCCAGCTTTCCCCTCTAAAACCCACAAGAAAGAACGTGCTAAAGAATGTTTGAATAGGTACGCAGTTACTTCACCTTTATACATCTGAACATTCACAAAGTGCCCCATTTTTTTAAAAAAAGACAGGATATGTGAAAAGCACTCACAAATGCCAGATGCTTCATTTAAATAATTTTTAACATGTCACATCTATCCCACTAAGTATTTGCACACCAGAGTAATTTCCGTCTAGATAATAAATCACGATGTGTGAAAGCTGCAGATGAGGAATGTGGCCAGCAGGTTAAGAACTTTTTGGAAGAGACACCAGGCTGCATGGTACCTTGGAAGACAGGCAGCACAATCCTGTGGGAGGATAGTTGCGCTGAGGCCGGGGACGGCGCAGTCAAGCTGCCTCCTGAGCAGTTTGCTGTGTTGCAGCCAGCAAGCAGAAAAGGGATGCTTCCCCAAAACCTGTGGAACTGCTGTATGCAGCTCCATGGGCTGCACTTCCATTTTTGCTAGCGTAAGTTCACGCTGACAGAAGTATGTGTTCCTGGGGCGAAAGGGCTCAGGGAGCTGACTAATGTCAGCCCCACCCCCGGGAATGCCCCCTAAGGCATGGGTATGAGCCCCAGCGCCGGAGGTGCGCTGCTGCCACCACTGCATCAGCATCCATGAAAGGTGCTGCCGCGCTGTTCCCTGGTGTCAGCATAAGCAGCCCGGTGCCAGCATAAATGCCCCTTTAGCTGGCACAAATGGCATTTATACAGCATCAGGGTCACGTCGCCTCCTCAACACTTTCGGACCCTCCTTCGGATTGTGTTGTAAGTGTTTGAACATACTCTGCTGGCCCTATTTTCTGCATGCCGTAAGTCATTTTAACTTAGTAAGATTTCAGAAAAATATTGTGAACCATATTTCAAAAACCTTATGAGACAACTACCTTTCCCATCACTCCCTGAAATAATTATGTTTAGTGGCAGTGTCACCCCCTCCATGCAGTCCTTAGAATACAGCAAAGCAAATACCTTGATAGACAAAATGGAAGCCTCTGGCAGATGCTCCACTCTTGGTGCTGAACCTCAAGAGAATCTGATTTGACGTGGCTAAAGGCAAGGTCTCGCCTATAAATCAGAATTTAAACGGAAAATGATGAGACGCACGTGCACACACAAGTAGGAACTACTGAAATATGGTGTTTATGCAAAATTAGCTATTGTTGACTTACAAATTTATTGGTTAATGCCAGCAGGATAATACAAATATACATAGCAACGGCTGATCTATACATCTATGCATCATTACTTAAAAAAACAACAACTGTTCGTTTACATTTTCATTTGATGCTCATTTGGCGTTAGAAACATCATATAGCCAAATCAGATGGATCTGATCTGGGTTGAATCCAGCAGAGAAACTCATGGAAGCAAAGAGGAGCTTCTCCTGCCTTTTCCAATTAGCCTGCTGTTGGTTCTAAAAATCCTCTCTGAAGATCAGGAGCCTTGCAAACAAAATGTACCACTTTACAGGGCACTGATGAGGGGAATCAGGTAAAATTGCTCTTCCTGCCTCTACCGTTGAAACAGCCACCAGAAGAGGGAAGACCTGATTTTATCTGATTACCCCTTTGCTGTTGTAGCACTCCATTCCATGGTACAATCTTATTTGTAAGGGTCTCCCAATCCTCCAATGGATTTCCAAAGAAAGCGGCAGGCTGCTTAGGTTAGGAAAATTTGAAGAAAGATCTGTTCCACAACTTTTTCTATGAGCTTTTCTGCAGGACCAACTCTTATGAGTCCTGAATGGCTAAAAGTAACTAAACAACTGGCTCAAGAAGCACTTTTTCAGTCTCAATTGACTTCACTTGTCCTCAGGGACCTTATTACGTCGCAGTATCTCTCATTTGCTTCCTAATCTCTGATAGGCTAGAATTACCCATGTGAAGAATCCAAATAGGCTAGAATTATCCATGTGAAGAATCCAGAGAGGAAAAGGAAGCAGTAAACAGGAGCGGGGCAGGGAACTGTACAGAAGCTCAGCTAGAAGCATGATTTTTTTTTAAGGATAAATAAAAATTTGCACTTTTCTGAATTCACAACTTTTAGTCCTATGATAACAAACTCGAGAATATAGGGAATATACTTCTACCCTGCGGATTCAGGGTTGTAAACTATAGTAAATCCAAGCTTTTTACATAGGGACAGATTGTCTGCACATTTACCTGAGTGAGATCCAGAAAGTGAACTCAGAAGCCTGGCCTGTGGATGTTCTCCATCAAATAATTCTACCACATCATTTAGTGCAGTCTGGAAATAGGCAAACTGTCCAAAAACAACTGTAAAATGTAACAAAAGCATTTATTAAGCATAAAATAAGATACATTAGATTTACTTATTTGTAATGGTTAGAAAGGCTTTGTTTTGTGTCTCTTTGAATGCCTGGTCCAAAGAGGAATATTGTGACAATCGGACAATTTTTGTTGTTTGGGCTGGCCAACATTTAAACTGGCTTCTATGCACATTACAATTCCTAAAAGACAACTTTGTAGAAATGTTATGATACTTGAAAGTTTGTTGAATTTGAAATGGCAATTCAAACATTGCATCTAAATACGTGGAACAAGACCAACTATATATATCATCATCATCACCTTTATTAGGCATTTGTCACACCATGTTTATAAAAGAAAATTGCAAAAAACAGTCTATAAAAGCATTAAAACAACAACAATGTCAGTAACAATATCTAGGAACACATATAAGCTGTTCACGTAATCTTGATGCAGCTAGCCGATATCTGGCTACTTGTTGAGTGATAAAAAAAGTTTCTATGTGATAAAAGATACGTCACCAACTGCTGGTCTGAGAAGCTCTGGGCACTAGACAAAAGAGGTCTGATAAAAGCATTCCTTGGCCCCAAGTAAAATTTACAATACAACAACCCATGAATTAAGTGTTCAGGTACCCCAACCATACATGGACAACACTTGTCACTGAGAGGAATTCTCTTATATCTACCATATAAAATGGCTGATGGAAGAATATTAAGTCTGGCAAGCATAAATGCACTGTGGACATCAGGTGATTCCAAATGAAATAAATAAGCAGCTACAGTGCCATAATCCAGAGCAACACCATGAAACATGGGAGAACAATGTCTGTTCACTAAAGAGAATAAAGAGAATAACTATATATAACTATAAAAATTTCACCTTCAGCTCAGTTTTCTTGTTCCTATAGGATATCTCTTGCAGGGATTAGACTGTCTACAGTACTTTCCCTGAAGATTGGTTCTGTAAGAGTATCTGTCCCAGTGTACCTGAACTTGCAGTTTGATTTGTATTAGAAGGGAAAGGAGGTGGTAATAGCACTATATTTTAAAAGGCCTGGAAAGTAAGAATGAAATCCAAGGAATACAACGAAGCGGCTCATAGCAAACATCATAGCTTGGCTCCAGTCAGTAGATTTTAGCATAGTAGGGCTTTGCAGGTATGAATCCTGCAATGATAACTGCCTTTCTTGTCAGATGTTACACATATCTGTAAAGCATAACATCAGTACTGCTACCTTATAGCAAACAGAAGTATTATCTTCCATTATCCCAAAACCTTCCATTGCAGCCCCCCAGCTGTGAATAGTAATAAAAATAAGAGAATTTTTAATAATAAAAAATGAGAGGTGCAGAAGTTTTCCTGTTCCCTGTAGTCAAATATCTATAAGGGTTAAGGTTGCCAACCTCCAGATGCAGCCCGGAGATATCCCAGAATTACAATTTATCTCCAGATGACAAGAGATCAGAGAATGGATGCTTTAGAGTAGTGGTTCCCAAAGTGGGCAGTACCACCCCCTGGGGGGGGGGCGGTGGGATTACCTGGGGGGGCACTAAGAGGCAAGGGGGCAGCAGGGGGGTGCTAGAGGTGGGTCTCTTCAACTGTGTTGTTGGATAGGGTAGGGGGCGCTGGGGTTTAGTCTGTGGAACCAAGGGTGGCCTGAAACCTTTGGGAACCACTACTTTAGAGGGTGGAATCTATGGAATTATAACCTGCAGACGTCCCTCCCCCCCACAGAGGATTCAGGATGGCAACCAGCACACTGCTGTGTCATGTTCTCCTGCCAGAATTTTAGAGGTCTAGCATTTATTTTAGCTCATTTTAGTTTAATTTTAATTGGAGAGGTTGCTGTTTATCTCTAGCAGTCCCAGGTAATTAATTTTCTGTACTACAGCTGGACTTATCTTTGCTATGGTTGTAAACCATGAGCTTGTGTATGAGACGGACGGAAACGAAGGTCCCTCCCCTTCTCCAAACCTTGCTGTCCCCTGGATCTACCCCCCAGATTTCCAGAAATTTTCCTACCCAGAGTTGGCACCCCTACACAAGAACCTTGATGCTTATGATGATCACAAATATCTCTCTTTAAATATATAAAAGGGTCTTGTTAATCAGTCCCTTCTCCAGCTCTATTTGCTGTTAAGCAAGTCAAAAGGAGGCAGATTTAGTGGCATTATCTAGCAGATGGAGAGCATGTAATGAGGAGACACTTCCAGGCCCCTGTGTAGGTATTTCCACCTTTGTGCTGTGGTTGGCCCTAGGAAATATTTTTAAAATAAAAATGAGTAGGTTTTTTTATGTTGAAACCCAAGATCAGCACCAACTATGTAAGAGATGCCAAGGCTAAAACAACTTGGATCCCTGATCCTCAATTTCTAAGTGCAACTCTTGGAGAATTATTTTCCCTTATTACTCATTCAACTGAAAATCTGATATTTGTTTGTGTAAACTGGAGAGAATTTAGAATCTCTATAATCTAAATGAAAGCAATAGTATTTTCTTTTTACACACCCTAATTTCAAACGTTTTTATGACTTGCAGCCCATTCCTTACCTTGGGGGCCAAAAGTGAACAGGAGGTGCGCAAGGGCCCACACCGGCATCTGGTTGCCTTTGTTGATTACCTCTATCAAGAACTAGACAGGGGGAATATTCTGCTGGATCTCTCAGCAGCCTGTGATAATTTTGACCATCATATCCTACTAAGCCACCTCTTGGCACTGGGACTAAGGGGCTGATATTACGTTACACAATTTCATGTTATATTATGTTAACTGATATTATGTTATATTATGATAACTGATGTTACAGTAGTTCGAATCCTAACTGGGGGGTTGGTCTCAGAAAGTGGTGTTGGGGGTTTCCTCCTCTGCCCCATGGGTGTTGGCTTGTGGGTTTCTGCAGGATTCAATCTTATCCCCAACGCTATTTAATATCTATATGAAGCCATTGGGTGAGGTCAACAGGAGGTATGCGCAGCAGTGTCACCAATATACGGATGATATCCAGTTCTACTTTCTTTTCCACCTAATTCTTAGGATGCAGTGGATGTTCTGAACTGGAGCTTGAAATCAGTAATGGGCTGGATGAGGGTGACAAACTCCTGACAAGACAGAGGTTGTCCTGGTTAGCAGAAAGGTAAACCAGGGACTTGAGATCTCTCCTGTCTTGGATGGTTTTATACTCCCCTGGAAAAGCTAAGTTCACAGCTTGGCTGTACTGCTTGATACAGCATTCACCTTAGAAAACCAGGTAGCTGAGGCAGCTCTAAGTGATTTTGGCCAGCTTTGGCTGGAATGTCAGCTTTGCCTGTTCCTGATTCAGTCAGATTTAGCCACAGTGCCTCTAGCTGCAGTTAGTGTAGAATGCTGAGGCTAGACTGCTGGTTGGGGTCAGTTACCAGAAGTATGTAACCACAATACTAAGGCAATTACATTAGCTTCTGATTTGCTGCCAATCCCAATGCAAGGTGTTGGTTTTGTACTGTAAAGTCTTATATGGCCAGGATATTTGAAGGACCATCTTCTCCCATATGTTCCTGCCCATGAATTAAGATCATAGGGAGAGGCCCTCCTGACTGTCCCATTAACCAAAGGATTTCATCTGGTGGGTGGGCCTTTTTAGTGGTAGCTCCACAATTATGGGACAACCTCCCAACGTGCAATCTTTAGGAGGCTGTTGAAGACAGTTTTATCTACTTTATCTGCATATGATTAATTTCGTTTTTATTTATTAGTAGTACTAATTGTGATTTTAAATTGTGATCTATGTATTTTTATCACTGTTGATTTATTTACATCGTAAGCCTCCTAGAATTCCACAAGGTACACAGGTGGTTCATAAACAGTTTAAATAAATAAATAATAAAAATGCAGCAAAACAGGTAGAGATTTTTTAAAAAGCTGAACTGATTATGAAATCCATTTTGGCTTCTGCAAGTCACCTAGTCCATTTGGCTGAATGGGATGGACCCATTCTGCTCTCTGCTGCAAGTCTGCAGAATGGGAAGATTTGCCTCTAATTATCTATGACTGGTTCCTGAAACTGACTTTTTAAATTATCTACAGCCTACTCCGAATACATTATCATCATCATCATCATCATTATTATTAAATTAATAAATAATAATGATGATGTTAATGATAATATGATAATAATAATGATGATGATGATGATGATGATGATGATGATGATGATGATGATGATGTATACGGAGGCTGTAGATAATTTAAAAAGTCAGTTTCAGGAACCAGTCATAGATAATTAGAGGCAAATCTTCCCATTCTGCAATAATAATAACAAAAATTTCTACCCTGTTCTCTGTCCTGGCCAAGGCTGGGATAAGAGCTGCTCACATCCATCAAATACAACACACAACATATAAAATCCAATAATTCAATAAAATTGGTTCTCGTAGGTTATCCGGGCTGTGTAACCGTGGTCTTGGTATTTTCTTTCCTGACGTTTCGCCAGCAGCTGTGGCCAGCATCTTCAGAGGAGTAACACTGAAGGACAGTGTCTCTCAGTGTCTGACGGTGAAAGCTTTCGACAATAATTCAATAAAAACTCTAACATAGGATTAAAATTTATCAGCAGCCAATTTGAACCTATTTTGCACACTGATTCACTATGAGCCAGGGGACAGCAATCAAGACCCTTCCCCCTTAAGTCCAATAGATAGAACAGAAAAGACAGAAGGGGGGGAGGGAGAACTGGGACACCACTAGGACCAGAACTGTACACTTGGAATACTGTGTACAGTTCTGGTCACCGCACCTAAAAACGATATTACAGAGCTTGAGAAGGTACAGAAAAGAGCAACCAAAATGATTAGGGGACTAGAGCAACTGTCCTATGGGGAGCGGTTAAGACGCTTAGGGCTGTTTAGCTTGGAAAGAAGGCGGCTGAGGGGTGACATGATAGGGGTCTATAAAATTATGCATGGTTTGGAGAGAGTGGGCAGGGAGACGTTTTTCTCCCTCTCCCATAATACTAGAACGCAAGGTCATCTGTTGAAGCTGGAGGGTGACAGATTCAAAACAGATAAATGGAAGTATTTTTTCATACAACGCATAGTTAAATTGTGGAACTCCCTGCCCCAAGATGTGGTGATGGCTGCCAACTTGGAAGGCTTTAAGAGGGGAGTAGACATATTCATGGAGGAAAGGGGTATTCATGGCTATTAGTTAAAATGGATACTAGTCATGCTGCATACCTATTCTCTCTAGTATCAGAGGAGCATGCCTATTATTTTGGGTGCGGTGGAGCACAGGCAGTATGGTGCTGCTGCAGTCGTCTTGTTTGTGGCTTCCTAGAGGCACCTGGTTGGCCACTGTATGAACAGACTGCTGGACTTGATGGGCCTTGGTCTGATCTAGCAGGGCCTTTCTTATGTTCTTAATTAGTGGCAAAATTGGCCATAGTACACAAGTACGAAAGAGAATGTGAAATCTGATTTATTTATTTATTTATTTATTTAAAAAACTTTCTCTTATTTGTCCTTCTTCATAACAGCATGTTGAAAATATTCACATACTTCTAGACAAAATGAAAACTACATTTTCATTTCAATAGAAATGTAATTAAGTATAATTTTCTTACTACTGTTAAAATGTGAGTTCAGCCATAGTTTTCTCAGCATAGGTGCCGAGTCTAAAGCAATGTATATGGGAATGTCAAAGAACTTTCAGCAGTACTGTGATGTAGTAAAATTGCAGGTCTTCTTGACCACAAGGTGAAGGGGGAAAAAAAACATTTTATAACACAGACTTAATGTCATAAATATGTCTCATGTATAACATTCCAATGGGCTTTTATTGTAATTGCTATCTCAAGACTCCAATAATTTTGAATGCTCAGTGATTTCTTATTTAAATGCTTCAATGATCCAGCTTTTTTCTCATGTCTCTTTTATAACCTCTTCAGCAAGCAAGGAAGAAAAACAGAGTAACAAAGTATCATCTAATCTGTGGGGAACGATAATGCAACAGAGACTTCCTTTCATACATTATTCCCAGCCTAAAGCCTCCAAAAACTCACTCACAGGCAGAGAGCATTGTAATGATCCCCATGATGCACAGTGGAGTTAGGGAGAGAAGACAATGAATCATTGAAGTATATTATCTGATCTAATCAAGTTAATTCCCTCATTGACAGAATTGCATTTACCTACTGTGAAATTGTATTTACTCAGGCTGGGGGGGATTATTCTGATATGATACCCAAAAATGCTTATTATCAAATTGGAACCAAAATGGATAATTTCTGACATTTCAGTCAGAATGGCATTTTACCCACAGTCTTTTTGAGAAGAGAAGTTGATAGCTGATAGTTAATGATAATGATTTTTTGCCATTTTCTGGGCTGAGGTCTAGATATGACTTCCCACCTTATGTAGAATGGCAATACTTAACTGTTGCAACATCTGTTAGTATCTAAATATGGCCTTGAAGCGTTAAGTGTTTCAGAGGCCCTTTTGCTCCTAGAAGCTCTAATTGAATCAAAGCAAAAAACAAAAACGATAATATTTGTTTATGAATATTCAATGTCAATTAATAAATATGATATGCAAAGCCTCAGAAATCAATGGAATAAGGAGCTAGATTGCCCTATTTTGCCAAAGCAGTGGGAAAGGGCCTTAAAGCTTATACCTGCTCTCTCCATGGAGTTGAGATAGGCAGCCCATTCTTGGGGGGGGTGCATACACGGTGGCCCCCAATGCGCTTAATGGTGATATGCCAGCAAAACAGCTGGTATAACAACACCGCAGCACAAAGGGGTGTTCCTGGGCTGAAAGGGGTTAGGAAGCTGCCTGAAGGCAGCTCTGTCACCAGGACTGATGTAAGTTGCTCTGCACTGGCATCTGTACCAGTTTGCACAGTGCAAGTGGCATGGATGCTGGTGTAGGGGTCATGCCGGTTCCTGCGTGGCTCCCTCCCTTCCCCCCCCCCCCAGGATTGCATGCTTACTCAGCAAAAAATTATGTTCAAGATATACTGGACATCAGAGCAACTCCTTAGCAAAGGAATGAGTAAAGTGTCCAATTGTTGGCATTGTAACTCACCAGACACATCCCTTAAACGTATGCTTTAGGCATGGCTAGTCATTTGGTTTTTGGGAGAAGAAGTTATTATGTTAATTTTGTATTAGAAAGTTCATTGACTTTTGAGGATGTCTAAGCACTTTTAAAGTATGTGCCTGTCTTTTGGAGGCTAACCAATGGTCAGTGAAAATGGCCCCTTTGTGCCCTTACTACAGCTAAAAAACTTATATTACAACACAGGAAAGATAAAAGCCCTCCTCTGATAAATCAATAGCTTGAAGACCTTAGACTTCTATAAATATTTGAATGCATGGCATACAGATGGCAATTGTACATGGACTTATTTTTAGATATTTGGAAGCCATTTATAAAAACTTGTGTCTCGATCCGCCACTACTGTTATTATATTTTTGTGTTTATGTATATTCTTCTTAAGTTTTTTTCCTGCTCCTTTTTGAAGCATATATACAAAGGAGAGAGAAAAAAACACTCCATCCTTGACAGTATGCCAACATTCAAAGAAATCCCCTTCTTTAACTACACACATGAGATGAGACAATGTATGTTTATATGCTTCTAGGAGTCTTGGTAATGTTGTTGCAATGGTTTGCTTGATACTTTATTGTTCTGGTTTTAAAATTTATTTTGTACTGTGCCTATTTACACACACACACACGTATATAAAAACTCTCTCTCTCCCCCCCCCCCCAATAAATCCAATTAATTATTGCATTAAAGTGTCAACAATGTTCTTGGATAAAGAAAACCCAGTGAAACAGTATCAGAAAGCACAATCTTGATAAATACTCTGCATATTAAACTTAGCTACATTCAGTTATAATACAGGTTTTGTCCATCAACTTTTACACAGAGGATAAAATCAAAGTAAAAGAATTAGTTAGCCTCATATATCAGGCGTGGGGGGACTTACCAAATTCCTTAGGCACAGTAATTGAATAATGACAAGTCTGCCCAGCAGTGTAATTATGAGGGTAATTTGGTGATAAAACCACACCATCTGATCCAATATACTGGCCTCCACAGGGAGCTGAAAAAACAAAACAAAAACCACATATACATTTAATGAGGGGGAAGGAAGTATAAAAACTACTGAAAATGCTGTCGGCATTTTATTAATCATTTCAATTGTTTTAAACTAATTGTGTTATGGTATTGTTTTTTCATTGGTAGTCTCCCTTAGGCAAGGTATCTTGGACAGCAGGATAGACATATTCTGAATAATAAATACATATTTATTTTATTTATTAATGTATTAAAACATGTATACCCTGCCTTTCCTAGTGCTTCAAGGTGGCATAAAATAATAGGGGTTTTTTTTAAATTCCATTTAAAACCAAAATAAAATAACGCACCCAAATCTCTCCCCTCCAGGCACAATCCAAGTAACACAAAGATCTTAAAAGTTTGATTTATTTCATTGGGGGAGATTAAAGACTCTGAACCGCCCTCCTCCCTCACTTCTGCCAGTCAGATGGCATAATGGGCCTACCTTGCCCTTCTCCCACTGCCCAAGACTGGAAAAAATATAATCCTTTGTTTTCCCTCAAGCCTCTTCCTCAAGCGTTCCTGGGGGCAGGGCTGACATTAGCCAGCTCTCTGAGCCCTTTCAGACTGGGAACACACACTTTTTCAGGGGCAAAGTTACGCCTGCAGAAATCATGATGCAGCCCGTAGAGCTGCATTATAAGACTTTGCAAAAATCCCCCTCTTGGCGCAGCCATGCCTCCAGGGCCCATGGCAGCTTTGGAAGATGACCAAGTGGCTAGCTAATGGGCTGGGGGCACACAAAGGCCAAGCCCCTACAGTGGCACCCAATAGCAAAGCCCCACCCCTTCATAAACACTGATCCCCCTGTACACACCTTTTGTGGGGACTTAGAGTGAGTGACGTGGCACTCACGGTGGCAGCAATAACAAAGGGAGACCACTTTGTACAACAGGGCTGGAACTCTGCACATTTTCACATAACCTAAATTGGAATGCCCATCAAAAAGCAGTGTCCAACAAAATTAAACCTGGGGTTGGTGCTATTGTCAACTTTTTCCACACCAAAGGTGGCAAATATATTCCAGGGTTTTTAATCTATTCAGGTTTTTAATCTAAAAATTATCCCAATTATTCTTTTTGGTGTTGCCATTTGGATAACAGTTGTCAATGAATCTATAGATCATCCATTGTTTCAGCTCTTACGAAAACTCCTAAATGCCCCTCGATGTGTTGCTGGCGTTACTCTTCGTTCCAAGTTTAGCCAAATGTCACTCGAAGCTATGGCATGGCTGGCGACCTTTAAACTACACCTTAAACTGTACTTTAGCACTGAGGGGTTCCTAGCTTCTCTAAAGCACAACCCTTTTAAATCCTCATGGCAAAAAATCTTAGATGAGAAACTGTCATTGTTGGGCTTCTCGCAGGATATGTTATTAGATCTTGGGAGAACTGACGCTTTTACCAAAATTAAAAAGCTAATTAAAGAGCTTGATTATAACAGCCCTACTTTTCGTGCTCTCCGCGTTTGTTCATCCCAGTTCTTCGGAATACCACCACCACGTGGTTTGCCTGCTTATACGTATTATTTGACAACTCGTCTTTCTAGAGCCTTCTGTTTAGCTAGATTGAATGCTAACCCCTCTATGGTTATGAAGGGCGGAATTTTGAATATACCATATCCAGACAGGACCTGTCCTTGCTCTTCTGGCTCTATCAATTCACTAGCTCATGCCCCTTTGGAATGCCGCTTTTATGAGGAACTTCGATCACATTATATCTCCCCCCTTTTAACATACAAATCTAATGCCTCTGTGTTTGACATAATGCCTTTTCTACTAAGCGATAAGGATCCCAAAGCTACATTGTCAGTGGAAAGATTTGTTTCAGTCCTTATATCTCTCAAACACTAGATATATGCTGCTAAAGATCAATGGATCAAGGAGCTTCTAAGGGGTAAAGGAAAGGAAAGGAACTCTGCACAAAACCCACACACTCTGTGGCTGAGTCCTCACACTCAAGCTCCATTTCAGGTACAACAGCTGCACAGCCAGGAACTGACGGGGTGGCCACGTCATTACAGGTAAGCTGGGCGATGCACCCCCAAATCACCTTTCTGCCCTCCCTTTCCCTCTACCAGGGTCAGCAGCCCTTGCAGGTGAGGTGGCTCTTGTGCTCTTCAGTGCCAGGCAGCGGCAACAGCTCTGTAGCATACATGTTGCCTTTCCCCCCATTCCCGCCAACAAGGGGGAGCAATGCATGGGCTAGGGCAGAAGGGGGGGATGAGACAGATGTGCAACTGTTTCCCATGATGCATCAACCATGATGCATGCTAGATGCATCAACCGTTAGTCAATAAAACCATGTCCACCAGGCCAATCACACAGCAAAATGTAAAATAGCAGAATAACAATCCTTTAGTTAGCTACATTAAGTAGTTCAGAGGTCTAGAAAAGCCTTCCTGAATAATAAAGTCTTTTTTTTTATATATATAAATTTTATTGGGTTTTATGATAGAAATTTTCCATTGCATTAAACAACATCTATAACAATATTGAATTTCAATTCTAACCTAAAGTTGTTATAATTCCATATCATATAATAAAAAAGAGAAAAGAAAAAAGAAAAAAAAAAGAAATGGAAAATTTTTTGACTTCCCCATCACCTCTATCTGCCTCTTAATAAAAAGTTCATCCCGTCATAGGTAATCTAATCTTGATAAAATATCAATACCATATATAAAAAACCATAATCTGTTAGTAAATATAATTATGCTTATTCAATATAAAAAAAATCAAAAATAATCCTCTGGATCAGATTAGAAAATATTCTTCCATTCTTCCCAATTTTAACTCATATTCACAATAATGCATCCACGCCCCCCATTCCCCCAAAAACCGAACGTCATTTTCTTCATTTAGAATAGCTGTGAGTTTTGCCATTTCTGCCACTTCAAACATTTTAACAATCCAGTCTTTTTTCTCTGGAGTTTCTAGCCCTTTCCATTTCGCTGCATAAAGCAGTCTCGCAGCTGTTGTGGCATAAATCAAAAAGGTTCTTTGTGTTGCTAAGTCGTCTGGAATCATACTCAATAACATCATTTCTGGTGTTTTGGATATATTCTTTTGTAGTATTAATCTCAGTTCGTTATAAATCATGTCCCAGAAGTCTTTGGCTTTGTCACAGGTCCACCACATGTGATAAAAGGAACCAATTTCTTTGTTACATTTCCAACAAGTAGGGGACATCGTTTTATAAATCTTTGCAATTTTCTTGGGTGTTAGATACCATCTATACATCATTTTATAGATGTTTTCTCGCACTGACTGTGCTTTTATTCCTTTTAAATCTTTAGACCATAATCTTTCCCATTTATTTAAAACAATATCATGTCCCACATTTTGAGCCCAATCGATCATAGTTGGTTTAATCGTGTCCTGCTCACAATATATTGTTAAAAGGAGATTATACATTTTAGAAATCAGCTTTGTATTATTGTCTAGTAGAATCCTTTGAAAAGGAGATTTTTCTTTAGAGAAACCTTTTTTTGCATCTTGTACAAAAACTGATTTGATTTGGTAATATTGAAGCCATTGTAAATCATCCTTAAGAAGTTGAAAGTCTTTTAGTGAGCATTTCTTTCCTTCCCAATTAATTAGATCTTGATAAGTAATAAATTTGTCTGGTCTAAGTGGGCGCAAAGTTAGCATTTCTTGGGGCGATATCCACATCGGTGTTTCTGGTTCCAAAATGTGTTTATATCTCATCCAAATACGAAGTAGAGAGGACCTGATTATATGATTACGGAATGTTGCTTGTAATTTAATTTTATCATACCACAAATAACCATGCCATCCACTTAAGTTATTATAACCTTCCAAGTCTAGCAAACGTACATTTGACAAATTCATCCAGTCTTTTAGCCATACTAAAGCTACCGCTTCAGCATAGAGTTGAAAATTAGGCAGTGCTAAACCTCCTCTAGTTTTTAGATCCACCAAGTATTTATAAGCAGTCCTTGGTTTTTTTCCTTGCCAGATGAAGTTTGAAATGTCTTTCCTCCAAGTTTCAAAATATTTTGTTTGTGATATTATTGGTAAATTTTGGAATAAGAAGAGCATCCTCGGTAAGACATTCATTTGGATCATTGAGATACGTCCCATTAATGACAATTTTTTGTTTGACCATATAATCATATCAGTTTTAATCTTACCCCATAACTTGAGGTAATTGTTGGTTAACAGATCTTTATTCTTTGCAGTGATCCAAATTCCCAGGTATTTAACTTTGTTAGCTTTCTCCCAGCCAGTATATGATATAAATTCCTGTTGTTGTATTTCCGATAAATTTTTAAATATTATCTTTGTTTTTTCTTGATTCACTTTAAAGCCTGATACTTTTCCAAAATCATCCAAAGTCTCCTGAAGTATATTCATTGACTGTGTTGGGTTTTCCAAAATTAGCAGTAGGTCATCCGCGAATGCTCTCAACTTAAATTCATGTTTTTTAATTCTTAGCCCGCGGATGTCCTCCATACTTCTTAGTTTCACACATAGCGGTTCCAACACCAACAAAAATAAAAGTGGAGACAAGGGACATCCCTGTCTAGTCCCTTTCGTGATTTGGCAGTTATCTGACATTGATTCATTAACCAAAATTTTAGCTTGTTGGGAGGTATAAATAGCCGATATACCTTTCTGAAAACGATCTCCAAAATTCAATTTATCCAAAATCCGTTTCAAAAAGTTCCAAGAGACCATATCAAAGGCTTTTTCTGCATCCAAAAATACAAAAGCCGCAGTTTGTTGAATATTATGGTCATAATATTCCAGTGAATCTAGTAAAATTCTTACATTGTCTTTTATTTGCCTTCCTGGTATAAAACCTGCTTGGTCCTCATGTATAAGATCCTTAATAAATTGCTTTATCCTACATGCCAAAACCGAAGCAAAAATTTTGTAATCCACATTTAAGAGCGATATAGGTCTGTAATTAGATGTTTTTTCTGGATCTCTTCCTTCTTTGGGTATCAGTGATATAAATGCATGTGACCAAGTCTCCGGGGATGTTCCCTCGTCCAAAATTGCATTGTAAAGTGAACCAAAAAATCCAACTAAATTGTCACTAAATGTTCTATAAAATAGTGCAGTAATTCCATCTGGTCCAGGTGTTTTATCCGTTTTTTGTCTCAGTATTGCTTCTTGTATTTCTTCCCTTGTTACTGGAGCTTCAATACATTCTCTCTGGGTCATTGACAAAGCTTTCATCTGTATTGAGTTTAGAAATTTATCTATTTTCTGTTTTGGAGTATTTTCTTTCTGATATAACTTAGAGTAAAATGAAACAAATTCTTTCTGAATTTCTGAAGTTGAATAAACTGGTCCTTTAGCAGTTTGGATTTTTGTTATAATCTTCTTTTGAAATGAGTCCTTCAGTTGTGTTGCTAAAAATTTTCCTGGTTTATTTGCATATTCAAAATACTTTTGTTTAGCAAGTTTCAGATTTTTATTCATTTCCTCCATTATTACCAAATTTAATTGGTGTTTAGATGCAGAAATCTGTATTTGAATTTCTCTTCTCTCCTCTTCCTGTGTTACCATTACCAATTTCTGCTCCAAATTTTGTAAATTCCAAAGTATGTTGTTTGTAAATTGCAATTGAGTCTTCTTCCAGGCCGAGTGTTTCTGTATCATAAAACCTCTCAGAACAGCTTTGAATGCGTCCCAAACTGTATTTAAAGAAGTTTCCCCATTAAGGTTAATTTCAAAAAAGTCTTTCATTAAAACCTGTAATTCCTTTTGTATCTTGTTGTCTTTTAAAAGTTTATCGTTCATTCGCCATCTAAATGCTTGTTTATTGTTCCAATCAAAGGTAACAGGATTGTGATCAGAAAAAGTTCTAGGTAAAATATGAATTTTACGTAGTTGCGTGAAAATTGATTTACTGGCCCATATCATATCGATTCTGGAGTGTGAATCATGTCTTGCTGAATAAAAGGTGTATTCTTTAGCTGTTGTATTCATTGTTCTCCAAATGTCTTGTAATTCTAATTCTGAAGCCATGGCAAAGAAAGTTTTAGGCAAGCATCCATCATTGATATCTTTTGCTTTTGATTTTTTGTCCAGAGATGGGAGAATAATTCCATTGAAGTCGCCCATCAATAAAATTTGGTCTTGTGCGTACTGGGTTATCAGATCATGTAATTTTTCATAGAAGGATTTTTTCCCTTCATTGGGTGCATAGATTCCAACCACTATTGTCCTTTGTCCCAATATTTTAGTTCTGATAATTACAATTCTTCCTTCATTGTCTTTATATACTAGTTCTGGACAGAGACTGGGGTGGGCATAGATTACCACTCCCTTTGTTTTAGTTTTAGCAGAAGCAATAAATGCTTGTCCAAGCACCTGTTTCTCCAAGTATTTTTTATGCTTTGAAGCTATATGGGTTTCTTGTAGGCAAATTAGGGAGTATTTATATTTCTGTAGATATTTGAAGATTCTGGCCCTTTTAGTTTTCTCATTCAGTCCATTTACATTCCAAGAAATTGCTTTTGCCATAATGTAGTGTTTTTTAGCAAAATAAAAAGTCTATAGTTTGGTACCACCTTCTGCACCCTGTACCTCTTCTTCTTCCTCTTCTTCTTCCTCCTTCTCTCCAGGTAATTCTTTAAGGTCCATTTTATATTTTCTCAGAAATTTCCCCACATCTGCTTGGGATAGAATTGTCGTTTTCACTTCCTTATAGGTGAAAGCCAAACCTTGTGGCATAATCCAACGGTATTTGATGCCATTAGCTTTCAGTATAGACACAAAGTCTTTGTAGTTATTCCTCTGTGAAAGTAGATGCCTTGGAATATCCTTCAGTAGTATAAGAGAGGAATCTCCTGCTGACACTGGATTTTCATAATGAATCTTCATAATCTTGTCTTTAACTCTGGTGTCATAGAACACTATCATCAAATCTCTTGGCTTAGATCTTCTCATTCTAGCAGGTAGTGGTATCCTGTATATTCTATTAATGGCTTGTTTTAATTCTTGTTCATCTATCTGAAATAAGTAGGCCAAATTTGGTATTGCAGATTCTTTATTGTCTCCCATCATATCTGGAAAATTGCGTATACGAAGGTTGGTCTCTTTCACTCTCATCTCCATCATTGCCATTTGATTTTTTGCCGCCATCTGATCCGCTTGTATTGTTTCAATCTGTTTTTCTTGGCTTGTTAATTTTTTCTTTGTGTCCTTGTGCTCATCCATCACTTTCTTAATTGATACATCCATCGCTTGCATATCTGTCTTCATAACAATCATTTGAGTTTTTACTTCTTTCAAGTCTCCAGTGACCACATCCAACTTCTGATTAATAGCTTGGGATGCTTGACCAAGATTTGTCATCATAGAAGTCAACTGTGCCATCTGTGTAGACATCTGTTCAAACTGTTTATTTGTTGCCTCAGTTTGTTTAGTTAGCATATCCTGTAACTTTTTTTCCATGGTCGAGGTTTGTAAAGAGTCCCTTAGTTTAGTATAGGCAGGGCTGTGTAGTGAGCCAGAGCGGGGTCGAGACATTTACATTCAAAAAAAGCTGGTAAAATGCATGTCCACCGACAGGGCCTTTAAGGTGCTGGTTAAAAGATGATAGTTCAAAGATCAGCCTAATAATTTTTTCGGGTTGAAAAGAGTCGAAATTGGCTTTAAAATTGCATTTTAAAGTTTTAAAATACCAGTGAGTTTTTTCGGTCGCTCTAGATCGGATTAATCAGGAAGTAAACAGGAAGTTACTAGTGCTGCAGACCTTCTATCGCCTCTTCTCGATGGTTATTCCTTCAGGAATGATTTGAAAGTAACTCGAGTGCGACGGATATTCAGTCCCGCGGCTACTTCCTGTTGTTTTAGTTCCAATGATAGAGAGGGTGTTATAGAGAGTCTTCCGTTCCAGGCACTCCCTTACTGCAAACGTGGCAGGAATTCGCCGGAAAATCAGGAAGAGAGATCACCCTCCCCTTCCTTCGGACCTTCTCATTGGTGATAATTCTTGTCAGTCTAAAAGGTATCCTTCCGACTCTTTGTTATGGTTTATGCTGATCGATCCGATAAGGCTCCTGTCGCTAATCCCGATGACTAACTCAGATCAAACTTTTCCAGTTCGGATTATGGAGGGGTGGGGGTCCCAGAAATATTCTTATCAGCCCCCCGTCTGTTCAAATTTCTAGTAAGTAGACGAAGAGTTCTTTTGTACTCACTTGGGTGTCAAGAGGTGAGGTTCTTTTCTTTATGTAGTCCTTATGTTGGTATTAAGGCGGTGGAGGGTAGAGCTTGCTGCCAAAGTTGCGTTTTGGCGATGTCCTTCCCTAGTGCCCTCGCAGGACCGGCGTCCAGGGCTCCGAGGGGCTTAAAAAAGCCCCCTCAGAGTACCTAGGAGGTCAAACCGCGTTTGCGGGCTGCAGGGAGTTCCTGCTTTCCAACCCACTTGCAAGGGTCGGATTGGGGTATCTATGTACCCCAAAAATAACGCAAACTTGGATTTCTCCCAGGACAACCTGGGGAAATGGAGTGCTCTCTCCAACGGCACCACCGGAAGTCCTGAATAATAAAGTCTTTACTCGGTAATAAAGTGGCAGAGGGGAAATGATCAGGTGATTAATCCCCAATTAGGGTTGCCAACCTCCTGGTACTAGCTGGCGATCTCTTGCTATTACAACTGATCACCAGGTGATTGTCATGGCCCCGCCCGTGACTGACTCAGAGGCATCAGAGGCTGAGCTGGAACAGCTGGCCACTCCTCCTGTAAATGCAGCAGACAAACTGTCTGAACTGGTTGCTGGATTAAAGGGGCCATTAGATGCTTCAACGTCTAGTCAGGTTGAGGGATTCCAGCTGCCCTCGGAGGCCAGAGGGGCAGAGACAGCTGAAGATTTAGAACAGGAAATCTCCCCCATGGGTCTCCGGAGAGAGAAACAGCGAAAGATGCTTAATGAAAAAAGACACTTGGCAAGGTTGCAGAGATGTAAACATATTACACTGGCTGAAGGTGACAGTGACTGATATCAGGACCAACCTCACTCTGATAACTGACCAGATTTAAGGTGAGGCAAAGCACAGCTGCAATGTGGATGCAATGTACTGAACTCTGCCCTCAGCCATTCTCCACTCCGGTTACTCTCTTGCCTGAATTCGACCTTGGATTTACAACAACTATGACTGACTTGCCTGTGACTTGCCTGCCTATCCTCTGATAAGTACAAGACAAGGGCCTGACTTCTGGATTACCCCGCTGACTTTTCTGTTTAGTGCAGCCGCCAGGCTGCAGAAGTCTCGGCTTCTGTTCCCTCCTCTGCTTCTTTCCACGCTCGCCCTCAGCTCCCTCTTCACAGTGCTGAAATAGCAGCCCTGCCCGCCTGACTGGCCAGAACACCAATAGAGATCAGTTCACCTGGAGAAAATGGCCACTTTGGCAATTGGACTCTATGGCATTGGTCCCTCTCCTCCCCAAACCCCACCCTTCTCAGGTTCCACCCCAAAAACCTCCTGCTGGTGGCAAAGAGGGTCCTAGCAACCCTGTTCCCAAGAGAAAGTTCTAAAATATGGCCCCCACTAGAATAAAAGGGTATGGAGTAAGCGTTATCCCTCTTTTTGAAGGGATGGAGAAGAACATGTGGTGAGGATATTCTTAGACACACTAAAAGCTCAGGACCATCAATTAGGACAAGAACTACCAATTAAACCATTAATTTTCTGGGCAGCCAGTGCAGTTCAACTAAAGCAGTTAAAACATGTTCTCTATGGCTGATCTTTATTTTTGAAAAGAGCTGTAGTTCTTGTAAGCTGAAGCTTCTGAACCATTTTTAAGAGCAGTCCACTTAGGGCACAGTACAGTAATTTTTATGTGAGGTTACTGTGGATTGGATAATTGAAGCATGCTCTGGGACAGGGTGCTGTACTAGATGGACCACTGGCCACAGATTACACATTACCAGCCAAAAAAGAAAAAAGAAAACCCCCTGAGCACTACTGCTATCCCAACAAGTAATGAGGCAAATCTAAGACAACCTTCAAATTGAATATTTCTGAAGTATTCAGACTGAATATTTGGCAGCCTACATAACTCTGCATCAGTTTGTTGGAATTAAGTTCCTGGATCCTGTTGTACTGTGCATCTGATGACTAGATTCTTTTTGCCCAGAAAGTTTTGCAGTGACTATCCATTATTTTTACTTCCTACAGTGTAAACTACATATTCTCTGCTGCCAGAAGAAAGTCCTAAAATAGTATTGTGTTTAACTGACACACCACTGATGGAAATCAGAGCACCGTTGATCTCGTCCAATTCCCTTCCTCACTTCAGCCTCCAGCCCCCATGGATTTTTACACAAAAGCCCTTCACCAGCTTTTAAGAGGTCATCGGGGGTAAGACAGGGACTGATTTGGTACTGCTTGCAGAAAGCTGGTGGCATCAACCACATATTAATGGGTTTCTTGAAATTAAATTCAGACCCATAAATGCAATGGCAATACTATGCAAGATCTTGCAAAATTAATTCAACTTTACGTTGATCAGTACATGTATTTATTTAATAACTTTAAGCAATGTGAGCTCTGACCGGGATGGCTAGTCTGTTCTCTCAGATTTCAGAAGCTAAGCATGGTCAGCCCTGGAGAGGCAGCATGGTATAATGGTTAAAAGCAGCAGACTCTAATCTGGAGAAGCGGGTTTGATTCTCCACTCCTCCATATGTAGTCTGCTGGGTGACCTTGGGCAAGCCAGAGTTGTCTCAGAACTCTCTCAGCCCCAACAACCTCACAAGGTGCCAGTTATGTGTGGGGGGAGATGTTTGTAAGCTGCTTTGAGACTCCTTTTGGTAGAGAAAAGCAAGGTATAAAAACCAACTGTTCCTCTTCTACTACTTGGATGGGAGACCACCATGGAATACCAGTGTTGTTATGCAGAGGAAGGCAATGGCAAACCACCTCTGTTAGTCCCTTTTCAAACTGCCTTTATAATCCATTTGAGCAGCAGGTTGCTAATGGATTTTTTGTGTAAGTTCAAACACAACTGGTTTGGCTCCTGGCTGCTAACAGATTTTTTTACCTTTTCAAAGACGCTTGTGTACCATTCGCAAAGCGGGGCTGAGCTGGTTTTTATGAAAACTGCTTTCAACCATTTTCAGTTCTTCCTTGCACTTCTGAATTGCTCCAGTGTGCTGTTTTAACTGCCTGGACCGCTTCCAAAAGGACCACATTTGTTTTTCCGCCTTTTTTGCTGGTGTGTTCTTTTCCGTCTTTTTTAAAAAAAACTTTCTGAGATTTGTGCTATAGCTGTTGTGCTGATCCGCCACCACCCAATGAATTGCTTTTCTTCTCCTGTTTCTCCTGGAAACAGCAGTAGACATGTCAATGGTACTGTTATAGTGTTATACCATTATAGTGCTATAGCGCAATTCTCAGTACGTTAAAAAAAAGCTGGAAAAGAACACCCTGGGGAAAAAGGTGGGGGGAAATCGTAGCACTGTTTGAACTGGCCAGAGGCCTTAGAGATGACTCATAGACAGATTGAAATGAGCTGTATGAACACCCATCTTTGTATCACTTTAGTCCAAAATGGGGCAACAACGGATGACATCCGGTTTAGAATGGTAATCTGAACAGGGCCTAAGTCTCTTGCCTTGAAAACCCTACTTGGTTGCCATAAATCAGCTGTGACTTGACCGCACCTTACACACAAGTAATGCAACAGTACCTGCATTAACAGCAATGCAGTAGAACATTATTTAATCTTTGATGAAGGAAAAGATGGAATAGTCCAACACCTATGAAATACCAAGTCAGTTAGTTAACATTTCAGAATGTATAACAAATCTGGGAAATCTCTGCATGTATTAGCAAGCTAGTCAGCCCTTAAAATTAAGTCGTTTACCCCAGGGAACACTGAGGTTTTTCATTTTGTTTTTAAAATTTAAAATTATTGCATATGGATAGATATGATTTGGATAAATCCCCCAAGCCCCTGTCTCTTAAAATGAATGGGGAACAATGTGCACAAATGCTAGCATCTAAAATAACATAGCAACTATCATAGAAACTATCATGAAACAATTCAGAAAACCCTATCCTCATGAAAACTGCATATCACTTCTTGTAGAAAAAAGTCCTGAATTCTTTGGATGACACATAAGTAAAACAGAAGGATTTGCAAATCCCTAAACTGAAGCTCAAAAATCATTTTATAACTGTATGATTTTATAAACATATGCTTATTGGAAGAACAGATTCCAAATGCAACAAAACCTACTCACATTCTTTGAGAATATGTTGCCGCCAAAACATTCATGTCATTATATGTCTGCAAGGGTGAATAACTTGACTAAATGTCTGTAGTTTACAGAAGTACACTTAGATAATTGCTCATTATTTCCATATCACCCATGACTTCCAGTAATATCGGAAACCATGTAGCCATTTCCACAAGAATAAATGAAAGAAAACAAAAAACAATGAAGACTCTCATACAAACAAAAAGTGGAGAGGAAGCAGGAGTGTGAGAAGAAGCAAATAAATTTAAATCCAGGGCAAAAAATGCTTAAATGATGACAAACATACATACACATTTATCTGTTCTGCAAATTATTACTACTACTACAATTATTATTAATTATTTTGGTTTTAATACTTTAACTCCCTTCCACTAACGCTGCATGCACATTGAGTTTATACTCCATCTTGGCTTTCAAAAGGCAGCATCCCCCCTCCCCCCCGAACATCCACACAATGTCATCCTCTAATTGTCCACTAATCATAGGACTAAGTTGCCTTTTTTATAGTTTGGGATATACAAATATGTCTTTTTTCAATTCTTTTCACTTTTGTGCATGGTCAAAAAGATCATTTTCATCTTGCCAATTTTTTGTGGCAATTTTTCTGTTTTCAGTTATTTCTTTCATGACATTGAATCTCAGTAAGAAAGCATGACTATAAAATAAACAAATACACAAAAGGAACAATTTTAAAATGAAACTAGAGCTGTCAATAAATTCAATAACATCCCTATCCACAAAGAAGTACACAAATATTAGGATTCCCTAGGGATCTGTTTGGAGACCATTACTATTTACTTATTCATCAATGATCTGGAGTAAGGCATGAGCAACGAAATAGCCAGGTTTTCAGGTGACACCCAATTATTCAGTTTGGTACAATCTCTCACAGCCTGTGAGGTGCTTAAAAAATATCTCTCAGAAACATGGGTGACTGGGCAATAGAATGACAGATGAGATTCAATGTAAGTGCAAAGTGATGCACTTCAAATAGACCTTTGCACATTGATGGAGTCTAAATTGGCTGTCACTACTCAGAAAAAGAGATCTTGGGGTCACAGTAGCAAGCTTGTTGAAATTGTTCGCTCAGCATGTTGTGGCAGTGAAAAAGAAAATTCAGTGTTAGGATTATTAGGAAAGAGACTGAAAATAAAACAGCAAAGATCAAAACATTATTATATAAATATAGGGCGTACCCACACTGAATGCGGTTTTGGTCACCCCATCTCAAAAAAGCTTTTGTAGAACTGACAAAAGGGTTCAGAAACAAGCAATCAAAATTATCATGGGTTAGAATGTCTTCTTTAAAAAGAAAAGCTAAAGAGATTTTTACTTGAGAAAGAAGACAATATGAGGAAAAACAAAGCTGACTCAAAATGAGGTCACCCAATGAAACAGATTGGCAGTTAGTTAAAGGCAAACAAACTGAAGTATTTTTAACTCATTTATAGATGTGGCAATAGCCTCTAATTTTGATGGTTTCTGAAGAAAGACTAAACCAATTCAAAGATTAAAACAATTCAGATTCTACCACTGGCTGTTCACTATGACAGACTTTCATATTCAGAACTCCTCAGATTCTCAAATGCTGAGGACAAATGGCATAGGATAGCTATTTCCACCATTAACTTCTGTAGCCTTTAAGATTCATTACATGCCAGCATGCATTAATTACAAAAATCAATTGAAAAAGTAACAACCACCAATATGAAGAATGTAAATTAGCTAGGGTTAAATACATAATCCACTGAGATTTTCCATAGCTAACGGCTCATCATCAAAATCATCAGCCACAAAATCATTCTGACCTCCCTGGACACAAAGTGTAGGATGCAACACAGCCTGTGCTCAGGCATGGAGCTGGGGAAAGGAGCTCCTGGGGCAGGAGGGAAAGGGGGAGGAATGGGGTGTGCTACGCATGCCTGCGCACTGGAGCCAGGTGCTGGAGGCCCTAGGGGCTGAGAGAAAAGCGCTGCGGCCACCCCCATAGAAAGAAAGATAAGTTTAACCTCCTTAGATAACCAGTGGAGTTATTTCAAAGTTGCTGTAGCATTTTCATATTGGTTTATTCCATCAGTTGGCAGACAGCCATATTTTGTACTTGTCTGGCAGCTGTTGACAGAACGATATATATCAAAAGTATTGTTGATTTGATCTAGTAATTAAATCCTTGTGTAGAAGAAAATTTTAGAGAAGAAAATTTCTTACAAGACGTGCTATTAATCCTTTAATTTTTGATAACAGTGTGCCATATGACACAAAACATATAAGAAATGTGAATGGTAGTGGGCTCCTTGCAGTTCATTTTCACTGGGACAGTATATTTTCATCCAAAGCAGGAAAAGCACTTTAGATACACAAGGTTTGAAATTCCTGAACCATTATTATACACTATATACACATATATTATGCACTATATGGCTTACTTCTCAATTTAAAACACACATTTGAAAGCTGCTGAGCATAATTGACCATTCAAAAACACAACTCTAATGGCGCTGTGAATTACCGCTGCAGAAACTGGCTTAGTAGTACAATGGTGAATTGCCACTCCCACCCCCCTCACTGGCCTGCAAAAAAAAATGTGCAAAACCACTGCTTGCTTTGGACATTTATCCATGAAAGCAAATATAATTCCTTTCTTGTTCTTTTTCTAATTTGCTTTGGGAACAGAGAACCACAGATATCCACTATATTCCTACAGACTACAGATCAGAAAAGGCATGGGTAGGCAGTGAAAACTATCATCAGATTTGTTTCTAATAAGAAAATATATGGGCAGCATTTTCATGGGTGGAAGGATTTCTACTTGAAGAACATAGTTTTCTTACTTCCCTTTCCTGCTGCAGCATAAAATGCCCCCCTCCCACAACAGCATTTGGAGCTACAGCAGCAGGGAGAGAAGAGAAAGGGCTTTTCCACATGTTTTTTTTTAAATTGGTTCTAGCCCCATGCTGCTTTGGTTTATCCCCTGATTTCCGCACATGTTTTTTGTGCTTTAAGTTTTCATTTTGAGTTTTTTGTCCTCCCCTGCTCTTTAGAGACTACTTTTACCTCAATCATTTTCTGGAAGTTGATTTTGAGTCAGCTTTCTACTAATGAATAATGCTTCTATCGGTTTTCCTTGTCCCACCCACCTCCAGTCCACTTTTCAAGGGCTGTTCTTTAAAAAATAATGGGCGTGCTGTGATGCCACCAATAACAACTCCAATGACAACAGCACTGTCCCTTGAAAATCCTTGTCCAGGGCCCGCCTCACCGAACTGCCCTGAAGTGTTGCCCCTTTACCTACCAGGCGACAAAGCAACCAGCCAAGTAACCCCCCCCCCGGGGGGTCAGGCAGGGAAGGTGAGAAACCACAGCAGCAATAAGAGCCAGCAGTGAGCGCCACTGTGGTGCAGTGGTTAGGAGCAGTGGTTTGGAGCAGTGGACTCTGATCTGGAGGACCAGGTTTGATTCCCCACTCCTCCACATGTGCAGCAGACGCTAATCTGGTGAACTGGATTTGTTTCCCCACCCCTACACATGAAGCCGGCGGGGTGACCTTGGGCTAGTCACAGCTCTCTCAGCCCCACCTACTTCACAGGGTGTCTGTTGTGGGGAGGGGAAGGGAAGGTGATTGTACGCCAGTTTGATTATTCCTTAAGTGGTAGAGAAAGTCACCATATAAAAATCAACTCTTCTTCTTCTTCTAAGGAGAAACATCAGAGCCATCTGCAAGCCCAGGAGATGTCCAGATGCCGGCTGGTCTGCCAGCGGCCTGCCTAAGCTGCAGGGGAGAGACGAAAGACATGTCTCTGCCCCCCGGCTGGGAGGAGACCCCAGGAATCAGCTGGAAGCAGCCATCAGGCAACAGGGCAAGAGGAATCAGTGGGGCAGACCTCTTTGCAGGCAACCCGGCCAGTGGGCAGCGAAGACCACAGGTGGGAGACATCCTGGCGGGAGAGGGGCTGAGCAAGGAGTAGGGAGCGGGGGCAGTGGGGGATGGAAAAGCAGATTGCTGCCCAGCTGAGACAGATCCCAGCTAAGAGCAATGGGGAAGGAGGGTGGGGCATAGAACAGAGGATAAAATGCCAAACGGCCAGGAAGAGGGCTGGAGGGTCTGCCTCACGAAGCTACACCCAACAACCAGGGGATTTGGAGCTGCTCGGTTGAGATGTCCACCTCATTCTAAGACCGGGTGAAATCCTCCAAGACCATGGCAGAGGACCAGGGGCACAGGCCAACAAAGGGGGCACCTCACAATCCTCATTGTTTAAGCCACATGCAGAAGAAAATTAACTGACTCCATAACTGTAAAAATGGGATCAGCTCCCAAGAAAATCAGGAGTAACTTCAGCATAGAAAAAAGGTCAAATCTCATTTCATGGATGGAAATCCATGCAAACACTACTCCAGATCCAAGCCATAGTAATTTAGCCTTGAATCCTCAGTACATGGCAGAACTTATCAATATCAGCTTCTATATATGACATTCAAAACACTGCTGGGGGGTGGAGAAAACATGTATATGTCAAGGCCATACATGTCTGTGATTCTCACATGGATTAGGATAACTTTTTGTTATGTCTTCTGACTGCTTTGTCTGGAAAACTGCAGTATTATTTAACTAAGGGGGCAACAACTGTATGCACATTTTCAGTCTTACTTGCACACCAATACAATGGCATTCAAGCAACAAAATTGGGGGGTGGGGAGGAAAAGAAAAGAATGGCTTGGCTTCTAAGCAGACCCTCTCTAGAGAAAAGCAACTTCCCATCTGCCATCTCTCATTGCAGACTTCTGTGCCCCTGGAAATTTTGCTCCTAACACTCACTGGAGGTGAAGGAAACTGGGGCGGGGGAGCAAATTGGGAGTCTGCAGCAGGAGGGGTGATCCCCTCCCTTTTCTGCAGACAGAAGAGCTGTTCCATCAGAAGAGCTGCTACGCCAAAGTAATAGCATCTTAGTCTCCCAGTTCATACATTATTTTTCCTTATGATATAATTTGCTCAAAACACAGACATGGAGTTGTTAGCAATGAGACATCTATTCTTGCCAAAGGATAAAGTCTTTCCTGCAGCCAAGGCTTTTCCCAATAAATAATTGCATTTCTACTGACGTTTAAAATGTGGACTCATTCACTACTTTAAAATCTAAATAATTTCAAGTTACAAGATTGAGAAGAATGGCTGTACCACACGTGCTATTCCTTATCCTCTCCACAGTATTGTTCGAGATGGTTTTGTACATGACCTGGTTATGGCGGGAGAGCTCCTGCCCCCTGACTCCATTGCCAATCAGCTGCGGGGTGGGAGGAAACTGTCTGGAGAAATGGGGAGGCATGATCGTCATTGCCAATGCAATGACACAACTTCTGGTGTGACCTGGAAGTGATATCATTGCACAAGGAGCAACACTCTAGCACTCGCCAAAAACTCAAGAGTCTGTAACCTTCCACATTCTCATCTTCCACCAGTTGCCAGGCCATGCTTGTCAACCCTATGGGCTGGTAACACTACAATATGTACAAAATTTAAAGGTGCCTGCTCTCTTTGGATTTTGCTTTGGACCACCCAGCCTCCCCACAATGCAAGATGCAAGTTCTTGGTCACATATTGGGGAAATAGAGTTGGATTTTTCTATCTTTGACTCAAATTGACCATGGCAGGAGTTTTATATTTATTCCATATTGCACATGAATGAAGAAAAACATGTGATTGCTGATAGTGTGTTGGGTATGTTGTCTTAAAACGTTCTCCTGGATGGTCATTTAGTCTACATTAGGGAAGTCTAATAAGAACCATGATGCAATAATTGGATTGTGAAAGGGAGTGAGGACATTCTTAGACCAGTATCACAGGGACTCCTTTGGAGAAATTGCAGTTCCTTGATCCAAAGTTCAGTGGCTAGGGGGAGATGTTCACTATTTCAAACTGCCTGGTACAGATCCTCTTTGGTAAGCATTAATGAAGCCGTGGACCTTTATTCATTCAATACTTGTACAGCTCTTCCATATGCAAATTCAACCTCCTACACCAACAAATTATATTTAATATGTTGCACTTTGTTCCTTGCTCTACATGAAGACTTGTATCTTAATAAAAAATTCTGATTTCTACACTTTCATTATACAATGATCAATCAAAAACCTTCAAATATATGTGGCTTGCACAATTAAATCACCCGTTAGCACTGAGAAATATGAGACATTTCTGAACAGCATTAATATTTATTTAAGATAAAGTATTCAGACCATCACCTCCTTTTCATAATCTCATTATTATTATATTACTATTAATATGAGTATAGAAGCTGATTCAGCAACAATGAAAAGATTTTGATGAGTATGACATTGTGTATAAGAACTGAGAGGAACTGAGAAAACAGAGAAGCGTGGAAAGACATTCTTCACTCTTTAAGGAGCCCTGCAATATTATTTAAGGAACGGTGGAACTGTTTTTCTTAAGGTCAAGGCTTTAAAAAGAGATCTTTTTTTTTTTTTTTGCCAATGAGTCACAGCTGACTTATGGCGACCCCTGGTGGTGTTTTCAAGGCAAGAGACTTTCAGAGGTGGTTTGCCATTCCCTGCCTCCACATCACAACCCTGATATTCCTTGGAGGTCTCCCATCCAAATACTAGCCAGGGTCGACCCAGCTTAGCTTCTGAGTTCCGTTGAGATCAGGCTAGCCTGGGCTAACCAGATCAGGGTGAACAATCTTTATAAACATTTTAAGAAACCCTTGTAATTCCATTTTAACAACATTCCACAAAGATTTAACAATAGATCCACAAACCGTACGGTATCGGTTTGGATCCAGTCTGCAGATTTCATGCGTAAAAGGACATTTCCACTTGTGTAATGAGAGGGAACAATTTCTGCTGATTTCCTCTCGCCACTCAAACTCCTATTCTGCATCCTATGCTGTTTGTGGACCCAGGGGCAAGGGAGGGATAGGGGTGGTGGAGGACATCAACAAGCCACACACAACCGATTGGGGAAAAGTAGGCCACAGCTTTATGGAACACAACCTCAGGAGCATTGGTGCAGCATGGGGATGAATCCTGCATTGGGTGACCCGTCTGCCACCCGATATACCCCATGACCCCCAGCTTGCTGGGGGAGGAAGTGCAGAGTGGCTAGCCCCGGGATCCTTCATAGTCACTGTGTGGTTCCCTTGACACCTGGTGGAGAGAGCCAGCCAACAATCCCCGAACCAGGCATGCCGCAGAATGGCTCCACTCCCCAAGACCTCATAAAGAAGTCTTCAAAATGGAGGAGGCAAGCTCACAGGCACAGCCTCACCCCACAAATGGATCCATCCTAATGCCCAAACCACCATCCCAGCTGTAACAGAAAACAAAAATAGATGCAAATGACCCCCCACCCCCACCATAAAAACCAAGATACAAGAGTAGTTGGGTGGAAGAGATGGAAGAGAATGAGGGAAAGGGCCTGGCTACAGCCTGGCTAAGTAAGAGAAGGGCGGGGCGACCAACATAACAAGGGCATGAACAGGTACTCCAGGACTCCACGTCCTCTCCCAGGCCCACCACAGACACCTGCTGCTGGCTGGGCTGTGAGGCCCCTGCCTCTTCCGGGACACACACTGCTGGTCAGCAGGATCAGTCTCCCTCCAACCGCTCCCAACCCTGGGCCACAAATGCAACCCCAGGTGAGTCCAAGGCCATTGCTTCTGACAGTTCTCCCAACTTTCTGGTGGAATCTTCCAAGGGAAAAGGGAGCTGCAGCAAAGATCCATTACGTGAGAAGTGTTTTGTTCACTATCTCAAGAGATAACACCCCAAGTGGATAGATGGTTATTAAACATACACAGAGATACCAGTCTCCTGACTCCTCTACAGAATGATAAAACATTATGGCACATCATGTGGTTTGCTACTGACTGACAAAAGCCACATGGCATTCAGATAATTGCATTCTTGTAATGATCAGGCTTCAGGATTTTCCTGCCTTGAGAGAAAAATTCAGGAACTAAACGGTCACAAAAGCACAGCAGAAAAAAAAATTAAAAAGAGAAAATGAAAAGGGACTTAGTACAGCATACCAAGCCCTTCTTCCTTCTGAACTATACTGCCACATTTTGCTGGAGCACATTTTCATTTTCTTGTAACTGAAGAATTATTATTGCAGAGGGGTGTCAGTTTCTACCACTTCCTTCATTTTAAGAAGTGGCAGAAACTGACACCCCTCTGCAATAATAATTCAAATGTACTACTAGGCATACATAAAACCCTTAATATTAAACAATTCAATGGAATTATTTTACATAATTAGTCACCTTTTCTCTTTGCTTGCTTTTGTAGAAGGGGGCAGTAAAAGGAAATGGCCTGTCCTATACCACCGTTAAAGAAAGGGACATGTTCAGATTCAATACATACCATTACAAGTTGGTAAAACTCTGTTCCATGCAGGTTTTCCATCGACTCCAATCACACAGGTGATAGTGGAAGGATCAATAATCTTGTAGCCAGAATCACACTGGTAAGTAATACTTGAGCCAAGTTTAAAATCTGATCCAATTCTCGTTCCATTCATTATATTGCCTGGGTCAAAACAAGCTTCTCGTGGTTTTTCTAATTAAAAAACAAACAGGGAGAGATAAAGCATTAGGATGCCAGTCCACAAGTACTTGTACAATAACATGAAGGAAACAAATGGAGGTGCTATGAACACTAATCTTCATTTTAGTACTGATCACTCCACGTATGAGTAAAGTACGCCAAACAGAGAAGACAGCTAGGTAGGAGTGGATGCCTACTGATGGAAAAAGAGTCCTGTAAAATTGTTAGCAGTTGAAATGACACCTCCCATGTCCTCAAATCGACAGGTCCAACGGATGCACTTGCATGCTGTCCCCATAACACCTCAAAATTTTGGCATCAGTTTCACATACACAGGTTATACCCTCAGCTAGGTAATGCCTAGCTCAGCAGAAAAGAAGCTTAATGCAAAGCTTCAGGCTTGGACTACTGCAAAGCACTCTACTTGGGACTACCCTTGAAGAGTGTTTGGAGGCTCCAGCTAATGCAGAATGTTTTATCTAGGCTGCTGGTCAGGACCAGCTACCCGGATAATGTGACCCTGATATTACAGCCATTACACTGGCTACAATCCACTCCTGCCCCCAATTCAAAGTGTTGGTTTTGACCTTTAAAACCCTTCATGGCTTGGGGCCAGGTTATCTGAAGGATCGTCTTTTCCTATATGTTCCTGCCTGAGAATTAATATCACAGGGAGAGGCCCTCCTGACTGTCTGATCAATCAAAGAAGCATGGACTTCAAACTCACCTAGAGCCCCAGCTGTAACCAATACAGTTGAGGAAGTTTTATCCCAATATTGTGTCTGTGTGTCTTTGTTTGAGCATGCCTGGTTTGTGGAGTTGGGGTCCTGTTAGCCATCCCCAGCCGCTCCCCAGTTAAGCCCTGGGTTGGCAAACTTGTTTGGTGGATACGCAAGAGAGGGCCATTTCCGTGGCAGCCCACAATTATGGGAGGAGGTATGCCTGACCCCCTCACTTTCAATCTTTAGGAGGCAGTCAAAGATAGTTTTATTCAGGACTGCACTGGGTTACGTTTAACAGCAGTCCTGAGTAGTGATTTTAAATTTTGGTTTTAGGTTTCTAATGCATTTTATCTATGTTCATACATAGGGTTTATACATACATACACACACACACACACACACACACACACACACACACACACACATATATATATATATATATATATATATATATATATACACACACACACATACACACACACACACACCCTATGTGCCTTGTTTCCTCCCCCCCCAAAAAATTGTGTGGTTTCCTACATACCATAAGTTGTGAGGAATACAATACTATATAATTCATAAACATTGGCTTGAATCCACTGCAGCTTTTCAGTATCTTAAAAGATTTTAGCCCATGGATTGTGATTTCCTTGCCTTCCTCCCCCCATTGGAGCCCAAAGTGTTCCCCCAGGAGTAACTTTCAGGGGGTAATTTGGCCTACTGCAAGTGGGAGGAGGTGAGGAAGTCATGTTCAGTGAGAGGAAATCCTCCTTCTCCTTCCTGCATCCCTGAGGATCAGGGGTCTTTCAGACCATGATGCCATGTGGCCCATGGGACCATACTTAGAAGAGAGACTCAATAGGAATCACATCCTCTCTCTCTTGCACTTTTTCACTCTTGTGAAAACTAAAACATGAACTCATTCTGTTGGTACAAGTATGGGATCCAGCACCCTGTGCCAAAAATGGGTCACAACAAGTACAACGTAATAACAATTACACTACGAATACACTCTCAGGAATTCAGGATTGTCTTTAAAGAAACAAAAGGAAATTCTGCACACACAAAATAATTTTAACTTATATAAAATATTCACATTAAATTTAGGATTCATGATTTATTTTTCTTTGAATAGTATTAGAGTATGAGAAAAAAGCACTATGAAGGACATTGAAACACTACACCCATGTACTTGAAGAGGTTTTATTCCAAAAATGTATGCTTTAATTTCACTGCCTCCTATGCTTTGGGTGGATTATCCATCTTTTTATTGGTAGAAAATAACAAAAATTAAACACAGTGGGGTTTGAATAATACATAATACTTAAAGGATTAATCAGCATTATCTGTTTTGATGTTTGATACATAATTTGCATCATTAAGGTATAATTTTTCAAGGTTATAGCTGATGCATTTAAAATAATTTGATTATACAGATACAGGTATTTTATTGACAATTACAGGGAAACATTCTACACATTTATTAATGTCATTCAAATCTTTTGATTGGCAAGTGTTTATCTTACAGCACCTTTGTCTTGGCCATCTAAAATATTTTTTTAAAATGCTAAATTTTCCAATGTTAAGAGGCTAAACGGATGCATATATTTAAACATTAAATATTTTGCAGGAGCAGTGCGCTTTACAGAGCAATCCTAAGGAGGGGGCCGAAGGGGGAGAGGGGGTGGACTGACCCCTATGCCAGCATATTTCACAGAGATGACAGCATAAGGGTCATTTATGCCAGCACAAAGCCCCAGCGCTGCTTTTGCGCATTGGTGCAGCAGCATGGCAGCTGTGCTCTGGTGCATCTGTGACTCGGGGTGCTGTGAAAGCATAAAAGTGGGAAGTTCAGGAGGTGTGACATGTTAATGAGTTCCCTGTTCCCTTTTGGCCCAGGAATGCCCCCTTTTTCCAGTGCACCATCAAACATGGTGGCATAGCACATTGGCAGGCATGTTAAGTTTATTTTTACTGCCCCCACTGCTGTGGCCCCACCCACATGAACCCAAACGACATAGAATGCAAACTAAGGGAGGGACCAAGCCCCCTACCCAGAAACCAATGGCAGCCCCATTGCCCTTTAAAAACCCCGGCCAGGTCTCCCAAAACCTCAGAAGGTATGGCATGTGGCACAGGATGCTATCTGACAGCTACCTGCCAGGTGGACAGCAAGCGGCGCAAGCACAGAGCAGCATTTTACACCAACGCCCAGCTGGGAGAGCAAAGTCCACGTACTCTGTGGCTGACTTATCCTGGTTCAGAACCCTTACAGGTTCCTCATGCCCAGCTCAGCCCATCCCCCCACCCTGTTGTCCACATGGGTGGCAATCGAGTGGGAGCAGCTGGAGAGCTGTCAAGAGTAGTGGGAAGCCTTCGTCTGGAGTCAGATTCTGGATGGAAGGGCTCTTAGCCTCCATGATGGTGGCTGCCGGGCACCTGGAGTGGCTGCTTGCTTGTGGAGAGGCTGCTGGGGGACCTGTCAGCAGCACTTCGGGGGCCCAACCAAAAGCCCCCCTGCCAGCCCCCCCTCTGGCTCTGCCACAATCAGGGGTGGTGTGGGGGTTGGTGTGGGGGCACCCTCGGCAGAGTTGATGATCTGCTGCATTGCACAGTCACTGGTGAGCAGAAGGTTGTTGCAGCTGAACACAAGCCACTACAACCCCTTACCCTTCTCAGCTTTGTACACCCTTTGCTTCATGTGGGCACAGACCTGGCTGGGTGTGTGTGTAGGAGTGGGCAAAGAAGGCTGGAGCCATTACCAAGCCTGTCAGCTGTCCAGGGGATTGGGCTGACCTTGGTCCCTTAAGGGGGTGAGGGTGTTCTACTGATTGGCAGCTTGGCTCCCTGGCCTTGCACCTCTACTCTCCTGGGCTGGGTCTGTTGCTTGGCTCACCCTCCATGCCTCTGACCCCCTCATTGGCTGTGGCTGCCCTGTCCATCACGGCCCCACTCCATCCCCTACACTGCAGCAGGCTGCTGCCACACCACTGCTGGATACCGGCAGCCTCTAATTGTCTCTATTTTACTGCTGGCCATTGCAGAACTCTCCCCACAAGGAGTGGACTAGTGCTGCTGTTGTGCTGTTGTGTCACCTTCCAGGCTTTAGGATTGGGCTGCCTGTCACCTTTTCAGATAATATGAACTTCTTGACTACATTTTAAAAATGTCATATTGTTTTAGCTTTCTTTCTTCAGAGCTACGTTGATAACTCACAGCACATTCCTGACAAAAGTCCTCAAGAGGCCAAGAATGGGCTGTGCTGGTGTTGGGGGGCTCCGTGCCGGCATCCGGGCTACTTACGCCGGCGTTAGTGGTCTCCAGCCACTGTCGTGACAGCCTCGGCCAGGGATGTTGACGGGGCCTTCCTCCGGCATCCCACCAGCATAAAGGCCCATGCTGGCGTTCCAAGGAGCATCCCGGGAGGCGTTCCTGGGGCGTGCTGGGGAGAGGAGCTCTGGGTATGCCGGCGGCAAGAAGAGCGAGGCTGCACCTGCTTTTTAGCAGGCACAACCTTGCTATTCTCAATGTAGTGAAAAGCCCCAATTTAAAAGAAAAAAAGCTACAAAAAGGCTTTTTTCTAGCTTTCAGCGGGTGGGAAACTGCTTAGGAGGCACCGCAGCGGTGCCTCCTCCCTGCCGTCCCCGTTCAACGAAAGCTTAGGAATACACTGCAAGTTCTCTTGGAAGCATGCTTTGGGTGATTTCACATATTTCAGCTACATTAAGAGAGGGTTTCTACAAAAAATCTACAGCATTACCTTCTCCGTAAGCAAATTTAAGCAAAGAAAAACAACTAATGAGACAAGAGGAATCAGCAGGTTCATGGTATCCTTACAGAAAAAATAATTTAAAAGATATTATGCAAATGCATATCTTCTGATTGGATAGGAACAGCTGCCAGATAAAGCAGTAAGATCCTCATTTGATATAGCTGTTGAGAAATAAACAAACATGTATGCAAATCAATCCTGAAATAACTTGCACTCAAATGTGTGCTTTATTGGAATATATTAAGGGGATGTACACCAGTTCCTTGTATTGATCAGACCTTCCCTCAACAGCAGCCGCTATTTTTATATGGCACTAACAGAGCATAGGAGTGCAACCATCAAACTAACAAATGTGAGATGCATTTTATTGAACCACAGATATTTATGTAGTTGAATTAAAAATGAAAATTACAAAAAAGATTAAGAAGTTAATTTTATGGTTTTTGTAGAATTATACTTTGGTCTCACTGCATCTATAAATATAAAGTCTTCAGAAGGACTTGAAGTATGATTAGAAACATAGTATGATTAGAAATATTTCTAGACTGTCTTTGCTCACTAAGGTGGCCTCAAGGTGGTTTACAACATTTAAAAAGGAACTGTAAAACAATACATAAATTAAATTACCATCTACGGTATTGCACATTAAAAAATTGATGACAACAATAAATCTCTCTCTCAGAGGTGGCCATCCTGATCAACAGCAGTTAACCTCAACAGAAGGCTCTTGTAAGTAAAACTGCCTTACTTATTTTGCTACATAAAATCACTGGGGTTCCAGGTTGGGTAGGAGGAACAATGCTGCAATTAGAACTGGGAGTTCATTCTTTGGAAGCACAAGCCAGGCCTCTGCGCATTTCACATTTGGTTGAAGGTGGTCTTTGTCATTGATAAGATTGGTTATCTTTCCTTGCTGAGGGAGAACTCTAGTAGCAATCAGTATTTCTTGCTTCATTTGTTTACTAGCACTTGATATGTTACCATAACACTTGTACCAGTTTAATAGAGTCCCTGATATTTTAGTGGGATTATTCTAATTCTTGGATCCAAAGTTAGCTAACAACACAGAAGACCTGGAACAGTCTTTCAAAGTCCTAAACTTTATTTCAACAATGAACAGATAAAAAGATGTTATATTTTATATTTCAATGCAATGATATATATTTTGATAAATATACCTTTATATTCAATGGCAAATCCTGACATGCCAACAGAAGCATCACTACGAAATGCCAGAAACAGGCTATTGCCATTGCTCTCTATTCTTTCTGGAGCCTGGGAGCCTTGAAAACTGCCAATTAGAGGGCTGTTGGAATCTTCTCCTTCATAAATATGTAAAAAATCGTAGCTGGGTTCCATGTTGAAGCTGAAACAGAGAACCAAGAAAATAAGATATCTCTTCTTTGAACCAATAATTGATGTCATCAGTGTTCTGATGGTATATTTCTTCTAACACTTGTAATGTGCTGCATAATAAAGCATTCTTTTATTCCAGGACCTAAAACACCTGCATATTGTAAAATGTAACTTCATTCTGTAATTCATTTTCAGTTGTCACACAGTGATGCGTTTATGTTCAAAAAAATTTTCCTTCTTAAACTATTATATAGCTAGACATCTACGGTCCTCAGTTTGACTAAGGGAGCTTTGACTCCCAAAAGCTTATACTCCGAAAATCTTGTTGGTCTCTAAGGTATTACTGGATTCGAATCTAGCTTTAAGGTCTTCAGTGTTTTTCAGACACACATAAAAAGCTGGACAACTCCAACCTGAGTGCCCTGATATGCATCTGGAATTCCTCCGTATGCCAATACCCTTATTTTAACACATGAACACATAAAGCTGTCTTCTACTGAATCAAACCCTTGGTCCATCTAAGTCAGTATAGTCTACTCAGACTGGCAGCGGCTCTCTGGGGTCTCAGACAGAGGTCTTTCACATCACCTACTTGCCTAGTCCCTTTAACAGGAGATGCGGGGATTGAACCTGGGACCTTCTGCATGCAAGCAGATGCTCTACCACTGAGCAACAGCAGGTTCAACAGGTTCATGAAAAGTTGTGACAGAGTGTGCCTCCCAACCAGTGACCAACTGCCCTGTTCCTGGACAGGCAGGGACTAGTAGCAAACCTCTTACAATGTTCCCTAAGCAAACTTTCTCTTGATTCTCTCAAAATTCCTCCCCAAAAAAAAAAATCACCTGAAGAGAAATCTTAAAATTGGCTATAATTTTGATGCGGTTTCTCCATGTCCTCCCAATATTTGTTGGGGATAATCTAGATGTAGCACAATAGCAACAAAAGAGGAAAACCCACACAAGACAGTAGACTGTATCCAATGGAGCGTTTCCATGGATAGAAGGGTTTCTGTCAGCAGATTGAAACCTCTCTCTCCTCCCTTCTTCTGCATCTTCAAATTTCCCCTGAAATGCTTTTTCTGGGGGTTCCTGGTCCCATAGGAGCAACATTGGGGGAGTATTTGGAACTAGCAGGGGGGAAGTGAGAAAGTTGTGTTCTTCCAGCTGTGGAAACACTCCACTGGATCCAAGCCAATATACACTTTAAAAGTTCCAACACTTTTTTGAGCTGCATAATGCAGTAAATGACACACTGTGAAACAACAGAGTATGCTCCCCCCATAATTTTCTAGATTGAGGAGGGTTATTTCCTTGAAGAACATGGTTTGTGCTCAAAATGCTTCAGGTTATTTGGAAGTTTTGCAAATAAATATTGGTTTGCAGCATTTTGAGTTTTCTTCTATTTGTTGTGATTCTGAATCTGCTATTGTAGTTTTTAGTGAACTTCTCAAATAAAAACACAATGAAAAGCTGAAATATCACAGAACAACTGGTCACCTACTACAGAAATATACATAAAGTATACAGTGGCTTAGGACTAAAGAAAAAAAATGACCCAGGTATGTATGTGCTAACTATGACTCTAGACATGTAGGAAAATTAGCAAGAATTCTCCTGTCGACTTTCATGTGCTATGTTTGCCCAACAATTTATGGAGCAAGTCTGGGTGACAAGACACTTTATATATTTTTTAATTAAGATAGTGATTTCCAAATTGTGTGCTACAAAAGGGGCTCATGTATGTCATGGAAAACCTGAGCTGCTGTGTTAGATGAATCCACCACTCTTTGCCCATGTAAGCCATGAATTCAACCACTTGTCTCCTGGTTGGTCAATGCCAGCATGTGGGGGGGTACGAGCTTCCCTGGAAGACATTATAAATATGTCCCTGACTTCAGGGGTCTTCCCAGGAACACTGAAGGAGGCAGTGGTGATACCACTCTTTTAAGCCATCACTGGATCCTCTTGATCCAGCCAACTACCACCCAGTATGTATTCTAATATGTATTAATTGTGATGTTAGCCTCCCTGACCCCGACTTTGCTAGGGGAGGGCAGGATACAAATCATCATCACCATCACCATCATCATTATTATTGTGTTGAGGTCCTACATAGCACTTATTCCCTCCTTTTTCTGTCAATATATGGTTCTAAAAGAGAGAGTAGAAACATACTAGACACAAAAGAATCCCAGACACTGAACCACTGCCCAGAAAATATCCTGAATGGCAAAAGGGGAAGGCAGGAAACCTGTAGACAGTAATGACAGGACTAAAGCTTGATTACGAGGTGAACCCAGTCTGTTGAGAAAATATATAGGGGGATCTAGTACCCCTGTTTTGAACAGTTTAAAAAGCACAGCTTTGAGTACACCTAAAAGGAATTTATCTGACAGATGACATAGAATCATCAAATTCTGAAAGTCAATTTGCTAATTTAGCACTATTAAAGAAAACAAATTAAAGCATTTTTTAAAAAATTCCTAATGTCACATATGCTCCATGAGTTCCGAACTTCATATAACTAACCAGAAAAGAGATCTTGGGGTCATTGGGGATAATTCTATGGAGAAATGTGAACGTAGTGTGCAGAGGCAGAAAAAAGGCAAATTTCACATTAAGGATTATTAGAAAATGAAATTAGGATTTTGAAAAAGCTATTTAGCCCAGCAAGTGAAAGGTAACTTTTACGTTTGAAGGCAGGTGCTGGGTGAAGTGAAGGCCTTTACACTTCATGGCCTGCAAATGGGAATCTGGCCACTCTTGGAAACAGAATGTTGCCCTAGATGGATGATCCAGCAAGATGGTGTTTATATTCTTGTCTGCTTTTATGTCATCATATAGCAGTGATACAAAATGTACTGATATAGAGGCTGAAGGACATAGCTAGAAAAAATGTAATTAGGAACGCTATGAAGTGATAAATGATGTAATTTTTAAATGTGACATTTTAAAAAAAATACGTGCTGCTGTTGAAGAAAAGCATGGCTTGAGAAATGGTACCTTTTGAATATCAAGGCAATGACAAAATCAGGGTTTACTTTTATTCTCCAGTCACATTCCTTCCCAGGAGGATACGGCTGTGGGTAGTTTGGTGATAAAATAACACCTGCTGGGCCTGTAAGATTTCCACCACATGCAGCTGTCACAAAACACAAAAGAGGGAATAGGAAAGTAAAACTCATCGCATGCCACACTGAGCTATTGTAAAAGTAATTTGAGATATATATTCTTTAGTACCCAAATTTTTTGGGTTACCTTATTATCAGCGAATTTTTGTTCTATAGTCCCAGGAACAATAAGAACTCTCCAGCAATAGTAATTGCCCCCAACATTTTCACTTCCCAATGCTAGCAATGCCCCCTCCTGACATGTATACATAGATACTATACATACCTTCAAAAGAAATAAATACAGTGTGTTAACAGAATGTGTGGGTTTCTGTGTTCGTTTATTTATGTTGACTTCCAAAATGCACTGTCAGTTCAGTGCATGAACAAATAAAACAAGTGAAATAAAGCCTGCAAGGCAGCACGCTAGCAGCTTAAATCACATTGAAGAAAATAGGACCTAGCCTTTGGGCTGGTCACCCCATGGAGCAGAATTAAATGGATTGTACCTCTTCAGACTGTAGGAAAGAAATATTACCAAAACATTTTCACCCAAACTCTCTGGTTTGGGAGAGGAAGGGCTGCCACCTCTAGCCTGGAAAATTCCTGGAGATTTGGGGGTGGTGACTAAGGGGGCACAGTTTAGAGAGGGATGTGATGCCAGGGAGTCCACCAGCCAAAGCTGCCAGTACCCCACGATGGAACAAAGAGTGACCATCCATAAAATAGGTCAAATGTAACAATCAAAGTGTGAGTAACAAAGGAGAAATTTTGTATTAGTTAAAATCAGGCTAAATATGACCAGGGGGAGAGAAATGCTGAAATAAACATTTTGAAGTATGATATTTTGTAGACATTCACTGATTGCTTAGACTTCAAATTTTAACATAGCCTAGCAAGTTTCACCCGGAATGATTTTCATAATAAAGATTTACCACAGGAAAGGTTATACTTTTGCCAGACATTGAACAAACTTCTCATGACCAGAGAACCCCGCATAGCAAGATCTTCATCATTTATTTGGATTATTTACACCAGTGGTTCCCAACCTTTTTTTGACCAGGGACCACTAGGACTTTTTTGTTCGGTGAAGGGACCCCAAGGTTCAAAATAAAAATTCCGAGAATTAGAAAATAAACTTTAATCATAACTGTTAGTTAAACATTAAACTTAGAATAATATTTGAATATATATATTTTTATAATAGAGAACTTTTAATTGAAAATATTAATTTATTATGGGTTCAGAACTTTGTTTTGCGGACCTTAATTTAGTTCTCGCGGACCCCTGGGGGTCCATGGACCCCTGGTAGGGAACCAGTGATTTACACTAAAAGGGCCGTGCAATAATTGAGAGATTATTAACATCTTGCTGTAATTGAGAAATCTGGCAAAAAAAATTATTTAAAATTCTGGATTCTATCTCCCTTGTAGCAAAGAAAACACATAAAATACTTTTGCTCAATTAAGAAACATGTTCCCAGTACAAAAACCCAGGCACTAAAAGGAAAAAGCACAATTGTTTGCCTGCTGGCAGGCAACTAAATCCACAATCATGCACTTAAAATTAGGTGTCTTTTTAACAGATACCAAGCACCTACAATTCACACACTGAAGAAACAATAGTAATCAATGGAGCCCAGTTATTTTGTTTAAAAATAGATTGAGCTCCTTTGGTAGTGAAGACTCAAACATTTTACAAGTCTTCCGATGACTCAGCCTGAGGTAAAACCCATGACTGTTCTCAGGGAAGTCGTAAAGTGTTAATGCAGCAAAAATAGACAGGAATGGCTGTTGACAACATTCAGAATACTAAGAAGAATGATTAAATCCCAGCTATCCTCAGCATACAATAATGCAACTTTGTGAACATTTTAGAAGCTGTATTTTATCATGTGTTTACTAAGCCTCTGAGGCTTCAAATACAGTTGTTTGTATGATAATGAAGATTTTAACCTGCAAAGCTTTCAAGGTTATTTCTTCTGATTGAAATGTGTCCATGCCATTTCATCATAATGTTTTTCTTCAGTGAATTTAACATTTTTTTAAAAAAAAATACAGAAAAGCAAAATAAAAAGAAGTAGAAACCTTCACCAAGGTGATTTACAGCACTATCCTAAACAGAAGGGTGCCAACTCTGTTTAAGATCTCACTGTTATTTTATATTTGCAACAATAGCAAGTCTGCTCCTCTCTCTCCATTTCTACTGGCCAAACTCTACATGTTTATGAGTATTGAGCTCCACTCCATTCATGCTTCTGGAATTATGGACCTTTGCTACTGTTATCCATTATCATAAAGTTAAATCATTTTTAAAGGGATGCAGTAGAATAGTGGAAGTCTGCTTTGAATGCAGCAAGGTGGGATATAAATGTTTAAAACAAGAAATATCTTATCTCACTCTCTTTCAGAACCAGGTCAAAGAGTAACCTCATCCAAAAAACACAGGGCAGTATCTGTTTAGTGAAACAGGTAACTGTTAATAGAGTAAAGCCGTCCTCAGGTTTGCTTGTTTTAGGTGGAACAAGCAACAGTTTGCAATATTATGCAGGGCATAAGCATTAATAGGATTCTACAGCTAGCCTGATCCCGTCAGATCTCAAAAGCTAAGCAGGGTCAGCCCTGGTTAGCATTTGGATGGGAGACCACCTAGGAATACCAGGGTTGCTGTGCCGAGGAAGGCACTGGCAAACCACCTCTGTTCATCTCTTGCCATGAAAACCCCAAAAGGGGTCGCCATAAGTCAGCTGCAACTTGAAGGCACTTTACACACACACACACACACACAGCTAACTAGCTGTTTGGAGAGTACCATGTGGATGTTAAGTGGCTGACATTAAGAGCACATGACCACTATCAAATTCAAAAATGTTGTAAATTTCTCAGAATATAATAGGGCTCTTCTGCACACTCAACTTACTGTTGAGTTTCTTTGCAGTCGATCCAGAAGCATTGGAATTGGTTTGGGAACTGTTGTTCCACACTTCTGCCCTCCCTCTGGATTTTCAGTTGTGGAGTCAGATTATTTTCTTCTACACATACCCTCAATAATGAATATTTTCAAGGGAGAGTGTTGTTGTCATTGATGTTGTCACGGGTGGCGTCATAGCTCCCCCGTTGTTTTAAAGGCACTAAAATATTAATATATCATTAGAATGTTGTAACACTCTAATTCCCCGCTTTCATTTTTTTAAAAGCAAGTCTAACCCCTTTAAAAAGAAAAAAACAAACAAACCACTTGACTTCAGGGTGAGGGAGAGGAGAGGTAATGATTTGACCACAACGGTCTAATCATGGGAAAGTGGGCTGGAGGTGGGTAGAAGTGGCCGGAACAAAGAAAACCAAGTGAAACATTATGCAGGTGGAAAAAGCCAACTCTAAATCACCTTCATAGAAACACTGAGGTAAAAGTGGTCTCAAAAGAACTGGAAATCTCTGGGGGGGGGGGGAGAGGTGAACTAAAAAAAAAAAACTGAAGTGGAAACTAAAGGCACAAAAATGCATGTGGACATCAGGGGACAAACTGAAGCAGTATTGGCCCAAAACTGCTTTTAAAAAATCCCATGTGGCAAAGCCCTTGGACAACAGAGGAACAGGAACAAAGCCATGACAACCAATGCCTAAAAACTTTCTCCTGAGTGCCTGAGTTTCTAATTATGACTTCAGAAAAGAGCAGCAGTCTATTAGGTTTTATGAGTGAGCTAGTCACATTTTAAATTTCACTAGCAATGAAATGAAAGCAGTCTTATGTTCTATTTTTGCAAAACTTGAGCTATCAGAGATGAACTCCAAATATGTTTTCAGTCACTACAGTTTTGGCAGTCCAGCTGCATGTAAGAAGAGACATTCAGTTGTCTCAATACATACAGTTTGCATTCTGTGTGACCAGAGATGGACATATTTTCCAGCTTTGGGTATGCATGGTCAGAATTAGTTGAGGATTCAGATTCATGAGTATAAAAGCTGGAAAAAAGTGTGTTGCCCTGTTCACATGGGATGGCAACTAGGAGTATTGGAAAGATCATAGGTAGCCCACTCTCTCATTACATGAAGTTTTACATATGTAAATATATATATGAGTTGTATCTTACTATCCCAATCAGCTAAGGATGGTGACTTCTGCCAACAGAATGCTGACAGAGGAACCTCTTGGGTTGGCCCTGCACCATTAGCTGAGTGTGCAGTAGGACAAAATCCTATCTAATTATATATTTATTGTTACATAATTATAAATTTACTGCTACAAATCAATAGTTTCTTCTCTTGATCAGTACAGTGTTTTTTATTCCCAGACTCTAGTCAACAAGGGCACACCAAAAACTGCATCTGAGCAACATAGATGAAAAGCTCTGTGAAGGTATAAAGGTGAAGGTATCCTGTCTTGTATGCTGGGAAGTTCCAACTCACTCAAGATCTCCAAGCATGTGTACGTGCATGTTTAAAGGCATGAATATTTTCTCCTCATTCCTAACCTACCTTACAAGGTTGTTTCTGAGGATAAGGGGAGGAGGGGGAATGAAATAGGCTGCATTGGGTCCCCATTGGGAGCAAAAGTAGGGCATAAATAGTTAAAAAAAATAAATTATATACACTTCAGCATTAGATGAAGGAAAGACCAGTGTACACACAGCAATCACATACCCAACATAAAATGAGAAGTCAGAAAAACAGTCGGGATTTAAAGGAGTTTAAAACTGCAGAAGTGCCCCATGTTTCATTGCAATACCTATACATGTAGGAGCATCAGGCTGCCAAAAGAATCGATTATTCAGCTGTACGCAAGTAATTTTCTCCTGCCCTTGGAGCTGATACCCTGGGTCGCACTGGAAGTTGATTGTATCCCCAGGCTCTCGGCTGTCTCCATATCTGCTTCCATTCTGTGGGGTCCCAGGATCATTACAAGTTGATGCAACGGATGCTGCAAGTAAATAATGGCACCAGGTGTTTTAGAAACAACTTATGAATTGTCAAAACTTTACATGGCATCATACATTTTTAAACAGAGGTATTTACTTGGGCCCACCATTATTTGTTTCCATGCTTATAGGGACCACAGTTCATGAAACTGTTTCTAGTTAAGTGCTCATTTTGATGCATCTTGTTTGAGCCGGTCTCCTAACTTTCTTTAGCAGATAACATGCTAGAAAACAACAGCAGGGTTTTCATGCTGTGTCAAGCTAATCCCCCACAATAAACTAAAATTTCCTTTTACTTCCTTTAAAACTGTATCTGTTAATTCCTGGATTATATTTAATCACAAAGGACTGAAACAGGACATTCTTGCATTAAAATGCTGATTTCAATAGAACCCACATCCAATTACTACTTATGCCATCCTAAGCAGAGTTACATACTTCTATGCCCATTGATTTCAATGGACCTAGAAGGGTTTAGCTCTGCTTAGGAGGGTACTGCTAGTTTTCTCCCTGACATCCTAATTCTCGGTGTGCAGGGAAGTTGTGGTTTGTTTTTTGTTTTTAATGGGGGAATATAAAAACATGTGGTTCCTTCTAAGTGTAGTCTGAAGTAGCACAGGATAAAAAGAGCCCCTCTGAATCAGATCAGCATCCTCTTTCCCACACCCACCCCAGAAAGTCATGAGGCCAAGACTCCCCTTTCTGCTGCTCCCCCCCATATCTGACATTTGGAGACATAACATCTCCATATATGGAGCTGCTGCATCATGCGCTTCTCCTGATTATGTGTGTGGCTGATCTGTAAAGAGGTGCACATTTTATGATCTTCATTTGAGCAGGGGAATTATGATAGGTTGCAAGGGGCATAGAATGCAGAGAGAAAGAGCAGCAGACATGTGTATACATAGTCTTAAATGACAAGCCAGCAGGTATTCTGCACACAAGTATACAACAATTTGGAAATTGCTAGTAATGTGATGGATGGTGTTCTCAATGGTCTCTCTGGGTACATTATCATGGAATATTCTACATCACTTCCTAGTACAAAAAATGGGAATACATTTTCCAAATAGACATTCTGAACATTTATAATTAGATTGGATTTTTTATAAATCTAATGATGTATTGGAGTTCGGAACATCAGTACCCATTAACGTTTCAATATCTCCTATTGCTAATGGGAAGTGGGCATGTAATTCCCCAAACATGGCACTGAAAACGCATCTGACACAGTTGTGATCTTAGCCAAGTGGTTTGCTATATAATAGTCAAGTAGCATCTTTAAATGTGTTGGTGGTGGATAGAAACATCACTTCCACATGCAAATTCTTCAAAGATTATGAAACACTTTCACCCTACTCCGTACACCTTTCTGTGCACTAGATTCAGCCATTTAGCTGGCTTTGTCTGCTTATCCTCAAAACAACACACACCAATCATCAAAGATTTAATACACATACACACACATTTTCCAAGTATAAATTTCTAAACCTGAAATCCTATTAACTGTAGCAGTGAGCAGTATTTGAGATCTATATTTTTATGTTTATTCTTTGAGCTCCTAGTCAGGAATTACACACTTTGAGGAGGCAGTGGAGTTTGTCTTTGGAAATATCCCTTGTCACAGCTGCACACTCTTCCCATCCAAGATGATATTGGGAGGTCCCCAGAAATATTGGGAGTCCAATTTTGCACTCCATAAAGAATTCCCTAGAGCTACAAAAGTTGATAGCAAGCAAATTATTTCTGTTTGAACCTGTCTTACAGCACATTCCTGACTTCTGAAGATGAAAGTCCTCAGGAGGCCAGAAAGGGGCTGCGCTGGCCACCAGCATCCAGGCTACTTACGCTGCCATAAGTGGCCCCAGCACCGGCGGAGAGGCCAGGACGCCGGTCTCCCGAAGCTGCTGAGGCAGCGCCACCCCGGGATGCCGATGGGGCCTTCTGCCAGCATTCCACTGGTGTAAAGGCCCACGCTAGTGTTCCGGGGGGCATTCCAGCATCCCAGGGGGCATTCCCAGGGAGTTCCGGGCGGCAGGACTGCCTGTAGGCAGCCTTCTGTCCCCTTTTGCCCTGGGTACGCCGGCATGGAGAAGAGCAATTCTATTTGCTATTCTCAATGAGGTGAAAACCCCTATTTTAAAAGAAAAAAGCCTTTAAAAGGCTTTTCTCGAGCTTTCGGCAACTGTGGAACGGCTTAGAAGGTGCCACAGCAGCACCTCCTCCTCGCCATCCCCAGCTGCCAAAAGTTCAGAAATGGGCTGTTAGTGTCTCAGTTCAGACATCATGCAAAATCATTGTTTAATTGAACTAACTATGGTTAGTGTGACTGTCTGAATGCAGGCCACTCTGCTAACTTTGGTCCATCAAACAAGGATCTGACTTGTTTTGTTAACTACAATTAGTCTTAAATACAGTTTTGTATGATGACTGAACACAGACTATCTCTAACAATCCTGGTTTAATCCCTGGCTTGTTCTCTGGTGATACTCACCAAGCAACTGAGATTTGCTGGGGTTTTTTGCAAATTAATCATAGTTAAAATATTCATGGTTTCATCTTTGTCTTGAAATTGTTCTGCCAAAAGGCGATGTCTACTTATTTTCACTTGATTATTTTGGGAATTGTAGGAATAGGGTACCTCCCTATAACTGACACACAAGGAAAGAGTAACAAGCTAACAGAGGCATTATAAATGTTAAGATAATGAGACTTACTAGAGCAAACTGATAGTTGTGTAAACAAATCATTAAAATCATATATAAATTCAACGGCTCAGACCACAAATCAGACATCATAGGGATAGGCAAAAAGAGTCCCTACTCCTCTGATTTGGGAAGCTCACCTGGCTTTCTTCAGCAAGTCAGTAAGGTCTTTGTTCTATCTGGTTTTTCTCTGCAATTAATTAACTTGTACTGGTATGCTTGTAGTATGCCTAGGATGAGATACCGTGTGCTTATTTTGCAACGAATTAGAACTGTAACACATCAAGTTAGGTATGCTGGGTCTCTGTGCATACTAGATTGTGAAGGGTGGTACAAAGGCTAGGAAGGTTTAAGACAAGGAACACCTTCCCATTGCCCTAATCAACTAGACAAGGGACAATTACAAGTCTGCACTGCATAGGGAGATCTTCCATTTCAACAGTCTAAATAAGTATTAGATAAAGATACAAATGGATAGAAATTCTCTGTTTAGTAGTTATCAAGCGTGATTGTTGAAGATCTCTGAATTTTATATGGAACTGCTCAACTGATCGCAAAAAATATATATGAGTATGAGTTTAGTAGTTATTCATTCCCTGGGATTCTGTTTGGTTGAGATTGGCAAGAGGTCCATAATGCTTCCCCTACTCCATTAACTGCTGGAAGGAGGAAGAAAGTAATGTGCAGAGAAAGGTCCAGTGTTTATTTCTTTTAATCACTTTATCTTTCACCATCATTCAAGTACCTGGTAGACAAGTAAGAATTCTGTGGATGCCACCACTTAATAACTATTTGTGACATTCTATTTATGTCAATCTGAGTCACTCACTAAAGGTCGCTAATTTTATTTTGCCAAGGACATTCCTATGCAACAATCACATTCATATATTACAGCACTGGTGCTTGCAATATTTACTCATCAGAATGAGTTTTAATGTTGTTGATATATCTGTTTCTTTGTCCACAATATGTGAAGGCAATATCCATTTTGTCCTTTACTGAAGGACAAATATTATGAATTCAAGTCTTTGAAAGGATATCTTTCAGTGTTCACTGTGGGACATTTTAGCTGCACTGTGATGTTCATTAAAAAGAGTTCAGAATCCCTTAAAGACAAATATGGAGCCTTTCAAATAACTTCTGATTTTAGCATTCACACAGTAGCACAATTTCTGCCTATTTTGCATTAACATGTACAATAGCTGAATGCTTGGAGCAAAGGTTTAAAAAGAATTTTATTGTTTTGATGCCAAGAATAAAGTGTGGGAGGATGACTTGTTTTCATGTAATGCTATCCACATATTACACAGATGCACAAAACACAGAAGGCCAAAGATAGCAGTACCGTTCCATAGAGAGAATCACAAATGCTTATACAGAATTAATGAAAGATGTGAAATTGTAGATCAGCAGTCAACAGTCCTGAGTTGGTAAAAGAGGTGATCTCAAAGCTGGTGAATGTCTCCTAGGCTTTTAGTTTTGGGGGAGTTAGTTGTTTTATTGGACCCAGAATTATTGCTGGAGAAGCATGTTAATTCAGCTGCAAAACAACAACAACAATTGCTTTCTTCATATTCACTTAGCCTGGAGAATGGATCCCTACTTTTACGTGGCCACATGGATCCATGCCACAGTAATCTCAAGGACAGACTATTGTGATGCACTGTACATGAATCTTCTCACAAAGACAACTCAGAAATTCCAGCAGGTGTAGATTACTGCAGTTCATTTATTATTGGGAGCTAGGCAGACTATTACACTTGCTCTGTAGTCAAGGACCCATATATTTTCAGGATGCCTTTCTCTCACTGCTACAGCTTTGTTCATCTGAGCAAAGCCAGCTGAAGGTGACACCCTGCAGAGGAGTAAGAACAACATCTGCCTGATCCATTGTGGGAGAAAAGCAACTTGGGAAAGTAAATTTTGAGTGTAAAACTAACTGGAAGTTAAAGGGTTAATCACTTCTGCCATTGTTTTTATCCTTTCATGATGAAGGCACTTGCCACTGTTAACCTTTGAAATATAGACAACCCAACCACAGATTTGCAAACAATATGTAGTCTGGCCCACAGAGACTGCTAGATTGTGACTTAACAAAAATTCTGAGCTACAGAGACTGCTTTATTTGGAACATATTTCCTTTTATAGAGAGAAATGATTTTGAAAATGTCTCACAGACAGTGGTCAGGCCAGAGCTACTATCATTGTGTGCCATAGTCATGATCCACCTTCTTATTTCCTGTCAGGAAGTCAGCGGGAATCCAACCAGGCAGACGCAGAGACAGATGCCACTGCTGAAACGGTCTTTTGCCAGACTATGTCCTGTGGCTCTTGAAACTGACAAATGTGCTCAATGTGCAGCCAGTGATGCTTAAGATCATCCTTGAGGAGTAAGGAGAGGCAGCAACAAAATCATCGACAGCAGTGGATGTGACTCCCTAGTTGCTCTTCCAATCAAATGAATTAGTTAATTTGCTTTGTTTACTGCTTTCACTCAACCTCCATGTCCCCTAATGGAAGAACATGGCTCACTTTCTGACCAATTTGTTAGTCAAAGCCCCAACTGAAGCCATCCGCCCAATTCCCATGCAAGCTGTGCAATTCTGTCACTGGTTCAAAGACAATCTTTTGTCAGACTTACATTACAGTCTCTGGTGATAATTTTACTATTGTATTGGGGCCATTATAAACAGGTGTAGAATTTGTCTTCTGATAAATCCTTAGCATGTTGGCATGAAGATCTTAACCAAGATGCTAACAATTAAACTGCTGTGAAATGATTCTTAGAATGTTAAGCTAATGGACTCAGGTTTTTACTACTGTATAATTTTATGTGTTTGGAAGACAAAATATATCCAGAAATATATAGAGTAGGCTAGTGTGCTATTGCTATTCTTATTTTCAAGCAGTTAAAAGAAAAATAACATTCTTCACTGCATTGTAATGGTTAAACTACTCTATCACTTCTCGTTTACAGAGAACTTGAGCTGGATAAACAAAAAGGGAGCTGTGTGTGCCACAAGTGGACACATGAACACATGAAGATGCCTTATACTGAATCAGACCCTTCATCCATCAAAGTCCGTATTGTCTACTCAGACCAGCAGAAGCTCTCCAGGGACTCAGGCAGAGGTTTTTCACATCACCTACTAGCCTAGTCCTTTTAACTGGAGAAGCCGGGGATTGAACCTGGGACCTTCTGCATGCCAAGCAGATGCTCTACCACTCAGCCACAGCTCCTCCCTTGCACAGCTCTTCACTTGCACTCAAGAAAACGGAACAGGGCATGGGGAACTTCTTTTTAAAAAATTCATTTGCAAAGCTAAAAATGGTATTTTCTCAGTGCTGAGATCGTATCTTGAAAGTGTTATTCAGAATGGATATTCCAGGTGGTGAATGACCTGATGAACACAGAGTGCTTCCACTAATAAACATTGCAGCATAAGTGTAAGTATACTGAATCCGCAAGTCCCTTTGATTTCCCTGGAATTACTTCCAAGTAAGTGTTCACTGGATTGCATTTGGGATTAATCAACAAGATGACCTAAGAAAATTTCTAAAACTAAGTTAGGAATGGGAACATGCATACTTTTAACAGTTTTCAGCTCCTTCATTTTCATCCCCTCACAACTTAGTAAAGGTTTGAGTTCCTTCATTCATTTGCATTTTTTGTATTACTGATGAACTGTTTGCCAAGTGGGAAGTTTAGCGATTGATATGTTAGGCTGAAAAGTTGGGGGACTTCATAATTTGGGAAGTCTGAGCAGAGACACACCCCATTTATTATCCACAGTGATCACAGTCCATGCCACTCCCATGCCACTTACAATTCTTCTTTCAAATGAATAAAATGCTTGGGTGAAGGCAGGAAGTAATGCTTCTAACTTTTGCCCTGAGGTTGCTTCATGAGATGATGACACCTGGATCCAACTCAGAGTGGAGACACTAAGCACTGACATTTTGCACATTACAAAACAGCAAACAAAAAACAGTGCCTCCGTGGTGGAGGAAACAATGGCTGACACTACCAGAACCATGCAAACTGGTAGCAACACTAAAAAAAGTGAGTAGGCATACGCGGTTTCCTGAACTGCATCAATCTGAACCGAAACTGTTCGGAACAGCCTTGTCAGATAACACTATTTTATGGATGTGCACAAGTGGATTGGTTATGTGGGGGAGGGAGGAGGACATGAATGACTTGAAAACTAGAGCCAACTGCACATGGGCAGCACTCTGGCCAAAATTCAGATATTTGTTTTAATAAACAGGATTCTACCTTGGAATTAAGCCTATGTAATTCAGAACTCAAAACTTCAGAAGCATCCCTAGCCTGTAGCAGTTTTTATGTACTTCCTAACAGGCACTTTAAAAAAAGCTTCCCCGGGTACCAGTTTAGAATCTACACTTTCACTATCCTTTTGTTTAATGTAATCTCTGCTTCTGCAAATAAGAAACCCCCTAAACGACTCCAATTTCCCGGCCCACTTTCTAACCTGCCAATAGTATTTCCTTTATTGCCAGCACTGTTGTGTCAGCAGGGAAATTTTGCAGAACTTCTTTTCAGGTGTAGATAGAAGAAGCATTTATTTGAAGACGATACTTGGAAGATTATTGGGCTGGGGGGGATCATTCTACACTATGCAATGCTATAGAAATATGTAATAAATAGGACAATTTCTAAGGCACTTAAAAAGAGTTTACCAACAAGCTTTCATAAGAAAAAAAACACAACCCCCCCAAAAAAAACCAGAACCTTTTTTTTAATTTAACATGTTTCCCTTCGCAATAACTTTGTCCACCTGGATACATGCTGAACTTGGAAAATAAAGATACTATGAGTAGCTGATTCATTTAAATAACACAGTGCCACTCTAGCAAGGACTAACAAAATCAGGGTCAAGTCTTAGCAAAGACTGAACTGGTAAAATATTCCTGTCCATTTTGGGTAGCGATCCCATAGGGATTTAAACAAAAACCTGTTCCATGGTCACACACAAGCAGAACAACAGCCTCTTACCAGAACTGAGAGGTCTAACTGTACTTCCCATCCAGTTCCCAGGCTCCATTCATTCTAGGGTGGCCAGGTCCCTTTTCGCCACCAGCGAGAGGTTTTTTGGGGTGGAGCCTGAAAGGGTGGGGTTTGGGGAGGGACTTCAATGCCATAGAGTTCAATTGCCAAAGTGGCCATTTCCTCCAGGTGAACTGATCTCTATCAGCTGGAGATCAGTTGTAATAGCAGGAGATCTCCAGCTACTACCTGGAGGTTGGCAACCCTAATTGTCAGGTTACTCAAGTCTGAGAACATGAGTTACTCAAGCTCTGAAATTTGAGCAGCAGGGAAGTATTATGGAGGATTTTAAGAGCCAGATACGAGTGCAGTAGCACCTTAGAGACCAACAGGATATTTAGGGTATAAGCTTTTGCAAGCCAAAGCTCCTTTTATCAGATACAGGTAGGAATGGAGGTCCCTGGTCAGAAGGTGGTAGGTGGTGTAGGGATTACAAAAGCCAGTGTGGTGTAGTAGTTAAGAGTGACGGACTCTAATCTGAAGAACCAGGTTTAATTCCCCACTTCTCCACCTGAGCAGCAGACTCTAATCTGGTGAACCGAGATTGTTTACCCACTTCTCCATGTTAAGCCTGCTGGGTGACCTTGGGCTAGTCACAGTTCTCTCAGACTTCTCTCAGCCCTACCTACCTCACAAGGTATCTGTTGTGGGGAGAGGGAGGGAAGGCGATTGTAAGCCACTTTGAGACTCCTTAGAAGTAGAGAAAAATTGGGTATAAAAGTTTGGGTTCCGGGTGTTTGACTGGAGCCCAGTTTGCCGCTCCAAGGGGGGGGAGGGGGGATGCCATGGGGAAGCCGGCTGGCTCCCATGCAGTGGCAGGGGGAAGAGCAGTGGCTCGCCGTTCAGCTTCCCTGGCTCTTCGAGCTCAGCCTAGCTGGCACAGCCCACCAATCAGCACTCCCCCCGGAGGCTCAAATTGAGCCAATCTGGAGGAAGCAGGGGTGGGACTGGTCTGATTGGTCTGACAACACCCAGGAAAGTTATAAGGAGGCATGCTGCCTCCTTCTCAGTTTGCCTCTGTTTTTGCCCATCCCTCCCTATGTTTAATTGTATTGTTAATCATTACAACTTGGGCGGTGTTTAGCATGGGGCTGGAATCAGTTTTTGGGGAAAGGGGCCTGCACACCCCTTTCCCCCCATTGGGAGATCCCATTAAGGGATCTTGGAGGAGGCTTAGGGTAGGACATGCCCAGCTTGGGGGCTGTCCAAACAGCCTCCTCCCAAGTGGCGGGGGAAGCCTCAAGTGGCTCACATCCTTGTTCTGCCATCTCTATGCTATTCCAGTGGGCTTGCTGGTGGTAGGATGACATCAGGAGCACTGGGGTGAAATTATGTCACTGATTCAGCTCACATGCTGCACCAATGCATTTCAGCTGTTGCCAATTAGGTTGTGGCCATTTTTCTCCAAACGAAATGGTTCCGATTAATGTTGTGCTGTTCATGTTGCTTATTTAACAATAGTTACACTAAAGGGTTGTTGGCTCCCATCCTCCTCTCCACACTTGGCCCTGGAGTGGCAAACCAACTCTTCTTCTTTCCATTCCTACTTGTATTTGACAAAGGGAGTTTTGACTCTCGAGCTTTTACCTCAAAAATCCTGTTGGTCTCTAAGGTAATACTGGACTCAATTCTAGCTTTTCTACTGCAGATCAACACAGCTTCCTGAAACTATCTTCATGGCAGGATTTCAAGGTTCTCACTTCTATTATATCGATCCAGAAATCCTGACTTTGATTTTATTTCTCCCTTGTATGAACTGAACTTGTGATCCTTTGTTTTCACTTTTCTTCGTACTGAATTTTCCCATTTTGATTTTCAAACATCCCTACAAAGTATATTGTACACCATAATACATATATTCTATATGTATATTGTTTAAATTACATATAAAAACTTCCCCTTTACATATTGAATATGAACATACTTACAAAAGCAACACTGTAGGCCAAAAACCAAAACCACTGAAAAACTAGCCCAACAAATAAGAAATGAAAGCTGTAACAGTCACTCATACCTAGGGTATCTGTTAGAGATGCCAGCTTCCAGGTGGGACCTAGGGATCCCCTGGATTTACAGCTCATCTCCAGACTACAGAGATCAGTTCCCCTCGAGATAATGGGTGCTTTTGAAGGTGGACTCTATGTCATTGTACCCCACTGAGGTCCCTGTCTTCCACAGGCTCAACCCCCAAATCTCCAGGAGTTTTCCAACCTGGGTCTGGCAACCCTACCCCCCCCATCCCTTGCTGGTGGTCGGTGTGGGGGGAGCTGGCAACCCTAATATTTTTAATTTGATGATTGTCACAAATACCATTTTCAACAAATCAACTACTTGGTTAGAAAAGCAATGGGGTGAGGAGGGAAGAAACATCCAACTAGAGGGGCAGGATGCAAGGGTTGGTAAAATCTAAATCTGCAGATAACCCTATCGAAAATTAACTAATCAGACTTCTGATACTCTAAGATCAGAGGTCTGCTGTAGCTAGAGGATACAGGTTATTCAGTTAACAGCCATTTTACTGTCTACTTACTTACACTTACCAGTATTTCTATGACTTGATGGGAAAGGGTTAGTCAGCAACCCCAGTTTCTAATAACTAGTTTAAACATATTTAACCCTGCAGAGTAAAGGTCAGGGACGCATGCTGAACTCTATTTTCTATCCTTATATGCATGATTAAATGGTAATTAAGTTTTAATGAAAAGTGTTAGGCTGATTACAATTAACATAATCACACTAGTCAGTTCATGTCCTCATGGTGTTTTACATGCTGTGCTAAGCCGGCAATACAATAGACCCTTGATGGGGTCCAAACATTTTGTGAGGAAAAGACATTTGCATTCCTCCAGTTAATCATCTCTGCCAGCATAGTTAATGAAGGGCAAATCATTCATATGTGAAGAGATCGCTAGCATACATATACACATTAAAAAAAAACTAATCTGAGGAAAAGACAAATATCACCCCATGGTTTTTCTAAAACTTGAAATTAGATAATAACAACAACAAAAATCTAATTGCAACCATGAAAATTAGTCACAAGAAAGTCTGCTCTCATAGGTAAAATCCATAGACCAAAGCCTGGATAACACTGCTTTGAGAGCCTTCTTTTGTGGAGATTCTTCCTACACTGTCCTGGGAACATATAGGAAAACATTTCCAACAAATAAACTACAGGTTGAGTATTCCTAATCTGGACTTCTTGGGACCAGAAGTGGTCTGTATTTCGGATCTTTCTGTATTTTGGAACATTTTGGATTTTTTGGCATATACATAATGAGATATCTTGGGGATGGGACCCAAGTCTAAACACGAAGTTCATTTATGTTTTATATATGTTTTACATATACTTTATATAAATAGCCTGAACATAATTTAAAATAATATTTTAAATAATTTCGCGTACACTGAACCATCAGTTGCACTGCTGAGGGCCTGGGAGTAATGCCTGCATGCCTGTTCAAAAGGTCTGGTTTTCGGATCAGTCGTATGTCCAGATAAGGGATACTCAACCTGTACTTGGTCACTTCCCAGACAAATATTATCTGGCTCTCAGTTTTGCCACTGAATCAGAATTGTCAAAAAAGCTGCCCTTTGTATGTGCAAGGCTGTGTGTGTTATGGAATCTGACAAAATCTGACCCACTCTGAGCCCAGCTTGCTGGGAATGAGGGAGGGCTATAAATGCAAACAAACAAATAAATAAATACATAAATAAATAAAGGCTGTCACAGCTTTGATTCCACAGCAGTGTAAAACAATATCAAGCTCTGATAACACATACAGAGAAATGCAATGCACATGCACGCATACATACACACACACACATTGCATTCTCTGTTGCTAACCTAAACTTTCAGTGACAAAGTGCAATCCTAAGGAGAGTTACTCCAGTCTAAGCCCATTCATTTCAATGGGCTTAGACTGGAGTAACTCTGCAAAGGATTGTACTGAAAATGCTCACATACCAGAGAGGTGAATTAGGTCAGCAGCAGGATCAGAGGAAGAATATGACCAAGAAGGCTTGTTTCCTTCTGACTGTTGTTGGACCAATGTATTCAAGTTCCTAACTTAGTTGCTGTGTTATATTGGCCAAGGGTCATTAGCAAGATATTTATACAGCAAGATCAATTCTCATAGATCAGTCTGTTGGGAAATTTACTTACTGATATAGTAGAAAAAATTGACGTAGTCATACTCAACTGAAGCAGAGTAAAGACACTTTTCTGAGGTTCCGTTCCATGCTTCCATGGCACAGTTTGAAAAGCTGGGGTTGCAGGAGAATGGCCAATGATGCAGGTCTTCTCTCTACTATACTGATAGAAAAATGCTGGCCAGAACCTCCTGACCTCTTCAACCAATCACTGGGTAGTATCCATGGAGCTTTTCAGGGTGAGAGTGAGTGACCCTTCCCATAACATATTCATAGCTGAACAGTATCTGAAGAAGTGAGCTGTGGCTCACGAAAGCTCATACCCTACCAGAAAATATTTTTGTTAGTCTTTAAGGTGCTACTGGACTCTTGCCCTTTTCTATAGCTGAACAGTGTGAGCTAATTAACAGATCTGAGCAGATAGCCTTGACGAGAAACCACCAATGTGTGGGGAGGGGTGTGGATAACATCCGCAGAGAATCAGAAAACAGTGAACTTAGCTAGAACTAAGTGGAAAATTCTTCCAAGATGGCTTCTCTCTTGACAGAAGGATATACTGGCTTTGTCCACAACAGCTTTAGCTAAAGTGTACCCTTGCAGAAATGAAGCATAAAGTTTAAACGTTTTCCTTGTTGGAGAGGATCTGGAGTGATCTGTATACTGCTAAATTTTATCAGTAAACTAAGATCTGAAACAACTCTGTATATTGTTGTTGTTCTATTACTGCTACTACTACTACTACCATTACCACTAAATTTCTAACTTGCCCTTTCCTGACCAGGTCAGGCTCAGGATGGCTAACAATAATAAAAGTACATTAGGGCTGTCGATTCAATTCGTCGCGAACCGAAAAACAGCCAAATTTCCTCTGATTCGGCGGTTTTTAGTTTGGATGGAACCGAACTCAAAAAAGGTTGGAAAACGGAGAGCCAAATTCAGCGAATTTGGGGTGTTCAGCGAATAAATTCAGCAAATTTGGAGTTCGGCACAGCAGCATAACAGTCAGTTAGTAAGCAGCATTCTCCTGCAGCCGATCGGTGGCCAAGCTGGGTCTTCTTCTGGCCAATCAGTTTGAGCAATTGAGTGCATGAGCCCAGCTGCTGCGCAGCCCGGGAAAAGAAAGAGAGAGTATCTGTTTGTGTGTGAGAGAGAAATCCCTGTGGGGGGGGTGCTTGTGCACATTCGCTCCTTTCCGTGGCTGCAGGGGGCACATTTTTGGGGGTAGAGACCCCAAACTTTCAGCGGAGCTTCAAAGGACCCTTTTTGTGAGACCCCCCACGTTTTGTAAACATTGGGTCAGGGGGTCCCGAGATATGGGGCCCAAAAGGGGTCCACCCCTTAATGTGCATTTTTATTCCATTTAAAGCACACATCCGCTCCTTTCCGTGGCTGCAGGGGGCGCATTTTGGGGGGTAGAGACCCCAAACTTTCAGTAGAGCTTCAAAGGACCCTTCTTGTGAGACCCCCCAAGTTTTGTAAACATTGGGTCAGGAGGTCCCGAGATATGGGGTCCCCCCTTTTCCCTATTGGGATGAATGGGATCAGCCAATCCTGTGTGCATCTCGAGAGCGGCAAATCCAAGGCAAAACCTCCCGTGCTTAAATGGAATCGTATTGGATTATCCAGTCCTCCCAGTCCCTCCTGATGGAACAGAAGACATCCACAGTAAGACCCCTTTGGGGGCTTTAATCTATAATTTTTCTCCTGTGTGTGTGTGGGGGGGGAAGTAGAGTCTGTGTGTGTGTGTGGGGAGGGAGCAGTTTCTGTGGGTGGGGGGGGAAGCCAAAGGGGGCTTTTGCCTGTTCTGTCTGGGGGGGTGCCCCCTCGAGTCTCTCTCTCCCTGGTTTGAGGGGGGGCTTCAGTTGTGTGTCCTCAGGTTTTCCCTCATTCATAAGATCGGTTAGGTCTATTTTGATGCTTGCTCAAAAATTGTTTTCAAATTGTGACTTAAAGAATGCATTTGCCTGGTCCTGAGTCCGATGCAAAAGGGGAAATTTCACCCCCTCCTGCTCCTGATGCTTAATTAGCATGCCTCTGTCCCTTTCCATGGTTTGCAAACTCCCAGGCGTCAGGTGTTGCTCTGCATGGTTGCAAAAATGTTGCTTTGCAAGGTTGTGTTGCTTTGAATGGTTTGCAAACTTCTTCTGTCCCTTTCCATGGTTTGCAAACTCCCAGGCGTCAGGTGTTGCTTTGCATGGTTGCAGACGTGATGGTTTGCATGCTTGTGTTGCTTTGCATGGTTTGAAAACTTCTTTGCACCTGCCCCGCCCTTGCTCCCTGCAGCTCAGCTGTTTGTCGGGGCTGGGAGCTTTGAGTGGGCGGCAAGCTCTGCTAATTGCAAATGCACATTAAGGAAAGGGGGACCCCTTTCGGGGCCCATATCTCAGCCCCCGCTGAGATCCAATCTTTACAAAACTTGGGGGTTATTGCAAGAAGGGTCCTTTGAAGCTACGCTGAAAGTTTGGGACATCTACCCCCAAAAATGCCCCCCGGAGCCACGGAAAGGTGTGGTTGTGATTTTAATGGCTTTATTCGGCTGAATTTTTCCCCGAACTCCGGACCTCATGCCGAATTGCACGGACCCAAAGCGGGGGAGTTCGGACTTCGGCTTTTCCTGAATAAAGGAAATTTGGCCAAATTTTGCCAAATCCGAATTTTACCGAATTTTTTTTTCAACAGCCCTAAAGTACATAATCATATTAATAAATATCATAACTAATTAAAAATACATCATCTAACAGATGATGCCAAGGTGGTAATCCCCTTTATCCAATGGGTGAACAAAAGGGGACACAACAGCATAACAAGGACATATACCCCAAGTGGGCCCAGAAAGGGGGAGGCCAACTGATGTACAGGCCTCTCTGTCCTCAACCATAGGCCTGGCGGAACAACTCCATATTACATGCCCTGTGGAACTGAATCAAAGCCCACAGGGCCTGGGTCTCACTTGACAGAGAGTTCCAGGGCTAGGGCTGGAAAAGCCCTGGCTCTGGTTGAGGACAGCCGGATAGGTTTCATGCCAGGGATCACCAGCAAGTTGGTTCCAGATGAGCGCAGTGCTCTTTGGGGGCGGTATATTGGGAGAGATGGTCCCATAGATATGGTGTTCCCAGACTGTTTAGGGCTTTGAAGGTCTATAACAAGAACTTGAAGCTGCTCCAGTATTCAATCTGGAGCCAGTGCAGCTGACAGAGCACAGGTTGTATATGTGCTCTCCAAGGGGTCCCTGCCAGGACTCTCTGCATTAAAATTTTCTCACTCTGTGTCTGTGAGCAAAGTTCTGTCATGTGGCTTCTGACTTATAGTGATCTTACGAATTAATGTTCTTTAAAATGTCCTATCATTAACAGTCTTGCTCAGATCTTGCAAACTGAGGGCCATGGCTTTCTTGCTTGAGTCAATCCATCTGATGTTGGGTCTTCTTCTTTTCCTGCTGCCTGCAACTTTCCCTAACATTATTGTCTTTTCCAGTGACTCTTGTCTTCTCATAATGTGAACAAAGTGCTATAGCCTCAGTTTAGTCATCTTGGCTTCTAGGAAGAGTTCAGGCTTGATTTGATCCAGAACCCATTTATTTGTCTTTTTGGAGGTCCATGGTATCTGTAAAACAGCACATTTCAAAGGAATCAACTTTCTTCCTGGTAGCTTTCTTCATTGTCCGACTTTCACATCCATACATAGTAATGGAGAATACGGTGACATGAATTATCTTGATTGCCAGCAACATATCCTTACACTTAAGAATCTGTTCTAGTTCCTTCATGGTTGCCCTTCCCAGTCTCAATCACCTTCTGATCTCTTGGTTGCAGTCTCCCTTTTGGTTGATGATGGAGCCAAGGAATAGAAAATATTGAACAATTTCAATTTCTTAATTGTCAATTTTAAAGTTGTGTAATTCCCATGTTATCATTAGTTTTGTCTTGATATTCAGATGTACTCCTGCTCTGGCACTCTCTGCTTTAACCTTCATCAGTAGGTGTTTCAAGTCTTCACTTTTCAGCCAGTAATGTGGTGTCATCTGCATATCTCAAATTGTTGGTGTTCCTTCTACCAATTTTTACTTCACTTTCATCTAAATCGAATCCATCTTTCCTTATATGTTCTGCATATAGATTGAAGAGATGAGGAGATTAAACACATCCTTGTATGACGCTTTGGCAATTGGAAACCATTCTGTTTCTCCATATTCTGTCCTAACAGTAGTCTCTTGTCTGTAGTATAGGTTGTTCATCAAAATAATCAGATGCTGTGGTATGCCCATTTCTTTTAAAATCAACCATAGCTTTTCATGATCCACACAGTCAAAAACTGGTACAGAATACAAAAAAAAATGTATTTGGCAAGAAGTGTAAGGCATTAAATGAAGATTGTACTACCAACTTTATAATACTGAGAGTCAAATCAGATTTTACATGTAAATGTGTATGTAACATCACGGTCCTTTTAAAATTGAAATAAAAACACTCCCAGAGGGGTAATCTGGAATAAGAGAAATAAATGAGAGGAAGTTTAATCCGTTCTCCACCCATTGCTTTCCCACTTCATGCATCTTTTACCAAAAAGATGGGTAGGGGGACTGCTAGGCAAGCACATAGTGAAGGGAAATGGAAAGCACAAGGATTAAGCACCCAAATGAATCTCTAATTCCAACTCCTCTTCTAGAGATTGATTCTTCTGTTTAAAAAAGACATCACATCTGTGTATATTATTATGTTTGGCCATTAGCAGCAAAAGTAATCCCACTCAAAATCTGAGATGCACAACACTGATCCTTGAAAAGTCTAGAATAATCTCTATTTTCCAGTTATTATGGCATCAAATTTGGAAGGAAAAGTGTAATATTGTATATAGAATAAAGTATACATTGTATAATTTATTGCTATCAACAGTATACATTTTAATTATCTACAATTTAAAGTGCAAAAATCTTTGTAGGTTATTGTGCAAAATACCTAATACAGAATGTATTGTCAGTAGACTTTGGGTGATAAGACTGGTATACAAAGCATACCATATGAGCACTTAAACACACGACAGGCCAAACCTTGACTGTACAAATGGAAAACAGAGATTCACCTACTTGAGAACTGGATAGAGAAACCAGATTTGCTGATGAAGAAGTCACTGTCAAACTGTAAGGTCAGTGAGTTGAATGTGCTATAAATGTCCTCGGGAAGAGCAGACCCACTCCACTCTTTCAGTAGAATACTGCTTTCAACAGGTCCATCCCACACCTTTAGGATGTCATGAGCCACTTCAGTGTCAAAAACAATAAAATGCAAGCTGCAAGTGATAGAATAACATAAGATATGTGTCATTCTGGGCCACCTCTGCTATGTTGTATTTGAACAAAAAGTACAGATTAAGGAGTGACAGGTCAAGAAAACAAGGGCCACAGTACACACAGAGTCAAGAATGCTTATTGAATGCAATGAGTGATATATTATATCTAGCACAAAATAAGAAATTTTGTGCAACTGCAAAGAGGGGGGGATTACTGCCATCATTCTCCACTGATTAGTAGCAGACACATCCGAGAACACCAGCTAACACTTAAGCATTTAAGCATTTATTTCATGCACCTCCATTAGAGACTAGGTTTTTAGGGGGGCTAAAATTAGCAATTTAAGCCACAAGAACTGCATGGAAAAGCCTAATATCAAATAAAAGCCTGGGTGAAGAAAGGTCTTCATCCAGGACTGGAAAAACAACCAACCTGGCACTAGATAAGTCTCCAAGGTGAAGTTATTCCAAAGTTGCGTTATCACCACTGAAAAAACCCTGCTTCTACCTTTGAACTTGTGGGTTCTTTAGATATCCAATATTTAAGGCTTTAAAAGTAATACACTTTAATAAACAAGCAAGTAATAAACAATCTTTCCATGCAGCATTCTTCTTCAATTGATGTTTCTGAACCATGTTCACAGGCAGTCCTGTATAGAGCATATTACAGTAATATAACTTGGATGTGATCAGTACATGGATAATTCTGGCCAAATCCTGTCTTTCTAAGAAGAGTCATAGCTGGTTAAAGGTGTTACATGCAACAGAGGAGATCTGCACCTCCATCTAACGATGCAGATATAACAGCACTGCAAAGCTGCAAACCGCTCCACAGAGGAACTGCAACCACTTTGGGAACAGGCTGACACCTTATACCTGGCTTGACTGGGGAGGGCATGGATCAATGGTAGAACCTCTGCTTTGCATGCAGAAGGTCCCAGGTTCTATCCCTGGAATCTCCAGTTAGAAGGATTTTGTAGTAGGTGGTGTGAAAGACCTCCACCTGAGATCCTGGAGAGCCACTGCCAGTCAAAACAGACAGCTTTAACCTTGGTAGACCAAATGTCTGATTAAGTATACAACATTATCATGTGTTCACATGGCAACATTATTGGCCAACAGTACTATCATCCTAGCTGGACTGAGCGTCATTTTACTGGCCCTAGTCCCACCCATTTCAGCCTCTTAACACTGATTCCATCTTACTTGATCCAAAGAAACAGAGCTGGATGGAATCAGTGTATGACACCTTACTCCAAAATGCCAGATGAACTCCCACAAAACATGGGGGACATGATCAATCCCCTGGGAACCCCATATCCCAAATTCAGTGGCTCAAACAGCAGCCCTCAACACCACCTTCTGGAAGCAGTCCATTAAATAGGAGCAGAACCATGAATGCCACATCCTGATCTCCATATTCGCCAACCAATCCAGAAAAAAACTGTGATCAATGGTACTGAAAGTTACTGTGAGAACCAGGTGAATCAACAGAGTGTCACTTCTGCCATCTCTTTTCTAATGGTTTCTGTTCTAAAGCCATTCTTAAGACCTGTTAATCACACTCCTTCCTTAAAGTTGCTACCAAATATTAGACATTCAGCATCAACAAATAAATGGTTTACTATGATAAGGCTGATGTTCAGCCAGCTAAATTATTCCAGTTACAAAGACCTGAATAGAACTGAAACATAAAAGTACCTATCATCCTGATATCCATGGTTTAATTTAGGTCATATATTCTGCAGCAGAAAGCCAAATAAACTTTCTTGCTGCATTCACACTGCTCAGTGCAATCCTTATTTAAAAAGTAAAATAAAAATGAAATTGCATGTCATGTAAAAACAGTTTCCAGAGATAACACTTCCGTTGAAAATGTGCATCCTCTGAGACAGTTTTTCAGCTTGCTGCAATAAATGCGGACTCCAAAGGCTACTAATAGATATATATTAAATCTGTTTTCTAGTTACAGATACTTGTTTATAAATTCTTTTTTCATTCTATATTAATTTCACATTTGCCATACCTATTAAAATGCAAATGGAGCAATGAGTTCACTTGTGATTGAGTGAATGTCTTTTAGACTAATGCTGAGGGAATAATTTATCTTTTCATTTCCAGGAAGGAAAAAAAATGAAATTGTCTTAAAATATTATGATTGCCCTGAACATACATCTGTTTTTGCAAATAAGCTTTCTTTTAAAGTTTAGCCTATATACAAAAGAACATAATAGTTCTTAGAAAGCTTTTATACATGCACACACATATATAATAGTACATACTGTGATATGTCTACCATTCCTAATACATTGCATCTGGAATTCTTTCCAAATTAATCTGTTCTCCACTGAAAGGTTTGACAGTGTCATCATAAGCAGCTACATCCTTAACCGTGCAATCCTGAAGGGGGTGGTGTAGCCCCTTAGGAGCCGGCGTGACCCCAGCGCTGGTATCAGTTCCACTTGCCCAAGTAGCATGGACGCTGGCGCAGAGTGACATAATGCCAGCTCCAGGGAACAACGTGGCAGCGCAAGCCTTGTGGGTCAGCGCTGCCTCCCCTGCAGCATTTTCCTGGTGCAAGTGCTCATGCCAGCATCCAGGAGGGGGGTTCTCAGGGTGTTCCTGGATGTGGAACTGCCTTTAGGAAGCTTCCAAAGCACTTTAACTCAGGAATGCACCATTTTGCAGGCATTGAGTTATGTCTGCAAAATAAGTGGCACAGCCCCATGAAACTCAATGGGGGAGTTTCACAGAGATTTTAGAAAGGTGGATTTTACAATTTTATTTACAGCAAGGGAAGCCTCTCAGCAGGCTGCCCATCCATGGAAGTAAATTGGCTTAGACGGGTGTAATTCTGTTTAGGAAGGCAGTAAGGTAAGTTTTGTTACTGTGAATACAGAAATGTGTTCTCTATTGATGAGTGCATTTAAAAAAAGGTAAAGGTCTCCTGTGCAAGCACAGGGTCATTCCTGACCCATGGGTGACGTCACATTCCGACGTTTACTAGGCAGACTATGTTTATGGGGTGGTTTGCCATGGCCTTCCCCAGTCATCTACACTTTACCCCCAGCAAGCTGGGTACTCATTTTACTGACCTCGGAAGGATGAAAGGCTGAGTAAACCTTGAGTCGGCTACCTGAAAACAACTTCCGTTGGGATCGAACTCAGTTCGTGAGCAGAGCTTGGACTGCATTACTTCAATTTACTACTCTGTGCCACAGGGCTCTTTTGATGAGTGAATTACATACAACTAATCCTTGTAGCCAGATTTTACAGATCAGATTTACCTATAGTAAGACCAACAGTTTCTTGTGCTTCTATTGCTAATGCCAGATCCTGTCCTGGGAAGCAGAGGTGTTAGTATGAGATAAGGTGCAAGAAGGTATGGTGGGACCTGTTTTCTACCTTGCCCCACTTTCTTTCTCCATCATTTAAGGACATGCCAAAAAGAAAGACTGTGTGATGGCACAATCATTAATGCTGAGCACAGTTATGACTTCAGTACAGAAACTGAATTCTTATTTCTGACCTTCCGAGTGCTTTTAAGACACAGAGATGAAGACATATACCCACTCTCATTTTCTATCATAAATATATACCAACAACAGCTCATGGTTCAAGAAAAAAATGTTTTTTAGGAGTTTAGTACAATATATCATACATATTGCAACAAGATACTTTGCATTTAAAAGAGGAAGGAATCGTTTGATCACTTAAATGCAGAAGTTAGGTAAACATATAATTCTAAGCCCTGGTCCATGCTAAATTTATTAACTGAATTATATGCATACCTAATTGTTCTCCCTGGGTCTGCTTCTATAATCCAAGTGCAATGAAGATTATTGTCATACGGAGCGGGATAACCTGGAGACAATATGCGTCCTGAAGTAGCAGCATGAATTCGTCCACCACACTCAGCTGAAAAGAAAAAAAGAAACCCTTCAGTGATCAGAAAATATGAAGCATCTAAATTGCAGAAGGATTTGGTATGTGATGCAGAACTGTTAGATTCAGTAATCCCTAGTTGCTTGTACTTGGTGAGATGAGCGGACAAGTGTATGAAAGGAAGAGTCACTATGATATGAAATAAAGTTGCAAGTGTTTAATGAATTCTTGTAATTTATCTAAATATTACATATAGCTAACTGAAGATTTAAAAAGCTGAATTGAAAGGTTTCATACTAATTTTTGAGCTGAAAAATAAGGGAACAGAACAGAGTTCTACAGCTTAGTGTAACAGATAAGAATCTGTTGACATACAAAAATTTCATGAGCTAAGCACTATCTGTATTGCACTGTTTATTATATTTTTGGCTACTGGGATTTATCTGCTCTGAAAACATGCTGATATTAATGAAACTTTAATTAAATAACTTATTCTGCTAATCAGAAGAACAGAATAGCGTGACTAAAAAGAAATCAGACATGCATAATATTTCCTTGACTAGTAAGCCCCAGGTTTTGGAATGTGATCCGACCCAAGTATCTCTGACAACCCATTAGGTGAAGAAGATATTTAAATGGTAATTTTGCCCATTTCTAGAATTATCCCTAGATTTAACAGCCATTGGCTATTCATCTGCCATTTCGCACTTTAAAAAAAGGAGGAAATTAAGATTAATTTTTCTTTACAGTATAAAGAGAAATGTTATCACATCTCTCATGAAATTCACCAGTCTACTTGAAAGCAGACAATGCAGTCTCCACTTCTCAGAAAGTGTCATTAGCTGTTTTATCCAGGGAGTGATATATTTATCTCATGCAATATTATTTTGTGAACATGCTAAAACATTGTGGGCTAGGGAGTCTACTTGAGCCAGACAAAATTGGTATTTTTGTTATTCTGCAATAATTTTATTATATCTCCCTTGCATCTCAGCTGAGTCTAAGGCATTACGCCTTGCTAATAAGAAAGCTTGTCTAAATCTATGGATTTCTAACCAGCAGAAATGGTCTGGCCAGGAAAAAGTTCTGTTAAGGGTATCTTAAACACTAGGGACCAATCCTAATTTAAGATTTTATTTTGTAATTGTTTACAGCTTGCTTTCCAAATACTATTCCTTGCAGCTTTCAATTACTCTATTGGGAGGGGAAATCTTTTGTCTAACCTGCCAGTCCAAGTGGACAGAGATATCTGAGATTATCAACTGAAACATATCAGGAACTGTTGATGGCTCAAAGAACTGAAATTTAATAACATATTGATTTATAATAGATGATAGGTTTGGAAGCTTCTATCCTAATCATAGAGTGCAGGTGGAGATACCCAGCAAGTTTCTAAAAAAAATTAACGTGAAGACTATCAAGATGTTCTGTATGGCCAGTGGACCAAACTAGAGCAGCATATCTAACAATCAAATGTATGATTGCTCTATACAGGGTCATAAGGGCAGGTACACATTGCCCCTCCTTTGCAAAAATAGATTTTTTAAAGGACGATAAAGGAGGAATTTAACTTTTGCATTAACATATGGATATACAAGTCTCAAGAAAGATTGTACATAAACATGTCCCCAAGGTACTTAAAATTTCTTACTATCTCTATAGAATTTCCCCTCAGAGACAAGAAACACGCCCTTTTAAATTTAGATTTAGTGAAGATTAAAACCTTAGATTTATCAAAATTTATTTCTAAATATTCTTTGGTGCAATAATGGTAAAACTTGTTTAAATTTTTCACTACACCTGGGAGTATACAGGCTAACAGCACTAGATCATCTGCATATGTGAAGTATGGTACTGGCTGGCTACATAGTTGAGGAGAACAGGATATATGATCCTGGCTAGGTAGAAACTCATTTATGTATAAATTGAATAAATTTGGGCTTAGGATGCAGCCCTGCCTTACACCTCTTCTTACCTTGATTGGGTTCGAGAGGGTAGAGCTACCTGGTATACAAATCAGTATAAGATTTTCAGAATATAAATTCCTAATAAGCATCAATAATCTGCCAAACATGCCCATATGAAAGAGTTTTTTCCAAAGTCTGACAAGAGATATGGAATCAAATGCACCCCAAAGATCAATAAATGAAAAATATAGTATGCCACCAGCTCCTCTTTTGCATTTGTTGGCCAGTGATGATAACATAAAGCAATGGTGCAAGCAAGAATGTTTTCTCCTAAATCCATATTGGACATTGCTTAAGGTGTTTGAGTCTTCAACCCACGGTTTCAGCCTACTAGCTAGGTGGCTAGCATAAAGTTTGCCAGTAACAGAGAGTAAGCTTACGGGATGATAATTAGCTGGATCATTTTTGTTCCCTTTTTTTTTTAAAAAAACACCCAAACTATAATTGCTAATATCCAACTTTCGGGTATTTCCTGATTTATCTCAGTAAATAAAGGTGCCAAAAAGGAAGCCCACCAAATTCAGCATTATTCAGGTCTACTTTTTTGCCCCCTCTTTTTTTGCTGCCATTTTTGCCAGTTTTTTTTTTAAACCCAGAAAGGTTTGTTTGTTTGTTTGTTTTTTAATTTGGCATATCTATATGCACAGCCGTAGTTCCCTAGTGGGAACATTTAACTTTAACATAACTGCTTCCACTACATGGTCTTTTTATCTCATTCATTGATTCTATGTACTGCATTTTCTGCTTTCCCCTCTTGCTTTTCTATCCATATGAACTTAACACAGATCAATTTAGTTCAAATATTAATGGTTTCTCTCTCCCTATCTTATTTTTCCCAAATAGCCCCCCAAGTATGCACCTGTGTATGTACACAGGATCCCATATCAAGGTAAGGAAGAGATGTATGTATAAAGTCTACCCATACATATTCCCCAGGTATGTTGGTAACAGAAGAAATAGTGGCAAGCACTTTGGAGGGAAGCTAACAACTGACACTATGCTTTTCAACATTTGTGACAAAGCAGCATAATCACACAAAGAAAACACATCTGAACAGCTCACCAAACCTCTAGCTCCCTGTTAGTGACTGGTGGGCAAATGGAACATAAGAAGAGCCATGCTGGATCAGACCAAGGGCCCATCTAGTCCAGTATTCTGTTCACACAGCGGCCAACGAGCTACTTCTAGGAAGCCCACAAACAGGAAGACTATGGAAGCCAAACTGGCTGTGGCTGTAAGCATTACTTCTATTTAAAATCCACTCATATTTCACATGAAATACAAACTTCTCAAATATAATCTAGTGGATATCAAATAACTCCAAAACATTCTGTCATGCTGTACAAGAATTATAAACAACTCTAAAATGGCAAGTAAATAAATTTGCTCAGAAACATTCTGCCCCTCCCTCCAGAACGACATCCTTGTACCAATAACACAAGTAAAGACCTAAATGATACACTATCAAAAGCAAAATGTAGGGGAGGGGGAAGTTTATCTTGCCCAGAACCATGTGGAAAGAACCTCATGTCATCCTTTTTTAGAAGAAGTTGTAAACTGAGCAGCCCCCTGCTAGCACTGTCCTATAAAATTATCCTAAACTGTTAGTATTCCGACAATTACTACCCAGGAGTCTTCCTTGTGGAAGCCCTAGGCCTAGAACCTTGTGTGAATGAGCAAAAGACAGCTATTACATTGCCTCTAGCATTTATATCTCATATTCATCTAGCTGGAAAATAAGAATAACCTTTTCTTTACCTTGATGGAGGGTTTTTATTCTCACATTCAATGTTGTATGCATATAATCATGTGCTTGTTTCTCAAAATCCTGGTTAAAAGTTAAGATGATGCAACTTTTGTGTTGTGTCTATGTGGTGTGCAAAACCAATGAAAGGGCAGATGAAACTTAGAAGGATATTCAATTACTTTGAATTTCCACAGTTTGAAAGTTCCCTTGAGCGAATTTGAAAGGGCACAGGAGACTCAAACTACATTTTACATTGAGTTCCTTGATTCTTTTATCATTTTTTTTAACCCAAAGCAGACTGTGACAGATTGCTTTGAATAGATATAAGGGCAGGCAGAATCTGCTTAACTCTCTCACTCCCAATCCCTGTTGAGGTCAAAATCATTCTCAACAAATTACTTTTTTCCACCAGTTGAAGAGCGAACTCATATATTGTCTGTATCTTTCCCTCACAGGTGGAAAAGCAGTGTGTGTGGAGGGGGGGGGATTTCCCCATTGCCTTTCTTCTCAGTCTCTGTGTATCTTTCCTGTCCCAAGTTCAATCTATTTCATCATTTTTGTCCTTTGACAAAAAAGATGAAATAGACTGAACTTGGAACAGGAAAGATAAATGTATGAGGTAGGGTTACACAGAAATCGATGCACTTGTTAGGCTATAGCCAGTGATCTGTCAGTAGAAAGTGTGTTGACCACTGTGGATTTTCCCAGTATCAGTCTTTCCATCAGTCCTTTTCAGCACCACAAAAAATTATTTCTGGAGTCGCAGAACCCACGCAGGGGATCATGCAAATCAGGAAAAGGAATGAAATCAGCCTTATTTCCCTTTCTGTAAGTGTAAGTGTACTGATGGAAGAGAGAGGAAGGGGTAATTTTGCCCCTCCCTTCAGAACACTTCCCTAAACTGTAGAGGCTGATAGTCCACACCAGTCCCATGACTCCATATATCAACTTTCCCAAGGATAGAAAGAACTGCTAGTGGTAGGGAAAGATTTGTAATCCTCATACACATGGATTATAGATAATTAATCTTCCCATCCCTGAATGGGAGCCAATAGAAAAAAGAATCAATATAGATTGATTGTCTGGTTCTCTTGAAAACAAAATGTTCAAATCAAGAAATGTTGTTGGTATATCAATTCTACAGTTACTCCACGAGGAATGGAGAAAGCATATAGTTAATCCAGTCTTGTCCAGTAGGAACAGAAAACAAGTAGAAATAGAATCCAGTAAAAGGCCATGCAAAGAACAATACACAAATGTTAACTGCAACCAGATGGCAACTAAAATGTTGGTTTGTTAAGGAACTGACATCTAGGCAAAATATCATTTTTAACTCTGTGTGTATGTGTGTGAGTGCATATGTGTTTATGTATGTGGAAAGTGTTTATGTATGTGGAAAAGAGAGAAAACACATGTTGAAGAATATATTTTCAACTACAATTTTTTTAAAAAATCCTGATAAGAGAAGCCTCATACAAAATTAATTGGACTGTTATTGTCTGCAAAAGGCATTGATGGCTCTTCCATGAGAGGGAAAGTTTATCATAAAATAAGAACTGCCAAAGCAAAAATTAGATGCAGACAATCAGACAATAGGATTCATATAATTGTGCCTAACAAAAATGAGTCAGACTTGGGGATTCCTGTTTGGGCTAAACTGTGGAAGAATTCTGAGGGAGGCAAACAAATATCTAACAAGGCTGGCGCCATTTCTCATACATTCATACATCCTGAGCTTGCACATTTACCTAATGCAATTTGCCATAAAGACTCCTACTTTGGCAAAACATTAAAAAAAATGGAAAAATTCAAAAAGCTTTATAAAAAACTAACAAAATGTATCTGGGAGGTTTCACAGATCCATAGTTTTAATAATTACATTGAAACATATTGAGATATATTATATGCTGTTTAAGACCACTATCATAAATTAAGAAATTATAGTGTCAAATCACACAGAAAGAGAAGTATTTGCAACTGCCTAATGATGATTTAATATTAATGTCTAACATTACCTATACAAGTAGGTAAAGGTTTGTCCCACACTCTTCGATCTCCACTTAGGCAGGTAATAATATTACTGCCATGCATTGTATATCCTGGATTGCAGCTATATAAAATTACAGTGTCTGTGTAATGTCCCTCATCACGGATCTTGTAGCCATAATTCGGTGTACCAGGATCTTCACATTTCACTAAATCAAAGCCTGAAAGACAGAGAAATGGAAATAAGCAATTTTATTACTATTCTCCAAACATCCACAAAAATGGAATTTCTATTTGTACTATGAGAAGAGACAAATTAATAAATGCTATTCATTAGGATAGAAAGTTATACAAAGTAAGAAAAAACACACACACAGTGTGGTGTAGTGGTTAAATAGTGTTGTAGTAGTATCTGGAAAACCCTCCCTGCTCGCATCATAGAAGCTTTCTGGGTCTCATATCTTGAATAAGTAGTAAAGAGAGATACATTTCTTGAGTATAAATACAGTTAAATTCAGCAACATAACAACAGAACAATGTTCATGTAAACTGATAACCTGAAGTAAGCACAAAAGTGGAATGGAAGTGTTTGTACATGTTTGTTTGTTAGCCTTTGTTTTTGAAAATGTTAATAAAATATCTTTTTTTAAAAAAGAAGCTTTCTGGGTGACTATGGGTCAGCCACACTCTCAGGTATTTTATGCATGGTCGCTTTAACCTCCTTTATTCCCCTTTTCAGCCAGGATCAAATTTTTCATTATGTACGATATCTCATTCCTTGGAAGCTCAATGCTGTTTCGATGCAAAACAAAACTGGCTTTTCCCATTCCTCTTGTGGCCCGAATTAAACCGTTCATCCTGGCTCATTTCGGAGTCACAGAGTGTGCATACTCTGTTCTTGGGTTGAGCTTCCCCGCCCCATCATGCCCCACCCTTTTCCAACTCCTTCCTCAAAGCAGCATGCCAATTGTTAAACAGGGGGGAAACAGAAGATTGGCTTCTCTCACAGCCAATCACATGTGTAAAGAGGTGGGTATTCAAGTGCTTCCTGCTACCTCGAAGCTCATTCTGAGCAAAAGAAAGGCTTTTTTAAAATGAGGCTTGGATTCCCCCCCCCTTCTTTTAGGTAGCTCCGTTTTTTGTTTTTTGTTCTTAAAATGCTTTTTTATGTAGCAGTTGGGTTTGGGGGGAAGGAAATCTTCTCTCATGGGGAGCACTGCGAAGTAAGCCAATTACAGAGCAGCATTTAAAGGGGTGCATTCTAGATGTTCCAAATGATAATTGCCGCACTTGCTATGTTAGTATAACCCCTATATCAATAAGCTGTTGCTGTAACAAGGAGTTACTTTGAATTCCCTTTGCTTAAGAGAAAGCATTTAAATAAGTACACAAACCTTTACACTGTCCGAGACTTGAGGAAGATTTGCTTCTTATTGCACCAGTTTAACAGATTATACAAATTGTGGCTTCTCAAAAAGCCTTGACAGTGAGTGGCACTAAAGGACACAAGTCGGACACAGGCTCCAATAGCATGAGGATGATAAATATCCTTATTTCAGTAAAGTGATTGTCAGGAGCTATGGTGAGAAAGTGTGGGAACAACTACCAAGTCTAACAGCGCAATCCTAAGGGGGGATAGTAGAGGTGTGCCCAGGGACAGTGCAGATGGGCCACCTCCTGATAGGTTTGGTGCTGGTTGCAGCAAGCCAAAAAAGTTATTTTACTGAAAACCCCGTGAAACTGCTCCACACAGTTCCACGAGACCATGCCTCCCTTTTTACAGGTGCAAGTTTGCACCAGTAATAGGAGGCATTTCCAGGGTGAAAGGGCTTAGGGAGCTGACTAAAGTCAGACCTGCCCCCGGGGACTCCCCTTTGATGCCGATACAAGCCCTTGTGCCGGAGAAACACTGCCATTGCAACTGCACCGGTGTCCATGTGTGGTGCTGCCGTGCAGCTCCCCAGCATTAGCGTAAGTGGCCTCACGCCAGTCATAGTGCCAGTTTAGCTGGCGCAAGGGGAAGTAACACCAGTGCAGGGGTCATGCCGCCTCATGAAGCCATTCACCCCCACTTAAGGGTTGTTCTGTAAGTCTCTCTCTTTTGCCCTGACTTATCCTTTAAGGAAAAGTATATGGAAAATAGAAACCATGTCTCCACAAAAATCTATGGCACATGTTATTATTTATTTTATTTCTAACCTGCCTTTCCCGGCCAAAGCCAGGGTCTTACCATTAAATTACACACTTTTCCACCATCTACAGGATCTCTTGGATCACATCTACATTGGCCATCAGCAATTTGATTTCATTATAAAGTTTTGTTTTATCTATTATATCTTTGTCCTGCTTTTGGCACAAGATCTTTCTCTCAAGCAGCTCACAGCAATTAAAATTCAGTACGCAATGCTGTTAACAAGTATACAAGGGAAGAAGAGAGGAGAGAGGGATGTGGCGGTGACAGATCAGTCTGTGAATGATGAAACAAAGAGGCAAGTTGTTAACAGGAAGTAGTGTCAAGCTGGTTTTCCATTTATGTTCTTTCAAGGATGGACCAGTGGTAACTCTCCAGCAACTTTTATTCCCCTGGCCATTGAAAGAGGCCAGAGTACTCTATCGCTGCAGTCATAGAACAACTACCAATTAGAACAGAATATTTTCAGGGAGAAAATGATTATGACCTTTAAAACCTTTCATGGCCTAGGACCCACGTATTTGAGGGACTCTCTCCCCCATATGTTCCTGAGTATCAGTTACAGTCTTTTGGTTCTTCCTCTGTTTACAGCTGTCTACTTGTCAGCTACTGTAGCCTGTTCTTTTTGTACAGCGGTGTTCTAAGTTTTTAGGAGTTACTGATATCAGACCATATAGACATCCATAAAGAATCCCCCATATTTCAATAAAATTCAAACGGGGCTCCAGCAAGGCGTTTCCCCAGCGTGACAATAGGGAAGCAGCTTGAATACTCCATCTAAACCACTTCCAACCATAAAAAAGGAAAACAGCCCAAACAGGAGTTAAATGAATTAGTCCCTTCTAGGGGTGTGCATTCAGTAGAGCTGAACCAGAAAATAAAATGTTGTTGTTTTTTTAACTACAATAAGCAATACAAATCCTGAAAAAGATGGGAAAAAATCTGCTTTTTTCTAGGATCATTTTGGGATCACCAGCTACAGCAGTAAAAAGGGAAGAAATCCCTTTTTGAAGAGAACAAACAAACAAACATCCCACTTCAGCATATTTGTGTCGAATCCCACAGCACTTTAAAGTTGAAATCCCCCCTTTATTCTGTTCCATTATAGCCTATGGGAATCATTCTGGGACTCCGGGGGACGTTTTTTAAGGTAGAGGCAACACATTTTCAGTATAGCTACTGGTGAATCTCCTTTCAAGAACCCCCACTCCCATGTTTGGTAAAGATTGGGTCAGGTGGTCCAATTTTATGGGCCCTCATTTTTCCTCCATTAGAAACAATGGAGGATGGATGGGGCCTTTCTCCTGAGCACCTCAGCACCCAAGATGGGTAACAATACAAAAAATAAAACAAATATTAAAAATAACAGGTAGAAAAACATTAAACCAGTATAAAAAACACCTTGTGCTCTGCAATAATAAATATTCTCTCTCTGGCCATACTTATACTGCCCCCAAATCCTTATAAAAAAACTGGCCATACTTTTTTGGAATTATAAGTCTACTTGGGGCAGAGTATAAATTTTTCACTAAATAATTTATATAAAGCAAGCTTCCTGCTGTTCCTCCTTCTCTGGCTTATAGCTGGTTTTCTTCTTGACATGGTGGTCTTAGTAGGAGAAAGTGTGTGTAGTCTTCTACTGGCCATTGGTCCTCAGTTTGGTAGCAGAGACCACTGTGTTCTTCCCCTCACTTCTGCAGTTGCAAGAAAAATTGTTACTGAATATATTAATTGCTGTTCAATCTATCCACTGGAGTTTTCAATTCCCTGGATATGTATTCTTAAATATTCAACAGATTTAGGGTTTAGTTCCTTTGAATGAAGTGAAAAAAAGAACTCTGTGCGTACTTCGACTGTCCCGTTAAATTCAACAGAACTCCAAATGGCTTTAATTTTGTATTGTGTCTATACTTTTCAAAAAGAACATTCAAGAACCACTACGAGAGGCAAGGGCAATTATAATTTCATCTCCCATGACTGAGACTCTTGTTTCTCAAGTGTCTTTTTCATTTCAGAGCTAATTGCATCTTGAGCTACAAAAAAACATTTCTCATTTTGCTTCATTACCAATAACGGAGAAGATTCCCAATACATTTCTGTTCACTGAGAGACCATAGCAAAGCAACAGTGGCTAAACTTGTGGTGAGATATATTCAAGATCTGTGACCTAGACCCATTTGAGATGTGACCTCATTATTGGCTTCTTTATATTTATTTATTTATTTATTTACTTACTTACTAAAAAAATCAAGTTGACTACTTGTAACTTGAAGTAATACTAACCTGTACAAAGAATGAAGAAATTGGGTCTAAAAACCTTTTCCCAAGGGGAAGCCATGCTAATCTGTTGCAAGCAGAACATAAAGAATCTAATGACACTTTGAACATCAGTGCAATCCTATGTGTAATTACTCCTGTTTAAATCCATTGAAATCAAAAACTTAAATGGAAGTAACTACATAGGACTGCAGTGCAAGGGCTGGATTTTACCGTAGCATACCCAGAAAGAGTATACCCCACAGGAGGATCTTTGTCATCTACCCCATTCCCCAGCAGCCCCATGTGCCACTCAAAATCCTCCTCTGCTGAGAATCAGGGGATCCTCAAAAGCAAAAAGCACCATGGTGGAAGAGGCTATATAGGGATGAGAGGCTCAGCTTGCTTTGCTAGAGGACGCATGAAATGGCAATCTCCTACTTGCCCCTCTTCACTGCAGTCCTCCAAGGCCCAATTCATCAGATGCATGAGGAAAAAAACTGGAAAGGGGGAGGTCTTTCTTCTATTTTTACCTGTTATAAATATATTTGTACCAGTAATACTTATTATTAAGCCTGCCAGGCTGTTGTCATGGTTCAAAACGGCAGCGGGATAATTTTGTTGTTGTTGTTAAAAAAAGCAATAGTGGCGGTATTGCTCTGTAACTTCCAGAGAAAATCCAGAGGCAGCATAGTTAGCTCTAGGAATTTCCAGAAACACTGTGGTTTCACCAGAGAGTTTCTGGTGGTTCCTAGAGCTACCCCACATCACTTCCATGTTTTCCCCTAAGTAACATAGCAATATGGCCAATATTACACCCCCATGTTCCCACCCACAATTCTCCCAGGTTGCCAGGCTTGGTCTGGCAGCCCTACTCATTACAGAAATATAACTTTGTACCTATTATAAATAAAAACAGATATATGTTCAGATCTTCCCATGTGCTTTGCTGGTGTATGTCTGAAAACAAGAGAACATTTCTAAATGTGTGATCTGTGAGTCAAATGACTGCAATCTGAACTTACTAGGGATTCTCAGCAACAGATGCCAATCATCCAGACATGGAAAACATGATGAATCTGTTTATTTGTGCAGGTACTTTGATAGGAAGGTAATAAGCACTCTCAAAAAAACGGCAGGGCACATTTGAGCATTATTAGGCAAGATTGCACTGTTTACTGTGACAAATGCTGTACTCAAAGAGGACACATATCATTGTAATGTATAGAGATTGATACACTGCAAGTCAGAAACATTATATTTAACTGCCTGTCAGTTTTGTTAGTGGCAAAATATCATTGTTTATCAACACAATGGAATTTTAAAATATTTAATGTAAGTGGACTGCCCGCAGGGCTGTAGAAGCACTCACAGACTTGCATGCCACTACAATTCCACCTTGCCATACACAAAGAAAAATAATAAAATATATATTTATCATTCAGCCAAAAAGTGACACCTAACAATATACTAGATCATAATTTCCTAAGAAAGAATATGTAAGCAAGAATATATTTAAATGCTGAACTAGAATTTTGCCACTGCTGATACCTATGTCTCCTTAGGCAATACTTCACAGCAAGTGGTCAAGTCACCCTTGCTATGAATGCCCTTTCCCTCTTGGAAATACTGGGGGGGGGGGGAGCTGGAGGAAGGCTGAAGATTAATGTAATAGAAAATGAGAGTTAACACTGCTGGGAATGCATCATCAGCTTTCTTTTTATATCAATATCTATCTCTTTCTATTTCCAAAATGCTAACAAATTAAACTCTGATACAAAAACTAGAGCCAAAGGGAGACAGCCAACTAATTCTGGTTTTGTCCTTCTCCTCCTCTGTTGCAATGATACTAGAAAACATGAAAGCATTGATCCCAATTCTGCTGCCAACCTGATGTACTCTCTCCTATCCCTACTGTGATTGCAAAAAAATAAGGCCCCTTTCAAATGGCCCTTATAATCCCTTTTAACAGCCAGTTGCTAACAGATTTTTTTCTACCATTTCTGACACAACCATTTTGGCTCCTGGCAGCTAATGAGGGGTGTTTTTTTTAACCTTTTCAGACAAAGCCGCTTGTGTCCCATTGGTAGTGTTGCCAACCTCCAGATACTAGCTGGAGATCTCCTGCTATTACAACTGATCTCCACCCTATAGAGATAAGTTCACCTGGAGAAAACGGCCGTTTTGGCAATTGGTCTCTATGGCATTGAACCCCTTCTCCTCTCCAAACCCCACCTCCTCAAGCTCCGCCCCAAAAACCTCCCGCCGGTGGCAAAGAGGAACCTGCCAACCTTACCACTCATTGGTATCCTGGAGCTCAGCCTTTTTAAAAAATGAAAACTGCTTTCTCTTTGAGGTCCATCCACATCAATACATTAATTAATCGGGCAGAGAGCCATTCTTATGGCTCCTTCTGAGTCCTCCATCGGTACAAATGTATTGACTAGCCCTATCAATGTTTCTTCTTTCCCCGGGGAGGAAGAAGGGGAAGAAAATGTAACAAATTAGCTACTCTCTTAAATGGAGATCTCTCATGGCTACCAAGGCCCAAATGAATCCGTGAACTGTCTCATTAAAGCCTCCATTTCCCCCCTACATGGAATTGGGTCCATACAATAAAATGAATCCAGGATTTTGCCTGGAGGAAGGCTGAAGATTAATGCAATATAAAATGAGAGTTAACACTATTTACTATTTCCTCTTTCCCTTCCCTGAAGATCCCCATAGCCTCTCCCCCTTTCCTGCTCCCTTCTCCTTTCCCATTCACCAGCCAAACTACCTTGATCTCCCCACCCCCCTTCAGCTTTCACTCTTTCTGCATTGGCAGCCTCTACCTAGGAGAACACTGGCCTATTTATGCAATGCTAGCTACGGGCTGGACCCAGCTGAATGGTAAGTCTCGCAAGACTCATGGGGGGCACCTCATTTTCCCTTGTATCCCTCTCCCCACACTACTTTCTCTTTCCCTCTTTTTGACAAACCCCATATTCTCTCTCCTTTCTCTGCCTCCTTCTCTCCTTTTCAACCACCCATAAACATACCCTTTACTGCCCATCTTCAGATATATTTATTATTTACTTAAATTATATCCTTCCTTTCTCTACAATGAGGACCCAAGGCAGCTTGCCATCACCTACTCCTTTTTATCCTCACAACAACCCTGTGAAGTAGGTTAGGCTGAAAGTATGTGACTGGCCCAGGCCACCTAGTGAGTTTCAGTGACAAACTGGTGATTCAAAGGTAGGTGTTCTAGACCACAGTTTGAAACTGTAACCACTATACAACATTGGCTTTCATGCGGTGGCTGCTATTTAACTGTAGCAAACAGACAGTCCTGGATGAGTCATGCAAGTTAGGTGATAGCAAGTAGCTCAGTAGTTGCTGCCAGGCCTGGCTCCAATGAGTCCTTCTTCAAAGGCAAAACAGCCCTAGAACAGACCCAGCCTCTTCCCCTGCCTTTCACTAACAGGAAGCAGACTGGAAGGCTAGCAATACTGTTGTGGTTGCCTAACAACAACTATTGAAGACATTCATTTCCTAAAACAATAGGTGCCCCTTTTATCATTGGAGGTGTTAATCCCCCGATTTTCTCCCCCCCCTTTCTTTTAGATTTCAGATTTTTTTCTGAAAATGTGGGATATTTTTTTCAGCTTTGTAGAAAGATCTATTTTGTCTGTTTATGGCTCCAGATTCTGGATTTAAGTATCCATAGATTTGGCCACTTTAACAATTATATTAGATCAAAGCTTCTTAAACTGTGGGTCACGACCTCATACGGAGTCGTGTAACTGAATGCGGGGGTCGCAAAAATTGATTTAATATCAGTAAATGTTTGATTTGTATACCTATTTTATATACCTATCTACCCAGGGTCACATAAAAATTTCTCGGGCAAAAAGGGGTCGTGAGTGGAAAAAGTTTAAGCCCCGGATTAGATAGTAGACAAAATCCAGACTGATATATTTAAGGCACCCCTCTTTATTTGGAAATGGCTATTGTGATCAATTGTTGACTCTTTCATACAGACCAAGACAAAGGGAGATAACCAAGAGAGGCCAAAAGACATTTTCTTTCTCTACAGAATTCCTACTTCTGTTGTGTTTTATTATCATGCCAGGCAGTCTCTCCCTTTAAGGGCATTCTGTGTTATATAAATGCCAGATGAGCTATATTTCTGTATTGTCAAATGACAAGATATCTTTCAAGGTTATAAACAAGAAAAATCTGAGTTCAGGTAGTCAGGCCATAAAGGAAATATATGTGAATACCAACAGCACAATAAGATGCTCTAGCTCTCAGTGTGTCAAAATTTATCAAGTGCCTCACAGAAAATGCATTTGCTATTTTAATTCTAATTCCTCAGATTCTATAAGGGCATTTACAAGCAAAAAAGAGTTTTTAGGTTGCTGTCAGTTCATTTCAAACTCTAATCTGATCAGATTGCTTACCTGGGGTGAAGTGTTATGTAGTCTGACTGCAGAAAACATAGCAAGTTAAGCATCTCTGGCATCAGAATTATATCCATCAGTTCTCTCTCCCACACACAACTTTTCACTAAATGACAAAGGTTTATAATACTATGAAGATTATTAAACGTTCAGAGCATTTTGTTCTACCTGATATTTTGTATGGTTTGGCATACAGGAACATACTGTCTGAGAGGTATTGATTCTACTCCCTGTGTTACACATCTAGCTAATATTTGGTTGTAGGAACAGTTTCTCTTCAGCAGTTACTTATTTGTGGGAACCTTTCAAATCCTCTTTATTAGTCTTGTACATTCCACTCCTTCTATATTCTTTTTTTTGGGGGGGAGTAAAATATTCTTTTAGCGGTAACGTGTATTTATACAGTAATTTTTTGTGGCCACTAGATTTTAAACCCGTTACTGTAGCAATCCATCAGGTGATTCATATTATACCATTTTTAAGCAGTTCAAATTCAGTTGCTACTTTTGCAAACAACTAGGGGTTCAAGGTGCGACACCAAAAAAGTAGAAATCCTTAGAAATGAGAAACAGTACTTTGTAGTTTTTTTCTCCAGAAATGCTTCCTACAGAACTCCTCTTTAAATTTTAGCAATAAAGCCTCTTTTTGTTTTTAATAGGAATGTTACTAATACATGTTATTCATACTGCGTGTGTGCTAAGTGCCATCAAGTCACTTCCGACTCATGGCAACCCTAGGAATCAATGTCCTTCAAAACATCCTACCATTAACCGCCTTCTCAGGTCTTGCAAACCGAGGGCCATGGCTTCCTTTATTGAGTCAATCCATCTCATGTTGGGTCTTCCCTTTTTCCTGCTGCCTAAAACTTTTCCTAGTATTTCTGTCTTGCCCAGTGACTCTTGTCTTCTCATAATGTGACCAAAGTACAACAACCTCAGTTTAGTCATTTTAGCTTCTAGAGACAGGTTCAGGCTTGATTTGATCCAGAACCCACTTTGCTGCCCCCTTAATTGTCTTTTGGCGGTCCATGGTATCCGTAAAACTCTCCTCCAACACCATATTTTAAAGGAATCTACTTTCTTCCTTTCAGCTTTCTTCATTGTCCAACTTCCTCACCCATACATAGTAATAGGGAATACTATGGCATTAACTTAATCTTGGTTGCCAGTGACATATCCTTACATTTAAGAATCTTTTTTGTCTTATTTCACCAGCTTAATTTAAAAAAAACAAAACAAAAACACTAAAAACATTGCCCAGGATTAACTGAGTTAAATTAAGTATGTTCAGTGAGGTTGTTTACCATATAATAATAAGCACTCATTCTACACTGACTTGAGAACCACTATGGAGTGTAGGATTCGAACCAGGGAGATCCAGGCTCAAACCTCAATTCTGTCATAAAGCTCAATGGATAATCTTAGATCCCCTCAGTTCAACCTCTTTTACACTGTCTTTGTGAGGGAGGATGACATATGTCACTGATCACCTTAGAAGAAACAGAGAATAAAAAAATGTTATATATATGTGTGTGTGTGTGTGTGTGTGTGTGTGTGTATGCTGTCTAGTATGCCATATGGCTAAAGAAATGGAGGCTACTGTTAGAATAACACAAGCTAGTTATGCTCAATGGATACACAGAAGTCCTAACAGTTTATTTTGTTTTTTTGAGACGCCAACTTCTATGTTTATCTGATCTACAGTGCTACCTTAGCTCCTATATCTGATAATTCACTGCAGAGTCAAAAGTGTTTATTTTTCTCAGGCAAAGCAGGAGGGAAAAAAATCCCTACCTGAAGCACAGGTTCACTACTCAGTATTTTGATATAAACATTGTTTTCCACTGAATGTTACAGAGGTTCTTCAAAGAAAAATTTATTATCTGTACTTCTCACAGACATATCCACTAGGGGTGTGCATTCGGCTAAAGCCAAACTGAAATAACCCTGAAAAAATACCTTATCAGTATTTTGGGGGATTCTTTATACTGGAAAAAAAAATGGTGGCAATTTAAGGGAGTCAAAAAGTGGATCCCGGATAATGCTGAATTTTGTTGGTATTAATCAGGGCCGTTTGGGCCTCACTGCTATTATAAAATACTTTTTGGGTTTATTAAACCCAAACCTGAAAAATTCCAGCCTCCCCTCCTTCTCTCTTCCACCCCCCTACCTGTTGGCTGGGTCTGCTCCACCGCTGCCTCCAAAATCCACATGGGTTTCGGAGGCGATGGCACAGACACAGCCAGAAAGTAAATGAGGAAGGAGGGAGGGGGAGAGAGAGCGGAGGCTGGAATTTTTTCAGGTTTGGCTTTAATAAACCCGAAAGGTTTTCAATATCCAGAAAAGGCCAATATTGTGATTTGGCTTTTTTCCTGATTTTTAAAAAATGTCCAGGTCTATTAAACCCGAAAAATACCGGGGGGGGGGGAAAGGGGTATTGGTGCACAGCCCTAATATCCACACTTATAACAGTTTAATACTATTAAGTTCAGGAAGTAAAAGTTTGTATTTCAAGACTAACACTAATTGGTCATTATTTACTTTCCAACAGTCGTAAATAAGTTGATGACAGTTCAGCAGAAAACAACAAATGTAATTATTTTAGAGAACAACTGGGAGAATGTGTAAGTATGCCCTGGCAAAAAATAATAATAATGTAATGGACTGAGAAAACAAGAGCATATAGTCCTGAGATGGAGCCTCACAGAGGCGTCTCAGGCCCTTTTCCTGGGTCTCCAGCCCCAGATTCAGGCGGGAGGCTGACGAAGACTCCCTCCACCAGCGTTTCCCCAGCACTTACTCCCAAGAAGGACGAGGAGGGGAACAATGACGCCGCCAACCATGAGCCATCAGCCATGCTCTTCCTTTCCTCTGCAGGGTGAGCAATGAAAGGAAGACACCAGCAGCCTGGCAACCTTGGGGCCCAAAGTGAGGGAGGAGGAGAGGAGCCAATAGCAAGCAGGCAAACACACGCCACCATGCCACGGTGCCTCAAAGGGCCCGTTGCTCAGCTGTTAGTTGAGCAGGCCTGACCTGTGAGGGGCCACAGCAACAGAAGTCTCGGCTCTGGAAGCAGGGCCGGCATGGGCTGATGTAAGCCCCGCCTCTGCCCTTATATGGACTTGGAGGTGGGATTGGAGGGGAGGAAGGGGTGGAGCCCTAGCCCAGCCAAGAATAAAAGGCAGTTGGAGCTGAGGCAGGGGAGGAGGGAAGTTAAGGGTTGAGTGGGCTCACTGGAGGCTGCGACCCTGGCTTCATCTGAGGGAGAGACACGTTCAGACTCTCCCTCAGAGTGGTCTGAGGCTGAGAAAGCTCCATTGCCTCAACCTACTCCGGCAATCAAGGCAAAAGGAGCAGGGCCTGGGGAGTCAACACTCCACACCTATTGTAACCATTTAAAAGTGTGCATGAAGAAAGATGGAAAATTGTTCTCTCTGCATACTGAATGTGATGTAAGAACCAGTTTCACGAACAAAGTTAAGTTACTTTTCTTGTTATAAGAACCACTGTTCTTAAACTCATGGGTGTCAAGCCCTATCAAGTATATCAAATAAAAACAGGGATGACAGGAGACCATGGGAGAGGACAGGAAGCACTCCTGAGGGTGAGTGCTGCTAGTGGTGGCACTGCCACTATGTTAGCTGAGTGCATGAACTGATCCATGAAAAGGCCTGAAACCTGTCCCTGAAACTTCTCCCTACTCTGAGAAGTTGAAAAAATTCAATGTGTAATATTAATGTTGTCAAAACACTGGGGGTTGTGTAGTGTCCATGGATACATAGTTCCCTCCAATATATTTTCTGGCAGCCACATTTTCTTCTCCAAGGCACCTCTTCCCCAGGGGCAAACCAGCAGCCTATTGCTGCCTGGCTGAATGCTGAGCTCCCCACACAAAGACCCTATCCCAGCCCAGTTTCTGTATTCCTCATCTCTCTGGCACTCAGCCCTCACAAACAGCCATTCCCAACACTGCGTCAACCTCACTCTACCACCCCGGGTCGCTGCCAGGCTGCAGCAGCCCTCCACCCCAGCCCATACCCAGCCCTTCTGCAGGAGCTGAAGTGCCTGGCTTTTCAACAGTGCTACTGAACTGAACAATGATGAGCTGCTGCAGAGGCAGTGGATTCAACGTGCAGTGAACAGGCTCTCCCCCACAAGAACCTTGGGGTGGCCACCTGAGCAATGGGACAAATTCTGGGCTTTACCACCTCCTTCTCCCCACATGCAGCCTACAACTCACTGGGCAAGAAGAGAAGAGGGGACAGAAGAAGAAGAGTTGGTTTTTATATGCCAACTTTCTCTACCACTTAAGGAAGAATCAAACGGCTTACAATCACTTTCCCTTCCCCTCCCCTCCCCTCCCCTCCCCACAACAGACACCCTGTGAGGTAGGTGAGGCTGAGAGAGCTCTAAGAGAACTGTGACTAACCCAAGGTCACCCAGCTGGCTTCATGTGTAGGAGTGGGGAATCAAACCCGGTTCTCCAGATTAGAGTCCACCACTCGTAACGCTGGCTCTCTCAGAGAAGAAAGGATGGAAGGCACAATGACTGCTTCTCCCAAGGCCACTTCATATTATATGGGGGGGGAGGCGACAGGGAAGAAGAGTATGCAACCCTGGGGCTTACCGCACTTTGTATTCCCAGCGATGTATTAAGAGTTTGGAAATGTTGTAAACAAATCTGTTTGCACTTTCAATGTTTTCCCACCAATTTATTAAGAGTTTGAAAGTGTTTTAAAAAATGGTGTTCACACTTACTTTGGCCCCTTCAGCTGTGAAGACGTCTTCCAACCGTTTATTGGCCGTGGTATCCAAAAACCCTTTACAAGCGGTGTATTGGTTTGCTCCGTTTAAGTGACATCACTAATAATGGGGTCTACTCCCACTTTTCCCATGTGCCCCGTGTAACGACCTGGGGCGCTTCTCAGCGTGGCGGCAGGACCCGCGAGTCTGGTGAGAAGCCCTCACCCCCCCAGCCCAGCCCAGCCAGCCGCCCTTCTTTGGGGCGCTTCTCTGCACGGCGGCGGCGGGCCCCGGGAATCCAGCGAGAAGCCCTCCCGCCTCCCCCTTCTCCGGGGAATCTGGGGGTGAGGCAGGGCAGTCTACCCCGGAAAGTATCTCCCCTTTGCCCGTCCCCCCCGCCGCCGCCCCCATCCCAGCCAGCCGTGCTGGAGTAGAAGAGTGCGGTAGGGAACACACCGGAAACGATTTATTATATAACGTTGTCCAACTTTAAAAAATCCCCTAGAAGGCTGAGTGCGGTAAGGCTCCCTCTCTGCTTTCACCCAGTGGAGAGGAGAATGCAGGAGAAGACAGGACAGGACCACCAAGGGCACCTCATACCACTGTGGAGGATGGATGGAAAAACATTCCCTGTGTCATCATTTCCCGACTAACAGTGCTATGAGGCCGGCTTAAGGGACACATCCAGCACGCCCTCCATCCTTTCCCCCACCCACATCTTCTATCCTTGCCCATCAGTCTGGGCTGCACATGAGGAGGGGGTTATGGTATACAGGCTTCCTTCAGTGTAAGTCCGCTTTATTCAGTAGGACTTGCTTCTGGGTAATCATGCATGTGTAAATCTTCTTGAAATGCAGTTTCCAAATATAATTATACTTCTGAAGTCAAGAAAAGGAACGGAGATCATCACAGAGTTTAGTAAAGCATGTGTTGTTTTACATGCATATTGAATTTGTATCTTAAGGATATGATAGTAACATTTTTGATGGTATTTACATAGATATGCTCCTTGAAGTCGCATTTGCCTCTGATCTGGGTCCAAATGTTTTGCATATTAATTAGAGTGTAGGATTAACATTTTCAAGTGGATTATATAGGGAACTCAAAAGTATTGGACCCCATGGCAGATTTTGTTTAAAGCAGTTTTTAAAAGTAAATAATTCCAAGACACCACAGGGAACATATTTAAGGATTACATGGGGGGGGGGGGTTAGCTGTTGGCATAAGGGAAAGTACTTTTTTTGCAGTTTAGATTTCCTACTGGTATCTTGAAAGGAGGGAGGGAAGATAGCATGGCACAGCCTGATCTTGTCAGATCTCAAAAGTTAAGCAGGGGCAATACTTGGGAGGGAGACCACCAAGAGAGACTTTGCAAAGCAAGGGAATGGCAAACCACCTCTGCTTCTCACTTGCCTTGAAAGCCACATGCATAAGAACATAACAAAACCATGATGGATCAGACCAAGGCCCATCAAGTCCAGCTGTCTGTTCACACACTGGCTTACCAGGTGCCTCTAGGAAGCCCACAAACCAGATGACTGCAGCAGGATCCTGCCTGTGTTCCACTACACCTAATATAATAGGCATGTTCCTCTGATCCTGGAGAGAATAGGTATGAACAGGACTAGTACCCATTTTTACTAGTAGCCATGAATACCCCCTCCTCCATAAATATGTCCACTCCCCTCTTAAAGCCTTCCAAGTTGGCAGTCATCACCACATCCTGGGGCAGGGAGTTCCACAAATTAACCCCCTTGCTGGGGTCTCCATAAGTTGGCTGCAACTTGACTGTACTTTAAGCATACACACATCTTAAAAGGAAAAACCCAGATACTTTTTTTAAAAATACCATTTTCCATCTTACTTAGTACATTTTAATATAATAGCAATTCAAATCTAGTATATTTCACATGCCTCTCAATATGTGTGATGGAAAGCTGGCATTTCCCAAAAAATGGTGCTGCTCATATATGCACAGCTAAGCTGTACTATTGTAAAGTTCAGCTATATGGTAATTCTTACTTGTATCAGAGAAGAAGTCACAGAATTGCAAGTTTATTATCAGTGTCTGCTTATGTATATGTCTAGATGTTATTCTTAACTAGGAGAAGTAACAAGGCTTCTAAGCCATATCCAGTCCATCAAGGCATTTCCAAAACACTTATATCCTTTTTTTCAGACACAGCACATTAATTTTAACTAAGGGTTGGTTTGTGAAGCCAAGATTAATCTTGCAGGTAATCTACTCAGTCCTGATTTGCCTTCACAAATGCTGGTTTCAGCAACCCTTGACCTTCCCCTGACCTCTGCAGAAAGCTGGTAACCTGTCTTGAATGGCAGAGGAGACTGAAGCCAAAGCATTGGTGCATCTTCAACCTCTTTTCCACTGGCTATCATTGCAGCCATACCCCTTTCTTCAAGCACTTGTGAATGAAGCTGCCTGGCTTTTCACATTAACCCTTTCCACACAACAAACTTAAGGAATCCAAACTCCTGTTGCTAATTTAGCTGTACCCCTCCCCTCAAACACACCCAAATGCTAATGGTCCCACCCTCATGGTTTATCCCACAACTGGTTATCTCCATCCACCCATACATACGTACATACACACACACATACATACATACATACATACTCAAAGATGCTGCCTCTGAACCATACCAGAGTATACTCTTGCAGTAGCTTTGTTACCCCATGAGAGTCCCTGGGTTCAGAGGCAGAATTTGAGGGGGGGGGCATGACAACTGAGAAATACCTGGAGATTTAGGGGTGGAAGCTTTAGGAGGGACCTCAGTGATATATAACGCCATAGAGTCTACCCTCCAAAGCAGCCCAGGAACTGATCTCTATAGCCTGTAGATCAATTGTAATTCTGGAAGATATTAACTAGAGGTGTACATTTGGCAAAGTTGAACCACTTCCCCCCCTGCAAAAAACACCTTATTGGTATTTTCCAGGGGGGGGGGGAATGTGGTGATTTAAGGGAGCCGAAAAGCAGATTCCGAATAATGCCGAAATTATTTAACATGATTCTGGTCTCTTTGGCCCCTCCACCATTAAAAAAGCTGGGGGAAGCCCCTCTCCCCTCCCTCTCCCTCCCTCTCTCTCCCCTCCCTCTCCCTCCCTCTCTCTCCTCCTCACTTACCTGAAGGCTGGCTGGGTCTTACATGCAGCAGGTGGAGCAGAGCTGGACACTGGGCTTGGCTTGGCTGGGCCCAGTATTCTGGTTTCCGCCACCTGCTACCTCTAAGACCCACGTGGAGTTTGGAGATGGCTGGAATTTTTCGAGTTTGGGTTTAACAGACCCAAAAAAGGGTATGGGAATTCGGCTTTTTTTGGCTTTTTCTAAAATTTCTGGTTTTACTAAACCCAAACCTGAAAAATATCGGGGGGAAATGGTGCACACCCCTAGTCCTAACTGCACAGGTTGCACAATTATAAATGAGGCAGTAATAATGTCCTTCTGTTACCTCTCCTATAGTGCATGCCACCTGGCTCAATAGACAATTCTCACTTTATCCCAAATGTCATTTTTTAACGTTCAGGGAAGTCAGCCATGCAGCAGAGAATATTAGCACCTTATGCTGCAATGACAATGCCTTCCAGCTGGTTTGAGAACTTTAACAACTGTGGGGATGCCTGAGGCTAGATTATCTTTTCTCCAAGGCAACTACAGGTGTCACGGCAAGACAACTTTTAATTGGGGGGGGGGAACATCTAGGAAATTATAAAAACTGCAATTGCAGTAGTAATACTGTCTTATCGTGGTTTGATTCAAAGAAGTAATGGTCAAAGCACAGCATTTTTTGTTAAACTAATCTGTTTCTTTTTCACACCTACAATGTGATACCTCCCAACTTTTTGGTGTGATTTTTTTTCTTTCAGATATTAAAAAAAGCCTTTGGAATTTTTTTCTTGTTGTTTCTGTCTTTTAAAAGGGGGAATGAAAGACAAACTGAATGTGATTCACAAACTTCTAAAAAGAAACTCAAGACGATTCCTCACTAAGGGGCTTCAGTAGAGATGCCTCTGTAGCTTATTCTGCATGCCCAGAGAATCGATGATGGAACAAAGTCCATGCATTTGTGAAAAATAAATGAATAATGATGATTAATTTGGTATGTTCCATAATCTTTCATAGGGTAGGAAGCCTTGTACATCTTAAAGTGATTCAATTTTACACATATTTTGTTTAAGTGCACACACATCTGAAAACATGTGTACAGCTCTCCTTTCCAATTTTGAATCGAAGTATACCCCCATATGATGAAAATAATTCAGCACCACCCAGAAAGCTGCAACATAGCACATACCAAGTTTAAGCTTACAAAATAATTACCAAAGTCAGAAAATTGGACATAGGTGTACCTTTCCCTCAAATATAAAAACATAAAATATAAAATGTACTCTAAAGTAATTAAGCTGCTGCCAACAAGAGTTATGAAGCTGAATTTTGGTACGGGGCGTCAAATACGAGAGGGAATACCCTCAAACCAAGAATATGCATCAAAGCTACCCCAAGATATTATAGATTCATCACTAAGGAAGCTGAAATAAAGACCAAATCATGACTGGTGACAGAAAGAGTAATCAGATCACTGCAACTTATGGCAACCTCATAGGGTTGCCAAGGCAACAGACATTTAGAGGTAGCATAGCAACCCTAGACTTCTTAGTGGTCTCCCATTCAAGTACTAACTAGGGTTGACCCTGGATTCTAATTCCCCCCCCCCCCAAAAAAAGAAATACTGTACTTGGGGAAGTTAGCAAAGTTAAAGATCTGAAGCCTCTGATGTCTAATTTTGCTGTGTCTCAGCTTTCCCCAAAAAAGTGGGGGGGTTGGGTGGGAAAGGTGTCAGAAGTAGAATTCTAATCAGCTGTAACTCAGCTTCTGATTCTGTCCCCTGCAAACATCCCTGGGTTGCAGTAGCACTAGGATCCAGCAGTTTCCTCAACAGGAGGTCAGAATCTGACTCTCATCTGATGGGGGATTAGCTGGGAGTCAGCTTCAGATCCCCTATTACAACTAGCCTGTTGGTGCCAAATATCTGCTGGTTTGGCTCACAACCTGTTCACCACTTCCAATCAGGAAGCTGATTAATTGAATGGTTGTTTGGATGTTCACAAGTAAGTTCACAGCTCCCTGAGAAGAATACAGACAAATAATGTAACAAGAATAATTATGGGAGGGAAAGTACACATGGAATTAAGTTAAAAAAAAAATTAAAAGCTTCTTTTGAAAATTTAGGTTGATGACTAGTATATTCAACATACCGTAATGGTTATTTCCCACACTGTCCTTAATGAAACCACTTTTTTGTTACACAGTGCTTCATACTACTTGTAGTATCTGCCTTAATTATATATGATGTATCTCGGTTGTGGTTTTAAGTGATGCATGACTCAGACTGCAAATCTTTCTTTGATGATTTTAAAAGATTTTAAAATCATCTTTAAGATGATTTTAGTCCATGTTTCTTGTTTTATCTGGCCAAGGGCCGTAAATAAACGATTGATACGATTCTGAGAGACTTGAGTAGAAAACTGATTCACACATTTCTACAGTGAGGACGCTATCTCTACTTGGTAGATGGGCTAACATGAATTGAAACACTGGGTTGGATCCCATCAACTTTTTTACACAGTCTCAGTTCCCCATATCATTACAGCCCCTGTCTCGTATGGCTTTTGTCCATGCAAATCCTATGGTCACCAATATAGTCCTTTCGGTGGTCAAAGGGCACTGCCTTTATCACAGCGGAAAAGGTGGTTGGATCCAACCCTTCATCTGTTTCTACAGTTGAGGATATATGGGATACAAAAGATGGAAGTTTGCTAGTTTCAGTATGGAATCAGCAGACTGTGACACTGAAACTTGCTTGCGGGTCACTGCGACACAGTAAAAGAGTTTTTAATAGTACAATGTAGTCCACTAATACATTAAACTGAAATTTCGTAAACACTATTTTTATGTAACATTACATATTCAAAGATTAATTAAACATTCCAAACAACGGTATGCCCACCCAATAATTAATATTGCTATTCTACCCAAACTGTGCAAATAATGGTAACTAGGGCTGTTGAAAAAAAATTCAGTAAAATTCGGATTCGGCAAAATTCGGCTCATTTTTATTCAGGAAATACCGAAGTCCGAACTCCCCCTATTCGGATCTGTGGAATTCAACATGAAATTCGGCGTTCCTGAATAAATCTGGCAGCGCGGATCAGTTTAAAGACCCGCCCGCCTTCTCGGGGCTCCCAGGAAAGCGGGCAGGTGGGTCTTTTAACTGATCCACACTGCCAGCCTTGTTTAAAGACCCACTCGTCCGCCTTCCCAGGGCTCCCAGGGCTGCTGCCAAGGCTGGCAGCGTGGATCAGTTTAAAGACCCACCTGCTGCCAGCCTTGGCAGCGGGGATCTGTTTAAAGACCCACCCCCTTCTCTGGGCTCCTGAGAAGGCGGGCGGGCGGGTCTTTAAACTGATCCACACTGCCAGCCTTGGCAGCAGGTATCTGTTTAAAGAGCCACTCCCCCCCTTCTCGGGGCTCCTGAGAAGGGGGGGTCTTTAAACTGATGCACACTGCCAGCCTTGGCAGCGGGGATCTGTTTAAAGAGCCACCCACCTGCCTTCTCAGGGCTCTTTCCAAAAGGCGGGGAAAGGCAGATTGGGGACGTTGAATTTGCACAAATTTATTCGGTGTCCCTCCGAACTTGCTGAGTTCGGCCCGTCGTTTTCCCGCCTTTTTTTTACTTTGGTTCTATCCAAACTGTAAACCGCCAAATCAGGGCAAATTCAGCTGTTTTTCAGTTCGGATGGAATCGAATTGACAGCCCTAATGGTAACAAAAGATGCCTATCCCATATCAATGTTGTTTGTTCAAGGTGTTTTTATTGCTTGAGGTCCTAACAATTATTTAATGATTTTTTGCTACTTTTACGACTACTGGAGTTGGGTAAAGTATCTGTGGTCTGCCAGTTCTCTCTTTCTCTGGAGATCTGATGTGAGACAGCAGATCTGTTACCATGTAGGAGTGCCTCTTTGCCTTCAACTGTGTTCTTCCTGTACATTTTGTACATGCATCAAATACTACAAAAATGAAAAATGAAAGCCAACCCAGTAATTTGCTGGTCCCTGGAAAGTCTCATCACTTTGAGAAGTGGTGCACAAATAGCAATATCTACTCTCACATCATATATTTTGTTCTCTATAGAGAAGATTGATCAGTCTTCCTTCCTGTAATGTAACCACCGAAGTAATGAATGATTCTTTGTTATCACCTGAACATCCAATTGTGTAAGATTTAGCCATAAGATGTAACTGATATACTCAACCGAGGTCTATTGTTTCTCACAGTTTCCTCTTTATTTATCCCCACCGGTGCGCTCACAAAGTAATGTGCTGAAGTTGAAAGTATTGCTTTTAAATCTTACATATGAATTTTCAACTGAAGGAATTAAAATTCAATCTCATAAACACAGTAGGTAGTAAGAACTAATCCTTAGGATTTTATGTTAAATCATGCCAGCTAAGTAACATGTTCCCCTCCCCTTCCGTTTTCCTCTCCACCAAAAAGCTATTGCCGCAAGGGCTACTTACTCGTATATGTAAGCTGAAATCCTTGGTCTGTATCTGATCCATTGCTATTAAATTCTATCCATAAGTGATTAGATGTGCTATTGAGAATGAGCCCCATCAATTCACTTTTTGTAAAGGTCCCCAAGAGACGTGATGAGCTGTCTTTTCCATCATATACCTGTTAAAATATAATAATGTTTGGCTTTTTACATTAAAATGGACCTTAATTCTTAAAAAAAAAAAAAAAACTGTTCCAAAGCCATTTTTATATAAGTACCACTTATTTCCAGACCACCTAAACTTCCATTTAGAATATAATAAAAATGCTTCACCTCCCCTGCTGAGAGTATGAAAACTCATGTGAAAGGCATTCATATACTTCTTTGCTGCCCTTTAAAAAAAGGTTTGTGAAGCTTATATAGAATATAAATTAATATTTATTCATGGCTGTGTTCCTAGGCAGTTTATAGTTTCACACACACCCCACACACCAAATAACCCACATAATAAAGGCTGAAAAGGTTTGTGACATTTCAGCCAAGGTGCCTCTTCTGAAAGCACTGATGAGGGGGCAAAAATAACCTCTACCGCTCTGTTCCTTCCTGACTAAATGTATTAAAAAGCAGGATTGACGTGGTGAAGCTAGTCTGTCACCTTTTATTTCAGGTGCCGAGCCTGAGGTGATTTTTGTCTTCAAATCATTTTTAATAAAAAGAAATATACCATTTGATACCACTTTAGAGAGAGGCGAGCTTCTGCTTTCAAACAAAGGGCACACAGGTTTATCTTTAGTGTACAATATTGAACTGAGAAACTTGAATCCACTTTTAATATTGTTGATTTTTTCGACATGCTTTTAAAATGGGTTAAGTCACATAAAAAATATGGATGTGTGCATTTCAACAATCCTTGAGGGTGGGAATGAATAAAAGAATCAAGTTCACCTTGACCAGGATGTTCTCCGAATGTAAACATTTTCATGATCGTCACCTCAAAATACCTCATCTCTCTGCCCCAGCATTCAATCAGTGCAATGATAAGCAGAGTTACATACTTCTAAGCCCATTGATTTCAACAGACTCAGAAGGATGTAACTCTGTTTAGCATTATACAATATTTATGCCACTGAATGACAGTGAGTCTGGTTCTTATTTCACATAGGTAAGTTATATTTTATCATATATATGACAGAGGCATCTACCGAAGAAGACACACAGTATTCCCAAAATATCCCAGTTACAGGCATCTTACTATGGCCTGGAGAGGTAAATAGATCCAAACTAGCTAATGCCGGAAGGAAGCACTGAGGATACTGAATGCATGTTTTAGAGTATACGCCCTGGTTTATCATTGGAAAAGCTATCTATTTATTCTAATCTAGTCATTCTTATCAAATGGCTAATTAGCTGATCAGTTCTTTACTCTGAGTGACATCATTTGATGCAATGTTATTGAAGTGCATTCTTATAAAATGAACTGGAGCCATGCCTGATAGGAACTTTCTTTTCCAACAGCATTCTTAACTACCTCTGCTCAGAATAATGAATGAACTTTCAGATGCAGTGGATGTTTTGTGATTCCTCCTACCTTGTATAATGTGGGGAGAGAAAAGGAGGGGGAAATCACCATATAGCCAGGATACAAAAATACAAGGAGTACCTCTCCTTCTCAAACTATCCCAAGAAAAAAAGATAGTTGGCACCTCTAATAACACTGTATATATTGTAGTGCAGTTTCCTACACTGAGCATATATTGTGTGTGGTTTTTTAAATTTAACTTGCCTATTTTATGTAAAGCAAACGCTAATAGCTGTGCACTCTATCTTCATTAGACTTGAGAAAACCCTTGATTTAGAATGGCTCAAAAACAGCACAATCCTATGCAGAGTTACTCCAATCTAAGCCCACTGAAATGAATGGGTTTAGACTGGAGTAACTCTCCTTAGGATTGCATTGCAAAAAAACCCCCAAAAACAAAAAAACACCCTTGACCTGAAGTTGAGCTATTTCTAATTGGAAGTTTACTTTTAATTTCCAGCATTTGGTTTTTATTCTAGCCTCCTCTACTAGATTAAAGACTAGGCATCCAGTATATTATCCTCATAGGTCTTGACCAAAATGCCTCTTAACGTAATCTTTTCTGATTTTTTTTTAAAACTCACACTGTAATGTACATTTTCCAGCACACGTCTCCAAAATACTTTTTTTTTCTAATTTAGAAACTGATATTACCACAAGCGGTCTTGCCAAAGTAATACCCTAAAATAAAAGTGTGTCTTCAAAGATCTTTTTTTTCTTTGAAACTTAATCAAAAAATCATGTTAGGGCTTTATAGCACAAGCAGACTACTGACACAGTTTCTGTTGCTGATCTTTTATGGTAACTTGAATTCCTGTATCTGTGCAGATTGGCTTTCCTGCTCATTTAACATTGGCTGCAGTTAAAGACACTGGAAATGGTACTCCCTTATGTTAAGGGGAGAGTACAGGCATACAGGTTAGCCTAGTGCTATGACAACATATGCGTGCTGCAACATTCCTGGACATGCAGGGGAGGGGCTGTGGCTCAGTGGTAGACCATTGGCTTGGCATGCAGAAGGTCCTAGGTTCAATCCCCAGCATCTCCAGTTAAAGGGACTAGGCAAGTAGGTGATGTGAAAGACCTCTACCTAAGACCCTGGAGAGCCGCTGCCAGTCTGAGTAGACCATACTGACTTTGATGGACCAAGGGCCTGATTCAGTATAAGGCAGTCTCATGTGTTCATGCCCAATAACCCAAGACCCCCCTTCTCTCCTCCAGGCCTTCAGAGCTGACTAGCTGAACAACATGCATAAGCTGATGGCTCTCAGGGAGCCAGGAAAGGAACAGAATGATGGATTGCACTAAAGGAAGTGCAGGAGGTTTGTGGTTTTCAAGAATGGCTATACACTGCAAAATGCCCGCTTGGATGTCAACAGTTGAGATGAACATCTCTTGGGATCCACTCCCTACTATCAAACCCAGCTTCTATGTCTGAGGAAAAAAGATGAGACAAGTGATCTGCAGTCAGAACAGTAGGTCTCCTAATGTTTCCTACTTTTAGTGGATATACTCAACTACCTTCCCTCAGGTCATTTGTCAAGGGTTGACAGCTGGTTTCAGTTATCTCTCTCACACACACACTTGGAAGGTGAGGATCCTGTCACAAGTTTCAACAGGTCTGTTTTTTCTAAGAACTACAGATGGAATAATTAATGTACAATATTAGATTAGGTAATTTTAGGAATATTTTTAATTACCTTTACAGTATCCCCTTCGTGCAGCTGAAAGGTTCTGGCTCTCAGATGAATACCTTTGCCAGGTTCAGTTTCAATTTTATAGATGCATTCATGGTTGTTGTCATAATTAGATGGGAAATTTGGTGAAAGCAATGTTCCTTCATTTCCAGAAACATTTGCTCCACATTCAGCTAAAAAAAAATAAACAAACAAACAAAATTACACATGAGGTTTATTATCAGTTTTAAAGATGTTTAAAATTGTAATTATTTTCTAACTAATACTTTAGTACAAAAGCATGGAATTCCATTTATTTTTAGCTGGGGCACCTTTAGAATCATATTTCATTTGCCATTTCTTATAAAAAAATTTTAAACAGCCTGTTAGCCTTTAGATCAGTATCTTTGAATCACTACATCTAGTATAGAACTTCCTCATCTTTCAGAACCCTTCAGTGGTATCTGTGTACACACACACACAAATACCCCAATACAAAACTTTCTCCAGTCAACCCAGAGCCTGGAACGAATAGCACACAAAAGATAAGAGTGACTCCCAGAGAAGTGCCAAATAGCCAACAAGAGTGCAACTGGCTTCGGTTTGCCAGAATAAATCCTAAAAGCCAGGATGTGTGGTCGCTGTGGCATTGCATTCCACTGCTTCAGCAGCCATTCAGCCTGGCCAACAAATAGGTGTCAGCTCATCTATTGCTGTTACCCGGAGACCAGGGGCAGGAGAAGTACACACATATGGCCATTCACACATACACCACCAACTCTCGACTTCTTGGGGAACATGGGCCACAGTGACAGAAAGAGGGATAGACTTTAAAAAGGGAAAAGTTAGATCATAGTTATTAATCTTGAAGAGAAGGTGATGTCTCCTCAGTGGTGGAGGAAGGCTACGATGGGAAAAACCTGACCTGAAGTATATGGCTCAGTCCCAGACCTTATCTATCTGTCTGTCTGTCTGTCTGTCTGTCTTATATCCCATCTCTCCCACAGCAAATGCAACTCAGAATGGCTAAAAAAAACCATGATTTGGCTAGAATAACATGATTTAAGCAAGTTAATACCATATAACAGCTAACAACAATGTAGAATAACATAAATTTAACACACACACTAGCAAATAAGACAATTTAATTTGACTGCACTATCACAAGACACAAGGGTCGTGTCTTGTGATAGTGCAGTCAAATTAAATTGTCTTATTTGCTAGTATCAAGACTGAAGAATTTCAGGATTTCCTTTGCCAATATTTGTCTGGGATAATGCTAATTGTGACCAGAAATTCTGCTGATATCCTGATTAACTCAAAAACAACAGTGGAATATTTGCTTGGGGCTCAGGAGATGAATTTCTGCCCTTATAATTAACTTGGGAAAGAGGTCAGTTTGATCTCTTTAAGGTGTTAGACACTTAGGGATTTTTGTCTTTTGTTGTCACAAATGCTGACCGTTATTATAAGGCCAGAATCTGAAATCACTACTTCATTTTGTCTTGAATTTTTAGATACTAGGTTACTGTTTCATTCCTGTTTTCCCCTCATTATTACCCGTCTCGACAACCTACAGAATTAAGCGAAACATACAACCAACGGCAATCCCCTTGTGCTTGGAAAACTGTCTCATCAAGGCTCAAAGGCTCACATTTTTGAAGCATTAACCTACCAAATAATACTTTGTCAGTTAACAGCTCTAAAGAGAATTATCCTGTATATTAGTCTTCATTTTCAGTTAAAGCTATTATGATCAAACGAGGCTTTTTTAAAATAGTAAATATTATTGCAGCAATGAAAACTATATTGCCAAATTATTTAATATTGTGTATCAGATCAGTTACTAGGGGGCGAGGGACTGTTTCTGGTCCAAAGGGGACACAAAAAAATGTGCAAAGTTCTTGACAGGGTAAAAAACAAAAACATAGACTACAAATGTACAAACCCAGAGGGAAATTTGTTCTGAAGTCAGAAACAGTGTGCAAAAACTTTCAAGAAGTAAAAATAAACAAAAGGCTATGTGCATCCAAAAGGACAATGCCACAGCCACCTTCAAAAACCCTCCACAGAGACCACAGAGGGGTATTTACTAATGTGTTGGAAATGATTCTGTGCTCTTAAAAAATACTGTAAAAAAGCAGCATGCTTCTTCTTGACTCAGAGTAAAAAGGGATCTACATTCTCATCAGGCAGAGGCTTTTTGCTTTGGATTTTCTCTCTATATTTTTTGTGAGTGGAAGAGGCTGTGATTAATAAAAAAAAACTTATAGCAAAAGAGAGCTGCATTGTGAATGAATCAATCTTTAGTCTAAAAATAGAATAATTGAATTAAATTATAGTGGCCTAACAATAGTCCCTTACAGTCAAAACAGTTCATTTGATTCTATCCCTTATTTTCTCAAAGGCAAAAATCCTAGAACTACCGATACTTAAAGCTATCTATTTTATAATTATGTGATATACAGAAATCTGCACCTCCTTTGTCAGTGGCTTTGATAATGCAGGTCTTTACTTTTTGTAACAGGCCATTTTGAATGACCTAGACCTACATTTCATTATTTCAGAGTTCTAGTAGTTCATGTAAATCCCCAAATGATATTATATTTCCAGCAGCACTTATCTTAAACTATGTTAGAGGTTCACACACCATGCCTAGGGATTCTCCTTGAATTAGTAGTATTACTAGGGTTACCAACCTACAGGTACTAGCTGGAGATCTCCTGCTATTACTACTGATTTCCAGTCAATAGAGATCAGTTCACCTGGAGAAAATGGCTCCTCTGGCAATTGGACTCTGTGGCATTGAAGTCCCTCCCCTCCTGAAACCCCGCCCTCCTCAGGCTCTGCACCAAAAACCTCCCACCCGTGGTGAAGAGGGACCTGGCAACCCTAAGTATTAAATGCATTCAGCTCAAAAAAGGAAATGTTTTGTCATTTTCCCTCCTACCATGAATGGCACGCACAGCATGTGATTGAAATGAAATAAAATACCGTCTTCAGCCTCCTCAGATTCAGGCACCAGTTCATTCCAGATTTGTTAATTGTTCCCAGTATGACATTAAAATATGAAATATCCACATCACACATCAGATGTAAAGTGTACATATTTAAGCTTTTCATGTACTCTTTCCTGGGCCAGCATATAAACATACAAAACCAGAGCTGGATGAGAAGTTGGCACGTAAGCACATAAAAAGACTCTGCTAGGTCAGTCCAGTGGGACATCTAGTCCAGCATCCTGATTCATAGTGGCCTAACAGTTGTCCTGGAGGGCCAACAAACAAAGCACAGAGGCCAACCCCCACCCCCAATGATGCCTCCTTCCATTGGGTTTCAAAAGTTTAATGTCTGGATATGGAGGTATCTTTTAATTACCATGGTTAGTAGCCATTGATCTATCGTCTATGAACCCGTCTATGAACCCTTTTAAATTCATCTGTGCCTGTGGCCATGAGTATATCCACCGGCAGTGAAGTCTATAATGTAATTACACATTGAGTAAATAAGTGTTTACTTGTATCTGACTTGTACTTGTCCTGTACCATCAACTTCATTGGCTGTCCCCAAGTTCTAGTATTAGGATACATATCCCCAGAAACCCTCAGTGAGACTTGGAGCTACACTATTATGTCATACAGATCAATGTAGAGTCCATTCTGAACCATTTCAGACTGCAGGATTACATCTATGAATGCTCAACAAATCTCTACATGTAGAAAACTAACACATCGGTGTAAATTACTATAGTCTAACTTCCTCCTGAGTACTTTTTTACATGGAAAAATTAAGATCTCATACCTGCAATCTGAAATAAATCAACCCCAGAAGGACCCCATAGTGTGATTGTTATATAGTTCAATTTTAAGAAACTTGCAGCTATACTACAGACATCTTCTCACTTCTTTTCTATCAAGTATTTCAGATCAACTATGTTAAATTTTGGTCCTCACCAATGAGTCTGTGATATCATTTAATGGCATTTCAATGGCATTTAATTATAGTTTAGAATACTTCAAATCCTCTTAATAGCATGCAGAAATTACTTACAAAGAAATCCACATTAATGTTTTCATTAAAACCAAGTATATATGTCAGCAAAGGAAAAAGAAAACAGTTGTGAGGTACATTGACCACTGTACCTAACTTTAGCTTAGGGATAATGCTCAGAGATAAATGCCAACTGCTGTAAACTAGAAGTAGAATTCAGAATCAATTTAATTAGGAAATTAAATAATTTTGAAACAGTTTCTGAAAAGTAATGGAATACCTTTGTCTTGAAACAGGGTAGATAATAAGCTGAAAAGCACTTTTAAAAAGTCAAACAGAGCACTGGGCAAAGAATTATATTCAAAATAGAGAATAGCTAATGCATATCAGAAATTCAAATTAAAGGAGTTCTGTCAGGAGATAAGTGCAGTTTTTATGATACCCCTTTCATATGCCTGACATTTGGAACAAAGCCTTTGCCCAGCTCTGAGAGACCTTTTCATTATCTTTTTAATAAAATAGCATGCAAACAAACATTTGTATAGGAATACAAACGATTCATTCAATGAATATTAGGACCAAGCAATATTAATTTCCTATGGATAAACAATATTAATTTCCTACATTGCATAAAAAAGTGGGCAGACTAATAAACTAAATTTAGTTTGTATGTTATTCTGGGTCTGTCTATCTAGCTATCCCTCTGTCACATTTTAATCCCATACTTGTCTATAAAGTATGCAACAAACATTCTGGAAAAATCTATGCAAACCCACTGCATAATCCAAGACTGATATTTATTTTAAGTCTGCATGACTTGTGAAAATCACTGTTTATTTAGGACACACATATCTGATAAACCAACACCATTTAGCCTGTGGGTGTGGGTCTTTTGGATTCAGTAAACAACACTCTCATCCTGCACAAGTGTTCATGCACACACCTCAGTAGGAGCCTAACCACCCCCCTTAGTGGTTGTTTTTGCTGTCAAGTCACAGCTGACTTATGGCGACTCCATAGGGTTTTCAAGGCAAGAGATGTTTGCTAGTGGTCTAAGTCATGACCCTGGTATTCCTTGGAGGTCTCACATTCAAATACTAGCCAGGGTAAGGCCTGATAGTGTGTGACTGGCCTAAGGTCATCCAGCAAGTTTCCATAGCAGAGTGGGGATTCAAACCTGGGTTTCCCAGGTCTTAGTCTGACAACTTAATCACTACATAGGGTTGCCATGTCCCTCTTTGCCACCGGCAGGGTTTGGGGAGGGGAGGGACTTCAGTGCCATAGAGTCCAATTGCTAAAGAGGCCATTTTCTCCAGGTGAACTGATCTCTATCGGCTGGAGATCAGTTGTAATAGCAGGAGATCTCCAGCTAGTACCTGGAGGTTGGCAACCCTATCACTACACCATTCTGGCTCTCTACCCTGGTATAGATCCCCAAATATTTTCAGCAAAAACGGTCAACTCTCTTGCTGCCACAACTGGCTGCCAGGTGCTCAGATGAAAGCCGTCGGGACCTCCCCTTGTTGAGAAGATCACTTCTGTCGCACAGAGGAGACTGTACATGAGCAACTTCTGGATGCCAACATACTACTTACTAACCAACATCCAGGATTATTTGAAGTTCTGAAATAAGGAGAGGTTCAATGCTTTCCAGAGTATCTGAATGTAGACCAATGGGATTTTCTTGTGCTCTTGGAAGTCACACTATCTGAGACATGCATGTTTCTGTAGGGACTGGCAGCACTTTGCTTTCTAGATGAAATCTGACCTTTTTTTTTTTTTTTTAAAGTAACATATTTGTGCCAGGCCTACCAGTATAATTTCTAGGCAGATCAATGTTCAGCAATACAGCAATACAGCTATTATTTTACACGTTTGGGAAGTTACATGCATGTATGTGTTTGCAGGACTTGAACATTTTTAGCCTCCCCAAGACTGAAAATAATGCTTTATTTAATTGCCATATAGTTTAATAGTGCCTCAATAAACTTCGTTTAGAACCACTATTAATAGCTTTAATAATACCAAACTAATGAAACAATCTCTCTACTGAAAGCCGAGAAATAAGCAGCTAATTTTGACCTTATTTGAAAGGTAGCACAGGGGAACAAACCTTTCAAGTCTTTGGAACTAAATTAAGTAATAAACTGCAAAATGAAGGGCAAATACTCTGAGGATCAACAATAGTCCTTAAAACTGTACGTGTTGGTGCCAGTTAAATATGTTGCTCGGTGGTAAATAGATGCTCAAAAGCACACAGGAGGACCTCAGATCTCATATAACGTGTAACAAGTATAAATAGAAGCAATCCATTGGAAGAAGTAAGCCATTGCAGATCTTCAAATGACTACCATATACCTTTTATTTACCCCCCCCCCCAATATGATAAATAATGGATGGTCGGAACTGTTCTTCAACCTGATCTGGAGCCATATTTAATTGCTTCATCATTCAGCATATTTTGGTTTGGTTTGCAGTCTGTGTGGTAAGGTCCTTTCTGGGATTTCACGACAGATTCAAATAGCATGAAGAATACACGTAATTGAAGCAAGGCTGCAAAAAGTTCTTTGATCTTTAGTGGCTGACAGCTGCATTTTTTTTCTTTGCAAATTCTGTACAGAAGTAGCTAATAAAAACTCTGAAGCTGTTTCAAATAATTAGAAGCCCAGCCCCAGCTAAAAGCCCTAGCCTTAATAGGACTTTTGAGTTTATACATAGCTTTGTGATTGTGGTGGCCTGTTTACAGAACAGAAACATAGAGTTGGAAGGGACCTTCAGGGACATCTAGTTCAACCCCCTGCACAATGCAGGAAATTCAAACTACCTCCCCCCTGCACCCCCCAGTGACCCCCAAATTCTTTTAACACTTGTGTCTCTTCAAGCCACTTTCCTATAAACCTGAAGCTGCAATGTATCTCATTTTCCTTTTATTCCTATATAACATATATTTCAGAGACATCTGTTAACTAATACATATGCAGGTTGAGTCTGGGGTCCCATCCTGTGTCCTGTGTAACACTCACATGTAAGATGCAGACTGTTCTCAATTCCTGCAAATGTGGTGTCCCAATTCAGATCAAGACTCTGGTACACGTGAAGCTTCAGCGTTCCCCACCATGCCATTTTACCAACTTGAAATGGTCTTGACGGGTGCTATTTGGCTCAATGGGGAAACTCGCATGTACAAAATTTCATTATAATATAATGATTGTTTCCTTAAGACATCTGCTCCAGCTATACACAGCACGATGATAAAGTTTTACATTGTCCTTCTTTCAGGAGAATAGATTCCCCCCCCCTATATGAACCATCTAATCAGTGATATAGGTACACTCCCTGTCCAATAACTGGAAGTAATTTTGATAGAGCAAAACAAAATCCTATAAGAAATAAGATTGTATAAAACAGAGCAGAAGCTGATCACTGACCCTGAAAACAGCACACATATAAATTCACCACACTGCAGCTGATTCCAATGTTTGCTAAGTGCCACAAAATGATCTAAACTGCAAAGCTTAAACCATGGAAAGACTATTTGGGATTATGATGTCCAAATGGGTAATTTCTTTATTGTCAAAACCAGCAGGAAGAATTATGCCTTCACACACACTTCGATATAAGTGTAAAGTATTTCTCAAGCAACAATCATTCCAATTGCATTTCATTGCCAACTCTTGACTGCCAACATCAATTGGTTAGTACATTCAGAATCAGAGTGAACTGGCAAAAGCACCTCATCCTCATTTAAAATATGTACTGGAGAATAATAAATAGGTAAATCACCGCCCCTTTGAGACTTAGCAACTATTATAATTTTAGCCAAGGAATATAGTTGTTACTATCAAGTCCTTGTGTCAAATTTTAAAACAAGGATCAAGAACTGCAAAACAAATGAGAACATAGTTCTCGTGTCAAGGTACTTTAGAGAGCTGCCATTTTATCTTCAGCATCGTGCGCTGCCCTGTCTTTCTTCCCCCACCGCATGTGCTATCAACAACTGGATGAATGAAATGAAAGCATGTGACCACCTACCCACACACCTTGGCAGAGGTGCACTCCATACACGGCGACCACCTCCTAGGCACGTAAGCTTGCTTGCACCTTCCAAACGATATCCAGGGAAGCAAGAGAATGTTAAGAAATCTCCAACACCAAAATGAAATCCTATTCTTCGACTGAAGGCAGGAACACCAGGGTCATCACAGGGTTCCAGGTCATATTCTTCAGACAACAAATCAAAAACAAAGAAAAAAGATGAACGTCTCATTTTTGTTTTTAAAAAGTCGAATGTAACAACTACAGGTAACCAAAATACATTGTCAGTTCAAATCAATTACAATGCATAGACTTTTCAGTATATTATATTCAAATATCCACTGGTCCATTCCTGCTGCTTAGGGCCAAACTGAGAGCCAGTGTGGTATAGTGGTTAAGAGTGTTGGACTAGTATTAGGGAGACCTGGTTTCGAATCCCCACTCATGCCATGGAAGCTTGCTGGGTGACCTTGGGTCAGTCATACTCTTGCAGCCTAACCTGCCCCACAGAGTCATGGTGAAGATAAAATGGAAGAGAGGAGAATGGTGTGAGCAGTTTGGGTCCCTATGTGGGAGAAAGGTGTGATACAAATGAAGTAAATAAATAAATAAAACTGGGTAAATACACAGCAGCTACCAACATTTACTTCCTTTTCATATAATTTAGTAGAATTTACATCACGGTATTCTGCATTATCTAGTTAGTTACTCCTGTCAATAAATAATATTGATTTTGGGGAACACAACATTGAGACATCACAAAATGATGTCCCAATGGCAGCCTTGCACTTATTATAATGCCTAGAATGTCTGGCTGTAAGAGTACATCTTTTTCTTTCCATCTTTCTTTGGATGAAATCAGAGCCATTTGCACATGTTGATTTTTTCTCTGGTTGAAATATAGCATGCACATTCTTTATTTGGGAGCTTCCATGTTACACAATGCTATTTCTGAGCTTCTGGATCATTCTCTACAGGTCTGTTCTCTATATTTAAGATTTTCCTGTTTTCCCCCCTGAATTGTAGGTATGGCAAAAGTGGAAATAAAGTGATAAGCACAGCCTGCCCACCACCAGACAAGTTCTGTTGTAAAACACTGCTTCTCCTACAAGAGAAACAGAAATAGACCATTAGGTTCTCGATTTGTGTGTCATGGAATTCCTCTCATTACAAGTTCTATTTTAACATGCAATTCCTATCAAACATTAGAGCAGAAGTTCTGATTGGATCTCTTGCATCCCAGTCCTAATGGGGGGGGGTTAAGGAGCACCCGGGGACAGAGCAGCTGTGCCGCCTTGAGAGCAGCTTGCTGCTGAGCTCAGCAAGCCAAAAAAAAAAGCAATTTTGAAAACAAACAAACAAAAAAAGTGGCACTCTCCATAGAGTTCCACTGCATAGAGTTCCTGCTTCTTTTGCAGGGGTAACTTAGTGCCTGCAAAAAGGGGCATTCCCAGGCTGAAAGGGCTTACCGAGCTGACTAAAGTCAGCTTCACCCCAGGAATGCCCTTTGACACCGGTGCAAGACCCAAGCATTGTGCTGCCGGGTGGCTTTCTGGAGCCGGTGTAAGTGCCACTTTAGCCAGTGCAAGTGGCACTAACACCAGCGCAGAAGTCACGCCAGTTCCTATCCTCTTTTGCCCTCCCCCCCCCGGTTAGCCTCCATCCTGCACCACCCCAGACTGGATCAGCTTCATGGGGCAGGGCAGGGGTTGTAAGTTTTCCCTCTGCCCTTTTCCCCAATAGATGCCCCCTGTGCTTCCATTAGCCACGGGAGGGGGACAAGTACAATATGGGTGCTTTGTTGTTTGTTCTCTACTGGGACTAACAGCATCTAGAGAGAGGCACTTTCTATCAGGAAAACACAATACACTCAAAGTCAAGATCCCTTTGGCTGCTTTTTAACATTAAAATATACATTTGGAGGTCTGATAATGGATTTCCCCTATAATGTTTTCATTGTCCCCACTCCCCAGTATCTCCCACTGGTTGTCAGAGTTTGGCTGGCAATCCTGCTCTCAAGTGCTTGTCTGGATGAGCACAGCAGTGGTGGAAAAAGAAGGCTTCTTTTACAGCAACTGTAGCATTTGTAAGTGAGGTAAAGACAAAAGAACAGTATCTGAAAAATTTGGTAGGTTTCCTAAGGCACTCAGCTTCTAGAACCCTCTTGGCAATTAGAATGATGAAATGCACAGGCATCTAGAACTGGACTTCCTCTTTTCCTGTTTCTTAAGTAGCTTTGCATGACACTATACTTTGCCAAATCTGATCCCAGGGAACCTGCTAGAATATCTGTCACAACGGCATCTGTTCCATTAGCTCCTGAACCCAGGCCAGTTGTTGCCAAGAGTGAAACAACACAAAATCGTGGCATGGCCCTAGCAAAGGGCTTTATCCCAGGAGTTACAGTGAGAACATACCAGCTTGCTGGAAGTCTGCTACACACTGATTAGTAGTCAAAAATATATTGCAACATGTCATTTAAGTCAGATGGAATTGGATTATAGATTTGCAATTTTCTTCAACAATTTCAAAAAGTGTCTATAGTAAACTCAATTTCAGCATTAGTCGTTTATGAAAATATAACTGATAATTCAATGTGTGGATTAATTTGCATGTGCAGAATCATCTTACTGGAACTGCAGTCTTTGAAAGTGAAGTCAAAGTAACCCCTGCAGGATATATTTTTTTCCATCCAGAGGAGCTGAGGCATAAACTGAGTACAGTGCCTTTGTAGTCAAAGAAAAATGGCTTTTATAAAGGAGAGCCGAGCATATATGTTGGTGGATAAGAAATGCAAAAGGCACTGCTTTGCATGCTTAATGTATGATTTTCCCTTTGTGATATATATATTTCTATTACCTTTGTCAGTTCAGTTTTTATTATTGCTACCCAAACTGCTATCTCAGCTAATAATACATTCAAAGCCTTCAGTAAACAATACTCATTTTGCAGAATACCATTTTGCTTGCCGAAACAAAGGAAATTATTTCTGAGCCAGATCTAGTTAAAAATGATATGTATGTGATAGCCATATTTTATAATGTTCATAAGAATAGTATAATATTTTACCTATCTAATAAATTGTAAATTGTACTGGTCAGACTAGGACCTGGGAGACCCTGGGTTTAAATCCCTTCTCTGCTATGAAGTTTGCTGGGTAAATTTGGGCCAAACATTCTCTCTCAGCCTAGTAATGATAAAATGGGGGAGGAGAAGTCATATGTGTTGCCTTGAGCTCCTTGGAAGAAGAGTGGGATAAAATATATATAACTGATAGGATTGCCAGGTCCCTCTTCGTTACTGGCGGGAGGTTTTCGGGGAAGAGCCTGAGGAGGGCAGGATTTGGGGAGGGGAGGGACTTCAATGCCATAGAGTCCAATTGCCAAAGCGGCCATTTGCTCCAGGTGAAGTGATCTCGATTGGCTGGAAATCAGTTGTAATAGCAGGAGATCTTCAGCTAGTACCTAGGGGTTGGCAACCCTAATAACAGAGATAATCAACTGTTTACAAAAGTTTTGGAAAACCATGAATGCTTCTTTTCTTGAATATCCTCTGGAAACAACTATTTATAATCATGATTAAAGAGGAAGACAAATGTCAAAAATGGGGTTGGATAGTCAGAAAATTAAAGAAACCCAACATATCCCCATTTCATAACTGACAAACCATTTAAGGCCTGAACCAAAATCCTTTTGAAGTTTGGCTCAGCTTGCAGATAATCTTAAACCATTCCAATTCATTGTTCCCATCTCCTTTCTTTTCACTAGAGTGCATACCTTCCTCCATCACTAAAGGGGTGGGGCAATTGCTCCTCAGGCCTTTATTAGGAGAGTAAGAACATAAGAACATAAGAAAAGCCCTGCTGGATCAGACCAAGGCCCATCAGGTTCAGCAGTCTGTTCACACAGTGGCCAACCAGGTGCCTCTAGGAAGCCCCAAACAAATAGATTGTAGCAGCATTATCCTGCCTGTGTTCCACAGCACCTAAGATAATGGGAATGCTCCTCTGATCCTGGAGAGAATAGATATGTATCATGACTAGTATCCATTTTAACTAGTAGCCATGAATACCCCCTTTCCTCCATGAACATGTCCACTCCCATCTTAAAGCCTTCCAAGTTGGCAGCCATCACATTTTGGGGCAGGAAGGTCCACAATTTAACTATGTGTTGTGTGAAAAAATACTTCCTTTTATCTGTTTTGAATCTCTCACCTTCCAGCTTCAGCAATGACCCCACGTTCTAATATTATGGGAGAGGGAGTATCCCGAGACAGCCCCCAGCCCCGGCTGTCCGGGACCCGTGGGGAACACAAACGGCACAGTGGACCCAAGGAACAAACCTGGGCAGGGTGCGACGACGCCCCCAGACGGAGAAGAGTGGGACGACCACACCCCGGTGGGGAGCGTCGGGGAGCCGGCAGAGCGACCGCGCACCGTTGGGGAGCTGGCAGAGCGACCATGCGGTGGCGGAGGGCTGCTGGAATGGGGTGGTGGGGCTCCGATGCTCAGCTGTTGCGCCGTCGGACAGCTGGGAGGTGGGCGGGCTCGCCCTGGGCGTGGCCGCGCCTATGTCTTGTGGGAGACGCCGGGGAAGGGGGAAGCTGACTTGGCCCTTATAAGGGCTCGGGGGGTGGAGCCAAAGGGAAGGGGGCGGGAGTTAGGTCTATAAAATGGCCAAGGGAGCTGAGGCTGAGGAGGAGCATGGTCAGAGGTCCTATCGCTGGCAACAGACAGCTATGTGGCCCTGGCGTCTTCTGAGGGAGAGGGTGACTCAGACTCTCCCTCAGAATGGTCTGAGGCCGAGGAGGCTCCCTTGGCCCGAACCTTACAGCTCACAGAAGAAAAGAGGGCGGTTCTCCCAGAGGCCGCCAGCCCTACAGGGAGAAAAATGTCTCCCTGTCCACTCTCTCCAAACCATGCATAAGAATTACCAGCAGAAAGTTTCCATTGCAGAGATCCATGAGATTGTACTTTCCTGAGACAATAAGGACGTAGAAGCCCCAGCAAACTGCTATTCCCAGTTATCTTTGTGCTAGAAACTAGTGATAAGCAAATCCTCCAGTTTTACCCCAATTAAACTTCAATCCATTTTTAATCCAGGAATTGCACTCCAATGAGCAGAAGAGAGAACAGTTGCCTGTTATTATCTGTGGAAACAACATGCAAATCTGTCTTTGGGAAAAGGGACAGTTTTGCAAATTTCACTTTTGTAGAAAGTAATTTAAAATAACCATGAAATAGCAACAAACATGCATGGAAATTATGTAATCAAGAATTCTAAATTTTTGAGAGCTATAATTTAAAATCTACCATACATTTCTTCACATCTAAAGTTAATGGTGAATTAAGATGGCTAGTAGATTTAGGTAGATTTAAATAATTTATACTTTAAATCACCACAGTCCTATGAAATGCCCCATATTTACACACATGTAAAAAGTCTACCACATCTTCGAAGAAATCCATCTGATAAGTTTAGAAATCATGGTGGATGTTTATTACCCTCCCCCAATCGATGCCCCACAATAACAGGAAATATTTTTTTTGGAGAATGCACAGCAGTCATACATATTTAACTGTTATATTGTTTTAGATTGTAATGGCCTATGGTCTGAGACAATAAACTACTACTACACACTACATATTTAACTAATTAACACAGTAATGCCGGAGTTACATCCTAGAGTTACAGCCCAACAGACTTATAAGGTTATAGTTTTCCTTTCGACAGCACTGACTGAAAGCATCACATTCAAAAATATGAAAAGGTTGTTTTTAACCTTGTTATACTGATCCATTAATGTTCTACTTCCTTTTTTTCCCCTTCCCCCACATTCTATCCTCTTTTTCTTATCCAGCTGTGGCTGGATTCACCATATCAACTCCATTTTACACTACTTTGTCTTGTGCAGGATTTCAGTCTTGTTCCAATAACTTTAGTTCTCCCTCTGAAGTAGCTAAGTTCTGACTACTTCTAAGTAACCAAAGGACTACATCTTCCTCTTTTCAACTCTGCTGGCTGTTTAATCTCTTGACCTTGAACCAATCCTTTTATCTTTTTATTATATTACACAGAATACATAACTCTGTATTATAGCATCTTTATTCCCATTAATTCAAAATGGACAAAATGGTCTCATGTGTGTTTCCAGAGATCTCCTGACAATTTTCCTTTCTTCTAACATGAATGAGATGCTGATTTGTTCATCTTCACTGTATCCGAAGTCCTCACAAGCAATTCCAGTGTAAAATGGCACTGATACTATTTGCAGTGTTCAGAGGTAGTGATGTTATTCTTACTCATTGCTGGTAACCACTGTTATGCAAATGAGGTACAGTAACCTTGCTCTGGTGCTGTTGGTCACTTATGAGCATTACATGCATGGGACACTAGTCTGATCTGGTTACCCAAGGGGGAGACTTGTTTTAAAAGAGAAGCAGTTAGAACGATTCCTTTGTGCTTACTTCACATTCTTAAAAGTACAAAAATAGTGCAGTAAAAGTCAGGAGGGAGAGGGATTGTGACCTTGTTACCAAGGCAACCTTATTACCAAGCCCCCTCCTCCCGCCATGCCACTGAACTGAGTCACATGATTCCCTGCAGGCTTGAAAAGTAACTTTCCCTGAAGCTGTTGTAGGACTGAAGTGAAAGTGAGTTGAGTCGAGGGTCATTAAAAATGTATTGTGCAGTTTGGCCCTGAGAGAGAGGATAATCTGATTTGTGAAATTGTAGCACAGCCCAATCTGATCACCACATCCTCTTCACATCATCTCAGTGGACTAGATTGCCTTGAATCACACTGCAAAGAAGATGCAGCAATATTGAATACATGTGTTCAAGACATCCAGCTTTAATAAAGGTTTTCAGGTGGTCTACTGCACATCCTCTAGCACAGCTCTTAAGATTAGCACTCAACTCCAACTGGAACAAAGAACAACAACTAGAAACAATATAGAACCAACCGAAATACTCAGATGTACAAAAGCATCACTCACTGATGTACATTACAATTAGGGCTACAAAAGACCTGGACAAAATGTGAAAGACAATGAGATATTTGACTCATTGCATCAAGAGCTGCATGCCGAAATTTAGTTGTAAATGTAAGATATTTTCAAAAATTGACCTAGAAACATTTACATTTATAAGCTGTGACTTAAGTGGTCTAATTGACAGCTCTTATTTATTTATTTATTTATTTATTTATTTCATTTTTACTCTACTTTTCTTCTTAACAGGGACCCAAAGTGGCTTACAACATTCTTCCATTCTCAATTCATAGCGACCCTGGGAGGTAGGTTACGCTGGCAGTGAGTGACAAGCCCAAGATCACCCAGCAAGCTGCCATGGCAGAGTAGGGACTTGAAGCTAGGTCTCTCAGATCCTAGTCTGAAACTCTAATCACTATACCATACTGTCTTAAATTACACATGCTTTTGACTGGATATGAAGAGTCTACTTACACTTAACAAAAGCTACCTGGTTTGCTTGATTTACTGTTTTCTTGAAAAGGGCTTTGTGATCAACCAAGGAGAATACAGAACTCTGGTCTGTCATGACAAAAGTATTTTATGCTTCAGACAGTTCTTCCTCACTGCCAGTGCTCAATGGGGAATTTCCACAGGACCAACACACTGTAGTAGTTAATATTAATCCTTGCTATCAGATTAACAGCCATGGACTGGGCATTTATTCCTGAGCATGTTTCCTGGAAGTCAGTGGAACCCTATGACAACTACCTCCTAGAACATCTATCTACCAATTGTGAAATCATCACAATTATTCCATGCTGACATTAAGTGTAATTGTGACATTCTAAAACATAACCAACAGTGAAATCCTATGTAGAGTTACTCCAGTTTAAACCCATTGATTTCAACGGGCGTAGAAAATGATAACTCTGCATCAGATTGCCCTGTTATTCTTGTTATTTCTCTCTCTAGTTTGCTGAATTTGAAATAGTACTATTGATAAGATGAGGTCCTTCTTTCCTCGGAAAAAATATCTAAAGTGGAAGACATATTTGTTCTAAATTAGTATTCTCCACTTTTAAAATAGTACTCATTTTATCAAACTAATAGCAGTGATAGCACTGGTGATAGTGACACAACAATAAAACCGTGTAGCATAATAATGATCTAGAACAGTTCCAGTAAGTAAGCCATCAAAATATTTTTTTTTAAATATGCACAAGTCATGTTGAAGACATCCATTTGGAAAGGTACACTAGGAAGCAATAACCACACAAATATAAGTACAGAGGTTTTATTGCTATACTAATACCTTTTCTACCAAACAGTAGATCTTACAGCTTTCCTTAAAGAATTCATCTTTCTGTTCTTAGTATAACTATTTGGGTAAACAGTAAGCATCTCAGTCTTTTAAAAATAATATCTCAGGCCCTGCATCTTTACCTGAAAACGTTATATTGAAGCCTTCATAAGAAATTGAAAAATCAGAAATGAACCGAAGTTGGGCAGTGAAGTTCCCAAAGAGTCCAGCTTTAATGGTAGGAGGCAAGACTGACCCAGTTAATCTGGCAACAGGCTCTGTGAAGCTTCCATCTTCAGTGATGAGCAAATAGTCATGAGAACTTTCTAGGTGAAAGGTGTGGAAGATCAGCTGCACACCTTGAAGGAAGGAATAAAGCATAACATATTATTTTCTGGGAAGTCATTTATAATCTAATGTCCTGAAGAGTATTACTTAGCTCTACAGAATATATGCATATTATACAAATATTATACAATGATGAGAAGTGCATATATATATTGTTTATAGAATTTGTTAAAATATGAATAGACAACAAAAAATTAGAAAACCATGAGCAAAAAATAAAGAACCAAACCACTGACAATATACATGCCCAAAAGGGGGACAAATGAGGAATCACAGAGGAGGTAAAAATCCCATTTCTTACCCCTTCATTCCTTCCTTCCTTAACCCCAATCACCATTAACTTGCCCCTGCTCTCCTTAGTCAGCATCACCTCTCTCTCTCTCTCTCTCTCTCTCTCTCTCTCTCAATTGCCACCTCCTCCCACCCCCACTTGCCATTGAGTTCTCTGCCTCATCCTTGTCTCCACTGTCCAGTGAATTCAAAAAAGAGCCTCATCTGATGGATAAGTATAGATGCAAACACATTCAGTAAATTGTAGTTAAAGCACAACACAATGGGCATATATATGATGACCTTGAAAAATGACTACAATTCTGACAACATTCTAAATTAAGTTGAGTACATTTCTTCGATGTATACATTATTGCCAAAGCTAGCCTACATAAGAAATTGTGTTTGTTTTCTTAAAGTCCTTGCTTTTGACCCAGGACAACTACACAAGAATTGGCATTACATTTTTTTAAAAATCATCCAAGAAAGGGAAAGAAGAAGAAGAAGAGAACAAAGAAAATCTAGGGGGGAAAGGAAGATGATACATTTCAAAGTTTCACAACCAGAAGAGCACGAAATCCATTTTAATACTCTGCTTTTAAAATCCTATTTCATCGCTTCAATCCTTGAAGTTATCTAAACTGAGCAAAAAACAAACAAACAGCTTATTTAGACAAATACCATACTGCTCAAGAATGCATTAAACTAGTGACAAAATGCAGAAGGCAACCCCCCCTTCCAATTATTTTTGAAACAACTTCTAATTGCAACACTGCTGAACATTAAAAGACAAAGCTCCTTTAATTGTTAGTAGTGACTGCAGTCTAATAAGTCTTTTGTCTTTAACAAAACGAAGAAGTAGGATGATTTCACAGGTTATTAAAAAGGCAGATATATTACTGTTAAGCAAGACATTTTCATTTGATGTTAGAGAAGAGCTAATAAACTCCCGGATTTTCTGGTTTTATATGCTTACTCTCTGTAAGATCACTCTTGCATTGCCCTCTTGCATTGATTTTATACTGTGAGCACATTTTTTTTAAAGCTAGACTGAAATGTTCGTAACAGTTGGGGAAAGTAAGTGCATGATTCAGGCTCTGAAAGGATTCAGGCTCTGAAAGGATTTTATCATGGAGAAGTCACAGAGTCCTGCACGAGCTGGGACAAGGCAGCCATGATAAATTCACATGAGGTTAGTGAAAGAGGCAAAACAGAAACACACTATTTAGGATGTATTACATAGACATGACTACAATGACAAGCAGAAGAGCATAGAAAGGTCTTTAACCTACTACTGAATTTTCACCAAAGAAAATTAAGCTTCAATGCTCAGAAATGTAGGCGCTATTGAATAAAGAACAAATTTCTATAGAATTTTTCTATCCTTTCTTGCTGCCATCTTTACCATTCTGACTTTTGTCTGTTTAACTCAGATGGGTGAAAAAAATAGAATTTATGATCTTTCATATTATAATCATGTTCATGAAAACAAGTAGCTTACCATCAAGGTTAGCAAAGAGGTGTATCTGTTTCTAAAAATCAATTGAGCCGGATTAAATATTCTTATAGTACCACCTTTTCCAAGTATTTCATCATTAATTATATTTATTTGTTTAATTCAACAGCCTAAGCAAGATAATCTTACAATTTATTTACTTATCTGGCTTTTTAAATGGCACACCTGATACAAAATACTTCCTTTTCCTTTTGACAAATGGGGGATTTGGGTAAGATTTGCTTCAGGATTATCCTGAAGAAATTATGCTTGGTATGTCCTTCCAGCTGTTTCCCCTTTCTCTTTGCCAAACAAGACTAAGCCCACAGGAATATCCTGTAACCAAATGAAAGAGCAGGCTAAGAGCAACTAGAACTTAAAGGTTTGGTGCATCTTCTGTCTCTGGAAAAATAACATTTTATTCACAAAACGGAGAGAATGCTTCTGAGCCTCATTCTCATTAAACTTCCCACAAAGCGACTCTTTAGTTCTCTGCTATTTCTTAAGGACATAGAGAGGTCCAGATTCAGAGAGTGTGAAAATTGGGGGCGGGGGTTGGGACCACTTGGAAGATTTTTTAAAAAGAACAATATCTGTCCATGAAATCCTGAAGGGGGGCCCGAGCTGCTTAGAAGCCAACGTGACCCCACCACTGGCATCCGTGCCACTTGTGTCATGCAAAGTGGTACGGACACTGGTTTTTAGAAAATTCATTTAAAAAAAATTTCCATCCCTGGCCGTCACTTAACTACCCTCCTTCAGGAATGGGCTGTAACGTTTCTTCTGAATTTCTCCAGTACTGAATTAAGTCCCCCTTTTCCATGTATTTCTTGTTCCCTTTTTTCCTTTCTCTTTCCCTCCCAAATTGTATTGGTATCTACCTCTCAATCACTCTTCTCTACAGATAAAGATGCTGGAAAGCCATGCAGGCAAAGGCAACAAGGACAAGGCTGAAAATGGTACCTGTGGAATATAGCTTGCCCTCTGGCCTCTCATTTCTCACCCTGAGACTAATTCCATCCCCTGGAGATTCTGCACAGGAGGATAAAACCCTGTAAAGTATCCTGTAAACTTGAAAACTTGCAACCCACATAGGGAGCCAAAATAATTTTAAAAAATGTTTACTTTCACTTGATCTCTTAGTCTCTTCATTAAGGAGTCGAGATTGTTAGGTACATTTTGTATTTACGTCAGCCGAGATGGGTTGCTTTTCTTTCATAGATTTTTAAAACGAATGTATTATTTTCAGGAGCCATTTTGAAGTTGCAAATCCTGCACAATCACATAGTGTTTTACCTTTGCCATGAGAAACTTCAATTGTCCAAGTGCAGTTTAAAGAATTTGGGTAAAAATCAGGGAACCCTGGGGATAATACAGTTCCACTTCTCGCATGAATATATCCACCACACAGAGCTAAACAAAGAAATGAAAAGGAGGGGGGGGGGAGATAAGAGTTACTGATGTTCTGCTTCTCCACTTACAATGAATGGGGGGCACAGTGCCTTTTATCTTTTAAGGTGTGTTTTTATAAGTATTACCAATATTGAATTCTTGCCAAATGTAACATTTTTTTAACATACACATACTGTTGTTGTTTTACAAATAATAGATCCCTACCGAAATACAAAAGTTGTAAACATCATCAGAGCAAATGAACTGATTAGCAGCAGTGGTAATAAGATTGAAATACATGTACATCTGCATTAAGATATACCCAGAACTGCCAGTGAAAGTCTTGTCTCCTTGGCAACCGGAAAGACAGTAAAGGATCTGACAATTATGTATCAACAGAGATAATAAGGGGAAAAAGTAGATTACGTGTATTTATTTGTCTGTTTTTTCCAACTTAGAGGGGACAGTTAAACAGAACACTGTTGAGTGTTTATATTTACTTATTTTAAAAATGTATGCCTTGCCATGTCTGTTTTCTTAAAGGGCCTTACAAAATTACAAAATCAATTAAAATAGCTAACTACAGACAGAATATCAGCTACAGTATGGCTGTTGTCTATGCGAATTAGAATAATTCCACAGCCAATTACTTTGGATGCCCAACAAAAGACCAAATACCACAGACAACTGTAAACATCAATCTCTAAATGTTCTGTGGAAAAGGGCTGATTTGTCCAACTTGGGAGGCGGGGAGTGACAAGGATTGAGGACCTCCTCGGGCAGTTGGTTTCATCAAATGGGAAACATGACTGAAAACTGGAAAGCATTTCTGAGGCCCACACTTTACAAAAAAACTTTTTTAAAAAAAAGTACAGACAGGACAGATGGCTGCAAACACCTAACCCAGTGCTACAAGTAGGGTTGCCAGCCTCCAGGTACTAGCTGGAGATCTCCCACTATTACAACTTATCTCCAGCCAATACAGATCAGTTCACCAGGAGAAAATGGCCGTTTTGGCAATTGGATTCTATTGCATTGAAGTCCCTCCCCTCCCCAAACCCCGTCCTCCTCAGGCTCCGCCCCAAAAACCTCCAGGTATTTCCTAACCCATAGCTGGCAACTCTAGCTACAAGTGAGATGTAAAATTAATGGGAATAAAGACTTGTGTTCCACATGTGATGAAAAACTGAACACAAAACTAACACATACAATACAGAAAGAATATTGGTAAGGCTTCTGAATTGTAGCCCTGTAACAAAAAGGGGTCGCCATAAGTCGGCTGCGACTTGAAGGCACTTTACACACACACACACACACACACACACACACACACACACACACAACAAAAATACGAGAGTGTGATGATGATGCAGATTCCTTGATCTAAGCTTAACGGCTAGTTTTTTAGAACAACAGCATACCTCAAGTTGGGAACCATGAAGAATGGCTTTGCTCCTCCTTGCTTACCTCTTCATACCTCACTTCTGTTGCCACTTTTCTCTTCAACAATTTCCTGCCACTGTTTCCTTATCCCCCGATGCTCCTACCAATGCTTTTCTCTCCTCCAGTTTACCACCACCACTTTCTCACTCCCCATTCCCGTTGCTTTTCTCTCTCCCTGCTCCTGCTGTCTCCCTTTCTGCTTTCTCGTCTCCCTAACTCCCACGGCCACGTCCTTGCTCCAGTTGCGGCTTTCTCATCACTGCAAAAGTGGTGCAATACAGAGTTGTTAGGCAACCCCACAGTGCCGACTATGATCTCATGAGGACTTCTCTGGTTGGGGGTTTACTTTTGGGATTTTTTCTGCAAATTTTTGGGGGTTCCCCAATTTGTAGAGGTGTCCCCCCCATCCATACCTGACCTCATTGTTCATGTCTTTTGATCTGAACTTTGGGTCCAGGTTCAAAATTACATATATAGATATTTATTACGTGGCTAATTTTCTTATATTTTACTTGAGATGATGGATTGCTCAACATATTTCTACAAATACTTTCCCCCTTGTATGAACACAGACAGACATATTTTTTTCCATAAACATATTAATTATTTAAAAACAGAAAGCTTTTTAAAGATTAGACAGATGAAACATGCTACGACAAAAAATGTCACAATAGGCTACAAATTAGCATAGCACACATTCTATATATGATTAAATCACACTGTGATTGCATAATTACAATGCAGTGGTAGTTTCCTCTTGGCATATCTCTCCTTTTTCAGATTTTTAAAAACTTTTAAAGCATTTTAACACACTAATTATTTAACGATCACAATTATAATGCATTAGCCTCACTTCAGATTTTGCTTGATAGGACCCAACTGAATAAATATTTTCAGCTATAAGCATATTTAAATAGCAAACGATGTTGTGGCAAAAATCCCTGAATATCCTCAATTATAATATTTAAATCTCATAATAAATATAGCAGTGATTTTCAGAACTATACATATACAGTAAAGCACTGACAATGCAATCCAAAACAGAGTTACACCCTTCTGTGTTCAATGACTTCAATGGACTTATACCCTTCTACCTCTGTCTAGGACTGTGCTGTATATCTTATGGACTATAAATAAAGTAGAAAGAAAATGCAGTGTACCAATAAAACGATCTCAAGAATTATGCCATGTTATAGTTTATCACTTTGAAAATATCAACACAAGCAAAAATCTCATCTTCATTTTGTCTGAAACTTATATGACCCCTTGGACGCCTGCGTGAGCCTCAGTGCCAGGAAAACCCTGCCAGTGAAGTTGCGCGGGCTTTGGTGCCACTTTAGCCAGCACAAGTGGTACTAATGCCAGTGCTGAGGTCATGCCAGCACCAAACCCCTTTCCTCCCCCCATTAGGATTGGACTGCCCCTCTTTGACTCTTCCAAACCTACCATTTTTCCACACACACTCAGGTGGAAGGGATCACCTACTCTAAGCTCTCATTCAAGATTTCAGCTGTCATAAGATCACCTCATAGCAATTAGCTTTCAATGAAAAAGCATCTACAACTATAAAATAACAGTGACATCCTTTTGTCAAAGGCCCTGACTCGTACCAAACATTAATGTAGGCAAATGTAGGTGTCATACCTACTCAACATAAACAGCAATCTCACAACAGTATGCATTTGTAGCATGCCATCCTTACCATCACAGCTAGGTAGAGCATGGTTCCACTGGTGGTTTCTTTCACACACAAGAGGTTCATCATCACTGAGGGTATAACCTGGATCACAGCTAAACATTACTGTAGATCGAATACTGAAATTATTACCATGGCGGTGTCCGTTCACAGGAATTCCTGGGTCAAGGCAGGAATCTGATTCCAGTGTAACACCTGGAGGGAAGGAATTCAGAAGCCAATTGCAAAAGTGGACTAAAATCGAATTAGCACTCAAAACAAAGCCTTCGTTTTTTATTTTTATTTTTGCTTTGGGAAGCAAAACTTTAAAAAGCAATTAAAGAAGAAAAAATATAACATTGATTCAACTGATAATTAGTGCCCCAAAAGGAGAATGAGCATTGATTCAATGGATAATTAGTGCCCCAAAAGGAGAATGAGAAACCTCAATACAGACAGCAAAGAAGGGGATTTTTCAGTACCAAATATATCTGAGAGATGTCATGATAATTTATTGTCCACTTCTTATTCCTTGAATTGTTTTTCTGCCTAGCTGTTTTTAACCTTCTATATGTGCCCTTCTCACATGTTCTACAGAGCTGGGGACAATTCCCTAGCTTCTTTAAATCAGGCACTTGGAATGGTAATGAGTGTGGTATTTTCCATAGACGGTAGTTCCTGCTCTTTAAACTTCTTCCTGCCTCCCCCATGGGAACTTAGAGCATATTCTGAATCTAGAAAGCCTACAGCCTTTGGGAAAGCCAAGTCTTTCTTGAACAGCCAATGAGTGTGACTCCCCAAGATTTACCCTATTTGTCCGAAACCAAACTCCAGCTACATGTGCCCAGAGAGTAAGGTTCGCTGAGATGAATGCAGCTGAGTAACCTGCAGTTGGTTAGGGAAGGGTGCTACATCATAACAGATCAATCAAAGTTCATTTGTATTAATTGCAGGAAAACGTAAATTAATGTGTTTGATTCTATCCTTCTGCTCAGCTAACGAAACTTCCTCTCAAGTTGCCAGATGAAGGCAGCACATTTAGCTGAGTGGAATGCTGGGATCCAAGCTATTGATTTTTATAGAAGGATATAGAGTAAGTTTAGAAGAGGGACCCAAATGAAAACAAAACTGACAACCTCTGCCATAAAGTATATTTCAATGCTGTATATTAATATATTAATTCTGCTGATTAGCAGAGCAATCATTAGTAGATATAACAACATAAGAACACAAGAAGGGCCCTGCTGGATCAAAGCAGTGGTCCATTTAGTTCAGCGTCATGTCTCACACAGTGGACAACCAGTTCCTCCAGAGGGTACAACAACAGGGCACTAAGGCTGAGGCCTTATACTGATGTTGCCTCCTGGCACTGATATTCAGAGGTTTACTGCCTCTGAATGTGGAGGTTCCCTTTAGTCACCATAGCAAGCCACTGATACACCTATCCTTTGGGTAGCCAGGTCCTTACCTACACTCCAGCAGGAGCCTAACCCATACAGCCATTAGGAGAAGCCTCCCTCATGCATGTGCCCGGCACAATTCTGTCACTTCCAGGTTTACCCAGGAAGTGCTGCGTGCATGTGGGACGCTCTAGCAATTCCCCTCCAAATTCCCCCTCGGGTAGATTGCTAGAGCATTGCGGGTTATTCCGGAAGTGCCGGTGGTGTGGCACGCGCAAATCACCACCTCCCCTCCCAGCTGGCCTACTTCCACCAGCCAGCAGAGGGCTGGCGGGCGTACTGGTGAGTTGGCGATCAATTGCCTGCCCTCACTGGGAAATTGGGAACCTTACCTATCCTCCATGAACCTGTCTAATCCCCTTTTAATGTTGTTTTTGCCTGTGGCCATCACCACATCCTCTGTCAAAGAATTCTACATTTTAATCACATGTTGTGTAAAGAAATATTTACTTTTGTCTGTCCTGAATTTATTGCCCATCAACTTCATTGGATATCCTTGAGTTCTAGTGTTTTGGGAGAGGGAGAAAAAGTTTTGTAACCTCTATTATTTCCCCCGTTAGGTGCCTCTTTTCAAAACTGAAAAGTCCCAGACTCTTCAGCCTTTCCTCATAGGAAAGGTGCTCCAACTACACAAAATCCAACTACCTCAAATCAGGTATATTCAGTGGAACTTACTCCTTGGAAAATATTCCTAGGATTGCAGTGTTAGACATTTTTTCCTGTTCAGGGTGGAAATGCTTAATCGACCTGTTACTGTACCAATTCAGTGCTGTATATTATTAGAAAATGTTTGCCTGAGTGAACTGATGGTCAGCCAATGCAGCAACAAGAGCCAAAATATCATGCTGCCAGTACTGACACAACTGCTTAGAAGTGAAGTTTTGACAAGTTATAATTTCAAAGATCACTACCTATGCTTATGAGCAATGCTAAGCTTTAAGTAAAATATATCATTTTACAGGGATTGGTGCTTAAATAGACACCAGCAGTTTCAGTTTCAGTCACTTTTGTTGGCATGATGAACAGACATCAGCAATTTTTTTTTTATAAAAAATTTTATTTTCATAATAAACACACAAAAAAGAAAAAAAAGAAAAAAAAGTACAAAATACATATACATAAAAAGAAAAGCAAAAATTACATGTTCAGCGCACTATTTATCAGTTAATACAATATTCAAATCAGTCTATAAGCCATATCGTGCCCTGAATCCAAATCCCATCCCCCCACCGCAGTGCCCTCCACCATTAGACTTCCGATGGAGTGTTATGACATATCAGAAAAAAAAAATATTATTATATCATATTTAAAATCATATTATACTATAATTCGTTAACTATACTTTTAAAATCCGTTTTTGCCACTTTATCCCAATATGCGGTGGCCTTTACCCACGTACATTTAAATTCCTCCATATCTTTATCATGTAAAAAAGCTGTAATTTTGGCCATCCTCATATACATCCATAATTTTTCTCGCCACTCTTTAATTGAAGGTTTATTTGTTTGCTTCCATTTTTTAGCAATTATAATTCTTGCTGCCGCAAAACTATATTGACATATGACTCTATCACCTTTATCCAAATCTCTTTTTGGTATACCCAATAAGCAAAAAGCGGGGTCTTTCTTAATTTTTGATTTAATCAGATCATTAGTTTCATTCAAAACTAATCTCCAAAACCTCCTTATTTTTTTACAAAACCACCAAACATGCATAAAAGACATCAGCAATTTTTGAGGAATAGAAACTAAAGTTAAACAAACAAACAGAAGACCCACTATACTGAGGATCAAGGGATCTGCATTAACTAAAGTCATGTGGAATTAAGGATGTTCTAAAGTGGAGAATTAGGTGAGATTGAGTGAAACAGCTGGCTAGGTTCAACCTTGTATTCATATTTACAGTTGAATATGTAATCAGTGTGTGATTCTTATTTCTTCACTTTTTAGGTTAGGTTTTCCAAAACCCAATCTGGTTACCGATAAATCATGGTTTGGCTGGCAGGAATATGTTGTGTGCTTGTACACTTTCTCCTCAACTCACTTTCTGTCCTTGTTAGCTCTACTTCCCTTCTTCATCTCCTGGGTTGTGGTAAGCAACCACTGTTTGCTACAGTGTCCCAATCAGAGAGGCTACAGGTATTATGATCCAGAATATTATGTAGGAAACTTGTGCATGTGACCAACAGGGAGTGGGCAGAGGAAACACCACATAAACCGACATTTTCTCAAGTTCACCAGAATCAGTATAAAGGCCTACTGACATCATTGTTAAAATATGCATTCTTTTGGCACTGTTGGTAGTTTATGAACCATGAAAAATGATTTAGACAGTAAACTTAGTTCAGAATCCCAAATGTGTATCACAGATAATCCTGAAAATGTGGTCATCCAATTAACTTTCAATGAAGGTGGCAGTTCTGTCCACCCACAAGGGATGCTGGCAGGGGATGTCTTTGTGCACAATGGAGTCACTCCACTCCCAGCAAAGAACCAGAGTAGGACAGATATCTTGTGCCACATCCCATTGTTGACCCTTAATAGTACCTGGTTCCCACAGAGACTGAAGCCATTACACACGTTTCTCCCATTCCCAGGACACAAGGTTCTGTAAAGTTCACCCCCCCCCCAAATGCTTCTGTTTAATTATCACATTTTAATTATTAAAAATGTCCCAAAACTTACTCTCATAATGAATTAAGAAGCCAACACTGGAACGACTATTATCAGTGGTGAACAACAGGTACATATAATTGCCACTACTAATAAGAAACTGTGGCGCTTGAGTACCATGGTATTCCCCTATTAATGGGGATGAACTAGCTGGACCATCTCTGACTTCCAATGTATCATAATTTACTTCGGTCTGAAATCTGTAAGAAAAGAAAGAAAAACTAATAGAGTTCATCATGACACATATTATGATTTTTAAGAGACTTTTTTTGGGCTAACCCTCGTGGACTTTTCCCTTCTAATTACATATGGATAGTGGTAATATGGTAGTGTTTTGTATGTATGCATATGGTCCTACAATAGAGGAGTGAGGAAATGACTTTGCCTGAGGTCAGTGCTAGCCAGAGTAGATAGCAGTCTTCATATAGAACAGTGTAGGAAGGACACTTGATGCAGCAGCTCCTTTGCCATTACGGTAATGCCAGAAAAGATCCTTAAATCTTTTCTTAACTCTTATTTCTCCTACACATGCATTTACTTTTTCGATGTTACTATTTGCCAGTGGTAATGAGGCCTTAGCTGCTAATTCATTGCCATCAACAGTATTCAAAAGTAAAGAGTAAGAGTAGAAAGAGAGGTTGAGAATGACTATGATTCTTCCAGGGTTATACCTACCAGGTCAGCAGCAAGTTTGGGATAAGAACCATGACCTGTTTTTTCCCCCTTCAGTTCCAGTCTATTTCCCTGTCCCCTGGGAAACAGTGCAACTCAGTGTAATCACTTTAGATTCACAAAAAATTGGCCAAGCATGAAATCATTCAGTAAGGGTCATTCCTGCATCAAATACATTTGGTTCCACAATGTTGTGGCTTTGCTACAGTTTTGACTGACGTGCAACACAATATAATTGTACCTAAATATTTGTACTTACATCTGACAGCCTTTTGAACTAGACAGAAACATATAAACCTTTTACCACAGTTTGTATGTCAACCTTTCCCCGCTCCCATTTACAAAGACATCAGCACAGATATTGAAAGCATTCACGCAGAAACAAAACATTCTCATTGTATCACTAGCCTTCTGGACCAGCTATGACAAAAAAAAAAAAAAAAAGGTTTCTGCTATTAAATGAATGAGACTTTTTGCAGCTACTATGGAGCGGATTAATTTGGTCTATAAAAACCCAGAACAGCTGCAAAAGATTTGTGCTCACATCCAGGACAGAATAGCACTTTGGAAAGCAAACACTTTGCAGAAGTCCTGACAAAAGGGAAGATGGATGTATGTTTAGTAGGTTAAAAGGAGGAAAATATATGGTACAGGTTGAGTATCCCTTATCCTGACTGCTTGGGACCAGAAGTGTTCTGTATTTTGGATCTTTCCATATTTTGGAATATTTGCATTTACATAATATCTTGGGGATGGGACCCAAGTATAAACACAAAATTCATTTATGTTTTATATATACTTTATACATGTAGCCTGAAGATTATTTTAAACAATATTTCAAATAATTTTGTGTACATTGAACCATCAATGGCACTGCTGAGGGCCTGTGAGTAATGCCTGCATGCCGGCTCAGAACGTCTGGTTTTTGAATCAGTCTGGATATCGGATGTCCGGATAAGGGATACTAGCAGAAAATGCAGAACAGAATGGGAAACAATGTTTGTGTGAAAAGTATTTTAATAACAAACTATCTACATTTTAAACCTGCCTTTCTCTAACAACAGATTTAAGATGGGTTACAATGCTATGTAAATAAATATATATAATAAAAATATCAAAAGCAGAAGTACTGAACTTGGGGTATTATTTGGATTTGAAAATTGGGACTGTTGATTTGATTATATAAATAAGAAGGATTCCATGAGAGAAAGACGGACTATGTAAGCAAGAATAAACTTTTCTTAGGTATAGATGTATGAATGTGTATATTGTGTATTAGTACTATTAATTGTAATTTTGTAAATTTATAACTGTTTTTTAAAAATATCAAAAGTAAACCGACTAAAATTGGCATTACTCCAATACCAGCATGAGACTAAGATTCTTAAATGTCCTATTTTGTTCACATTTTCCTTCAAAAGAACAGAGTAATTGGCTTTCTTTGTATGTAACATTGTCATGCAAGAAATATAATTAAAAAACCTCTGCTAAGGCCATAGCGTTTACACAGCAATTAACACAAAACTATCAGAGTATTCCCAAGGACCCTTCAAACAGTAATAGACTGAAGTAAAAATAATAATTTAGGGCCTTTCCCCAGATACATTGTATGTGTGCAGAGGCAGGAGAGGAGGAACAAATTAAATCTCTCTTTTAGAAAAGACAAATGGCCCAGAGTTCAGCTGCAATCCTGAACACTTTGTTGGAGTTAAACCCCATTGAACTCTGTGGGATTTAATTCTAAGCAAATACACATACAATCAGACAGCATGGTGAAAACCATACATACAGGCTGGATAAATTGACCAAATCAGTCTAAAGCAGTGTTTCCCAAAGTGGGCAATAATGCCCCCTGGGGGGCGCTGAAACGATCCAGGGGGGCGGTAGTAGCCTCGGATGCAATTGGGGGGTGTTGAATAAAAATAAGGGGGTGGTGGAAGCATAAAGGAAGAAGAAAAGAAAAATTTGAAAAACTGTTCGTACCTGTTTCATCTGTGTAACATAGAGTTAAAGTCATAGTGATTACTTTATTTTCCAAATGAACACACAAAGTGTAAGTTATAACCAATCAGTGGTAGAGGCAAATCTACTGTGAAACTAATGAAGCTTAAGCTTCAGGGGCCCTAATCCTGGAGGGGCCCCCTGAAGCAACTTTTTTTTAATGAGTGGAGTTTTTTAGTGATAGAATAATAAACCAATGGGTTGAAGTAGTTAATATTGACTTTAGAATATGCTCTAATACTAATTTCATATGGCCTCAAAATGTCCCTGTAATTGATCAAATTTCAAAATTGTCTTGGGGACTTGTAGCGCTTGAACCCCCCGAACCCCCTCACTGAGCTTGCCAGAATGTATTCATAGCCTACATTTTGGCAGCTGGATCCTCAAATCCTTTGATGGTGCTTAGCTTAATAGTTCTATAGCTCAGCCCTTAGGCTAGAGCCAATCGGAACCATAAAAAGACATCTGAATTCTTAATTCAGGCTGCACTCATCTCACTTGTACATTTTAACACCAAAAATCAGATTTTCACTTTGAAAATAAACATATTGTTTTGTTATTCTTTCCCCATACACTCAAGTTACCTTCAGTCACACAGTGAAAATGATAATTTATTTATTTATTTATTTTGTGATTTATAACCCGCCCTCCACAGCTGAAGCCGGCTCAGAGTGGCTAACATGATATAAAAGCATTACTGCATCAATATAAAAATCCAAATTTAAAATAATAAAATCCCAATTAAAACTTAAAACTCAAAATTTCAAATGGCGCCTAACCACACTTGTACTGCTGGATATTTGCAGCAGGTTACCCCTCCGTTGACACTGATAATATAACAGGAAGGATGGGTAATAGATGATATTTGTGGCTGTCCTCAGCCATAGGCCTGGCGGAATAGCTCTGTCTTGCAGGCATGTGGAAGGTCCCACAGTACCCTGATGTCACCAGACAAAGCATTCCACCAGGCCGGCGCCAGGGCCAAAAAGGCCCTGGCTCTTGTTGAGGACAGCCGCACACTCTTAGGGCCAGGGACCACCCGTAAGTTGCTATCAGATGACCGTAAAGATCTTTGGGAGGGGTATACCAGGAGAGGCGGTCCCAACGATACGAGGGTCCCAGGCTGTGTAAGGCTTTAAAGGTCATAACCAGCACCTTGAACCTGATCCAATACTCCAGCTGGAGCCAGTGCAGTTGGCAGAGCACTGGCTCTATATGTTCTCGGGGCGAGACCCCTGTAAGGAGTCTCGCCGCCACATTCTGTACCAGCTGGAGCTGTCGGATCAGTCTCGAGGGCAGCACCATGTGGAGCGAGTTACAGTAGTCTAGCCTAGAGGTGACCGTCGCATGGATCACTGTGGCTAGGTCAGGGCGGGAGAGATAGGGCACCAGCTGCCAGGCCCGGTGTAGATGGAAGAAAGCCGCCTTGACCACGGCTGTGACCTGGGCCTCCATAGACAAGGAGGCATTCAGGATCACAACCAGACTCTTGACAGTGGGTGCAGATGTCAGTTGCACACCATCAAGAGCTGGGAGTTGGCACCCTGACCCCAAGCCGCCCCAGCCTAGCCACAGGACCTCCGTCTTCGCTGGATTCAGCTTCAGCAGCCTTTTTCTCAACCAACCAGCCACAGCGTCCAAACACCCGGTCAGTGTGTCTGGGGCAGAGTCCAGATGGCCATCCATGAGCAGATAAAGCTGGGTGTCATCAGCATACTGATGACACCCCAGCCCTAAACTCCGAACTAGCTGGGCAAGGAGACACATGTAGATGTTAAACAACATAGGGGAGAGGATCGCTCCTTGCAGCACCCCACACACCAAAGGGTGCCGCTGCAACACCACCTCCCCCAGCGCCACCCTCTGTCCCCGACCTTGGAGAAAGGAGCACAGCCATTGACAGCTGTGCTGTGATGATGGTTCAGCAGGTTAATATGTGCTGTGATGGAAGCAATGTTTGTTTGTTTTTAATCTGCACAGCCAATCAGATTTCCAATGGCCAATCAGAAGCCCTGCTGGGCAAAACCCCCATCTGGCTTCATTCACTTTCTAAAAACACTTGGTGGGTACTCGGAAAGGTGTTGCCAGGCACTATGGTATCCATGGGTGCTACATTGGGGACCCCTGATTTAGTGATTTTTAAATTATGATTGGTTTTCAGCCTGGGCAAATGTTTTAAACAGTACACAAAAAAGTGGAAACTCTTGTTTTATAACACTAAAGGTCAAGGGCCTAAGACTATTATAGCACCCTCTTGAAAGATGGATTCTTATAACTGTTATGGCAGCTACTATGTTCACACAAATATATACCTTGATGAAAGTGCTTTAAAAAATCATATAGCAAGACCATAACCTTTAAAGAAACAACCCAAATCCTGGCCTATGCAGATGTTCAAAGTGGGTACACTTATCCACTTAATTTATACCCCAACCTTTTCCCTAATGGGAACCAAAAGCAGCTTATATTGTTCTCCTCTCCTCCAACTTATTTTTACACTAATCTTCTCAAATCTTCCATTTTGGGGCAAGGTGCTCAATGTGGTTGCTTATCAGTTGTAGAGGGTCTTGGAAAAGAGTGATTTTCTGGATCCACTTTAGTCTGGCTTGAGCTTGAGATTTTGTACAGAGACTGCCTTGGTTGATGGCATCTACCAAAAACGAGACAGGGGAAATGTGAACTAGTTCTGCTGGATCTCTCAGCAATCTTTGATATTATCGACCATAGAAACCTGCTGAACCATCTCCCAGTGCTGGGACTAAATGGCACAATTTTACGATGGTTTGAGCCAGCTTTGCAGCTTGGGAATGCTACTCGAAACAGTAGTCAATATAGAGAACTAGGTAGCAGTGGTGGTATGGAGTGCTTCTGCCTAGCTTTGGCTGACATGGTTCAATCAGCTCTAGCCACAGTGATCCATGCCTTAATTACATCTAGACTACTGTCATGCGCTCTACTTGGGACTACCCTTAAAGAATGTTCACAAGCTGCAACTATGGCAGAAGGCTGCAGCTAGACTGCTGGTTGGGGCCAGCTATTGGGAAGATGGCTATTACAACAATTGCACTGATATTACAGCAATTGTCTGATATTACAGCAATTGCACTGGCTACTGATCCACTCCCAAGACAAATTCTAGGTGTTGGTTATGTCCATTAAAGCCCTACATGCCTTGGGACCAAGGTATCTGAAAGACTATCCTCTCCCATACGTTCCTGCCTGGGAAACAAGATCACAGGCACAGGCCCCCCGGATTGTCCCATCAACCAAATAAGATTATTTGGTAGGTATACAAAAGAGGGTCTTTCTGGTGGTAGCCCCACAATTATGGAACAACCTCCCCTGGGACATGCACCTACCTACCTCACTTTCAATCTTTAGGAGGCAGTTGAGGTTTTTTTGTTTGTTTGTTTTAAATTAGGACTGCATTTTATTACTTTGGTGGCAATCTTACACTGTGGTTTTAAATTCTGTTTTTATTATCAGTATTTATATTGTAAAATGCCTTGAGTTCTGTAAGATGGAAATACAGCAAATTTCAAAACAAACAAATAAATAAAATCATGTGAAGTAGGTCAGTTGCTGGGCAGGCAGTGCGGAGCAGTTTAAAGACCCCCCCCTTCCCGGGACTCCCCGCTTGTCATCTGGGTAGTCCCGCTGCCCAGCTGACAAGTGGGGAGTCCCAGGAAGGGGGGGTCTTTAAACTGCTCTGCGCTGCAAGCCCAGGCAGCAAAGAGCAGTTTAAACTTCCCCCACCCCCTTCCAGGGAGTCCCTGGTGTTTAAACTGCTCCACGCTGCCTGCCCAGGCAGCGCGGAGCAGTTTAAAGACCCCCTCTTCCCGGGACTCCCCGCTTGTCAGCAGGGTAGTCCCGCCACCCAGCTGACAAGCGGGGAGTCCCAAGAAGGGGGGGTCTTTAAACTGCTCCGTGCTGCCAGCCATGGCAGCACGGAGCAGTTCAAAGAGCCACCCGCCTGCTTTCCTGGGAGCCCCGGGAAGGGGGGTGGGTTATTCGGCTGAATTTTGTTCCCGAACTCAAAACTCGTGCCGAATTCCATGGAACCGAAGCGGGGGAGTTCGGACTTGGGCATTTCCCAAATCAAAATGGGCCAGATTCGAATTTTTCCAAATTTGTTTTTTCAACAGCCCTAGTGGAAAGAATTGGCTAGAAACTTACAGTAAGACACATGAAAGAAACCAGCACAACTAGTCTAAATTTTAAGAAAACAGCACTAAAATAAGGGGGAAATAACTGAAAAGAAAGAGCACAAGGGTAGGCAGTATCAGGATTGGTAATGTTGGAAAGTACCAACAAGTTGCAGCTGACTTATGTTTTCAAGGCAAGAGACTTTCAGAGGTGGTATGCCATTACCTGCCTCTGTATCACAACCCTGGACTTCCTTGGTGGTCTTCTATACAAATACTAACCAGGACTGACCCTGCTTGGTAGGGTTGTGCATACCAATAAACCCAAACCGAAAATAAACCCAAAATTAGCTGTTTCAGTAAATTTTAGGATTCAGGTTTACCGAATGCCATAACCTGGGGATAAAGCCGAATAGGCGATTCTGGAAAAAGCTTCTCTTGGAATCTGACCACAATAAATGACTGTTCACAGGATGTCATTTGCCACCACAAGGAATGTTCTCTGGGCCTTATTTCTCTTGCATTTAAGCCTTTTTCCTCTGTTTAGAAGCTCATTTGCATGGACATCATGCAAACCGACCCAGAAATAAAGACAAAGCCCAGTCTTTGAGGCGCCAGCCTGGAATCACCTCTTTCCACCAACCCTTGGCAATGCTGAACTTTTGAACCTGATGTACAGCTCGGCTTGCAAATACCTGCAAGATGGGGGCGACCCCTGTGCGGGCCCATAAAATTGGACCCCCTGTCCAAAGTTCACCAAACTTGGGTGACCATCAAAGGAGAATCCCTTGCAGCTACGCTGAAAATTTGGGGACTCTACCTCCAAAAATGCCCCCCAAGAGCTTAAAAAAATCCCCATTGACTATAATGGGCCCAAACTTTTCAGGAAACTAAAAAATAAGCAGAATACCCATATTTACCAGTATGGGTAGTTGGCTTATTTTGGGTTTACCAAAGAAATCGGGCCGAGAAAATCCAAACCCAAAATTTAGTGATTTTTTTTTTTTTTTTGCCCAGCCCTACTGCTTAGCTTCCAAGGTCTGATGAGATCAGACTAGCCTGACCTTATTAAAAGCTGGATGCCCAGAGCCCAAATACTGGAAGATTTTTTTTCTTGCAATTGGATGAAACACTTTTTATGTGAATGAATTAGAACACACTCTATCATTGTTTCACACAGTTACAAAATTCCTTTGAGAAGGCTCTTTATGTCTATTTTCTGAATACTCACTTATCAAAGGTGATCTTAATAGAGTTCCCTTGCCTTGCTTCAATTACCCATTCACAATTCAATGAATCCTTGTAGTACCCTGGCCATCCTGGGGGCAAGATAACTCCGCTTGATGCTGTAAGATGGCCACCACATGGTGCTGCAAAATTTAAAACAGAGAGAGAGGTCATTATACAGATGTTTCAATTGAACAATACAATTCATATTTAATTAAAACAATTTTTCTTCTGGCTTGGGTCAAGCGATGCACAAGTGGAAAAATAAATGGAACTAGTGCAGTTCTACTTGCACAACATCTTGTGCAACACCTAGAACTTTCCTCCTAACATATTTTAATGCCTAGAAATTGGTCACATAAGATCTTAAGTGGAAATGCACGTGGGGATACAATAAGTTTGACTTGTTGCAAATGGCGAACATGTTCTATTTATCGTATTTCCACTTTTATAAGAGCTTCAGGATAAGTGGATTTTTTGTTCTATTTCTTGTATTTCCACTTCTACAAGAGCTTCAGGACAAGTAGATTTTTTTTTTTGCTGGATCCAACCCAGTAAGTGTAGATGAGTAAACGTCATGGTAGGATTGCCAGGTCCCTCTTCGCCACCAGTGAGAGGTTTTTGGGGTGCTGCCTGAGGAGGGCAGGGTTGGGGAGGGGAGTAGGTTCAATGCCATAGAGTCCAATTGCCAAAGCGGCCATTTTCTCCAGGTGAACTGACCTCTATTGACGGGAGATCAGTTGTTTAGCAGGAGATCTCCAGCTAGTACCCTATGTCATGGGTATAATATGATATAAATAATCATCCTACTTTGCACTGTTCAATATAGATTCTAGTATGTCTTGATATATATTACATGAAGACCAGAAAGAGAAGAACATCATTCAGTACTAGCCATTTTACCAGTTAATTCTGTAATCAAGTTAACATACTTTATTCTGAGCTTTAGTTTAACAAAGCTATTGGTTGTATCCAGACTGAATTGACAATTTCCACTAATTCCCCATTCCTGCTGCAGACCCCCCCCCCCCTTCATCAGGGTCCCCTATCCTCCAGGAGCAGAATTTTGTAGAAATTAGTGGGCTGCAGTGGAAGGGAGGAGGCAGGAAAGTTCCATTTTGCTGAAGAAGAAAAATTAGTCTGGAACCAGTATTATGACTGTACTTACCTAACTGGCTACATATGGTGGTTAGATTGTTTTAGGGGTGAAGTATAAACTGGTCATAGCCTGGCCTGCCATGCCCTACCTCTACCCTCATGTCACTATGCACTGGGAATTAGATTTATGCATTGCTCCATCTGGTAGACCTGGGCCTAGTTTCAATCCTAAACAGGTCTACTCAGAATTCTACTCAGTACTATTCAAGGAAGCTTACTCCCAGGAAAGTGTTCTTAGGACTGTAAATATTTACTTGTCAGGTTCAGGTTTATTGCATATGGCCAAAGGCCGTTACTAGAACTGATTAAAATCCAGATAACAATAATTGATAAAAGTTACATTTTGGTAACAGATTAAAACTCAAAAAGTATATCTCTTTAACCTGCCAGAACTTATCAAAACACTGGAAAATGACGCAGAATGTTCTTTAAAAATGTAACATTCGAAGTTATCTGGGAATACCGCAACATTAAATAAACGGCAATACCACTCCAGACTTGCAAAGAAATAGAATAAGCCCTAATAATAATGACAACATATTTTGTTTAAATTTGACAGTGTTTCCAAACTTGCTGTATACAGAATATGCTATATAAATTATTACCCTTGGCATTAAGGTTTGGGCTTTTTAAAATCATGTTTACAATAACTACTATCAAGTGTAAAACAGTCTCAGAAGGTTGGTCTGGACATTATGCTGAACCAGGATAAAAAGAGTAGAAGGAGCTTCTACTTTTCATGCTATGCTACTCATGTATTTAAAAAAAAAACACAAGTGGAGAGATGCATTTCACTCAAGACACATCTCCTCTTCTCTAGATTCTATGTAATATTCAACGCTGTCCAGAGACAAGGATAAATCACACCAAATTATCTTTCAACTACACTGAAGGAATGGATGTTTGGTGCTTAATCGGCTTAAGAGAGGAGAATGTCTGTGATCAAATGAGATCTTCTTGCCAAGACAAGCATGTTTAATTCGAGAAGAGCTACATCTAGATGAAAGAAAAATCATCTATTTGAAACTTAACGGGGGTAATCTAGTTTCTATTGAAATAAGTGACAAATTAACCAGAGAACAGCAAGGCATCACACATGAATTATTTAAAACAATTCTGCTCGCACAAGTCCAGTACATTTTTTAAACCTATCATATCGCCATGTTTTTTTGTTATGTCAGACCACCATAGTTTTCAGTGCTTTTGACAGGGAAGAAGCCACATGATCCAGACCCTTCAAGTGAGTGAGGTGAATTTTAACATTGGGTAAACATCGCAAAGCACTTCCAAGTTGCTTCTAGGATCCAGGCATACCCATGTCTTCTCATAAAGGCATTTATTTGTTTGTCCATTGAGCTGGCTAGGTTGAAAGATAGTGACTGGCTCCAGGTCACCTGGTGAGCAACATGGAGAACTGAAATCCGAGTCTCCTTGGTTGTAATCAACTAAAGTTGCCAACCTCCAGGTAGGGCTTGAAGATCTCTTGGAATTACAACTGGTCTCCAGACTATGGAGATCAGTTCCCCTGGAGAAAATGGCTGCTTTGGAGGGGGGACTCCCAAACCCCTCTCCCCAGGCTCTGCCCCCAATTCTCCAGTTTCCCAACTTGGCTACTCTGAGCCTTCTTATATTACACTGAATAAAGAATACTCAATATATACCTAAGTGTAAAATGAGATGAAATCCCATTTGAGTCTTCATTTTTAAGCAATGGAAATGTGTCTTGTTTTGTCTGCCTCTTGATTAGATTATGTCAGAACAGGGGTCTGCAAACTGTGGCTCCCAAGCCACATGCGGCTCTTTGGCCCATTGAGTGCGGCTCTTCGAACTTGGTTTGGAGACCCTGCTCTTGTGCCTGCTCGCTCCGGCAGCCGGGCTGCAGAGCCGGCGCGCCTGAGAGAGTGGGCGCGCTGCCTCTCCCCCCCACGCCGTGGAGAATGGCTGGGTCCCCCTTTCCCTTGCCCTCAATGGTTGGGAGGCTAAAGCCTCCCCTCCCCTCTAGCCACGCGATTGCTGGGCGGGCTGCTCGGCGGTTCCTGCCCCCCGCCTATCAGCTGTTGGGCGGGGCGGGCTTCCTTTGGTAGACCTGGCCTCCGGCTGAGTCCCATTGGGAGGCCATGTCTACCCACTGGCTTTCTTGGCGGTAGACCTGGACTCCGAGGAGGGGAAAAAGTCCCCCTTCAGAGGCCAGGTCTACCAATTGGCTTCTATGGGCCTCCAGAGGCCAGGTCTACTGCCAAGAAAGCCAGTGGGTAGACCTGGCCTCCCAATGGGACTCAGCCGGAGGCCAGGTCTACCAATAGGCTTTTATGGCGATAGACCAGGCCTCCAGACGAGGACTGGACAGGGAGGGGGAAATGGCAGGGACTTACAATTTAATTTTTATCAATAAATAAGATTACTATTAAGTAATGTATCAAGTTTTATTCAGTGTACCTATAGTTTAATTAAGACTTAAAACTTTAAAGTTTATTAAGTTAATAAACAGTGTACCTACCTATATAGTTTAAGTTTAAGAAATTTGGCTCTCAGAAGAAATCTCAATCGTACTGTTGATATTTGGCTCTTTTGACTAATGAGTTTGCCGACCCCTGTGTCAGAACATTCTCTCTCTTCTCCTCCCCTCACGGCTGATTGCAGGTTATGATTTTTGGCTGTTCTATTGTTTCCCCAATTTATTCATTCTGTTGACTGGATTCAGTGAAGTGGACCAGTTCACAAAACGTATCCCTCCCTCCTCCTTCTGCCTGAAACCCCCTCCCCATCATAGTACCATGTGATGAGTTGCAAAGGGAAGGGAGGGCCATAACAGAAAAGGAGAATAAGCAGAAATCTCCCTACAGATATTTCTTGCACAAATTCTTGACCCCGTACTGCATCTCTGCCATTCATTGGTTCCAGTCTTGTATTTTCTACAATTTCAAAAAAGACCTATAAACACAAATTTCTTTTTCCCCTACAGTAGCATAGAATGCATTGCTGCTATTATAGTTGTTTTCAATTCTTAGTGGAACACTACTTGGGATTTCACATTTTCCAGATGAGCACAGATCCTCTTTAAGTCTGATCTAAATCAATAATCCTGAAAGCATTTCATTGGCTTGAAGATTTATCAGAAATACCGGGAGATAACATTGCTGACTTTCTATTTGAAGATGCTGAAAATGATCTAAAACACAGATCTACTGCTGTAGTAAAAGTTTTCTGGATCTGGCAAATATCTCACTTTCCCAGAGGGTCCTAGACCACTAGGGAACTATAGAGGTAAGCCACGCTGAAATCTTTAGAAGGAGCCTTCCCATCCAGTGAGCTTTTATCGCTGAACATCTTTTCAACATTGATATTTAAAGGCATTAAAAAAAACAACATTTTATGATATCCAACTGTGGTCATGCCAAACTAATATTTTATTGTACAAATACCACCATTCCCTTCTCCACAGAACTTTAATTCATGCAAATATGTCATAGATTAGTTTAGTCAAAGAAATGAGGCTAAAGTTTTGGAAATAGAGTAGCCTACCTCAAAAACATTTCACAAGTGAGAAAGCATCTGAAGTAACTATCAGTGCAATTCTAAATAGAGTTATGCCCTTCTAAGCACATTGACTTTAATGGGGCGTAACTCTGCTTAGGAATGCTCTGTATTTATACAGCTGTATGTCCAATCTGTATAAATAACAAATATCCAAACTAGTTTTGTAAGAGGCACACTATACCTTCACAACGCGGAACAGTGGAACTCCATACAACATTGCCATCGTGCATAATACACGTTATGGTCTCCGAGCCCTGGGTTTTCACAAAGCCATCATCACAGTGAAAAGAAACAGAACTTCCTAGAAGGAATCGGTCTCCAAAACGCCTTCCATTGATAGGGATTCCTGGATCATGACATTCATTCTGACCAAATGCTAAAGTGTTAAAAGTAAATAAACAAATAATTCAATTAACTGTTGATGCATATTTTTGTTTTCACTTAAAAAAATACAAACAGCGAGTTAAATTTGTATAATAAGCACATTCTTGATACAAAAGTTAGCCTTTGTAATTCATTTGTCTGGAGGCTTACCTGATTATTTAATTAATTAGAGTAAAGACTAATTAACATCTTAATACTCTTTGGTGCAGGCATTTAAAGAATGGATCACTGTGTATTTGAATTATACCAAATTATTACCATCCTTGAATTTCCTTTTTAAAATATTGATGTGGAAGAGTATTCCATTTGATAAAGAACCAGGGGTGTCTCAAACAAGCACCCCACCTCCTTACCTCATGCACAATCATCACCTTGGTTCCACTATGAACCTAGAAGACTACTGCCATGCCAGCTTTGACCTGAAAATTCAAATCAGCTGACTCTGAAAGAGAAATCCTGCCTTCCCAGTTCTATAAGGCCCCAGACCAGACTGACAGCTTGCTCTCCAGTCTAAAAAACTTTCCTCTTGAGTGACGAGACTGTCTGGAAAGCTCTTGGTCCTTTGCTCTTGGTAGATGCTTCAAACTGGATCTCTGCACAGACCATTCTCATCTCTAGCCAGTTCCCTGACTGTGGCCTAAGAATTCAACTCTTACCTCAAGCAGCAGCAGCTAGGTATATGTTATCATCATCAATATCATCATCATCTATATATCTAATTCCCAAGTATGGCCCCTGCCTGTGGATATCTAAATCCGCAGATAGGGGGAACACTGACACCCAACAGATTTTTCTGCAGACTCGGGGGACCCCCTGGGTCTTCAGAAAAATTGGAAAAGTTAAAAACAAAAACAAAAAATGGGGGTTTAAATCCCCCCAAAACTAAATAAAGCATTTTCTGCACATGTGCAGAGAAGTACCTATCTTTGTTGGCTACCTCTGATCCTCCCAGCCCAGGGGCAGTTGGGGGTGTGTGTGGGGGTGACGGGCTCTCCCGATCCAGCCTGTGGGGGTGTGGCAGGCGACCCCAGAGCAACTCCGGGCTCTCCTGATCCAGACTGTGGGAATGGGGGAGGTGGTGGCCTTGGCAGTCTCAGCAAGTGGGGGGGGGAGATGGGATTTCCCCCCTGAGAGTTTCATGGGCCTCCACTATATATCATCTATATATTTATTATTCAAGTGTGGGCCAACCTGTACATATCTAAATCTACAGATCGGGCCCACAGACAAATGGAAATTTTTCTCCAAAATTGGGGGACCCCTCAGCTTTGCAGAAAAAATCTTAAAAGTAACAAAAATATATTGAGGGGTTTAACCCCACCCCAAAACCATAACATTATCTGTGCACGTGTAGATTACTTACCTGAGCAGCTGACGCAGCAGCTCCTAGGGGCCCTGCCAGCTGTCAAGGGGTCTGCTGTTGAAGCAGCGGCTGCCAGGGCCCTGCTGGCTGCCAAGTGCCCTGCCACTGATGTGGCAGTTCCTGGGGGCCCTGGCAGGTGCCAGGGGCCCAGCCACCAATGCTGCAGCTGAAGAGGTCAAAGTAAGTCAGGCAGGTGGGAGACAGAGAGATGGGGGGATATTGACAGGGAAGAGGCAAGGGAGCTAGATTGTCAGAGAAAGGGAAGGGAACAAATGGAGAAGCAGGTTGATGGGGAAGAAGGGAGAGAAAGAGAGGGAGAAAGTTTGTCATGGAAGGGAAGGGGGAGAAATAGATGGGGGAAGATTGACAGAGAAGATGAAGGGGGAGAAAGACTGAGGGGAGATTGTCAGAGAAGGGGAGAGGGGAAAAGAGTGGGTGGAAGACTGTTTGAAAAGGGCAGAGATGGAAGGAAGCAAACGTGGGGAATGGGATGGACTCTCCCTCTAAGTGAGTAGTTCAGCTGTGGAACTGGCTGCCTAGGGAGGCAGTGAGCTCCCCTTCACTGGCAGTCTTCAAGCAGTGGCTGGATGAACGCTTGCCAGGAATGCTTTAGATTGATCCTGCATTTCATACACTGCATTTCCCTGCTGGCCACTGCCGTGTGAGGTAAGTGGGTGGAGAGTTTGGCAGAGGCCCAAGATGTCAGCCTCCTGCTCTTTACTTCTCCCTCCCTTGTTCATAGGGCAGTGTAGGAGTGGGAAAGGCAGACAAGGTGAACAAGGTCTGGTCTGAGAGAACTGGGTGGCAGCGCTGGGACTAGGGTCGCTTCTAGGGGTGGCCAACTTGCCACTTGCTTCCCTGGCACTTCCTGCCACTCTGGTAACATATGCAATCACCAAATCCCACCATAAATTGATCCTGCAGGGCTTTTCTTATGTTCTTATGTAATATAATCCTTGCTACATTGACACTGTTCACATTATACTAATCTTCTATGTTTTTACCATTTGAAAGAGAAATATGCAAGTGGACAATCCCACAATCTAGCAGCACGACTACAGAAATGACACTGAAAGATTAGCTTTTTTTTTAGAAAGACATACAACAATATAAAGCCAGACACGTCCTTATTTTCTTCGAGTTTCACTGAAATTATTGTCATTGGCCACCAAATTCTAGCACGTTTAAGACCCAGAGGTTTCAGTGGAAGAATTAACCCTGTGCTTAGCTTTCTTGTGCTAAAATCAATGTGTTTATGAATGCCTTTCTTTGGCCACAGCGTACCCGTTATGTTTAGTGTGAAGTGCATAGGTACTTACTAGTATAAGTTATATTGAAACCTCTTCCGGTGGTGGAGTGGTCTGACTGAAATTCAAGTCGTACTATATGCCCATTGCTAGCTATTTGAGAAGGCACCTCATTGCCGGAAAAAGTGCCAAGAGCTGGCAAATCAGAAATACCATCATCCTTCACTGTTAGGTAATCAAATTGAGGCTCCACATCGAAGTCATTAAAAATAAGATGTATTCTGCTTCCTGGTTCTGAAATAATCAGCCATATACAATTCATGTTGTTTCCGTACTCCTCAGGATAGTTTGGTGAAAGAATAATCCCTGAAGGTGTTGTGAAGTTGAAGAAACAGGAGACTATAAAAAAAGAAAAGGAACACTTTGAACAGTGTGTTCAAACATGTAAAACTGCCTATGGTAACTTTAAAGTTCAATGACCAAATTATACCTCCTGTAAAACATACACATTCATATTAAGAAATTTCAGTATTCTAAAATGATTCCAGCCAGTATGTGGATAAGCCTGTCTTTATCATGTTATAAACTAAGTCTGCACATGGAAAGTTTTGATACGAAGATCTCTGTAAGAAATACCATTCATGTGATAAAGCCTCTGGCTGTTTTGTCAAAGACAACACCTTACGTGGGAACCCAACATCAAATTCTCTTCTGTGGTAACTCTGCAAGAGCTCCTTTTCTAACTCAAGGAATAACACTAACAAGCAGCGATGGATATCAACATTGTGAGCTACTTATGAAGGTCCCTGTGTTCACTTTCTGTTCCACTGTTAAGAAGAAGAAGAAAAGAGTAGTGGCAGCTACTTCTAAGAAAAACCGGAGTGTCAAAGAGCTGTAGCATGCACTGGAGAAAGAAACAGTGGAAACATGAAGCAGACTTCAGTCCAAAGTCTCTATAATGCATAAATGGAAGGAACAGAATCTCTCCCATTGGTCTCATAATCTGTGTATGTATAAATCACATTAGATAAGCATGAGTAAATTGAAAAGAGAAGATTAAGGACACACAGATTCATGGTCGAGATAGCTCACAACTGATTTCCCAGATTAACAGTGGCACCCCTCCTGTAATTATTCTCGGTAAAAATAAATCTCTGGCTTTGATCCGCCAGAGAGTCCAAACAAATGGAATGATTTCTGCCTGTTGAGCATGACTTTCTTGACTCCTCCCTCCCACTGCAGCCTACAAGGTTGACCCCCACCACTAGGAACAGCATTTCAAAGGGAATTGGGCTGCTGCTGGAGAGAGGAAGTGAGAAAATTGTGTTGCAACTGTTGGAAATTATTCTGGCCATGGAAACTCTCTGGTAGATCCAAGCTACTGTTAAGGAAATGTGTTATTCTCCTAGAAGAAAACAAACAAACAATGTCTTCTTTTGAATAACCACACCACACACAGATCAACAAAAGAGTGTGGAGGCCAAATCAGCATAATGATGCCAACACAGAGGGAACTGATAGCAGTATAAAAACATAGTGTAGGAATGCCATGTAGTCTTATATTCCCCTGTATTTAAAAAAAATAAAATAAACTTCACTGTGCTTACAAAGCTGAATGCTACCATCCATTGCCTGTTTTGTCCTTGTACACAAAGTTTAATTTGTTTTGCTCTAGTAAGACAGAATGTCTCAGTGCATCACTACAATTGTTATCTCTACCATATTGGAGCAACAAAATAGACAGGATACAGCTAAACATTTTTACTCCCTACAACTTTTAAAATTTGCACCCTTCCCTATTGTGTGTTCGATAGATGAAAGGCACAGAGATCCTGGCTCCCAATTACATCCATACAGCTCACTGCTGCTGCAAGTGGATTGCAACCCACATCTCAGTACTGGAATAGAACATGGTTCTTTGTCCTAAAATCAAGCAAAAAGAAACAAAATAGGAACAAAGGTAGCAGCTCTTTCTGAGATTCCCAGGGAGCATTAGGACTTCGGGGCAGGATGGACACAGGAATTCTGTGTAAGGACAGTGAGGATCAGTGAAGGTCCTCTGCCTCCTACCCAGATTTTGAAATGAATGGAAAGAAGACACCTTTTGCCAATGTGGTGTAGTGGTTAAGAGCAATGGTTTGGAGCGGTGGAGTCTGATCTGGAGAACCTGGTTTGATTCTCCACTCCTCCACATGAGCGGCGGACGCTAATCTGGTGAACTGGATTTGTTTCCCCACTCCTACACACGAAGCCAGCTGGGTGACCTTGGGCTAGTCACACACTCTCAGCCCCACCTACCTCACAGGGTGTCTGTTGTGGGGAGGGGAAGGGATGGTGATTGTAAGGCAGTTTGATTCTCCCTTAAGTGGTAGAGAAAGTCGGCATATAAAAACCAACTCCTCCCAAAAGAAATGGGAATGTTATTTTGATTGTGTTACATGGAAAGGGTAGATTGTTAAACATAAGGATTAGTTTATATAGTACAGAGGAATTTATTAACCAAACTGTAGAATATAAGAACAATGTATAAGTTTGAAATGTAAGATGAAATAGACTCCCTGAAGGAGTTCAAATTGTGTGAATGTATGTGTATGTAATTTGTCTGTTTGTTTGAAAAACTTTGAAAAAGTTAATAAAATAGCTTTAAAAAAACCCAACTCCTCCTTCACCTCTTCTTCTTCCTCTTCTATCTATTCCTCCTCAAAACTCTGTGCACACCTTTCAGGTATCCCATGTGTCCCAAGCAGAGAATTGTTTCCCAGTTTGAGAACCAATGAATTATCAGTTTATTTATCATTTCAATTGGGGCATGTCACTTAAAAAAAAAAATCTCATAGTGCATTTATGTACTCCAATAATGACAACCTGTTTACCCAAAACTGCTTAGCTACATCGTTACATTTCATTTCAAACCATGCGGGCAGTTATAATTTACACAGATGATATGACATCTGTCTTATTAAAACAAAGATTTATTACACCAATACGGCACATACTTATATAATTCCCCTAGGGCATGTACAGAAATATCAAGTATTATTGCATTTTTAAAAAAAAAAGTTTTTCATTGAAATAATACATTTGCCTGTTTGCTGATTTATAACTGCAATAAAAATAAAGAAACGTTTGCCATGAGTCACGAATCCATTGCACAATTCAAAGCTAAATACATCTTGTTCTGCTGAAATGTAATCAGAAAAAAAATCCAGCAAAGTAAAACTTGCTTTTTCCCATGCATCTTATATATTGTAATAGTGAAGTCAGCCAAATCTGAAGATACCTAAATCAGTTGTGAACAAGCAAGACAGATCTTACTAAAAACCTGAAAGGTGCCCCAGGTTTGGAAAAAAACAAACAGAAAAATCTAAAGCAAAAACAAAAACAAAAAACATTGGGGCTTTTTTAAAAAACAAAAATGATAAAAGGAGCATCTGTAGCTTTAAGCAATGGGTTCCTCCAATGGCTGTTGCTAGGCAACTACGGTGTTCCAAACTTCAGTTTCTGTGAGTAAAAGGTGGGGGAGGGCAGGCCCTTTCCAGACTTATTTTGGCCTTTGAGGGAGGACTCACTAGGGCCAGGCAGGCCTGGCTAGAATTGGCACCTCCAGGTTGGGAAATTCTTGGTGATTTGGTGGTGGAGTCTGAAAGCCAGTGTCATTTAATACTTAGAGCTTCAGATTAAGGGCTGGTGGACCCAGTTTCAAATCCACATCTTGCTGTGGGAGCTCACTGGGTGATTTGGGACCAGTCACATACTTTCAGCCAAACCTACCTCACAGGGTTGTTGTGTGGATTAAAAAAAAGGAAAGAAGACTAATGTAAGCTGCTTTGGTCAACACGGTGGAGAAAAATTGTAGCTTTCCAAGGTAGAGGCTGGGGGGGGGGGGCTGTTATATTAGAGAGAGAAAAACCAGAAGAAATGAGAAAGGCAGCCATGGAGGAGATAGAAAAGATTCTTAGATGTAAGGATGTGCCACTGGCAACCAAAATCAAAATAATTCATGCCATAGTATTGCCCATTGGTATGTATGGGTGTGAAAGTTGGACAATGAAGAATGCTGGCAGGAAGAAAGTTGATTTATTTGAAATTTGCTGTTGGGAGGAGAGTTTTACAGATACCGTGGACTGCCAAAAAAACAAATACGTGAGTTGTAGATCAAATCAAGCCTGAACTTTCCCTAGAAGTTAAAATGACCAAACTGAGGCTATTGTACGGTCACATGAGAAGACAACAGTCACTGGAAAAGACAATAATGCTAAGAAAAAGTTGAGGGCAGTAGGAAAAGAGGAAGACCCAACTTGAGATGGATTGACTCAATAAAGAATGCCATGGCCTTCTATATGCAAGACATGAGCAAGACCGTTAACGATAGGATGTTTTGAAGGTCATGAATTCATTTTTTTTTTTTTTGGCATCAAATCATGAGTGACTTACGACAATCTGATTGGGTTTTCAAGGCAAGATACATTAAGAGGTGATTTCCATTTGCCACTGTGTCATCATCCTGGTATTCTTTGGAGGTCTCTTATCCATATATTTGCCAGTGTCGATCCTGCTTAGCTTTGGAGATCTGAAGAGATCAGGCAACCAGGGCTATCCAGGTCAGGGCTCATTAATTCATAGGGTCGCAATGTCGGAAGTGACTTGACAGCACTTAACACATACACACAGTTGACTGATTCAGGTTCTCTGTACCAAGGATATTTCTGTAATATTAGTCCCTGCTGTATATAAATTCTCTAACATATTAGAGAAATAGCTGCCAATCAGTGGGATCAGGATTTCAGATTTTTCTGCAAACCTGTGGCCTTTTTAGGTTTGTAGAAAGATTTGCCTTGTCTGTTCATGGCCCTAGTCTCTGGATTTGAAGATCCACAGTTGGGATCATGTTGAGAATTAGATATATTGATTTGATTATCATAATTGTATCTAATATTAAATTGACATCATGAAAGTAGAAAAACAAGCCCATCTACCAACAAGCTAGGATTTTTTTACACACTTGGAGGACTCCCTGATATGCAGAAATATGACTTTGTAAATTAAGTAAAATGGGAAGGGGCAAACAAACCAAATCAGTCCTATGGAGACTGTGAATATGGCCCATGAGATACAGAATGCTGAGCATAGTGGGAGGAAAAAAGGATATATGGATGAATTGAGCCTGTTCATGCCTCTAAGTACTTACAAGATCCTGGAGGGGCGACACTTTCATTGTCATTGTTAATATTATTATAAGAGGAGTGCATGCCAAGAATCATGGGAGGGATGTCCAAACACCCCCTCTCATGATTCTTGGCATGTACCCAACTTGTAATAATAGTAATAATGATAATATAGCATATTTAGATAAAACGTTTCAAGAATATAAAACACTTCATGTTCAAGATCCTGTTCTTTTCACCCGTCTTGTAAGGCAGACATTATAAGTAAAAATATTTCTAATGCGTATTTATTTTAAAGACCATGCTAAAGAAGCAGAAGTTGTTAAAAGAGTCAAAACCTTTAAACAGGCATTTTCTTATCCAAAATAGTGTGATGTGAAAAAAACACTGTCTTTCATTGCTCTTTCAATAAACACCCATTCAATAAATACACATTGTATCGCTACAAAATCCAAATTCAAAGGAATAACAAATTGGCTTTAAGACTGTAAGTCATTAAGCTGTTAAAACAAAAGAACTCATGAATCATATCTATGTATTGGCATCCAGAGTTACTGCATGCATCTAAAAGAGTTGGTTATTAAATGCATCATAGAGAGTTCATATGTTGTTTTTTAACCTTTTGCAGACTGATACAGAATGTCTCTTTCTAAATCCATTGATGGTAGCATTTCATCAAAGGCCAAAAAAATTTATGGAATATTTCACTTGTCCTCTAACCACTACATACATGTCCTATAGGGCATGAAATCTAAGAAAATGATATGAAATCGTTATAACGTACTGAAAAGAGCAAAGTTGCAAAAACAGAACCAGATAGTATCCTGTAACATTATAAGATATTTTCCAAGCAAATGGGACTGTCACCCTTGTGCTCAACAGTGCCTCAGGGGGCCCATCACATGGTGTTCCTATTTTGGCCCACCTTCATCAACAACTGCCATAAGCCCTTTATTTATTCTCTTCTACACATAGCTAAGGAGTACTGTTCCTTTCATTTGAGTCAACAGTCCCTTCTCTAGGTTTAGAGCTTGACTGTTGGTCCCGCTTCCCTTACGGAATAGCTCTGCCTGGAACTACTTTCTGCTACTTGGTCTTCTTTGTTTCCAGTCCCAGAACTTCTTTCTTCCTTGGGAGTTCTCTCTCCTCCTTCCTCAAACAAACCACCTGCCCAAAAGTCTTTCCTTGGCCCACACTTGGGAGCCTCCTTTCCTTGCAGTCCTTCCTCCCCTCTCCCCCTTCTTTATGAGGTTCCACCCTGGGAAAGGGGAGGCCACCCCACCTGCTTCAGCCTCACCCTCATCCTGGCCATTTTTTAAACTCGGGGCCCATGTGTGGCTCTTGTAGCCTTCCTCCCTCACAGGGACATTTCATATGCATTACTGTGCAGGGATCTTTAATCTTGATGAACCGGTGGGCACTTCTGGAATTTGGAAAAAGGGTGGGAGCTACCACAAAATGGCTGACATTGGCAATGGAATCAATTGTAAAAAGGATGCAATGAGGTAACAATTGCAAAATATTGGGCATTTTCTAGCCAAGATTTCTTCTATGGCAGACACTCCCTGCCAAATGTGGTGCCTCTTCCAAAGCAACTTCTGTTCCAGTGAGGTGGAAGAAAGCCAGGATTACCTCTTTGCTTCAGATAAGAGGTGTACTGTGGCAGAATCAAATGGACACCAGTAACACATGGGAAGGTACTTGGTGCCTACGGCCAACATGCTGGGATCCATGGTATAGAACAGGGGTCCTCAAACTACGGCCCGCGGGCCAGATCCGGCCCGTCAGGGTTCTGAACCCGGCCCCTTAAAAAAATTGCAGCCGCAAGGTAATGCTGGGAGGAAGTGACGACCGGTCACTTCCTCCCAGCTCCCTACACACGGGAGGGCCCCTCTCCCGGGGCGGCCGCGGCGCTGCACTCCAGCCACTTGCCCTGCCTCCTCATCACTGCGGAGCGGGCGCGAAGAACAGGCATCGGCCGGCTGCACCGAGGAGCCCACCGAGCGCTGCACCGAGCGCAGTGGCTGAGGGCCACCCAAGCAGCAGCCCCGGCATGGTGCGGGGGGGGGGGGAGCCAGGCAGGCAGGCAGCTGTCGGCTGGAGGGGGCGGGCAGGCAGGCGGCGGCGACCGGCGAAGCGCTCCCAGCTCGGACGCGCTGCACCCACCTCCCCCCGGAGCAGGGGGGGAGGAGGAGGAGGAAGAGGGCCGGGAGGGTCGCTGCCCTCCCCGTCCAACCTCCCACCGGCGCTGCGCAGCTCGCTTGGCGCACGATCTCCAAAGCAGGCAGCAACTCCGGAGGACACGCAGGCAGCCGGTTCGGGCTTCCTGCCTGCGCCCCGGGTGGGGTGGGAGTGTGAGAGGAAACTGGCGCGGAGGCATTCCCGAGAGCTGAGGGGCGCCCATTTGCAAATGCCAACAACCGCAACACTTTGGGCTATGGAAGGGACCACCGTTTCGAGGCTGAGCCGAGGCGTGCCTACGTGAAAGCAAAGCCTGGATGGGAAGGGGTTGGAATAGGGAACACCACACGACCCCTCGGGATCCCAGCCAACCCTCACTGGAAAGCGAAGCCCCGAACTTTGCAGTGGAACTTTCTTCCGAATTGAAGCCTGCGCAGGATTGAAACCGAGCTGGCCCCGGAGCGAGTCTGGCCCTGCTCTCAAGCCGCCAGGGGTTGCCTTCCCACCCCCTCAGTAGCTCAACAGCCAGGCGAGGTTTCCCCAACGGAGCGGAGCCTTCGGGTCTTGATAGGCTAAAGCGGGGCAGGCTTCATCCCGGGGAAAAACTGTAGCAAACTTGAGCAGGGAAATGTCCACAAGCCTGTTTGGGGGCTCCATGGTAGAGCACCTGCTTGACAAGCAGAAGACCCAGGTTCATTTCCCCGCATCTCCAGCTAAAAGGGTCAGGTAGTGGGTGATGTAAAAGAGAAGCTGCTGCCAGTCAGAGTAGACAATACTGACTTTGATGGACCAAGGGTCTCGTTCAGTAAAGGCAACTTCAGGAGCATTTATGAGAAAAGAGTGCTGCCCTCTTTGGCCTGTCAGTATTGCAGGCATAATCCCCTGCTTGAAGGCCCATACTTCCAATTGAAATATTATAAGTTTATGTTGATTAAAATTGTTCTTCGTTTTAAATATTGCATTGTTTCTCTTATTTTTTTGTGCACTACAAATAAAGTATGTGTAGTGTGAACAGGAATTTGTTCATATTTTTTTCAAACTATAGTCTGGCCCCCAACAGGGACAGTGAACTGGCCCCCTGTTTAAAAAGTTTGAGGACCCCTGGTATAGAACATATTATTGGTTAAGGTAATAGGATAAAGGTAATAGGATAATAGGATAAAGTTCTAAAAATAATAACAACAACAAGATAGAACTTACAAACACAGCTGGGTTTATTGCCAGACCACTGGTTATTCTGTTGGCATGTGATCATTCTCTCTCCCACAAGTTCAAATGCTGCTTGACATTCAAAAGTAAGTGTATCTCCGTGCAGGAAACTACTGCCAGTACGCTTCCCATAGGATGGAATTCCAGGATCGCCACAGCCACCTTTTTCTATTTCTGCATAAGGAAAAAGAAAATAAACATATGTGTGCCTCCTTCATTATTTACTGTTGCACTGTAATACTGAAAATAGATTCCAGAGCCAATCCTTTGAGCACTGTTTCAAATTCACCTCTGGATTTTTGTGCTATAATCATCATCAGCATCAGCATCTTGACAGTTGCAATGCTGCCCCATCACTGGACTTCATTCATACTATTAATAATGATTGACCATTATTAAAGATTGGTAGAGTCCATTGATAACCATTAGTCCATGGCCCTGGTCTGACCAGCATCTTGAGTACTCCATAGTTCATTCGCCAAACACATGAAATTATTCTAGTACTTGTCATCCAGATACAGAAATATGACTCTGATGGATGTGTCCCTTACAGCATATGAAAAAGTACTCATGGTATGTAATAATCATCCACTGTACATAAATACAAGTGCATGTAAATATGAACCTAGCCTTTTAATTAAGCTTGATAACAGGTTTGGTTTTTTTTTGGTTGATTCACCTTTCCATCATTCTTGTGCATGATTGTGAGTCAATAATCTAAAAGCAGAACAACAACAAAAATTGAACTCATTGGTTGGGATCCAAGAAACTACTTTACTGCTGCTCTAGAGTTAGATATAATTAGATTTTGCCTCCCTCTCTTGCTTATAGATGTGTACCCATGCCATATCACAGTTTTGTTTTGAAACGCTTCTCAGTTCAAAACCAAAATGGTTTGCCAAGCAATATGAAGGGATGCTAATCAAGAAAGAAAAGCTAAAACCCTTCTTCGGCACATGGAACTAGTTGCACATTTCTTTTGATCTAAGACATTGTGGGAATGCAACTGAATCTTTGCATACTGCTTTACACAGATTCACAGACTTTCTATCAGCAGATACGAGGCTCAGAAGCAATAGTGTCTCATGCATATTGCACACACTTCTGTGAAGGAAAGCACCCTGCTTCGCTTTGCTTTCCTTCTTATTAAACAATGGTTCAGGCTTCAGGCCTAAGGATCTGATATTAAAACTCTGGTAATTAAACTTTGGGGGCTGAAACAGCAAAAACAGGCCTCTCACAAATCACTGTGGAATGTGCTTTCAGTTTTGGAAAGTACCTTTCGAAGGTCGGAGGACCAGAGATAAGAGCTGCCCTGAATTTACAGCTAGGCATCAACTGTGGGGGTAGCAATGAGCAATTTATCCCCCAGGCAACAAATGGGACCATTAAACGTTATCTCTGAGTTTGAGTCTTTCCAGGTGGCTCGCATAACTGCAGAATGCGAGTCAGCTCCTAACACCGTGACCAGAGATGACATGACAAATTAATCCTGGGTTAATTGATATCCTAGCTATCTGATTGGCTAGATGGCCATTGGCCAGTGAGATGGAAGGGATAAAATGATCCACCTGAGAATCAGAAATCATGGAGGTTCAGGGTGCGTGGGCGCACCTAAAACCTTTAATCAAACTTTGTTTTGCCTCAGAATGAATCTATGCTTGACTGAAGGGAGTAGCCTGCTGACATCCAGATGCTAACCTCTTGGACCTTGGTAACTTGTTGCATCACCTATGTGCTTTACCTACTTGCCTGATTTGCCTAACTTTATGCCAATTGCCTTTTCAACTGAAATGTGTAGTTAGAATACCGAAGCTTTCTTGTTTTTGTGCTAAATGCCTCACGTAACTTTTATCTTCCTGTAAACGAGCACAAATCTATCTATATAAATAAAAATGTAAATGTTTGTTTGTTCAAAATCTTAAATCTCTGAAAGTTCTTCACCGATTGCTTTGAAATTTTGACACAACGTTGCATTCGAATATGCACGTGTTTTTATATACCTGTGACAGGTAAAAACCTGCTTATTTCACCTGTGACAGGTAAAAACATGCTTTTTTGAAAAACAGCGCCATCTGTTGGCCGTTAAAGCAACACAAACTATACTAAATAGCCTCCCCTTTTGGTGTACTCATCTTCCTTTACCATAACATTCCTGGCTACAGGCCTGCATCTCCATAATATAATTAAATAGCAGAAATATATTGGAAGAATTCAATGTTGTTTCATCCATCATACACAGGATCAAGGCTGGAGATGGGCAAGCTCCCTGTCTCTCCTTGGATTCAAGTCAGCCTCATGCAGATCATGAATCTAAGAGCCAAATTATGAATGTCCTTTCCTCCCAGTTCAATGGTGCTCACTCTCTCAAGTACATTCACTGGTTTTGCACTTTCACTTACTTTCATATTTAGGAGAAGCTACGGCAGATCAAGGAAAGGGAAACATTTGGGTTTCCTATTAAAGTCGAGCCTTGATTATCTTTTCCTCCATATTCCTCCCTTGCCCATATTCCAGCAGGATCTCTCTAATATTCATGCATTAAAGGGCAAGCAAAGAAAAGGGAGGCTATCAGATTTCTTGCCAGAAAGAAAAGCTCCCATCTCCTGTGCATAATGTGCACACATGAAAAGGACTGCTTTAGAGTTATTTATCAGAAGAGCTCTTAAGTAAGTGTTAGCTGTCCTTGTAATACTCGAGTGTGGCACAGCTGAGTTTCAAGCTAGAATGTCATATGATCAGCAGCATCTCTATTTGTTGGACCTGCATATGAAATTAGCTGCCATGAACCTGTATTTAATTATTTGATTCTAATACACTCCATCTCACCATGAGCTTTCATGGACTTCAGAAAAACAGTTTGCAGAATCACAGAGTTGGAAGGTACCACCAGGGTCATCGTCCAACCCACTGCACAATGCAGGAAATTCACAACTACCTCCCCCCCACATCCCCAGTGACCCCTACTCCAAGCCCAGAAGATGGCAACAAATAGAAATCAGCTTCTTAACTTTTCATATCAGTTCTTAGTGCTATTACTTTTCTTCACTTTATGTAGAAGACGGAGAAACCTGAGGCAAGCAAAAGGAGTGGTTCAAAAGAGGTTGTGTACAAAGGTCTTGCCATCTTGTTGCGGGGGCAAATGTGGTTGGGATGCTCTCAGACTGGACCAAAAATCCACAAACATTATGCTTGACGTCAAGTCCTAGCTAGCTAGCTAGATTTTATTCCTCGGTTTACTTGCATGAGACCAGAGAAGTGGCAAACTGCAACTAGGAAATCTTGACAGGACCTTTCAAAGGTGAAGATGTCTTCATTCCTCACATTCCTATGATTCCATCGGATATGCCATTTCAATTTAAGAGATTGCAATTCCCAATTCGATTGGCGTTTGCAATCACCATCAACAAAGCTCAGAGCCAATCTTTAGAATTGTGCGGTTTAGATCTAGACACGGATTGCTTCTCACATGGACAATTATATGTTGCGTGTTCTAGAGTCGGCAAACCAGACAATCTCTATATCTGCACAGACAATGGAACCACAAAAAATATTGTATACCCACAAGCATTGTGAGATTAAACATATTAGAAACATGCACTTTCTCTTTTCTTTCTTTTCCATTTAACCAGACTGGGCCACAGCAATGCGTGGTCGGGTACAGCTAGTCTTTAAATAAATCTTAAGCCTATTATTATTGGAAGTGTCTAGTGGTTTCAGTGAGTCCCCAGGGCTGAATCTGAAGTGCCTGAATCTGAAGTGACCATGCTATAATTGTTAAACCCATTTTGGGAAGTGTGAAGCTGCCCTGGCTAGGTCTCAGCCTGGCAGGGAAAGTACCACACTGAATCTGAAGCTTGGCAGGGGTTACTCTGGACCCTTGCCTGGAGGCTTAACTTTTGGTCCAGAGTTGGTGGCAGCTACTCATTGAACTTGGGGTGGAAGCCCGGAGTTTAATGTTTTGCTTTTTGGGAAACTTTTGATCACCCTACACACCTAACCAAAGCAGCCCAGCTGGTGGAGGCTGGCTGGAGCTCTTTGACAACTTCCATGTTTAGTACTGAGGATCCTTTTTCCAGGGCTAGCAAGAAATTTCTGACAATGTCTCCCAGGTCAAAGAGCTAGTCGTCCACATTATACTTAAACCTGCCCTCCTTGACAGCTTACTGGAAGAGAAATAGCTTCCTCCTGCACATACTGATAAGATTTTAATGAAACATGTCTCAGGTAGAAAGACAGTTTGGCATTAAAGTTACCACTAGTATAAAAGACTGCTTGGATGAATTGTACTGAAACTATATAATAATAATGCTGCTGCTGCTCATACCCTAGACTTGTTTTGCTAAATTACTTAAACTGGCAAGGATTGTTTTTTTGTACTCAATTCAAACTCATATACCTTTTGATCTACATGATTAGAACAGTGTGAACTTTATGAAGTTTGAGAATACTTCTACAAAGTTCTACTGTTCAGCTTTAACATGGGCTTCCTCTGGTTTGCCAAGAATATTCACATAAATCCCATTCAATTGTTTCCAGCTTTTATGTACTCTGTTCGGCAGTTCATGCAAAAAGACCTTTTTATCTTGTTTGTAAACTAGCATTATTTACCATCTTTGGGGATATTATCTTCTCTCTGTAAACAGAATGACAAGATTAAACTCCCCCCACCCCAACTGAGATGAGATGATCATACACTTATGAATTTAATCAAAGTCCTTCTTTGCCACTAGGTTTTTCTTTAAAGGGAAGAATTGTGGATGTTTTGGGGGGAAATAAATATTTTATAAAAAACAAGATAGGATAAAAAGCAGTGCTCATACCTTGGGCATGAGGGCAAAGTCTATCAACATTACAATATATGATGGGCAAAAATAATATATCTGTGACAAGCTTTGGTGCCTAACAGTGCAATCTTAAGCTGGTCTACTTGGAAGTAAGTACTCATTTATTCAGTGGGGCTTACACTCAGGAAAGCATTCTTAAGACCACAGACTTAATTATAACAGTACCTTTATCATTAAGCATACAATACAAATTAAGTTTCATATATTTTAGCTTATGATTTAGTAAAAAATACTTGTGCCTTTTCTCTTTTAAAATACTGTCATTGTTCATATAACATAATGGTTGAGGACAAAGTGTATCTAATTTTAATGCATCTCATGTATTTATTCATTAAAAAATCCTACTAGATGACCCAACGAGGGTCTCTGTAGGAAATGAATTAGAGATTTCTAGATAGCATCTTTATTTTACAGGTGGACTGTTGAAATCCTGCCCTAGCCAAGAATGTACCTGGCTATTCAAGCACAGAATCCTTCAGCATAACAGCATAACAACAATAATGTTATTATCATGGTAGGATTCACATTAGGGTTGCCAGCTTTGGTTTGTGAAATTCTTGGAGATTTTGGCAGTGGAACCAGGGGAAGGTGAGGTTTTGGGAAGAGACCTCATTGGGGTATAATGCCATAGAGTCCACCTTCCAAAGCAGCCATTTTCTCCAGGGGAACTGATCTCTTTTACCAACGTGATGTAATGGTTAAGAGCGGTGGTTAGGAGCAGTGGACTTGATCTGGAGAACTGGGTTGGATTCCCCACTCCTCCACATGAGCAGTGGGCTCTAATCTGGTGAACCGGGTTGGTTTCCGCACTCCTACACATGAAGCCAGCCGGGTGACCTTGGGTTAGTCACAGTTCTCTTAGAGCTCTCTCAGCCTCACCTACCGTACAAGGCATCTGTTGTGGGGAGAGGAAGGGAAGGAGATTGTAAACCAGTTTGATTCTCCTTAAAAGGTAAAGAAAATTGACATATAAAAACCAACTCTTCTACCTGGAGACAAGTTGTAATTGCCAGAGATCTCCAGCCACCACCCGGACACTGACAACCCTAATTCATATGCACAGCAAGACCTAGCATGCTCAAGGAACATCTGAATGCCAAGCTAGGCCTATATATGTTCCAAAACATCATGTATGTCAGATGTGTCCAAGGCACATTCTAAATTCTGGAATCAATATGAAACTTTGACTGACTGTAGTTACTTCTATGCGAAAACTTTTTGGAGTGGTACACAGAGGTTCTAGCCATCTGTTGCATAAATATACTGAGTATCCAGCACAGTGTCTTTTATTTTGGCATTAATGAAAAACAAAAAGTAATACTATATATTTGCAAATGGAGGATACTTGTTACAAATATATATGTGTCTGAGTGTGGGTGTCTGTATACATACAGATGCACACACACACACACACATATATGTTTCCTTATTATTCCAAGATTTTAATTAAGAAACATTATAGTGGTGCCCATGACTGCATGAGTCAATCACCACCTCTGCTAATTAGTTGTGTGTTAGATATTGTACAAAAACATCCTTCCATGTTGATCTCCCTTGATGGATTGGGTGCCAGAAAATGTGTATTCTGTAAAAATCAACCAAGTCACATTTTATAAGACAAAAGCTTATGGTTATTGCAATTATGTATCATTTAGATTTTTTTTTGGCTGTCGAGTCACAGCTGACTTATGGTGACCCATAGGGTTTTCAAGGCAAGAGGTAGTTTGCCACTGCCTGCCTCTGCATAGCGACCTGGTATTCCTTGATGGTCTTCCATACAAATACCAACTGGGGCTGACCCTGCTTAGCTTTCACGTTCTGACAAGATCGGGCTAGCTTGGGCTATCCAGGTCAGGAATTTAGAATAATTACACCATTGCAAACAAACGGCACAGCGAAAGCCAGCTGCAGCAGCTGATCAAAAGTAAGCAACTAATAAGATATTTGACAGCTCAAGTGTTACAAGTGTCTGTTATTTTAGCTTTTTCTTTCTATTTCTCTGCACATTGCAAAATACAGGGATCCCATCAATGCATGATATGCATATACTGAAGTGAAATGTTACCGCTACTCGTCTTTTTACTATTACTTAGAGAATATGAAAGCACAATTTTTCACACACAGTTTTAGCTGTGTCCAAATTATTTATAAGCACCACTGGAGTTCAGAATTTCATTTTTTAACTGCATAGCAGCACAAGAAATCTAATAGACCAGATCTTGGAGAGCACTCCTCATTTTGACAACCACCTTCAAGATGCTAATCAGGTATAAAGAATGAAGCTGCATTTATCTAGGAAAATGTATGATTCCCCTGCGATGCAGCCGTACAATAAGTTTAGGTGATGGGTTATTACTCTGTGTAACTGAGAGTATTTTTAAGTGTCAATTTAAACCAGCCTTGCCCAAACCAGGGTTTGGAAACACATTTGGAAGGGTGACTGTATATAATATACACAGAATCAATACAGATCAGGTCCATGGGTCAGAGATATCAAAGCCCTGGTACTTTCCCAATGATGCAGCCAAGTAAGGACTAAAGTACACATTGCATTTTTGGTAAGTTCGGTGGGGTTTCCCCAGATCCAACTCACTTTCCCTGCAGTCACACGGAACTGTGGGGAATGGCTTATTTAAAGTCCCCCAAAAAATTAATTCAGCTTGGAATTGCAGCATGAGGGAAGGAGAGGCTTCTGCTTTCTCATCCACTGTTTTCCCAAACTGAGTGGTCCCAGCAAGAAGTTATTTACATAATTTTAGAGCTGCACACACATGGAATACTCCATTTGCAGTTCCTTTATGGGCTGTTTCAGCTTGGAAAGAGAGCTGTGCCTGGGAAACCCTAACCCAACTTGCCAAACGTAACATGTAGTTGGGCCTTAAGAACCAAGACCTAATGACCACTGCTCGGGCACAAGCTGGATCCATTGCTGCAGCATTAAGGCATCTATGTGTGGTCCACAGTGGATGGACATAGTTTGTGCAGAGCATCATGATCATGCCATTGGGTAAGGGTAACTGACTTGTGGGAACATTTGCATAATTTCTGCCATTTTCAAGGTCATTTTTAAAGTCTGGAAATTCACAATAGATTTTTTAAAATCCAAGTTTTCCTGAAACTCAGTTTACAAATGTGCATTCATCCTGTTTATTATTTTAAACCACGCACCTACCACTTCACAGTTACAGGTACAGGGAAATGGCACATATTTACATCGATTTAGGAAGGCCCTGTATATTTGAATTTAAAACCCCACACTTGAGATATATTTAGTAATTCTAATATTTCCTAATTTGCATGATTGCACTGCATGTTTCAGAGCCACAGAATGTGAAATCCCTAATCTCTGTTCTCTCAAGCTCGCATGTATCATTTAGAACACAGAAATGACACAGTCTTCTCAATCATTTGACTACACAGTAGGTCCTAATTTCCCAAAGATTCTGTTCATTGCAGTTCATTACCCTTCACATGTAGAAATCTTTGCTATATAATATTCCAGGAAGTCCCAATTCAGATTTTCCAGAAGAAAATCAATCTTCCTAGGAAAAGAAAATAGGCCCAATCCACTGGCCTCTTAATATGGGAAATAAACAACATGGTATGTTCTTAGACACAGTGTTTAACAGAGAAAAAGGACATCCTACCTCAAATTGATCACTCTCGGTGCCTTCCCTCAAATGCAACTGGACATCAAACTTATTAATGGTTTAAATGATTGGGGCAGAAATAATTAACTCTGAAAATGGTTTACAATGTGTATTATCAGTTAATTATTCAGCCATTGCTTATTTAGAGGAGGTAATGAGCAATAGCTATTTCAGCTTCAATAATATCAACTGGTTTTAATTGGCTCACCAATAAAACAAGAGAGGAATTTAATAATGCTGCTCTTGAGAATGCAGTCTGTAACAGGTGGAAGTGTTTTCACATCAAATCAATTGCTGTCAAAGAATGAAATTAACATCTGTTTGTGGAATGGACCGCTAAATACCACAGCTGGTGAAAGCAACCAGGAAAGAAGCTCGATAATCAAGAAATGAGGACTTATAAAACAGTTCTTCAGTGCAAAGGGGCACCTCACAGATTACATTTTCCTTTACTGATATTTATAAAGGAAGGCGAACATCTGAAACCACAAAAAAGAATAGTGGAATTCTTAGAAGGATGTGTGATCTGGATTCCACTAGTATCTCTGACCCTTGAGAGCTCTGATGTGGAAAACAGCAGATGAAAATACTTGCCACGCCTGAGGCATTTAGTGCATAAGAAAAGAGTGGAAGAAGTTAGAACAAAAATAATAATTACACACATGCAAAACCATAAAATACCCCAATGTAAGACAATGGGGGGCATCTTTTCCGCTGTGCAACACAACTGAAAAATAGAATCTACAGTCCACTCTAGGCATGCATACTCCCATTGCAGAAATTATTCCACCCAGCTAACTTCAATAGACTTACGTTATAATCCTTACATTAGATTACATTATAATTCTTACATTATAATATAAGAATCCTTACATTATAATATTTAATACTAGCTTTCCACATAGTTTTTTTATACAATATCAAGTAGATCTGCTGATGGCATTTGAGTAGAGAAGAGTTAGTTTTTTATATGCCGACTTTCTCTACCACTTAAGGAAGAATCAAACCGGTTTACAATAACCTTCCCCTCCCCACAACAGACACCCTGTGAAGCAGGTGGGGCTGAGAGAGCTCTAAGAGATCTGTGACTAGCCCAAGGTCACCAGCTGGCTTCATGTGTTGGAGTGGGGAAATCAACCCAGTTCACCAGATTAGAGTCTGCTGCTCATGTGGAGGAGTGGGAATCAAACCTGGTTCTCCAGATTAGAGTCCACTGCTCCTAACCACCATCTTAATCACTATACCACACTCCTTATTTCGGATCAATGAAATCCTTATGAGTCTTATCTCTCTTGCAACTATACATTCTACATCTCCTGGCCATCATTTCCTTCTGGCCATTATAGTCTTTGTATTGAAGCTGTAAGGAACATGATTCCTACACAGTGCCTATACTATTCTGAACAAGCTACTTCCCCCTTCCCAAGTATTATTTCTGTGGAATCTGGGGACGGATGACTACAGACTAGTGGAAGTGAACCTCGTATCATATTGCAAACAGATACATGAACACATGGGGTTGCCATAGACTGAGTGAACCCATTAGTCTGTCAAGGTCAGTATTACTCTGACTACTAACAGCTCTCCAGGTCTCAGGAAGATGTTTTTGATGTCACCTCCTATTGGATCCTTTGAAGTGAAGATATTACGGTTGCTGCTTGTGCCAGGAAAGGGTGGGACAGAAACCTATTAAAATTAACTACACTAAATAAATAGGCATGTCCTGAGACATTCTGCATGCTCTACCACTGAGCCATACCCTCTGCCTTGAGCACCTAAAACTACAAAATAATTATGGAATCTAACCCAAGTTAAAATGAGATGAAGATTTTCCAACTGGGGAATGGTTTCACATTACAAGTTATCTGTTTTAACCAGTAACAAATCGGTGCAGAGGAAAGATATATAGAGAAGGTAACAAGATTGTGCTTCCTTGCCCACCGGTATTCATTCAACCTAGAATACACTCTGCCTGCCCAAAGGGAAATGTGAGAGTTCCCATCTGATCGTGCGGACAAACACACATGCATATAGTTTGCAATGTTCATAGACTCTGTGTTTAATCCTATGCCATACGTCCTGTATTGTCTGTACTCAGATATTTTATGTGTTCATGGCCACTAGCTCTTCTGAAACTGCTGGAAGTTTCTATCAGATGAACAGGTTCAATTGCTTGTTCAGAAGGTCCTCTAGTTAAACTAACAAAAATTACCTGAGGTCTTCTTGTGATGTGTTTCTGTATTTCCTTTTTTTAATAGGGATCTAAACACCCCAGATTGAGAAAACCTGAAAACCCCAACAAAAAGCATCACAAAACACGCAGACACAGACATGCAAAATAAATCTACCACAGCTCTTCCCTTTAATTGTTTCTAGCTCTTTCTTTCAAAGTATTAAAAAAATTCCTCTAAAAAATGAATGTTAGTAAAATTGGTTATGGAAAGCACAGCCATAGTAGAATATGCACACCACAAAATGAGCATGATCCATTTGAAAATGGTTGTGCTTTCTAGAGCTTTTATCAGGTTATACTAGCAACTATTACATCCAGTTGATTCCCTTTGTATATGTGTTGGAAGGCATTCAGCAGTATGAGTGTAATAATTTGTACCTGTGACATGTCAAGCAAAGAACTGTTAATGTCATAGCATACATAAATGGGAAAAGAGTAACACAGATAGTGGCACTAAATAATGTTTCATATGCTCAGGGTATGCTCAGCATGGTGGCTGTACTGACTAGACTCAAGTGTTTTTCCATTAACTCAAGATAAATCACAATGTCTAAAACAGTAAACCCGATCAATGAGATTGGAAGATACCCGGCTAACCTGTGATGGGCTCTAACTGTTAAGTCAATGATTCAGGACTACAATGGAGAAGGAGAAATCCCAATAAGTACAAAAAACAGGAAGTTCCTGAAAATATAATGAAAGGATGAAAGAATAGCAAAGGAAGACCAAACTACTAAAGTACACTCTAAACAGGGACATTGTGATATTGTGCATCGTATCGGTGAAGCATTACAGTGCATTGCTGCTACAAGAAGGCTGACCTCAGAAAGAAAAGAAATGACAATAGTTCTTGAAGTGTATAAAAGAAGGCCACACACATGGAAAATGAAGGAACAGAAAAAAAATAGTGCATTGGGAAAATAAAATTTATTTTACTCCAAGATTCCTACACATTTCATACACAGCATCATCAGGGGATCTGCAGTGAAACCATCTCTTAAGAGTGTTCCCATTGTAATAAGGCCTGCTAAAAATATGGACAAAACATGTAGGACTCATTTTTCATCCTTCTCTTCTCTTAGTTCACAAAGTACTATGGCTAGCAATTAACTGATTTTGCATTTTTAGAGGGGCAACTGAGTTAGTCTATTGCCCCCCAACTAAGGAACAATTATCTGACTCCTCTCCTTCCCTGCAGCCTCTGCCTTGGAAAACTAGTCTTTCTCCACAGTGGGGACTAAAGCAGCTTAGATTACAGCCCATTCCTGAGTTGATGCGTACAGGGACGGTGGGGAAGAGGCAAAGCGGTGCCTCTTCCTAAGCCACTCCCCATACGTCGTTAAACAAAAAAAAGCCATTTTGCGGCTTTTTTGGTTTAACTGGGGCCATAGGGAATAGCGAGGCTGCGCCTGCTAAAAAGCAGGTGAAGCTCCGCCATTCCTGGCACCGGTGGAAGTGGCCAAAAGGGGATAGGGAGCCACCTAACCAGTGGCTCCTCCCCTCGGAACGCCCCCCTGCGCTGGCGTGGCCTCTCCACATCGTTGCAGACACCATGGAGAGGCCACGCTGGCAGAGGTGGGAGGCGCGGACTCACGGTGCTTGGCTGCTGCTGGGACTGGCCTCGCCGCCAGCGTGAATGCATGTAAATGCGTGATTACATGCATTTACGCCAGCGGCGAGGTCACGCCCCCTCCTAACAACTTTCGGCCCCATTCTCAGGAATGGGCTGTTAGTCTCCTCTCCTTTTCATCCACACAACTCTGTGAGGTAGGTTAGGCTGAAAGTAAGTGACTGATCCAGAATCACTCAGTGAGCTTCCACAGCAAAATTGGGATTCAAATCTGGGTCTCTTAGATCCAGTCCCTGCTCTGAAGCTCTAACTGCTACACCAAGCAGCTGGGCCTAGTTGAGTCATGCAAGTTGTGAGGTATCAACTCACCCAGAGGTTGCTGCCAGACCTAGGTTTGTCAACCTACAGGTGGGACCTGGAGATCCCCTGGAATTACAACTGAATTCCAAACAAAAGGGATTTGTCACTCTGAAGAAAATGGCTGCTGTAGAGGGGGGACTCTATAGCATTATACCCTGCTGAGGCTTCTTTTCACCCTAAACCCTGCCCTCCTTGGACTACACAAAATCTCCAGGAATTTCCCAACTTGGAACTGGTAACCTTAGGTATGGCCCCAGTAAGTCCTCCCTCAAAGGACAAAATAGGGCCCTGCCCCCTCCCCTGCCTCACAGAAACTGAAATCTGGAATGCTGTGGTTGCCTAGCAACAGCCACTGAGGGAATCCATTGCTTAAAGCTACAGGTGCTCCTTTTAGCATTTTGGGGTTTTTAAACCCCCCAATATTTTGTTTTGTTTCAGATTTCACATTTTTTTCCTGCAAACCTGGGACCCTTTTACAGAAAGATCTGTCTTGTTTGTTCACAGCGCCAGTCACCAGATTTACATATTCAAAGATTTGGCTAACTTCACTATTAGAATGCAATTTTACTATACTTAATTGCTATGACTGATAGCAGAAATTGATCATTTTTGTGTCTGTATTACTGTAATAAGTAACCCCATCCTAAATTTGTGCTCCTATCTGTGTGTCTGGATTCCACCTCAGCAGCTCTAGACACGCTTATATGGTTGACACCCTCCAGCTGCTCTCCATGGGTGCTGATGGTCCACCCCAAGTTAGATGTCCCAGCCTGCCACCCGCCCCTCCTCACACAACCTCAGCAGAGGACAGACCATGGGGTACCCAGCAAGGCCCAAGGGAGCCCCCCAGCTCATTAACCCCTCACAGTGTTGTCGTCAATATTTTTTAACTGTCTGAAAGAAAATATATTTGTACGTTTTCTTCTTACAGAAAAGCGCTCCATAAGAAAATCATAACTCTGGGCTCATGTGACATACCATATATGTATATACAGTTATTGTTTTCTTATGGAGCACTTTTCTGTAAGAAGAAACCACAGAAATAATAATTCATGCAAGTATTTTTTATGAACCTTTAAAACTTAGCAGCAGTGCTACAACTTCCCATAGTCAAAAGTGAGATATTGAGTAAGACTTCAAGAGTGTTTTTTTTCTCCCTCTTTCAGGAGTCTCTTTTTTCAGAAACCCACTGACCTTAAATTATGCTAACTTTCCACTGTCTATGGATCCATTTGTCAATTTCCTAAGAGAAGTATTCTTAAAGAAAATATCCAGGCCAGGAGAACAAGTAGTGATATACCAGTAACCCATCTCATTTAGTCAAATCACTCAATGCATCTCACTGAAAGCCTGGCTACTAAAAGTAGCATGGTTCGGAAAATGAAAATGTAAGGGAACAACTGGGAAGACAATATGAAAGGATAGTTTTCTACTTATTTGAAGTGTAGTATTTGATTTTTATCATCAGAATGTAGGTGTAATGCATCAAAAAGCTTCAAAGACTGAAGGGCAAACTAATTTCCCTTGCTCACTCTTCCTAATGAAAAAAAAAGACCATCTCAAAATTCAAAAGCTATTGTAGGAATTTTAACATAATACCGTTCAAGGGAAAAAGTACATAAAAGCCCATCTATACTTCACTTGTGGTGATTTATCTTACATGGATAGCATCATTTAAAGAGGAAAGTATATTTTTAAGTGGTGGAGATTTAAAAAAAATTTAAGAATGAGCTCAAAAATATAATATACAATATTTACTTAGAAGTAAGTTCCAATAAGTTACTCAAAGTCTGCATAGCACTCTAGACTTAATATAGTACTCATGTACTTACAGTTTTAATCTGTTGAATTTTATTATCTAAATATACATATACAGTAATAGCATACAGTGACAATCCAAACAATAGCTAACTTGAAAAAAACACATGAACTACATAAGGGGTTGGATCCAGACAATTTTCCACTAACAGAAGGAGTGATATATTTTTCACAAATTCTCTCTTCCTGCTGCAAACCCTCATCTTGCCTCTCATTATGTTCCTGAGGGTCTCCTGGCCCCAGAAACAGCATTCAGGGACATTAGGGGGCTGCAGTATGAGGAGGGTGGTAGGAGCATTCTTTTCCAGTGACAGAAATGCTTTGCATGGGCAGAAAGTTGGATCCAACCCAAGGAACAGTTTCTCAATCTAACCACGATTTCCCAAAATATAACAGAACAAGTGGGGAACCTTCACACACTTGTGAGATGCATTTCATTCCTTTTTTCCCTTTTTCTGCTTCCTTCTCCCCTTAACACCCACAACACACCCTACCTTTACCTGCTCCCCATTCTTCAGCTTTTCCTCCTTCCCTCCCTGTGGCAGCCTCTTACTGGGAAAACTCTGAGATTCCAGCTTCAGTGGTGGCAGAGAGAGATGAAGAACATTGAATAAGAGCACAAAACTACAATGGCCACTCTGCCGGTTGTCCAGGGTCAGGACGGGAAGCTTCTTTTGTGGCGCCCTCGACCGGGGGGGGGGGGACTTGCCAAAGGGTAAGCTTGCTGGCATTGAAATGGAAGGAAATCACTGAATCAGAAAACATTTACAGAAAGGATTGCCCACGGTCAATTGTGGGTGTCGGGTTGCTGAGGGGCTTTTTTGTTTGCTGATATTATCATTATATCACTACTTTTAACTTTTACAATTAAAAAAAATAAAACGTGATGGGATGTCCTGCCTGCTAGTCTTACGTAATTGAGCACTATGCGAGGGGCTCATCTGGGCAGGTGATGTGATTTTCATGGGGGGGAAACAGCCAATGAAAGACTTGGGTGTGCTGTGGGGGAGGGACTCTGACCATCCGCATTTTACCCAAGACTTTTTCATTGTGGCAAAGAACTCCGGAATGTCATGAGCTTTTGTGGGGCAAAGTACCACCATGCATAGGGATTTGAAACCTCGCATTAGAAAACTGTGCAGCAAAGGAGCGGCAAACCAAACACCAATTTACCAAGCATAAATGGCCTGAATAAAAGTCAGAATATGTGCCATTCTAAATAGAAGACTTCCAGTCAATTCCCCACATGCCTATGGGAGAAATGTCTCATAAAAGAAGTAGGGAGCAATTTGTTTTTAAAAAAGCATTTGAGTTGTTTGACTGACATCCCCTTTGCAGCTCTATACCGAAGCATGTTAATCATTTAATTAAATTTAAATTAGCATTATACCTAGTGGCCAGCAGGCTAAAAATAAATTGCTTTGGTGACAATCAGTTAAATAGGTTGAAAATATGTGAAAAGTGTATGCCTCTTTGGACTGTATTAAACCAGCCTTTTGTTATATAGCAAATAAAAACAGAGTTTCACTTACCTGTTGTTCATCTGATGGATCTTCTATGCAGTAACACATTGGGACTGCGCAGGTGCAGGCCAGCCACGGAAAAGAATTGTCAGCTTCCAGCAAATTCCAGAAGAGTGCTCCCCCTCCCCTCGGGGCATGCAATTTCCCCGCCCCGAGTCACATGACCCAAGGAGGAGGGAGCACTCTTCCCTCCAGTTCTCCAAGCTGCCGCCACGGAACCATCCACCATACCAGCAGAAAAGGTCCCACAGCGGGGAAGGAGGGAGGGAATGTGTTACTGCATAGAAGATCCATCAGATGAACAACAGTTACAGGTAAGTGAAACTGTTTTTCATCTGAATGGCTTCTATGCAGTCCCACATTGGGAGAGTAGCGAGCTCGCTTACCAGGACGGTGGGTGTGGGACATCACCGGAATAAGGACTGCAACACTGCACGTCCCACAGCTGCATCTCTTGCTGAATCCACATCCACAGCGTAGTGTTTCATGAACGTCAATGGAGTGGACCAAGTGGCAGCTTTGCAGATGTCCCGGATATCTACTCTTGACGAGAAGGCGATAGAAGCCGCATACGCCCTGGTAGAATGTGCCTTGATCATGGGAGGGCAATCCTGGTGAGCAAGGTCATAGGCTAATTTAATAGCACATGTAATCCATCTAGAGATGGTTTGAGAGGCCCGCTGTCCTTTGTGTTTCCCCCCAAAACAGACAAAAAGGTTGTCTGCAGCCCTAAAGGATTGGGTACGGTTAATATAGAACAGGAGAGCCCTCCTTACATCGAGCGAATGAAGGGCTTTGTCGGCGTCTGAAGACGGGTTAGGGAAAAAAACAGGTAGGACAATGTCCTGTGAAAGGTGAAAAGCAGACACTACCTTGGGTAGGAATGACAATCTAGTTCTAAGGACCACCCTATTAGGGTGGAAGACAGTGTATGGAGGGGAGTGGGAAAGGGCCGACAAATCACTCACCCTCCTAGCTGAGGTTATTGCGACCAGAAATGCGGTCTTAAAGGAAAGCAAGGCCAAATTGCAGGTGGCCAGGGGTTCAAATGGGGAAGTCATGAGACAAGAGAGCACTAGAGACAGGCTCCACTGAGGGACTGGTGGGGCAGTGGGCGGATATAAATTGTTTAGGCCCTTCAAAAACTTTTTGGAGAGGGGGTGAGAGAATACCGAGAAGGAGTCCACCTCTGGGTGAAAAGCCGATATAGCGGCCAAGTGAACCTTAATAGAAGAGTTAGATAAGCCCTCATCCTTAAGGAACAGTAGGTAATCAAAAATACTAGACAAGGGGCAGGTAACAGGAGAGATGCCCTTATCCGATGATCAGTCAGAGAAACGTCTCCACTTATTGTCGTAAGAACGACGTGTGGAAGCTTTGAGGGAATGGAGAAGCACTTGGGCTACTCTGTCAGACCATAGGCTTGAGGAGGGACCCTCCAAGCCGCCAGTTGTAGATTGGGAGGGTGGTGAGAGGGGTCTCTCGGGAGAAGTAGACACTGTCCGCGTGCAAGTGACTTGAGCACTGCGAACCATGATCTCCTGGGCCAGTAGGGAGTGACAAGGATGGCATCTGTGTTGTCCTGGATCACCTTGGCAATAACCCTCTGAAGTAGAGGGAATGGGGGAAACAGATAGAACAGGGTCTCCTTCCAGGGATTTTGGAAGGCGCCTCCCAGAGAGCCTGGGCTGACCCCCGCCCTGGAGTAAAATCTGGGGCATACCGCATTGGATTGTGTGGCAAAAAGGTCTACTAGAGGGCGACCCCAGTGACGAAAAACATGTTCCAGACATGCGTTTCTCAGTGTGATTTCGTGAGAAAGGTTTGGACAGCGGCTGAGGGCATCGGCTAGTGTATTGCTCTTGCCCGCAATGTGAATTGCTAAGAGAGAGGTGTTGTAATGTATGGCCCATTCCCAGATGTCGCTGGCTTCTTTGCAGAGCGAAACGGACCTTGTGCCGCCCTGCTTGTTTAGGTAAAACAGGGCGGTGGAGCTGTCTGTGGCAATTTAAACGCGCCGACCCATCAGGTACCCTGCAAACGAAGACAGAGCAAGACGGATGGCACGAAGCTCAAGCAAATTAATATGCAATAAAGATTCCGAAGGAGACCATCTGCCTTGCGCTGTAAGATGGTCACAATGAGCCCCCCAACCCACCAGGGAAGCGTCAGTGAACAGAAATCTATCCGGAGAGCATCTACGGAAGGGAACCCCTGACAGGACATTGACATCCAATGTCCACCACAGTAGAGAAGATAAAACATATCTAGGGATGGACAAACGTTTAAACTGTGGGTCCACATTAATTGTAAAGGCTCTAACAAACCAGTTTTGCAGTGGCCGCATTCTAAGCCTAGCAAACTCCACCACCGCTGTGGTGGAGGCCATAAGGCCCAGTAACTTTTGAATTCGATGTGCTGACTGGAACCTACAGCGGACAAAACTGTTAACCAGTTTTCTGATGGCATGGGCTCTAGGTGGAGGAAGAAAAGCCCGGGCCAAAGAGGCATCCAAACGTGCCCCAATAAATGTCTGGGCCCGTGCAGGGGTTAAATGAGACTTCTCAAAATTGACTAGAAGGCCTAGACTGTGAAGTGTTGCGAGGATCAGATCCATACTTGAGGATAACTCTGATTCTGAGTGGGCCACCACCAACCAGTCATCAGGGTAAGGAAATATAACGCATTCCTTAAGGGCAAGGTGCGCGACCACTACGGCAAGGCACTTAGTGAAAGTCCTAGGGGCAGTGGACAGGCCAAAAGGCAAGACATTATACTGGTAGCACCTGTTATTACACCAGAAACGTAAATAACAACGGCACTGATCGTGAATTGCAATATGAAAATACGCGTCATGAAGGTCCAGTACTGCAAACCACATGTGGGCATCAAGGAAGGGGAGCACCTCAGGTAGAGTGAGCATACGAAACTTCCTAGTCTTGACAAACAGGTTTAGATCCTGTAAATCCAGAATAGGGCGCTTTCCTCCGCCTTTCTTGTCCACTAAGAAAAAGCGGGAGTAGAAGCCATAATTCTGGTCTGAAGGAAGCACCTCGGAGATTGCACCTTTAGACAGTAAGGCGGTGACTTCTGCAGAAAGGGGCTCAGAGTCATGAGAGACAGAATGGGCAACCGGCCTAAAAGGAGGAAGAGAATCAAATTCGATGAAATAACCATATTTTATTATTTTAAGAACCCAAACGTTGGTAGTGATAAACGACCACTGAGAGAAAAACAGTGACAACCGGTCACGAAAATCAACATGTTCAATTAGTCATGCTTGTTTTGCCCTAGGGAAAGAACCAGGAGATCCCCTCTGACCCCTGCGTGATTTATTCTTATTGGAGAATTTCCTGTCCTGTTGCGGACGAGGGAAAGATGGACGGAAGGGGGGTTGATGAGGAGGGGCCTGGAACCTAAATGGGCGGGAAGATTGTGCAGTCGAGCGGCCGAAGTAACGCCTCCTGTTATCAGAGATCTGACGAGTAATACCAAGGGACTTGGCGTTCATCTTATTCTTCTTAAGGCGATCTAAGAAGGTGTCAGTTTGATTACTAAAGAGAACAGTGCCCTCGAAAGGGAGATCCTCTATGTGAGCCTTGGTATCTAGGGGAAGCGCCGAATGGCGCAGCCAGGCATGTCTCCGAATAACTATAGCAGAGGCAATGGCCTTGCTCGATGAATCCGTCACATGTCTGGCAGCAGCTAACTGTTGTCTCGCCAGAGACATTCCCTCTGCTTGCACTGCAAGGACCGATGGACGTTGGTCTTCAGGGACAAGGGAAACTTGGGGGGAAATGCGGTCCCAAAGGGCAAATTGGTACCTCGCCATCATGGCCATAAAATTGGAGATGCGGACACTAACCGCCGTGGAAGAATAGACCTTCCTTGCCAGAGTGTCTAACTTACGACCCTCAGGGTCTCTTGGGGAGGTATGGGACTCAGACCTAAACTTCCCAGGAAGAGCCTCGGCAATGATAGAGTTGGGGGAGGTGTTGGTATAGGAATTCCTCGCCTTCCTTCCGTATCTTGTACAAATTTTCAATGCGTTTTGTGGAGGAAGAGACTGACGCTGGTTTAGCCCAGTTAGCATGAAGAATCTCCAAGAGACTCTTAAGGATAGGGAATACTGCAGGGCCCACATCGGGGTTATGCAAGATATCCATGACGTCATCAATAGGACCCGATTCCTCGGGTTTGACATCAATTTTAAGGGCCTTAGCCATACGTATCAACTGTTCCGCATATAGGCGGACATCCCCCGCTGGGGATAAGGGTTTGGGATCCCCTACTGAATCATCAGGCGAGGGCAGGGACGTACGGGTGTCATCATCATAATTGCGGGAAAGTGAGGGATCATAATCAGGGTCATAAACCGAATCATAATCGGCCATGAGGGAAACAGGGGACCCCGACAAATGTTGTCTTGAAGACAAACGGGGTCGTGACTGGGAGCGACCGCGATGGAGTAATGGCGACCTCGAATCGAACGAAGGTGTTGTATACCGGTGACGATGTGACCGGGCAAAGCGTTCAGGATCGTCAGTCCGGGAGGAACGACCTCGATGACCCGAACGACTCCGACGGCCAGTCCCACTACGGTCAGCAGACCGGTCCCGGTGAGCATGGCGACTTCGATGATCAGATCGGCTCCGGCACATGGAACTACCACGGCGGCTCGAGCTACGGCGACTGGCCCTGTTTGAGGCACCCCGAGGACTCGAACGGCTCCGACGGGGGGAACGGCTCCGACCGATGGAACAGCTCCGACTGGAACGACTCCGACGGTTGAAACGGCACCGACGGCTAGAACGGTTCCCCGGGGAGCGGCTCCGACGAGGAGAACGACTCCGATGACGAGAACGGTCCCGACGAGGAGAATGGCTCCGACGAGTCGAGCGGCTTTGACGGATCGAACGACTCCGACGTGGAGAGCGGCTCCGACGGGAAGAACGGCTTCGACAACCGCACGACTCTGACGTGGAAAGCGGCTCCGACGAAGGGAACGGCTTCGACGAATCGAACGACTCTGACGCGGAGAGCGGCTCTGACGAGGGGAACGGCTTTGACGAGTCGAACGACTCCGACAGGAACGACTCCGACGGGAACGACTCCGACTGCCCGATCCACTGCGGTGACCTGAATGGTCCCGGCTCCTGGAACGACTCCGGCCAGAAGGCGTCGGTGGCTCCCGAACCTCACCTTCGGAGCACAGTTGAGTGGCGCCAGCATGGGACTCTTGCTGCTCCGGGGCAGAGCCTCTGTCGAGGGATACTTGTGGCACATCCTTGTAAAGATGAAGGAGGTGCTCCTTAAATTCCGCCGGTACCTCCTGGGCCCTGCTCGGGTCTGGAGCCGAGGGGGTTGCCAGGGGATGAGGAGGGGAATCCTCTACAGTAATGACGGGCTCAGCAGAATGCAATGCCACAGCGAGCTGAGGATGGAGTCGTGATGGCGTCAACGACAGACGGCGCCAAGAAGACTTCGGCGACTTCGAGGCCGAACGGCGCCGACCCTTCCTTGAAGGATCCGACGGGGACTTTGGAGGCCGAGAGGGAGGACGACGCCTAGGAGACCTCAAGCGGGAAGCACGCTTTGACGAGCCGTGGCCGCAGCCATCTTGGGAGCCCGGGGCTATAAACCTCGCCGGGCGAAGGACTACCGAGGGTGGTTTCTCTGAAGCAGAGACCCCAGTAGATTTGGCGACAGGGGCCCCTTCGGAAGAGGATGCCTTACCGGGATGACGGTCAGAGGAATCCTCCTGAGGACGAAGGGACACCTTGCAGAGGTGGGAGATAAGGCGGGACGAGCGTTCCCTCAGAGCTTTGGCCGTGAGTTTCCCACAGCTCTTGCACAAGGAGGAAACATGTCCTTCTCCCAAGCAGAGTAAGCACTCCTTGTGAGGATCAGATTTGGCAACCTTTGCCCCACAAGAGGAGCACTTCTTGAATGGAGCAATCTTCTTAGACTCCATAACCATTGCTGGAACGAAGCTAAGCACGTTCTCTCTCCGTGGCGGCAGAAAGAGAACTGGAGGGAAGAGTGCTCCCTCCTCCTTGGGTCATGTGACTCGGGGCGGGGAGATTGCATGCCCCGAGGGGAGGGGGAGCACTCTTCTGGAATTTGCTGGAAGCTGACAATTCTTTTCCGTGGCTGGCCTGCGCCTGCACAGTCCCAATGTGGGACTACATAGAAGCCATTCAGATGAACCTATGTGCTTTAGAGTTTATGTAGAAAGTTAGACGGACAGGGGTTGCCCCATTTGTTCTAAAATGAATGCATATCTTTGTTCTAAGATGAGCATGCATGCACCAGAGCTCCAGCATAAGAGTATTTGCTAGGTAAAAGGGTGTTACTTATGCTAGGTAAGAGGATTTTCAAAAAAAAAAGCTTGAATGAAATATCAATAATATGTATACATAACGGCAGGGTTCCCCAACATGGTATCTATGGGTGCCATGGCACCTACCAATATTTCCAATGGCACCCATTAAGCTGTTCAGAAAGTGGGTGCAGATACTGAAGACAGGGTTGATTACTGGCTGCCCTAATTCTAATTAAAGAGACTTTCACAGTGGAAGAACAGAAGAACTGGTAAGCACCTAGGCTTTCTTTGGTCAGTGTGGTTCAATGCCCCCTTGAGGTTTTCCTTCTTTCCAGGTGCGAGAAGGGAGATATTCCATTTGGTTCTGCAGCCATTTTGGGGTAGTACTCTCTACCCCCTCTCAAAACTCCATAGGTATCCACAGGCTCAAAGAGTTTGGGGACTCCTGCAGAGGGGAGAATAGAATCCCCAAATATAAATATAGCCAATTTGGTGATTTTTAGTCCCTAATTTCTGGTCCCTAATTCAGACTTTCAAACAGTACGAATGCCAATTTTTATTTTTATTTATTTATTTATTTGGTGGCTGTCAAGACACAGCCGACGTATGGCAACCCTGTAGGGTTTTCAAGGCAATATACTAAAAGAGATGGTTTGCCATTGCTTGTTTCCACATCACGACCCTGGTATTCCTTAGAGGTCTCCCATCCAAATACGAGCCAGAGTCAAGGCGGGCAGCCCATTCCTGAAGGGGGGGCAGTAAGGCAGCTGCAAGGAAAATAAAAGTACTTTTAAAAATGAAAAGGGAGGAAGTGCCCCTATAGAAAGCAGTGGGGCTATGCCACCAACAAAGGCGCTGCTTGGGGGGGGGGGGGTCCTGGGGCGAAAGGGGTCAGAAAGCTGATTAACGTTAGCTCTACTCTTTGGGATGCCCCAGGAATGCCCCCCACGCTGGTGCAGGCTTCCCTTCTGGGAAATCCCTGCTGGTGTGGCTGCGCTGGCAGCAGGGGTGGGCAGAGCTCCACAGCTCCTGAACACCCGCAATTTGCCCCCTTACAAGCATAGATGCCACCTTATTCTATGTTAAGGTGGCACCTATGCTGGCACAGGGTCATGCTGACTCCTAAGGAGTTTTGGTCCATCTCTTCAGGAATGGGCTCTGAGAGTGTGTGACTGGCCCAAGGTCACCAAGCAAGTTTCCATGGCGCGAGTTGGGATTTGAACCTGGGTTTCCCAGATCTAATCTCACACTTTAATCTCTACACCATGCTGCCTCTCTAATATAATTATACTTAACTGAAAATTTGTCAAATGAGAGAAGTGAAAAAAGGAGAGACTGGCTATGTATTACTATAATATTTACCACCTATATAAAATTGTGGGGGGAGGGTATTCACACACACAGTTCTTTATATACCATTGCCCCCCTAATGGGAGTTCCAAGTGGCTTACAACATTCTGTCCTTCCCCATTCAAAAGCTTAAGACTGAACAAAATCTACCACATAATATGTCACTTATTATTTTTATGTGCCATTTCTTCTGTATTTCTTTTGCCTATTATTAATTTGTTTGAAAATTATGTTGAAAAATTCTGACGAAAATAAACCAGTGTTTTATACACACACACACACACACACACACACACACACACACACACAAAACACACTCTCTCTATAGTATTTCAATTATTACAGAACTGGAATCTATGTTATTTTAAGAATTTTCCTTATTTCTTTAATTGTTGTACAGTATTTATATTTTCTTCTTTCTGTCTCCATCTTTTCTTAATAGAAAGAGGACACTGTAGTTGCTTTTTCATAAAGAAAGTTTGGAGATCACTTTCTGCACAGACTATAACAAATATCTAATTCTAAACTAGGTCATAGAGAGTGGATCAATAGAGTTGCAAAATGGAACCAGGGACAGATAAGGGGATTTCAGTGAACTCCCAAGTTTGAAGAAAAAAATATGAAATCTAAAAAGAAAAAAAATACATCAGGGGATTAAAACTTCCCAAAATAATCGAAACAAGGCTATAGTTTGAAAAAAGAAGAAGAATGCACATTGATCTCTCAGTGGCCAGTTTTGAGGTTGCTAGGAAACCACAACCAATTTGCTGAGACGTCCAAGCCTTTGGTTTCTGTAATGCAAAGCCATAGGAGGACATGAAGACCAGCTTTGGAAAGGGTTCTGTTCCTCTCCCTAGTCATGTCCCCTGATAGAGGAGGACTTGTTGAGGACCTGAAATGCCTAGTGATGACCACTGAAGACTCCCTACCCTCACCACTTGGCCCAGTCCAACCACTGTGTAATTGGGTCTGGACAGGCAGTGGCAGCCACCACAAAATTAGGCGCAGCCTGGATAAACAGGAGGCCACATGCAACTGGGCCTGGCCTGGCCCTGACAGCAGCCACCATACACCTGGGTCCAGCCTAGCAACAGCAGCCAGTGCACAAATTGGCCAAACTGTTCCTGAGGAGAGGCTGCAAAAGGCGGGAAAGCTGAAGACAGGGAGCAGATAAAGGTAGGTTGGCTAGTAGGTGGGAAGAAGAGAAGGAAGCAGGAAAAGGAGACAGGCTACACAAGCTGCCAGGGAAGGAAAAGATGAAACAATGGGGGAGGGTATACAGGGGGAAATGAGATGCCCCCACATAGGGTTCCCAGTCCTTGTCTCGTAGTCCCCAAGAGTAATTAGGGGTGGCTTTGGCATGAATGCTGTGAGGTCACTTCCAGCTGAGTGGGCAGAAGTTATGTCACAGCATCAGTAACTATCTAGGACGTCCCTCAATCTGGAAATTTCTAGGCCCCCTCCCCTGTTTTTATTTCCCACTGCTCCATACAGCAGAGCGGGAGCTGGTACATGGGGACATCTATAAGGTTAAGCTACCCCATAAATCCTTGAGGATTCCTCACTTGGATAGTTTAGATGTAGCTTTTGGGTGACTATTATTTTGCTTCAGAATTTTTTGCTTCAGAATAACTATGGTGGTCAAATAAATAAAATTGTTCTAATTATAAAGGCAATTAACTATTTGAAATATTGTCCAGAAGATACAATGGATTTTTTATGATTCAAACCCAACACTTTAAATCCCTCCCAATCATCAACACCCTCCACCAATTTATTAGCATACACTAACTGCAAGAATTGTACTGAAGGTACTACTTTATCAAAACAATTCTTTCTGGGTCTACCATTTTGGATGTATGGAATTATTTCATAGATTACAGAATATGTAAACAGGTAGCCTGACTCTTTAGCAATATTTTGAAATTTCTCCAGTCCTCCTTCACAGTGAATATATTATCACATACTATAGTTAAACAGATATTCTCATACTGATTTTTTTTAAATTAGGCAACAGAGTTAAAAAACTAATAATGTTGTTAAAGATTAGTTGAAATTGCTTTCTGATTATTCTTATTAAAATGGGAGAAATTGACAAAGCTAAATATAAAAAATCTCATTGCTTGGTAGAACATGAATTTATCTGCAAATGTTTCAAGCAAACGTGAGCTGCTGTGAGCAAAAAAAATTATTTAGCTTTGTATCTAAAAATAGTTCTGCATTTCACAGCACAGCACAAAGAAAATCTACTCTAATTTACCTCCTACTGCTACTTAAATAGCTGTGGCAAATTGTACAAAACATGATTTGTAGAAATATATTTTATCAACAGGTGCAGTGGTTTCAGAATTCAATATCTCAAAAGGGTTTTATTGACTGAAATTCTACTGCATCTATTTCTTTCTTCTTAATTTTTTTTCATTTACAGTATGTGGAAGGATTACTAGCCATTATAGGTAGGAAGCATTTTGTTTTTATGGAATTAAAAAAATGCATATACACATATGATGAGTATTCATTTTTACATTCTGTTAAATGTACAATCGGCGCATAATGTTAGATTTTTGAGTCCAACATTGTAGCAGTTTTATTTCAGTACCTGCACTAAAACGAGCAACTGCTTCCTAGCTCTTTTCCTATCTCCATCAAAGATAATCCTACACGAGCTCTCAGTTATGAGGACACACAGATAATGCACAATCCCCTCACTCAATAGCAAGAACTTGAGTTTGAGTAAGAACAAGATTCTTGTTATTGTGGTATTCTCTTCCATTTTCGCAGTTAAGAGAAAAATTCAGGCTACCTCTGCTGAATTAGTAAGGTCGCCAGGTCCCTCTTTGCCACTGGCAGGAGAAGAAGAAGAGTTGGTTTTTATATGTCTACTTTGTCTACCAAAGAATCAGACCAGCTTACAATCACCTCCCCTTCCCCTCCACAGTGAGGTAGGTGGGGCTGAGAGAGCTCTAACAGAGTTGTGACTAGCCCAAGGTCACCCAGCTGGCTTCATGTGGAGGAGTGGGGAATCAAACCAGGTTCTCCAGATTAGAGTCCACCACTCCAAACCACCGCTGTTAACCACGCTGGCTGGGAGGTTTTTGGAGTGTAGCCTAAGGAGGGAAAGGTTTGGGGAGGGGAGGGACTTCAATGCCATAGAATCCAATGGCCAAAGCAGCCATTTTCTCAAGGGGAAATTATCTCTATCAGCAGGAAATCAGTTGTAATAGCAGGAGATCTCCAACTACTACCTGGATGTTGGCAATCCAATGAATTAGGGGAGGAGGTACGTTGGTACAGTGCCCTCTGTAATTGGATAGGGCCACTGTGCTTGCTTACAGAGAGCATCAATCTGAGCATAGTGCTTTCTTAAAGAACAGAAGGAAAACAGCCTACATGTTGGAGCCAATGTGGTGTTGTGTTTAGAGTGTTGGACTAGGATCTTGACCCAAGTCTGGATACCGACTGTGCCCTGGAAGTTTGCTGTGTAAACTGGTGCCAGTCACAAACTCACAGCCTGACTTGCCTCAGAGGTTTGTTTGTTTGTTTGTTTGTTTAGGATAAAGTGGAGGACAGGAGAATGATATAAAGTGCTTTGGGTCCCCACGGTTAAGAAAAATGGGATATAAATGAAGTAAATAAATAAAATGCTAGCTCTTCTGCACAGTGATGTGACTATTAGGCTCATTTCCTTGCTTGTATGAATACTGAGGATAATATGGGAAGTTTGCCCTATGCGGAAATAGAGGGCTGTGACTTGGTAATACCTAATCTATATAAATAAAAATGTAAATGTCCGTTTGTTCAAAATCTTAAATCTCCGAAAGTTCTTCACCGATTGCTTTGAAATTTTGACACAACGTTGCATTCGAATATGCGCGTGTTTTTATATACCTACATTATATAGATGTCACACCTGTGACAGGTAAAAACATGCTTTTCTTGAAAAACATTGCCATCTGTTGGACGTAAAAGCAACACACGCTATCTTCTTAGATGCACCAGGAGGAACTGGTAAAACGTTCCTAATTAGACTGATTCTGGCAGCAATGCGATCCCAAAATGACATAGCCTTAGCTCTTGTGTCGTCCGGAATAGCTGCGACATTGCTACCAGGTGGAAGAACGAATCATTCCGCTTTGAAATTGCCATTGAACATGCAATTAATTGAAACTCCCACGTGCAACATTTCCAAAGCATCCGGCATGGGAAAAGTACTGCAGAAATGCAAACTTATTATTTGGGATGAATGCACAATGGCGCACAAGAAATCACTCAAGGCTCTTGATCTATCATTGCAACATTTGCGTGGAAACATCAGACCATTTGGGAACGCATTAATATTGCTTGCAGGAGATTTCGGGCAAACATTACCTGTAATTCCTTGATCGACACCAGCGGATGAAATAAATGCTTGCCTGAAATACTCTACTTTGTGGTGACACTTAAAGACGTTAAAATTAACTACAAATATGCGTGTCCAGCTGCAAAACGCTCGATCAGCTGAGATATTCTCACATCAATTGCTGGAAATTGGAACGGAAAGGTACCGGTTGATCTGACCTCAGGATGAATTTCATTGCCTCATAACTTCAGCAATTTAGTGACGTCAAAACAAGAATTGGTTGAAAAAGTATTTCCCAATATTCAAACCAATTAGAAGAATCACGATTGGCTGAGTGAACGAGCTATTCTTGCGGCCAAGAACAAAGACGTCTACGAACTTAACAATATTATTCAGTCTCACATTCAAAGCGAGGCAGTCACATACAAGTCCGTCGACACTCTTGTGGAAGCAGATGAAGTGGTTAATTATCCAACAGAATTTTTGAATTCACTCAATCTGCCAGGGACTCCACCGCACGTACTGCAATTGAAAATCGGTGTACCAATTATCATGTTGCGAGATATCAACCAGCCAAAGCTTTGCAACGACACGCAGCTTGCAGTAAAAAAATTCATGAGCTACGTTGTAGAAGCAACAATCTTGACAGGGCCTTTCAAAGGTGAAGATGTCTTCATTCCTCGCATTCCTGTGATTCCAACGGATATGCCATTTCAGTTTAAGAGATTGCAATTCCCAATTTGATTGGAGTTGCAATCACCATCAACAAAGCTCAGAGCCAATCTTTAGAATTGTGCGGTTTAGATCTAGACACAGAGTGCTTCTCACATGGACAATTATATGTTGTGTGTTCTAGAGTCGGCAAACCACACAATCTCTATATCTGCACAGACAATGGAACAACAAAAAATATTGTATACCCACAAGCATTGTGAAATTAAACATATTAGAAACGTGCACTTTCTCTTTTCTTTCTTTTCCATTTCACCAGACTGGGCCACAGCAACACCTGGCCGGGTACCGCTAGTACCTAATAAATAGTGTGGTATAGTGGTTAAGAGCAGCGGACTGTAATCTGGAGAACCAGGTTCAATTTACAACTCCTCCACATGAAGCCTGCTGGGTGACCTTGAGCCAGTTGCGGCTGTCAGAACTCTCTCAGCCCATGCAGAGGCAGGTAATGACAAACTACCTCTGAACATCTCTTGCCTTGAAAACCCTACAGGGTTGCCATAAGTCAGTTGTGACTTGATAGCAGAAACAACAACAAATAGAAAGCAGAAGAACTGGCAGAGCCCTGTTTTTTTATAGATGCTGTTAGTGACTCTAGGGCAGTGGTTCCCAAACTTTTCGGGCCACCGCCCCCTTGGTTCTACAAATTCAACCCCAGTGCCCTCTAACCTAACCAACAACACAGTTGATGGGGCCAACCTGTAGTGTCCCCCTGCTGCCCCCTTGCCTCTTAGTGCCCCCTAGGTAATCCCACTGCCCCCCAGAGGGTGGTACTGCCCACTCTGGGAACCACTGCTCTAGGGGATGTGATCCCACTCCTTTAACAGCTTGAGGCTGTCTGACTTTTGGGTAGGGTTGCCACCGGTCGGAGGTTTTTGTGGTGGAGCCTAAAAAGGGCAGGGTTTGGGGAGGGGAGGGACTTCAATGCCATAGAGTCCAATTGCCAAAGCGGCCATTTTCTCCAGGTGAACTGATCTCTATTGGCTGGAGATCAGTTGTAATAGCAGGAGACCTGGGGATTGGCAACCCTACTTTTGGGGTTTCCCTAGGTTAAGGCTATCTCTTCAAGGCCATTTCCCCACTTCCCAGGGTCTCCTTGTAGTTCCCTCTAGATCCTTTATAAAATTGCTTCATACCTTTAAAAAGAAAGAAAATTAAAAAAACCTTTCCCTCAAAGTTCAAGTCTTTCTTTTCAAAGCTGATAAGAAAATGCCAGCCATCAACCACATGAATAATTTACATCAAGAGAACAGTTTCATTATCTACAAATACATTTCAAAATAGTCTACCTTTTCGTTCCATTCATGCTTAATTGGTTAAATAAGATGTCCTGCGCCCAGCCCGTCCCCGGGCGGCGCGGACTCGGCCCCCACCCCGCCGCTCGCCGGGAGGCCGGGGGAGCCGCGGGCCGGCGCGGACTCGGCCCCCACCCCGCCGCTCGCGGGGAAGCCGGGGGAGCCGCGGGCCGGCGCGGGCTCGGCCCCCACCCCGCCGCTCGCGGGGAAGCCGGGGGAGCCGCGAGACGGCGCAGGCTCGACCCCCACCCCACCGCTCGTGGGGAAGCCGGGGGAGCCGCGGGACGGTGCAAACTCGGCCCCATCTTGGCGCCTCCCCCCAGCCCCGAACCAGCTTACCTGGGGCCCAGGAGGGACGGGAGCCCCAAGAGCCCGGCAGAACGGGGGCAGGGCAGAGAGGGGGAGTGGAGAGCGAGGGAGGGGGAGGAAGAAGCCGGGAGGAGAGGCCGGGCAGGAAAACGACGAGGGCCTTAAGACCCAAGAGCCGGCTCGACAGGCCGGCTCTTCAAACGGCCCCCCTCTTCCCCCTGCAGGCCGAGGACCGCTCAGAGAGGCCGACGGGCGTTACCAGGCAAACCCCTCCAACAGGCGGATCCCGGAAGGAGAGGAAAAGCCCAGCCTATATGGTCTCGGGAGGGCGGGGCTAAGAGGGGAGGACGGGCTTAAAAGGGGGTTGTGGTGTGGAGGCCGAGGAGGATGGCTGGCTAGGACGGGCTAGAGAGCTGTAGCCCAAAATCCTGGCAGACTCAAAGGGGGAGGAAAACTCAGATTCCCCGGATGAGTGGTCTGAGGCCAAAGAAACACCGCAACCCCGAGTAGACACCCAAGCCCCCCCCCTCGGCTCCGCGCTTCCGAGCCCGGGGCGTGACATAAGAAAACAGCAAACGATAGCTGCTATTAATGTTTGGACAATAATATAGCAATTAGAAATCCGAAATACACTCCAAATGCCCCCCCCCCACTTTTGAATACCTTCTTGCCCATAGTTTGGCAAAACTGCTATAGTATATCACCAAATAGGGTAAGCAAGCAAGTTCAGCTCCTCAAAGGCTGCAGAAATGTAGTCTGGGTACAGAAATAACAAGATTAGTCAAAGGTAACCAACTACAAAAGGAAGTAGCAGTTAAAATATAATGTTTGTATTAAGCAGCTTTGTTAGTGAAATTTCCAGAGATACAGCAGTCTGCCCAGAGGCATTTCCACTTTTAAGCAAATGTAGATTATCCTTTTGCTTTTTCTGCTTACCTTAAGGGTGAGGTGCAGCGTTATCAGACTTTACACCTGGTAACTGGGGTTTTTTGTTCACAGTTTCTATATCAGTTTTAGCAAGCAAACACTTGCCATCAATATCACATGACAACCTTCCCTACAGGCATTTATAAACATTTCCATTTCTGAAATCCTGGGAAATAAACTAGCCAATGCAACCCCGAATCCTGGATTTTGGGGGGAGGGGGAAGGAGACAAATATATCCCATTCACACAGGTAGCATTTAAGCATACCTGGATGTCCACATTTCTGGAGGTTCTATACACCTGGAAAAAACATCTGAAAGGCATAACCACATGGTGGGGGGATGGTCTACTCCTTGGACATGTTGGTTAAAACATCCTTAAGACAGTGATGTACCTAGTTGGAATCATCACCTTGTTGTGGTACCACAAACCAATAAAAGGCTTTGTCAAAGAGGACTAATTTGTCTCCAAGTTTTGAATCTTAAAACAAACAAACAGGAGGAGGGAGAAATGCATTTATCTATCAGGTTGTTTTTTGATATTAATAATTATTCATTGAAACTTAAGATGTCACGGCAAGGAAGGCATGTTCTCTCGCTCTCATGATTATGATTCATGAAATAAGGATAACTTATTTATGGTGCGTCAAGGAAGACCGTTTTATATAGTTGTGTTTGCAAATTTGTTGTAAATCTAGGAAATGGATGTGTATAGGCATGAAAGGAAGCACATCCTGCATAGTTGTATTTTAATCCCCTTGGAGGATTTTATTCACATTAAGAAACCTTGAAACAGCCAAAAAACCCTGCTTAAACTGTATTGCCTACAAAACATTTAGTTTCTCCACACAATTTAGTTTATAGAGTCAAAACATTTTCCTTCTACTTCAATCAATGAGGAAGCCCTATGGATGAGAGACTGAAGAATATGCATCAAAGCTCTTCTTCTTGTAAGGAATCACCAGATAAAGATGCCTGAGCTAAAGTTCTAAAATGCAAGGTGTTGCCATTTTGATTCTCTTCAAAATTCTAAAATATTTGATGATGATTGGTGCACATTTTTTAAAAAAATATTATTTTATTGAATAAAACACATACAAAAAAGGGGAGACTTTGGATATAATGCCAATTCCCATGCCCATTAGGCCAATCTAGTAAAATACACTGTTTTGGGGACTATAAATTGAACAATTATGAAAAAGAAACCTGTATGTGGAGGGGATTTCCCAAGCTTTATGATATTTCATTCCCTCCAAATAAGAAATAAAAGGCATCCACTTATCCAGAAAGTGAGATTAATAGTTAATCCTACAGATTCAGATTCTAATTTGAGAGATCTTCTCCATAACCATAAAATCCCAAGTTTTAAGCTTCCACAGTCTTAAAAATGGTAGTTTATCTTTCTTCCAGTTTGCTGAAATACACAAACATGCCATCACCAATAAAGCTGAAGTAAGTTTAAACTTTGGAGTATCAATATCCTTTCTATAAGGTAGATTCAAGAATAACCATTTGGAATCTAGTTCTAACTTTACATTACAGATCTTGTGACTCACAGGAAGTACTTTGTTCCAAAACCCTTGGACGGTTGGGTATTGCCACCAACAATGATAGAAAGATCCCACCTGTTTACATTTTTTCCAACATACATTTGGAATATTTCTGCAGAAATAATGCAACTTTTGTGGGGTAAGATACCATCTTGGCCAAACTTTGAAGCATAAAATTTGGATATTTAATGCCTCTGAGGTGAATGCATATGATGTCCAGACCTCATGCCAGTCATTATCAATTAAAAGAACCCCAAGGCCTCTTTCCCAGGCATTCATGACCATTACCCTATTCTTATTAATGGTTTCATTTAACATATAGTTTTGAGATAATACCTTTATCTGCCAAATCAGGGGCAAGCATCAGTTTTTCGAATGCAGTATCCACCCTTCTGTTGACTTTAGTAAAACCTGCAGTTCCGTACCTATTTCTAAGTTGAAAATAAAAGAACCAAGGAATTCTCTTCTTTTCCCAAAAAAATGACATTTAGATAGAAGATCACAGTATCTGTAAAAACCATGATGAAGCCATTCTGAGATTATATGTGATTGCTTTCCTGGTAGAAAATTCTCCTGACCAAAAAAATGCTGCAGCAATAGAGTTCTCAGGAGCGAATACCTTACAATTTTTATCCCATATTTTAATTTTACATGTCAATTAAGGATTTTGGATATTGTCTCTGTTATGCATTGATTTAGTTTTCCATACATACCGTTTAGAATTTTTTGTTAGTTTGTTTTAATCAAAGTCTCTAAGGGACTCCATGGTTAGTTGCCATTTACATAATAAACTATGGCACAAAGTTGTGCTGCTTTACAGGAAGTCTTCAGGCAAGGGATAGCAAGGCCTCCCTCCCTTTAGCTCTCAGCAGAATATTTAAGAGTTAAGAGCGGTGGTTTGAAGTGGTGGTTTGGAGCGATGGAGTCTGACCTGGAGAACAGGGTTTGATTCCCCACTCCTCCACATGACTGGCGGAGGCTAATCTGGTGAACTAGATTTTTTTCCCCACTCCTACACACAAAGCCAGTTGGGTGACCTTGGGCAAGTCACTCTCTCAGCCTCATCTACCTCATAGGATGTCTGTTGTGGGGAGGGGAAGGGAAGGTGATTGTAAGCCGGTTTGGGTCTCCCTTGAGTGGTAGAGAAAGTTGGCATATAAAAACCAACTCTTCTTTATTTTTATTTTTTATAAATTTTATTGGTTTTTTAGAACTATAAATTCTTCATAATTTTAACAACAATGTAAAAATAATATCACAATCTCAATTACATTAATTGTTGTCTTGATTACCATTAAACATAAAAAATAAATCGACTTCCCCATCACCTCCATCTACCTCTTAATGAAGTGTTATTATCCTTCGTTAACATATTCTGATCCTAGTATTAATCTCATTCTAAAGTTTCATGTTATATAAAATTTTACATTCTGGATCAGAATAAAAAGTAACCTTCCATTTTTCCCAGATCTTATACATTATCACAATGGTTCCTTCAATTCTCCCCTTTTCCCTAGTTTCTCCAACTCCACCAGTTCTAACATTTAAATGATTTAATCCCTTTATTCTGAAACCTTTGTCCCTTTCCATTTGGCTGCATAAGATTGCAGCCAGTATAACATAAATTTAATCATACTAAACAACATCCTCTCCAATATTTTAGGGATATTTCCTGTTTAATCGATCTTATTTCAGTGTAAATCATATCCCAAATCCATATCACAAGTCCACCCCTTATAAAAAAAGGAGAAAAAACCAATATCCTTAGTACATTCCAACATTTTCCTTAAAGTAATAATCACATATTCCAGTATACTTTTATATCAATTGATAGTCTATATAAGGAGGACTTGTTTACATAATCCCAAAATGATGTCTAAATCTTAATTCCACTACATCGTTAATAGCCATGCCACCCATCCACACTGTCAAAGCCTTCCAATCCAGCAATCATATTTAAACCAGTCCTTTAACCATGGTCTAATACTTCCTTCTGCAACTGAAATAAGTCAGTCAGGTATGGGAACAGGATTTCTTTATTCTCTCTCATTTCCTCAGACAGGGTGCGTATCCAAAAATAATTCTTTCTGGGCTTCATCTCCATCATGGCTTCAATCTGTGTTCCTTGACCTGCTCTCTTCTTCCTTATATCCACACGTCCTTCCATGACTTTTTTAGATGAAAAGTCCATTTCTTGTATGTCTGATCTCTTTGTCACCAGCTGTTTACCTTCTTGGACTTCTGTCTTCTTCTTTGTATCCTTGTATTCTTCCATGACTTTTTGGACAGAAGAATCCATTACTTGTATGTCTGTATTTGTGGCCATCATTTGAATTTTCATGACTTTTATGTCTTCTGTAACCAGATCCAACTTCTGATTACATACCTGTGATGATTGGTCAAGAGTCATCATCATTGAAATCAGTTGAGCCATCTGTGTTGATATCTGTTTTACTTGTTTAATTGTCGCCTCAGAATGTTTAGCAAGCATGTCCTGTACTTTTTTTTCCATGGTTAAATTCTGTAAAGTTTCCTTTAATTTCATAAGGGCAGGGCTATGAATTTAGCCAGATCAGGGAGAGGTTCCAGACATTTACATATGTAACTTAGTTAAAAAATTGATGGTCATCTAGCAGGAGTCCATTACATGTAGTTGATAGAGAATATTTCATTGACCAGCTTAATACCTTTTCCGGGTTGAAGAAGTGAGTATTTAAGCTTAAAATAACTTTTTAAAGTTGAAAATACCAACGAGTTTTACCAGATGCTCTAGATCAGCAGAACCAGGAAGTATTCCAGGAGTTGCCTCATCGCGGACCTTCTATCGTCTCTTCTCTATGGTTGTTACCTTCAGGAATGGTTTTGGTGTAACACGAGTAAGACGAATTTCCGGTCCTACGACCTTCTTCCTGTTGATTTGCTTGTAGAACATTAGAGAGGGATATTGAATGAAGCACAGAGTCTTCCGGTCAAGAAATCCTCTTTGTTGTAAAACGTGGCTGGAGGACCTTTTTTACCCCAAGCAAATTCTCAAAGGTTTCTCCCTCACCTTCCTTTAAGAACGCGTCGGATTGGCAGATCTTACGTCAATCATTCAAGCTCGTTGTTTTAGTTTAAGTTGATCAGTTTGATAAGGCTCCTGCTGCTTTGTCTGATGGATCTCATGCAGCAAAATCATCCAGTTCAATTAAGGGAGGGAAACGGTTACCAGGAATGTTTTCTTCAACCCCCTGTTATTCGATAACGCCAGTGAAAAGCGAAGGATTCTTATCTACTCACTTGGGCGTCTGGAGGTGAGGTTTTAATCTTGATGTAGTCCTTGTGATGTTTATAAGGTGCTGGAGGGTAGATTCTAAAGCCGAAGTTGCGCGCTGGCGATTTCAATCCCTTTGTGCCCACGGGATCAAACGTCAAACTCCGGGGGACTTAATAAAGCTTCCTCGGAGTATTCAGGAGATCAAACCGCATATATGGCTGCAGGGAATTCCTGCTTCTCAGCCCACTTGCAAGGGCTGGATTGGGGTGCGGTAAAACACCCCAAATTACACGCAAACTTGGATTCTCCCCAGGAGCCCCTGGGAGGACGTGGCAATCAGCCCAGCGTCAGCACCGGAAGTCAAAACCAACTCTTCTTCATTACCCCAAAAGAAGTTGACAATAACTCTTTGCCATTAGTTTATTACTCTTTCAGGTATAAAAATTGGAAGCAATTGAAACAGAAATAAAAATATTGGGATTTTTTTTTAATGTAAGATTGATTTTGTCTTACCATGAGAAGTATCTTTCCTTACTGTATAAGATCTTTTTCAAGTTTGATAAGCAGGTGAGTGTAGTTTGACGTTAAGAACTGAGAATGATCAAGGGATATTTTGACTCCAAGTATCCTACAATACGTTGCTTGACAATTAATACTGAAGTGGTGAGAAATATAGTGCAGCTGGGATTTATTGTGATTAATGGGGATTAGGCTAGTTTTTAAAAAAATGCTTTACTCTCAAACCAGATATTTAACCAAACTCTTGTAAGAGATTTTGTAAATGAAATAGGGAGACATCTAAATTTGTAAGATATAAGGTAATGTCATCTGCATACAGGTCAATCTTAAACTCTTTGGGAGTTAGTTTGTGTGAATCTTGCTTAGGAATTACAACACTAATAGACTGCTTCCATGAAGCTGGGAGAACACTTGTGTACAAAGAGAAATTAAAAAGATTTGTAAGAGGTTTTATTAAATTTGGCAAACATCTTTTGTAAAATTATCCTGTGAAGTCATCTATTCCAGGGTTGGTTTGTTTTTTTAAAAATTGATCTACCCATAGCTTTTTCCACCTTTTTTTTAATCGATTTAACATTTTGGCATGCTTTTTTTTTGCAAGGATTATGAAAATGTTTCCCAGAGAAGCATTTACAGCACATTCTTGACTTATGCGGACGAAAGTCCTCAGGAGGCCAGGAAGGGGCTGCGCCGGCATTGGGGACCCCCACGCTGGCGTCTGGGCTACTTCCATGGGTTGTTCCCGGGGCTTGCCAGGGAAAGAAGCTCCCTGTCCCCTTTCAGCCTGGCACACCGGTGGCGAGAACAGCAGTGAGCAGCCTTGCTGTTCTCTATGGGGCGAAAAACCCCATTTAAAATCTAAAAAGCCTTTAAAAGGCTTTTTTTCGAGTTTTCAGCACCCAGGAAACAGGTTAGGAGGCGCCACAATTTAAAAAAAATGTATTTCCACATTCTAAACTGGCTCCTTTCTATGATGTTTTTAATCTTGCTAGTGAAAGGGCATGATCTGACCATGTGATGGGACCTATCTCTGCTGCCCCTAATAAGGAAAGTAGTGAGTGGGAAATCAGAATCATGTCAGTTCTGCTGTGGCAGTTATGCCTGCCTGAGAATATTCTTTTAAAGACAGATTAATAAATCTCCAAGCATCTATTACATTAAAATCTTGCAAAATTGTACAGAATTTATGCACATCTACAGAGCAAGCTTTTCTAGATGTTGTGCTATGTTTAAGATTAGATTTATCCAGATCTAGGTTACTAATTTTGTTAAAATCTCCACCAATAATTAAATGTCCCATTGTGAAGTCTTCCAACTTAGATACACTTTCTGTTAGGAAGTATATCTGGTTAACATTAGGTGCATATAGTGCACAAAGAGTATAATCAATCCCTTCTCTGGTACCTCTAAAAAGATAAGCATTACCAAGGAGTCAGCCTGGGTTTTGGTTACAATGAAGTTAGCAGCCTTCAATATTATAATTGAGACACAGGCTGTTACCGCACTAGGTATTCCCAGCGATGTAGCAAGAGTTTGGAAATGTTATAAAAAAACATTGCTTTAAAAGGGTTTTTGGATGCCACGGCTAAAAAATGGTTGGAAGATGTCTTCACAGCTAAAGGGGCCAAACAAAGTGCGAACAGTATTTTTTATAACAGTTTCAAACTCTTAATACATCATGGAAATACATAGAAAGTGCGAATAGTATTTTTTATAACATTTCAAAACTCTTAATACATCGCTGGGAATACCTAAATTCAAATTCAAATTCAAAAACCTTTATTGGCATAACAAATCATACAAGGTATTCCAGAATTTGACTGGGAATACCTAATGTGGTAACACCCACAGTTGGTGCATTTGTTAAGGTTTTTTTTTCACACAGGTGCCACTTGATTTCCATAATGTAAGGCCAATTCACACAACTCTAGTTACATGGCTAGACACTTCTCCTTTGTTTTAACCCCAGATTACACCACACTTAGCAAACTATTTGTCTGAGCACTTCAAGGACAATATCTGAGGACCCTTGACATAACTGATTATTAATTGCAAATGTTGAGATAATTCCAGAACTGAGTAATATTAACTAACACCAAAGCCTCTGAGCTGCAGAAATATAGCTTGCTGGAACCAGTTTTTGCAGCAGAATCCAACAGCTACACAGTTTGTTCAGATGATATCTATTCAATTACATGGCAAAACAAAAAAGACTACATCACGGGGGGGGGGGGGGGGGACAAAACCTGGATGTCACAATCCCTTAGGAAAATATGTTTTAAAAGTTGGAATAGACTGCATTTCTGGGCATTGCAGAATTTGCGTCCACTAATAAAAAGAACAAGCCTGAAGTTTTCTAATATGGATCTTTGTATGATCACCATCAAAAAGAATTGTATGATCAATTAATTACATAAGGACAAATGTTATTGAAAAATACAAAAGTTATTAGATGGATGTTTGAATTCCAGACATTTGTAAGCATTTATCTGCATAATTTATGAACCCAAACATCAGACAATGTAAAATGAATTCCATATTTGATATCAAGCATAAGCAGCAGCCAATTTTCAGAACGTTCCTATCCTGAAAGATACACAGGTTTGAAAATTGTCAATCTGCACCTGTAAGAAACTCCATCTCAGTTCATGTGAGGGCATTACCGCACTTTATATTCCCAGCAATGTATTAAGAGTTTGAAAATGTTGTAAAAAACATCGCTTTAAAAGGGTTTTTGGATAACACGTCTTATAAATGGTTGGAAGACGTCTTCACAGCTAAAGGGGCCAAAGTGCGAACAGTATTTTTTATAACGTTTTGAAACTCTTAATACATCGGTGGGAATATATAGAAAGTGTGAACAGTATTTTTTATTGGTTCTTGTAGGTTATCCGGGCTGTGTAACCGTGGTCTTGGAATTTTCTTTCCTGACGTTTCGCCAGCAACTGTGGCAGGCATCTTCAGAGTAGTAACACTGAAGGACAGTGTTACTACTCTGAAGATGCCTGCCACAGTTGCTGGCGAAACGTCAGGAAAGAAAATTCCAAGACCACGGTTACACAGCCCGGATAACCTACAAGAACCAATGAACTCTGACCGTGAAAGCCTTCGACAGTATGTTTTATGTTTTCAAACTCTTAATACATCGCTGGGAATACAAGTGCGGTAACAGCCTGCGTCTCATGAAAAGCAGTATGACGCAACACTAACTTTGTGTGTGTTTGTCCATGCATTTTGTTATGAGTATACCAAACTTGGAAGCATATTCTCCAGAGGGGCCTTATGTATCAATTCACATCTAAGATATACCTTGATAAACAGCTTTGAATCCCGGTGAGCCAATACTGTCGTCAGACTGCAAATGTAGCCACATCTGGTTGCTCATGCTCACAATAAGGTCAGGAACACTAGAGCCAGTCAGCCTGTGGACAGGAGAAGGGGACAGTAAAATCCTTTACAAATGGCATCCTGTCATGCCTGGATTACAGTCTCGCAACTTCTACTCACTGAGTTACAGAGTGACTCAGCGTTGTTGTTTTCCCTCCAGTGAGAATTTTTGAAATGAAGTGCCACACATTCCAAACTTGAACAAAACCCTTAAGGAAGAATCAAACCTGGGATAACAGCAACAGAAACTCACTTCTGACAATGACATTTATATCAGAGGCATGAGCTGAAGAGTCTATTACCTCTGACAAGATCATGAGTCCATATGCAAATTAGGTTATATAGGATAGTCAGCAAGGATGTAAGTAGAGGTAGCAGCTATTGGATTTTGACACAGAAAGTCGGGTCATGCTGTCATCTCAAGTGAGGAATGAAAGGAAACTAATTCCTCCTCCAGCACAGCTTTTCAATGCAATGAACAATACCAGCAATGGAACTGGTGACAGTTTACTATCTCGTAACATTTTTGGATCAAGGACTCAATTGTTCAGGATATTTTTATAAAGGGAGTATGATTGCCGTTTCAATACCTGAGAAAAAAATAGGCAATTTTATTGCATTGTTTATTGCATGTCTCATACTGTTTATATTGAAAGGTTTTTAAAAAATTGTAATCCACCTTGAGGCTCAACAAGAAAGGCAGACTATAAAGTAAGTAAGTGACTATTGTTCCCTTGATCTGCAAAAAAGATAGAGACCATCTTTGTATGCCTTAAATGTCATTACACATGACATAGAGGCACTTCAGTGTTGAAGGCAGCTGGAAGTCAGTAGCTGTTCTTTGGAATGGGAGGTGCAAACAGCCCCACCAGTTTATATCCCAGCCCTGAAGCTCATTGAGTGGCTTTCATAGTGACACTGTGCTTCACCTTAACCTATCTCAAATACAATATTGTAACTTCACAGATAAATATAATGTATTTTGAAAAATAAAAAATACAATTGAAATGCTGAATAATAATTACAGTTGACACTCACATGATATATTCAGGTGAACACATGTGAAAATGCTTTCGTGTGAACTAGCCACTAATATGGAGGAAACGGTGGGATAGGCAGTCAGTATCTGAGGGGGGACCAGCTTTCAAAGGACTTGCAAGTAGGCTATACTTCATCTCTGAGGCTGGTAGTATAATCCAAAATTAGGGACCATTTTGTTCCATCCTTCTCTCTCCTTGTCTGTTTGCTGTTCTGAGAAGAGAGCCTGAGCAAATGGCCTGAACATAGAATCAAGTAAAGAGATGCTTTCCATCTTCTGGGTTAAGATTCTCTTCTCCACGGAGTTGAACAGATACTTACACCAACTCCAAGCCAATTCTTATCACAGCTTGTGGAGCAAATTGGCTGAAAGTTGTATCCAGATTTTAGTAATCTCTCTCCATGATTTAAAAGACCTTGGGCCATCAGCAGTTTTTTCTTTAATCTTGAGCTGCTTGCAAAAATTGGATTTTAGAAGCACCATGACAAGAGCCTGTACAGTATGTTCACCTTTATACCTAGGTTTAATGCTACCACAATTTTGTCCAACATACTTTGACTTCCTGATAGTCCCACATTATAGACAGTTGTTTATGTTGAATGCCATTCTGTCAGGGAAGCTATTGGGTTATTTAAATAGGGTGCCATACTCTGAGCGAGTGTGTCAGTGTGGTACTGGTCAAATAGACACACTTCAACATTCTGTATTCAACTGTGGCCTGCTTAATGTGGCAAGAGATAGATCTCTTTTTTCTTTTAATCTTAGTATGACACTGTTCAGAGCTGATTTGGCTGTATGAGCAGTATCATTAAAGTAAAGAGATGTTTTCCATCAACCTTCCCCAAGTCCACTAAACTTATTACTCATCTATAACCTAGAAATTCTTTAGCCAGAAAGACAGACAAATGTTTTTCAAGGTATCTGATCTCAAATAGTAAAAAGGAAGCAAGAGAGGAAATGCAGAGAGGAATAGTAAATCATGTACTTACACATACAACACTGTTCTGGTATCTCCCACTTTTCCTGCATCTCCTATTGTAAGTGTGTCATACCCTCTTTCCAGCTCAAATTCTTCAAAGGCAAGCTTTATGACCTAACATAATTAGAAAAGAATAAATTTATTACTGAGTGTGTTTCACAGCATAGAATATATCTGGTCACTAATCACTACAGTATTTATTTGACAAATGAAGGTGATGATGTCCCCCCACCATGGTGTGTGTGTGTGTGTTAAGTGCCGTCAAGTTGCTTCCAACTCATGGCAACCCTATGAATCAATATCCTCCAAAAGGTGCTATCTTTGACAGCCTTGCTCAGATCTTGCAAACTGAGGGCTATGGCTTCCTTTATTGAGTCCATCCATCTCTTGTACCACCTTGTACCATCTCCATGGTACAGAGATGGAAAAGTACATACAGAGAAAAACATTCACCTTGGGAAAAAGAGTTTTGTTGCAGATTAAGGGTTTCCAAATTGTCTAAGTACCCAAACATATCATCTCAAACAAAATCATGCAAAGAGTAAGAGGATGATATTTACTATTACATCAGAAGCAAAATATAAAAGACATATTGTACACGTATTGTTTACAGAAAATTACTATGAACATTGATAAAACAGAAAGAACAAAAGCAAACTATGCTGTCTTGGATCCAGAGATCACCCACTGTGAGAGAAGGCTCCTTCCTGTCATAAGCTTTGGGGGGTGGGGCAGGAGCCAAACGTGACATAAGTGCCTCTTGCAATGGCATTTTTGCCCCCACTTTTCTCCTGCTGGCCTCAAAGCAAGGATTTAAAAAAATAAAAATGACCGAGTAATGCTACTATAATTAGATTGTTTTAGTGAAATCTGTGCATGTTAAACCATTACTTTCAGAGGTGGTGGGGAATAAGTCAAAATAAAGGAGCAATCCATTCAACATTGCCACAACCAAGGACTCCAGGTGTATAAGTTCAGCATCATGACCATAAGCATGACTAAAAAACAAAGAAAGGCATGTCAACCAAACAACCCTCACACTCATCATATAATCCACTGATGCTAAACCCATGCAGCCAGTTTAGCATAGCATCTGATATACAATAAAATCTTCATTCCTTAGTATTTATTAATGTTATAGATGACTTAGCTTACCATGGAGAAGTTTGGTCATTTATATGGATTCATTCATCCCACCCCATCCATTCATTGACCAAAAAGAAGAAAGGAAACTGGGCAATGAATGACCAAATGGGACACATGATCAGACAAACAATAACAACTGGTTAGAGCAAGCTTTCAACAGTGAAAGTGCTTGTGATATAGCAGCCAACTGCAATCATGCTATTACTGATAATCTTTGAAAATATAGAAACCCTCTCTCCCTTTCACTGAATTCCAAAGAAAGATGTAACTCCTAACAGTAAGCTTTACCTATTGTCAGATCATGTAAACATCATGAATTGATCACATAGTTTTTTTTTAAAAAAGCATGGGAAAAATCAATCCAAGGTTTTTTTTTTATTTGTTTTTTTTAAAGTGATGCCATTAAAAAAGAGAGACCAATTTCTGGTTGGTTATTCACTCTGCTCTGGTGATTCATGGTTCATGAATGTGATATGTTTTAGGAATTGAGTTAAAATGTGCCCAGAGCCATCCATTCCCCTTTGTACACAAAACAAATATTTCAGTGGGAAGGAAGGGAACAAAAAAACAAACAAAAAAAAAACAGATTATTTGAATGAAACTCAAACATTTCCATCAATACCAAATTGTTAGCAGGCACAAAAATAAAAGAAATAATTATATAACCAAATCATATTCAGATCTAACCATATGCCACAGTGCAGTGATCAATTGTATTTGAGGATTTTGTAGTCTGTTTCTAAACCATCTTTTCCCGGAGACTTAATTATTGCATCAGTAGCCAGTAAGCTTAAAGGAAATATCAAGAAAGTTGAATAATACATGTGTATACTCCTCTTGTCCCTAGGTAAGGAAAATGATTAATGGGCAAAATAATTTCTAATGCAAGTGAATTCTGAAAAAAACAATATGAAAACTAGGTAGAGAGATAAAATTCAACTGTTGCCTCTGAGTAATAGACATTTTCATATAAAGAAAACAATTTTAAGTAACAACCAGGAAAATGCTATAGGGCATAATCACATTTAGATCATTCATGCTGGTTATGAATAATATTTAAAGATTAATAACACAGGATTTCTTGAATCCTGCAGGGCAACTAGAGACAGTTCAGGACTTTAACAGCTCAACCTTAAGATCCTGCTACACTGATGCCCCAATGATGCTGGGAAAATGCTTAAGAGGGAAACAAGAATTTGTAGTTTGAGTCTATTTTGGTTTTAACAGACAAGATGAAAATAAAAAATTGAAATTTAAGTTCATACAAGAACCACTTTATCACAGGATATTTTAATTTGGATGACTGCAAAAAGTTAAAAAGAAAGAACAATCCAATTACTCTTACATTGTATGCCTCCAAATAAATATCTCACCACTGCCAGGCATGATTGTGGGTAATACTTGTCTCTTTGTAATTCATGTTTATCTCAAGGTACGCATCAAGAAATCTGGTTTAGGGCAATTTTAGACTCTTTTTCAACTGCTGTAGAAGTTCTGCATCACATAAGGCCTTCAGATAATAATGAACCTCCTTAACTATTTGGGGTTGCTCAGGAAACCAAGAGAGGAATTTTTAAGAGTCATCAAAAAAAAAAAAAAAAAACCCTGAAGTAACTTGTAGGTTATCCGGGCTGTGTAACCGTGGTCTTGGAATTTTCTTTCCTGACGTTTCGCCAGCAACTGTGGCAGGCATCTTCAGAGTAGTAACACTGAAGGACAGTGTCTCTCAGTGTCAAGGGTGTAGGAAGATAACCTACAAGAACCAATGAACTCTGACCGTGAAAGCCTTCGACAATATCCTGAAGTAACTGTTTATGTAAAAGTGGCCTAATTTTTTAACGAAAGTTTAGCTAGCCGCCTGTGAAGGAAAAGGGGTTAATCTGCAGCAGTAGCTGACAGACCAAGAGTGGGCAGAGCCAAAAAGCTGACACTCTGAGATCTGAGAGGGAGAAAGCATTGAGAGTTTGGTAACCACTCTAGGAGGAGGCTGTGAAAGATTGAGAGCCAAGTAACGAGTCTGAGAAGAAGCAGTGAAAGATTCTAAGCTGGTGAACCTGTGTGACAGGCAGCAGTGAACAACTCTGTGAACCTAAGGGTTCTGTATAGCCTATGCTAGTAGAACATACAACCTGTGGAGTGACAGGGTTGAGAATTGGGTGAAAGAGGGCCCTTTTTCATGTCACAAAGGGGAATTAGTCTCTAGGATAGAGCTATTCCAATTGCAGCATGGTGTGGAGGATTACTGCCACTGGTGTAGGGTAGTCAGTGAGAACTGGAAAAGGGAATTTGTTAATTCCCCATACTTCTGTATTGTTCTCTGGGAATAAGAGATTCAAAGTCTCTTCATTCCTGTTAGCTAGGCTGGGAACAGAGTCTGTGAAACTGAATCTGCGTGAGTTTTGAGGAACAGAACTAAGCTTGTAAACTAGGAACTGAAGGAACTTAACTTGAGAAAACATCTAAGCTAAAGACATCTTGAGTAACATCTAAACTAAGTTATCAATCTTCTGTACATATATGTGATTTTGTGTTTTCCCTCCAATTAAGCCTTTTCCTCAAAAATCTATCCTGTAAATACTGTTTCATAAATTTCCCTGTTCTGTTTGTTAACAAGAAGCCTCTTGTGTCAAAATTCTCTCTGAGGTAAAATCTGGTGTGAGACTGGAAGAGGAGCAAAGTAATCTTCTCACAATACACTCAGGCTAACGCTTTCCCTCAGCATACACAGCCAGGCTGAGAGGGTGGGTACAAAAGAGGGTAAAAAGGGGGTGCATCATACCACCCTTATTCATTTTCCATATATTTTAATAAGCAAAAACAAATTAGACAGTATTGAGGAAATCATATTTTTATGTTTTATGTAGCAGCAGGTTGTAATTTCATTTAAGAGTAGTTCAGTGTTTTACTGGACATGCAGTGCAATCTTAAGCATGCTTACTCAGAAGTAAATCCTAGTTAACTCAATGTGTCTTACTCCCTTGTCAGTTGGTTTAGGATTGCAGTGTTAACAGTGCCACCCAAAGTAGAGTTACACCCTTAGAAATCCACTAAATTAAAGCGTTTAGAAGGATGTAACTCTGGTTAGGATGGCATTGCAAATAGTTCAAACACTAAGAAAAGATGGAATGTTCAAAGCAGCAGCTCTTCTCAAAATGCAGACTGTGATCTGCCTAAATGCTTTTTCCCTCCAGAAAACGGTGCTGAATCAAGTGGAGTTAGATTTCTGAGGATGTTTGATGGCACACAGATTTATTCTTATTTTCTAAATTTTGCTGACTGTAGCCTGTCTCGTGTCCTTGATTTTCTGTTTTTGAGGTTTTAATCTTCATATTAAAGCAAATAAAAAGTGACATTGTAAATCCATTTTCCATAAATGTAATGGGATACAATTTATATTTAACTATATTAAAGCAATTATTAATTCAACCATCATATTTAAAATAATTTTTAGTAGAGCAGCACAATAATTTCCATAAGAACACAAAGGAATCAACTCAATTGGTTACAGTTTATTGCCATTCCATTTCAGCTAGGCTGGATTTTCATGTTTGGGGAGAGAGAGAAAATGAACAATTCTAATAAGAGCCCAGTCCTTTCAGTCATACAACATTTCCTTTAGGCCAATTTTGGTTAAAAAAGTAAGAAGACATACAATGAAGATATGCTGTGTAAATCAATATATCTAATTCTCAATGTGGCCAAATCTTTGGATACTTAAATGCAAAGACTGCAGCCATGAACAGATAAGAAAAATCTTTCGACAGACCTGAAAAACACCCAGGTTTGCAGAAAAATCGGAAATCTAAAGAAAAATATATATATTGGGGGTTAATTTCCCCAAAATAACAGAAGCAACAACTATAATTTTAAGAAACAAATGCCCTCAGCAGCCATTGCTAGGCAACCACACAGCATTGCTAGCCTTCAAACCTTGGTTTCTGTCAGTAAAAGAGAAAGGAGGGGGCAGGTTCCTTTCCAGGGCTGTTTTGGGTTTTGAAGGAGGGCTTAGAGGGGCCAGGCCCACCAGCAACCACCAAACAACTTGCATGACTTGCATGACTTACCCAGGCACAGCTGCTTGCTACTCTTCAACAGCAGCCATATCACAAACACCAGTGTTGTGTAGTGGTTAAAGTTTCATACTAGGATCTGGAAATTCCCACTCTGCCATGGAAGCTCTATCAGTGACCTTAGTCAGCCTAACTTACTTCACAGGAGTCAAAAAGGGCAAGAGTCCAGTAGCACCTTAAAGACTAACAAAAATATTTTCTGGTAGGGTATGAGCTCATACCCTACCAGAAAATATTTTTGTTAGTCTTTAAGGTGCTACTGGACTCTTGCCCTTTTTGACTACTACAAACAGACTAACACGGCTACCCACTATGAATTTACTTCACAGGGTTGTTGTGAGGATAAAATGGAGGAAAGAAGAATGAGGTAAACTGTTTTGGATTCTAATGTGGAGAAAGATGGGTTATAAACAAATTAATAAAAATAGCTGAAGATGTGGGCAGATAAAAGTTAAGTTGGTTGATGGGTGGGAAGAAGAGAAGGAAGTAGGGAAAGGTGAAAATATGAGGGTTGCCAGGCGGAGGGAAATAGGACATAGTGTGGGGAAGGAAAAAATTAGATGTTTCACAAGATTTTGCAGGTTCACCGCTACACAACTGGGCCAGGCCTGGGCCAGTGGACAGCACCATGGAATTCGCCATGGTTTTCAGATAGAGGCTACAGTGGGCAAGAAAGAGGGAAAGCTGAAGACACGGGGACAAATAAAGGTAAATTGCCTGATAGGTGAAGAGAGAAGAAAGCAGGAAAAAGGGAGAGGCTATAGGGGCTTTAAGGAAAGTGAAAAAGGAAATCATGGAGGAGGAAAAACGAGATGTTCCCACAAGTCCTTCTGGATCCCCCGTTTGTCTTCTATAACATGGAAGCTCTGATTCCTTCCTAACTAAATTTGTGTTCTGAGGGATCTCGCTGGTACTACCTTTAGGTTGTGGAAATTAGTACTTCTGAGCTACATGAGAAGAACCCATGCTAAGGCTGCTCCCACAGCACCACCACTCACCTGAAAATGGGGGTGGGCATTGGTATGGGAAGTATCCAAAATGTTATGGGATCCATAACATCATGCAACCGAGAACGTCTGCCAAAGAACCACAGGAGAAGCATGCTCTTCAATGGTTGCTACGACCCACAAGTAACATCACAAAGGATCCTCAAAGGATCGGCAAGAAGAGAGAAAAGCCTTAACCAGAATTCATCATTAATATAGGATGTTGCATTTTCCACCCACCTATACCTCCTATTTTATGCCTGTGTTTGTGTGTAAAGTGCCGTCAAGTCATAGCTGGCTTATATCAAGGGGCTTTTAATGAGAAGCAGAGGTGGTTTGCCCGTGCCTTCCTCTGCAGAGCCTACCTTGGAGGTCTCCCTTCGAAGTACTGACCCTGCTTAGCTTCCAAGATCTGACGAGATTGGGCTATACTATGCCTCCTTCCCTCCCATTTTACATCTTCTTAGCTTCATTAATAGTACTTCTTTTGATCTTCATTACAAACATGTTTTGATGCAGAATGCATATTCCAGTGTATTGTTCTCATAAATGCATAGTGTTTTGCCTAATATATGCAGCATCCGACCATGTAACAGTATGCTAGAACATGACATAGGCTAATATTGGGACATAATGCAAAGTCCAGTCCATTTGCATTGGTAAACAGTTGAGTTCCTGTCAACTCACTTAGATGCCATGTGCAATGAATATGCAATAATGTTGTTCTGCATTAAAATATAAAGACAGTCACAGAATTGAGTGGCTGTGGTTTTCCCCCTGCAGTAGTATGGGGCTTTTAAAGAAGAATTTGCATTTTATAAATTACAATTGGAAACCCACAAGGACTTGCAGGAGGCAACTCATTTCCTCTCCCCCACAATTTCCTCTTTCTCATTTTTTGATAGCCCCCACAGCCTCTCCCCTTTTCCTGCTTCGTGGGTTTCTGATGTGCTCAAAAAGATTCAGAAACCCCTTCCACAGCCACTGAGGCAATGGAATAAAGGAGTACAATGGAAGTGCCAACTGGGGCAAACCCATTTTGTGGGGAAACTGGCTACAATCTATTAACATGACATCCCCTGCTGGGCACATATCTGCTGTCTCTCTCCCCTGGTTGCCTCTTCCAACATCACCCCTCCTCAGTTATCTAGTTAAACTATTCAGAGAAACACCATAACTGTTAGATAAGAAGGCCACTCCCAATTCTTGAAAATGCACTTTGTTCTGATTCAGAGCATTTGCAGTATTTGCAAGCAAATGTAGTTCAGATTGGGTATTGATCATTTAAATATGTTAACTTCAAAAGTGAACATGTTTAAACGTGCAAAAAGCTAATGCTTTGATGGTTGTGTTTGCATATTTCATTCCTCCAAATTCAGATTAAAAGTTAGCATGGTGGTTTTTTTTTTTTTTTACGATAAAATCCCCCAGACAAAACATAGAATAAAGAAAAAGGGAGCAATAAGCTCAGTACAAAGAATATCTGTTATATTCATTCCAAATTATAAATTCAACTTCAAAAATTAGAGTGTTCTGTTAGTGGTGAACAGAATTAAAAACATCCTTTGAAATTTTGAGGGGAGTGGTGAAGCAGTCTGAATAAAAATAATGAAATAGAACTAAAAGCAGGGAAGGAGAAAAGACTGTATATAGTATGTTCTAAAGCTTAACATGATAGAAAATAATTTTTCTGGGATGTGTGTGTGTTTTAAAACAGTATGTTTCACAAAAGCTGTTTTATTTTGGGTGACTGGAAATGAAAACAGAAGCTTTCATTGAAATTTATTTATTAAACATAAAATATTATTGTTCTTTAACATTTGTTCAACAGCAAAAGAGTTTTGGGGCTTTAGTGCACAGGTGGGTGTATGTGCTTAAAATGTTATATTCACAATTAGGCTTGTGACATTAAAATCAAACTGTTTTAGGGGATATATACATACAATAATGGTGGAGGGAGGAAGAAATGGGGCACAGTTCATGCCTCTTCAAGTTCTTTCTTACACCATTTGAAGGTAGCACATTGACCACTGTAATGAAGTGGAAGAGAAGAAATTTGCGTTCTGGGGAGAAAAAACATGGAATTGCGCAGGTGCAGGCCGCCTGCGGAGATGAGACTTTACAACTTCTAGAAGCTTCAGAGTGTTAGGAGCACTCCCCTCTGCCCTCCATCTTGAGCCAAGAGTGAGGCAATTTTGTCCCCAAACAGTCACATGATGGAGGCAGGGCAAGTGCTTCTCCCTCAGTTCTCCCTTCGCCACCATGCAAGAGGACACGTGAACCCAGGCAAGACAACAACAGCAGCTCACAGCTGGGAAAGGAGAGAGGGATGTGTTAGGGATGTTGATTTGGTAAAAACCAAACCAAAAAAATACAGGAAAAAATGCAAATTTGGTAAAATTCGGGTTCAGGTTTACTGAGTCCACAAAATCAGGGAGGTTGGCAAAGCCAAATTTGCCATTCCTGAAAAAGCCAGATAAAAATCTGGCTTTTTTGGGAACGTCATTCCACAGTTTGGGGGGGGGGGGCATTTTTGCAGGTAGAGGTCCCAAATTTTCAGGGTACCTAGAAAAGACTCTCCTTGCAATAACCCCCAAGATTGGTAAAGCCGGGCTTTAAATGGTGGGAAAGTTCACCCTGTCTCCACAGATTACAGAAAAAAAATGAGAGAATTTATTTCAGTTTCTTTGTACAACGATTTTGGTAAAACTGGAATTTACTTTTATCCATGCTTGATAAGGCTAACATCATTAACATGCTCATTTCCATACAAACAGAAGCAGAGCACAGAATGTGCTACTGGGGACTCAAGGAAGAGCTCCAGAGAGATGGGAAGGAAGTTGAGCCCTTCACAGTACCTTGTGACAAAATATGTTGGAACAGCAGTGTCTATCTGGACCTGCATAAGCTTTTGAATGCAAAACAAATCCAAGCTGCCCATCTGCATTCTCATCTGGGTAAACACAGACGTTTTAAACTCAATTCCCCTTCATCTATGCAAATCCACTCTAAATGTCTATCTCAATATACATAGCTAGGATGTTTGTTGATTGTCTCAAGTCTTGTGTTAAGTCTTTTCTCCCTCATAGCCAAATTCCAAAATACCCACTCGTCCCTATGCATTTTATGTCGAGACACTTCACAGTGTCTTAAGTGTATGAATCTGAGTGATGAACTGAAAAGGCAGAAATTGTAGACATGCACAAAAATGGGGATTAACAATAAGCTTCTTAAATAGATATATGTATATAAGTCATGCATTCTGGTGAAAAAGCTGGTATCATTTCCTCTCTCGGGCATCCAGTAATATAAGCAGATGCAAGCAGGAGACCTCCACGACTGGCAATGGGGAATCCCACCCTCCTCCCTCTTGCTCGCTGGTTCACCTGTTTCCGGGCCACTTGCTTACATCTCAACATGCCTATCTGCAGCAGTGCTCCTTCTGCTTGCCCAGCTCATGTGGTTGCTGGGGCAGCTCCAGCCCCACCCCCAACAAAGCAACAATGCCACCTACCTGGCTTGGATGGCAGCTCCTGCAGCTCCTGCTCCTCCCCCTCCTGCCTTGCCTGCCATGCTGCTGCCAGAGGGGCTCATGACATGGCAGGGGTGGAGGTGGGACAAGTTCTGTTTTTCCTGGCAACCTACCTGGAAGTGGTGGCAAAGTGCTGCTACTTCTCCTGCCCAGAAAGGCAGTGCCACCTACCTGGCTCAAATGATAGCTCTCCTCCCCTTTGTTCACATGAAGCTGCCTTATACTGAATCAGACCCTTGGTCCAACAAAGTCAGTATTGTCTACTCGGACCAACAGTGGCTCTCCAGGGTCTTAGGCAGAGGTCTTTCACATCACCTACTTGCCTGGTCCCTTTAACTGGAGATGCCGGGGATTGAACTTGGGGCCCTCTGCATGTCAAGCAGATGCTCTACCATTCAGCCACAGCTCCTCCCAAAATAGCATCACAATGTAGTGTCACAAGATGTTTTTCTACCCATTTTTTATATCTGCAAGCTGAGGTCCCAATTCAGAATTAGGTATAGGATGGGTATATAAGCTATCACTTTTTGCCTGGATACTGCTGGTGCAACAATCTCCATGTCTCCAGTCTCAAGTGTTAGCTAACTTGTAAGGCAGCTCTCCAGGTGTCTCAGCTACCTTATCCTGGACCCTGCCTTTGCTCTACACCACTCATGCCTCCTCCCAGATAATCTGACCCTCACAGTTCCAATATTGGCAAGTACGGGAGTTAGTAGACTTCAGTTGGCCGAAAGTACCGTAGCTGACTTCAAACAGGATCACAAGAGTTAAAGAAAACAAAACAGAAATCCTCTCCACAAATTTGTGAGCTTTCACTTGTCAGACATAATTCTAATCAAGTCAGCAGAACTTCACTGATGTGAAACTGATGAGTGATTACAAACAGGCCCCTATTCTGTGTTTTGCCTTCCCATACCTCAAGCTAAATGTCAACTGACAATATGTTTGTTGAGGCTATGTGGCTGAATTGCCATTTATTATTATTTATTAGCATGACAACATCTGTATAAGGTAGGTAATAATAAATGTCAAGTTTTGACAGCTATGCTGGTCCATAGTTGAAGATAATAGATGCCACCACTATGAGTTAATTTGATGAAGAAATAAGCAACAACAAAGAACTAATTGGAAATGCAGAAAATAAAACTGAAAATATGGACTTAACCCACAAAAGTATCAACTGGTGCGGAAGCGAGCAGTCTTTCCCTGACTTCCTAATCCTACTTCAGGTTACAGAATATGCACTCATCTCCCCACAAATGAGAAAAGGGACCCATATGAAGAAGAAGAAGAAGAAGAGTTGGTTTTTATAAGAGTTGGCTTACAATAGCCTTCCTTTCCCCTCCCCACAACAAACACCTTGTGAGGTGGGTGAGGCTGAGAGAGTGTGACTTGCCCAAGGTCACCCAGCTGGCTTCGTGTGTAGGAGTGGGGAAACAAATCCAGTTCACCAGATTAGCCTCTGCCACTCATGTGGAGGAGTGGGGAATCAAACCTGGTTCTCCAGATCAGACTCCACCGCTCCAAACCACAGCTCTTAACCACTACACCATGCTGGCTCTCCACATAGCATTTAAAGAAAACAGAGAACCTCATCTCAGCCACGAATAATCTGAATTGCATTATCCTATGATTGTGATCCCTGACTTGGATGGCCCAGGCTAGCCTGATCTCATGAAATCTCAGAAGAAACCAGGGTCGACTCTGGTTAGTGTTTGAATGGGAGACCCCTAGGGAGTCCAGGGTTGCTCCACAGAGGCAGGCAATGCCAAACCACCTCTGAACGTCTCTTGCCTTGAAAACCCTATGGGGTTGCCATAAGTCAGTTGCGACTTGACGGCACTATCCATCACCATCTGATTGTGGTGCTATTGTAATGATTACATAACCATCCCTTGCAGTGGGTGGTACTGTTGAACATCTGAACGCCTGAGTCGGCTCTGTTGTTGTTCTGTGGATGTTGACTGTTTATCTGTAGTAACTGTTTCATGAACTGTGCTGGAAGCTGTGCCAGAAACCACTTGGAAACCTTTTATTAAAGTTTGTTCCTTGACAAGTGTGCTACAACTGGTGGCAGCGACTTCGAGATGGCAAAAGCCTTAATGCCTGAGAGTAAACTTACTGGTCTCTCAGATGGGCCTGGAATCAATAGGTATGTCACTGATTTTCAGCTTCTGGTCTCTCTGAATGAGTGGATTGATCAGAAGGCAGCACATTACCTGACAAGTCTTTTTAGAGGGGGATGCTAAGGCTTTTTACCAGCCGATTCCCTGTGCAGAACGGGGTTCTTATAAGTAGTTCTGTAAACACATTAGTCCAGTATGAGGGTAGCCTTGCCCATATGAAATACTGAAAGGAATGGCAAACAAAAAGGAAGGAAGAAGGGAACTCTGAGTATTTATATATTTGTTCGGAGAAGGCTATTTTTTTACAGCTTTCCCTGTTCCTCCCAGACCAAGTGATAATTTTAATGAAGCTGATCCTACCCAACCAAATGTGGAGCTGACAATGGAGAGAAGGGCTTATATCCAGTGGAAGGCCATGAAGGAGTCATGTGTGAAAAGCCAGTTTACACATGGATTAACAGCATCTTCATGATCTCATGATTTAAGAAGTGCCATAAATTCATTCCCATATCATTTTAAAGGATTCCTGATATCCATCAGACACAGATATTGAAGATAAAAATAAGTAATATTTAATAATGTTGATTTGTCCTAAAGGGTGATGATTATAATGTTTAGTCCTGATAACATTTTATTCCTACCAACAGCCCTTACTAAAAAGTTTTAAATGAGAAAAAAGTAAGTCAATGTCAAGAGCTTTTCTTCAGTAAATGTTAAAACATGAAAGTCAGACTTAAACAAGCAGATATTTTTCTTGCAGAAGTAGAACTGAACAACTTCTGTCAATAACGTGCCCCCAGATCCCTGTTCCTGAATTTATACAACGTTTGTGTGTATAGGTAAAGAAGATTTACCCGTCAAAGGAAGACTAAGTAGCTGAAAAAATCATGCTTCTTCCACTGTTGAAGTGACAACTGTCTATATACAAATCAGTTTTGTTTACTCTGGCCAAGGTTCTCCTGTTTTCTTACAAAAGTGTTCTCACAGAAATGTCTTCAACTGAAATAAGGAACCAGATAATTTCCTGTTAACAACAAATGTTACCTAGGGAGAAAAAAATAGGCCTTAGGGGGCCTCCGACGGGCCTTGAAGAAGGGGGTTCGTATCTACCCAGATCCGTCTCTCCCAGGCCTGCTTGCGTCCTCTCCCTTTGCAGTCTAGGGAGTGGTCGAGCACTTCCTCCTTGGCCCATCCTTTTGAAGGGCTCCCTGGGGGATGGACTTACCTGAGTTCTCCTTTTGCCTCCAGTCCAAGAGCCCTGTAAACTGTCAGGAGCCAGGGCCAATGGGGCTGCCTTTTGGGTCTAGCCAACCCCTGCCCCACCTTCTGGTTAAGAGTGGTGGGCTCTAATCTGGAGAACTGGGCTTGATTCCCCACTCCTCCAAATGAGCAGCAGACTCTAATCTGGTGAATTGGGTTGAGTTTTTCACTCCTCCACATGCAGCCAGCTAGGTGACCTTGGGCTAGTCATAGTTCTCTGAACTCTGTCAGCCTCACCTACCTCACAAGGTGTCTGTTGTTGGGAAAGGAAGGGAAGGATATTGTAAGCCGGTTTGATTCTCCCTAAAAAGGTAGAGAAAGTCGGCATATAAAAACCAACTCTTCTTCTTCTTCCTCTAAAAAAATTTGCTTCCATCCTGTTCAGGCCTAGTGAGGCTGGGACTGCCTGTCCTCTTTTGCACCACTCATCAACAAGTGCTGTGCCCTAGATCTGGCCTCCCTGTCTGGGCTGGATCCCATCCTGCCTGCTTTGCGGTTGCCATGCCCCTGGGATCCTTTGGGCCCGCTGAGGCCATGGCTGAGCAGCCTCCAGTGAGCCCAGCTGTTGCCAAACTATCCTTGCTCTCTCCACCTCTTCCAGCAACGTTCCTGCTGCCATCTCCTGTGGCATGCTTTGGCCTCCCTGGCTGCATTGGGCTACTGCAGGGCTCTTCGTGATGCAAATGGCCCCAAAATGCCTCCAATGGAGTTGGTAAGTGCAGGGGCAGAGGTGCCGCCTCCGGACAAAAAGGTTGAAAGCTATCAGTAGTAACTAAACAAATGAAGAACACCTAATATTTTACAATGAGGCAGAACCATTAAGAATATTTTAGACTGGTTGTAGATAAAAGAGACCAGGATTCTTTAAACCCTTTAGACACTCACAATCTTTCACGAGCACCCATGAACAATAGGGCTATTGCAAACAATGTTTGTGGAAGATCATACTGTGCAGAGAGTCTACAATAGGGTTGCCAGGTCCCTCTTCCCCACTGGCAGGAGATTTTTTGGGTGGAGCCTGAGGAGGGCGGGGTTTGGGGAGGGATTTTCAATGCCATAGAGTCCAATTGCCAAAGTGGCCATTTTCTCCAGGTGAACTGATCTCTATCGCCTGGAGATCAGCTGTAATAGCAGGAGATCTCCAACTAGTACCTGGAGGTTGGCAACTCTAGTCTACAAACAGAGGTGCTTGATTTAATGTTTTAATTAACAAAGAAGTTGTCTGAAGTAATGATGCAGCATACTGCAGCCCAAGTCCTCCCCCCAGGCCTGCTTCAGAGGGAGCAGCACAAAGGGGGGAGTGAGGATCTGAAGTGGAATGGGGAAACTGGCAGAAAATGCTCTCCTTTTATGGAAGTGTTGTTCTGCCTGTGTAATCTGTTATACCAGTGGAACAGTATCTTTGGATTTGACCCTCAATTATATTCAAAAAGGTTTCTGCCACTGCCGCTATAAGAATAGAGTTTACAGAAAAAATGTCACCAAAGTGATTTTTTTCCCAAACGTAATTTTGATCTTTCTTACTTTTGTATAGGTATGATGGGGTAGTATCAGATAAGTATCAGTTCTTACAACTACAACATAAGTCTTTGAATGTTTACAAAGCAATTACATCACTGTTTTAGGGTAAGTTATGGAAACCTCAGCCTTCCACTTAAAACATAATTTTCCACTCATCATATTTGCGTGGAAATGTTTGAAAACTGGACTTGAAGGCATTGAGATTGACAATATGCTAGAATTACCCTTAGTCAAATTATGTCTATCAATACATTATACTTATCCAAGTCTAGAGTTTGTCCCCCAAGTAAGTGCATCCATGTAAATGTATAAGCAAACTTCACTTCTGTTTATTGAAAGCAGTTCATGTCCCTGCAGTCCATTCAAACATATTCAGCTGCACTTTATTTCAATTAGTTTGTCAAGCTGTATTAATAGCTACAGTATATGTCACTGGATTTAGCTGAAACAGTTTCATACATATATGCAAATTCTTTAATACATTAAGCATTCTGTGTGCATGGTTAAAAAGTATTGCATAATGTACATGCAAACTTAATAGGCAATAATTTCAAGCATGATTGATGAGTTAGTGATACAAAGCTACCAATTTTTTCTAGACCATTACAATTACTTATTTTGATTATTGGGGTGGGGACATGTCAACCTTTTCAGTACCATGTCAACTTTTTCAGTACCTGAACATAAACAGGAGAAGGGAGAAAATGTTTCTAAGGCAAATTAGTTATTTATAAGACAATGAAAGTTTATTGGCATAAATAAATCACATTTAGATATATTTTTGTAATTTGTATCAGGGATGATTTGATGTATACAAATGGTCTTACCATAGTGTTTCTGGTGATTCCTAGAGAGGCATGATGTTACTTATGAGTTTCCCCTAGAAGAGACATAACACCAATGTGCTGACCTCCCATGTCTCTATCTTCCCAGACTTGTGGCTGGCAACCCTACAACCCAAATCCTACCAGAAACCTCAAAGTAAATGTATTCATATCAGAATCTAAAGCCAATACCTATTTTGTTTTAGATATACTGGTAAGTGGGGGTGTGGGGAAATTAGCTGAACTGATTGGGTTTGCACTAATCAGGTTTTTTTGTCCTTATATGAGGTGTTTGTAAATCTTATTAACATAGCTTTGAAATCTGCAGATAGTATCAAACTGGAAAATTGAAAAACAAAATGCTAGAAGACAATTTCTTCAGTGCCTGGTACTTGCCAATTTTTAAAAAAGAGTGGGAAAATGCAGATCCTATCTTCATTATGTTTGTATGTTTTTGTTCAACCTACTCATTAGGTTTGTGACACAGCAGTGCTTTATATATGAGTAGTCTCATTAAGCATCAGTGCAGAATTTCGTACTACCGAATCTCAGATTAATCACAGATGATGTGATTTAACCACAGGAGAAAACCATGAGACAATCCACAGGCTCAGCATCTCCTGCTGCCCTTTTTATGAAGGAACTATCAGGAGTCTATGGGAGCCTATTTTGTCACACACCCAAGGAAGAAAACAGAGCAGAGATTTTTTGTTTTGTTTTTTAAAAACCTATTTGTTAAATAAATGAAGGGTGTAATGCAGAGATCACTGCTGAAGGCAGAAGAAACAGGAGGATTTCACAAGACTTCACTCTATTTATACAAGAGCAGTGAAGTCAGAAAGAACACCCAAGGAAATGTTGACATGAGCTTTACGGCAGGGGTACCAGGTCCCCCGTTTCAGTGGGAGACCTCTCTCCAGCCCCTTTGCCCACCTGCTGCAGGGAAAATGCCCACATCTCTATAGTGATAATGTTTGGGATGAATGCACCACCACCTCCCAGGGTCATGCTGGAAGTGATGTCATGGCATTAGCATAACACTGAAAAGGCCCTGCAATCTCTCACTAGTTGCTAACCGTGGGCTGGCAACCCTATTTCTGATTCTTCTGAATATTGACACGAGCTTTATGGCTCATATAAATACTGAGACAGAAAAATAATATCTTTTTTTCCCAGTTTCTTTATTGAATGCCTCCATTTTTGGTGGATTTTGATTGTCCCTTGATCGTTTTTGTTATTTATCCAAGAATTGGACATCAATCATAACTTCTACAGAGTAATTAAAAACCCAAAAGGCTGAACTGTAAGGCTTTTTGGAACTGTCCCATTTCTTATTAACTACACTGGTTCAAAGATGCTACTGAGCCTTGGAAGCAAAGGAACTGTGCCAATCCCTGGGCTTGTCTGTCCAAGCTATGGAGAGAAGTTGTTTGCCCTTAATAACAAGTAGTTCAGGCAAAGTGTTTTATATGCTCTCTATAAACCCTTTCCCGAACCATGTTGTAAGTTAGGAAGTAATTACAGATATGATATAAAAGTACTCTGCAGAAGACTTAAGTTATTCTTATTTCCCCTGGGTAAGAGAAGCACAAGGATTGCACAGCTGCTCAGAACATTCTTTCATTCATGCCCTATTGGCTACTAGTTCAGATACTACTCAATTTCCACCTAAGATCAGTCTTTGAAAGCTTGTTCCACAGCTCTGGATGATCTGACCAGAATTTGTTCTATAAACAAGAAATAAAATTTCAAAAGGTAATCAAAATTGACATCAAAATACAACACTGCTTTTCTTTTCTTTCTTTTTATATAAATGAAATGTAAAGCTACTCTGCAGTCAGGGCCAGTCAGGTTTGTCTGAGTGTTACCAGACTTTTGGCCCTAGTGTTGACCAGGCTTGCAGAGCTGGAACTGGTAACACTAGACTTACATCTTGTAGACCAGTTGATCCAGCAAAAAACCCCTCCTAGCTCAGTGCTTAAATAGGCTGTGAGGGAAGCAGCTCAGTCTGCTCTGGAAGCAGCACGTGGGGCTCATCTTAACCTGGGCCAGGATCCTGCAAAGGATTACATCCCCTGGAACCATGGTCTGGCCTAAGAGGTGGAGCACTGGTTGCAAGCCTGGCATTGTATCTCTGCTGGGATATCTCGGCACGAGCCTGCTGCTTCCTCTGCCCCTGCTGGGTGGAGACGGATCTTGGTGGGCTCATGAGCCGGGTTCTGGGCCAGTGCTTAGTTGCCCCAGAGCCTGGGAGGACAAGAGGCAAGGTCTGATGGAGGAGTTTCAACTGCAGACTCCTCAGGGGCAACCTCTGGAACAGATGGGCCAGGGGCATCTACCATGCAGGGGTCTCCTGAAGTTCCCTGCTCTCCCCCTGACCATGTTCCTGGCTGCTCATGTTCCTCCTCTGAGACTTCTAAGTTGGAGTCCAGCACCATCTAAGTGGGGATCATGACAAACGGACTTGTACAAAAACCAGATAACTGCAGCCATGTTTGTGCCATTTATTTAGCTAATTACTAACCATCTTTTCTCACTGAGCATACATATTTCAACCAGACTATGCAATTTTTATTTAAAAAAATTAGCTTCATTCTAGTCCAAACACCAAGAGCATTGCAAATACTGAAATTGCTGTTGTTACTCACTTGCAAGTTAACCACAATAACAGAGAGATTAGTAAAGTAAGATATAATATAGTTAATACTGCCTGGACACATCTTATAGTTTTGGATTCAAGATTTTTTAAAGATGCACAAATTATTACCACAATATTTGTTCTTAACTACAATGACCTCTAATTTTGCTGTCTGTCTCATGACTGAGAACTGCCCATTGTTGCACTGGAAATTACCATTACAAGTTCACTGTGTTTCAGGATGCCAAAAAATGTGCCTTTACAGTAAAATATTACATAGTAAAATATTGTTTATTCCTCCCTTCTGCATCATTCTAACACCCATTTCAAATATGTAATTACTAACACTTTAAGCCTTCCTTGTTGCAACTTCAGAGTACATTTACACAAGACCGTTTCTATATATTCCTGAACATGGGCATCTGGCAACAAAATAATCTTACCATATCTTCACTTCACTACATCTCCTTTTGCTTCTGTCTCAATTGTTAGGCTGTTTATTACTGAGTATTACTGAGTTCTTTCTACTCATCATCCCGATTCATATGGTATACATTTAATGGAGTAGAGCTGGATAATAGCTCCAAACGCATAACGGAATATTTCAATTACATAAAACCATCTTGAGTCACACTCTGTCTACCTTAGTATGCTCACAAAGCACCAAAAGTAGTTAATGGAAAATTTATATTAAAAAAAACCAATAAAAAACCCACCTTTGTAACTTTTAAAATGTTTTAAGTGACAAGCACCAATACTTTGAATAATTGCAATAAAAATAATTGTAAAAATGTTAATCCAACAAATATGCTGATAAAAAACCCATAGTCCTAATTGCAATTAGCCGTAATAACTAAAAATGGAGCTTTACATAGTGAGAGGAGATGTGTAGTCTGAGAGCCTCCAAGAAATAGCAATTTATGTCTAGCAATTATCACAGACAGCGTATGCAAACTTGTATTATCCTGATATGGTGGATACATGCCTTGAATTGAGGTATCCGGCTGGTGCTGGATCCAAACCTGAACTTGTGCAAGAAGGACTTGTGAGAACCAGTATGGAGTTGTGGTAATGTCAGACTAGGACTGAAAAGAACCAGGTTCAAATCCCCACTTGGCTTTCCAAAGGATACCTCATGATTTCATGGCTGAGTTAAGATCTGAAATAGGTACCCCCTCCCCCAGTTCATAGCTTACACTTTCAGTATTACACTGCACTGAAAAGAAAATCAAGCAAGGCAAGCTCTACATTGATGTGAATAAAAATGAATAAGTATAAAGAAATACAATGGAGATGAAAATGTTTTCCTGCTTGCATCCTATGGGAAAAACTGCATTTGTAATCTCAATGAGCTAGTGTCAGAGAAGCTGTGCTGGAAAACCTCTCTCTGTACATTTACATAGAAAGAGACATGATCTACTGCTCAATTTTATCTCTCTTTTTTTCTCGCAGCGCAACCTTTTTTCAGTATTAAATTTGGCCAACTACCTAGTCATTACTGTTAATTAACAGCACCAGTGCAATTTATCTACATCTTTCAGCAACACATTGGCTGAGAACTGAACACATTATTTTACTTAATGTCTGCCTGACACCACAATAGACCACAATAACTTTAATCAGATCCATTCTATCTATAGATATATTTTTTTAACCGATTGCATATTATAAATGAACAAGCTTACTAGTTGGGGTGTGTGTGGCTGTGACCTTTCTTGACTAGTGCAATGTTTTTTTTTTTGTTGCATTAACCCACTCTGATATACTTGTACTTACAGAATGTAATTCTGAACTGTCTAGGGACGCACCTACACTTGTTAGATATTGTGGTACTGTTGTGCAGTAGTGACCACCCACAACTGAATTGGCTTGTCCACAAAGGATAATTCTGTTGTGAATGACTGCTACTAGGGTTGCCAGCCAAGTGCTGGCACCCAGTGGGAGATTGTGGGGGCAAGGACCTGTGATAGGCATCACCCCAATGCTGCAACTTCATTTATGGTGTGAACCAGAAGTGATGTTATCACGTCAGCATGATGTCCTTGGAATGACGAAAAACACTGTGGTTTAACCATAGAGTTTTTTGGGAATTCTAGAGCATTGCGCCACTGTGATGACATCACTTCCAGTTCACACCAGAGGTAACATCATGGTGTTGCTGTGATGCTAAATACCTCCAACACACACACTTTCCCACACTGCCCTGTCAAAACAGAGGTGGGGAACAAAAGGTCCGGGGTCGGAGATCTGCTGCTATAGCAGGAGACCCAGGTACTCTAACTGCTACAGAGCAACGATGGCACACTATCTAATGCTGTGTGGATGTAACCTGACTTCTCTTGTTTCTCAGGAAAATGTAGGGTTGCCAACCTCCAGGTACTAGCAGGAGGTTTCCTGCTATTACAGCTGATCTCCAGCCAATAGAGATCAGTTCACCTAGAGAAAATGGCTGCTTGGGCAATTGGACTCTGTGGCATTGAAGTCCCTCCCCTCTGTAAACGCCACCTTCCTCAGGCTCCACTCCAAAAACCGCCCGCTGGTGGTGAAGAGGGACCTGGCAACCCTAGGCAAATGGGATCCAGTTATTATATCTATTTGAAAATTTTCTATGCCATTGTTCCACCTAAATAGGGACCTTAAGGCAGTAAACATCAAAACATTTCCACATTAAAATGTTTAAAATAAAGTATATATACAATAATTCAATACGAACATATAGACACACATGTAACCAAAACCAGTGAGGAGGGCCCATAGCAGTTATTGGGTGTATGCCAAATAAAGCAGAACAGTCTTCATTTGCTGGTGGAAGACAACAATAGAGGGAGACAGATGACCCTCTTTTGGGAAGGAGTT